>NC_140591.1:1185028294-1186228294 GCF_964204655.1 Triturus cristatus
TCTCTCCTCTCTCTCTCTCCTCTCTCTCTCTCCTCTCTCCTCTCTCTCTCTCCTCTCTCTCTCTTCTCTCTCTCTCTCTCTCTCTCCCTCTCCCTCTCTCTCCCTCTCTCTCCCTCTCTCTCTCCCTCTCTCCCTCCCTCCCCTCTCTCTCTCTCCCCCCTCTCTCTCCCCTCTCTCTCTCTCCCTCTCTCTCTCTCTCTCTCTCTCTCTTTCTCTCTTTCTCTCTCCCCCCTCTCTCTCTTTCTCTCTCCCCCTCTCTCTCTTTCTCTCTCCCCCCTCTCTCTCTTTCTCTCTCCCCCTCTCTCTCTCTTCTCTCTCCCCCCTCTCTCTCTTTCTCTCTCCCCCCTCTCTCTCTTTCTCTCTCCCCCCCCCCCTCTCTCTCTCTCTCTCCCCGTTGGAGTCAAAGTTTGTTTTCTAATTTTAAAGATTAGTCATCTTCGACACTCAACTAATCTTTCACTGATCAAAAAGTTCTTTCCTCTGGTCAATGGACCATTAGTTGAACTAGGTGATGGTGAAATGACATGAATTATTTCTGTTATTGCAATGAAATAACCACAGACTCAAGGACATTGTAAAACTTTATCTAAATTAATATCATGTGGACCATCTCAAAGTACAGTACAGACTCCGTCACTCATAGGAATTGAAATTCAAAAGTCAAACATATACTTTACACGTTCCAATGACTTATGCATAGAAAGGAGAGGACAGAGAGAAAAGAACATCTAAACATTCACAGAAAAGGATATTACCTAGAATGGTGTGAAAACCAACCCCCTGGCCAAAGGGCTGGTAGGGTCCCCCGGGAAAGATCAGGCAACAAAGACTTCAGGACAGGATAGTTGACCTCTCTAACACAGACGCTTGCGTAGCACCCCTCTCTGACACTCTCTTCCTCCTCGAGATTCTTCCGCGATCTCCTTCTAAGGAATTACATTTGGATTGATGGTTCTGCATTCGATTCTTCATCAGCCACTCCGACAGCATCCTGAGCTCTGCAGCATTCAGCAAATCTCCGTCTGACTAAATAACTAAGACTACCTTAATTATACCTTACAATATTCATGTACCAACCCATTAATGTTTCAATATCGTGAAACTGCTAACTCTGATTGGACAGGCAAGGGGGAGATGATCATCACACCATGCTTATACCTCATCTTAATCTATCATCTCATTGTTCAAAGATCCAACCCCTTAATTTTTATTCAAAATTGTTATTCCCACCCGTATTCGCATCTTATTAGCAACATTTATGTATTTTTGTTATGAGCATCTATTCATCCAGAGGTCTGTAGTGCTGGTTCCCAGGGTATGTAACTTTTGCGTCCTTGGACTGCGTTCAAGAGTTATCGTCACTCTTCTGGCTCAATTCTTCCGGGCATGCGCGGAGGTCATTTGATTAACGGACTCCAGACTTATACGAAAGGCCCAAATGCGCACTAATAAGAAAGTCAGAAAGACAAATGTTATTTTAAAATATAAATGCTTTCACTGTATACCACCTATCTCTACTCTAACCCCATTTATTTATTAATGTTTTCCCCGCATTAGCAAAACAGCGTGGCTTAGTTTCTGCAAAGCAGATGCCAAGCATGTGAGCTCTCAAGCCACCATTTTAATATCGTCTGCGCGCGCGAAAGAAATTCCCTCCAAGCGACAGCTCGTCATACTGCGAAGGTGCAGTTGATGCATGCGCAATAAAGATTTCCCGTTAGCAGCCATTTTACAATTTCACTCGAGTTACTTATTAATGAAACACATAAGCAAGCTTCTCTGTCTTTTATGTTCAATATTGTGCGTATTAATTTACACAATACGTGGTTAATACAATATTAGAAGTTAAATGAGAGGATTGCTTCTGAGCAAGTCTCTCAAATACGAGTCCTTGCTCCATCACTCTGAGGTCCTCTTCCTGGTCCCTATCACTTTTGTCCAAATTGCCTGCTTCATTTTTGCTTTCAAAATGTCCAGTACATTAGGTATAATTTGGTGTGGCAAATAGTTCCACTCTCTCCTTTCCCCGAGCTGTATTTATTTCTCAGTTGTATCTTTTAATTTTAGAGGATATTAAAACGTTACTCTTATTTCTGAAGGCTACAGGGTGTTCATGTGTGTGATATTTGTTTTACAAGTTAACTGTGTGGAATTAAATGTAGTAGTAAAGTAATATCAGTAGTTCGATACATTTCCAGCAGTTAAGCAGTAGAGCTACAGTTATGTAATCCAAGTGTAAAGTAATGTATTGTGTTCATTCTTCAGGTGGATGCCCTGCAAGGTAGTCGGGTTATTGATATTGCATGTGGCAGCGGAGATGCCCAGACGCTGTGTCTAACTGATGACGATACTGTCTGGTCGTGGGGTGATGGAGACTATGGAAAGCTAGGACGAGGTGGCAGTGATGGTTGCAAAGTTCCCATGAAGGTATTGGTATTTGCTAATTATATTTTTTACGGTTCCACTCAGCATCATACTATTCTCATCCACCTAAGTACACTAGAAAATATATATAAATTTAAAATGACATTGTAGAGTTTCATTATGCATCAAATCAAACCAAGGTAGATAATTTGTTGACCCCCTTTGAGCGCACAAGTGTGTTGATTTAAAAATCAACTATAACCATTAACCCCTTAATCGGATGGAACTAGGTTAAAATGCTTGAAACGTAAGCAGTTGGTTAACTTTGTATGCAATCTGCCTGTTCCACCTTTTTTATATTGCAAGCTCTGTGCTTATTCTAGCTCTGTTGTATTCTGCTCCACTATTTCAAGCTGCTAGCTGTGCGTGAACCCTAGCTGTGAAAGTTCATGCCACCCTATTGAAAGCAGATATCTCTATGGGACTATGGAACCTCAAGACACCCTTTCTAAAACAGCTAGTTCTTTATAGCTGTCGAACATCGTGCCATCTGTTGGGACGGAAAAGACATGTGCATGGTTCTGGACGTGTATCCCTGTCCTGAGTGCCCAACTGTACTGTCATCTAGATTTCTGATGCTGATTTATATTGTTATAGGCAAACATGAATCATGTGTGTGCACCATGACATCAGCCTTTCTCACAGATTGTGGTCTTGTTTGGCCAGGAACGATGCCCAAAACGCTACCCTTATAGTAGTGAAAGGCTACTGCCTTCACCAAGAGTTAAGCAGTGCGGTAGTGACAGCAAACCGTGTAGTGATCAGTAGGATTGGACAGATCCTTTTTTAACCTGTGACACTAGAGTGAAGTCTACAGGCTCGTTCAACTTTTTAAAGTTCCGCCTCTGTGTGCTTAACTCACCCTTGTCCTACATCAGTTAGATGTAGAGTGCTGTGTGGCGCGGAATGGTGTCTGCACTGGATCTATCTGTGCCTGGGAAGGTTACAGTACATAGATAAAGCCGTGCTAGGCGGTGCATGCTTGGTGACTGTGTGTTTACTAGGTGTATGTAGACCAGAGAGGAATACATTACATGAGAGATGTAATGCTGTGCAGTGCGTGAGCACTTAAGGCATGTGTGCTTGTGAGAAGTAAAATACATGAAGGGCGACGTTTTGTGCAGTGCACGCATGGGAAATGTGTACTAGCAGTGGGTATGTTTGCCGTAGTACACCATGGCACGATACAGTAAGGATACAGTACTGAGCAGTGCACAGAGAGTGATTGTGTGTGCTGAATGTATGTGCACATGAGGTGGCACAATACATGTGGACAGTATGTGTGCTGTATATGTACACTGAGTGTGAGTGTGCCTGTAATGGTACATTACATGAAGGACCCTGGGCTCCACTTTGGTAAGCCCAGACCTGCCTGGTGAAGACAAAGTGTAGAGGAATCACCCCAGACAGATTTGTATATAGCTGCATTCTTGAGAGCTGGTTGAGACACACTGGAGTAGGGAGAAAAGAGAATTCCCGTACAGTTCAAAGGGTGCTCTTTGATTCAGTTAGAGATCACAAGGAAGGGGCCTGGACACATCTCTAGAAGGAGATGTCTCTCAAAAGTGAATCATAAAGATTAGCACTGGGAGCCCAGGACTAACCTTCTGATGTATATATCACTGTGACTAGCATCCAGGTGTGAACTCTAGTCACTCCCATGGCCTGTGTTCTGGGACAGTTGACTTCAAAGTCTCTTCTGCTGTGACAGACAGCCTTTCAAGAGGAAGAAGAGAGAAGAAAAGTGCACTTCCAAAGAAGCAGAACCCCTACATGTAATTTCAAAGACCCCAGACCCTAAATCGTCTTTGGAATCTGGAAATGGATTAGAAGAAGCAGCGGTGGAGACCCCAAACAATTGTCATCTACTAAGCAGCCAGACGGGCTGTGTGAGGAGGGGAAGATCTGCAAGACTTTTGCCTATGACTAGGACTGGGGACCAAGGCCTGCTAATCTCCCTGCTGGATGAGGGGACATCACCAGGGAAAAACAAGACAACCTGCTCTGGAGCTCCTGCGTCTGCCTGCTTGCCAAGACCACTGTGCCCTGTGAGAAAGAGGAGAGCGTTGAAGGGAGCGAGGTCCAGTTGGGCGCCAAGCCGAGTGCAACGACCCCATATGCCAGGAGGGTCCGCAGTGAATGTTGCTGCAGATACAAATGGCAGAAACCTGTGTGGAGCCTAGTGGTGACCCTGCATGCCTGGAGGGGCTGTTGTTGTATGGACAGCCATGTGGTGAAGGTCTGAGCCAGTAGTGTTACAGCAACCCCGTATGCCAGGAGGGGCTGGTGATACTCAAGTTGTTGCAAAGATGGGACCATCACCCGCGAACAGTGAGCCATGACCCGAAGGTCACCACGTGGCATCAAGGATTAAGCCTGATTTGACCCTGTGGACTGAGAAGGACACAGTTGATGCATCGCTGCAACATTGGGATCCCAGTCAAGAGCAACAAAATCTCTCACCACCAATCCCCACCTCCTCCCACTCCCCTTCCACCACCATCCACGTGTGCTCAGGAGAGAACCCTCTAAACAGGACCAGAGCACTGTGAGGGCCCACAGTTGGGACACACGCTGGGACACTGCAAGCACCCTTGCTGCTGGAGCAGGTAAGACTGGGTACCGGCCTATCGTGTCAGGCCACGGGTCATTCTCTTCTAAGGCTGCTGCAGTGCCAAAACTCTTGACTAATTTGCTCAGAGTCGTAGAGGACTTCTGAGTTAAGACCTACTATTGTGCATTTCCTGGATGTGGCCACCAGTGATTGAGGGATAACTCCTAACACATTACGAAGAGCGGGTGGGACAGGGATTTGCTAGCGAAACACTAGAGCCCCGATCTCAAGGGGAAATGTGTTATTTATATATATTGTAACACTGCTTTGAATGTGTGGAGTTAGAAATAAAATACTTTATTGTAAAAATAAGTATTTCACTGGACATTGATTTATTGACAGACTCTTTGAGTTATGAGTCATGTTCACTGCTCCACCATAGCGATCACTGAGAGTGAAGTGTTGAAGGGGTACTTGGCCCAGTTGCTCAGGATCCATAGTAAGTCTGGCCCCGGGACATCAGGAGTAAAAGGTCTAAACTCCCACAGTCGGGCTCTGTATCCCCGTCGTGCACCGTGGCCCTCTGAAAGGGGTTCTGACACCCTCCTGTTCAAAGTAGCCATCTCTTTGGGGACCATCCATCCTGTTTAAATTAGCTAGCTCTGTATGAACTCTGGAAATGGAACATCAAGCCACCTTGGTTAAATAGCCCGCTCTGTCGAACTTTAGCTGCGGAGCATCATGGCACCTTTATTAAAGCATCTATCTTTGTGGGGACTATAGCAAGGGCAACCGATTTACCCTGTTTAAAGCCGCTAAGTCTGTACCAATCGTAGCTGTGAATCCGCATGCCACCCTCTTTAAAGCAACTAATTCTTTGAGGCCAGTGCAAGGAAAGATCTTTGTTCCTGTTGAAATCTAGCAATGTCTCTGCCTGAACTCTGGGTATGAAAAATTAAGCAAACACAAGGAGATGATGGATGGAGTGCTGAAACTTTTCAGAAACTCACCCCCATTCAAAGATCTGGGTTTAATCCATCATCGTTCTTTAGCTCACTTCTCCACCCCAGTTCAGACCCAGCCATATGCCAATCAGTCTTGGCCCTGTGCCCCATGGGAACAGTCCAGTTCGAACTACCAAGCCAGGTATTCCCTGGACTGGAAACAAGCATCCGGGGGCCAGTTTCAGGGTAACACCCCTCATCAGCCAGGCTAACTTGAATCCAGTGGCAAAGTGAGAAAGGTACCCACGTCTGGGCATACCCTGCTAACTAAGGGCGAACAAAGCAAACACAAGTAGATGATGGACGGAGCGCTGACACATTTCAGACACTTACTCCCCACAGATATGGGTTTAATCCATCATCGTTCTCTTTGTGTTTGCTATGAAACATTAAGCCACAGTATTAAAAATATCCACTCTCAGAATGTTAGCAGCTGTAAATGAGAAATGAGCAGTGCATGTAGAGCTCTGGCATGATTGTACCAGGCCTTTCATATAAGGCTGGTAGCAGTATGTGTGGTTCAGATTTTTTTCCGTTTCTTTTAATTTTGATTGTTGTATGCACATATTGGGGCCAAAAACTGATATGCATGCATGCATTTGGGACAGCTTTCGTTATTCTGATCTTTAAGATTTCTACAAGTTTAGCATTGTTTAAAACGTTGTCTTTTGTATAGAGTATTTGTATGGCATGTGTATGTCAGTGCTGAAGAGAGGTATTCTGAATAGGGCAAATACTGCTCATCTGTAAAGTTTGCTGGGGTCTGCCGATGGTTTCTTTAGTAGGGCGTTGACTTCTGCGTGTTTCCATTCTTCGGGGAAGGTGGCCGTGGCAATTGAGGTGTTGAACAAGGTGGTGAGCATGTGGCTGATTCGTATTTCGCTTAGGTTGAAGATGTGGTGAGAGTATAGGTCGGTTGGGGCTCCTGAGTGGCACGAGTTCATGATGGAGGCAGTATCCTATGGCACGAGTTGGCTCCATTCGATTAGTTGGATGTCTGTGGTGGTTGCGGGATTGTTGTGTTGCTTGAAGAAGTTGGTGGCCTTGGGCTAGGGTTTGAAGTTTCTTTAGATGTTGGCGATCTTGTAGTGGAAGAGGTTTTCAAGGTTGTTGCAGAGTTCCTTTCAGGGGGTAATGTTGTTTGTTGCAGCTGAGGGGTTGGAGAATTCTTTGACGACGTTGAAGAGTTCCTTGCTGTAATTGGAACTTGATTCAATGCGTAGGCTAAGGCCTTTTTCTTTGATTCTCTCACCTATCTGTGGTAGAGGTTGAGGACTGTCTTGAAGGCAGTTTTTCTATCATGTCCTTGCTGGTACTCCATCTCTTTTCTAGTTGTTTACCGTGTCTTTTAGCGGTTCTGAGGTCTTCAGAGTGCCAGCTAGCCTGCTTGGTGGACCTTCTGAGTTTTGTTGCCGATGGGAGCAATGCTGTTGGCACATTTGGTGATCCAATTTTTGAAGTTTATTGTTCTGGTCTAGGTTGTTGGAGGAGATGGAGTGGGTGGTGTTGAGGGTGTTGATCCATGAGTCCTTTGAGACTTTGCTCCAGCTTCGGTCCAGGTGAGTTCCATGGTATGGCCGTAGCTAATGGGGTCACTGGAGGTGAAGATGGGGGTCTAATGTGTGGCCTATGGTGTGCATGAGGTCGTGGACGAGTTGGTTACGTCCGATATTCAAGCTGTCGAGGAGGATGGTAGAGATGATGTCATTGTGGTCATCGAGATGGAAGTTGAGGTCGCAAAGGAAAATGCATTTGTTAGTTTTTTTGGCGAGGGGAAGGAAATGAAGTAGGCTATGAATTTGCAGAAGGCTTGACATGATCCTGGAGGATGGTAGGTGGGGGTGCCCCTTTTTCTTGATCCTGGCACAAGTCTTTGGTCCTTCCACTGCGCACTTTATTCTGAACTTTTGTTTCTAACAACTGGACATACATCAGGCCAGTGTTGTAATGCCATTTTCACCCCTTGTATCCTATAAGTGAATTTCCGCACATATTTATCCTGTGCAGTGAAAAGGCTGGGGGAATTAACACCACAACACAGATTTTTTCCCTTTATGGTCTCTCTTCAATGAGTGCTCTGTTTATGAGATTCAGACCCTATTTACTTTCCATCAAAGGTGCTTCCTCTGTTCCTTAGAACCTGTACACAGGTTCTTACCTTAATTAGTCCTTACCTCTGGTAATGTATGAGACAGAGTTAAGAGAGCCTCTCTGTTCTTTAAAATACAAGCTTAGTTCTCATTTTCTCATTTTTCATAGACCACCTATGGGTAAGAGGGGCTAGTACTGACTCAAGAACTAATGTTTGTACAGGTTTGTGTTTCTGATGTATATGTCTTCCTACAGATTCCTCCACTTAACATTGTCTTCCAGATGCCAGACTACAACCAGTAACTTTTTTCTCCAGCAACAGTCCTACAGCCTCCCTAGGTGGCGCCATGCTATTTATGCTGTGCCTCCTCCTTCCATGAAACTGATGAACTAGGAGTGTATAAGGCACCAGTCAGTACGCTGACATCAGTTCCTGTTTTTCTGCCCTTAACCTGTGTGGGACTCGAGCTCTTTTCTGAAAACTATTTTTTCAACAGCAACAAGGTCAAGTGGCTCCTCCTAGAGTTTCAGGGTTTAAATCTTGTTACAGATGTTGTAAGATGTCCTTGTTGGACCCACATAAAATTTCATGTGGTGTCCCCTATCTGCGAGTATTGTTCCTTAATTAAACAAAGACCATCAGAGAACAGATCTTCCCACAAAAAAAACATTTTTTTCCTTGATTAAGCAGTCCTGGTCATTCCTGATAAAAGTAACACATATGTACAACTTAAAACACCATGCTGACATCGATATGGAACTTTCCATCAATTCAAGGGTGCAATTGTGTGGCCAAGGCATAGCTTATAACTAGACAACACAAGGAAATGTGCCTGTCTACAACAATGCTAAGATCAATCGGTTTGAAAAGTATATGCCAATGCAAATCAAGGATTTGATAGAAAAATGTGACAGCATCACTAGTGTAACATTTTTCTCATTTTTCTGACAAAACTAGATGTCATCAAATCAAAACCAAGAGGAGAAAATATGGAAAAAGATTCTACTGACGATAGAAGCAACTTTAATACTCAAACCTGGAGTCCCTGTCCTAGGCCTAACGAGACATAAGAACTCTTCAGTATGTTGTTAGGAAACCCCTTACCATGAACAACAAGTCTGCATATTTTTTAATCCTTAGAACAGCATCCAATTAATTTTGCAGCACCTTGCTGTAAACAATTACAGGTGGTGAAGGTTCTTATTTTTGATCTTAAACAATGCATCCATGGTCTGTGTCTGAATACTAGTCCTAATTGAATATGGCAACATCTGAAAGAGACACGTTAGTGATGGATTCCTTACCTTAGACTATCCCCAGGCGTCAGACTGGATCCGGAAAGTTTTGCTTAGCAGTACCCTTGCGTGTTAATAGGTGGCGTCATGCGGCTCCGCGTCCGTCGCTGGCGGCGTAAGCGCCGAGATGACGTCACGAAGACTACTTAGGCGCCACCCCTGCGTGCTGACGTCAGTTCTTTCTTTTTCCACGCCAGCAAGCGCAGATCCGGTTAGAGCACGTACCTTAGTCACTTTTTGACTACTCTTTTGAGACTTTTTTGTCTCTCCCTTTTTTCTCCTGGGGCACTTAGGGATACCTGGCTTTAAGTCTTGTGGGGCCTGCCGTCGCAACATGTCGGTGGGGACCCCCATGATGTCTGCCTCTACTGCCTGGAGACCGAACATGACTCCCGGTCCTGCTGGGACTGTCGAGCCATGGACCCGAAGGCTCTGAGGGAGCGGCGCCGGAAGCTGCTGGAGGTCCGGCACTCGTCCCAATGCCGCTCCAGGTCCAGGGACCGTTCCCGGGACCACTCGCAGGGCCGCAGTCGTCACTCCTCGGGCTCCAAGTCTTTGCCCTCGGATTCCGGTAAGCGACGACATAAAAAGAAGTCGAAGAAACGTGTTCGCTCTCCGAAGTCCCCCCGTCGGATCCAGCTTCGGCACCACAGGATCACACGCCATTGGCTCCGGCCCGACGCAACGAAGTTCGGCACTGCCGGCTCCGGCCCCAGCGCCACCCTCGGCTCCGCGACCATTTCGTTCCTGCCTGGGATCCGCATTGGGAGTCGGTGCCGGCCCCGGCTGGTGCCATTCACGGTGCCGTTTCCAATGTCGTTTGTCCCCTCTCCGGCTCTGCCGCTGTGACCGGTTCCTCCTGCAACGGAGGTGGAGGATGACTGGGAGGGGTCCGAGGACCCTCTTGCCCATCAATGTGACTCCGAGCAGGACTGGGTGGACGATCTGGAGGACGCCGGCGACCTTGATGTCTCTTATGACCCGGAGTTTGCCTCTCCCCCACCTATGATGGAGGAGGGCGCTTCCTACACGATGGTGGTCCGTCGGGCTGGTGAGGTGGTCTCAAAACTAACCTCCTTACTGAGGTGCCCCAGACGGCGTCGACTTCGTCGGAGCCACTGCTTCCCTTCAACGACGACCTCCTGTTGGGCACTTGGTCGCGGCCGGCCACAGGGGTTCCTATGGATAAGAACGTCGCCAGGCGTCACCGCCTGGCGCTTGTTGACCCCGCGTTTCTGACCACTCATCCCACGCCTGAGAGTCTGGTCATCCAGGCCTCGATGTCGAAGAGTGCCTTTCCCACGGCTCCACCGGATAAGGACTCTAAGAAGCTGGAGCAGTTTGGTAAGCGGTTGTTCTCGTCGGCCAGCTTGGGGCTGCAGTCGGTGAACACCGCCTGTTTGTTGGGCCACTATTCCCACAGTGTGTGGGACACGGTTGCTCAGGTGTTGCCTCAGTGTCCTGAGGAGGTCCATGCTGTGCTTTCCCAGGCGGTTGCCGAGGGTAAGGATGCGGCTAAGTTCACCATTCGGTGTGGTTTGGACACCGCTGACTCGTTGGGCAGGGCGATTTCTATGACTGTGGCGCTGCGTCGCCACGCTTGGTTGCGGTCCACTGGGTTCTCGTCTGATGTCCAGAGCTCGCTCATGGACATGCCCTTTGATGGCACTCGCCTGTTTGGCGATAAGGCCGACAGTGCGCTGGAGCGCTTTAAGGGCTCGCGGGCCACAGCCAAGTCCTTCGGTCTTTCCACTAAGAGCCCGGCCACTCCTGGGTTTCGTTCCTTTCGTGGCCAAGGCAGGGGCACCCACGCGCGTTCCTTCAACAAACCTGTGCAGAACCAGCCTCAGCGCGGACGTGGCTTCTGCAGGGGCGGTTCGTGGAATCAGTGTGGGGGCAGTCCACCTCTGCCCCCGCTGTTTCTACCTCGATACCTTCCTAATCCGAGCTTTGTGGAGCATCGCACGCCGGTGGGTGGCAGGGTCCACCACCACCTCCACCACTGGCGCGATATCACATTGGACAAGTGGGTGTTGCAGATCATCCTCAGGGGTTATTCTCTTCCCCTTCAGTCCCCCACTCCCGCCATGCCACCTCGGTGTCACCGCATGTCGGGGGATCACTTGCTGTTTCTCCAGCAGGAAGTTACAGCCCTCTTGGCCAAGGGGGACATTGAGCGCGTTCCTGGGCCAGAAGTAGGACATGGTTGTTATTCCCACTACTTTCTGGTCCCCAAGAAGGACAAAGGGGGCCTGCGCCCCATCTTGGACCTCAGGAATGTCAATCGCTTCCTCCGGAAGGAGAAGTTCAAGACGTTGACTCGGGCTCAGGTCTTGGCTGCCCCCGACCCAGGAGACTGGATGGTAGGGTTGGACTTGCGGGACATGTATTTTCACATCTCCGTCCTGCCGGCCCACCGGTGTTACCTGCGGTTCACGGTGGGCCGTGTGCATTTTCAGTTTGCTGTGCTCCCCTTCGGCCTTACCAGCGCCCCTCAGGTGTTCACAAAAGTGATAGCGGTGGTTGCAGCTCATCAGCGCAGGTCAGGGGTGTCAGTCTTCACCAACCTCGACGACTGGTTGTTGAAGGCGGGCTCGCCCCAGACAGTCGTCACCCACCTTCAGACTACGGCCGACCTCCTGCATTTGCTGGGGTTCTCCATCAACGTGCCGAAGTCGCACCTGAGTCCCTGTCAGAAGCTCCCCTTCATCGGCAGCGGCTCTGGACACGGCGCAGTTTCGGGTCTATCCCTCCGATGAGCACGTCTGGGATATTCGGGCTATGATTCCGATCTTTCGGTCCTTCTCCTGGGTTTCTGTCAGGATGACCTTGAGGCTGCTGGGCCTCATGGCCTCCTGCATCCTGGTTACCAATCATGCCAGATGGGACCTGAAGCTCCAGTGGGCGCAGCATCAAGGGGACCTGTCTGAGTACGTCCAGATCTCGGAGGGCACTGCACAACAGTTGCAGTAGTGGCTCACGAACCAGCATTGGGTCAGCGACAGATCACTCTCCCTTCCCCAACCGGAGCGCACAGTGGTGACGACTGGTTCCCTCCTGGGATCGGGCTGACACATGGGAGAGGCGGAGATCAGAGCCCTCTGGTCCCCGGCGGAGTCCAGGCTCCATGTCAACCTTCTGGAACTCCTACTTGCACTAAAGGCATTCCTTCCGTCTGTCAAGGGAAGAGTAGTGCAGGTGTTCACAGACAACACCACCGCCATGTGGTACTCAAACAAGCAAGGCGGGGTGGGGTCCTTGACCCTATGTCAGGAGGCTCTGCGTTACTTTGCCACTGGATTCAAGCAAGGCTTGGCAGTTCGAGCTGGACTGTTCCCATGAGGCACAGGGTCAGACTGATTTGCATATGGCCATGTCTGAACTGGGGTGGCACAGTGGGCTAAAGAACGGTGATGGATCAAACCCGGATCTTTTGACTGGGTGTGACTGTTTGATTGGTTCTGATGCTCCGTGCATCACCACCCCCTTTTGTACCTACTTGCACTAAAGGCATTCCTTCCGTCTGTCAAGGGAAGAGTAGTGCAGGTGTTCACAGACAACACCACCGCCATGTGGTACTCAAACAAGCAAGGCGGGGTGGGGTCCTTGACCCTATGTCAGGAGGCTCTGAGTCTCTGGACATGGCTGGAACGTCAAGGCATTTCCTTGGTGGTTCAGCACTTGGCACGTTCTTTGAACGCCAGGGCGGATAAACTCAGCCGCAGGTGCATGATAGATTACAAATGGAGTCTTCACTCGGAAGTGGCACAAGGTCTCTTTCAACAGTGGGGAGAGCCTTGGTTAGATCTATTCGCCACCGAAGTGAACACGCAATGTCTGTAGTTTTGCGCGTTGGAATTTCCAAGGCGGCACTCGCTTGGCAACGCTTTTCGTCACGAGTGGAGTTGCGGTCTATTGTACGCCTTTCCGCCTATACCACTTCTACCCAGCGTGCTGAAGAAGATCAGGCGTGACCGGGCCCAAGTCATTCTTGTGGCCCCGGACTGGGCTCGAAGAGTTTGGTATCCCGAGCTACTCAGTATGAGCGTGGATCCCCCGATCCGACTGCCTCTTCAGGAGGACCTTCTGTCGCAGCAGCAGGGAACGGTCCTCCACCCGAACCTGTCCAGCCTCCACCTCCTTGCGTGGAGATTGACCGGCGACAGTTGATTCCATTTGACTTGCCTCCTGAAGTCTGTGATATCATTCTGGCAGCCAAGCGTCCCTCCACTAAATCGGTATACGCCTGCAGGTGGAACAAATTTATGGCATGGTGCACAGGAAAGGCTGTAGATCCCCTTTCTGCCCCTCTTTCAGTAGTCCTTTTGTTCCTTCTTTCTTTGGCCCGGCAGGGCTCTGCTCTGGGCACTATTAAGGGCTACCTTTCAGCAATTTCAGCTTTTCTGAGAGCACCCTGATCAGCCCTCTATTTTCAAGTCCTCTGTCGTAAGTAGATTTCTCAAAGGCATTACTCACCTTTTCCCTCCTCTTCTGTTTGTGATGCCTCAGTGGGACTTGAATCTGGTTCTTGCTTATTTGATGTGCGCTCCTTTTGAGCTGCTTCACAACTGTCCTCTTCGTTTACTGACTTTAAAGACTGCTTTCCTGGTTGCCATCACCACCGCTAGGCGCGTGAGTGTACTCCAGTCTCTTTCCTGTAAACCTCCTTTTCTGGCTGGTCATCCGGACAAGGTTGTGCTCCGCACTCATCTTTCCTTCTTGCCAGAGGTTGTTACTGCCTTCCACATGGGGCAAACTATCACCCTGCCCACTTTTTTTCCGCCTACGCACCCTTCTAGAGAGGAAGAGTGGCTCCACCATCTGGACCCAAAACTTGCACTCTCATTTTACATGAATCGCACACAACAGTTCCGGGTGGATGACCAGCTCTTTGTTGGCTACGTAGGTGACAAGAAAGGTCGGACTGTACACAAAAGGACTTTCTCCCACTGGGTCGTCTTCTGTATAAAAGCCTGTTATTCTCTGGCTAAAAAGGAACCTCCGGTGGGGTTGCGCGCCCATTCTACCAGGGCGACAGCAGCTACTACTGCATTGGAACGTGGTGTCCCCCCTGCAAGACATCTGTCAGGCGGCACGTTGGCCTCGCTGCACACTTTTACTAAGCATTATTGCTTTGACAGCCAAGTTCGGAGAGACGGCTTCTTTGGCCGTTCCGTTCACTGTGACTTTCTGGTGTGATCTTGGTTCGCAGACCCACCACCAGGGTTGGTATTGCTGGGGTATCTATTCTAAGGCAAGGAACCTATCACAAACGTGTCTCTTTCAGATGCACAAGTTAATTACCTTTGATAATGATATATCTGTAAGAGACATTAGTTAGTGATAGATTCCTTACCGCCCCACCCATCCTTCCCGTTCTGCAAACTGATTTCTAGGGTTATGGTCATCCCTTTCAGGGCCCTAGTTTCAATGCACCAGTGGTCAGTATCTTGCATGGCTCTGCGTTCCTGGCGCGGAAAATAGTTTACAAAACTGACATCAGCACGCGAGGGCAGCGTCTAAGTAGCTGCCGCTACGTCATCCCTGCGGTCGCGACGCCTACGACGGACGCGGAGCCGCACAACGCCACCTTCCGACGCGCAGGGGAACTGCTGACGAAATCTTTCTGGATCCAGTCTGATGCTTGGGGGTAATTCTAAGGTAAGGAATCTATCACTAACTAATGTCTCTTACAGATATATCGTTACCGAAGGTAAGTAACTTGTGCTTCAGTTACACTACTTGTTAATGGACTTAACCCCCGACATGGTGTTTTTAACCGAAACTTGGCTTATGGAATCCTCTAACCCTGCTATCGCAAATGCGATCCCCCCTCCCCGGCTAACAGATCCTTAGGAAGGACCGACCCGAAGGGCGGGGGTGTGGCCCTTATTTTTAGTAGTCCCTTCAGTTGTTCTCCACTGTCGACGGTGGAGATAGAGGGGGCTGAGAGCCTGGGCTTTCTACTTACCGTCCCGTCCCCCCCCCCCCAATCAGTCCATTGCGTGGCAGTAATTTACCCCCAGTCAGGGCCAGCTGGTAAGTTCCTGGAATCTATCGGCCACGCATCTCCCCTATAGCGGCCAAATATAGACACTGCCTAGTAATATACACATGGAGGACCCCATGGAACCTGAGTCTAGGGGGCTGAGTGAATTTTTTGACATACTTAATATGACCCCATATGTCCACCTCCCCACCCACGAGAAGGGGCACACACTGGACCAGGTTTTTTCTTCCACCCCTATTGAAATGGATGCGCCCCTCCCTATAGCTTGGTCGGATCATTGTTTGCTAAGCTTTAGAGTGAGCAGGGAGGGGGGCACTCCCCAAACTCAAGGTAAACCTCGGGCGATCAGTTTTAGGCCGTTTCATTTGGTCACCCCTGAGGCTTTGCAGATTGCACTCAGTCTTCACCCAATTCCCCATAGTGGGAACCTGGAGAGGAACGCACTCTCCCTAGAGAATTGGCTACAACTTCATACCGTAGGGTTGGCCCCACCCAAAATGTGGGCTGCGAAAACTAAGAGCGCTTCAACCCCTTGGTTCACCGAGGCCCTCACGAAAAGCAAAAGTGTTTGCAAGCGCATGGAAAGAGTGTGGCGAATTAATTACAATCCCACGGATAAAGCTGTGTATAACAGGCCCTGAAAGATCATTACAAGAAAGTTCGTGAGGGGAAAAAACTTTTCTTGTCCACTAAAATTGAGCAGGCTGGGAATAAAAGCTGAGAACTCTTTAACACTGTAAAAGAATTCTCATCCCCTAAAGCCATAAGCAGCCATTTTGTCCCCAGTAATGAGTGGACAAATCAGATGGCCTGCTTCTTTCGCGACAAGATTAAAACTATCCAAAACTCATATATGTGTATATATATATATATATAATCTACTGACGGTCGCCAGTAGATAGTTATAGTTAGGACCGACTTCCCATAGGAAATCTGAAAATTCTATTTTGAATAACTTTGGCGCCGGTTGACGAATCCTCGCGAAATTTTCAAAACTAATGGGGCGCTCCGCTCAGCTCCTACCCTGAAAGTCTCGGGGTGATTCGTCAAGCGGGGGCTGAGAAAATAGGGGGGTCCCAAAACGCGTTTTCCCCATGCATTTTCCCATAGGACCTTTAGTCGAAGGTACAGCCCGAACGGCTGAACAGAATTACTTGAAATTTGGCAAAGAGGTAGTCCTCAGGTCAGGCATGTGTCTTTTGCATATATGGTGTCAATCTGTTCCGTAGTTCCTGAGAAAATTGCAGTTAAAAGTACATAAATATCTATAGGCGCGCACGGTGCCGTGCGCGAGCGTAGTTCTGATTGGTGGTTAGATGTTAGTCAACATTCGAATCGGTCGAAATCAGGAAGTGTCGGACGCCATTTTGTGTGTGGCAGTGAAAAAGAAAGGTGGAGAACGTGAAAAGGGGGCAGGGTAGAGAGTTCCTGACCCCCTAGCCTTTGTCAGGGGGTCCTTGAAGGACCCCGAAGGGTGAAAAAACATTTCATTTTTTTTCAAAAAACCACGGTGAAAAACCCTTAAAAAAAAAACATTTTAAACTGTTTATAAGTTTATAGAAGATATTAACTATGCTGTTCAACTTTATCCAAATTCAAAATAAAAGAGCTGAGCCATTCCATATTAAAGGATACAGTCAATCTATAACTATATACATAGGTAGTTTATTGTAAAATAAATATATAAAAAATATAATAATACATACATAAATTAGCATTTAAAAAACCTTACAAATTCACTAAAAAAAACCATAGGTTTCACACACGTTATAGTTAGGAATTAGCATTTAAAAAACCTTGCAAATTCACTGAAAAAACCATAGGTTTCACACATGTTATAGTTAGCTGGACATTTCACTCGTAAAAAACCATTGAAATTCCCCCGTTATAGTTAGTTCAGCTAACTATAACTCGTGCGACCGCAATCCACTGCTGATGACGTCGCATATTACATCACTCATGACATGGTCAGTGACATCACTCATGACATCACTCATGACATCACTGATGACATCTCAAATGACATCACTGATGACATCACTGATGACATCATCCAGTTAATATGTGTCTTTCTGGAAAAAAAATATTTTTTATATATGTATATCTAAAGGTTAATGGAAGAATAAATGGGTAAATAAGTGTCTAAATTGATGTTTTTTTTGTAAAATTAATTGTATAACTGACTTATTTAACAGTATCTTAGTGAATACAGTGATGTAATATGCGACGTCATCAGCAGTGGATTGCGGTCGCGCGAGTTATAGTTAGCTGAACTAACTATAACGGGGGAATTTGAATGGTTTTTTATGAGTGAAATGTCCAGCTAACTATAACATGTGTGAAACCTATGGTCTTTTCAGTGAATTTGCAAGTTTTTTTTTAATGCTAATTCCTAACCATAATGTGTGTGAAACCTATGGTTTTTTTAGTGTATGTATATATATATATATATATACATACATATGGCTTCTTTCCGTGGGGCAACCTTGGTTTGAGATATATATATATATATATATATATATATATATATATATATATATATATATATATATATATATATATATATATATATATATATATATATATATATATATATATATATATATATATATATATATATATATATATATATATATATATATATATATATATATATATATATATATATTCCAAGATCCTCCTTACGGTGTCCTCAATCTATTGAGGGGTGGCGCGAGACTGGCGGAGCAAAAACCGGTAATTAATATATCCCAACAACGAAGTACCACTCGCGCTCTCAGACAGCAAATAACGTAGAAACAGCGGACTTCATTCCAAATGCAATTGGGGGTTTATTTTAGTGATAAACCCGTCGTGACTCGTTACGCCACCATCGTGGCTTGTTCACACAGCGTTAGAAATGCAAGAGACATCATTACATACTTTTGCCTGTCATAGTCATTGAAAGAGGACTTACACATCCAAATGCATAGTAGATGAGAACAAAGGATACATGTTGGGCGCCATCTTAACAAGTGCAGATGTAACAGTTAAAGCATTAATACTGGTTTCCATTCCTGCCCTGTAGCGCGCTTATTAGTGTTATGCGATTACTTTTTCTTACAACAATTTTGTCAATAAAGTTACTTGCAAAGGTTAATAATCGAAATACCTTAGAAACAATGCGTGCATGTCATTACACATTCCAAAAGATGGTAGTTATACCATATTTTTCGTGCTTTTGTCATGCTAATCGTATGTGCAATACAAATCTCTTACACTAATATATCACAAACGAAAAATTAATGCAGTTTTGATACAAATTAATCGGTCTGTGTAATGTAAACCAATAACTCCCTTGTTAGTGGGTAATAGCCAAGTCAGCATATTGTCATAGTATATAAGTCAAAACACCGAAATGTATGCTTCATCTCTTGATGCACACTTAAATGAAATACGATGCTATACAATAGCCCTCTTGCCACATGTTGCGATAGCTACTTGGAACGACATATTCCTCCTTATTGTATCCTATATCTCTATTGTTGGCTATGTCAGCATTTCACTAATAGTATCATCAATTATACCCAAATTAGTGGGTGATCACAGACTTGAAGTTCAATCTAATCTGATGTTTTAAGAGGCTCTCGCTGCATGGTGTCATCTTCACCCCCTTATTTCACCTCATCGTGTATATACATATAAAATAGCAATTCAATCTTATCTCACACAAAGAACGTCGGATGATCTGAAGAAAAGGGTAGGGATCTCAATTTGGGTCAGCCACATATACCCTTCCTTTTCATCCTGTTGGAAAGATAATAAATAAATATTTACATTAGTCCTCCCAACAAAATTCCAATAAGTAAAGAAACCTGTTCATTCATTGTAGAGGTGTATCGCCATTTCCTCATCAAGGTTATGGCCATTAGGAAACAGAGTGCACATACCTATTATGTGCCTTGATTCTCGCTGTCTAAGTCTTAAAACTCTGTTCCCTCCTCTAGCTCTGGGTAGGATCTGTTCAATGGCAAAGTACGTGAGTTTTGAATAGTCTGAAAAATGATGACTGGCAAAATGACGGGCAATAGGATACTGTTTGTCCTTATTTGTGATTGGCCGAATATGCTCAAGCACTCGTTTTTTTGCCATATGTGTGGTGCTACCAACGTACCGAAGTTTGCATGGACACTCTAACACATAAATAACAAAAGTGCTGGTACATGTCAAAAATTGAGAGATACTGATCATGGTATTTGTACTGGTGTTCAGATACTCTTAGACCATTTTACTACTTCCACAGGCTTTACAATGGCCACATGGAAAAAAGCCTGGTAAATCAATACCTCTTGTCTCAATGTTAGAGTTAAGATCACTGTGTACCAGAGTGTCCCTGAAACTGCGTCCTTTCCTATATGTGATCATTGGTTGTGCTGGTAAGGTCTTACCTATAATGGCATTTCTCAAAATATCCCAGTGGCGTTGTACAATCTTGCGTATTTGGGTAGAGTGTCCACTAAATGTCATGATCATCCTAGTTGTCTCCTCCTCTTCGCTTTTAGTGGTTATAATATCTGGAGTCATCAAAGTGCTGGATCTTTCAACTGACTTGATTCTTTCTATTGCTTTTTTAAGAACCCATGATGGATATCCTCTTGCTTTAAATCTTTCTATCATTGTTATTTCTTCTTTCTGATAATCTGTTAATAAACTGCAATTTCTTTTTGCCCTAAGTAGGTCTCCATATGGAATACTCCATTTCAAATTGTCCGGATGACTACTTAGGGCATGAAGCAATGTATTGCCGGCAGTGCTTTTACGATATAAGACCGTATGTACAGTGTTGTTTTTCACCTGGACACATGTGTCCAGATATTCGACCTGATCTTTGCTGATTGTACTCGTTAGTGTGATATTCTTGTTATTGTGGTTTAGTTTATCAATGAAAAGTACAGCTTCTCTTTCTTCTCCTTGCCATACTACAAAAATATCATCGATATATCTAAGCCACAATTTGACTTTAGTAAATGATTCCTGTAGGTCCGTTCGTGCTTGGATCTCTTCCTCCCACGCCCCCATGAACAAATTCGCGAAACTGGGCGCGAAACAAGTACCCATCGCGGTACCATGTTCTTGTTTAAATATCATGCCATTGAACAAAAAGTAATTATTCATAAGACAGAATCTTATCATCTCCAAAATCATACCTGTATGCTCTAGCAGGCCAATGTTCCTACGTTTAAGAAATTCTGCGCATGATTGAATCCCTTGTTCATGATCTATTATAGTGTACAATGAGTTCACATCCAAAGTAATAAGAATGTAATTCTCTTGCCACACTAGATTAGAAATTTTATTGAGAAAATCTTTTGTGTCTCTTACTTAGGAGGGAAGAGTAAAAACAAATTCTCTTAAAAAATGATCAGCATATCGTGAGATATTTTCAAGGGAACTACCTCTAGATGTGATGATTGGCCTACCTGGGGGATTTTCCTTGTTCTTGTGAATTTTGGGGAGCAAATACATTATTGGTAAAATGGGACAATCCCTTTTCAAAAAAACAAAATTCCTCCCACTCCAACAGGCCTTTATCTTTCCATTCATTGAGTAGTTCCCACCCTTTGCTGATACTGTTATTGTACTCAACCCGTGTTGCACTGATATAGGTCTTACCATCATTAAGTTGTCTCAGGGCCTCGTTAATGTACATGTCTTTTGTTAAAATAACGATATTCCCACCTTTGTCCGCAGGTCTTATTATGATACTTTCATCAGACGCTAGATCATTTATTGCTTTTTTCTGGGTTGCAGTTAAGTTGTATTTAAACTTTTTCATTTTCTTCTCCCAATTGTTTTTTTTGAATTTATATATATATATTTAATTTCCTTTTGCCGTTATAGCCAATTTTTCTTTTCGTTTCTATGGGTTATACATTATAGATGATCCCAGAGGTGTTGACATTATCTCGGTTAGTTTTTTCTGAGGACAAAAGTTGTTTCGATATCAATCGTTGTTGTTGTCTTCGACAAATTTCTATTTAAGCATTGATCAATGCTCTCTCCATCAAAGATGGGTCCTTGGTCCCCCCTTTTCTTTGTTTTTACAGAGCAGGTTTGGCTAAAATAATAGCTTTCAATGGCAAAAAGCTATAACTCAGTGGCATTGTCTGTTGACTCTGGTCCCCCAAGTCCTGTCCGAACATGGGTTCAGATCACACCATGGGAGCAAGTAGTATTTATGTTTATATTGACTGTTGTTTTCCGACACATTGTTTTCCACTGCCATGGGTAACGCTATTCCCATGCTTTTCAATGCCTTTATGACTTCACTTGCCTGTGGTCCTTACCACAGTCCTTATGGTGTAGCATATGCTCTTGCTCACCTAAATTCCTAGGAGTGTTTGGTCTCTTCTATCTTTTTCTAGACTGGCTAGTTCTAGTCAGGGACTTTTTAGGAGGATTAGTTGGCAAACCCTCCTCCGGGGATGGTATTACTGTGGTATCTGATTCAAACGTAAGGAATCTGCTGCTAGATGCCTCTATCAGATCAACAAGTTACTAACCTTTGGTAATGCCTTATCTGGTAGAGACAGGATCTAGCCGCATATTCCTTACCAATCCTACCCGTTCTGCCAACTGGATTCTTTTTATCTAAAGATCCCTTTCTTGGCATTGAGATACCTTCATTTCGGCTTGTAATTTCTTGACACAAAGATATTTCTTTTTTGGCACACTGTTTCAATAGGCAGTTTCTACAAATGGCTCCGCATTTTTGGTGTGCAGAATAGTCACAGAAGAAACTGACGTCAGCGCGTTGGAAGAGGGATCATATGGACAATGTCGACGTCGCTATAGAGTCGCATGACGCCCTCTACGGACACGCAGAAGTACTGCTGAAAAAAATTCCGGATCCAGTCAGGTGCCTGGGGAGAACTCAAAGGTGAAGATTCTGCAGCTAGATCCTGTCTCTACCAGATAAGGCGTTACCTTGACTTGTTCATTACGTATAGTTTTTTTCCCCAAATCATTTACCTTATTTCACACACAAGCACAACAGTTGCACTAGTAAATGGTAAATCTTTTTTAAATAAAAAAGTTACTCGAAGAAATTATAATATATAACACAATGAAATTCTCATTCAGTTTGGGGATCGTTAAGGTTGCTTATTGAAATAGGTTTTCATGAAATTACATTTGCTGTACAATACAGTTAATTGGTGATAAAAATCATCGCTGTACCCAGGTCGGTGGCTCAAAGGCTAACATCTCAAATAAAACTCGGACACCCCTCTCAACCTCATCAACACACAAAGTGGTACAGCATGTCACCCAACCAACACACTTGAAAGGCCATGTCTTCAAAATAGTCTTCTCGACATCACCAACCATGCAGTACCAACCACACATTGACTTGAACTTGAGTGACCAGCTCGCCCTCCCCATCTCCCTTCTCAGAGTCCAACTAACAAACTGAGGTCAACCCAAAAGAGAGCAACAAACCTTCAGATACTTCAAAGACTGTCCAACAACAATTAAAATCTCAAATTAACCTCTCGCATCTGTCGTTTAGACCTTTAAACATCTTCAACACATGCCTGGAAAACTATGTGAACACCCACACTCCAATTAATATCTCCAAGTGAACTCAGAACTTTCACCCCTGGTACTCTAGAGACCATGACGACGACAAATATTCTGTTCGGATGCAGGAAGAAAAATGGAAGAAAAACAGAACCCCTTGGAGTCACTCCATGCAAAACCAACTACTCGTCACATCAGCAAAAGACAAGTACTATAACAACACCATCAATGAAGCTGCCAACAGAAACAAAACACTCTTCAATACCGTTACCTGCAGCAGAGTCTCAACTGAAGCGATTCTTGTAAAAAATAAAATCCAGATCCCCTCTGGTGCCTGCTCGATATTCATATGGTGCGAAATCTGCAGGAACATAATGTATCTACCAGAAATATAGCTCCAGAAGTTAAGTAACTTTCTTGTTAGGAGCTAGGGAACCAGCAGAGTCGCATAGCTCTTCCACAAACCTGCATTTGTGCAGAGCAATAGAGTTGTATGATCTCCTCTAATACTGGACTACTTACTTAAAAGATCATTCTTTAATTTTTCTGGAGGATTGACAAGCTTCTAAAGCACTGGCTAATCTTTATACTGTGGGAATTGGCTAAATATCCTGCCCAATGCAGGGATTTGGTATGATCCATCGAAATGTCCCTTCCAAACCTACTGGTGATTTACAAGAAAGGCAAAACATGACCTGGTCCTTGCTATCTGATAGAGACTACTAGCCGCAGATTCCTTAACGTAGAATTATCCCCAGGCGTGAGACTGGACCCGGAAAACTTTCTTGCCCAGCATCTCTACGCGCCGGGGGGCGGTGCCTCGTGACTCCGCCCTGACGTCCTCCACGGGTGTGACGTCAGCGAGGTCACATAAGCCCCACCCCGGCGCGCTGACGTCAGTTTCCTTCTTTTACGTGTGCAACGCCTGTTTCAGGCCTTCTTTTTCCACTTTGAGCGTTTTCTTGAGAACAGTGTGCGAATTCCTTCAGGCTTCAAGATGTCGTCTTGCGCCCGCCAGATGTCGGCGACGGATCCTCACCCCATCTGCATGTGGTGTTTGGGGGAGCACCACGACTCCCCAGATTGTGAAGTGTGTCAGCAACTGAAGCCGAAGTCCCGACGGGAGTGCCGGATGAAACTCCTTTTGACACGCATGTCCAGGTCGGCGTCGTCGCCGCGCTCGTCCCCCGCGGATGGCTTCAAGCACCACCGCTTCCGTCTCCGACATTGTGTCCTTCTCCCAGGCTGCAAGGGCGTCGCTCACCTGTTGGTAAGTGTCACAGTTTGTCCCCGAGGCCCGGTCCCTGGCCTGTTGGCGTGAGTTATCCGTGGGTGGTGCGGCCTCGCGCGTCGCCACCCTATCTGCTGTTCCCCGGCACGGGGGCGACCAGAGCCCAGATAGAGGCCTATGCGGTGGCCCTGCAGGCCTCTTTGGCACCTCCTTCTCTTCCTGGGGCGTCTGCAGATCCCCTACTGCGTGCGGGGACTCCTGCGATGACGCCGGCAGGTTCGGATCCAGGTTCGGAGGATGTGGTGCCATCGGGGTGCGGCCCTTCGGGGTTCCCTCCTTTGGACCATGGCACCTCTGCCTCACCACAAACCCCCGCGGGGTCCCTGTGGTGTCGCGGGAGGTTGCCGGGACTCGGGCGTGTCCTCGAGTCCCCCTCGGTCCTCTGGGCAGGTGGCGGCCTTGTCCGAGGCCGAGGTGATGCCGCTCAGGTGCCGGCGGCTGCTGGCCCTGGCAGGGGCCGGCTAGGGGTCGGGGCGTGTCCCCCGGCCCCTCTCGTCCCTCGACGCAGGCGGCATTCCTTAGCCGCCCGGCTCTGACCCCACCTCTGTCTCCTGCGCCGCACGTTGTGGCCGAGGTCGTTCCGAAGGCGCCGGGCCGACGTCGGGTCATTGATTCGTCTTCGGACGCTCCCTCTTCTCTAGAGGACGGCGGTTGTTGGTTTCATCTTCTCTGGAGGTGGGTCTCCGCGTCGTGGCCTTTTCCCCGGCGTCCTCTAAGGACGGCTCTTCGCCGTCACCGCGCCCGCAGTCTTAGCCGGAGGCGCCTCAGGTTCCCCATTCATCGGTCTATCCTCCTCCTCCTTTTCAAACTTGGTCTTTCCTTCCTCCGGTTGGCCTGGGAGACGGCCGCCTTAACATTGCAGCCGTCGCCCATGAGAGTACTGCTTTCCCCGCCGCAGGGCCCTACGGAGACGAGTGTTGCCTTCGCTTGGGCTGTTTCCATGGCTGCAGAAATCTTGCGCATGGGCGATCCAGCTGCCCGTTTCCCCACGGATCATCTGCTGGAGGTTCTCCAGCAGGGCTCTGGTGGACGGGAGCTGCGTCTTCCCTTCGAGGCTGCGCGCCGAAATTCTCTTTTGGGGGCCTGGGGGCATCCTGCCTCAAGGGACCCGGTGCCCCAGCCTCCTCTGCACCACCACCGTCCTGCTCCGCATGATCCTGTCTGTCTTTCCCTCCACCCTTCTACCAGGGGCCCTCTTTTACAGACTGCCTTTCCCTCCTTGCCATTGGTGTTGTCTCCCCCATCACGAGAGGCCCGGTGGTTACATTCCTGGGGGCGCAACATCTTTGCCTCCTCCAGTGTTGCTTTGCGGTCCCTTAACACTCTTTGTGTGTTGGCCAGGGCCACTTCTTGCTTGTGGGATTCGGTAGAGTCCCTTATGTCTTCTGCTTCTCAGGAGGGTGCCTGTGTTGATCTGCGGCACCATGTGTTGGATGGCCGGGAGCTGGCGGCGTTTATTCTTCGCTCGGCTCTGGACGTTTCGGTGGTACTTGGTCATACCATGGCTACTTCGGTGGCCCTTCGTTGCCATGCCTGGCTACAGGATAATGTTGTCCCTGAGAACATTAGGGGAAGGCTGGTTGACCTTCCCTTTGATGGCACTCTGTTGTTCCACGCCCCTGCGGATTCTGCCATTCAGAGGTTTCTTGCGGGGCTTCGTCCTTCTCCTCCTCCTCCTTCCCCTCAGTGACCTTACTGTCGGTCTGTGTTTTGCAAGGTGTTCTCCCGTTGTTTTTCCTGGGGCCTTGTAACGGGTAGCCCGGGTTGTGTGTTCTGTATGGTTCCTGTGCCCTTGGGGTCCTTTTGTAGGGCCCTTGGTGCTTTGTTGACTTGTGGTTTTGGCTGTTGGTAAGCCTGGTAGGTCCTGAGATTAGGCCTTCTGTGTCTTCTTTATTGGCTGCTTGGTAAGCCTTTTGCGGGTTTTTTCTGCAGGTCTTTCGGTTTTGTCCTCTGCTGCAGAACTGTTTTCCTCAGAGGTGTTCCCATGGTTCTTGGGATGTTACCTACCCTATGTGGGGTATTTGTAGCTATTACATAGCTCTGTCCTGTGCTGGGGAGGGGTGGTCACCCTTTCCGGGTTCCTTGCTCTCCGTGGCGTCACGGTATGTCGCAGGTGCGATCTTCTTGCCAATTGTCTTGGAGCAGCTTGCGCTAGATCCGTCCTTCCCCTTGTCGCTACGTCGCTTGGCCGGTCTGGTCTGCTGTCTGCGGCATCGGGTTGTAGCGGTTCTGCATTTTTGTCTTGTGTTTTGCCTTGGTCCTCGGTCTGATGCTCCAGAGAGTTTGGCTTTCCTTTGCCTCTGTGTTCTGGTGGCAGGCTTAGGCCGTCCTCCGTCTCTTTTTCTTTTCTGCCGGTTCCTCCACTTCTTCATGGGTCAGTGTGTGTCCTGGCCCTCCCTGGCCTCTGCCTTCGACTGGCGTCTGCCTTGTCCGGGGTGCGCTGTTCCGTGGTGTGGCCTGTTACTGGTGGTGCATGCCTGTGCAGGCCTGCTTGTTCTCCTCCTCCGTTGTGATCTTGATGTGTTTCCTTGCGCCCCTGCCTCTGGTTCAACTGGGGCTTCGCACAACGGTGCTTTTCTTCTTCTGCCTGTGCTGTTGGCAGTGGCGCCGTTCCGGCCTTGCCCGCTGCTTGCGGCCGAGGTGTATTCAGCTCTTTTCTATCTCTATGCCTGTGTTTCTTATGGTGGGCCCTGCATTTGGTTCTATCTCTTCTCACTGGGTTCGAGGTGGCCCTTGCGTTCCTTGAGGCTTTTGGGGCGCTGTCTGCCCCTGCGGGGTGTTGGGCGCTTTCTTTCTCTTGGTTGGGCTTGGATATCCTGGCCCTTTCCATTTTGTTTTTGTGCCATGTCCCCTGCTGGGGCCCTGGTCTCTCCTGGTGGGGAGGCTCTCTCGCAGGCCCTCCTCCCGTCTGGGTATGGCTAGGGTATCTATTCTACGTTAAGGAATCTGCGGCTAGTAGTCTCTATCAGATGTACAAGTTACTTACCTTCGGTAACGATGTATCTGGTAGAGACGATTCTAGCCGCAGATTCCTTCACAACTCACCCTTCCTCCCCGTTCTGCGAGGACCCTCAGCTTGGTATTCTGCACTAGCCTCCCTCTGGGTGGCTTGTCTTCTGTGGGGGTCCTTTTCGTTTTCTGCCTGTCGGACTTCTCTCCAGCTGGGTTCTCTCCACTATAGGGGCCTGCTTTTGCTCTTTTCCCTTTGTTGTTACAATTTCCGATCCCCTTTCAGACTTCTACGCTGGGGGTTCTTTTGCCTGTCCTTGGCCTCCTGCTCCTTTCAGAGGCTCTGGCCCTCCTTGACAGTGTAGTCTGGGGGTGGATTGCTGTTGCCCCTCTGTTCTGGTCTTGTGGCCCTTTGTTGTGTGGTCTATGGTTACAGTCTCTGTCTCTCTCTGTCTCTCTCTGTCTCTCTCTGTCTCTCTCTGTCTCTCTCTGTCTCTCTCTGTCTCTCTCTCTCTCTGTCTCTCTCTGTCTCTCTCCGCTTTCCCCTGCTTGTGCCTCCAGCCCGGCTCTCGCCTTGGCTGGCACGGTGGTTCCGCGGAGGGGTCTGCTCTCTTCCTGCTTTGGCTTTCCTGTTTTAGCCTCCTGGCGCCTCGGTGCCGCCTGGTGCTATTCCTCACCTTTTGTGTGTCTCTCTCTCTTTGTTTCTCTGTTTTTTTTTGCACACTGTTCCCATGCTCTCCTCAGTTTTGTTGTGATGGCTCCGCGTTGTGGCACGGAAAAGTTCTCCGAAGCAAACTGACGTCAGCGTGCCGGGGTGGGGCTTATGTGACCTCGCTGATATCACGCCCGCGGAGGATGTCGGGGCGGAGTCACGAGGCACCACCCCCGGCGCGCAGAGATGCTGGACAGGAAAGTTTTCTGTGTCAAGTCTCATGCCTGGGGATAATTCTACGCTAAGGAATCTGCGGCTAGAATCGTCTCTACCAGATACATAGTTACCGAAGGTAAGTAACTTGTACATTGGTCCCAGTTTCTCGTTAATAGTGATGGCTCACTGAGTTGATCAGGTTTTGACCAAATTGCTCAAAATGCCTGGTTCCTCTTCTAGGATAGGTGAAGGAGTGTTGTATGTTAGTGTAATGTTTTCGTCTATGGACAATACATTGCCTCTTTTGCGCTGTTGCGTAGCGTAATCTCTATTGGGTATCGTAGAGACCGTAGATGGGAACATAATTCTGTCATGTTCTGCTTTTCGTGCTGCTGGGCCCTGCTTCTTTTTTCACTCATTCTATTCTTTTCTTTTTCTATCTTCCTCAGTTCTATGTGGGAAATCTGCGACCAGACTTAACTTTTTCACTTAACTTTTGATTGTTGATTTTGTTTAATAAATGATGACAAAATAAATGTGTGCATTTTTTGTCACATGATGTTTGATTTATCAACTTAGTATTTGGTCAAGATTTGATAAAGGTCAGTTTTGACATAAAATGTAAAACTATTGAATTGTACATTTTGATCCAGTGCTGTGAAGCCACAATTAGAGCTGAAGTGTCTGGCATACAGGTCAGCAGCTCAGCCTCTAGACCAAATCTCTTGTCTTTGGTAATGTTTCTAAAGGTTTAAATGGCAGAGTACCTAGTGTTAAACAGGAACAGACACTCCTGTAAGGCTAATTGAAAAGTTTCCTTCGATTCCTAGGACAAGCTTGATTCCTAACTGTACCTCAAGTTGGCTCTCGGTATTCAATTCAAAGGATGGGATGTATTCTGAATGTAAATGTTTATTGGGTTGTTTTGTAGTGAAGCACAGTCACCCATGATCATATAGGTTTTTTAACTCCAGGAGCGAAGTTTTGAGTCCTACATCAAGGTGCTATCTGGTTCTAATTCAGTGGAGCACATAGCTAATGGTACAGAGTTACTAGAATTAGGTTTGCATTTTTTACTTGTATCATAGTTTTACACCCAAAACACAGGGCAGCTGAAATGAAAAGTCCCACTCCGCAATTGAGAGAGCCCTGACTCATCATTTACATACGTGGCTTTTTTTCTCAAAATATAACCATGTCAGTGGCTTAAACGTTTGCTTTGTTGTTTAGACAAGGTTTTTTTCCAGGGGTTCATGATTAACATTTTTGTTTAAATCCCCAAGCACTACATGAGTATATTATTATATCTGCAGGTTTCATAACATTTAATATGAAGATTGACTTCACAAAGTCAGTCACATGGCCTGTTGCTTAACCAAGTTCAAAAGGTTGGAACTGGTTGGCGCACTTCAATTTTAATTGAAAGTCAAGAAAGCATATCCTGGCTTCAGTTGTTTTGAATCTACTACTCTCTTTCTGGTTCTACATGGCGCTTTGTTTTTCAACCAGAATTTCTTCTGTAACACATCTTGTTTTTGCAGATTGATTCTCTCACAGGTCTTGGAGTGACCAAAGTAGAATGTGGATCCCAGTTTTCTGTAGCCCTTACAAAATCAGGAGCTGTTTACACCTGGTAAGCTATTACTTGCACTTTTTGTCTTAAGTGTCACTCCTCCTTTTGTACCACTTTGGCGTTTGCAATAAATGTCAACCTGAAGGTCCTATATAGGTATGGTGTAGCATGCGTCCACAACCATTCCCCATTCCTTTCATGTTGCCTTACATAGCAATAGTTTCAAACATGACACCATAATCAGTGACTCGCTTTGGAAGGGGATATCCATGATTTATTCAATCACATCCCTGATTTCTGTCAAAACTTCTTAATCTTTTGGTAAAACCAAGACCGGTACAAGAAATCAGCCACCACCTTGTAGTAATCATTTGTCACTGACACATAGAGGTATATTTTAAATTTGTTTGGATTTTGTATAATTTTTGTAAATGTAAATTGCAATAATTTACGTCTGTAGTTGTTTCTCGTTAGAGAGGTGATGGGAGGAATGCTTGTAATTAGTCTAACTACTGGCAGTCGCTTGGGCTGGTATTCCAACCCATCCTTCTTTTACGCATCATGCCACCTTAGTTTGAACCCAGCCGTATGCAAATCAGTCTTGACCCTGCTCCAATAGGAACTGTCCAGCCTGAACTGTGAAGCCAGGTCCTCCCTCAACCAGAACACAAGCAACCCAAGACAGGTTTTTACCCTGAATGGGGCTCTTCATTCGTGTGCAGCTTGGTTCCAGTGGCACAGTGAGCACAGCACCCAAGTCTGAACATACCAGTGCCCACATGGAGTTACATCAAACACCCACAAGGTAATGGGAGAACCACAGGCAATCGCTTGAGGTAGCATTTAACTAGTCACGAACGAAACAAGGGAGTATTAGGGCCACAGGGAAATATTATTCAAAATCCAAAGCTGACAGCCATCTACTTTAGGTCTTGTTTACAGGCAGCTTTAGCTCTATGATGAGAGCTGCTGTCATCACAAACCACACAATATTCACACTTACACCTATCCAGAAGGGGGATTTTTGACACTTTCTTTGATAGTGTGATTTAGGTGGTTTTAGACATTGCTACACAGGGCTGTCCATTGGTGTTGGAATCGACCGATGGCATTTTGCAGATGTGAACATCCAAGAAGCTCTGCCTCTGTTCATTGTGAAACAAAACACAGTCTGGCTGCCCTGCCGGCTCCCTCCCAAACTGTCACTCTTCTGTTGGGTTCTCTTGCTATTCTCAGTCTCGCCCCTGCGCTCACTAGCGCATCACGATCCTGGTCAGTGTTGTTTTCGTGGCCTAGTGTTAGCAAAGTGCCACTGGGCCACTCACTTCTGATATATGCGCACCCATACTTTAAAAAATATATATTTTACATTTCCACTCTTAAAATGCCTGTCGCCTATGTTGCACAGCTAAAGTAAAAAAAAAAAACACTGGTGCATCACAACTCATACGTGCGCCTGGGCAAATGCAAATATGGGCTTATGCAGTGGCCATTTTAAGATATGCACCTGCAGCAATGCATTTATGTTGGTGCCCCTGGTACTCGCGAGTTGTGACGAGGTAGCGTCAATGCAAACAAGCATTGGCAAAGTCAGTAGGTCAGTATTCACCTTTTAAAGGTTTTCTCTGTTAGCTTTGCCAATGGGTGTGCATACGGCCGTATTAAAATCTCTCATTTCACTCCTGGCTCTATGCCTGCCCATAACAATTTGAAACAGGAAGTTTTAAAAATAGGCAAGAATAGTGCCGGCAGTCGCATAGGAACATTCTCAAGGAGGTTTAAAAATCTGAACAACGCAACCATGTTCAGTAGAGAAATTGAGTAATTATTTAAATTGGCAGTTTGATCATTTTTTTCATCATTTTCAATCTGTCTAAGGCCCTATCTAGATTTTTCTTGTAGAATGGGCAGTTCTTGGTTCTTGAAATTAATGCCAACATTTTGGAATTCATTTCTAATCCATTTATTTGGGGAAGGAACTTCTTGCTAATCAGTCATAATATCCTCTATTGTATCTTCTCTAGGAGAGTGCTATATCGTGGTTGGAGAGGCATGAATAGTGTTGGTAATAAGATGTTTACCTAATTTTGGTATGACACTAATGTTGGATCGAAAAGTCCTAGGCATTTGGAAATAATCCAGATTCTTGCTACTTTTGTAAGCTTGCTAATGTGTAATGGGTTAGTGGCCATCTCTGGAACTTGTTCCCATGCAAATCGGAGCTAGAGGAACCTGATAGTATCTGTGCCACTGGGCGGAGATAACAGGCTGGGCATCCACCAACTTGACCATGTTAATCACATCCGGAAGAGAACCCCGCTAAGCATAAGATATTCTTCAAGGTTTTATTGTTGGAGCCAAGCTGTTTGATTAGTGTGATTACCTCATCAAAGTGAAGTAAGAGATGACCCAACTCATTTTATATAAGGTCTGGGTCTTTTACCCTTTTTGGGGCGGCCATAAGACAAGCAGGAGCTACTGTGCCACAACTGTAGTTGCTTTTTTTTTTTGCCTCTGTGTGTCCTTTGGTCTGCCCTCCTGTGTTTCTGAAAACTGGGCCGAGCACACTCTTTCTGCACTTGACTCTCAGGATTGGAAGGTGAGCAGTCAAAGGCTTCTCTGTGGTTTACTCAGAGGGGTACAGGCTCAGAACTGAACTAGTCAAACAGAAGACCCAATAATCCACTTTCCAGCCCAGTGCTCATCTTTTAGTCAAGATATACACTTAATTAGATCAAAATGAGCTACAGCACACAAAATAGATTATTCACCACAACTTCTGTTCTACGGATGCTATATGGGATATCTACACAAAAACCGCAGACTAGACTAAAGCGTAGTTTAAGGCTCAGGTTGTGTGCAGATTAGCTACTTCCATGGTTTCTATGCCCCTTAGGTTGATCCATATTTCCTTTACTAGACAGTTGTCTGTAAGCAAGCTTATTGGAAAAGTTTTTTCTCACATAAATATGTAGTAAAGTTCACAGTTGTTCAGTTCAGGTAATGGGCAGGCTTAAGCGCAAGTGTGTAGGCCCCTGCCGCAATAAACAAGGAGACATTCTTGCAGTGCAGCGACTCAGCCAAGTGTTCCTGCCACCGTGTCTTCACTCAGGGCCTGGTGCAGGGGCATTGTACTGTTTGGAAGTTGTCTCCAATCAGGCTGGTCCGACACTCCCAGAGGTTAGCTTCTGTCCTTTGGTCTCTGGTGCCGGGTCCCAGTGCTTAGAAGGTAAAGTCAGCACATATATCTTGTACCCTTGTTTTAAATTACTGGCATGGGCACGCTCCATTGGGATCATTGAGCTGGTTTAGTTCATGCTGATATAATGTAGAAACACTTGGGAAGTTGAGGGACCTTCAGGCAAACTCAGATCAATTCTAGTTACTGTCCTGCAAACAGTCCGCTCTTCTAGGCTGCCCTCTCCGAGGCCTGGCACCTGGCCCTCTTCTTTGAGTAATCGGCACCTGCAGGGTCTAACATGCTTCTCCTCCTTCTGAGTCCTCAGTGCATATCCTAGGCACCACTCCTAATTTTGTGGGTTCTCCAATGACACCAAAATTATTACAGACAGTGTGACAGGGAAGAGGTGTCCCCGAACATGACAGAATTCAAGCTGTGCCTTGACTGCAGGAAGCAGATGTCGGTCTCGGACCCACACACTATGAGCCTTTGTTGCTTGGTCTTCGGTCATAACTCAAAGTTGTGTGATAAGAGCACCCTCATGCACCTGAAGGTGATTAAGGAGCGTGAGGAGAATGTGAAGAGTTTGCATTTGAAACAAGTCCCACATGTTAAGTCCTGTTACCTTTAGCCTGGTCCGACCTTTTTCTTCTCAAATTTAAAATTAACAGGGACTGTGACATCCTTCCATCACACAATCTGCCCAAGGAGAGCAGCTACAGGCCCTTTCATTTGATCACTCCAGGGGCTTTGCAATTGGATCTCTGTCTCCATCCTATTCCCCTCAATGGGAGCTTGGAAGAGGATGTACTGGCATTGCAAAATTGGCTCCAACTCTGCGCCCTAGAACTAGCCCCTTTTACTAGGCGGAAGTCAAAAATCAATAGAGCCTCAGCCCCCTGGTTTATGGAGGCACTTAGGAAAAGTAAGAGTGCTTGTAAACGCCTGGAATGGGTATGGCGCACTAACTACAAGCTGACAGACAAAACTGTCTACAAACATGCCCTTAAGGAGCACTATAGGAATGTGCGTGAGGGGAAAAACCTCTTTCTAGCTGCTAAAATTGAGCATGCGTGGAATAGATGCAGAGACCTTTTCAATATTGTTAAAGATTTCTCCTCCCCTAAAGCTATTAGCAGCCCGTTCGTCCCCAGTGAGGTCTGGGCAAACCTGATGGCCTGTTTCTTTTATGACAAGATTAAGATCATCCAAGACTCTTTTGTGGCTCAACTACCAGTAGTTGGAGGGGACAGAGTTTTGCCCTGTCCCAGCCGTTGTGTCATAGGCCCTGCACTTACTAAGTTCCCCCCCATATCACTACAAAAGTCCCTGGCACTGATGAAAGCCCTCAAATCCGGGTAACCCTCCGATCCTTGTCCGGCCAAAATTCTGGCCACCATTGCAGAGGTAATTAATCTGGCAGTCAATGCAGTTTTGAATACTGCCCTCCAGGCGGGAGAAATGCCTAAGATCCCGAAAAATGCCAAAATCCTTCCTCTTTTAACCTCTTCAGTGCCCATGACGAGATAGTCTCGTCATGGAGCACGGTTGCGCTGTGCCCATGACGAGACTATCTCGTCATGAACCCCACCCACTAGTGCAACGCCCGGCACAGGAGGGGGAAAGGGCGTGGCACTGAAGGGGTTAAAAAAACCTATGGCTGATCTCTCTGTGGCCAGCAATTATAGGCCGATATCTTTACTACCATACTTCTCTAAAGTTCTGGAGAGCTATGTTAATTCAGTGACCACGGACTATGTTGAAGTCAACCATCTCCTCCATCCAAGCCAATCGGGCTTTAGAGTCAATTATAGCACGGAGACTACTCTCCTGGAAGTCGTGGAAACTATTAAAATCACTCTGGACAAGGGGGGCAGGGCAGCTCTGGTGCTGCTGGATCTCTCCGCGGCCTTCGATACCGTGCCCCACAGTGGACTCTTACGAAGGCTCCAAGAGGGCTGGATCGGAGGCACTGTGTTGTGATGGTTTGAGTCCTTCCTGAATAACCGCCAGCAAACCATTTGGTGCCCTCCTTTCTCGGCACCGATTTCCCCGATGAATGTAGGAGTCCCTCAGGGCTCAATTCTTACCCCACTTTGTTCAATGTTTATATGGCGCCTTTAGCGCGTCTCACAGAGAACTATGGGGCTAAGATAGTGTCATATGCCGATGACACACAATTGCTGTTCACCTGCGGGAAGAACTCAGAATTTAACTGTAAGGAAATAAAGACATTGCTGTCAGAGGTTTTCCACTGCTTAATGTTGACAACTCAGGACATATATATGTATAACTTCCGGGTCGCGGTAAGAAGCTACAACAAGGACATGCAAGTAGCATTCTAGAGAGCTCCCGCAACACCCGATGGAGTTCAATTAAACTCCCATACAGTTATAGGTAGAACCATAACCTATAAACCCGTCTATTACATGAAATAATGACGAAGATGGGTAAGTGACATTAACTTACCCAATGTGTCAAAGCGATCTATGACGTTATCGCTATGACTAAGGTCCTCATGAAAGTCCACCGATCTTTAGAGATACCCATGGACTGAAACATGTCGACCACTGAAATAATCATTATATAGGTGCGGTGGACCTTTCACACATCCACCAGAGCACTACATACTGTTTTTAATCCTACCCCATCCGGACGAATAAAACAAGAGTATAGGATAGGAGGTATTTTTAATTTATCACTTTTTTCTGCTAACGCTATCGAAATCATGACCACCAAAAAACCAGACGGTCTCCCTCCAGGTGGAGGAAGGTTGACTGCCTGGAGAACGGGAAACTCAGACGGAAAAGGACCCAATGATAAAACCAATCACCTAACCTTCTCAAGCAGGGAACCAAGATATACCGCTGCCCACGGGTTAGAGTGTATGAGTGCCTTTGTACAACACTTATAGACCCTGGCTTTTTCAAGATTACGTGGTTCATTCTCTTTTGATTATAAAACTCAGGACACACATAGCAGATGCATGTCAGATAGAGGAGACGCGGGCTGTGCTCACTCAGGATTAGCACTTGAGCTGGGTCACACAAGCTCAGAACACCAGATATCACATACAGTTGGGTCCCTTAGAGCAGGGGACATTCCGGTCCCAACACTCTCATTTAACATACTGAGTACACAGTGAGGTGCCACTGCCATTTAGATTGCATTGCCATGATTAGGCATACATCCGATTTCACAATAAACGTGATGAAAACCTGCATACTGCTCCAAATTCTTTTAAAAAGCATTAATGTGCAAATATATCTGGTTCTCCAATTGATGTGGATTAGGCACAAGGAAAAAATACCTGAGCCCCACTACTCATATGTCCAGAAAACCGAATTTATGACACTAAATTTTCCTCAACATAGATTGAAAGCTGGCAGAAATGTCCACGTTAAGTAAAATCAGTTTATTTAATTTTGCAAGGCTACTTAAAGGTAAACATTGGGGTTGTGAAATTACTCATGCTGTACTACAAGAATTATAGCTTTTGTTGTGTATTTGTAGGGGCAAAGGAGATTACCATCGATTAGGCCATGGATCTGATGACCATGTCCGACGTCCTCGACAAGTCCAGGGACTCCAGGGAAAGAAAGTGATAGCCATCGCCACTGGATCCTTGCACTGCGTTTGCTGCACTGAAGATGGTAAATAACTTGACTGTGCTTGATAGTTCATCTTTTTGCCTCCCTTTCCTTATTGTTTGTCAGACATTGTGGAAAATGTTTTCTGCAAGGATCGAACACCAAAGGTGTTAGTTTGGGAAAAAATATTCTGTCAAGCAAAATAGAACAATAACATGTCCAGATAAAATTTCACTTCACTTTTTGCACAGTCTAATTTTTTCAACCTCGCACTCACAACATACTGTTTTTTGTTATATACATCTTTAATTAAATCCCTCTCAAACTTTTAAATCAAAAGCAATCACAAGGATTTAAAAAAAAATATATAAGTTCAGTTACCGATAAAACATGATGGGGATAGTTTTCCGGCAGTCACCTTTAATGCAACAATTTTATGAATAGGGATTTTGTCCACCGAATGATATACTTTCAGGAATACATAGCGTTTACAATGTATGTTGTCTTCAGTTTACCACCCACCACTTTTTTCTTGTCTGACATCATTTTATTCAGTTTAGTGCACCGATAAAACTAACTTTTTTATTATTCAACTCAGTTTTTTATTGTACCTTCCATTAACTCAGAGCAGTGTAGCATTTTATACTGTTGGCCCATGTTTGCTTAAGGTTTTCTCGGAACTTCTTTTCTCAAGATTGATGATGTACATGACCTAACTATAAACTGTCCCCACATGTTACTTCAAGAAAGGGTGGCAGCAAATATAACATATTAAATTATGTTTTCAGGTTGTCAGTGGATAAGGTAATGTATTTTTTTATTTCAGTTTGTGCCCACTTGCTCTTTACTTTCATGTACAACAGTCTTCAACATTATGGCTGGGTTCCCAGCAGCATGCATTATACACACTCAGTCCTGGAACAGATTTAGCTTGATTTAAAATGTCCTTTGAGTCGTGTGATGGTTACTCAAAATTTTAAAATCAGTGTACACATTTATTGCCTTGTCATTTCCACTAACACTTTTACTGCACTGAACAAAGGTCTACTAAGTTTAAATCTTTTATAGTTTTCCTAGTAAGAATGTGGGAAAGTTTTAAAATGCCTTTTGCCCTCCTCCCTAATCAGGTTTTTAAATTGCGTGACAACATTTTGCCTCCTTCCTGAAGTCTTACACATTGATTGGCAATATGCCTTACAAATGCCACATTACATTGATTTATTGATTAGGCAGTCCTTTATTAATCTTTCAATCAAAACTTAGAACCTGCCAATGTACATGTGTCAAAGAGCTCTTCTTCCCTAGATTTCCAAACTTTGACCAGAGATGCAACTTTCATCTTTTAGGAGCTTGTTCTATGGCATTATCAGGTGGGCTGTACTTTATTGTTTACAAAGACTGCAAATTTCTTTCCATCTTATACAAATCGCCATGTGTTCATTCAGTTCAGTTTTCAACAGCTTACCTGTTAGCTTCTTGTGTAAACAGGTTTATATTCTTCTACAGGATAATCAAAGCCCCCAACATAAAGGCTGCATGATTAGTGTGTGTTTTAAATGCACTCACACTGTTCAAATTAGTCCTTCTGTTTACTGTAGCCCAGAATCCATGAAGAGGAAGGCGGCTGCAGTTACCTTTTCATTATGTAGCAGGACGTAGACTGTCATGCAAATTATGAAAACATGTTGGTCAGTGAAAAGCTTTTTTGAACTGTTTGGAAATATGCATTTTTGACACTTGTGAAACAGGGTGGTTTGGTGGCACTAGGTTGTATTGGTTTCTTGGGTTTTGTTTACATAACTTTTTCCCCTTACTTTTTAAAGAGGTGATATAAAGAATTATATTTTTCTTTCTTAGGGGAGGTATACACATGGGGAGATAATGATGAAGGGCAACTAGGGGATGGAACTACAAACGCTATCCAGAGGCCACGATTGGTTGCCGCTCTTCAGGGTAAAAAAATCAACCGAGTGGCCTGTGGTTCAGCACACACTCTAGCTTGGTCTACTAGCAAACCAGCGAATGCGGGAAAACTTCCTTCACAGGTAAGATTGTAAAAATCACTATCATTTTCTCTTTTCTTAAAAAATGGTTCAATTCGTAGATTAAAATGCACTTGGAATTAGGCCATGCATTTTGTGAAGGGTGCCTGTTGTCCTCAACTTATGGATAGTCTTAACTAAACGCATCCATTGACTTTAGTTTTCATGCAGTTCCGATGGTTCACAGAATGACGAATTCTGTTCCTCCAGTGTCACGCACAAGTATGTGAATGAAAACATTTGATTTAAATATTAATGTCTAATGAATATTCATGTTGGGTGTTCTGAAACCCAGACCTGTTAGGGACTCTTGAAGCCTGAAGTTGGATACCGCTTTGGAATATGCATCAAGGTCTGTAGCCGCCTTTAGCTGATGACAAAGTATTGGTCACTTGGTCCAGATAGCAGGTACGTAGATTAGTTTCTGTCATGATCAGAGTCGAGAAGTTTATTTCAAACTTTTAAAAATAAAACATAAATCCACATAAAAAATATAATATTTTCTGTACAGACTTCTAGCAGCAGATTCCTCACCTGAAAAGCTGAGATTGCGAAGGCCCGGGTGCGGAACCCAACCCTGATAATGTGACTGCAGATTCTCCTGGAGATGCAGCCTAATTGGAGGACAGATGTTAAAATTCAGGAGTTGTGGACACCATACTCTCCATGCCCAAACCGGAGCCTCCAGGATGAATTGGGTCCGGTCAATCCTGATTTTCTTGAGAACTCAGGGTACAAGTGGTATTGGCGAAAAGGCATACAGGAGTCCCAAATTCCCTCGAGGAAGAACGTGTCTGATAGAGAGAAGCACCTTGGAAACTCCAATGCATACAATTGCTGACATTGCGCATTCTCTGTAGTAGCAAACCGATCAAGCCAGGGTCTCCCCATTCACAGACGAGACCTTGAGCCACCACTGGCTGCAAATGCCACTCGTGATCCTCTAGGCACTGGCGGCTGAGCTTGTCTGCCCTAGCATTCAGGGATCCTGCCAGGTGGTTCACCACCAGGAAATTCCTTAGTGGTCCAACCATTTCTACGGGTACATGGCCTCCTGGCACACAGTCCGTGACCCCACCTGTTGCAGTACCACATTGTGGTGGTGTTAAACATGAGCATTTGTACTAGCCTGCTATTGATAAATAGAAGGAAGGCTTCCTAGGCCAAGTGGATGGCCCTTTGCTCCAGAAAGTTGATCTGAAGCCGAGACTCCGCCAGAGAACAAAGGCCTCCAATCTCTACCTCTTCCAGGTGGCCACCCAAACCCAAAAGTGATGCATCAGTCACTACTGTCAGTTCTGGGTAGGGAAGGGAAAAGGTCCTGCTGCTGACCCAATCACGGTCCGATAACCACGAGTGCAGATTGTTTGCGGTTTACTACTAGATCTCACTGTAGTCCGAGAGGTCCACTTGATGTTGAGTCCACAGAGAATTCAGATCCCTCTGCAGAATCTGCATATGCCACCTGGCGTGCTCGACCATCAGGATGCAGAGGCCATTCAGTCCTAGCTGCCTTGAGTCGACCTCACTGAAATCAAAGAACAAGGCTGGAAGATCAGGGTCATAGCCTAAATGTTCTGAACTCACCGGGAGAAAGGCACGAAACTGAACCATGTCCAGATTGGCTCTACTGAAGGGAAGTGTATGAGCAGGGGTCAGGTGTGACTTTGGCACATTGATATTGAACTCTAAAGAGTACAGGCGGTTCCCAGTAGCCTGGAGATGATTGACGACTGCCTGGGCAAGCCTGCCTTTAACAGCCAGTCTTTGAGGTAGGGGAAAACTGGCCCCCCTGACCTTCGATTATGTGCTGCCCCAACTAGCATCACTTTTGTGAACAATAATGAGATCAAAGGGGAGAACAGCAAACTGAAAATGCTTCTGTCCCACCACTAACCACATTTAGCACTGGTGGGCCTGCGGGATGGGTATATGGAAATAGGCGTCCTGCAGGTCCAACACCACCAACCAGTCTCCTGGTTCGAGGAAGTGAGTCTAATCACATGGATCTGAAAGAGACACGTTAGTGATAGATTCCTTACCTTAGAATATCCCCAGGCGTCAGATTGGATCCGGAAAGTTTTGCTAGCAGTACCCCTGCATGTTAGTAGGTGGCATCGTGCGGCTCCGCGTCCGTCGCAAGCACCTAGATGACGTCACGGAGACTATTTAGGCGCCACCCATGCGCGCTGACGTCAGTTCTTTCTTTTTCCGCGCCAGCAAGCGCAGATCCGGTTAGAGCACGTACCTTAGTCACTTTTTGACTACACTTTTGAGTCTTTTTGTCTCCCTCTTTCTCCTTGGTGCACGTAGGGATGCCTGGATATAAGTCTTGTGGGGCCTGCCGTCGCAATATGTCGCTGGCGGACCCCCACAATTTTTGCCTCTACTGCATGGAGACGACCACGACTCCCGGGACTGTCGGGCCATGGCCCGAAGACCTTGAGGGAGCAGCGCCGGAAGCTGCTGGAAGCCCGGCACTCGTCCCAACGCCGTTCCAGGTCCTGTTCCCGGGAACGCTCGCGGGGCCGCAGTCGTCTCTCCTCGGGCTCAAAGTCTTCGCCCTTGGATTCGGGTAAGCGACAACATAAAAAGAAGTCGAAGAAGCGAGTTCGCTCTCCAACGTCCCCCGTCGGTTCTCGGATGCGGACGAGGGGGACAGGGGTTCTGCCCCTGCGGCTCCTTTGGAGCCTGGGAGTCCCGCGGCCTACCCGCCTTACCCGGGTCCGTTGGCGACTCCCTGTTTAGGCCTCGGGCTCCCGCCGGCACGCCTTGAGGCCCCCCGCTGGCCCCGTATCCGGATCCTGTGGGGCCGCCGGTGGATCTAGCTTCGGCGCCACAGGATCCTGCACCGTTGGCTCCGGCCCCGGCACCACAAGGTCCATCGCTGCGGGCTCCGGCCCCGGCGCCACCCTCGGCTCTGCCTCCGGTGCCACAGTGGGTGCCGTTTGTCCCGCCCTTGCCCCGGTTCCAGGACCATTTCGTTCCTACCTGGGATACCCATCGGGAGACGGTGCCGGCTTGGCTCCGGCCGGCGCCATTTCCGACGCCATATGTTCCTTCTCCGGCTCCAGCTCTGCCGCCGCACTCTGTTCCCCCTGCGGCAGAGGTGGAGGATGACTGGGAGGGGTCCGAGGACCCTCTTGCCCGTCAGTGTGACTCCGAGCAGGACTGGGTGGACGACTTGGAGGACGCCGGCGACCTTGATGTCTCTTCTGACCCGGGGTTTGCCCCTCTCCCGCTTACCATGGAGGGGGGCGCCTCCTACATGATGGTGCTCCGTAGGGCAGCTGAGGTTCTCAACCTCGATCTTCCTACGGTGGCCCTCAAGACTAATCTCCTCACTGAGGTGCTCCAGATGGCGTCCACGCCCTCACTGACGTCTTGTTGGGCACTTGGTCGAGGCCGGCCACAGGGGCCCCTGTGGATAAGAATGTCGCCAAGCGTCACCGCCCGGTGCCGGGTGACCTCGCTTTTCTGACCACTCATCCTACGCCTGAGAGCCTGGTCATCCAAGCCTCGACGTCACAGAGTGCTTTTCCTACGGCCCTGCTGGATAAGGACTCTTAAGAAGCTGGAGCAGTTCGGTAAGAGGTTGTTCTCTTCGGCCAGCTTGGGGCTGCGGTCAGTGAACACCGCTTGCTTATTAGACCGCTATTCCTACGCGGTGTGGGATACAGTTACGCAGGTGTTGCCTCAGTGTCCTGAGGAGATCCACGCTGTGCTGTCCCAAGTTGTTGCTGAGGGTAATGATGCGGCTAAGTTCGCCATCCAGTGTGGTTTGGACACCGTGGACTCACTGGGTAGGGTGATTTCTACGACTGTTGCGCTGCGTCGCCACGCCTGGTTACGATCTACCGGGTTCTCGCCCAATGTCCAGAGCTCGCTCATGGACATGCCCTTTGATGGCACTCGCCTGTTTGGCGATAAGGTCGACAGTGCACTGGAGGGTTTTAAGGACATGTGATGTCATTCTGGCTGCCAGGCGTCCCTCCACTAAGACGGTATACGCCTGCCGGTGGAACAAGTTTGTGGCAGGGTGCACAGCTAAGGCTGTGGATCCCCTTTCTGCCCCTCTTTCCTAAGTCCTTCTGTTCCTTCTTTCTTTGGCCCAGCAGGGCTCCGCTCTGGGCACTATCAAAGGTAATCTTTCGGCCATCTCCGCCTTTTTACGGCTTCCAGATCAGCCTTCTCTTTTTAAGTCCCCGGTTGTTAACCGTTTCCTAAAAGGCATTACGCACACGTTTCCTCACGTGCCGTTCATAATGCCTCAGTGGGACTTAAACCTTGTCTTCACATATCTGATGTGTGCCCCCTTCGAGCCCTTTCATACCTGTCCTTTGCGTCTTCTCACTCTTAAGACGGCTTTCCTGGTAGCTATCGCCTCTGCCAGGAAAGTGAGTGAGCTCCAGGCTCTTTCTTCCAAACCTCCTTTCCTTTCTGTTCATCCGGACAAGGTGGTTTTAAGGACCCGTCCTTCTTTTTTTCCAAAGGTTGTCACGCCCTTCCACATCGGGCAGACCATCACTTTGCCCGCCTTCTTTCCGCCTCCGTATCCGTCAAAAGAGGAAGAGAGGCTCCACCGACTGGACCCAAAACATGCGCTCTCGTTCTATCTGAAGCACACACAACAGTTCCGGGTGGATGACCAGCTCTTTGTTGGCTACGTGGGTGCCAAAAAAGGGTGGGCCGTGCACAAATGGACCATCTCTCAGTGGGTTGTTCTTTGCATCAAAGCATGTTACTCGTTGGCTAAGAAGGAGCCTCCTGTGGGGCTGCATGCCCATTCTACCAGGGCAACTGCAGCCGCTACTGCCTTGGGACACGGCGTTCCCTTGCAGGACATTTGCCAGGCAGCTACGTGGGCCTCGCTGCACACGTTTACCATGCATTACTGCCGTGACAGTCCAGTCCGGAGAGACGGCTTCTTTGTTCGCAGACCCACCACCGTGGTTGGTATTGCTGGGGTATCTATTCTAAGGTAAGGAATCTATCTCTAACGTATCTCTTTCAGATGCACAAGTTACTACTTGTGTAACAATATATCTGTAAGAGACATTAGTTAGTGACCGATTCCTTACCGCCCCACCCATCCTCCCCGTTCTGCGAACTGATTCTAGAGTTAAGGTCACCCCCTTCAGGGCCCTAGTTTCTTGGCACCAGTGGTCAGTTTCTTGCATGGCTCTGCGTTCCTGGCGCGGACAGTCGTGTACAGAACTGACGTCGGCGTGCATGGGTGGCGCCTAATTAGTCTCCGTGACGTCATCTCGGTGCTTACGACGCCAGCGATGGACGGGGAGCCGCACGACGCCACCTACTGACGCGCAGGGGTACAGCTAGCAAAACTTTCAGGATCCAGTCTGACGCCTGGGGATATTCTAAGGTAAGGAATCTATCACTAACTAATGTCTCTTACAGATATATCGTTACACAAGTAGTAACTTGAGCATTAGGTACTTGTTCCTATTGAAAAGAAAGGAGAATAGATTTACTAGTGAGAAAGTGGTTGGATGAGGTATAATATGGAGGAGATCTTCCTAATTAGGAAGTGGTGCCCTCACACAACCATATTTGTATTGTGCTTCATTATCGGGCTTTTTGCTCCTCGTGGGGCCTCCGCTGCAATACCCCATGGGCCCTGCAAGAGGGCTCTTTGGCAGAGATCTTTTTAAAGCAAAACCTGCAATGGTGCAACGGGTGTGTGGAGCCTCATAGTGTAAGTGTGAGTTTAAAATTACCTAAAGGGTATCCTGAGGTCAGTTTATTGGGTGAATCCCTTGGGTAAATTAAAAGAAGGTCAATAAAAACTTAGCAGTAGGTGCCGGTTGAGGAAGCACGACTGTCTCCTGAATGGAGTATGACCATAGTCTGGTTGATTCTAGGTCAGGTCGACCTGTTTCACGCACTGGTGGTCCAAGTGGATTCGAGACATTTCTTCTCGACCAGTGAGTGTAGTGAGGACCCCAGTGTGAGTCCTAAAAAAGTGTTGTGGGAATGTTGCTTTTTCTAGTGGAACGCAAAAAGAACAATTGATGGATAGAATGCAGAACAGTGTCATACATTCACCCCAGTACAGAGATCTGGGCCTAAATCCATCGTTTTTTTGCTCGCCATGCCATTCCAGTTTGGACCCAGCCATATGCAAATCAGTCTTGATCCTGCACCTTATGGGAACAGTCCAGCCCGAACTGCCAGGCCAGGTCCACCCTGGACTGGAAACAAGCATCCTAGCACCGGTTTCGGGCTTTCAGCCCTCATCAGCCTTGATAGCTTGATTCCAGTGGCATGGAGAGCACAGGACCCACATCTGGGCATACCCGTCCCACTCGGGGTGACAAATGCAAAAAGAACAATTGATAGATAGAATGCAGAACAGTGTCATACATTCACCCCAGTACAGAGATCTGGGCCTAAATCCATCGGTTTTTTGCTCACTAAGCCATTCCAGTCTGGACCCAGCCATATGCAAATCAGTCTTGACCCTGCACCCAGTGGGAACAGTCCAGCCCGAACTGCCGGGCCAGGTCCTCCCTGGACTGGAAACAAGCATCCTAGGACCTGTTTCGGGCTTTCAGCCCTCATCTTTTGTGTCTTTTTTTTTTTTTCTAGTGGAACAGCATCAGGTCAGAAAGTAGCTAGAAAATGCTTTCCTTGAATTATAATGTAGTCCAACCTGTAGAAAAAGAGAATGAAAACGGAGAAAGGAAGAGCAATGGAGCAAATAAAAAACAATTTGCTGATTAGGGTGCTAAGAATGAGTCACCGCCCTTCCTTAGCATTGGTACGTGCAAGGTGTACTTACATAAGTGAGTACTCTACGTCTTTAAAATAGTATGCAGGGATTTCTGCATCTGTGACATTCAACATACTTAGATTAGCATGATACAACTGACAACATACATAATCAAATGTTGGTATTTTGGGCTAGACAGCACAAATATTTGCCATCGTATTTTTAAGATGGAAAACATCTCAACTGAGATCATTCTGCGGGTAGAGTAGCCCTTGTATCTTACCCCCACGTTATGTTCTAAGTGCGCCTTAGGCTGCTCGCCGCTACCCCCAATGTTTTATCACAAGGGCTTTGTAAGAGAGCCATGGATACCCCACAGGGATGCTCTCCTGGAACCGAGATTCAAAAGAGAGGATAAAGCACTGACATTTGTTACCTCTTTCACCCCATCCTCCAATCGGGTGCAGAAGATCATTAATAGGCACTGGTCCTTTCTTAGCATAGGGACACTCACTATACCTAAACCCAGGTTTGCATACAAACACACCCAAAGCATTAGGGACCTCCTCATACATACATGACCAGAGAAACCCCCTAAGATGGCCCAAGCCACCCTGTGTGGCTTACCTAGGGTTTCATGTCATTACCCATGTGGCAACAGCACAGTGTGCAACCTCACGAGAATGAGCAAGGAAATCGACGTAGGTGAAGGTTGCCCCTGGGTATAGAGAAACCACACTAACTAAAATACCAGGAATTGTGTATACCTGATTACTTGCCTATGTAAGCTGCGCTACATTGGGATGACTACCCAAGCTATCAAAACAAGGGTGACAGAGCATCGTAGTAATATCAAATGCAAACCTCATTACTACCATGACGTCCACTCATTTTGTTAATAACAGTCACATCCCGGAAGAGCTACAATGGACTATCCTGAAAGCAAATGATCGCTGGAATCTGCATTTGTTGGTCACCAAGGAACAACGATGGGTCTTCCATTTGAAGAGCCATCTACAGGGATTAAATGACGATATTCCATTGTTAGAATGCATTAGATAAACACATAACTGCATCTGAAAGAGACACGTTAGTGATAGATTCCTTACCTTAGAATATTCCCTAGGCGTCAGTCTGGATCCGGAAAGTTTTCTGCTTAGCAGTACCCCTGCGCGCCAGTAGGTGGCGCCGTGCGGCTCCGCGCCCGTCACTGGCGTCGTGCGCGCCGAGATGACGTCACGGAGGCTACTTAGGCACCACCCATGCGCGCAGACGTCAGTTCTTTCTTTTTCCGCGCCGAAAGCGCAGATCCGGATTGAGCACGTACCCCGGTCAATTTTTGACTACTTTTTTGAGACTTTTGTCTCCTTCTCTTGTCTCTTGGTGCACGTAGGGATGCCCGGCTTTAAGTCTTGTGGGTCATGCCGCCATAATATGTCGGTGGAGGACCCCAATGATGTCTGCCTCTACTGCCTGGAGACTGACCATGACTTCTGGGATTGTCGGGACTGCCGTGCCATGGCCCCGAAGGCCTTGCGGGAGCGGCGCTGGAAGTTGCTGGAGGTCCGGCACTCCTCTCACCGCCGCTCTGGGTCTAGGAGCCGTTCGCGGGACCGGAGCCGTCGCTCCTCGGACTCTTAAGTCTTCACCTTCAGATTCCGGTAATTGACGCCATAAGAAGAAGTCGAAGAAGCGCGTTTGCTCTTCGACGTCCAGCCGTCTCTCCCCAGAGACGGACGAGGGAGAAAGGGGCTCCGCCCCTGCGGCTCCTCCGGAGCCTGTGAGTCCCGCGGCCTACCCGCTATTTCCGGGTCCGTCGGTGACTCCTGAACAGATGCAAGAGTTTCTTGCTGCTATGGACCGCCTGTTTAGGCCTCGGGATCGCGCTGGCGGGCCCTGCGATCCCGTGTCCAGATCCTGTTGACCCGGCGGCATCGCCTCCGGCGCCGGTCCCGGAGCCACTGGATCCAGCACCCGCGGCTTCGGCCCCGACGCCACATGGTACAGCCCCGCTGGCCCCGGCGCAGCCCTTGGCTTCGGCCCCAGCGCTGCCCCTGGCTCCGCCGCAGGCGCCGCACTGGGTGCAGTTTATTCCCCCCCTGCCCCGGTTCTCGGACCATTTCTTTCCTACCTGGGATCCTCATTGGGATGCGGTTCCAGGTCGGCCCCAGCCGGCGCCGCTCCAGACGCCGCTGGCCCCCTCTCCGGCTCCGGTCCTGCCGCCACGGCCGGCTCCTGCCGCCGCGGCTGGCTCCTTCTACCCCGGAGCCGGATGAGGAGTGAGACGGCTCCGAGGTCCCCCTTGCGCGGCAGTGTGACTCCAAGCAGGATTGGGTGGATTTTTATTTTTATTTATTTATTTATTTGAAAACCTTTATTGAGATATCGTAAACGGACAGGTCAGATCGCCGCGGGTTCCCATAGCAATGGGATGACCCTACAGACCAGCAGAGCGGTTCAGGTGTCTCTTACACGCCCATTCAGCCGACATCCCGGAGGACCGGCGGCATTGCAATAAAAACATCACACACGATAGTCCAGAAAGAATGACTTCTGAGAATGGAAGGTGCATTAGTCCCCGGTCCATACTACAGCCTGACGTGCTTGTATGACAAGCCTAGTGTTGGCCACCCTCTCCTACAAACCTGGTCTAGTTCCTGAGAATTTGTAACCATGTCCCAACACCCACCCACCCACCCCACCCACCACACGCTCACTGTCTCCTCCTTCGTTCCTTCTGCATGTACACGCGTCCGCAAGCCCTGCAGCTGGTACTGACCAGCCACTGCACCCCCTGCATTCAGGCCATGCACAACCCTGCAACTCTCATTCACACCCCACATGGCCCCTTCTAAGGAGTGCCCGCCACAACCGAGGAGCCCCCCCATCACCCCTTCCACAGACCAGCATCCATCCCAGCCGGAGCACCGGCATCACACACCATCATGCTACAATAGGGTCCTGTTCTTGTGTCGCGCCCCCCTCCGTCCCTCTGTGAGCGCTAGGGTCTTCGCTCCGAGTCTCCCCCTGACCAGCCGTCTCGGGGTCTCCGGCAGTCAGGTATGTTCTATACAGCCCCCAAAAGTTCTTGGGACGACTTTTCGGGAGTAACAATTCGCTATATGTCTCCGCCTGCGTGCTGCAATACAGCATGTCTCTGGACCATCTTTTCTTAGTGGGAAGCGGCCCTCTCATCCAGCAGGCCGCCACAACTCGCCGCGCCATCAATAACGCCATGTCTGTCAGACGTCGCAGTGCCAACGGGAGAGGCCTGGAGTAGCCCAGCAACGCCAATGCCGGATTGGGTTGGATCTCCGTTTCCAGTATCTGGCTCAATTCCCGAAACACCGCCGTCCAAAACCAGGCCACACCTGAGCAAAGCCAGGCCATGTGCAGGAAGTCAGCCACTGGGATATGACAGCGCTCGCACTCCGCCGTTGGGCGTAACCCGTACCTATGCAGTCTTTCAGGGGTGTAATAGACCCGCTGTAAGAACTTAAAATGTATCAACCGGTGTCGACCATTCAAGGAAATCTTTTTGGTGCTAGAGCAGCAGTACTTCCACATCTCATCCGAGATGTCCATTTCGAGGTCTGTCTGCCAGTCTCGCCGTGCTGCGGAGCACTGGTGCGCCCTGTGCTGGTCACCGAGTTTTTTGAGGGTCGAAACCAGTTTGGACGGCGCCGCTGTTTTAATGACATAGGTAAGTTCCGGGAGTTCCGGGGGCTCCGCCATGCCCGGCCCCAACAGAGCCAACAGCGCACTACGGACCCTGTGGAATTGAAAGCGCTGGAGTAACGTGATCTCAGGCCGAGTCGAGCCAATACTCTCCAATGTCCTGGCCACTCTGTCCAGGAACAGATCCGCCATCCTAACAACGCCCAAAGCGCTCAACGCCTGCAACACTCCTGCTTCCCGCAGGGGGGTAGCCACACCGCCCATTCCACCTGCATCAGCGGGGAATACAATAGTTCTCGGCCTTGCGTCCTCATTAACGCATGCCACGCGTGGTTTGTGGCTCTAAGCGAATCCAACGTTCCTACCCTGCGATCCACCGGCTGAAAGACCGTCGCCGGGAGAGGGAGTGAATCCGCAAACAGTCGCTCCAGTAGCACATGCGGGACATCTGGGTTGGCATGTATCCACGTATGCAGGTGGGTCGCCTGCGCCACTCTGTAATACCTTTCCAGGTCTGGGGCTCCAAGCGCTCCCATCTCGTAGGGAAGCGTCAACACTTTCCACTGGACTCTAGGTTGTTTACCACCCCAGGCCAGCCGAACCAGGATCTGAGTCAACTGCGCAAAGAAGGCCTTAGAGAGCACTATAGGGATGCTATTGAAGAGGAACAGAAATCGCGGCAGGACCACCATTTTCATGACGGGATTGGGTGGATGACCTTTAAGATGCGGGTGAACTTGATGTGTCTTCTGACCCGGGGTTTGCCTCCCCTCCGCCTACTTTGGAGGAGGGCGCTTCCTACACAATGGTGCTGCTTCGAGCTGTGGAGGCTCTCCATCTCGACCTTCCTATGGTGGCCCTTAAGACCAACGTCCTTACAGAGGTTCTCCAGACGGCGTCTACGTCGTCGGAGCCACTGCTCCCTTTCAATGAGGCCCTTACCGAAGTCCTCTTGGGCACTTAGTTGCGGCTGGCCTCGGGGGCACCGTTGGATAAGAACGTCGCTAGGCGTCATCGCCCAGCAGCTGCTGACCCTGCCTTCTTGACCACTCACCCCACGCCTGAGAGCCTGGTCATTCAGGCCTCGACGTTGCTGAGTGCCTTTCCCACAGCTCCACCGGATAAGGACTCTTAAGAAGCTGGACCAATATGGCAAGAGGTTGTTCTCCTCGGCCAGCTTGGGGTTGCGGTCGGTTAATACCGCCTGCATGTTGGCCGTTACTCCCACGCCGTGTGGGATACGGTAGCAGAGGTCCTGCCTCAGTGTTCTGAAGAGGTCCAGGCCATCCTTTCCCAAGCAATTGTGGAGGGCAAGGATGCGGCGAAGTTTGCCATCAGGTGTGCTCTGGACACGGCTGATTCCTTGGGCTGGGCGATTTCCACGACTGTGGCGTCATGCCTGGTTGCGGTCTACCGGGTTCTTGCTTGATGTGTAGAGCTCGCTCATGGACATGCCCTTTGATGGCTCTCGCCTCTTTGGTGACAAGGCGGACAGTGCCCTAGAGCGCTTTAAGGACTCACGGGCCATGGCTAAGTCTTTGGGTCTTTCCGCTAAGAGCCCTGCCAAGCCTGGGTTTCGTTCCTTTCATGGCCAGGGTAAAGGCGCCCAGTCGCGCTCCTCCACAAAGCCTGTGCAGAACCTGCCTCAGCGTGGCAGTGGATGTGACTTCCGCAGGGGCGGGTCTGGTAACCAGCGGGCGGGGCAGTCCACCTCCACACCCGCTGCTTCCACCTCCAAGCCTTCCTAATCCAAGCTTCAGGGGGCACCCCAGGCCGGTTGGAGGCAGGGTCCGTCTCCACCTCCACCACTGGCGCGGTATCACTTCGGACCAGTGAGTGCTGCAGCTAATCTGCCAAGGTTACTCGCTCCCTTTTCTGTCCTCCCCTCCAGCCATGCCACCTCGGTACCACCGCATGTCAAAGGATCATTTGGCTCTTCTCCGTCAGGAAGTCACAGCCCTCCTGGCCAAGGGGGCGATCGAGTACGTTCACGATCAGGAAGTAGGGAGTAGTTGCTATTCCTACTACTTTCTGGTCCCCAAGAAGGACAAGGGGGGTCTTGGACCTCCGGGACGTCAATCGCTTCCTCCGGAAGGAGAAGTTCAAGATGCTGACTTGCAGGACGCTTATTTTCACTTTTCCGTCCTGCCGGTCCCCCGGCGTTACCTGCGGTTCATGGTAGGCCAGGAGCATTTTCAGTTTGCCGTGCTCCCCTTCGGCCTTACCAGTGCCCCTCGGGTGTTCACGAAAGTGATGGCGGTGGTCGCAGCTCATCTGCGCAGGTCAGGGGTGTCAGTCGTCCCCTACCTCGACGACTGGCTGTTGAAGGCGGGTTCGCCGCAGGCAGTTGTCTCCCACCTCCAGACTACGGCTGACCTCCTGCATCTGCCGGGGTTCTCCATCAATGTGCCAAAGTCGCACCGGAGTCACTCTCAGAAGCTCCCTTTCAGCGGAGCGGTTCGGGATTCGATGCTGTTTCGGGTTTATCCTCCCGAACATCGAGTCCGGGATATTCAGGCTATGGTTCCGCTCTTTCAGCCTCTATCCTGGGTTTCAGTCAGGATGACTCTCCGGCTTCTGGGCCTGATGGCCTTCTGCAGGTGCCGCATGCCAGATGGCATATGCGGGCTCTGCAGTGGGACCTGAAGTTTCAGTAGGCCCAGCATCGGGGCAACCTGTCCGACCATGTCTTGATCTCGGAGGGCACTGCACAGCAGTTGCAGTGGTGGCTCACGGACCGCGATTGTGTCGGTGGCAGATCCCTCTCCCTACCCCAACCGGAGCACGTAGTAGTGACGGATGCGTCCCTCCTGGGATGGGGGGGCCACATGGGAGAGGCGGAGATCAGAGGCCTCTGGTCTCCGGCGGAGTCCCGGTTCCATATCAACCTTCTGGAGCTGAGGGCGATCCAACTTGCACTGAAGGCATCCCTTCACTCTGTCCGGGGAAGTGTAGTTCATGTGTTCACGGACAACACCACCGCCATGTGGTATTGCAACAAACAGGGTGGGGTGGGCTCGTGGACCCTGTGTCAGGAGGCTCTGCGCCTCTGGACATGGCTGGAACACCAGGGCATCACCCTGGTCGTTCAACGTCTGGCGGGCTCTCTGAACGCCAGAGCAGACGAACTCAGCCGCCGGTGCGTGATGGATCACGAATGGCGTCTAAACTCGAACGTGGCGCAAGGCCTCTTTCGGCATTGGGGAGAGCTTTGGTTAGATCTATTCGCCACCGAAGAGAACGCGCAATGTCAGCAGTTCTACGCGTTGGAGTTTCCAAGGCGGCACTCGCTCAGAGACTCTTTTCGTCGCGAGTGGAGTTGCAGTCTGTTGTACGCCTTTCCGCCTATACCACTTCTGCCCAGAGTGCTGAAGAAGATCAGGCGCCACCGGGCCCAAGTCATCCTGGTGGCTCTGGATTGGGCACGAAGATACTGGTATCCCGAGCTACTCAGTCTATCGCTCGATCCCCTGATCCGACTGCCTCTTCAGGAGGACCTTCTGTCGCAGCAGCAGGGGATGGTCCTCCACCCGAACCTGTCCAGCCTCCACCTCCATGCGTGGAGATTGAGCGGCGGCAGTTGATGTTATTTGACTTGCCTCCTGAAGTCTGTAATGTTATTCTGGCAGCCAGGCGTCCTCTCCACAAAATCGGTATATGCCTGCAGGTGGAACAAATTTGTGGCATGGTGCACAGCAAAGGCTGTGGATCCCCTTTCTGCACCTCTTTCTGAGGTTCTCCTCTTTCTTCTTTCCCTGGCCCAGCAGGGCTCTGCTCTGGGCACCCTTAAGGGACATCTTTCAGCTATTTCTGCTTTCTTACGGCTTCCTGATCAGCCTTCTCTTTTCAAGTCCCCTGTTGTTTCTCGATTCTTAAAGGGCATTACTCACATGTTTCCTCCTGTCCCTTTCGTAATGCCTCAGTGGGATTTGAATCTAGTATTGACCTAGCTGATGTGCGCTCCCTTTGAGCCACTTCATAATTGTCCCCTTCGTCTTCTGACTCTTAAGACTGCTTTCCTGGTTGCCATCACCTCTGCTAGAATGGTGAGTGAGCTCCAGGCTCTATCTTCTAAGCCTCTATTCCTTTCTGTCCATCCGGACAAAGTTGTTCTCAGGACTCGTCCTTCCTTTCTCCCTAAGGTGGTAACTGCCTTTCACATCGGACAGTCTGTTACACTGCCCACCTTCTTTCTGCCTCCGCATCTCTCGAAAGAGGAAGAGAGGCTCCACCGTCTGGACCCAAAACGGGTGCTGTCCTTCTATCTGGACCGCACCAAACAGTTCCGGGTGGACGACCAACTCTTTGTTGGCTACGTGGGCGCTAAGAAGGGGCTGGCGGTGCACAAGCGAACCATCTCTCGGTGGGTCGTTTTGTGTATCAAGGCCTGTTATTCTTTAGCTAAAAAGAAACCTCCTGTAGGGCTGAGGGCCCATTCCACTCGGGCCACAGCGGCGACCACTGCCCTGGGCCAGGGAGTCCCCTTGCAGGATATTTGTCAGGCAGCAACGTGGGCCTCGTTGCACATGTTTGCCAAACATTATTGCCTGGACAGCCAAGTCCGGAGAGACGGCTTCTTTGGCCGTTCTGTTCTCCAGGACTTTCTGGTGTGATTTTGGTTCGCAGACCCACCACCGGGGTTGGTATTCCTGGGGTATCTATTCTAAAGTGAGGAATCTAACTAACGTGTTTCTTTCAAATGAACAAGTTCTGTAGTAGGGGATCTCCGTAGCGGGCTCCACCAATCCCGGCACTAGTGGCAGCAGGGGGCGAGGCAGGTGCTTCTTGTGCAGCGTCTCGAAGATCACGGACGTCGTAGGTGTTGGCACCGTCACCGTGATCCCTAGCTTGGCCGCACCCCTCAGCAGCACCTCCTGGAAGAAGACTACATCGTCGACAGGCAATACTCCCGTCCCTGGCGAGTCCGACAGCGTCAGCGAGTAGTCCCTGGTAGACGATTGGGTACGGGATCTGGCTCCGCGCCTCCTGCGGCGTCGCCCAGATGTCGATGACGACCGTCCACGGCTCCGTGATCTTCCTCTCCGTCCGGAGCGGGAGCACGAACTGGTTGGCTTCGGCCGCTCAGCCGGCCTCGCAGGCGCAGGCGACGGTGGCGTAAACTGGTGCCGCGGCCTCGGAGTACTCTTCGGTGGCGGCGGATACCTAGGCAACGACACCGACCGTGGCGGGGCCACAGGTGGGCCCGACGGTGTGTGAGGCGGAATGGGAGGAGGAGGAGGAGAAGGAGGAGTATACACCACGGAGTACACCAAGCCCGGTGACTCCGTGCTCCTCCTGCGCTGCCTCGGTGTCGATGAACGCCTCCTCGACGGCGAACGCCTCCTCGACGGCGAACGCCTCCTCGACGGCGAACGCCTCCTCGACGGCGAACGCCTCCTTGACGGCGAACGCCTCTTCGACGGCGAACACCTCCAACAGGGCCTCGACGTCGGGGATCCCCTCGACGGTGACCTTCTCCTCTTTGCCGACGGCGACCTCGCCTCGACGGCGAGCGCCTACGCCGGGACTGGTCTCGACGCCGATGACTTGACGGAGAAGTCGACGGTGTCGACGAAGATGATGACGTCGTCGACGGCGGTGGACTGCTCAGCTCCCTCGACGGCGAGCTTCGACGCCGTTTCTCCCCAGAGCCCTGGGGAGATGGTGAACAGACCGCAGCTATCCCCCTCGACGCCGTAGTCGACGTCGACAGAGAATGGGGACGTTTGCTGGGTTTCCTGCCCCTGGGGAGCCCCCCAGGGGCCTCAGCATGGGCAGAACCAGCCCGTCCTGACCTACCTTGTTCCCTCAGCCTTCTGTCCTCCAGGCCTTGGAGCCTGATCTTCATCCTTTCTCTCAGGGTCCGGGCTGAGAAAGATTAACAAATGTCACACTCCTGTGGAACATGGGACTGGGGAAGGCAGACGATGCACACCCTGTGTGGGTCCGACTTGGCCTTCTTTCTCTCGCACTCCGGGCACTTGTCAAACAAGCCAGGCATGCTGACAACACAGAGCACACACAAGAAGGAAGGCAACAAGGTACTTAATAAGCACTTGAAAAGTGAACAAATCCAAATAAACCCTTGAAAAAGGAGAGCTCAATGCTCCAGGGTCCTGCTAGCAGGAGCCGGAAAAAAGAACTGAAAGTAAAAGGGACCTGCTGTGCATTCTGGGATACTGGAAAAGTTCTGGAAAGTTTTCTTAAAGGGACAGTATCCTGTTCTGAGCCACATAATGGCAGCCTATGGGGCTTGTCTGTCCATTCCTCCCTCTCTATCATTTCAGAGGCTTTTGCTGGTAGAGGCAGGTTTTTCTCTGTGGAAAAAGCTGGGCAGGCAGTGCTGTAGGTGGATGTTCGTGGAATTTTCTAGTTGAAGTACTGGACAGTGTAGCCTGTGGATATAGGCTGCATTATCTGTCTTTGAATCCTCTCTTAAGTGTAGATGCAGGTCTGCATGGCTTGACAATTTAAGAGATTATTTTTATTGCTCCGGGGTCCACGCACATGGGCGGGACTATTCCCTAGATTATGACTATAACAGAGATACCCCTACTACAGAACTGGAGTTACAGAAAAGAAACTACTCCTTACTTACCTTCGGTAACGATATATCTGTAAGAAACATTAGTTAGATTCCTCTCAGCCCCACCCATCCTCCCCGTTCTGCGATCTGGTATCTAGGGTTGAGGTCATCCCTTTCAGGGCCCTAGAATTGTTGGCACCAGTTTCGGTCTCTTGCATGGCTCTGCGTTACTGGTGCGGAAAGCTGTGTACAAGAACGGACGTCAGCGCGCGATGGCAGCGTCTAAGTACTCGGACGTCATCCCGGCGATCATGACGCCGACGACAGACGCGGAGCCGCAGACGACGCCTAGCGACGCGCAAGGGTATTGCTGACGAAAAATCTTTCCGGATCCAGCCTGACACCTGGGGATATTCTAAGGTGAGGAATCTAACTAACTAATGTTTCTTACAGATATATCGTTACTGAAGGTAAGTAACTTGTTCATTAGGGTCCTCTATTGATAGTGACCTCACCTACTTGTTCCAGGTGACCGAATATCCATCCAACATTCGCTAGAGTGATGAGCATAATAATTGGGTAATCGATGCTCTAAATTTAATACACACATGGGTATTATTCCCACCCCAGTTCTTTGAAGGTGGATGGTCATTCATCCACTAGTTACCAGCTTATTCAACATAGAAACATCACATTAAACAATTATCTGGGCATCATACCCACTCGAGGTCTCACTATAATAGCTCTTATGAACACCCCAATAGAGAATTACCTCTCAAGCGCACCACCTCCTAACGATCCAAATAATGATCCAAAATAACAACTGTTGACTAGATCAATGAACCTTCTATATATTTGTCCCACTTCAAGATGGCCACCGCAGAGTGTCACTACAACCCCTGCACTACGAATAATATCAACTTTCGCCCACGGAAATCCCTTTGCCACAAATGAAGAGGCTTAAAAGAACACTCATCATGGAGCCCTCACTTCCAGGAAGGCAGGGCATGGGGCAGGCCGGACACGTATCCACGTGCACAAAACTGAGTATCACCATTCTGCTCCTACACCAGTAGCGTGTATACAATGCACCCGTGGAGTCATTAACAATGGCTCCTGTTTACTTACTATTTTGGGTACACCGCAGTGCATGCGGGCCTCTGCCTAGACCTAAGGTGCACATAGGTCGTAACGTGGGTGTAAGATATGAGGGCTACTCTACCCGCATAATATAATTATCTCAGTTGAGATATTTTACATGTTAAAAATACGATGGCTTATATTTGTTGTACTCTGTAGTCCAAAAAACAACAACATTTGGTTATGTATGTTATATGTTGTCAATTGGATCATGCTAATCTAAGTATGTTGAAAGTCGCAGATTCTTAAATTCCTGCATATCATTTAAACAATGTAGAGTACTCACTTATGTAAATACAATGTAAATACACCTTGCACGTAACGATGCTAAGGAAAGGTGGTGACGCATTCTGAGCACCCTAATCAGCAAATTGTTTTCATTTGCTCCATTACTCTTCCTTTCTCCATTTTCTTTCTCATTTTCTCCAGGTTGGATTACATTATAATTCAAGGAAATAATTTTCTAGGTATTTTCTGACCTGATGCTGTTCCACTAGAAAAAGCAACGTTCCCACACCGCTTTTTTAGGACTCACACTAGGGTCCTCACTACACTAATTGGTCCTGAAGAAACGGCTTGGATCCACTTGACCACCAGGGCATGAAACATGTTGACCTGACCTAGCATCAACCAGCCTATGGTTATGCTCCATTCACGAGACAGTCGTGCTTCCTCAACCGGCACCGACTGCTACATTTTATTGACCTTATTTTCGTTTACCCAAGGGATCCCCCAATAAACTCACTTCAGGATACCCTTTAGGTAATTGTAAGCTCACACTTACACTACGTGGCTCCACACCCCCGTATGCACTATCACAGCTTTTACTTTAAAAAGATCTCAGCTAAAGAGCCCTCTCATGGGGCATTGCAGCGCTGGCCCCACAAGGAGCAAAAACCCCGATGATGAAGCATGACACCCATATGGGTGTTTGAGGGCACCACTTCCTAATTGGGAAGATCCCCTCCACATTATCCCTTATCCAACCACTTTCTCATTAGTAATCCTATTCTCCTCTCTTTTTATTAGGAAAAAGTACCCAATCCATGTTATCCCCTTTAGGAGCATGGGTACTGGACCTTTATTGTGCTCCTAGTCCCCCTCTCTCTTTTGTTGGGATACATTCAAGGTCAGACAAGGCATGGGTCGGGGTGAGAATTTTGAATTTCTCATTCTGGGGGTAGATGTTGAGAGGGCGCAGGTCTAAAATGGGACAAAGGTATCCATCCATTTTTGGGCACCAGAAAGTAGTGCGTATAGCAAGCACATCCTGCTTCTGGTGCGGGACCCTCTCGATAGCCCCTTTGGACAAAAGTATATGCACTATCTGAAAGAAACACGTTAGTTAGATTCCTCACCTTAGAATACCCCCAGGCGTCAGGCTGGATCCGGAAAGATTTTTGTAGCAATACCCCTTGCACGTCGCTAGGCGTCATCTGCGGCTCCGCGTCCGTCGTTGGCGTCGTGCGCCGGAATGACGTCGTCAGAGTACTTGGACGCCGCCCTCGCGCGCTGACGTCAGTTCTTCTTTTTTCCGCGCCAGACAGCGCCGATCCGGGAAGTGCTTACCCCTTAGTCAATTTTTGACTAACCTTTTTGACTCTTTTTGGTCTTCTGTCGACTCTACTCTGGTGCCGGTAGGATGCCTGGGTTTATAGCCTGTGACTCCTGTCATCGACTGATGTCGGTGACGGACCACCATCGCCGGTGCCTTTACTGCCTGGGGGCCGACCACGACGCGGAGTCGTGCCCTGTAGGAAGGTGGATATCTGACTATGGTTACCCCCAAATTTTTGCCTAGTGTCTAGCGGGTTTTTCGACTTAGTAGGCCTGAGATCCTGCCATTCAGGGTCTCAGCCTGTCTGCTCTCTCTTTAAAATGGACTCCATGTACCCTAGGTGCATAACCAATTGGAATTGGATCACCCTGTGAGCCCCTGTACCAGTGTACACTAGGTACCCAGGGCATTGTTGTATCTAAGGCCTACCAGGGGCTGAAGCATGTATTGTGCCACCCCTGGCCTGGCCTAACAAATTTGACACAACTGGCTGATCACTCAGCTGGGGTAAGTTGGTGTAACCACCTCTTACTTAGGTGTAGTATATCTATACCTAACCTTAAATGGGACACACGTTAACCTATAAGTCACTCCTATGGCAGGCCTTAACAATCCTGAAGGCAGAGTGCTTGGTTCCATGTGAGATGGTGCTCTGGCATGAGCTGAGCCTGTCTGCAGTGGTCGGAACAACTTCCTTCTACCGTTTCCAGATATCGTCATACCATATACTCTTAAGTGCATTATGAACCCCGCGGTTAAATGCTATCTTTGGTTTGGCTTTATCAAAACATGTCGAGTAAGGTGTCATACGAATTGGAATACTAACCCCTCGCCAATTCTGGCGACGGGGTTAGCATTCCACCCTTCTAGAGGGACACGACATGTACGGTACCTGAAACCCGGGTAAAATCGGACATAGCCTCAGCTCCACAAAATGGATGCTGCCACCACAGACACAAGTCTGCCCTCCTGCCGCTGGGAGTCCTTCCAGCTTGGAAGACGTGGACAAAGGGTTTCCTGCCATGGGAGGTGCGAGCACCACCCTAGACAGGATTTTGTGTATTGGTCAGGTAGGGCTTGAATGGAATCCGACATGCCTGAGGCTCACAAGGAGCCTCGGTGCATATGCCAGTTCAAACCTGTCCTGGGGCACACCAGCCCCGGACCTGGGGCGAGCTGGACAAAGGATTGGGGGTGTAACCACCCCCCTTCCTGGTCCCACCCTTAGGGAGGGACCTAGCAGGTAGTCCGGCCCCTAGAATCCGCTTAAAGGTAGGAGCTGTGTCCTAAGACTTCAGACATCCTGGAATCAACTTAACTACAAGAAGAAGACGGGAACTTCGACGCTCTGCTGCACAGAGGACAGAAGGAAATCTCCCCTATGGTCAGGGAGTGACCATCTTGCTAACGCAAGCACCAACCAGCTACTCGACGTCTGCTTTGCCGCCGCCTCCTGCCGGAGCCCGAGCCCAAAGCCCGACAAGACCTGGACCTCCAGACCTCTCACCGCCCGATCCACAGTCCCTGCAAAGAAGGAACCCGTGGAGGCACCGAGACACGTGGAGCCAGCCATCTTGAAAGACCGACGACAAGCTGCAAGCGCGACAACAGAAGCTCCCTCCGAGTTGTGCTTTGGCTCCTGAGAAGCCCAACACCCGAGCAGCATCTGCACCAAAGGCGAGTCCTCCAGCATCTCTACGATCTGCGTGGGGCCCCTCTGCACTTTGCATCTCGACGCACTTGCCCGGTCCCTGGCCCGTTGGCTAGTGGCCATTTTGGCGACCTAACTTGAAATCAACGACGCTGGTCTGGTTGCTCCAGACTGGCCCCAGCTGCTCTCCAAAAGAGCAGCCCCTCTGACTTTGCTGGTCAGAACCATCAGCTTTCTTTACTTTCCACGATTCCTGCCTTTGCCAAGGCTTGTTTGCCTCTTTTGAGTCACCGACACCGCCGACAGCGAGAGCCTGCGTGGGACAGCTCGTGACTCGACTCCTGGACGTCGTCGACCTTCAGGGACCACGTGGCTGCGGAGACAAGCTACACCTCATCACCTGTTTGCACCCGACATCGCCTGGTACCTACCTGGTGCCACGCTGGTCACTGGCTAGTGACTGTGAACACTGTCCCCTCTGCTTTCAGGTCTTCTACAACTCCGATCCACTCTTGGATCCACCGCATCTCTTCTGGACCGACCGCCTGCAGCATCTTTATCATCAGGGTCCATTGAATCGATAGACGAAACCCGACGCACATCGAGACCTATGCACCCACTTCCTGTGGGTGAGGTAAAGCTGGCACTCCGGTGCCCAAGTGTAGAGAAACATCTCTAGTGTCTGTGTTTTAAGTCTTGAGTTCGTAGTCCGTCCAGAAGACCCTTCTAGCAGTAACTTTTGAACTTTTACGCACCCATTGAAAACCTATGGGAGCCCGCGTGTAACTTTCCTCACTGCACACGCGACCCGTGGACCTCCTGGTCACTAACTGAAGTTAGCTCCTTGTAGGCCCAGCGATTCTAGAGGCCCTAGGCCTTTTCCCTTTCCTGTTCGTGGTACTCATACCACTATTTTAGTATATGGTTTGAGTGGCCACCAGGGCCCATCCATATAAAGTGCAACTTCTGTATATTGTAACCCTTTCTTGTGTAACGATTTGTGCTCCTGTGCTCATAAAGAGTCTAGGGGATACTTTGAGTAATAAATACATGTATATTTTGAATATATATCTGTGTGGTGTCCTTTCATTGGTATAAAAGGGGGTTACCTATGGTAAAACAGCCTGCTTAACACGCTTTAAAAGAGTTTAGCCTCAAAGACTGCTTAGCCTACGCTACCACTAGGGCAGCTAGTCCGAAAAGGTTGACTTACAACCACACCATAAGAGTTGCTTGGCATGGTACAAGGTGGTCACTTTAACTAGTGAACATCATATACCAGGCCAACTTCTCACATGCCCCGATTGTCAGGCCTTGACCTCGAAGGCTAGGCGGGAGCGGTCCTGTAAGCTTCTCGAGCTTCGGCACTCGGCTCTGCGCCGCTCACGGTCCCGGTCCAGGAGGAGGTCCAAGGACCGGTCGCGGAGCCGCAGTCACCATCATCGCTCGTCGGGCTCGAAGTCTTCGGGTAAGTCGAAGCGATCAAAGAAGTCCAAGAGGCGACAGCGCTCTTCGGACTCACCTCGCCAGTCGCGCGACTCGGCCGAGGGTCAGGGTGGTCCCACCCCCGCGTCTTTGTCAGAGCCGCGTCCGTCTCCATACCCGCCGGTCCCTGGGACTGACGCGACTCTGGCAGAGGTCAGTGCCTTCCTCTCGGCCATGAGGGGCCTGGCACCGCCGTCGACACCTGCCAGCGCGCCTTCTGGCTCCGCGGGCTCGACTGGGCGACCTCGCGTGCCGGCGGCTCCGGCCCCGGCGCCGTCGACGACTTCGGTCCCAACGCCGCAGGTCCCCGAGGGATCCAGGCCTGGATCTCTGTCGGCGCCGGTCGACCTCATGACGTCTCCTCCGCCGGCGCCGACACCGGTTCCATCTCCGGACGACACCGTTCCCCGGTTTAGCCCCTGTCCGGACCCGACGCCGGCGCGGCGCCGCACCCGACGCCGATGGACGAGCGTTTCATCTACCCGATCATTCCTCCTATTTATCAGGAATCGGATGATGGAGGCGACTGGGATGGGTCTGAGGACCCTATGGCCATCCAGGGCCAACTTTCACACGATTGGGCAGACGAACTGGGGGATGCCAGTGGTCTGGACACTTCACTGGACGCTGGTTTCATCTCTCCTCCGACTGTGGCCTCGGAGGAAGGTGCAGCTTTTTCAGTGGTGCTGCGCAAGGTGGCCGAAGCCCTGGGGCTCGTGTTGCCTGCTGTGGCTGTGAGGACTAATATCCTAGTTAACACACAAAAGGTCTCCACTGGATCTGTGGAGGAGGGAACTAGAGGCACAGGGGTTCTAGGAGCTGGCAGCCTCCACTATAACTGTTTACCACAAGAAGCCGCTCCTATTGTGATAACCCAAACGAGTTACAGGAACGTCGTAGGTGTGGGCATCTCACAAAAAGTTACGGACTGGTCTCACACACCACCTGGTGTCATGCTTCATCATTGACCAGTCCTCGCCCTCTAAAACCTTCGTTTGATAGAGGGCGGGCATACACTTGACGACAAGGATGCACTTTCTAAGTGGTTAAGTGGGGGCCCGTGAAACTGTGAGTGGGGTTAAAAATCATTATAGTGGTCAAAAAGTGATTTTTAATGTGATTGACAACTATATGATATTAAAAATTATGTGTGACGGTGTATGGGGTATTTAGTGTCCCCTAACCGTCCTATGTGTGGTCAACATGTTTCTGCCATAATGGCCCTGTTGGGTCCGTGGCATTCATCAGGACCAAATTTATGAGTGAGGGCTCCGTTCTTACCAGGTGTTGGTAAGACACTACCACTGTGTGAGTGTAGCATAGGCCACACTTCACTTCCTATGGTGCTTCCAAAGGTGAAGCCTATGAGAAAAAGTGAGAAAACAAGAATTATTTAAAACTTGTTGAGTAGGACGTACCTGTAAACGAAAAGAGAAAAGGAATACAATGCATGCATTGAACTCTAAGAGTGAATAAAGTGTTTGTGACTTTGTGACACTCTATTTGTGTACACTTTTGTGAACAATTTCAGCCTGGGAGCAGTGAATACTGCTACCAAACTTACCCTAATTGGTTGGACAACTTGTCCCAAGGGGGGAAGGAGGGACGGGGGTAATCCACCGTTATGTTACTTCTGTTGAGAGAAAAGCAAATAGCCTAGGTCTTAATCCAAACTACAGGGAAAAATGACACACAGACAGAGAGAAGGTCTATCATTTGAGCGAATCCCAAACAGATTTGAAGGGAAACATTGGAAGTCAAATGCTTATATAGTGAAAGTTAACCATTCTACACTCGCATCCTCCTTAGTCATTCGCATCATCCATACTCTTACTGTAACACGGAGCAGAATATGCCTGTGTCCTATGCGTCCGCTCGAACCTCTCGAGTGCGAGGACTGGAGGGAGCGGGCGCCGTCTTAAATACGCGGTGTAATTGTATTAATTAGATTGGGAACAGAACACAGGTGCGGGGTTCCCGGTGTCAGTAGAGAACCCAGCCTGTAGTCAAAATGGCGGAGGTAGCGTAAAAGAGAGAGGAAGCCTCATACGTGGAGAGCCTGGGGGTGTGTGTTAGCCGTCCTATAGGAAACGAAGGATCGGAAAAGGCGCCGTTCAGGTTGAGGTTGATACCACAAACGACTGGCTTATAACGATGGACATCGAAGCCCTGTACACAAGTATTCCACAACGACGAACATTGGAGGTTGTAGAAAACATCATCTTGCATAGGGAGTGGGATTTTGTTACCCCCCAACACTTTATCATGGAATGCGCTGAACTGGCCCTTACAGAAAATTTCTTTGAATTCGAACAGGTCATCTACCACCAAATAACAGGCACTTCGATGGGGAGCACATTCGCTCCCAGCCTGGCCTGTTTGTACGTCCAGCAATTTGAAGATGATTTCATCAACAATGCAGTGAACCCATTTCAAAACCACATAAAGATTTGGAAACGTTACATAGATGACGTTTTGATTGTATGGAATGGAACAGAAGAGAACGCTACAGACTTCGTCCACTGGGTTAACCTACAAGACAGCCATCTCAAATTTACCCATACCATCAATAAAAACCACGCAATTTTTCTGGACCTGGATATAACACTCACAAGTGAGGGGATAACAACCAAGGTTCATAACAAACCCACCGACAGAAATAGCCTACTCTTGTATGAGAGTTATCATCCTAAGGCCCTCAAACAGAATTTACCTGTTGGTCAGTTCCTCCGTATCAGGAGAAACTGTTCCGAGAAGGAAACTTACACAGAGCAGGCAGAACAACTCGAGAAGAAACTGATTGAACGCCATTATCCAAGAAAACTGGTGAAGAAGGCTAACAAAAGAGCCAGAAACAACCCAAGGGAGGCACTTTTGGAAAACGTGGAGAAAGACAAAACCAACAGACCAGTCTGCGTCACCACCTTCACCCCAATTTCAAACTCAGTTCAGAAAATCATTCAAAAAAGATGGCACATACTTAACAGCGCTGGAAAACATTGGGAACCCCCACTGTTCGCGTATAAACGGAATAAAAATCTCCGAGATGAACTAGTCCATGCCCAGATGACCACAAATGAGAACATAGAACAACTTAGACTTTGGGATCAACCACCCGTGGTTGGCCATTTCTCCTGCGGCGGATGCCAATCATGTAATCTTACAAAGAACACTAAGACAGTGGACATTGGAACAAACAAACCATGGCAACTAAAATCGTTCAGCAACTGTAACACGGAAAATGTGATATATTTACTAACATGCCCTTGCCAACTTCAATACGTGGGGATGACTACAAGGAAAGTAAGAATTCGAATCAATGAGCACCGTAGCACAATCAGGTGCAAAAAAACGAACACCAAGTTAACACGACATTTTACCGAGAAAAACCACACAGACTCAGACCTACGGTGGACTATCCTGGAGGTCATGAAGAGAAAGAAATTTGATCTCACAAAAGCTCTCCATGTGAGAGAACAACGTTGGGTGTACCGCCTACGCTCTCATGAAAAAGGTCTCAACGATGACATTCCATGGCTGCTGTTAACCAATTGATGAAAGGAGATATAATTCGGACAGTAGTACAACCATACACAGTGGTTCCCCTTTCTCTTTTCCTTTCTTGACCCATTTTAATACACAATACTAACTGCACATTTGGAGACATATATATTTTTTCACGACATTATAGCCTTGTAGTGTCACGACACATCACCCTACATATGCTTAAAAGCGGCTGGTGATAGCCATATGTAGCAACGTTGCCGCTACATTAACAGACACTGTGCATAGTTCTATTGCACTTCGAGGTAGCAAGCAAGACGTGTCTCAGAAAAAACCCTTTGTACTCTCAAGTGCTTGAGCCCTTTTAATAACATACACCTCTGTATTAATCCGTATGTGCCACCACCTTTTTTAAAAATACCGGGACACTATTGAATGCACTCTTTAAATAATTTTCTATCAACCTGTATTCAATACAAGAGCAATCTAGAAATCAAGGTTGCCTTAGCATATATGGCGCCGCATGTCACCATATGACGCGTTTTCATGTTCGCGCAAATACTTTCAGCATTCCCATTCAATTGAGCATTAGGTTATGACACCCCTCGTCGAGCCAGCCTCATCTCCAATGAAATCGCTCCTGTCTTGAGTATCTCGTCAGACAGGCTTTAGCGCGCCCTATGAACGGCGCCTTTTCCGATCCTTCGTTTCCTATAGGACGGCTAACACACACCCCCAGGCTCTCCACGTATGAGGCTTCCTCTCTCTTTTACGCTACCTCCGCCATTTTGACTACAGGCTGGGTTCTCTGACACCGGGAACCCCGCACCTGTGTTCTGTTCCCAATCTAATTAATACAATTACACCGCGTATTTAAGACGGCGCCCGCTCCCTCCAGTCCTCGCACTCGGGAGGTTCGAGCGGACGCATAGGACACAGGCATATTCTGCTCCGTGTTACAGTAAGAGTATGGATGATGCGAATGACTAAGGAGGATGCGAGTGTAGAATGGTTAACTTTCACTATATAAGCATTTGACTTCCAATGTTTCCCTTCAAATCTGTTTGGGATTCGCTCAAATGATAGACCTTCTCTCTGTCTGTGTGTCATTTTTCCCTGTAGTTTGGATTAAGACCTAGGCTATTTGCTTTTCTCTCAACAGAAGTAACATAACGGTGGATTACCCCCGTCCCTCCTTCCCCCCTTGGGACAAGTTGTCCAACCAATTAGGGTAAGTTTGGTAGCAGTATTCACTGCTCCCAGGCTGAAATTGTTCACAAAAGTGTACACAAATAGAGTGTCACAAAGTCACAAACACTTTATTCACTCTTAGAGTTCAATGCATGCATTGTATTCCTTTTCTCTTTTCGTTTACAGGTACGTCCTACTCAACAAGTTTTAAATAATTCTTGTTTTCTCACTTTTTCTCATAGGCTTCACCTTTGGAAGCACCATAGGAAGTGAAGTGTGGCCTATGCTACACTCACACGTAGTGTCTTACCAACACCTGGTAAGAACGGAGCCCTCACTCATAAATTTGGTCCTGATGAATGCCACGGACCCAACAGGGCCATTATGGCAGAAACATGTTGACCACACATAGGACGGTTAGGGGACACTAAATACCCCATACACCGTCACACATAATTTTTAATATCATATAGTTGTCAATCACATTAAAAATTATTTTTTGACCACTATAATGATTTTTAACCCCACTCACAGTTTCACGGGCCCCCACTTAACCACTTAGAAAGTGCATCCTTGTCGTCAAGTGTATGCCCGCCCTCTATCAAACGAAGGTTTTAGAGGGCGAGGACTGGTCAATGATGAAGCATGACACCAGGTGGTGTGTGAGACCAGTCCGTAACTTTTTGTGAGATGCCCACACCTACGACGTTCCTGTAACCTGTTTGGGTTATCACACTAGGAGCGGCTTCTTGTGGTAAACAGGACTAATATCCTCACAGCGGTGCTTCAACCGTCAGCAAGCTCCACAGAGCCTCTGCTGCAGTTCAATGAGGCCCTCATCGACGTTCTGCAGGGCACTTGGTCCAAGCCCTCCACATTTCCTCCTGTGGATCGGAACGTGGCCCTGCTCCGGGCGACCCCAGTTTCCTGTCCCAACACCCCACCCCGAGAGTCTGGTTATCCAGGCCTCAACTTCCCAATCCTCCTTCCCGTCCGCTCCTCCGGATCGGGAATCCAAGAGGCTGGAACAGTTCGGAAAGAAACTGTAAAACTTCCCTGAGTTTGGGCCTGCTGTCTTTGAACACCGCTTGCCTCTTGGACCGTTTCTCCCACTCTCTGTGGGATGCGGTGGAGGACGTGCTGCCCCTGTGTCCGGAGGAGGCCCTGACACGTCTCTCCCAGGCACTTGCTGACTGGCGAGATGCAGCGCGACATGCAATACGGTGTGGACTTGACACCACGGACTCGCTGGGCAGGGCGATTTCCACCACAGTGGCGCTCCGGCGCCACGCCTGGCTACGGTCCACGTCTTTTTCGGGGGATGTCCACAGTACCCTCATGGATATGCCCTTTGATGGCGCTCGACTTTTTGGTGAGAAGGCGGATAGTGCGCTGGCTCGTTTTAAGGACTCCCGGGCTACGGCCACGTCCTTGGGTCTCTCGGCCCCACGGCCGCAAACTTCCGCCTTTCGCCCATTTCGTAGCCAAGGAAGGGGCGCCTCCTCACGTCCGCCTATATCTTGGACCTCAGGAGTGTCAACACCTTCCTCCGGAAGGAACGATTTAAGATCCTAACTTTAGCTCAGGTTCTGGCTGCCTTCGACCCTGGAGACTGGATGGTAGCGTTGGACTTGCAGGACGCCTATTTTCACATCCCTATCCTGCCGGCCCACCGGCGTTACCTGCGGTTCACGGTGGGTCAGGAGCACTTTCAGTTCACCGTGCTCCCCTTCGGCCTCACCAGTGCCCCTCGAGTGTTCACGAAAGTGATGGCGGTGTTCGTAGCTCATCTGCGCAGATCGGGGGTTCCAGTCTTCCCTTATTTCGACGACTGGCTGTTGAAGGCGGGCTCGCCCCAGCAAGTCGTCTCCCACCTCCAGACTACGGTCGACCTCCTGCATTTGCTGGGGTTCTCCATCAACGTGCCGAAGTCACACTTGAGACCCTCCCAGAAGCTCCTCTTCATCGGAGCGGTTCTCGATTCGGCGGAGTTCTGGGCTTATCCTCCGGAACAGCGGGTCCGGGATATTTAGGCTCTGATTCCCATCTTTCGGCCTCTATCCTGGGTTTCGGTCAGGTTGGTGCTGCGGCTTCTGGGGCTGATTGCCTCCTGTTGGTGCATTACGCCAGGTGGCGAATGCGGGCTCTGCAGTGGGACCTGAAGTTTCAGTGGCCCCAGCATCGAGGCAACCTGTCCGACCATGTCTTGATCTCGGAGGGCACTGCGAACCGGTTGCAGTTGTGGCTCACGGACCGCGATTAGGTCAGCGGCAGATGCCTCTCCCTACCCCAACCAGAGCACGTAGTAGTGACGGACGCGTCCCTCCTGGGATAGGGGGGCCATATGGGAGAGGCGGGGATCAGAGGACTCTGGTCTCCGGCGGAGGCTCAACTCCATATCAACCTTTTGGAGCTGAGAGCGATCCGGCTTGCACTGAAAGCCTTCCTTCCCTCTGTCCGGGGAAGTGTCATGCAGGTGTTCACGGACAACACCACCGCCATGTGGTATTGCAACAAACAGGGTGGGGTGGGGTCGTGGACCCTTTGTCACAAGGCTCTGCGCCTCTGGACATGGCTGGAACACCAGGGCATCATCCTGGTGGTTCAACATCTGGCAGGCTCTCTGAACGCCAGAGTAGACGAACTCAGCCGCCGGTGCATGATGGATCACGAATGGCGTCTGAACTCGGACATGGCGCAAGGTCTCTTTCTGCAGTGGGGCGAGCTTTGGTTAGATCTATTCGCCACCGAAGAGAACGCGCAATGTCAGCAGTTCTGCGCGTTGGAATTTCCAAGCAGCACTCGCTCTGAGACGCTTTTCGTCGCGAGTGGAGTTGCGGTCTGTTGTACGCCTTTCCGCCTATACCACTTCTGCCCAGAGTGCTGAAGAAGATCAGGCAAGACCGGGCCCAAGTTATCTTAGTGGCTCCAGATTGGGCACGAAGGTTCTGGTGTCCCGAGCTACTCAGTATGTCAATCGATCCCCCGATACGACTGCCTCTTCAGGAGGTCCCTGTCGCAGCAGCAGGGGACGGTCCTCCACCCGAACCTGTCCAGCCTCCACCTCCATGCGTGGAGATTGAGCGGCGGCAGTTGATGCCATTTGACTTGCCTCCTGAAGTCTGTGAAGTCATTCTGGCAGCCAGGCGTCCCTCCACAAAGACGGTATACGCCTGCCGGTGGAACAAATTTGTGGCATGGTGCACAGCAAAGGCTGTGGATCCCCTATCCGCCCCTCTTTCTGAGGTTCTCCTCTTTCTTCTTTCTTTGGCCCAGCAGGGCTCTGCTTTGGGCACTTTGAAAGGTTATCTTGCTGCAATCTCTGCCTTCTTACGGCTTCCTGATCAGCCTTCTCTTTTCAAGTCCCCTGTTTCACGTTTTCTCAAAGGCATTACTCACATGTTCCCTCCTGTCCCCTTCGTAATGCCTCAGTGGGACTTGAATCTTGTTCTGACCTTTCTGATGTGCGCTCCTTTTGAGCCTCTTCACAATTGTCCCATTCGTCTTCTGACCCTGAAAACTGCTTTCCTGGTAGCTATCACCTCGGCTAGAGGGGTGAGTGAGCTCAAGGCTCTATCATCTAAGCCTCCCTTTCTTTCTGTTCATCCGGACAAGGTTGTCCTCCAGACTCGTCCTTCTTTTCTACCAAAAGTGGTGACCCCCTTTCACATCGGGCAATCTGTCACGTTGCCCACCTTCTTTCCGCCTCCACATCCTTCAAAAGAGGAAGAGAGGCTCCACCGTCTGGACCCAAAACGGGTGTTATCCTTTTATTTGGACCGCACCAAACAGTTCCGGGTGGACGACCAACTTTTTGTTGGATACGTAGGAGCTAAGAAGGGGGAAGCGGTACACAAACGGACCATCTCACGGTGGGTCGTGTTGTGAATTAAACTTTGTTATTCCTTGGCCAAAAAGGACCCTCCTGTTGGGTTGGGGCCCATTCCACCCGGGCCACAGCGGCTACTACTGCCCTGGGCCAGGGAGTTCCCTTGCAGGACATCTGTCAGGCGGCGACGTGGGCTTCACTGCACACGTTTGCCAAGCACTATTGCCTGGACAGCCAAGTCCGGAGAGATGGCTACTTTGGCCGTTCTGTTCTCCAGGACTTTCTGGTGTGATCTTGGTTCACAGACCCACCACCGGGGTTGGTATTGCTGGGGTATCTATTCTAAGGTGAGGAATCTAACTAACGTGTTTCTTTCAGATGAACAAGTTACTTACCTTCGGTAACGATGTATCTGTAAGAAACATTAGTTAGTTAGATTCCTCACCGACCCACCCATCTTCCCCGTTCTGCGAACTGACATCTAGAGTTAAGGCTATCCTTTTCAGGGCCCTAGATTTTTTGGCACCAGTGTCGGTCTCTTGCATGGCTCTGTGTTCCTGGCGCGGAAAGCTATGTACAAGAACTGACGTCAGTGCGTGAGGGCGGCGTCTAAGTACTCCGACGTCATTCCGGCGCATGACGCCAACGAAGGACGCGGAGCCGCAGACAACGCCTAGCGACGCGCAAGGGGTATTGCTACAAAAATCTTTCCGGATCCAGCCTGATGCCTGGGGATATTCTAAGGTGAGGAATCTAACTAACTAATGTTTCTTACAGATACATCGTTACTGAAGGTAAGTAACTTGTTCTTCTGCCGCAAAATGGAAAGATGGTCTTTTGTCAGCAGGAAGGACTATGAGAGATGCGGCGGCGAGAAAATTTAAGGTAAAGCATATCACTGCTGAAAATTTGCACTGCTGTATTGTCTGATGTTATGGCTTTCAAACCCGGCAAGAATCATCAGACCCTGCCTCCCAATGGGTGGCTATGCTCCACAAAGGGCAAGCTAAAGGGGTTTGGCAGGTGGGACAGCAGGGGACGTAGTAGACTGGGCAGCCCATTGACCTTACAGGTAGGTACGGGGGCACCACAGCCGCGATCTCAAAACTGTTGAATCTGATAGAGACTACTACCCGTAGATTCCTTCACGTAGAATTACCCCAGGCGTGAGACTGGATCCGGAAACTTTTTTGCCACAGCATCCCTGCGTGCCGGGGGCGGGGCGACATCACGCGTACGTGACGTCAGCGAGGTCACATAAGACCCGCCCCGACGCGCCCAAGTCAGTTTTTTCCTTTTCCGCGTGCAACGCGGATCCGATCCTTGCTACGGGCCTGTTAGGGCCACTTTTTCATCCATTTCCTTTTGGTGGAACTGTGTGCGAATGCCTTCGGGCCTTAAGACTTGCACGTCTTGTGGGCATATTATGTCGGCGACGGACCCTCACCTCATTTGTATGTGGTGTTTGGGGGATGATCACGGCACCACAGATTGTACGGCGTGCCAACAGTTGAAGCCGAAGTCGGAGCGGGAGCGCCGGATGAAACTTATCTCGACGCGTCTCTCCAGGTCGACGTCCTCCCCTCGGTCTGCTTCGGCGGATGACTTCAGATACGGCTGTGGTCGTCGTCCTCGCCCTTCTCTGCTATCACGTGACAGTTGCTTCCCGGTGGGTAAGTGTCGCAGTTTGTCCCCGGGGGCTGGTTTCTGGCCTACCGGGGGCGTGGACTCTCGGCGGGTGATGCGGCCCCACGTGTCGTCTTATCCACCGTTTCCCGGTGTTGGGGCGTCAAGAGTCCAAATGGAGACATACGCGGCGGCTTTGCAAGCCTCGCTGGCGTCTCCTCCTCCTTCCCCTCCTGGGGCGTCGGCGGATCCCTCGCTCTGCGCAGGGCCCTCTGTGGCACCGCCAGTTGCCCCGGCGCCGACTGGTTCAGATCCAGGCTTGGAGGATTTGGTACTGTTGGTGTGCGGCTCCTCTGGGGCACCTCCTTCAGGCCACGGCATCTCTGCCTCGCCGCAAACTCCCTCGGGGGTCCCTGTGGTGTCGCGGGAGGTCGCCGGGGCTCGGGTCGCATCTCCGAGCCCCTCCCAGTCCTTTAACAAGGTGGTCCTGTCTAAGGCCGAGGTGACGCCGCTACGGCGCCGGCAGCAGCTGGACAGTACGGAGCCACAGAGGTCGGTGGACCCTCCCCGTCCCGCTCCGGGTCAAGGTCAGACCCCTCGGCCCTCTCCGGGCCCCTCTCGTCCCTCCCCACAGGCGGCTGGCGAGTCAGCGGATGAATCGTCCCTGGCACCGCCGCATGGGTTGCCGAGCGATCTTCGCCTCATTCTGGGCCGCGGCTGGTGGAGGGCTTCGTGCCACTCCCCAGGCCCGTCTCGTTCCCCCACGCAGGTGGCTGCCTCGGCGGGGGTCGGTCGGCGTTACTCCGGCGCTGCCCCAGGGCCGGTGCGGCTCCAGCTCTACTCCGGTCTCCGCTCCGGTCCCCGGTGCGGGGTGACTTGGAGGTACCTTGCCCGGTGACGCCGGCTGGTGCCGACGTCCTACCTCAAGCAGCGGACTCTACGGCTCCACGCAGGGGTCATACCGTGGATTCGTCTTCGGATGCTCCTTCTTCTCCAGAGGCAGGCTGTACATTGGTGTCGTCCTCCCCGGAGACTGGTCGCCGTGTGGTGTCTTTTTCACCGGCGTCGAAGGGCGGCTCCCCGCCCTTCCTGAGGCAGAGGTGTTCATCGGAAGAGCGACAGGTCCCTCATTCTTCGGCTCCTTCTGACTTCCAGGTCTGGCCCTTGCCCGCCCCGTTTGGCCTCGGGGACGGCCGCCTTAGATTGCAGCCGTCGCCCACGGAGGAGCTGCTTTCTCCACCGCGGGGCCCTACGGAGGTGGGTTCGGCCTTCGCTCACGCGGTGTCCACGGCTGTGGGCATTCTGCTTATGGGTGACCCGGTGGCTCACTTTCCGGCGGACCATCTATTGGAGGTCCTCCACCAGGGCTCTGGTGGGAGGGAAATCTTACTTCCCTTTGAAGGTTTGCTTCTTTCTTCCTTGACTGGGGCTTTGAGGCGTCCTGCCTCAGGGGACCCGGTGCCTCAGCAGCTTCTGCACCGGCACCTCCCGGCGCCGCGTGACCCTGCGTGTCTTTCCCTTCACCCCTCAGCAGCCAGCCCCCTTTTGCGGACTGCTTTTCCCTCCCTGCCACCACTGTTGACTCCGCCGTCCTGGGAGGCCTACTGGCTGGGCTCTTGGGGACGCAACATGTTCGCATTGACCAGCGCAGCCCTGCGGGCCCTTAACACCTTGTGTGTGCTGGCTAGGGCCTCCTCCTGTTTGTGGGACTCTGCTGAGTCTCTGGAATCTGCAGCGTCCCAGGAGTCTGGCCCTATCGCATCATGCACTGGATATCCGGGAGCTTGCGGCGTTTATTCTGTGCTCCGCTCTGGATATCTCAGAGGTGCTGGGCCGGGTCATGGCTTCCTCAGTCGCTCTCAGTTGCCATGCTTGGCTTCGGGACGGAGTATTCCCTGAGAATATTCGGGAGCGACTCATCGACCTTCCGTTTGATGGCAGCCTGTTTTTCCATGCCCCGGCCGACACGCCATTCAATGGCTCTTGGCTGGGCTCCGTCGTCCTCCTCCGCCTTATCCTCCTCCTCCTCCTCCTCATCAGTGACTTCTGAGTTGGGTTGATTCTGGGACTTCTTAAGCTGGCTGTTCTGGCTGTGCAGTGTGTTTTCTGGCCGTTTACGTCCTTCCTTGGGACATTGGCATTGTTGGCTGCTGGGACGGCCCTTGTGTTGATTGTGTGTGGTTCTGCAGAGTTGTTGCGCAGGCTTGGCCCTGAGATTGGGACTTCTGCTTTGCTTGGGCTGCTTATCAAGCCTTCAGCGGGGGTGTTTTTTTCCCGTGGCTCTTTTGTTTTTTCCTCTGCTGCGGAAGTTCTTCCAAAGAGGGTTCCCATATCTTAGGACTTAACGTACCCTATGTGGGATAGTGGTAGCTGTCATATGGCTTGCGCTCTGCTAGAGGGTTCTGCTTGCCTTCGGGTGTCTGTTCTCCATGGCGTTTAGGTAGGTTGCTTTTGCTTCCTGAGGTAGTGTGCGCGGCCACTCGTAGTGGTGGCCCGGGCATCTCCTCCTCTCCCTGCTCCTGTCCTGAGGTCTGGGATGATCCTGTGTCTCCCTTGCCGGGCGTCGCCTACTCGGCCTTCCTGGGGCCTCGGGCTGTTCTTCTTGCTTCTGGCTTTGACTGCCGGCGTTGTTCTGACTGGCAGGCTGCTCTCCATCTGGAGTGGGTTCACCTTCTTTCCCCTAGTTTCCTTGGGCCCTCTAGGCGGCGGCTTCTTTTTCTTCCGCTTTTCCTGTCTTGGCATTCGGCGGAAGCTATGTTGCCTTGTGGGGGAGTGGGGTGCTTCGGCCTCTCAGTCCTTGCCCCTGGTTCCTCTGCTGTGAGTGTACGAGCCTCTTCCATCTTCTTACCCTCCTCATCCCCTTGGGGTCGGTGGGGTCCTGCTTGTGGGGGCTCCCTTGGCTTGGCAGGGGCGAGGTTCTACCTGGTCCACAGATCTGGTCCCCTGTGGGGCCCTCTGTTCTGCATTGGCTGGTTGGGGTCCTTTCGCAGACCCTCCTTCCCAGGGGGTATTGCTAAGGTATCTATTCTACGTTAAGTAATCTTCGGCTAGTAGTCTCTATCAGATGTACGAGTTACTTACCTTCGGTAACGATGTATCTGGTAGAGATGATTCTAGCCACAGATTCCTTCACAGCCTGCCCTTCCTCCCCTATTCTGCGAGGACCCTTGGGTTGGTCTTCGGTACTCGCCTCCCGGTGGGGGGCTGTGTCTCCTGTGAGTGCCTTCCTTGTTCTTGACGGGTGGCTCTGTCTGTGGGCGGTTCATTCCCCCTTTGGCCCTTTGGAGGATGGGGTTCCGGTGCTCCGGTGCCCTGCTGCTCTGGCTACTCCAGGTTTGGTGGGGATTACTTTCTATCCTTATCCTCCCTCCCTTCCTTCCATTGCTATCCTCTGATTAAGGGTCATCTTGCCTTTGTTCCTTGTGGGAGATTTCCCTCTTGGTTGGGGTGGCTTGAAGGTTTGTTGTCCCTGTCTGTCTTGTGGGGGGGGGGGGGGTGTTGCCTACGTGTCTACGTGTGCCATGACTTTTACGCGTGTTCTTGCCTCCGGGGCACAGGGATGGGAGTTTGTCTGTGCTGGCAGGGTGACTGCGCAGGTTTCTGCTTCTTCTTTCCCTGCCCTTGGGTTCTGCGGTGTTGGCACTACTCTGGTGGTGGTGTTAGTCACCGTTTCTTTTCAATTTTTCTGCTCTTCGCACACTGTTCCCATGCTTCCACAGTTTTTTATCTGTTGGTTCCACGTTGTGGTGCGGAAAATTTCTCCCAAGAAAACTGAAGTGGGCGCGCCGGGGCGGGTCTTATGTGACCTCGCTGACGTCACGTACGCGGATGACGCCTGGGCGGAGTCGCGTGATGTCGCCCCGCCCCCGACACGCAGGGATGCCGTGGCAAAAAATTTCCTGATCCAGTCTCACGCCTGGAGATAATTCTACGTGAAGGAATCTGCGGCTAGAATCGTCTCTACCAGATACATCGTTACCGAAGGTAAGTAACTCGTACTTCTGTGTGGAAATTGGATTGGCTGTTTGTATGGGATACTTCTGCCAAATCCGCAGAGTTGGTGGGAGGGCTAATGCGGCTGGTGGAGCAGATCATCCCAGGGAGCATGCCGTGGCCCTTTTCTCATTGTAACGCTCGAAAACAAAGTCTGCTTTGTCCCCAAAAAGATTAGTCCAGTCGAGCAGCATGTCCATTAGGGGTGACTGGACAACAACTTGAAAACCGGTACATCACATAGAAGCGGGGTGGCGAATGGCGACACTCATGCCAATAGCCCGCTCGATGGAATCGTTGGAGTCCAAGCCAAAAGAAATTGTGAACTTGGCCAAGTCACAACTATCCTGCATAGCAAGAGCAAGGATAGGTCAGAGATCTTCAGGAACACCTGGGAGCGTATGAGCCACCAAATCCCAAAAGTTGTGGGAATAGCGCCCCAACTAGCATATACAGATAGAAGTGCCAAGCCATTGGACGAGAAGACCCTTTTCCCAATTCTCTCCTCTTGTTTTGACTCCCTGTTGAAGAGAGAAGTTCAGATCATGTTGGGGTTAGTTTTTATAGCAGACGGCTGCACTACCATGCTTTTAGGGGAGGGAGTTGAGCTAAAATGCCGGGTCGCACAGGGCAGGGCGGTGGCGTTATGCAATCCTGTCATTGACCAGGGGGCCAGAGCAAGGTTTGGCCCATGCCTTCAAAAACGTTTCTGTAAAGACCTTGTTAAAGGGTAAGTGGCGCTCAGTTGGTGTTTGCCCCGGCTGAAGGACTTCTGTAAAAACAATGGTTTTGGCCTCCAAGGTGGGGAGCTTTAGGTCAGGTCTTCGGCCGCCCTACACATTACCATGGCATAAGAAGCCCTCTCCTGAGTGGCAGGACCAGGGGTTGAGAGGAACCCCATCTCAGGAGTGGTATCAAGGCCTCTTGTAACTCATCATACCATTTCTCTTCATGGTATGTCTGGCCAATCTCATCAACCTCATCATAATTGCCTGAAATTGTGCAAAATAGGAAGAGCGGAGTATGTGTTCTCCCTCACTCAGCAGGAGTCAGGCACGGTCTCAGTTGAGGTTGAACCGGTGCCATCATGGAGTCATAGAGGGCAATGGGTACCTTGTCTTCTGGCATCAGCAACGGAGTTCCAGGGCCTTGGTGCCCGAAAGCGGAGTCAGAACTGAAGGTTGTCCTGTGGTGGGCTCAGAGGGTCAACCAAAACCTAGGGCAAACCGTTCGGTGGTAGTCAAGATAGAGGGCCTCTCGATTCCATGGGGCCCAAAGGAGTGCCAGAGGGAATCTGCAAGGATCCGAAGAGTCAGAGCATGGCATTGCATAACTGTTTGATCTGTTTTTGCAAGGTGGACGGCCCCAGGAACTCAGGTTGTGCCAGAACAAGTTGTGGGAAAGGCTTTGACGTTTGCGGACTTCGGGAGTGAGATTGAGAAGTATTGTGCCACCCCATGCTATCTCAGGAGAGTGAGAGGGGCATGAAGGGGCTGAGTCCGACTTAGATTTGTTGTGTTTTTTCTTCAACTTACTCGACGTTAATCAAGGTGAGGAGCGGCCCCTGGAACAACTCCTGTTACTTGTGGATCTTGATCGGTACCAGGATTGAAATTTCTACTTGATTGGTCTTTTCACAGAGTCTTCCTGTGCTTTATGATGTAGAGTTTCATCTTGCAGTCCCTGATGGCCTTCAAGTCCTTTGATGCACAATCGCTGCAGGTCTTAGAGTTGTGACGTGAACACAGGCAAACCTGATGAGGGTCTGTCACAGACATTTGTTTGCGGCAGCCCATACACGGTTTAAAATCAGTCATTTTGTGAGGTGTAATTTCCCTTGCACACTGGTTTACACTTTTAATTGGTAATAGGAGTCTCAAAGAGACGAGAGGGAGATTCAGATTCGCGTCTGGTGGCAAAGAAAGGAAGAACTGACAGCACCTGGAAGTGACACCTTTATAGGCTTTGCATGTTATTCCCGGAGCAGACCAGCATCAGTGCGGAGCCGCACCTCACCATCTACAAGCGCGGAGAGGCACTGCTGAAAAGCCTTTGGATCCATTCTGACATTTGGAGAATATTTAAAAGTTAATGAATCTGTGGCTAAATGGAGTCCCTACCAGAAAGAGCGTTACAAAAGGTAAGTAACTTGTTCAATATGTACATATTAATGTACCATTAAAACCCTACCCAAGAGCATTTCTCTGCTGATCCAGTTGATGTACCCCTTTTTGTTGGCATATTATTGCTAGCAAAGCTGGCAAGGGAATGCTTTCCCTGTTTGGGCCTGAGGTGGCTATGTGCCTGTCACCATGAAGAGATAGTGACCTTCTGGTGGCCACTACTAACCCCCTCCTGCCTACTCTATGTGAGAAGTTGGCCTGATGTATGATGTCACTAGTTCTAGTGTACACCTTATATCAGTCCAAACAACCCTTATGGTGATTGGTTGTAAAGTCAACCTTATAGACCAGCTACCCTAGTGGTAGCATGGACAAGAGCAGTCTTAGGCTAAACTCTGAATGGCATGTGAAGCCAGCTGTGATATCATATATAATCCCTTGAATACCAAATGAAAGGACACCACAACAGATATATATATATATATAAAATAAAGTGTATTTATTCTAGTCAAACCCTCAGCACTCTTTATGAGATTCGAGGTAAGTACAACACAGTCTTATTTAAGCATACATTAAGTCACACAGGTAAGTAATACAGTTAGGCCCTAGGGGCCACGCAAACCATATACTAAAGAAGTGGTATAAGGACCACTGTCACGGAAATAGAATAGGCCTAGGCCTAGGCAATCGCTGGGGCTACACTACACTACCAACAGTTAGGAAGTGGGAGGCCCACGGGATTCAGGTGCAGAGTGGAAACACTCACGGGTAATGCGTATAGTCGATAGAAATAGTACAGTTCTGAAATAAACAGTTTTAGGACACTTCTGAAGCAACTAGGAAGTCGAGACTCGGAAACTAGACCCTAGGATAGTCACTACCTTTGTGAGCACCGAAGTACCCAAGTTACCTAGCCCACAGGCTGCGGGTGCATAGGTGTGAACTTGCGTCGGGTTTCGTCGTGGACTTCTATGGATGCATGAAGGAAAGTTACTGACAGGCAGTCAGTGCAGAGTGTCCGGTGGATCCCAAGGCCGGGATCAAGAAGGAAGGGTACCTGCAAGCAGAAGGGACAGAGTCAAGGTCACTAGCCAGTGACCACGTGGAACCAGGAAGGAACCAGGCGATGTCGTGAAGATTGCAGGTGAAGGGTGAAGCTTGTCGCTGCAGCCACTGGTACCAGGAGACGTCGAGGACGACCAGGACCAGGAGGCGAGCTGTCCCACGAAGGCTCTTGCTGTCGGCGGCGTCGAAGTCGAACTAGGACTCACCAAGCCTTGGCAAGCGGAACCCACAAAGAACGGAGGACTTGCTTCTGGTGCAGACCAGGAAGGTCTGGGGTGCTTCTCTTTTGCAAAGAAGCAGGAGCCAGTCTGGAGGAGCCAAACCAGCGGTGAAGATTTCAAGGTGTGTCGTCACAAAGGCCGCTAGCCAACGGGCAAGCAACCGGACAGACGCAGCAAGCAGGAAAATGCAGAAGGGCCCCACGCAGGACTCGTGGAGTGTGGGGGGCTGATCTTCAGTGCAGATGGTGCTTGGGGTTGGGGCTTCTCAATCCCCGGTGCACAACTTCGAGGGTACCTCAGAAGCTGCGCTGGAAGATACTCGCCACTTTTCCCAGGTAGCCGGTCCCACGTCGCCTCCACGGATCTCAGCTCGGCTGTGGATGTGGATCAGGGTCGGAGAAGTCTGGAAGTCAAGGCTCTGGTCGGGCTCTGCAGTCGGTCCCTCGTAGAACTTCAGCAAAGCAAAGGGTAGTCTCTTGATGGTGCCTGTTTGCACAGGGTAGCCACTCCTTGGCCACAAGGGAGATTCTTCAGTCTTCTTCTTTCGTCGAATGTCGAAGGTCCAGAGTTTCTGTTCAAGTTGCAGGTTCAGGATAATCTAATCTCCTGGGGCCCAGCTACCACTCTTATACTAATCTGGGGGCCTGGGTTGCCTGCTAGGTCACGCCTTATGGGTGGGACCTGGGAGGGGGGTGGTTACACCCCCTTCCCTTTGTCCAGTTTCGCGCCAGGACTGGGGCTGGTGTGCCCCAGCACCGGTTTGGACTGGACTATGCATGGGACACCTTGTGTGCCCCAGGCAGTGTCTCGTTTCATTCATCCCTCCCTGCCCCAATACACTAAGGCCTGTCTGGGGTGGTGCTCGCACCTCCCAAGGCAGGAAACCTATTGTCCAAGCCTCCCTTGCCGGGATCACTCCCAGCAGCAGGAGGTCAGACTTGTGTCGTGGCAGCAGCATCCATTTTGTGATGCTGGGGCTCTGGTTAACTTTAACCGGGTAAGTAGGTATCTGAAAGAAACACATTAGTTAGATTCCTCACCTTAGAATATCCCCAGGCGTCAGACTGGATCCGGAAGATTTTTCGTCAGCAATACCCCTTGCGCGTCGCTAGGCGTCGTCTGCGGCTCCGCGTCCGTCGTCGGCGTCGTGTGCCGGAATGACGTCGTCGGAGTACTTAGACGCCGCCCTCGCGCGCTGACGTCAGTTCTTCTTTTTCCGGCGCCAGTAAGCGCAGATCCGGGAGAGCTACCCCTTTAGTCCTTTTTGATCGTGTCTCGACACCGGTGCCGGTAGGATGCCTGGGTTTAAAGCCTGTACGGACTGTACCCGATTGATGTCGGTTACGGACCATCACTGCCGGTGTCTTTACTGCTTGGGCCTCGATCACGACGCGGAGTCGTGTTCGGACTGCAAGGCCCTGACCTCGAAGGCTAGACGGGAGCGGTCCCGTAAGCTTCTCGAGATTCGCCACTCGGCTCCGCGCGCCTCTCGATCCCGGTCCAGGAGGAGGTCCAAGGATCGGTCGCGGAGCCGCAGCCGACGTCACCATCGGTCGTCGGGATCCAAGTCTTCGGGTAAGTCGCAGCATTCCAAGAAGTCCAAGCAGCGACATCGCTCTTCGGACTCCCCTCGCCGGTCGCGCGACTCGGCCGAGGGTCAGGGTGGTTCCACCCCCGCGGCTCCGGCGGTGCCGCAGGCGCCGCGCCCGTCCCCATACCCTCCGGTCCCTGGGACTAACGCGACGCCGGCGGAAGTCAGTGCCTTCCTCTCGGCCATGAGGAACCTGGCTCCCCCGTCGGCGCCCGCTGGTGCGCCTTCGGGCCCCGCGGACCCGACTGGGCTGCCTTGCCTGCCGGTGGCTCCGGCGCCGTTGACGGCTCCGGCCTCGACGCCGCAAGCGCCCGAGGGACCCGTTCTCGAGTCCCCGTCGACGCCGGTCAACCTCGTCACGCCTCCTCCGCCGGCGTCGACTCCGGTTCCACCCCCGACGCCGACGTCGACTCCGCTAGACGTCGGGCCCCAGTTCAGTCCCCCTCCGGGCCCGGCGCCGGTCCGGCGTCGATGGACGCCGAGAACGGCGCCGCTAGAGACACACTATGTCTACCACCCGGTTCCGTTACTTTCTCCTCTATACCAGGAGTCGGATGATGGGGACAACTGGGAGGGATCCGAGGATCCTATGGCCGCTCAGGCTCAACTGTCCCAGGACTGGGCAGATGAACTGGGGGAGGCCAGTGGCCTGGTTACCTCTCCAGACACTGGATTTGTCTCTCCTCCGACTGTGGCTTCGGAGGAGGGTGCTGCTTTCTCTGTGGTGCTGCGCAAGGCGGCCGCAGCCCTTGGGCTCAAGCTGCCTGCCGTGGCTGTGAGGACTAACGTCCTTACTGAGGTGCTTCAGTCTGCAGCAAGCTCCACTGAGCCTCTGCTGCAATTCAATGAGGCCCTCATTGACGTTCTGCAGGGCACCTGGTCCAAGCCCTCCACAGTCCCTCCTGTGGAAGGAACGTCGCCAGGCGCCACCGCCCTGCTCCGGGCGACCCCAGTTTTCTGTCCCAACACCCTACCCCTGAGAGCCTGGTTATCCAGGCCTCCACCTCCCAATCCTCTTTCCCGACCGCTCCGCCGGACCGGGATTCCAAGAGACTAGAGCAGTTTGGCAAGAAGCTGTTCTCTTCCCTTAGTTTGGGCCTGCGGTCTTTGAACACCGCTTGTCTCTTGGACCGTTATTCCCACTCTCTGTGGGATGCGGTGGAGGACGCGCTGCCCCTGTGTCCGGAGGAGGTCCGGACACGACTTACCCAGGCTCTGGCCGATGGGAGGGATGCCGCGCGCCATGCTATACGTTGTGGGCTTGACACCACGGACTCGCTGGGTAGGGCCATTTCCACCACAGTGGCGCTTCGACGTCACGCCTGGCTGCGGTCCACGTCATTTTCCGGCGATGTCCAGAGCACTCTCATGGACATGCCTTTTGATGGCACTCGCCTGTTTGGCGAGAAGGCGGACAGTGCGCTGAACCGCTTTAAGGACTCCCGGGCTACGGCCAAGTCCTTGGGCCTCTCGGCCCCGCGGTCGCAATCTTCCGCTTTTCGCCCCTTTCGTGGCCAGGTTCTAGCTGCCCTAGACCCCGGAGACTGGATGGTAGCGTTGGACTTGCAGGACGCATATTTCCACATCCCCGTCCTGCCGGCCCACCGGCGTTACCTGCGGTTCACGGTGGGCCAAGAGCACTTTCAGTTTACCGTGCTCCCCTTCGGCCTCACCAGTGCCCCTCGGGTGTTCACGAAAGTGATGGCGGTGGTCGCAGCTCATCTGCGCAGATCAGGGGTTCCAGTCTTCCCCTATCTCGACGACTGGTTGTTGAAGGCGGGCTCGCCCCGGGCAGTCGTCTCCCACCTCCAGACTACGGCGGATCTCCTGCATTTGCTAGGGTTTTCCATCAACCTGCCGTAGTCACACCTGAGTCCCTCTCAGCAGCTCCTCTTCATCGGAGCGGTTCTCGATTCGGCGCAGTTCCGGGTCTATCCACCGGAACAGCGGGTCCGGGATATACAGGCCCTGATTCCCATCTTTCGGCCTCTATCCTGGGTTTCGGTCAGGCTAGTGTTGCGGCTTCTGGGGCTGATGGCCTCCTGCATCCTACTATTGCATCACGCCAGGCGGCGCATGCGGGCTCTGCAGTGGGACCTGAAGTTTCAGTGGGCCCAGCATCACGGCAACCTGTCCGACCATGTCTTGATCTCGGAGGGCACTGCACAGCAGTTGCAGTGGTGGCTCACGGACCGCGATTGGGTCATGGGCAGAAGCCTCTCCCTTCCCCAACCGGAGCATGTCGTAGTGATGGATGCGTCCCTCCTGGGATGGGGTGGCCATATGGGAGAGGCGGAGATCAGAGGCCTCTGGTCTCCGGCGGAGTCTCGTCTCCACATCAACCTGTTGGAGTTGAGAGCGATCCGGCTTGCACTGAAAGCCTTCCTTCCCTCTGTCAGGGGCAGTGTCGTGCAGGTGTTCACGGACAACACCAACGCCATGTGTTATTGCAACAAACAGGGCGGGGTGGGGTCGTGGACCCTTTGTCAGGAGGCTCTGCGCCTCTGGACGTGGCTGGAACACCAGGGCGTCACCCTAGTGGTTCAACATCTGGCGGGCTCTCTGAACGCCAGAGCGGACGAACTCAGCCGCCGGTGCATGATGGATCACTAATGGCGTCTGAACTCCGAAGTGGCGCAAGGTCTCTTTCAGCAGTGGGGAGAGCCTTGGTTAGATCTATTCGCCACAGAAGAGAACGCGCAATGTCAGCAGTTCTGCGCGTTGGAATTTCCAAGGCGGCACTCGCTCGGCGACGCTTTTCGTCACGAGTGGAGTTGCGGTCTGTTGTACGCCTTTCCGCCTATACCACTTCTGCCCAGAGTGCTGAAGAAGATCAGGCACGACCGGGCCCAAGTCATCTTGGTGGCTCCGGATTGGGCACGAAGATACTGGTATCCCGAGCTACTCAGTATGTTGACCGATCCCCCGATACGTCTGCCCCTTCGGGAGGATCTTCTGTCGCAGCAGCAGGGGACGGTCCTCCACCCGAACCTGTCCAGCCTCCACCTCCATGCGTGGAGATTGAGCGGCGGCAGTTGATGCCATTTGACTTGCCTCCTGAAGTCTGTGATATCATTCTGGCAGCCAGGCGTCCCTCCACAAAGACGGTATACGCCTGCCGGTGGAACAAATTTGTGGCATGGTGCACAGCAAAGGATGTGGATCCCCTTTCCGCCCCTCTTTCTGAGGTTCTCCTCTTTCTTCTTTCTTTGGCCCGGCAGGGCTCTGCCCTGGGCACCCTGAAAGGTTATCTTGCTGCCATCTCTGCCTTCTTGCGGCTTCCTGATCAGCCTTCTCTTTTCAAGTCCCCTGTGGTTACACGCTTTCTAAAAGGCATTACTCCCACGTTCCCTACTGTCCCTTTTGTAATGCCTCAGTGGGACTTGAATCTTGTCTTGACATTCCTGATGTGCGCTCCCTTCGAGCCTCTTCACAATTGTCCTCTTCGTCTTCTGACTCTTAAGACTGCTTTTCTGGTAGCCATCACCTCGGCTAGACGGGTGAGTGAGCTCCAGGCTTTATCTTCAAAGCCTCCTTTTCTGTCTGTTCATCCGGACAAGGTTGTCCTTCGGCCTCGTCCCTCCTTCCTTCCGAAAGTAGTGACTCCATTTCATCTTGGGCAGTCTGTCAACTTGCCCACCTTCTTTCCGCCTCCGCATCCTTCCAAAGAGGAAGAGAGGCTCCACCGTCTGGACCCAAAACGTGCGCTCTCTTTTTATTTGGACCGCACAAAGCAGTTCCGGGTGGACGACCAACTTTTCGTTGGATACGTGGGTGCTAAGAAGGGGAAAGCTGTGCACAAACGGACCATCTCTCGGTGGGTCGTTTTGTGCATCAAAATTTGTTACTCTTTGGCAAAAAAGGACCCTCCTGTTGGGCTGCGCGCCCATTCTACTCGGGCCACAGCGGCTACTACTGCTTTGGGACGGGGAGTCCCTTTGCAGGACATCTGTCAGGCGGCGACGTGGGCTTCGCTACACACGTTTGCCAGGCATTATTGCCTTGACAGCCAACTCCGGAGGGATGGCTTCTTTGGCCGTTCTGTCCTCCAGGACTTTCTGGTGTGATCTTGGTTCGCAGACCCACCACCGGGGATGGTATTGCTTGGGTATCTATTCTAAGGTGAGGAATCTAACTAACGTGTTTCTTTCAGATGAACAAGTTACTTACCTTCGGTAACGATGTATCTGTAAGAAACATTAGTTAGTTAGATTCCTCACCGACCCACCCACCCTCCCCGTTCTGCGAACTGACATCTAGGGTTAAGGTTATCCTTTTCAGGCCCCTAGATTTTCTTTTTGGCACCAGTGTCGGTCTTTGCATGGCTCTGCGTTCCTGGCGCGGAAGGCTATGTACAAGAACTGACGTCAGCGCGCGAGGGCGGCGTCTAAGTACTCCGACGACGTCATTCCGGCGCACGACGCCGACGACGGACGCGGAGCCGCAGACGACGCCTAGCGACGCGCAAGGGGTATTGCTGACGAAAAATCTTCCGGATCCAGTCTGACGCCTGGGGATATTCTAAGGTGAGGAATCTAACTAACTAATGTTTCTTACAGATACATCGTTACCAAAGGTAAGTAACTTGTTCTACAACATGTCTTCTCCCTCTAGAAGGGAGGGATAATATCCTCATCACCAGAAATGGGATGGGGGTATTATTCCAAAGTGTTAGACACCTTACACGACATGTTTTGATAAAGCCAAACCATAGTTACCATAACCGTTTAAGATTCTAACGCACTTTAAGAGTATATGGTAGGCTATATCATAGAACAGCTATAAGGACATGGTTCCGAAAGCTGCAGACAGGCTCAGCTCATGCTAGAGCACCATCTCACATGTTACCAAGCACTCTGCCTCCAGGATTGTTAAGGCCTGCCATAGGAGTGGCTGATAGGTACACATGTGTCTATATACAAGATAGGTATAGGAATACTACACCTGAGCAAGGAGTGATTACACGACCTTGCCCCAGCTGAGTGATCAGCCAGTTGTGTCATAATGGAAGGCCAGGCCAGGGGTGGCATAATACATGCTGCAGCCCCTGGTAGGCCTAGGATACACCTATGCCCTGGGTACCTAAGGTACACTGTACAGGGGCCAATAAGGTGATCCTATCCAATGGATTATGCACCTAAAGTACATATTATCAATTTAGAGCGAGAACAGCAGGGCTGTGGGTCTGATTAGCAGGCCCACAGCCACATCTAAGTCGAAAACCAGTAAGGCAAAAGCAAAAAGTGGGCGTGAACATAGAAAGCAGACCCTACTCTCCTACACTCTGGACTTTTGCCGTACTAAAACTGTTGACCGGGTGCTATTGATCCAGTCTTGGACTGGTGTATCCCAGTGGTATGTCGCATCAGGATTCTAAGTTTCTACACCAGCAAATCGATGTCTCTATGTATAATCTTATCATAAAACCACCCTTTTGGGAACTTTTCATAAATACCAGCATACCTTATCACTGTAAGGTTTGACCATAATCTCCTTCTGTTCCACTATTTACCGCCTAATCTAACTTTTCAGTGGTGATAATTGCTGTTCACGGCATTAACGAGGAGTCTGATGCAGGTTTACCTTTCGTCTATATACTCACTCTTTCTCTGGTTCTCTTGCATTACTACTATCACTACTCTTCACTTTTCTTCATAAGGTGTATTCTGACTGCTGCATGTTCAATTGGACTTTTCCTTGCTGAGCACTTCAGGATGTCACAGCGTGCAATACTGACGGAATGAGGTCTTCATCCAGCGTCATCACAATTTAGTCTTTTCAAATCGGGTCTAGTAGCTTCTTATTTGGGCACTTAAACATAATGAAAGTTGGTCTCTTTTTTTTTTTTTTTACAAAATGACTGATTTTATAGTTCAACATAATTTACAACCTTGAAGTCACTGTGTGACGAAATAAGTGTTGCTGTTATTGTCTGTTATTCAAGAGCGAATGTACAGAAGATTATAGAACCTGTTTTTTCTCTGCAATAAACTACAGAATTAAAGTATCTACATGTATCCTTGCTTTATGGATTGACTATACTTTTTGGTATTCTATTTGAGTGCTCTAATATCTCTCTTTGACTCACAGTAAAGACTAAGGCAACCTGTTGATGGAGAACTCATGCCGCCTTTTAACAAAGCTTTCACAGAGACATTGGTGGCGACCTAATCCAAGCCCTGCTTGGCTCCCCCAGTATGTCACCATGTTGCTTGGCATAACAAGCCTGCTGCTGGGGACATAGCCTTTCTGACCCAACTCCCAACTGCTGAGAAATTGATGATTCAGGCTTCCACCACCAAGTTCAACCCCAATTCATTCCCCACTGCTCTGCCAGATAGGGAATCAAAGTGCATAAACTCATTCGGGGTAAAGTGTTTTCTCATATTCCAGTCTGGCTTTGAGGTCCCTTCTATATATGTGTATCCCTCTAAGATATAGGCAGCAATATCCTGCCATTCCTAAAGAAATGCTTCTGATCAAACTATTCAAGACAGATTAGACGTTGCTTTCTATGTGCTAAGGCCGCGTCTTGATAGTACAGATTATTTAAGTCCTGCCATGGGCAAAAGTGTTGTACTTGAGCATCACGCCTGTACGCGTGCCACAGGTTTTCTGTTGAGACGTGCAGGTGTCCATTACAAATGGGCCATTTGAAGGCTCCAGGCTTTTTGTGGACATAGCTGATATTGTACTAGAGCACTTCAAAGACTGCCAAGTTATGGCCCACTCTTTAGGCTTGCTATCCCCAACCTGTCAATTCCACCATCAATCCTGAAAATTCAAAGGATACTCTCGGGGTCTTGCTAATTGTCAAAGGGCATGCCTTGCAACAGCCATACAGCCCCTTCATTTCCTAGAGGATGTGGTGGCAGAATCCTTAGTCGCCAGCAAAGACCGCTGCAACAGCAGCCAAAACTGCCTCTCATGGTCACTCAAAGCCGGTTGAGAGCAGAATTAGTTTTTAAATTCCCGGCTGGCTTGCGGTTACCTCAGACCAGCTTGTACTGTTGGTTGTTTATTATTGTTAGACTCTCCTATTTACATCCTATCCTCCTTCCTTTCCTCCAGTTTGTGTTCAAATGTTGGCAGATCATGTCTATGTCCTTGCCCAGGAAGTTCAATAAGTGCTGGCCACAGCAGCATACCGAGAGCTCTTGAGGAAAGATGGGGCTGGTGTGTTACTTGCAGTATTTTTTGGTGCCCAAAAAGATGAGGAGCTCAATCCTGTTGCAGACCTTTGGTTTATGAACAACTTCCTTTAGAACAACGTCAAGATGTTGACTTTAGCACACGTGCTCGCTACCATGGATCCAGAGGACCCAATAGTGTCCTTTCACTTGCATGGTGTAAACTTTCTTTTGCCCATCTTACAATCCCATGCAGCTTTCTTCTGTTTGTAGTGCAGTCGGAATGTTCCATTCACGGTCATGCCCTTCAACCTCTCATCAGGTGTTCAGAAAGGTAATAGCTGGCTGGATGACCAATTGTTAATTGGCTTTGCTTGTGCTGTAAGAAAGAGTGGTCCAAAGCAGACCTTGCCTAGATGGATCTTCCTCTACACTGCCCACCGAGCGAAGCTGCGTTTGAATGCTCGCTGGTGGTGCAATTTTGGAACTGAACCTAAACTTGAGATTTGTGAGATTGTAGCTGACTTGTTATTTTTTAAACTCATTTAACTTTCGATATTGTATTTTACTGTGTTTGATGATTTGCTCGCACTTGCACTTTACAAAACGTCCTCACTTCCTGACTCGAGGAAGTCACTTTCGCCGGTTAGCGGTCTTGTTGCTGGGGGGTGACTTAAAAGGAGCACGCTGACGCGCCCGCGCAGCACTGCCCACCGAGCGAAGCTGCGTTTGAATGCTCGCTGGTGGTGCAATTTTGGAACTGAACCTAAACTTGAGATTTGTGAGATTGTAGCTGACTTGTTATTTTTTAAACTCATTTAACTTTCGATATTGTATTTTACTGTGTTTGATGATTTGCTCGCACTTGCACTTTACAAAACGTCCTCACTTCCTGACTCGAGGAAGTCACTTTCGCCGGTTAGCGGTCTAGTTGCTGGGGGGGGACTTAAAAGGAGCACGCTAACGCGCCCGCGCAGCGGACGCGCGCAGCGGGCGCGCCGCTGGCGCGCCGAAGGCAAGCCCGTCTGCGCCCAGGCCGGGCGCAGGGCCATACCCCCTAGCCCTCCCCCGCCGTTTAGGAGAATCATTTATTCTGGTAATGAGATGCTCAAGTGGGACCATGCTAACAAGGGAACACACTGTCATAAACTATCTCTAGCCTCCCTCTACGGATCGGATAAGACCCTAGACAGAAACGGTAGGAATCCTATATGCAAGGATTGTTCCACACAGCTGCCTAGGTTATTAAATCTTCCTATCAAACAAAGGGTTTACACTCAGGCTCCAGACAACGGGGTTGGTATGGACACTTTGAAATGCTCTCTATTTAATGCCAGATCGCTAGTCAAACATTCGGAGGAATGTGCTCTCCTTGTGGAAGAAAAGAACATTAAATTAGCATTTATTACTGAGACATGGCTGGAGGCATCGTCGGGCCCTGATCTGGTGAAAGCCACTCCTTTTGGCTACCGGTGCTATTCACTGGATCGAACTCATAAAAGGGGCGGAGGGCTCGCAGTAATATATCATGACTCACTGACCCCACATTTTCTTCCGGTCCAAGTTTTAGGATGCGAAGCTCTGTCTTTCAAGATTTTCTCCTCTTCCTATAAACCTTTGAAAGGAACGCTTATTTATCGCCCTCCCGGAGGGAAAAACGACTTCTTAAACTCATTGAGTCTGATGCTTGAAGATGGTTTGAGTCAACAAACTTTCATGGTACTCTGAGACTTTAATTTCCATTTGGAAAAAAATGAAGATCCAGATACAGCCAGATTGAACAATATCATGGCTCTTGACGGTCTTAAACAACTGGTCCCTGTTCCCACTCACTCGAAAGGGCATACTTTAGATGGGATTTTCTCTAATAATTGTGATCTGATCAACATCTCTGTTTTTCCGATCACTTGGTCTGACCACTTTGTAGTCGCTTTCGAAGTTAACTATGTGAGAGGGGGCTTCGAGCAGAAGAAGGAAATCACTACTAGGGCGTGGGGTAAGTTAAATGTTAAACATCTGGAATCTACCCTTACTGATTCAATGTATGCAGCACCTCAAGATCCTGATGCAGCGACTGACTGCTACAATAGTTGGATAAATGACGCCTGTCTTAAATTAGCTCCCCCTAAAAAATGGCTTCCAAAAAGGGCACTTCCCACCGCCCCCTGGTATTCTGGAGAACTGAGGGATAAAAAACTACTTTGTAAGCGGGCCGAAAAAATATGGCGGAAGAACTATGATTCGGCCGACAGAGTAGAATTTAAACTTTCCATTTCCAGCTACAAAAAATCCCTTTTGCTAGCTAAGAAGGAATATTTTTCTTCGCAAATCACGAAAGCTAAATCGGATACCAAGGAGCTTTTTAAAACTGTAATTAATCTGTCCAATCCCAGGATGCCTAACGGCCCTGTTGCCCCGGATTTTTGTAAAACTATAGCCACTTTCTTTAAGTCAAAAGTGGAAACTATTTTCCTTTCACTCAGAACAGATAGACAAAACCTATGACAATTCAGGCTCTAAAATTTCGCGCCCATCAGATAGTACCTTTGATCATTTTCGACCTCTGAACTTTGAGGACACTAAGAAACTTATAACCAATATTAAGTCAGGTGCCCCCTCTGATCCCTGCCCCACCTGGATCATTAAGCAGATCGCGGACACTATTTGTAGTGTCTTGACTCCCCTGTTTAATGACATGTTCCGTACTGGAACTTTTCCCAGCTCTTGGAAAAAAGCATCAGTACTTCCACTTTTAAAAAATAAGTCCCTGGACCCTACAGATCCTACTAATTATCGCCCTATTTCTAGACTTCCCCTCCCTGCCAAAATGGTAGAAAAAGCAATGAATAGGCAACTTAGCAACTTCCTTCAGGATAATGACTCCCTGGATCACTCTCAATTTGGTTTTAGAGCCCTTCACAGTACGGAGCTGGCTCTTCTTAAATCCACAGAGGAGATCAGAGAGTTGATGGACAAGGGAGGAAGTGCGATGTTGATACTATTAGATCTCTCTGCGGCTTTCGATACTGTTCACCATAGGGTATTGATGAACAGGCTTTCTGAGATAGGGATAGGTGGTCAGGCATGGGATTTGCTGCACTCCTTTCTGAAGGACAGATCTCAAACTGTCGAACTCAACGGTGATGTCTCCGAACCTTTTTCACTACCTTGTGGGGTTCCGCAGGGCTCATCCCTCAGCCCCACATTATTTAATATATACGTGGCACCCCTGGCGGGCATCATCAGATCTCATGGGTTTCAGCTTACCTCCTACGCTGACGACACTCAAATTGTGCTGTCGGTGATGGAGGGAACAGAAAAAGAAACAGGGGTTCGTTTTTCGGACTGTATGGGATCCATCTCTAGGTGGATGTCGGCTAATTGCCTCAAATTAAACTCAGCTAAAACTGAGGTTATGAGATTTGGTAATAACCCTCGGATGTGGACTCCCGACTGGTGGCCAGATAAGCTTGGTCCATGTCCCACACCCTGCAAAAAAGTTAAAAACTTGGGTGTGATGGTGGACGACAAACTTACGCTGGGGGACCAGGTGAGCAAGGTGACATCTGGTTGCTCCTTGGTCCTCAGAATGATTAGAAAAATCAGACCTTACCTTTCGGAGGGATGCCTCAGAACGGTGGTGACGGCACTTATACTATCACGCCTTGACTACTGTAACAGTCTGTACGTTAATATGCAGATACAACATCTAAATCGCCTACAGGTGATTCAAAATGCTGCCGCCAGACTGCCAACTCGGACTCCGAGGACTGTTTCAATTAAGGGCGAATTACAGAAGCTTCATTGGCTCCCTATTCGTCTGAGAGCGCGCTTCAAGGCGGCGTGTATTGTGTTCAGGGCTCTGAACGGGATCGGGCCAAAGTTCCTTAGACAAACATTTTTTTGGTACGTGCCTAACAGAACTCTTAGATCAGCTGAGGCCAAACTAGTACAAACACCCCAGTTTAAAAAAGTTAATTGGGGAGGTAGAAGTTTTGCTCATAACGCTTCCAAGATCTGGAATGAACTCCCATTTTCTTTAAGAAGCTCCTCTGATTTCTGCTTCTTCAGAAAACATCTCAAGACTTGGTTTTTCTCACAGTTCTAGTTTTTGTTATTGTTAGTTGGCAGTGCTTAGCGCCGGGACACCGCAAGGTAATCGTGCGCTTTATAAGCTATAATAACATAACATAACATAACATATATACATGCTGTGCATAGCTAGGATGGAGCCTCCTAAGTGTCTTTGAGCCCATTCTAGCAGAACCAAGTGTGCCACAAGGCACCGACAAGGGGTGTTCTGGTGTTGGTCTTCTGTCAGCCAGCCATATGGGAATCTGTCCATACCTTCAGCAGGCATTACTGCCTTGACTCTCAGGTCTGCAAGGAGGACCATTTTTTGTGGATTTTTTGGGGCGAAGTCCACTCCTCAGACCCTCCACCATTTGGGAGGTACTGCTTTGGCATCTATTTAGAACATTTGGAATCTGTGGTTAGATGTATCCATCAAAACAAGTTTTGCAGCATGAATCTTATTGGATTCACTATGCTCTGCATTATTCCGCCATCTAGTGGTTGGGTCTGGAATTGTAGGTTTTTTCTCTTTTTTTTTTTCCGTGGCCCAGGTGGGCGTTGACATACAACCCTTTGGTTTCCTTTGTGATGTCGACGCGCTTCCTCCGGAAGCTCCCACCTTTGGTCGCCATCTTCAGATTCTTTTTTCCGTCGTTGGGTCTGGATCGTTGCCGAAGAGTTCCAAAGTGTTGGAAGAGGAATCAAGGAACATCACAGAAAATCGATGAAAATCAACTTTTCGGGGAGGAGCCAAGATGGCCGACGGGACGGACGCTTGAGCTCCCGGCTCCGTGGACCGTCTGGCTTCCTTTGTTAATCCTGATCAATTCTCCTGACCTGCGCCGCTCTACCGCCGCGGATTACCGGCACTGAAGTGACTGGCGTTCTCCTGACACCTTTGTCGGCGGGTTTGGTAGCAGACTCGGTGTTTACTTCGACCTCCGGCGCTCCCCCTGGTCCCTGCGTAGATGGCCGCCGCTGGACGCCGAGGGATGTGGACGGGGTGCTGAGCTGGAATACTGCGGGTGGTCGCGGGGGCGAAAACGCTGGCTGTGCGACAGGAGTCGGACCCTTACGTCCGGGTCGGACTCCCCCTCGCGCTGGCAGTGGTGTGGACGACGTTGGAGCCCCCTAATACTAGCTCTCCTCCGCCACCCTGAAGAAAAGCGAGCGGACTCCATTTTGAAGTGTCTTCCTGCGGCGAACGGCCGGTCCTCACGGCAACCGTGGGGCGCTCTCGCCCTGTGCAGTTCCCGAGTGGAGCACGAAGCTTTTCCGGTGTCTACATCCTCGGATCTCCGGTATACATAGTCACTTTTGTCCCGCCACTAATTGCCTGCAGTGGAGATGACAATGGCGCCTGCTCTTCTTGCTGAGACGCTGGCTGACCCTGGACTCGCAGTGTCTGCGCGCCCATGTGCCCCGGAGCTGCTTGCCGCATCGGAGGAGCAGCGGGATAGTGCGGACCGATGCTTGGTACAGAGAGACCCGACCTGTGGGGATGTATTGGCCGCCCTCGTGGCGTTAAAAGTGGCAATGCAGAGTACTTGCCGGGCGCTGACCCGGAGACTCGATGAGGCACTGTTTGCAACGGGACGTTCCCGGCTGGAGGATCCCCCGCCGCCCATGTTTTCTCCTGGAGGTGAAACAATGTTGCAGAGCGGAGGGACGGTGGCGCGGAGTCCTCCTGGCTACAATGTAACGCGTCAACCCATCGACACGGATACAGTTGCAGGGACACCCTTCACTTTGAACGCTGTGACTCTGCCTACGAACTACCTGTTGAGACCTAGCCTTTCACTTCCCTTGCCAGATGTTACCCTGAATGCACCTATCGCTGGAGCTTCTGTGGCATGTTACTGCGGCGTTTGGGACCCTGCGGTACGATACGTCTTCATTGTCCCCTTTCCTCGAGAGCGGCCATCTTGTCTCTTTGTCCTGGCTGAAGGTGACTCGCAGCAATGGACGGGCCTGAACCACATCTGCCGGTCCGGACAGGGGTGATGGCATGCTCGTTGTCGCTTTGGTTGGATCGGCAGACGGGGACCTGGACTGATACACGTTTTGCAATATTGGCTGAGTAGTTTTTAATGACCTGTTTTTTGCTACATGTCGCTGTGATTTCGCCTCCTGTTTCCTTCTTCTGCCGGGGGGAGGACTTGTGAAGTGCTGAAGTGCTGGGTGGTAGTGATTCGGGACCACCGGGTTTACGTGGGCCTTTTGATACTGTGCTGTACATGGCGCAGGATGTATGGGCGGCGCGGGAGTCCGGGAGTTCGGCAGTGGGGTGGGCTCCTCCCCGCTTTTCCTTTTCCTGGGAGTAGTAGGGTAGTGCACTCTTCTTTTTCTCCCTGGGTTCAACCGTGATTTCATGGTCCTTTTTCCTTTCTTCTTTCCTTAATTCTACATTTCGGGTTCCTATGGGGCGACAGACACGTAGCTAGGGGGGGGGTAGGCCATAGCCTCGGCATGCGTGTAGGGTGGGGGGTCTTCTTCGGTACGTTTTTTGTTTCTATGGGCCTTCTTTTTCTTTTTTCCGTCCTTTTCTTACGTCTTTTTCTAGGGTCAGTGGGGGGGACTGGTGTTAGGAGGGTAGCGGCTGGGAGGCACACTTTGCTGCGTATCTATATCCTGGTATTATAGTTTCGTGCCGCCATTTTAGAAGTGTTCACTGTTAGTTGACTCTCCTGTTGGCTGTTACCCATTTATCATATGATCGTCTGTTCTGTACACTGATCCGTTCTAGCTTCTGTATCTCCTTACATAATTTTTTTTTTTAAATTAACCTTACTGTCTCCTGCCACTCGGTGCACGTGGATTTATTGTAACATAGGTCGTATGCTTTTATGTGCTGCCGTGCCACCGAGTGGACGTATACTTTGCTATCAAGCTTCAGAAGTGTCGAGGCCGGCCGGATGGTTGTAGGCCCGTATTTGTCTTGTACACAGTGCTAAATAAAGGTTATAATAAAAAAAAAAAAGAAAATCAACTTTTCAACTACACCTGACTACAGGTCAGGTAACCGGAGCGACGAGGAAGAAGGCTTACGACCAAAACCTCGACGTTCAGAGAATGCGCTCACAGGGGGCACCCTGAGTGCGGGGATGGACAACACACTGTTCAAATGTGGAACCAATTGCCACCACAAGTACGCCCAGTAGGATCAACATCCAGTCTGCAACCTCTGCCTGTCGCTTGACCACAGCAGCGAGGACTGCAACGCGTGCTCGGCGTTTACACCCAAGACCCTCAGAGTAAGGGAGAGACAGAGAAGGGCGAACTACAGCATGCAGGGGGACCACCACCATCGCTCCAAGACTTGGGCCTCTCCAGCGGAGAGGAGGACAACATCGCCGAAGGACTGGAGGACTGCACGGTCGTCAAGGTTCATAAGAAGACGTCGAAGGAGGTAAGGGAGTCGTCGACCCCTAAACACTCGAGCGACACTCGAAAAGGTGAAGCTAAAGCCTCTGTCGAGCGACACTCGTAGAAGTGAAGCTAAGTCCTCAAAGGGAGCTCTGCCGCCGAAGCACTCGACGAAAGCAACAGCTACCAGGGACAGTCAGCCGAGCGAATCCTTCGAAAAGGACTCCCAATCGGAGAAGGCCCTCGAAAAACAAAGATCGTCGAAGGTTGCTGCCCTTGAAAAGGACACCTCGGTGCCGAGGAAAGAAAAGCCGGCATCGACGTCCCCGAAGAGAAGCGCTCCAACCCTCGACGCCGAGCATGCCGCCAAGATGGAGTGAAAGAAGATGAGGCTCGTGGCCGAAATGGCGAGCATCCTGCAGAGGAAAAAGGACTTCGGCGAGAAGATGAGCCAATACACCATCCCGCCGAAACCCATGCTCGAAGTTGAAAGGGACGACGAGGACGCGGAGCCGCCGAAAACGCCCGAACCAGTCGAGGAACTGGGAGACTAAGACTACAATTTTGCGGGAGACGGCAACGAAGATCTGCAATCCTACTGGGACTTGACGTCCTTGGAGGCACAAGACAGGGAATGGCAAGATCTCGACGCCCAATGGCCGGAAGAAGGGGTAGACACTTACCGTTCGAGGCCCTCGCCGCCAGATGACATAGGGGTCTTCAACATGGTCGTACAGAAGGCTGCACGGACCTATGGCGTGAAAACGGAGGAGAAGCCCAAGGCATGTTTCCTCCTGGAGACTCTACTGCCTCAACAAACTAGGAGCCAATTCCTGCCCATGCTCCCTAGTGTGCTGGATCAAGGAAGAGAGTCCTTTAAGGAGCCAGCAGTATGCAAAGCTGTGACCCCTAGAACTGAGAAGAAGTACAGACATTCTTCTAAGGACCCTGCATACATCCAAGGGTCAGTGCCAGCCGACTCCAAAATTGCAGCTACAGCTAGGAAGAGGGCCAATGTACCCACTAATGCCGGACCACCTCCAGACAAGGAAAGTAGGAGGATGGATCTCACACGGAGAAAGGTGGAGAGAAATGCGGCTATACATTGGTGCATCGCAAACTCAAACGCCCTGATCAACAGGCACGCATACTCGCACTGGGATGAAGTGGGGCAGCTGCTAAAGCATCTACCAGACCAGTACCAACAAAAAGCAGCTCACCTGGTAGAAGCGGGGAAGAACATGGCGAACACATGCCTAAAATCGGCATTGGATGCTGCAGAAACATCGAGCAGGCTAATGATGATAGGAGTGACCGAGAGAAGACACGCATGGCTCAGAATTTTGGGATTCAAGCCAGAGGTGCAAAGCAACATCCTAAATACACCTTTTAATGGAGAGCAACTGTTCGGCACGCCAGTTGACGACAAGTTGACACAACTCAAGAAGGACAACGAAACAGCAAGGTCTATGGGAGCGTTGCAGTTCAGAGGAATGAGAAGAGGCACACCCACAAGAAGGGTGGTAGAGGAGGCAACGTGCCTACCACATCGCACCAAACATTCCAGCAAGGCTTCCAAGGTAACAACCAAGACCACCAGCAGCAGCAGCAGAACTGGCAGTACCAGCCCCAGGGACAGTCCTTTCGAGGGCGCGGAAACGGAAGAGGACATACACGAAGAGGAGGTCAGCAGACCTCAACCAAGTGACTCCACCATGGAACTGGCCCCCACCCTAGCAACACCTCGGGGTGAGCGGAAAGACATAAAGAAGAACTGCGGCCGAACGGTCAACGACAAGCAGTACCTCGAACACTCAACACCGGTAGGGGGGAGAATAAGAGACTTCATCCAGGAATGGAGAAAGGTCACATCGGACAAATGGATACTAAACATAATACAGTACGGATACTGTATAGAGTTAGAAAAACAGCCTCCGAACAGAAAACCAAGAAACAGGGCACACTCAGCAAAGGAGCTCTCGCTCTTGCAGCTGGAGGTGCAAGAACAGCTCAGCAAGGAGGCAATAGAGGTGGTACCGCAAAACCAAAGAAACAAAGGGGTTTACTCAACCTACTTCCTGGTGCCAAAGGTGGACGAAACACTAAGACCTATCCTAGATCTAAGGTTCCTGAACAAATTCATAAGAACTCAAAGGTTCAAGATGACTTACCTACAAGAGGTAATACCACAAATACAACAAGGGGACTTCATGGCTACTATAGATTTAAAGGACGCTTACTTACACATCCCCATCAACCACAAACACAAGCGCCTGCTAAGGTTTGTGATCAACCAAAGCCACTACCAGTTCACAGTACTGGCATTCGGCTTGAAATCCGCACCAAGAGTGTTTACAAAATGCCTAGCAGCTGCCGCAGCACACCTACAAAGACAAGGAATACACGTATACCCCTATCTCGACGACTGGCTCGTAAAGGCAAGTTCGTGCGGACCATGCAAACTACACATCCAGCAGGTCATGCTAACACTGACAAGACTGGGTTTCCCGATCCATTGGGAGAAATCGTCAACAAAACCAGAACAAATCAAGATAATCTTAGGGGCAAAGATTGACACCATACAGGCCAAAGTGTTACCCAGCAGGAAGAGAACATTACATTGGCGATACTGAAGGAAACACGTCATTACCGCAAGGGGCAAGTCAGAACATCGTCAGAACCTACGGACTCAACATTTTGTCATACCAGACGACACTCAACTCATCCTCTCCCTATCTAACGAACCCAACACAGCCAGACACAACTTTCGAGAAGGCATGGAAGCTGTCACCAAATGGATGTAAAACAGCTGCCTACAACTAAACACCAACAAAACAGAAGTACTCATCATGGGCCCAAACCCCGACGCCTGGAACGACACCAGGTGGCCCCCTGCCCTCGGAAGCCCGCCCACCCCCACGAACCAAGCACGCAACCTGGGAATCATCCTGGACTCAGAGCTCAAAATGAACCACCAGATCAACTCCGTCTCATCCACCTGCTTCCACACCCTCTGCCTCCTACGTAAGACCTTCAAATGGATCCCCCTCAAACACAGAAAGACCATCACTCATGCCCTAGTCACCAGCAGGCTCGACTATGGCAACGCAATCTATGCCGGAATAAACAAAAACCTCACCCGCAAGCTACAGAACATCCAAAACGCCACCGTAAGACTGGTCCTCAACCTGCCAAGACACTGCCACATCTCCCAGCACCTGCGCATACTCCACTGGCTCCCCATCGAAGCTAGAGTCATCTTCAAGATGCTAACCCACGCTCACAAGGCCCTCCACAACACCGGACCAGCATACCTGAACAGCCGACTCAAATTCCACGCACCCCAAAGGACCCTACGATCAGCCCAGCTCTCCTACGCCGTGGTCCCCCGCACCAGAAAGACCAGATCGGGAAGCCGCTCCTTCTCCTTCCACGCGGCCAGAGCCTGGAATGACCTTCCACTTCACCTCAGACAGACAACATCGCTCCCCATCTTCGCAATAAACCTCAAATCCTGGCTCTTCGACAGACCCCCTCCTTGATGAACTGGAACCTGCGACACCCCCCTCCCCACCCACCCCAAGCGCCTTGAGACCCTTACGGGTGAGTAGTCGTGCTTAACAAACACCTGATTGATTTTAAGTTCTGACAGTGAGGACGGTGAGCAAGCTGATGGGAATGATGGCGTCATGCATTCACCTATTCCAAAACATTCGACTACACATGAGGCCATTCCAGGAATGGATACAGCAGCAATTGTTACAGGCAACTGGGAGCTGGGAAGGTCTAGTGGTTGTCACACACGCAGTGCATCAGGAAATAGCATGGTGGAACAAACAAAACATATCACTGGGGAAACCATTCACTCAACCCGCTCCAACAGTGACCATCACGACGGACGCCTCCCAGCTGGGGTGGGGCGCGCACATGAACAAGCTCAAGGTTAGGGGGCTATGGTCGCAACAGGATTTCGTCAAGCACATCAATTACCTGGTACTAAAAACAGTGTTCCTCGCCTTAAAAGCATTTCAGAAGGAGCTGTACGGGAACAGGGTGTTGATCCAAACAGACAACACCACGACCATGTTCTACATCAACATACCAGGAGGAACACAGTCAGTAGCGCTATCGAGGCTAGCACAGGAGATATGGACATGGGCCATTCTACTGAGGATAGACCTACTAGGGATACATCTCCCAGGGTAGGACAACGTGGAAGCAGACAGACTCAGCAGGCAGACGTCCGCATCCCACGAATGGGAGATCAACCAACAGGAATTACAGAAAGTATTCCGGAAGTGGGGTACACCGCAAATAGACCTATTTGCAACACACCAAAATGCAAAATGCCAACACTTCTCATCCAGACAACCAGACAATCGGTCACAAGGGAATGCACTTTGGATAAGTTGGTCAAAGACATTTGCATACGCTTTTCCCCCCCGATACCACTGATACACAGGGTACTCAGCAAATGCAGGATCAGCAGCATGTCACTGATCCTAATAGCACCTCAGTGGGCCAGACAGTCATGGTTCTCACAAATAGTGGAGATGGCACAGGCACCAGCACACAGATTCCCAAGACGAAGGGACCTGTTAACAATGCAGAACGGAAGGGTGCTACTCCCAGAGCCAGAGAGCCTAAGCCTGGCGGCATGACTCCTGAGGACCTAGAGTTTGCCCGCCTCAAACTACCGGCGAGCACAATGGCAGTGCTCAGGGAGGCAAGAAGGCCTACCACAAGGAAATGCTACGTAGCAAAGTGGAAAAGATTCTCAGAATGGTGCATTAGAGAGAAACTGCAAAGAAAGATCACAAGGGAGTCAACAGTACTAAAATACTTAACACATCTACTGCAAAGTAAACTCAGCTACACATCCCTAAGGGTACACTTAGCGGTGATTGTGGCTTGCACAAGAGGAGAAACGGGGAAAAGTTTCTTCACCTCACAAGTAGCAAAATGATTTCTTGAAGGAGCAAAGAGGATTGCACCTCCAAACAGAATGCCAGCACCAGCATGGAACCTCAATATAGTGCTGACCCAATTGATGAAAGCACCATTTGAGCTGATGCACAAGGCTACACTGCACATGCTCACGCTAAAGACGGCCTTCTTAGTGGTTATCACATCACTACGAAGAGTAAATGAGTTGCAGGCGCTAACACTTCGAGAGCCCTACCTGCAGATTCAGAGTGATAGGATTGTGATTAGAACAGACCCACACTTCATGCCAAAGGTGGTGTCTCAGTTCCACATCAACCAAACCATCCAAATACCTAGTTTTTCCAAAACCCAACCACAAGCACAGAGAGGGCGCTGCACACACTAGACACCAGGAGGGCGGTGATGCACTATATAGAGAGGACAAAGGAGTGCAGAAAGAACAAAACAACTCTTTGTTTCCTTCGCAAGCAGTTTTTTGGGACGACCAGTTACTAAAAATACCATTGCACGAAGGATTGCACAAACCATACAATTATGCCACAAACAAGCAGGGCAACGGTTACAAGGAGCAGCTCATGCTCACTCGACGAGGAAGAAAGGAGCAGCAATTGTGTTTCTGGCCAGCACACCAATTCAAGACATTTGCCAAGCTGCAACATGGTCTTCAGTGCACACGTTCACTAAGCACTACTGTGTGGATATCCAAACGAACAAAGAAGCGCAAGTGGGACAGAAGGTCTTACAACACATATTCATGAACCAGTGCTCATCTTCCACCCAGCCACCACAATAAGGACAAACCCCCACAAAGTCTATGCACAGCATAGTGAATCCAGAAAGATTCACGCTGCAAAACGTATCGTTTCTTACCTGTCGGTGTAGTTTTGCAGCTTGAAGACTTTCTGGATTCACTAGCGAACCCACCCTCCTCCGCCAGAAAGATGAGACGGGAGGAAGGGGATTAAAACTGGAGAAAGACTTACAAGATTAGAGGAGAAACAAGGTAACACAAGACAATAAAAAGAGATCCGAACATGGCGACCAAAGGTGGGAGCTTCCGGAGGAAGCGTGTCGACGTCACAAAGGACACCAAATGGTGGTATGTCTACACCCACCTGGGCCCCGAAAAAAAAAAAAGAGAAAAGGGACTACAATTCCGGACCCAACCACTAGATGGCGGAATAATGCACAGCATAGTGAATCCAGAAAGTCTTCAAGCTGCAAAACTACACCAACCGGTAAGAAACTATACGTTACTTACCCTCAATAGCACTCTTTATGGTGAATATCTATAAGCATATTCCTCCCTCCCCTCCCTCCTTCGCGTTCTGCTTTTATGATTCTCAAGAGGTCTAGTGAATTTTAGGATTTTAAAAAGGTCCCAGTTTAGGCTTTGCACACTTTAAGGTTTGCACTCTGTTACAGCTGATCCGCATATTAAGCACGATAGAGTTGATAAGAAAACTGATGCCAGCGTGCAGTGGTGGTGCTGATTTACAGGCCTACGCAGTCACTTACATGAGCTGTGCAATGTTGCTGTGTTACTGTGCAATCTGATAGTGGCACACACAGAAGCAAATGCTGGGAAAGTTCAGAATCCAGTGTTGGTGCCTGGGGGAATGAAAAGATGAGGACCTGCAGCTAATTAGAGTATCCACCAGAAAGAGCTTTACCGAGGGTAACTTGTTCTTTTTTTAAATATCGGTTTTGGGTTTTATGTTTGGGAGAACTGGCACAGTTACCTTGCCATTCAGATAACAAAACTATATAGTAATTCCACTAGAGAGTCACAGACTAATGCAACTTGAATATACAAATCCCCGACCCGAATGTTCCTACACTGCTTCTCCATTTTCACCAAGGTCCACTGTGCCCCGTCAGACTGTTGGTTTCATGTAAGTATATACTAGTGTGTTAATTCCATAGTGATGCTTCATCTTTTCATTCTTTGTTTGCCTCATAAAAAGACCTTGTTCAAGTCACGCTGGTCAAAAAAAAAAACCTGCATAATTTAGATTTTTCACAGCCTGCTGGGCAGAAAATCTGGATTTTATTAAAGACATGGAGGCTAATATTATGCAAATCTCCTTTATTGCCACAGTTCAGCAGTAACAATGAAGAGAATATAGAACTTCGAAACATTCTAGATATAGTATTTAGTCCATGAGCACACAGCCATCTTCCTTCTTTGTCCGATGCTGCGAACCAAAAGGATAAACTTCAGCAAAACCAAAACTTCAATTATGACGTTGAACAAGTCGTTTCCGTAAATCAAATGTAGGAATTCTATTCTGAAAAGGGAAAGAGATACAAAGTGTCAAAATATAAAACCCTTAGGGAGGGTCAATTAGTGGAGGGATAATATTAGCCTCCGTGTCTTTAAAAAAAATCCAGATTTTCTGCCCAGCAGGTCCGTGTGGTGAGAAATTGTCGCCATGGACTGACCCGTGATAAGGATATCGTCCAGATAGATTATTAGTCTTACACCCCTTTCCCTTAGCCATGCTACTACCGGATGTAAGACCATGATGAAGCACCAAGGGGCTGAGGATAGTCCGAATGGAAGACTGCAAAATTCCCAGAGTTTTCCCTCCCAGGTGAATTGGAGGAACTTTCTGTGTGGGGGCCAAATTGGAATGGTCAAATAGGCGTCCTTTAAGTCTAGGCGCGTTAGCCAGTCGCCTTTTCTCAAGACATCTCTGAGGAGCTGTATTCCCTCCATCTTGAAGTGGTGGTAAGACACCCACCTGTTTAGACTTTTTAAGTTTATGACCGGTCTCTGTGTCTTGACTTTCTTTTCTACCAAGAAAATATTGCTGATGAAACCTGTCTGTGAGCTCTCCGTTATAGCCCCTTTGGCGAGAAGATCCTTTACTTCTTGAGATACTAGTTTTTTCTGCTCTTGGGAGAACATTATCTTGCGGGGTGTTTTTGATTGGAAGGGAACGTCTTTAAATTCTATTTTGTAACATTTGACGGTTTGTAGGACCCCACGGGTCTTGAGTCATCAATGTCCAGTTTCCAGAGAAAAGGGCTAGTCTCCCTCCCACTTTTATAGGGGTATCTGAATGGTCTTTCGATACACCTCCCTGTTGAGAAACCTCTGCTTCTTCTCTCGCTTCGAAATGGTCTTCCCCTGTTGCGTTGCCTCTGAAGGTAGAAGGTTTGGTTCCCGTAGAATGATGTCTGTTGGAACCTAGATCCTCGTCCCAGAAAGGGTCTTGAGGTGGATTGGCCACGGCCGGGGAATCGACCCCGCATTCTCCCGGCCCTTCCAAAAATGTTGTCTTAGAAGACTTTTTTAATTTCGCACTGGGTTTTTTGTATCGAGCTGAACGCCCCTACATATTTGGCCATATCACAGATAAAATCTTCTCCAAATAGGAGTCCTTGTGAGGTGGATCATGCCTCCTTGTTAGCCAATTCTATTAGCTTAGGATCTATTTTAAGGAGCATCCCCTTCCTGCGTTCATTTAATATGGCAGTGTTCGCATTGCCAAGGAGGCAGATGGATCTTTGGACCCACTCACGTAACTCCTTGGGATCAATAGGAGTACTATTAACATAGGCGTTTTCAGCCAGGTCAAACATTTTGGTTAGTGGACCAATTATATCGAGCAGACAGTTTTGACATGACCTTAGACCTTTGTCTATGCCCTTCCTTGGGTCCTTTGCACCCTTGGCTATAAAAGCGACGACCTTAGGGTCAAGTTCAGGGGTGAAAGCGATTTTGTCTGGAAGGGATGGACGAGGGCATTCCGATCCCAATCTGGATCTTACTTCTTTCGGGATCTCCCTTCTTAGCCAGAAGCTAATATAATCTGCTACATGCTGGGACGGTAGCCATTTGTGAAATAGGGGATGTTTGGTTAACAATGGATCAAACATATCGTCCCCGAAAGGGTCAGTGATACCCATTTTTGATCCCGAGGCTCTGCTTGCCTCTTCAGGGTTTTCCATTTAATTGTCTCCTTGAACCTCAATGTCCGAATCAAAAGGTGATGAACAGGAGAGATCTATCTCTGCCTCGTCTTGTTCATCGCTATCAATATGTATAGGGGGTTGTGGCTCTGTCTGTTGCCCTTCTGTGATGCCCGGGGCATCGTTCTGGTCTCTGCCTGAGAAGCGAGATCGAGCCATTTTTGTTGACATCTTTGTTTGTTTGGTAGTTAAGCTAGGGTGCTCTGTTGTGGCTCTTTTCTTTAGGGCCTTAACTGCCCCTTCTTTTGCGCCAAAGGTATGCACACCACTAGTAGAAGGCCATGCCCTTGTGAGCATTTCAAATTTTTTGTTAATGGTGTCATTGCATTTTGTATTAATGGTGTCATTGAATGAGTCCATGGCTTTATCCAAGGCCTTGGAAACCATTGACTCTAATATCCCTTCTAGGGTGGTATCAGGATTGGAAGACATAATGAACAAGCATTGGCATAGCCAATAGGTCTCGCCTTTGGGACCTTATAAGTGTTTAGCCATGCAACACTTGATGTTGTTGCACCAAGGATATTGTGCTGGATAACTGAACACTTTTATAAGGTCCCAAAGGCGAGACCTATTGGCTATGTCAATGCTTGTTGTGTTTAGCAGCCTGCGTGTGTTTATCTGTGTGCTGGGGAGTGCATTAGTATGTCTGTATGACTGTCTTTGTGTGCGTGCCTGCGACTGTGTGTGTGTATGTATGTTAGCTTGCATGCCTGAGCTCGTGTTTAAGGGTATGTGCTCACGTGTGATTTGAAAGCCTGTGAAGGTATACGGCCCAGGGGTGGCAAAGCCTGAAGCTGCTTTATAAGCTCTGCAATTTGTTGGGTCTGACAAATTATTATTTTAAATGCTAATTTAGATGTTCCTACTTTTGAAAAAATAGTGGTTGTGCCAGTTACCAAATTAAAATTAACATACTGCAGCCAAAATATTTAGCAGTTGATTCTTTAAAAATGGTTATGTGATGTCACTTCCTGTGACGTCATTGGCATGGCATTACTTTTAAATGCTATGTGACTTTGATGAAAGGACGCCACTGATCAAGTGACATAAAGACTAAAACCAGCTCTGTTTATAACTGCAGTTTGTTGGAATGGTCATTAAAATGGACAATTACATTATTATTTAATATTTTATATTTGAATTGGAATCTCAGTATGATACGCTATTGCCAGATACATTTTGGAGACGATCAAATAAGTCACCAGAACTCGCACCACGTGCAAAATAACAAGAGGCTGAAAGAAATATTAACCTGGGGAGGAGGGTAGGGGTGACGTAGAGGGACATCGGCAACTGAACAAAATGATTTCTAGAAGCCCAGTTAAGAACGGGTGAAACTCAGCTGCTCCTGCGCAATGTCACAATAGGTGGCACTAATTATGTGAGAAAGAAACAACAGCAATTAAAGAAGCACCCGTAGCAGCAGGAGAAAGGGGATGGAAACGCTAAAGAACCTACTCGGCATGGGCCGGTGTTGAAAAATAAAGCAGGAAGTGGAAATCACAAACTGCTCTGCGCACAAGGCACTCCTCGTTCAATGACGGCAGGCCAGCTTGTGAATAACAAAAATAAAGTGCTGACAGTGAAAGTTTGCTGCAACCTGGGAGGCCAAGCCAGACAGGGCTCCCGGAATAAAAAAGCCCGTGAGTTGTGTGCGCGCGCGCTAATAGAAAATTATTTTAAAAGTACGCTACGGCCTGCTGCAGTATAGAGAGGCGGGGGGAGTGGAGGCCAGCAGAGTGACACGATCTGTGGTGGGGGAGAGGGAGGGAATTGAAGCGCAAGCAAGCAAGGCGGAGAGAGGCACGCAAGGCTTAATGAGCCTTGACAGAAACCCACATGGCGGCTGCGCGCGTGCACGCAAGCTTGAGGCCAGCAAAAGCCTCTGGTAGCACTTTCAAAAAGCCACTCACTAAATTTCTTGCAGAACAGCGCATGCGCTGGCTCAGCGAGACCTAAAAAGGGGATGTAATTATATAAAGACAATTGTGTCCAACCCTACCTTCCCTTTTTTTTTTTTTCTTGAATGGTAGAGATATAGTATACACCTCGATTAGTGAGGTGAAAAAGGGTTTGTTGATTAATTTTAAGCAGAAACTGTGAGGGAGGGGTGTGTCGGCGATAAGTGCTTCTCGTCAAGTGCCGATCGGGTTAGACAGCAGCAACTGCCAAAGTTGACTGCTGTAGGCACGTCTCTTACGTGCGTGGTCGTTCTCAAGGTACTTTCCTTAAATGTTTGTCCCCTTCGCGGTACGCGATTGAAAGCGCACCGCGAAGGAGAAGGAAAGATTTATGGCGTCTGCAGGTGATTTCAATGCGGGAGCTGAAATGCTTCACCGGACCATAAAAGGTATCGCATTAGGGCCACGAGCGCATATATCCAACGGCGCTCAGAGGGGGAATGCGGGCGCATTTCAACGCGTATGCCAGTCGCGCTCAGAGCGTTACCCGGTAACGGGAATGCGATTGAGTCGTTGAAGGACGCGAGTAAGCGGGTAGTTATTTAAAACATATTAAGGCAATGCCGGGGTAGAGCGCAGCCAGAAAGAGAGAGGCAAGAGTCTTAACGGAGCGCTAAACACGTAAAAGTTGAAGGAAGTTACATTTAGTAAATTAGGGAAAGAGGCATTTTACCAATTTAGGAAAAGAGGAATTTTCAGTCAATAAAAGATTGACGCAATCGCATGATAGGGTCAATTGGACCCAGTAATGCGATAAACAGCCAAAAATCAAGCAAACATACGCACTGCATAAGCACGAATGAAGAGAGGGTACTTATCTCTGTGAGCAGCAGCAAGAAAGAGGGAAGATGGCTGTGTGCTCATGGACTATATACTATATCTAGAATGTTTCGAAGTTCTATATTCTCTTCATTGTTACTGCTGAGCTGTGGCAATAAAGGAGATTTGCATAATGTTGGCCTCCGTGTCATGCCATAAAATCCAGAGTCCTATCTAGCATTCAGATGTACTAGACAAGTGGCAAATAGGTCTAAAATAGGTTATATTTAGTGGTCCAGGAATTAAAGTCTTGTTTTCTCATAGACATTAATGGGGTCACTTAGACCTAAGCATTATAAGAGAAGGCTGATATAATGTATGCCTGTTTTAATAATAGTGCCTGCTACAAGTGGAGCTCAAGTTGTTTTACCTAAATTTTTAGCCCAGCTGCTTACCACCATGTGTAGCTTGATGAGAAGGACCAGTGCTAAATGTAAAAGTAAAATGAGAAAAGCGCGTACAAAACTGCCAGAAAGAGTTTTAAGGTATAGGTATAAACTGGGGCAAAAAACATCCAATACTCTGTAGAAGTAATATTTACACTGGGTGGTTTTTGCACCCGCTTATATATCAGTTGGTTTTAAATTAACATGTTAGTGGATTTTTATTTTTATTTTATACCATTGGATTTGGCTAATAATTATTTTCTTTTACAGATCCCAATGGAGTATAATCATCTACAGGAAATCCCAATTATTGGCTTGAGAAATAGATTATTGCTGCTTCATCATATCTCAGAACTGTTTTGCCCCTGCATTCCCATGTTTGACTTGGAAGGACGGCTTGACGAGACAGGCCAGGGACCTTCAATTGGTTTTGACACATTGCGTGGAATTCTGATATCCCAAGGAAAGGTATTTATCCAAATTTGAAACAGTATTTTTGTGGTGTGGCTGTCATATCTTGGAACTGTTTGCCCCTGCATTCCCATGTTCGACTTGGAAGAATGCCGTGAAGGGACAGGCAATGGGCCTTCAATCAGGTTTGACACATTAGGTCGAATTTTGTTATCACAAGGGACGGTATTTATCCAAATTCTGAGTTTTAATTCTGTGGTGTGCCTGTGACGTTGTTATATCATGCAAGGCCTACTCTACTCCTGAGGCTGTGCTGTACATTGAATGCCGTGGCAAGAGGTTTGTTATAGGTTTCTGGTTAGCACTGTAAAATAGAATATTGATCTCATGACATTCCTTGTTATGTTTTAGAATGTTGACTGTCTAAATTCGTTTGGAGTTAGTTGGTTTCTGGGACTTGCTGATTACTAGACCTGCGTGGATTTTATTAAGAATTAGCGTTTCTCTTCACCTACCTATAGACATATATTTGGCAACGGGTTCTGCTTCAGATCACGGCCTCCTGGAACCTATGGAGAAGTTTTCCTGGCCAGTGGGATGCCTCGCTTATTTTACCACGCATTACTTTAGCAAATAATGCTGATCAGATAAGTTTGCAGCCTTGGTAGTATCATCATTGAAAGATGTTTATAGGAGCAGTGCTATTTGTTTTGGTGTGTGAATGTAAATGTGGCTTCCTGAGGGACTGGTCTGTAGTTGGTAAACAAGCACACTGCCTCACGAAACAAGCAGAGAACAGCGGGAAAACATTTAATAGTTGGAGGAAAACCTATACAAAGCCCACTGTTCATAGAAACAAGTGGTGAATAGTTGACGGCCATAATGCAAGATTGGTGTTTTTTCAAGTAGAACACAGAGCTGCGTGTGCCTAGAGTGAAAGGGGCCACTGGTCTCCACTGGACTCCAGTCCAGCTTTTGCAGAACGGTTGGAACGAACGAGCGAGCGAGCGAGCAAGCAGAAGCAGAAAGCAGCAGCAGAGGTGGTAGCGAGAAAACACGAAACCCGCAAACTCGTAGAGCTCGAGAAACTGCGGAAGATACCGCACGTCATACCGGCAAGTCGCATCAACACCACAGACTGTAGCAGGGTTGGAGTGGTGCAGTAGTGCGGCAGTGCTGCAACCCGGTAAGCCCTGTGAGCTGTGAATCGCGAACACTGAGAATTATAGCAGGACTTATTGCACTGAACTGTGAGATCACACAAAACCTGCACAAAAGACTGCACAAAAGACTGCGCCCGGGGCCCGAGGGGGGGCTGTGGCATCGCAAGAGGGACTGCAAGTGGGAGTGGCATCAGTCCCTACCAACGGAGCCCCTGCCATACCATACTGAGTGCGGTGCGGTGCAGTGCTGTGCTGCGTAGGAGCAAAAGTCAGAGACACCACTGTTAAACCGCTGATACGCCCAACGCCAGTGCTGGTATGAGACCTGCGCGGCCTGCAAGCAAGCAAACAAAATAAAACTGCAGCAAGAAATAATAAAGCTGAGAAATGAGGTCGGGGAAGTCAAGGAACTATACGGCTCCCGCGAACCCCCCTAAAAGAGCAAGGAGAGTAAAGAAAAATCTTAAGAAGGACTTAATGAATGTCAGCAACGAAGATAAGGGGACGGACGAGGGAAGGAATGGAGAAGAGGAGGGAGAACTTCCTTTGATTTCCCCCCTGCTTACAAGCCCCAAATGTCCTCCAGACATAAAAGTGAGAGGGACCGCAAACGTATTCTCAGTGAATAAATCTAGCTTTCAACCTAAAATGTATTCAAAATTCTCATTCATCAAAGACGCTGGCTCTGCCCTCTGCCTAAATAATAGCAACATAAGTGAAATGCCAATCCCGCTACAGCCAAGGAAGGCAAGCAAGGAAACCCCCCTGACGCAAGAACCACAGGTTCAGTCGGAAAGGGATCAAGCCGACCTCAGAAAAGGGAAGAACAGCGCAGAAGAGGCGGCACCTGTAAGCAAAGAAGAGCCGAACAAGGGACTAGAAAGGAGGGCTTCCTGGAATCAAACTGCGCAGGATCAGGGACGAAGGCAGGAGTTGGCAGACTCAAGCCCAAAAACAAACCCAAATGGCTGCGGGCACGAAGACATAAAGGCGCATAAAAAAGAGGGCCAAAATGCGATCCCAAGTTATAACTTCGTTCCAATAGAAAACAGGAAGAGGAGCCCCACAAGTTCCACAAGGATCCACAACCACACAGATGAAGAATTCTTTGAATCCTCAGAATTTGCAAAAGGCAGACAAGGACCACTTGGAAATCCTGAGAGACAAGATGGACCAGAGGGTGCAGCAAACTGGGGGCCCAGGAACCACACCCTGCAGGGCAAGGGTGACATGCAAAATAGCGAACACATGCAGTATGGAGACTTAACAACGCAAATAGAACCGACATTCTGCAAATACACACCGACAATGCTAGAGGACAGGCCGGCAAGGCAAGAACCCAGGAACACGAGAGAACCCACAATAAGGACAGACACGGAAGAAGAGCGGCAATCAAATACCATAACTACACAGGAAGTCAGAGCGCAGGGGCAGCATCCATCTCAAATAAATGACCAACAACCTGAGAAACAACAGGAGCGAGTTAAGTTAGGAGGTGCCCCAAGACAATTTGAAATCGATCCCCCTAGTCCATCCACTTCATCCAAAGCACGATCTATATCACCTCGGATCAACGACTTTGAAACCTCGTATCTCACCCCAGAGGAGTGGGAAGAACTGGTAGTATCTTACCCGGCGGCCATTAAGGGGGAAATGCCAGGAGGGCCCAATAGTGTAACCAACGCAAATCTGGGGAAGGAAACACCAAAAGCAAAAGAAGACATCTGGTCATCGCTTTTGCACACAATGCAATTATCAGTAAACGCCATCCAATACCAGTCTGATAAGATGGATTTAAAACTTTCTGTCCTCAACTCGCTGTCAATATTTGTCACCAATATTGACGGCAAGTTAGCAGAGTTGAACAACTTGGTTAAAATAGCGCAAGCAGAAAACCAATTTACACAATCTAGCTGCTCCTGCGTAGCAATCGTGGACAAATTGGTAACACTCCCAATGGCAATGGACAATCTCCTCTCTGATATTATGGAGGTTGTAAAAAGTAACCGATCAACCAACTCCGCCAAGAAGAAATGCGAAATAAGCACGCCACGGCTTTGAAGGAACGCAGTCACCAATTCAGGAGAGCTTAAAGACGACCCAAGATCTACACTCGATCAGGGAAACCGCAGAAGCAAAGAAAAGAAAGGTCAGCAACACACAACAAAACAAAGGAACCCAAACATCACTAACTGCAAACATATTGCCACCGGGTGAAAACTCACAAAAAGAAGCCGTGCTGGAACACTTTCAACCAGGAAAACAGGGAAGAAAACAGGAAAGGAAGGGCAGAAATCAAAACAAAAAAGCAGCGGTAATAGCCTGGGGTAAGGGTAGCACTAGCGAGAAAGCGACTCCTGACTTACCACAGGAAAGGCTGACTGAGATGACACAGAAACGGAACACAACCCACAAGAAATCAGGAAGGGAGATAAAAACCCGACTGAAAACTGTCACAAGAAAGAAGGCCTAATACCAGCCCCCCCCCCCCCATTAAAGCGGGAAAGCTGCATCTGACCTATCGCAAGACAGGCTGACTGAGATAAGAGATGACACAAAAACGGAACATAACCCACAAGAAACTGGAAACATGGAAGAAAGGAATAAACCCGAAAGAAAACCACCTCAAGAAAGAAGGTCCATCACCAGTCCCCCCCCATAAAAAGGAAGGAAGACACCGTCGAGGAAGCCCTCAATGGGCAGCAGCTGCCATTTTGACATCTAAGCAGTGGAAAAAAATGATGTTGGCTTACATCCACTTCACAATTCAAATGGGAATACCTTCATAACCGAATGGTGTAATAGAAACCCAGCATGGATATGACAGCCTCCTCAATGACACACCCATTGTCTTTGGCCCATTTTGTACAGCCCGTCAAAACCCTGTTCATTCTTTCAACCAGCCTATAATTCACGACCCCGCCATCTATAGTTTAACAGCAAATGTTGCAGAGATATTATCAATGAATTCATAGAAGACGTTATGAGTGTTGCAATATGTGGGATAATTACAAGTGTATTATGATGGTGCAAATTACAGTTACCTTACGGCAGAAGTTATAGATACGTGAGAACTCGAACTATAACTGCTGAATGTCTATGGTTTTGTGTGTGTAAAATGTGAACCTAACTATAACGTCTCTGTATCCTTTGTTTTTTTTCTCTGTGATTTTTTTTTTTAATTACGTAAAGTAATATTTCTTTACCACATGTCAATTTAACCTCCACAGGCACGGAAGGGTAACATTCAGCTCCCATCCCCAGGCCCATGCCAGCCCCGGGAACCCCATTGCCCGAGGCCCACTACCTTTTTTAGAGGAAGGGTGTATGTAGGTCCTCTCCCGGGGGTGTATTTGGCCCCAGGGACCCCATCGCCTGGGGTCCTTAATTTAAATTATGGAGGAGGGCACACACAACCCCACTCCCCAAGCTGATTTCGGCACCCAGGGCCTCATTTCTTGAGGCCAACCACATTGTTAATGGGGAGGAGCCCCCATCTCCTTGGGGCCTGGCCATATAATAAAGGGAAGGGGGGCACATAGCCCCTCTCCCCAGGCCAAATTGGCCCCGGGGACCTCATTTGTCGGGGCCTAGACATTTATTAATGGGGGGGGGGGGGGGGTTGCGTGGTTCCGCTCCCCAGGCCGATTTGAGCCCCGGGGTTCCCATCTTCCAGGGCCAGGCCACATGATAAAGGGGGAGGGGCATACAGCCCCCCTCCCCCGGCCAATTTGGCCCTGGAGACCCCATCCCCTGTGGCCCATCGTTCAAATTATGGGAGAGGGCCCCTGTGACCCAATCACCCGGGGCCTGGCAATATGAAGGAGGAGGGGGCATGCAGCCCCCCTCCCCGGGCCAATGTTGGTCATGGGGATGGGGTCCCTGGGGCCAACATTGGCCCCGGGAGAGAAGCCAATGTGAGAGCTGGCCGTGCTGCACCCCTCCTGGGTCAATTTTGACCCCGTAAACCCCATCCCCTGGGGCCTGGCTAATAAAGAGTGGGTGCCCTGGATCCCACCCAAGGCACCCACTTCACCTATGTTGGGAACTGGAGGGGGAGCCCCCAATGCCCCAGCTGGCTCCTCGCCTCCAGCGGAAACCGGAATTGCTCCCACCTGCGGGGAGCAGCTAAAAATGCTTCTCCGCTCGGGCGGGAGCAATTTTTTCATGTTCCCCTGCCCACTTCACAGCGGACAGGGAAACAGATGAAAAGTCCGCTCCAGCGGGAGGAAGCATTTTTGGTGCTCCCCCCCCCCACTGGGGGTAGACTTAGTGTTTGCTCTCGCTTGGTGGGAGCTTTAAATTGCTCCCGTCAAGCGAGAGCAAACAGAGGTTGCCCTGCCCGCACCAGTGTGGGCAGGTAAACCGGTAATTTATTAATAGTTCCTGGAGGAGAGCTGCGTGACTCCCCTCTGTTTTTCAGTGCATGGTTGGGGTCCCCAGGGCCAAAAATATCCCAGGACGGGGGGCCACGTGCTTGACTGTGCTTGAAGCAGTTCAACTTCACCAGTTGGTAGGACCTGGGCCTTGGTGCAGAGCATGCTGCCCCAGCAATGACCACGTTGATTTCTAGTTGTTTAGCTTTCTGTTTGACCTCTTACTTCTGGTGTTAACGTAATCTGCTTTTTGCATTGGTTCTTTTCACTTGCACAAGCTACTTTAACGGGTGCTGCTTACATTTTTGACAATCATGGACAGCTCCATCTCCATCGTTGTCAGTAGTCTCATCTTTGTGCTAGTAAAATGGCTTCTCTAAGTTAAGATGAATGAGTGGACCTCCTGGGATTCTTAGGGCTTGATTTCTTTGTTTGGGACAAAAGCTTTGCACATGCTTACCAGCACCCTTAGCCTAGAATATGTCAATGGCTTCCTGTGGTTATTGCGGGACTTGGTAAAATCTGAATATCTCTTAATTGATATTTTTGTTGCACGAGTTTAAATCTACCTAATGTAGATCTTCACGTGGATAATGGCGCTGTAGAGGAGTCTGTCTACAGTTCCTATGGGGTTGGGGTGGTTTGGGGGTTTGAGGCAAGAGCACTCTTGAGGAAAAGAAGCACGATTGCCGTGCTCTTCTGCTGTGTAGTCAACCCTAGGTCTTTCCTCAACTTGCTACCAACTTTTTGAGGATGTGATGAGTGGGACTCTGAGAAAGAGAAGAAACAAGAAACTGTAAGGGCAAGTGCACTAGTTCTTTGTTTCAAAACCTAGTTACATAATATTTTTAGGTCTGAATTTAAAAGCATAGAACACAGTTGTCAAACAACCTATTTCTAACAATATACAAAGAATGGATTTTGTATCTACCCACGTCAACATTTGACTTTCTTCAGCTATCCTTTTTTCTGCCATGGGTGTGAAACTTTGGCAAATAAGTCCTGGCACAGACCATTGAGGTCATTTCTCACCAAGTGCTTGCATTAATCGGCCTGAGGGACTACTTTACAGCTGTAGCTAGTTGTGGCCAGCACGGATCGGGTGGGCAGGAGAGGGTGTAAAAAAAATAAAAACAAGCTTACCTTATCGCCACGTCTCTCCTCCGCCGTCTCTCCTGATAGGCCTGAAACAGGTAGCACCCAAGCTCCCCAAGCCAATCACAATACTGCAATGCAGCGTTGTGATTGGTCTGAGCGCCATGTTGCGGCTCCAAGACAAGGACTGGGAGCCTGGGCATGTTCTCCACCCAGGCTGTAATGCTGCCTGGGTGGAGAACATGCAAAGTGCGCAATACTGTTTGGTCGGCGCAAGATGGCTGGCCAAACATTCATGCGCGCTTAGGGACTGACACTGCTCCTCCCCCTGCTCTGTGAGCAGAACAGCCCTCCCCGCAAAGCTGGCGGAGCAGGAACAAATAAAATGATAATGTCGAATTATCATTTTCTTTTTTTACACTGCTGAAAAGCAGTGGGGCAGCGCGCCACCCCTGACCATCGCCCTTTCTAACTTCTCCTTCTGGCTGCCTCTGGTACGTCTCATTGTAATGTATTAGCGCTGAATGCACATTAATCTTTGGCTTTGCCAGTCCTTGATTAAATAGCGAGCCCGCCCTAATAAATGAAATCAGTTTGCTGGTAACCCATGGAGATGCACTGCAATCACGTCTTTATTTTGCTCTTCTTCAATCCAGAGTTTCGCTTGTGTGCACAGATTGGAATGCAGTTGCACAAAGCATTTCCTCGCGTTCGTGTGACAGAGGCACTGGGCCCACTGTAGCTGGAGGTAACATGAAGAACTGCTGGAGTGAACTGGTGTGCATCCGCATCCTGACACAGGGTGGCCTCGTAATCCTGCCTTTCATCATGTGCCAAAGGGAGCTTTAATTGGAAGTCTTGGAGCTGTTTGAAAATAGGTTGACCGGTTACAGGGGAATAGATGAAAGTGTTGGCGCGTTCAACGCGCTGTCTTTAGGCACTCACTGGTTCGTTTATATTGGGTGTGTTTTTTTCCTTAAAGGCCATCTTCTATTTCTGGATTGTTTCGCTTTCGGAGAGTCAGCATTTTCTATAAATCCTGTTTATTAGCTTCTTCACCAGAGTCTGCTGTGATCCAAAATCTACTTGGTTAAATAATGCCAAAATTGCTTTTATTCTCCTTACCGAAGAAAGTGCAGAATGTTAAGCGGGGACCCTGAGTCATCGTGTACCACAGATATTAATTTGCCTTGGACTGAATGGGGCATCTGAAGGGACGGGGGGCGTCCCTGAAGGTTTGCCTCCTGACAAAATGGGGTATACACAGTGCTTGAAATGGAAAAATAGAAGTGCAGGTACTCTGCACCAAAATACCTGCTTGTTTCTGAAAAGTGTCGTTACTCTCCCTCTCAAAATAAAACAAGCATTTGCAGTGCAATAGGTCTCGCATTTACGCGAGTTTGAGCTATTCACATTACAAATAACAATGCCTTTTATTTTTGTTTTCGCTTTTAAAACTTAAATAAAAGGCATTGCCATTTACAATGTCAATAGCTTAAACTCACGTAAATGCGAGACCTATTGCATTACAAATGCTTGTTTTATTAGCGAATGAAAGCTTTGCCCCTGGAGGTAAGAGTCTATAAGAAACTCGGCGGCCCCAGTAAAACACAACACGGCAGAACCGTACATCTTCTGCAGTAGTAATGAAGGTATGGTAACCCGCTATGTATACACACAGTTTCAATTCAGTAAACTAGCCGGAGTCTCTGTCAAGCTCGGGGGATAACAGGCTGATTGGGCGGTGTCTCCGTTTGCACCTATGATTTGATACATAGCCTGAACCTGCTGAGAAATCTAGAGTTAGTTGTAATGTTGGAGTTTGTGCACCTTTAATCGGGAAGAGCGTACGATTGGGTTAAAACTGCTGTCGAATAGGTAAGGGGCGTGTTATTGGCTCGAAAAGCGGTTATGAGTGTGTTTTTTTTTTTCTTTTTCTGGTGCTCATCTGCTACATAATGGAAAACTACACGTCACGCAGGGCGGAGGGGTGAGAGGTCGGAGGGCAATGTATAATAGCTTAGGATAACGGTACAGATAACTGCCAAACGACTTGATCTGAAGCAAACCTTGAAACCATATTTACTGTATATACTGAATTTGGTTTTAAATTATGGATGTTTAGAGCGATTGCGCTTTTCAATGCAGCAGTTGCCCTTTAGCTGGACACAATGATATCTGAAGTATAAACAACATTCTGTCCCGTTAGAGACTTCTCGCCAAGCACAATGCGTGTTAATCCTCAGCCGAGGGGCTCGCGGGTCCCAATTATCACATCTGCCTTATCCAGCGGGAGGGGCTATCGGCAGATACGTGTCTGACACTTTGTGCTCCGCAGACAGGGAGGAGGGCGGAGCGCGAGACATTAGTGTCCTGTTCTGGGGAGGAGACAGGAGGGTAGCGGTGTTGTGAAAACAACCCTGTACAAAGTATATTTTTTTGTGTGTAAAGAATAACTCAAGCTGTCTTGTGCTCCGTGGGAGGAGACAGTCTAGTTATGTTTGTTCCATTGCATTATGGTGCTTTAGTTTTGCAGAGACCAGGACTAATAACCAGTGCAAGTATTTGGAAATTTGAAGGGGCTTGTGCGCCAGCTCCATTTGTCCCGCCCACCATAGCTGCTGAATGTACCTAGAGGTAACACAGAATAAACAAGCCAATCTGATAGAGACTACTAGCCGCAGATTCCTTCACGTAGAATTATCCCCAGGCGTGAGACTGGATCCAGAAACTTTTTGCCACAGCATCCCTGCGCGCCAGGGGGCGGGGCAACACCGCGCGACTCCGCCTAGGCGTCATCCGCGTACGTGAGGTCACATAAGCCCCACCCCTGCGCGCTTACGTCAGTTTTTTCCTTTTCTGCGTGCAACGCGGATCCGGTCTTGCTACGGGCCTGTTTCGGGCCCTTTTTTCTTCATCATTGTCCTTCTCTTGGTGGAACAGGGTGCGAATGACTTCGGGCTTCAAAGCTTGCTCGTCGTGTGGGCGTCTTATGTCGGCGACGGACCCTCATCGCATTTGTATGTGGTGTTTGGAGGAGGATCACGGCACCACGGATTGTGAGGCGTGCCAACAGTTGAAGCCGAAGTCACGGCGGGAGCGCCGAATGAAACTTCTCTCGGCCCGTCTCTCCAGGTCGACCTCCTCCCCTCGAGCAGCCTCGGCAGAAGGCTTCAGATACGGCCGTGGTCATCGTCATCGCCCTTCCCTGATGTCGCGAGAGCATCGCTCACCGCTGGGTAAGTGTCGCAGTTTGTCCCCGGGGGCCGGGTTTCGGCCTGCCGGGGGCGTGGACTCTCTGCGGGTGATGCGGCCCCGTGTGTCCTCCTATCCACCGTTTCCCGGTGATGGAGCGTTGAGAGTCTAGATGGAGAGACATACGCGGCGGCTTTGCAGGCCTCGCTGGCGTCTCCTCCTCCTCCTTCCCCTCCTGGGGAGTCAGCGGTTCCCTTGCCTTGTGCGGGGCCTTCTGCGGCGCCGCCGGTGGCTCCGGCCCTGGCGCCGACTGGGTCGGATCCAGGCTTGGAGGATATGGTGCTGTTGGGGTGCGCCTCCTCTGGGGTCCCTCCTTCACACCACGGCGTCTCTGCCTCTCCGCAAACTCCCGCGGGAGTCCCTGTGGTGTTGTGTGAGATTGCCGGGGCTCGGGTCGCATCCCGAGCCCCTCTCGGTCCCTTGACTAGGTGTCTAAGGCCGAGGTGATGCCGCTACGGTGCCGGCAGCTGCTGGACCGGGCGGCGCCACAGGGGTCCGTGGACTCTCCTCGTCCCGCTCCGGGTCGAGGCTGGGCGCGAACCCTTCGCCCTCCTCCGGGACTTTCTCGTCCCCCCCACGCAGGCGGCTGTCTCGTCGGAGGTTGGGTTGGCCCTGGCGGCGCCGCATGGCTCGCCGGTCCACCTCGTATACTGGGCCGAGGCTGGCGGAGGGCTTCGTGTCACTCCCCTGGTCCTTCTCGTCCCTCCACGCAGGCGGCTGCCTCGTCGGAGGGCGAGTCGGAGGTTGGGTTGGCCCTGGCGGCGCCGCATGGCTCGCCGGTCCACCTCGTATACTGGGCCGAGGCTGGCGGAGGGCTTCGTGTCACTCCCCTGGTCCTTCTCGTCCCTCCACGCAGGCGGCTGCCTCGGCGGAGGTCGAGTCGGCGCCATTCCGACGCCGCCCCCTGTCCACTGTGACTCCGGCCCCGCCCCAGTCCCCGACGCAGTGTGACTTCGAGGAGCCCTATCCAGCGTCTCCTTCGTCGCAGGCTGGCGTTCCCGCTCTGCCTCAGGCGGCGGACTCTACGGCTCCTAACGAGCGTCGAGTTGCGGATTCGTCTTCGGACGCTCCCTCTCCTCCGGTGGCTGCCTGCATATTGGTGTCGTCCTCCTCGGAGACTGGCCGCCGAGTGGTGTCTTTTTCACCGGCATCGTCAAAGGGTGGCTCCCCGCTATTTCTGAGGCCGCTGTGTTCGCCGGAGGAGCGGCAGGTCCCCCATTCCTCGGCTCCTCCTACCTTCCAGGTCTGGCCCCTGCCCGTTCCGCTTGGCTTGGGGGACGGCCGCCTTAGTATGCAGCCGTCGCCCACGAAGGAACTGCTTTCTCTGCCGAGGGGCCCTACAGAGGCGGGTGCGGCTATTGCCCATGCGGTGTCCACGGCTGTGGATATTCTGTGCATGGGTGACCCGATTGCTTATTTTCCGATGTATCATCTCTTGGAGGTTCTCCACCAGGGCTCTGGTGGGAGGGAGATCTTGCTTCCCTTTGAGGGTTCACTCCTTTCGTCCCTGACGGGGGCTTGGAGTGTCCTGCCTCAGGGATCCGATGCATCAACACCTTCTACACCGGCACCTTCCGGCGCCGCGTGACCCCACGTGTCTTTCCCTCTACCCCTCTTCCGCCAGTCCTCTTTTGCGGACTGCCTTTCCCCCCCTGCTGCAGCTGTTGACTCCGCCCTCCCGGACGGCCCGCTGGCTGGACTCTTGGGGGCGCAACATGTTTGCCTCGACCAGCGCGGCCCTGAGGGCCCTGAACACCTTGTGTGTCCTGGCTAGGGCCTCCTCTTGTCTGTGGAACTCAGTTGAGTCTTTGGGGTCCGCAGCTTCTCAGGAGACTGTTCAGGTGGACTTACGGTGTCATGCGTTGGATGGCCAGGAGCTAGCGGCGTTTATCCTTCACTCCGCTCTGGACATCTCGGAGGGGCTAGGCCGGACCATGGCTTCCTCAGTCGCTCTCCGTCGCCATGCTTGGCTTCGGGACGGCGTCTTCCCCGAAAATATTCGGGAACAGCTCATTGATCTCCTGTTTGATGGTAGCCTGTTGTTCCATGCCCCAGCTGACTCTGCCATCCAAAGGTTCCTGGCGGGGCTCCGTCCTCCTCCCCCTTATACTCCTCCTTCTCCTCAGTGATTAAGGAGTTGAGCTGGTTCTGGTCCTTCTTGGGACGATCGCTCTTGCAGTCGAATGTGTTTTCTGGCCTTTGAGTCTTCCTTGTGGGGACTTTGCCAATGTTGGCTGCTGGACGGCCCTTGTTCGCTCTGTGTGTGTTTCTTGCTAGAACTGTTACACAGACTTGGGCCAGAGATTTGGCCTTCTGTTTTTCTTTGAGCTGATTGTCAAGTCGTTCGCGGGGTGTTTTCCCTGAGGCTCTTTTATTTTTCCTCTGTTGCGGAAGTTCTTCCAAAGAGGGTTCCCATGTCTTGGAACTTAACGTACCCTATGTGGGGTAGTGGTAGCTGGTATACAGCTTGTGCTCTGCTGGGGAGTTTTGGTGGCCCTTTGGTGCCTGTTCTCCGTGGCGTTTCTGTATGTTGCTTTGCTTCTTGAAGGCGTGTGCGCGGCCCCTCGTGGGGGTTTGTCTGGCCCTTTCCTCTTCTCCCTGCTTGGGATACTTCTGTGCCCTCCCTTGCCAGGTGTTGCCCACTCGGTCTTCCTGGGGACCTGGGCTGTTTTTTCTGGTTTCTGTCGGCTTGTCTGTTAGCGCCGCTCTGGTTGGCCTGTTGCCTTCCATCTGGTGTGGCTTAGCCTTCTTTTCTCTCGTTTCCTTGGGCCCTCTGGGCTCTCCCCCTGGCTTTGGAGGGAAGCTTATTGCCTTGAAGGGGTGTGGGGTGCTTCGGCCTCTCTGGCCTGGCCCTTGGTTCCTCTGTTGAGAGTGTAGAGCCCCCCCCCCCTTTTGTCTTCTCCCCCCATCCCTCTGGGGTCGGTGGTGTTATGCTTGTGGGGGCTCCTCTTGCCTGGGAGGGGCCGGGTTATTGCCCGGTCCGTAGGTCTGGTCCCCTGTGTGGCCCTCTGTCCTGTTATGGCTTTTCGCAGACCCTCCTTCCCCGTGGGTACTGCTATGGTATCTATTCTATGTGAAGAAATCTGCTGCTAGTAGTCTGTATCAGATGTACCAGTTACTTACCTTCGGTAACGATGTATCTGGTAGAGACGATTCTAGCCAGAGATTCCTTCACGGCCCGCCTTCCTCCCCGTTCTGCGAGGACCCGGGGGGTGGTCTCGGCACTCACCTCCCTGTGGGGGGGCTGTGTCTCTTGTGAGTGCATTCCTTTGCTCTTGGCGGGTTGCTCCGTCTTGTTGCTGTTCCTTCCTCCCCTTGGTTCTCTGGAGGATGGGGTTATGATGCTTCTGTGCCCCGCTAATCGGGCTGCTCCAGGTTTGGGGGGAGGTTTTACCTTCAATCTCTGCCCTCCCTCCCTTCCTCTTGCTGCTGGGGGCCCCTGCCCCTCTGCCGTCCTCTGTATGGGGGTCACTTGGCCATGTCCTGCCCTTGTTCTTTGGAGGATGGTTGCCCTCTGTTCTGGGGTGGCTTGGAGGGTTGTTGTTGTTGTCCTGTCTGTTCTGGGGCTGGCTCCCCTTCCCTATTTCCGAGTGGGGGTTGTAGGCCTGCTAGAGGTGTCTTGCCTTTACATATGTTCCCTGTCTCCGGGGGAGGTGGGGAAGGCGGTTACATGCTGGCAGTGTGGCTGCTTGGAGCTCTGCTCTGTTCTTTATTCTGCCCCTGCCTTTGGAGGCGGCAGTGTTGCACCGCCCCTTATGGTGTCGTTTGTCTCCATTCTTTGTTTCTACTCTTTTGCACACTGTTTCCCTGCTCCCACAGTTTGTCTGGTGGCTCCGCGTTGCGGCGCGGAAAAGTTCTCCGAAGAAAACTGACGTAGGCACGCTGGGGTGGGGCTTATGTGACCTCGCTGACGTCGCGGACGACGCCTAGGCGGAGTCGCTTGGTGTCGCCCCGCCCCCTGGCGCGCAGGGATGCTGTGGCAAAAAGTTTCCGGATCTAGTCTCACGCCTGGGGATAATTCTACGTGAAGGAATCTGCGGCTAGAATCGTCTGTACCAGATACATCGTTACCGAAGGTAAGTAACTCGTACTTTAGCTGGCGTAAATAAACGAGCGCGGTGACCCTGAAGCAGGTGCCACGCTCAGTCTTAAAGTTTCAAAAAATAAATAAACCGAGTGCGGTATTCCCTGAAGCGGGAGCCGCGCTCAGCAGCATTGCAAATACAAATCTGAAAGAAACACGTTAGTTAGATTCCTTACCTTAGATTCCCCAGGCGTCAGACTGGATCCGGAAAGATTTTTTTGTCAGCAGTACCCCTGCGCGTCGGTAGGCGTCGACTGCGGCTCCGCGTCCGTCGTCGGCGTCGTGATCGCCGGGATGACGTCGCTGGAGTACTTAGACGCCGCCCTCGTGCGCTGACGTCAGTTCTTCTTTTTTGCACGCCAGCAAGCGCAGATCCGGGAAGAGGCGTGCCCTTAGTCATTTTTTGACTAACTTTTTGGACTATTTTGGTCTCTTTTTTCGAGTCGACTTCGACTCCTGGTGCCAGTAGGGACGCCCTGGTTCAAGCCGTGTGACGTCTTTCACCGCCTGATGTCGGTTACCGACCCCCACCGCTGGTGTCTCTACTGTCTCGGGGCCGACCACAATGACAAGTCGTGCCCAGACTGACGGGCCTTGATGTCAAAAGCTAGGCGGGAGCGGTCCCGCAACTCCTCGAGATCCTGCAGTCGGCTAAGAGGCGAGTCGCGGCACAGCAAAAAGAAGTCAAAGAAGCGGCATCGCTCTTCCGACTCCCCTCGCCGGTCGCGCGACTCGGCCGAGGGTTCGGGTGGCACCACCCGCACGGCTCCGCTGGAGCCGCGGGAGTCGCATCCGGCCCCAGACCCTCCGGTCCCTGGGCTTAATGCGACTCCGGGCGAGATTCGAGACTTCCTCGTGGCCATGAGGTCTCTATTCCCGCCGTCGAGGCCTGCCGGCGCGCCTACGGGCCCCACAGGCCCGACTGGGGGTCCTAGCGAGCCGGCAGCTTCCACCCCAGCGCCGTCGGCGGCTTCGGCCCCAGCGCCGTCGACAACTTCGCTCCCGATGCCCCCCCCCCGTGGGATCCAGGCCTGGATCCCGGTCGACGCCAGTTGACCTCACAACTTCTCCGCTGGCGCCGACCCCCATGGTGTCGCTCCCGGCATCGTACTCTGACTACGCCGCCCCTGGTTTCAGCCCCGGTCTGGGTCTGGCGTAGGAGCGGCGCCGTCTCCGGCGTCGATGGGTGGGGAATTCACTTATGACCCGGCTCCGTCATTTGTGCCTGTTTATCATTACACGGATGAAGGGGGGGACTGGGAGGGGTCTGAGGACCCTCTGGCCCAGCAGTGCTAGTTAAGACAGGACTGGGCAGATGAGCTAGGGGAGGCCAGTGGTCTAGACACTTCGCCTGACACTGGTTTTATCTCTCCTCCTTCCGTGGCTACGGAGGAGGGTGCTACTTATGCCATGGTGCTGAGCAAGGCAGCCATGGCCTTGCACCTTGAGCTCCCTGCAGCGGCCGTGAAGACTAACCTCCTCACCGAGGTGCATCAACCTCCAGTAAGCTCTTCGGAGCCTCTGCTGCAGTTTAATGAGGCCCTCGCTGACGTTCTGATGGGCACTTGGTCCAAGCCCACCACGGTCTCTCCTGTGGATCGGAACGTGGCCCGGCACCACCGCCCAGCTCCGGGCGACCCCTGCTTTCTGTCCGTGCACCCCGCCCCTGAGAGTCTGGCTATCCAGACGACCCACACCGCCTTCCCGTCTGCTCCTCCGGACCGGGAATCCAAAAGGATGGAACAGTTTGGTAAGAAACTGTTTTCCTCACTCAGCCTTGGGTTGCGGTCCATTAATACCGCATGCCTTTTGGACCGTTATTCCCACTCTCTGTGGGATACGGTGGCGTAAGTGCTGCCCCAGTGTCCTGAGGAGGCCAGGACACGGCTCGTCCAGGCTATTGCTGAGGGGTGAGATGCAGCACAGTATTCCATTTGATGTGGACTTGACACCACGGGTAGAGTGATTGCAACGACGGTGGCGATTTGTCGTCACGCCTGGCTGAGGTCCACAAAATTTTCAGGGGATGTCCAGAGTACTCTCATGGACATGCTCTTTGATGGCCGTCGCCTTTTTGGCGACAAAGCAGATAGCGTGCTGGAGTGCTTTAAGGACTCCAGGGCTTCGGCCAAGTTCTTGGGCCTGTCGGCCCAGCGACCAGCAGACTTCTGCTTTTCGCCCCTTTCGTGGCCAAGGAAGGGGCGCCCCCGCACGTTCTTCCAGCCACGGGCCGCAGAACCAGCCTCAACGCGGTCGCGGACGTGGATTCCGCTTTGGCGGAACAGGGGGACGGAGAGACGGTCAGACCACATCTGCCCCTGTAGCATCTGCCTCAAAGCCTTCCTAGTCTGGACTTTCAGGCCCATTCCACGCCAGTGGGAGGCAGAGTTCGCCATCACCTGCTCCACTGGCGTTCCATCAATTCGGACAGGTGGGTGCTGCAAATCGTCCAAAGGGGCTACTCCCTCCCCTTCGAGACGACCCCTCCAGCCATGCCACCGCAGTACCACCACATGTCGGGGGCTCACTTGCACCTTCTGCGGGAGGATTTTACGGCCCTTCTGGCCAAGGAGGCCATCGAGCGCATTCCTGGCCCAGAAGTAGGACGGGGTTGTTACTCCCACTACTTTCTGGTTCCCAAGAAGGGCAAAGGGGGCCTACGCCCTATCTTGGACCCCAGGAGCGTCCACGTCTTCCTGCGGAAGGAGAAGTTCAAGATGCTGACGTTAGCTCAGGTTTTGGCTGCCCTGGACCCTGGAGACTGGATGGTAGCGTTGGACCTGCAGTACGCTTATTTCCATATTCCCGTTCTGCCGGCCCACCGGCGTTACCTGCGGTTCACGGTGACCCACGAGCACTTTCAGTTCACCGTGCTCCCCTTCGGCCTTACCAGTGCCCCTCGGGTGTTCACGAAAGTGATGGAGGTGGTCGCAGCTCATCTGCACAGATTAGGGGTTCCAGTCTTCCCCTATCTCAACGACTGGTTGTTGAAGGTGGGCTCGCCCCAAGCAGCCATCTCCCACCTCCAGACTATGGCCGACCGCCTGCACCCGCTTGGGTTCTCCATCAACGTGCCGAAGTCACATCTGAGTCCCTCCCAGAAGCTCCTCTTCATCGGAGCGGTTCTGGACTCGGCGCAGTTTCGGGTTTATGCTCCTGAACAGCGGGTTCGGGATATTCAGGCTCTGATTCCGATCTTTCAGCCTTTGTCCCGATTTTCGGTCAGGTTGGCCCTACTGCTGCTGGGTCTGATGGCCTCCTGCATCCTGCTGGTGCATCATGCCAGGTGGTGGATGCGGGCTCTACAGTGGGACCTGAAGTTCCAGTGGGCTCAACATCAGGGCAACCTGTCCGACCACGTCCTGATCTCGGATGGCACTGCAAGACACTTGCAGTGGTGGCTCGCGGACTGCGATTGGGTCAGCGGCAGATCCCTCTCCCTACCCCAACCGGAGCACACAGTGGTGACGGATGTGTCCCTCCTGGGATGGGGGGGCGGAGATCAGAGGCCTCTGGTCTCCGGCAGAGTCCGGGCTCCATATCAACCTTCTGGAGCTGCGGGCGATCCGACTTGCACTGAAGGCATTCCTTCCCTCTGTCCGGGGAAGTGTAGTGCAGGTGTTCACGGACAACACCACCGCCTTGTGGTATTGCAACAAACAGGGCGGGGTGGGGTCGTGGACCCTATGTCAAGAGGCTCTGCGCCTCTGGACATGGCTGGAACATCAGGGCATCGCCCTGGTGGTTCAACACCTGGCGGGTTCTCTGAACACCAGGGCGGACAAACTCAGCCGTCGGTGCATGATGGATCACGAGTGGCGTTTGATCTCGGACGTGGCGCAAGGCCTCTTTCGGCAGTGGGGAGAGCCTTGGATAGATCTATTCGCCACCGAAGAGAACGCGCAATGTCATCAGTCTGCGCATTGGAATTTGCAAGGCGGCACTCGCTCGGAGGCGCTTTTCGTCGCGAGTGGAGTTGCAGTCTGTTATACGCCTTTCCGCCTATACCACTTCTGCCCAGAGTGCTGAAGAAGATCAGGCGCGACCGGGCCCAAGTCATCCTTGTGGCTCCGGATTGGGTACGAAGGTACTGGTATCCCAAGCTACTCAGTCTGTCAACCGATCCCCCGATTCGACTGCCTCTTCAGGAGGACCTTCTGTCGCAGCACCAGTGGACGGTCCTCCACCCGAACCTGTCCAGACTCCACCTCCATGCGTGGAGATTGAGTGGTGACAGTTGATGCCTTTTGACTTGCCTCCTGAAGTCTGTGATGTTATTCTGGCAGCCAGGCGTCCCTCCACAAAGACGGTATATGCCTGCAGGTGAAACTAATATGTGGCATGGTGCACAGCAAAGGCTTTGGATCCCCTTTCCGCCCCTCTTTCTGAGGTTCTCCTCGTTCTTCTTTCCCTGGCCCAGCAGGGCTCTGCTCTGGGCACCATCAAGGGATATCTTTCAGCTGTTTCAGCCTTCTTGAGGCTTCCTGATCAGCCTTCCCTCTCAATTCCCCTGTTGTCAATAGATTCTTGAAAGGCATCACGCACATGTTTCCTCCAGTTCCTTTCGTGATGCCTCAGTGGGACTTGAATCTGGTTCTTACTTTTCTGATTTGCGCTCCCTTTGAGCCACTTCATAATTGCCCTCTCAGGCTTCTGACTCTTAAAACCGCTTTCCTGGTTGCCATCACCTCTTCCAGAAGAGTGAGTGAGCTCCAGGCTCTTTAATCTAAACCTCCTTTCCTTTCTGTCCATCCGGACTAGGTTGTTATGAGGACTCGTCCTTCTTTTCTTCCTAAGGTGGTTACTGCCTTTCACATCGGGCAGTCCATTACCTTGCCCACCTTCTTTCCGTCTCCGCATCCCTCGAAAGAGGAAGAGAGGCTCCACCGTCTGGACCCAAAACGTGCGCTCTCCTTTTATCTGGACCGCACAAAACAGTTCCGGGTGGACGACCAACTCTTTGTTGGCTACGTGGGCGCTAAGAAGGGACTGGCGGTACACAAGCGAACCATCTCTCGGTGGGTCATTTTGTGCATTAGGGTCTGTTATTCCTTGGCTAAAAAGGATCCTCCTGTGGGGCTGCGCGCCCATTCACTCGGGCCACAGCGGCTACTACTGCCTTGGGGCGGGGAGTCCCTTTGCAGGACATTTGTCAGGCAGCTACGTGGGCCTCGCTGCACACATTTGCCAAGCATTACTGCCTGGACAGCCAAGTCCGGAGGGATAGTTTCTTTGGCCGTTCCGTCCGCCAGGACTTCCTGGTGTGATCTTGGTTTGCAGGCCCACCACCGGGGTTGGTATTGCTTTGGTATCTATTCTAAGGTAAGGAATCTAACTAACGTGTTTCTTTCAGATGCATAAGTTTACTTGCCTTTGGTAACGATATATCTGTAAGAAACATTAGTTAGTTAAATTCCTTACCGCCCCACCCATCCTCCCCGTTCTGCGAACCGATATCTAGGGTTAAGGTATTTCCCTTTGAGGGTCCTAATTTCATGGCACCAGTGTCGGTTTCTTGCATGGCTCTGCGTTCCTGGCGCAGAAAGCTATATACAGAACTGACGTCAGTGCGCAAGGGCGGTGTCTAAGTACTCCAGCGACGTCATCCCGGCGATCACGACGCCGACGACGGACGCAGAGCCACAGACGACGCCTACCGACTCGCAGGGGTACTGCTGATGAAAAATCTTTCCGGATCCAGTCTGATGCATGGGGATATTCTTAGGTAAGGAATCTAACTAATGTTTCTTACAGCTATATCGTTACCGAAGGTAAGTAACTTATGCAACAAGCACAGCCGAAGCGGACCGCGCTGAAAATAAAAATAAGAGTGCTTACAGACTTATGAAGGAGACCGTGTAACGCCGCAAGTAAACGATCCAGTCCGGATAGGCTGGGCAAAAAGGAGAAAGGGCGGTAACAAGGAGGGACTAAGAAGCCTCATTTACAATCGAAAGCCAGCGTTTAACATGGACGATGACGCAAGCCAATGGAAACAAGGGGCGGGGCTTCAACTCCACTTGTAAAACTCATCCTACTACAATGTGCCTTGCAGAGTGAGTAGCGCATGCACGCTACAACGCTAGGTGAGACCGAAAAAAGTGCCGTTACTCAGTACCAAGCAATACCGGCTCATTTAAAGCATTGGATATGGGCCATCCATTCCCTCACCCCTCCTGCTGTGCTCTGTCACATGACTCTCTTGTTGCATGAAGCACTGGCCTGAATGCGACCGCATTGGAATAATAGGTGGGATTTCCCCAGAGACCTAGGACTCCCTAGTGACAGCGTCACCCTTCAGCATCGGATTGGGATGGCGGGCAGTCGGGCATTGGCCGATGGGCTGGTGCCTAAGGGTCACCTGTTTGTCGGTTTTTTGTTAGCTCTATCAACCGGCCCACAGAGCCTTACTGTCTCTTCCCCGCCTCTTGCAGCAACATTGCGCTGTCAGTATTCTGGCCACTGCAGACTTTATCTTGGCCCCCGTGGGGCCGGGGCAGACGCTCAGAAGCAGTGTCTCACTTCCCTGCTATTAAACTGAGGCGCCTGACTGGGAACAGGTTATGCCACAGTTGGGCCATTATCACCTCAGCTCCCCTGGAGCAGCAGCAGCTCTGTGCTTTACTTTACCCCTCCCCTGCCAGGCCATCGCCCTGAGGCTATACTTGGCTGGAGAGGTGGAAGAGTAAGTGAAGGAGCCCGGCCTGTTGTTGGCACCTCAGCACCAGAGTCTTTCAGGCCTTGGTAGAGGGGGTGTATGTTTGCATAGGCCTCGCAGTAAGCCATATTTAACAGAGAGAAAATTTGAGAGGGTGTATTGTTAGGTTCAGAGTTGCTGAATTTGGCAATAGGTTCGAGTCCCAGCCTCAGCTCAACATCTGTGATTCTGGGCAAATGACAATAATCTTCTGTTTGCGCATGTTTTAAGTCTCTGCAAAGGCTGGAATAATAATACAAGAGGATTCGTTATACAATAATAAAGATGCCCCTATTCCTTCTTGCCATGGCTTTTCTGCCTTTGTTTAGTTTCTAACTATCTGTCATGGATCATTAAAGCAGCTTTAGACCCTATTTTAAACTCCATTCAGCTTATGTTTATTGTTTAAAGTACATATTGGTCAGATGAGAAAATACCAGCATCAGGCGATCTTTTTAATTGTCCTATGACCAGGACATTAAAATACCAGTAATGCTTGTTAAATAATGGGCAGGTGGCAAACATAGCCACATCGGGAGTTGTGGCCTTTGGGCCACTTTATTTCACCTCACTCGCCCAGCCAAAAGGTAGTGCATATAGCTTTCACCAATGTTTCTGGTTCTGTGTGCTTTAAAATATGTAATTTATAAAAACATTTATCTAAAAATGAGCCCAATGAGATTAGCCAGATGCTGTTTTATAAATGGGTGAAATCCGGGAATGTGGGCCACTTTTTTAAGGGGTGCCCGGGCCAAATTGTGATACATATTGAGTACGATGAGAGCAGATCAGAGCTTGCCATGTCTAGCGCGGGGTGAGACTTCTTTCTACTATAGTACACAACTGCAGCCTACTGCTACAACAGAAAGCACCAAAAGCAGAAGTGCCTGGCACGCGCACTGTACCCAAGAAGAGGAGCCCTCGCTATCGGTCTAATGCGCTGCACGGAGGGCGGGCAGCGCAGGATTGGCGGGCCTTGGCAGGCAAGGCAAAGTGAGGCTTACGGCTACACAGGACCCATTGGCACTTTTTATTCCAGGGGCCAGCCTTCGCCAGGCCACAAGGCACGTGCACCTATACCCTCTGTCTCACTCGCACGCTCACTTTACTACTACACTTTCCTCTTGCTCAGCCGTTTTCCTTCTAGTGGTTTCACGTCCTTATGTGAAAAGTTCATACTCATTAACCCGAACTAAATGGCCACTCCTGCACCTGTGGGTCCTGATCTGTATTGCAACAGCTCTTTCCCCGGAGAATGGCGCAAGGGTCGCAGTTGTCGCGCACCTCCAACCGTCTCCAGTTTCCACTGGACCCCCCTTTCCTGACCGGCACCTCCGCTTTCATACCGCGATTGTTTGGGGTCTGAAGAGGGCTGATGCTGGGCTTGCGGGCCGCGTGATGGCGCTGGCAGCATCTTGACGGAGGTGACACTGGGCATACAGACACACACGCTCTCGCCTCACAATACAGACACGCGCACACTCGGACACCGAGGCAGAGCCTGGGATACATCGGATATGTTATTTTTTATTTACATTCCGGCTGGCGGGGAACGCCACAGACAGCCGTGCTCCTCACGTCATACCTTCTGTGTTGCAAGAGTGCGCATCGCCTAATTACCTCTACGTCCCTCGTCCTCGACCCAGTCATCACTAATGAGGTATTCCACAAGACAGGAAACAAAACAGGAAACGCTTTTTCTAGGCTCCACCCACCCTCCCGTCAGGGGCTATAAGAACCCAGCCAACCAAAAGCACATCCTGTTTTGTTTCCTGTCAGTGGACCTGACGGGGACGCTGGGGTAGGTGCCGGGCACTTACCTGCTACAAGTTGCTGTTGTCCTGTGGTCTCCTCCTCTGCTGGGCTTTGGGGGCACTGCTGGACCACCGTGGGACTTCTTGAGTCGGGCTGCTGGGCTTCCTGGACTCTTCAGGTTCCTGGTTGCTGATCCTGCTGGGCTGTGTTGGCTTCCTTTGGTTCCTGCTCCTGCTGCACCGGATTTGCCTCCAGGTTTGTTGTCCAGGGCGGGTCCTTTTGTTGCCTTGGGCCCGCCTTCTGTTTTAAGCGCCCGGGTTGGGGTCCGGGCGCTCGTGTCTCTCTGGCCGCTTTCAGTCTCGGGCGCCCGGGTTGGGATCCGGGCGCTCGTGTATGTCCAGGACCGGCTTCTGTTGGGCGCCCGGGTTGGCTCCGGGCGCTCGTGTTCTCCTTTGCCTGCTTTTGGATGCGAGCGCCCGGGATGGGGTCCGGGCGCTCGTTTATTCTTGAGCCTGCTTTCTGTTACGAGCGCCCGGGATGGGGTCTGGACGCTCGTGCTTTCTGGGCCCGCCTTTTCGTATTGAGCGCCCGGGATGGGGTCCGGGCGCTCGGTGTTCTTCCGGGCTTGTTTTTCTTTGGAGCGCCCCGGTTGGGGTCCGGGCGCTCGCTTTTCCTGTTCCCATTTCTTGGACGGTGTTGATGACGACGGGTGGGCTCCGGTTGAGTTGCTGGCTTGTTCTGCCTTCGGCGGCCGAACTCAGCGTTGTTTTCTGTTCTCCTGTGCTGGCCACGCCCCCTTTTACCTCTCTTTCGGTTCTGCTGGGGGGGGCGGGGTTTGTCTTGGTCGTTTTCTTCAAAAGGAGTCCTTTCTCAATTTCTATACTACGTGTTGGTCTTACCTTCGGTTACTGCTCCTGGTTTGCTGCTGTTTGTAATGGGGAAACATCATAGAAAGCGGAGGCATGTGTCTCCTATGTCCTCTTCTTCTTCTCCTCCGGATAGTGAGGATCCTGCGCCTGCGGTGAAGCGTCCCAGGTTGGATGAGGACCGGTTGAAGCTTCTGATACTGAAGACTTTGTCTGACATCCAATCCTCCAAACACTCTGCTGCCGGTCGTTCTGGTGGGGGTGTGGCCATTTATTCTGACATTTCATCTTCTGGGTCCTCTGATGATGCTTCTTTGAGTGCGGTGGATCTTAAGGGGAAGTATGTCTCCAGGGAGTTGTTGCCGGACCTGCTTTCTCATGTTCGTGAGAACATGGGGTTTCCAGAGGACGCTGTGGCCAGTACTTCGTCGGATGCTGTTCTGCCGCAGTTTCGGAAACCTGTTGCGACTTCACTTCCTATTCATCCGTTTGTGATGGATGTGCTCTTGAATGAGTGGAAGGACCCTGATCATATTATGTTGCCGCGCTTCATGTCTAAGCTTTACCCGTTGCAGGGCATGGAGGATTCTTTTCCTGAGTCTGTGCAGGTGGACTCCATTGTCGCTAGTTTGGTTGGCCGTCCTTCCATGGCTGATGATAACATTCTTCGCGATGGGGTGGATAAGAAGATTGACTCTGCTTTGCGTAAATCCTATGCTGGTTCTCACCTTGCTATACGTTCCGGTATCTACGGTGCTTATGTGGCTCAATCGCTCCTGACTGACTTTAAGACTTTGTTTTCAACTATGCAGGAGGGTGGCTGCTGTCCTGATTTGCTGGAATCTATGGAGCGTCAGACTGAATTCCTTTCGGATATTGCTTTTGATTCTGTGCGTGCTTCTGCTCTGTCTTGTGGTTCCTCTATCGCTGCCCATAGGAATCTGCTGTTGAAGGGTTGGAATACTGATGCCGCCCAGAGGTCCATGGCCTTACGTTTACCTTTTACTGGCCCTCGTCTCTTTGGGGATGCCTTGGAAGACAAACTGCATAAAGTGTTTAAAGAACGTAAACATTCCTTTTCCTTCCGGAGGCAACCTTCCCGTAAAGATTTTTCCTCTTCGCAGGCCAAGTCTTTTCGTCAACCTTCCCGATTTCAGCAATCCTCCTTTAAAGGTTCTCGTGGAGCGGGTCGTGGTTTCCCTCGGAAGTTCCAGAAGAAGCCTCCTCGAGATGCTGGTCCTGGGCCGCAGCGTTCCTGACTATGCCCCTCCGTTCGTGGATCCCACTGGAGTGACGCCCGTGGTTGGTGGGAGATTGAGGTTGTTCCTTCCAGCCTGGCGTCTGTCGACCTCGGATCAGTGGGTGCTGGATGTCCTGGACCGGGGGTATCGGATCGAGTTTCTGTCCCCTCCGCCTCCCTCGGGTGTGGTGCGGACTCCGACTCCCTTGTGCCACTCCCGTCGCCAATCCTTGAGGGACGGTGTTCAGGCCCTGTTTTTCAAGAACGCTATTGTTCCCGTTCCCAGGTTGGAGTGGGGTCTGGGGACCTATTCGATTGTTTTCCTGGTGCCGAAGGTCACGGGGGGTTTCCGGCTTGTCATCAATCTCCGGAGTCTGAACCTATTTGTGAAGAAGATCCCGTTCAAAATGGAGACCTTGCAGCGAGTGGTCCCGCTGATTCAGGCCGGATGGGTGTTAACTACTCTGGATCTCCAGGACGCCTACCTTCATGTGCCGGTGGCCCGGGAGGATCAGATGTTCCTGCGTTTCTGCCTGGAGGGTCATCATTGGCAGTTCTGTGTCCTTCCGTTTGGTCTCCGGTCCGCTCCCCGGGTGTTCACCAAGGTGGTTGCTCCTTTGGTGGCCCTTCTTCACAGCCGGGGGGTGTCTGTGTTCCCCTACCTGGACGATTGGCTGCTCCAGGCTCCCTCCCCAGAGGTCATGTCTCAGCACCTTTCATTGACCATCCTTACGCTAGAAAGTCATGGTTTTCTGGTGAACTTTCCAAAGTGCCAGCTTCTTCCTGCCACTCGACGGACTTTCATTGGGGCCATCTTCGACTCCGTCCTGGGCAAGGTGTTCCTGCCGGATTCTCGGATTCAGCGTTTTCAGTCCCTGTTGCGGATCTTGTTGTCCCAGGCTGCGGCCCCCCTTCTTCAGTGGCTCGAGGTTCAGGGTCATATGGCCGCTACTGTCTTCGCGGTGCCCTGGGCCAGGGTTCATCTGCGGCCTCTGCTGTGGCATGTTCAGCGTTGGGTGCCGTTTCCAGTTCGGGACTATCCTCTGTCTGTGCCTGTGTCCTTGGGGGTGGTGTCGGATCTCCAGTGGTGGCTGGATTCCGCGAATCTCTCGAAGGGGATGTGGATTCACCTGCCGCCCCCTTTGGTGTTGACGACGGATGCCAGTGCGGCCGGTTGGGGGGCCACGTTGGGACAGTGGTCTGTTCAGGCTCGCTGGCTCCGGATGGAGTCCCGTCGCTCGTCCAATTGGAGGGAACTGTCTGCTGTGGCCAGGGCTCTTCGTTTCTTCCATTCCCGTCTGCTGGGGTGCAATGTCCTGGTGAGGTCGGACAACACCGTGACTGTGGCTTACATCAACCACCAGGGCAGTACTCGCAGCCCTTCCTTGAATTTGGTGGCTTGTGCGATTGCAGGTTGGGCGGAGCGTCATCTTCTGGCTCTCTCCGCTCAGCATATCCGGGGGGTGGACAATGTGGTGGCGGACGCCTTGAGTCGCAGGTTTCCATCTTCCCTCTCCCTGTGTCTCTCCCCCAGGGTGTTCCGGTTGATCTGTCGGAGGTTCGGGACTCCCCTGCTGGACTTGTTTGCCTCCCGGGCGAATGCTCAACTCCCCCTGTTTTGTTCTCGGGCCCCGGAGTTGGGTGCTTGGGGGGTGGAGGCGTTGTCTCTTCAGTGGCCCCCTTGGTTGCTGTACGCCTTCCCCCCTTCCCCCTGATTCCTGCCTTCTTGCTGAAGGTCCAGCGGTTGGGTGCCCAGGTGGTGGCGGTCTTGCCTCACTGGCCGCGGAGGTCCTGGTTCCCTTTGTTGTTGAGCCTGGCGGTGGGCCCTCCTTGGATTCTGCCACGTTATCCGTCTCCCCTGAGGTCCCCCTCCCCTTCCCTCCTGGTCCCTCTCACCTTGGCGGTTTGGAGGTTGAACGGCTGTCGCTTGGGGTCCGGGGTTTGCCTGATCACATCATCACTGTGATGCAAGGGTCTCGTAGGGGTTCCACTTTGTCCTCCTACTCTAAACATTGGGCTTCTTTCTCCTCTTGGTGTGCGGGGCTTGGTCTCTCTCCTGTCTCTTGTCCTATCGCTTCCGTTCTGCAGTTTTTCTTGGATGGTTTTCAGAAGAAATATGCCTTATCTACTCTGAGGGGCCAGTGGGCTGCTCTTCGGGCTTTCCGGGATCCGGCTTCTCTTCCTCTTGCGGATGGTTTGTTGGTTTCCCGTTTGTTCCGGAGTTTCTCTCTGTCATCTCCTTCTTCACGCTCTCCGGTTCCTCCTTGGGATCTCTCTTTGGTCTTGGGTGCTCTGCAGTCTGCTCCTTTTGAGTCGGTGGACCTTAAGTTTCTCTCTTTTAAAGTGGCGTTTTTGGTTGCTGTGACTTCTGCCAGACGGTTGGGTGAACTCACTGCTTTGCGTTGTTCTCCTCCCTTTTTGCGTTTCTTGGATGACGCGGTGGTCCTTTCTTTGGATCCTGGTTTTGTTCCCAAGATTCGTTCTAAGTTTCATTGCTCTCAGGAGTTGATTCTTCCTTCTTTCTGTCCTTCTCCTTCTTCCCCTGCTGAGTTGTTGCTTCACTCTTTGGATGTGCGGCGTGCTTTATCCCTTTATATTGCACGGTCTGCGGGGTTCCGTTCCTCGGACTCCCTTTTTGTGACTTTTGGTTTGGCTGGTCAGGGTAAAGCTGCGTCTCGGCTTACTCTTGGTCGCTGGATCAAGTCTGTTATTTCTTTGGCTTATCAGGGATCTGGTTTGCCTTGCCCTTCTGGTGTTCAGGCCCGTTCCACTAGGGGTGTTTCTGCTTCCTGGGCTGCTTTTCATGGGGTTTCCCTTGATGAGATCTGTCGGGCTTGGACGTGGGCCTCTGAGTCTACTTTTGTGAGGCACTATCGCTTGAATTGTGCTCTGTCTGACCGACCCAATTTCGGTTGTGGTGTGTTGCGTGCTGTGGAGGTTGTTCCGCCTCCCTGATTCTGTGTTTTTTCATTAAACTATTTTTTGCTGCACGCCTCTTTGTGTTCGGTCTCTGTTTTCTGTGTGGTTTGCCAAAGGCCTGTTGTTGGGGGTGCTTTGGTATGCCTCATTAGTGATGACTGGGTCGAGGACGAGGGACGTAGAGGTAATGCTAGGATTACTTACCGGTAATCCCCATTACTCTTAGTCCTACTCGTCCTCGACCCAGTCATACTTCCCGCCCGCCCTCCCTGTCCAGGCCTTTGTTGCTTGGTATGTCAGGATGTGCTTTTGGTTGGCTGGGTTCTTATAGCCCCTGACGGGAGGGTGGGTGGAGCCTAGAAAAAGCGTTTCCTGTTTTGTTTCCTGTCTTGTGGAATACCTCATTAGTGATGACTGGGTCGAGGATGAGTAGGACTAAGAGTAATGGGGATTACCGGTAAGTAATCATAGCATTACTCCTTGCTGACAGCATGAAGGGGGTCCTCTCCAGCCCCCCCCCCCCCCGCCCCCCCCCCCCCCCCCCGCCGCAGGCTGTGTCAGCACTGAGCATTTCAAATGAGCACAGCGGGATTCTTCAGCAGCACCTCCGAATTGGGCAGCCAACACCCAATGAGTACCGGCCCATTTAAAGCACTACACAGGAAAACTTGGAGAGATAACCACGAAACACATACTCCGCACTGAACGTTATGCTGAGGTCGAAATGGGCGGGATCTTTGGGAAACGCTCAGTACCATAAACGTGAAACGGAATATGGACAGCCAAGTGCTGCCCCATACCCTTGCGCCGCTCTCACACTTCATCTATCGCACTGCTGAGCACCGCGCCCATAACAGGATACCCGCACCTCGGTGGGCATGAATGAATGTAATTTAAAAAATGCAAACTGCCCATGAGCGTCTTGGCGCTATAGATAACGGATATAGCTGCAGAGCTGTTAGAAACGAGTCTAGCAGATGGTCACGGGACCTCCGATTCCTGTGAGAAAAGCCAAGTCTTCAAGGCCTTTCTGAGAGTGATAACCCACAACATGGAAGCACTTCCCATATAGGTTCCAAAACAAGGCAACACACTTCCAACTATACACCCTATGCGGTGTAGCATGCTACCCATGTAGGCACGTGCTTCAGTGCTCCACATAGTAAGTGATATATAAATCTTAAAATATAATACAGCATGTGTTTTTTATTCCTCCAAAAACAGTTCCAGCGCTTTTTGTTTAAAAACAATACCGACCTTGAGGTGGGTGCCCCCTGCTGAAAGCAAAAGGAGTAGTTTCCTGTGCTGTGAAGAGGGAGAGGGTCGGAGAGCTATCGAAGAAAGAAGCCTGATCACCAAGGTGCTTGCTACCTGTAAGAAATGCAAATGTAAAGGCTGCTTTGGAGCCGCTGTCGGCTTTAATTGATGGCGTCACTTCATCGAGCTTCGAGGTGACAAAGATGTATTCTTTTTGAGAGGTAAAGTAAGGGTGCTATCAGCTGAGTTATGTTTCAAGTCCTTTAGTGGAACCTTATAAAAAATGTTTGCACAAGGTACAGTCTGATTGCATAAAATATATACATTTTGGAAGCACTTGTTTTATCTAAACAAAATCTTTTTGCACATTTTGCTTCAGCCGAGCCTATACTGTATGTAAAGCTTTTGTAAAATGGAAGTGATGGCTGTCATGCAAGAGCGTTGGCATCAGTTCCTTTCGTTCCTCCGTACTCCTATCCGGAGTTACCTCCTAACTTGACAGTTTATTTCTCTAAAATTCTTTCCATTGTGCAAGGGAACGGTGTCCCCTCCTAAAACTACATGGTTTAAGCCTTGTAGGGAATGTTGCAGACAGATTTGTTGTATCAATCCCCACAAGGTGTGTCTCTGGTGTTTGGGCCATGGCTTGCAGTCATGTGAGGCTTGTGCCCGGATGCACCCAGAGGCAATCTGGGAACGCAAAGCCAAGTTGTACGTCGCTGAACACTGGAGGTAGTCACATAAGGGCACTCTCGCTGAAAGTTGAGAACACAGACCCATTCCTGTGACGGCTTATCACAGTCAAAGTCGTTAAGTAAATAAAACTCCAAGATGAAGCCCAAGCTGTCCTCATGAGAAGTCTTGAGGACGTCCAGGTGCCCCTCGATCTCGCTCCCAGGTCTCTGCCGAGGAGTCAATTCCCAGCCGATTCTAATGCACTTCGAAATTGGTAAAAACGCCCCACACCGCTCTTTAACTTGAATAGCAGCCGCTGACCTTTCTTTAGACAGGCTCGTCTAAAGAAAGGGGTGTAGCCTCTATCAACGTGAAAGCCCAGCATGGGGCGCTTGTGAACAACAAGCATTTACAGTCTAATAGGTTTTTCATTTTAGAAACTTTGACCTATTGGAATTGTAAATGACAATGCCTTTTATTATTGCAGTTTTTTATACACAAATACAAGGCATTGTCATTTACAATGCCAATAGCTCAAAATCTCGCATTGCGAGACCTATTGCATTGCAAATGCTTGTTTTGGATTGGGACAGGGTGGGCCTACCCTTGTTTACCGTACCCTTTGTCTTTATTTTATTTATTTTTTTCAACTAAAATAAATACGTCCTTCCTTTCAGTTATACTTTCCCCTTAATTTTACATTTATTTTCAACAGTTTTTTTATTTACCCGTACCCTTTCGTTATTTTTTCTTCCTTTGTTATTGGTTATTGGTGTTGTTATTCAATTGCACCGCGATTTTTGTATCCCAAGGTCATTATGCAGAAACTCACATGCTGCCCACCCTCAACTCCCCCACCACTCAGTGGTCTTTCGTTTATGTTCATCATTTCTTGGGAGACCATAGTAATTATACCTACTCATTTCTTACATTTAGGAACATAATCTGTCTTAGTACCAGAGTCTAGCAGCAAATAGATATATTGGTCCTAATCTGAGGCCCATGTTGGGAATTTTTCGGGAACTTAAGTCTGTAATGAGACAAAGCTATGGATGTAATGTTGCCCTTTTCCATCTTTGTCTGATGTAGCTCCCCCTACTACCATCCCAGTGAAAAAGAAGACAAATTAAGCAGAGAAGATAATAATGCTAAACACGCAGGGTGTAATAAATGGTGACCGAAGATGCCACCTGTGTGTATTTATCTAGCACCGATGACCTTAAAAACCTAAGCAGATATGCTGCGAAGGGACAGATGTTCTTTCCCCCTTGGGACTTCGCTATTAAAACCAAAGTTGTTGAAAGTGTAATGTATATCAGTTAAAAAATATACTCAATAACTTATTCTCTTTTTTTCACCAGGAGGCAGCTTTCCGAAAAGTTGTGCAGGCAACAATGGTGCGAGATCGTCAACATGGACCAGTTGTGGAGCTGAACAGAATTCAGGTAATTCCCAGTTGACGCAGAAGGTCGTATATATCGCGGAATAACCTTATTAATCCATCTCCTGCTGTCAGCTTCTAGAAAGCTTTTGTGTTTATAGCTCAGCAAGGCAGCAATGCACAGTTTAACCTCGCTGTTCCTCACATGATTTTAAGAGCTATCCAAATTGCCTGCCAGGTATGAAACAGTAGTTGTTAAATCAGATGTGCCTCCAATTTCAGGCATCACATGTAGTCGCACGAATGAAAGAAGCGGTTGTTAGAAAGCCTTTTCCCCCCTTTATTGACGTTGATGTGTTTAACTTTTTTTGAAAACGCCTCAGGAAGGCATGCCGTTTTAAAAAAAACAGTGTGCCTCAGCATTTTAAGTTTTTTTGTCTTCTTAGAGGGTGTCATTCACTTGAAACCAGCACATCAGAACGATTTGTTAGGTACTTGCTAGAAATAAAACAGACGAGTAGATAGATGGTAGCACACTTTGGTACAGCTTTAGTATTTCTTTGAGACAACCTCCATACCACGGCACAGTTTTGATCCAACCCTCTATGGTCCCTCCCATGACAACCTTAAACTTAATTGCACATTCCTCATCGAATACTGTCCTCCTCCAGATTCGAGTCTAGAGTCCTTGTTATTGAAACTGCATCATTGTAGAGAAACTGCCTATCTAGCTCTTTAAGTAACTCCTCCAGTGAACTGCACTTCGGTCTATTCCGATGCCCGCGTCTTGGGCATCCTATGATTAGCCCGCTCTCAACTTCATCCAAAATGGCGTCAAAAGTAACCTGCACCCCGCGAGCTACCACTCTCCCCCCCACCCCCGTCTCACCCCCTCGATCTCAGATGAGGCCTTTTGGAAGTGACTTGGATCTCACCTGAGTGGAAGACACATGAGAGGCCACCATTGTCAATAAATCAAGGAGATTCTCCTGATGATCTGCTTCTTTCGGCTTGTTGAAAGGACTAGCTTCCAGTATTGCCAGGACAGACATCCATGATTAACTTCTGCCTCGCGATTGTAGTTCTACCAGACGTTTAGAACATATGGGAGAGTCCCCTGTCAAATCAAAAGCAGAGACTAGTCTGACAGAAGTAATAACCACCCAATTTGCGCTTTTTCTTGCACTAGCTAATTTGCAGAAGAAGCTGTTGGCAAGGGAATTCATGTTCTTAATTAAAATCTGACGCTTCGGCTGTCTGACAACTCGGCTTTCACCCTGATCTGTGTTAATCACTGCGGTGGATGAGATCAGTACAATTATCAGTGACAGACATATGGTCAGAGGGTTTTTTTAAACTTCATTTTTTTATTATTATTTCAGCACAGATCAAACACAATAACAATTCACAGATTATGATTGGGATAGTCTACCTGAAGAGTTTTTACTATTGTTTGATCTCTATCATAGTAATACCCATCCAACCTTCTCCCAGTTCCCCTTTTTCCTCCTCCCAGCACCTGGTAGATTACCAGAATGAGCAAATACATTTTTAACAGACGCATCATCTCCGGTCTGAAACGACCCGTAACAGTCCATAGTCAATATTTTGCATGGGCTTGGATTTCACCTGCCTTGGGTGTAACTCCCTCAGTGAAAAAGTTGCAAGCCCATCATTTCTGCGGGCATATTACATCCCTTCACTCTTTTCCATATAAAACGGAACCGGCTACCAGATGGCACGTAAAATGCCCCTATCCTTCACCAGATGTGTCCTCTCCCTGACTTTCCCATAACATGTAGCCAGAGTGGGGCTAGGAACTTGTTTCTGTAACTTTTACAAGGCCATCATGGGTGACGGCTATAATTGAAAAAATGGCCTTCACTCTCTAAAGTTGAATTTATAATAGTAATTCGGGCTCAGACCCAGGATTATTGATACCAGATCTTCTTGGATCAGGTATCCAACTATTCCCTCCATATTTATTTTCTATTTGCTTTTACCCTTTTCTTATTTTTTCTTCCCTTGTTGCATTGTTGGTGTTCTAATCCAGTTGCCCCACGATGTTTGTATCCAGAGGTCATTGTACAGAAAATCACATGTGGCTCACCCTCAACTCTCCTACCACTCGGTTGTCTTTTGTTTATGTTCATCCCTTCTTGGGAGACCAGGCACTGCAACACAAACTACCTCTATCTGATAGAGACAACTAGCGGCAGATTCCTTCACGTAGAATTATCCCCAGGCGTAAGACTGGATCCGGAAAACTTTTTACCCAGCATCCCTGCGCGCCGGGGGGACGGCATCACGCGACTCCGCCCAGGCGTCGTCCGCGCACATGACGTCAGCGAGGTCACAAGTCCCACCCCGGAGCGCCTACGTCAGTTTTTTTTCCTTTTCTGCATGCAATGCGGATCCAGTTTGTGCTCTGGGCCTGTTTAGGCCTTTCCCTTCTGCTGTTGCTGCGTGTGTGGGAACAGTGTGCGAATGCCTTCAGGCTTTAAAACTTGTTCGTGTGGCCGCCTCATGTCGGTGACGGATCCTCACCTCATCTGTATGTGGTGTTTGGGGGAGCACCACAACTCCACTGATTGTGCAGCGTGCCAACAGATGAAGCCGAATGAAACTCCTGTCGGCTATTTTGGACTCGTCCCCCGGGCAGTCCTCTGTCCTTCCCCCAGTGGGTGGGGTCCTCTCCCAGACCCTCCTTCCCCTTGGGTATGCATAGGGTATCTATTCTACGTGAAGGAATCTGCGGCTAGTAGTCTCTATCAGATGTACGAGTTACTTACCTTCGGTAACGATGTATCTGGTAGAGACGATTCTAGCCGCAGATTCCTTCACGGACTGCCCTTCGGTCCTCGTTCTGCGAGGGCTTGTGATTTGGTCTTTTGCAGTCGCTTCCATGTGGGTGGCTGTGTCTTCTATGAGTACATTCTTTCCCTCTTTCTGTCGGGCTGTCCTCCCGTTTTCCTCCCCGTTGTCACATGGGAGGATAGGTTTATTGGTACTTCTGGCTCTTTGCGACCCTTGAGGTTGGGGTCTTTTGGCTGTGCCTCTGCCTTTGTCCCTGTGTGTCCTCGACTGGTTCCCCTTCCTTTTCTTTGGTTGGGGTTGTAGTCCTGTTGCATGTTATCGTGACATTTTTACATATGTCACTTGTCTCCGGGGAAGGGGGGGGGGCTGTCTCTGTACTGGCAGGGTTGCTGCCCTGTTCTTTATTCTTTCCCTGCCTTTGGGTACTGCAGTGCCGGGTGCTGCTCTTTATGGTGGTGTTCCTTGCCATTCCTTTTTCTGCTCTTTCGCACACTGTTCCTATACTCTCACAGTTTTGTCTGCTGACTCCGCGTTGTGGCGCGGAAAAGTTCTCCGAAGAAAACTGACGTAGGCGTGCCAGGGTGTGACTTATGTGACCTCGCTGACGTCACGTGCGCGGACGACGCCTGGGCGGAGTAACGTGATGCCGTCCCCCTGGCGCACAGGGATGCTGGGCAAAAAGTTTTACCGGATCCAGGGGATAATTCTACGTGAAGGAATCTGCGGCTAGAATCGTCTCTACCAGATACATCGTTACCGAAGGTAAGTAACTAGTACTTTACCATATGCAACTGCAAGAATACCTCAATCAATCAGGGGTTTATTTAGCGTGGCTGCTCATCCGTAAGGGTCTCGAGGTGCTGAGGAGTGGGGGGGTCGCTGCTGATCGTCTGGGTGCAGGGGTTCAGTAAAAGAGACAGGTCTTGAGATCCTTCCTGATTTAGGTCAGCAGCGGAGATTGCCTGAGGTGGAGACGCAGGGTGCTGCAGGTCTTCGCGGCGAGGTGGGAGAAGGATCTTCCTCCAGTTCTGGTCTTGTGGATCCGTAGGACAGTGGCTACGGCCAGGTGGGCACAGCGAAGGTGTCTGGCAAGTACGTGGAGCGAGAGGCGATGGTTCAGATCTGCTGGTCCTGTGTTCGCAGAGCTTTGAAGGCATCTGTGAGGAGCTTGTCAGTAATTCTTTTGTTGACTGGGAGCCAGTGGAGTTAAAGGTGTTCGCTGCTGTGGCGGGGGATGTTGAGGACCAATGGCTCCGGCGTTTTGAAAGTTCTGTAGTTTCTGATGAGTTTCTGGGTGACGCAGGCGTAAAGTGCGTTGCTGTAGTCGAGTCTGCTGGTGATGTGTGCGTGGGTGACGGTCTTTCTGGATGCTATGGGGGATCCATCTGAATGTCTTTTGAAGCAGAAGAAGCGTGTGAAAGCAAGAGGAGGATACAGCGTTGATGTGGCGATTCATTGTGATTGAGGAGTCCAGTAAGATGCTGAGGTTATGTGGTAACCCCCCCCCCTCACCCTCCCATGGGGGAGGGTGAGGGGGGGGTTGCCAGTGCGGCTGGCCTCCAGGAGTCATCCCAAGCTGATGGGGTGGGGGGTACCAGGATGAGTACTTCAGTCTTGTCCGAGTTGAGCTTGAGGCAGCTATCTTTTATCTGGGTGGCAACAGCCTTCATTCCGCTTCGGAAGTTGATTCTGTGGGTTTGTTGGTGAGGGAGAGGATCAGCTGGGTTCCTGACGATGGCATTGAGGGGGGCCATGTAGACGTTGAAGAGGGTGGGGCTCAGGGACGAGCCCTGGGGCGCTCCACAGCTTATCTCTGTAGGTTCTGAAAGGAACAGAGGTAGTCTGACTCGCTGTCTTTGGCCGGTAAGGAAGGAGTAGATCCAGTCAGGGCCTTGTCTTGGATGACGGTGCCGTGGAGTCTCGGGATTAGGGTGTGGTGCGAGACTGTATCGAAGGTGGCCAAGAGGTCCAGTAGGATGATGGCTGTGGTTTCACCTTGGGTGAGGAGGGAACGGATGTCGTCGGTGGTGGCAAGTAGTGCGGTCTTGGTGCTGTGTTTGCTTCGGTAGCCGGATTGGGAGATGTCTAGGACGTGGTTCCCTTCAAGAACTCGGGAGAGTTGGATGTTGATGGACTTCTCAATGACTTTGGCTGGGAAGGGGAGCAGGGAGATGGCTCTGAAGTTCTTGAGGTCTGTCGGGTCAGCGGATGGCTTCTTTAGCAGGAGGTTGATCTCTGCGTGTTTCCAGTCATTAGGGAAGGTGGCAGTGTCGATGGAGCAGTTGATGGTGCGGCGAAGCTCGGGGGCGAGGGAGGTGGCTTCTGTATGGAAGATGTGATATGGGCAAGGGTCAAAGGGGGTTTCGGAGTGGATGCTGTTAATGGTCTTGAGTGTGTCATCTATGGTTAGCGGAGACCAGCTGAGCAGGATCTTTTGGGGTACGGCATGGTTGTGTGCACTGGTGTCAGGCGTGGTGGGAGGGTCTTGGGTGTGGAAGCTGTCGTACTCCAAACTATTTGTAACGTGGGACATGCCCACCATATGTCAAGCAGAATTCCCACTCAATTTCTTCAGCAGAAACATATTGTTCCGTAAACTCCAGATTCGCCAGTGAGTATCTCGTGAGCTACTGGTAGCTCTCCAACTGCATATAAGTAGCTCTTCTGTGTGCAGCCCAGCCTACTAAATTAAAAGCTTTTGCGTGGTTAAATTAATTTAGGTATGCCAAAATTGAGAGTGTATATTGGGGACAAAATGTGTTGATTTTCAGATTTTATGAGCTGATCTTTAGATAAAAATAACTCAATATCCAAAACATATTTAAAACTGTATTTTGAGTGCTAAATCATGTAGCATTGGGGATAATTTTGACAAATGTGCTGTGCCAGAGGTGTTGCAGCGAAGTCTGTTCTGTATTAACCCATGTAGAGGCATTCCATATTGACAAAGCCTTTTTATGGTCTGGCTTGACAGCGCATCTGTCACCAGACAGTTATGGGAGCATCACTGTACAGTGGCTTTGGCCCCGCTCACATGTTCGAATCCAGGAGTGCATGTTTTCATTAGACAGTAGTTATGTTCTTCAAGAAAAAAGTGCTTGCCCTCCACGAAGCTTTGATCATTTTGTTTATATGTCAACTGTTTAAGCTTGAACAATAATATCATTCCAATGCCCCGTGTGTGCCCCTTAAAGTCTCTTGGATAACTAGCTAATTTGTTGTTTTTCTCTGACAGCAGCACAGGTGGGAGGAGGGCAGTCATTAACCTGCACTGTTACCTGCCTTTAAACCTACACCAATATTATTCTACAGTTCTTTGCTTCCACAGAAATGCATATCTATTCCTATGCTATTCACTTGTAATTCAGCACATTACCATACAACAGTCTTATAAAGCCAGAGCTATTGGCATTGCCAATGCGTGTTACATCACTACTGGCAACCAGACCTGATGCTCTAAGGTGATGGCTGGTAGTTATCTTGCATATGGCAGTCACTAATGTAATTTCGTCTGATGTGGTCACTATTACGACCCTAATAATATTAGTAGCTCTCGATGAGTTTAATTGAACATAAGTTACAGAAAAGGTTGGAGACCCCTAAACATTACCTTTAACTTATCCGGTATCTGATAGAGACTAGTAGCCGCAGATTCCTTAACGTAGAATTATCCCCAGGCGTGAGACTGGACCCGGAAAACTTTCTTTGCCCCAGCATCTCTGCGCGCCGGGAGGCGGTACCACGCGACTCCCCCCTGACGTCGTCCGCGGGCGTGACGTCAGCAAGGTCACATAAGCCCCACCCCGGCGCGCTGACATCAGTTTCCTTCTTTTCCGCGTGCAACGCGGATCCGAATCATGTCTCTGTCCTGTTTTCAGGCCTTCTTTTCACGCTTTTGCTTGGGGGGACAGTGTGCGAATGCCTTCGGGCTTTAAAGCGTGCTCGTCTTGCGCTCGTCAGATGTCGGTGACGACCCTCATCCTATTTGTATGTGGCATTTGGGCGAGCACCATGATTCCACGGACTGCAACGCTTGCCAGCATCTGAAGCCTAAGTCCCGGCAGGAGCTCCTCTCAGCCCGGTTGTCCAGATCTCGGTCGTCCCGCGTCCATCCCCCGCGGAAGGGTCCAAGAATCGCCGCTTCCGATTTCGGCATCGCCCGTCACCGAGGACCCTAGGGAGTCGCTCGCCCATCGGTAAGTCTCTTAGCTTCTCTCCGAGGCCTGGTCCCCGCTCTGTGGAGGGCGCGGGTTCTCTGCGGGACATGCGGCATCATTCGTCGCCACCCTACCCGCCGTTTCCTGGCTCCGAGGCGACTAGGGCCCAAATGGAGGCCTATGCTGTGGCTCTGCAGGCTTCCTTGGCCCCTTCTCCTCCTGGGACGCCCGCGGATCCCTTGCCACGTGTTGGGTCTTCCGCGGCGTCACCGGCAGCTCCGGCCCCAGTGCCGACAGGTTCAGCTTCAGGCTCTGGAGGTGTGGTGTCGTCTGGGTGTGGCCCTACGGGGTTCCCCTCTTCGGCCCACGGTGCCTCTGCCTTGCCGCAAACCCCCTGTGGTGTCGCGGGAGGTCGCCGGGACTCGCCCCAGAGTCCTCCTCGGTCTTCTGGCAGGCAGCGGCCTTGCCAGAAGCCGAGCTGACGCCGCTCAGGCGCCGACGGCTGTCAACCCTGGCGATGCCGCGGGTGCTGGCTAGGGGCCGGGGCGTGTCCCCGGGTCCCTCACGTCTCTTCACGCAGGCAGCTGCTTCGTCGGAGGTCGAGTCGGCGCTGAAACTTTCGCCGCCCCAAAGCCGGCCCGCTCCATTCTCCTAGGGTGCAAGTGGTGGACGAGTTCGTCCCGGTGTCCCCTCCGGCGCCGGTCGACCTCACGCCGGCACCTGTGGCGGACTCCACAGCACCGTGCCGTCGTCGACTCGTCTCCGGAGGCCCCCTCCTCCCCGGAGGTTCATCAACTTTTTGTCTCTTCTTCCCCGGAGACGGGCTGCTGCGTCGTGCCTTTTTCCCCGGCATCTTCCAGGGAGGGCTCCTCGCCGTCTTTTGTTCCTCCAGCTGGATTCGGGAATGGCCGGCTTAGTTTACAGCCGTCGCCCACGGAGGAATTGCTTCCCCCCCACGTCACCCTACGGAGGTGTGTTTGGCCTTTGCCCGGGCCATTTCCACGGCTGCTGGCATTTTGCAGATGGGCGACCCTGCCACCTCATTTCCTACGGACCATTTGCTGGAGGTTCTCCATCAGGACTCTGGTGGACGGGAGCTGGTTCTACCTTCGAAGCTTCGCTCCATAATTCTCTTCTGGGGGCCTGGGGGCGTCCTGCCACGGGAGATCCAGTGCCCCAGTCGCTCCGCCACCGTCCTGCTCCACACGACCCAGTCTGCCTTTCTTTCCACTCTTCTACTCAGGGCCCTCCTCTGCAAACTGCTTTTCCTTCCTTACCTTTGGTGTTGTTTCCCCCGTCACAGGAGGCCAGATGGTTAGATTCCTGGGGGCGAAACCTCTTTGCTTCTTCTAGTGCTGCTTTGCGGGCGCTCAACACGCTTTGTGTGTTGGCCAGGGCTACTTCCAGCTTGGGGGAGTCCGTAGAGTCCCTTCTGTCTTCTGCCTCTCCGGAAGGTGTTCATGCTGATCTGGGATGCCATGTGATGGATGGCCGGGAGCTGGCCGCGTTTATTCTTCGTTCGGCCCTGGATGTTTCTGATGCTCTCGGCCGCACAATGGCGACTTCAGTAGCTCTCCATTGCCATGCTTGGCTGAGGGATAGCGTTTTCCCTGAGAATATGAGGAAGCGTCTTGTTGACCTGCCCTTTTACGGGGTGCTTTTATTTAACACCCATGCGGATGCTGCCATTCAGCGGCTCCTTGCGGGGCTCCGTCCTCCTTCTCCGTAACTTGGCTTCAGGTCCTTAAATTGTCCCCTTTGTGCTGTCAGCTGCTGGTACAGCCCCTTTGGATTTTGTCTTTCTTTGGTTGTGGTCCACCCATATGTGTCCTCAGGTTGGGCCTTCGGTGTGTTTTTTGATTGGCTGATTGTCAAGCTGTCAGTGGTTCTATCTACAGGTCCTTTTTGTTCTGTCCTCTGCTGCAGGATTTTTTTCCCTAAGAGGTGTTCCCATGTTTTCTTGGGACGTATCATACCCTATGTGGAGTACTTGTAGCTATTGAATAGCTCTGTCTTGTGCTGGGGAGGTATGGTTGCCCTTTTTTAGGGTTCCCTGCCTTTCTTGGCATCACTGTATACCGCTGGTGCGGTCTGTTGTTTCTTGTCAGGGCGCGGCTTGCGCTGCTCCGGGTTCCGTTATTCTCAGTGTTCACTTCATCGCTTGACAGTTTGACATGCTGTCTATGGTGTTGTGTTGTTGTGTTTCCGCCTGCCTGTCCGGCGTTTCAGCCTGATCCTCTGTCTGGTGTTCCAGGGGGGCTGGGTTACTCCTGGCTTTCCTGTGTTCTGGTTGACAGCTTGGTCCGTCCTCCGTGCCTTCCCCTTTTTCTCTTATGGCTGGTTCCATTTCTCTTCATGGGTCGGTGTGTGTCTATTGTACGATCTTCCTTTGGGGCTTGTTCTGCATTTCCTGGCCTCTGCCCTTGGCTTGCGCTTGGCTTGTTCTGGGTGCTCTGCTCCATGGTGCTGTCTGTTGGCTGTGAATGCCTGCTTGTGCTGGCCCACCGCCGTGGCCCTTGTTGTGCTACCTTGTGCCCCTGCCTCTTGTCCTGCTTGGGCTTTGCGCACCTGTGCCTTTCTTCTTATGCCTGCGTTCCTTGGCTGTGGAGTCGTTCCTGCCTTGCCTGCTTCCTTGCGACTGATGCCTGTTCGGCTGTCCTCTGTCACTGTGTGTTTTCCTACGGCAGGCTCTGCCTCCGGTTCTGCCTCTTCTCCCTGGAGTTGGGGTCGTTCTTTCCTCCTGGGTGCTCGTCTGCGGCTGTCTGTCCCTACGAGGGTTTGTGGCCCATTATACCTTGCATGGGCTTGGGGTCTCCTGGTCTTCCCTTCACCTTGCTGGGTCCCTGTTTTTCTTCCTATTGGGGAGGTTGTCTCGCAGGCCCTCCTCCCCTTTGGGTATGGCTTGGGTATCTATTCTAAATCTGCAGCTTGTAGTCTCTATCAGATGTACAAGTTACTTACCTTCGGTAACGATGTATCTGGTAGAGACGATTCTAGCCGCAGATTCCTTCATGGCCCGCCCTTCCACCCTGTTCTGCGAGGACCTTTCCTGTGGTTTTCTGGACTCTCCTCCATCCGGGTGGCTGGTCTCCTGTGGGTTTCCGCTTCGCTCTGCTTGGACAGGATACTTGGTTCTGCTTGATTGTTCCACCCCTTCCCTTATGATACATGGTCGGTTGGTTCATGTGTGCTTCTGAATCACTCCACCCTTCCTTTTCTCCGGTGTAGGGGCCTGCTTTTACTCTTCTACGTTTTACTTGCTTGGGGTTCTGCTTCTTTTGCAGTCCTCTGAGTTTTTTTTTTTTTTCCTGTACCTCGGCCTTTTCGCTCCTTTCAGGGGATACGGCCCTCCTTGGTGGTGTCGTCTGGGGGTGGATTGCTGTTCCTCCTTTGTTCCGGCCTTGTTTATCTTCACTGTTTTGGCTGGTGGTTGCAGTCTTTCTTTCTCTCTCTCTTCTGCTTTGCCCTTTTTCACATGCTTCTGCCTCCTGGGAGGATGTCGCCTTAGCTTGCAATGGTGTTCCTCAGAGCGGTGCTCTGCTCTTTCGCTGCTAGGGCTTTCCCCGCTATGGTCTCTTGTGCCTTGGTGCTTGGCACTTTTCCGACTGGGGCTGTTCCTCACCCTTCGTTTCTCTCTTTTCTGTTTTTCGCACACTGTTCCCATACTCTCCACAGTTTTGTTTGTGATAGCTCTGCGTTGTGGCGCGGAAAAGTTCTCCGAAGAAAACAGATGTCAGCGCGCTAAGGTGGGGCTTATGTGACCTCGCTGACGTCACGCCCGCGGACGACGTCAGGGCAGAGTCGCGTGGTACCGCCCCTGGCGCGCACAGATGCTGGGGCAAAGAAGTTTTCCGGGTCCAGTCTCACGCCTGGGGATAGATAATTCTACGTTAAGGAATCTGCGGCTAGAATCGTCTCTAACAGATACATTGTTACCGAAGGTAATTAACTTGTACGTTAGGTATTATCCTGTCATACTTTTAATAATGACTCTTGATGTTTAACGCCTTTTCTATGTTTTACCACATATGTACCTCAGATGCTCCCAAGTTTCTCTGGGTATTTCCCTCTGCCGGATTCTGTCCCATCGTGTCATGCATGTCCCTTTCTCTTCCCTCAATGTGTGTGTGTGTGTGTGTGCATGTATGGGGAATGGGTGGGGGGCACTAACCAGCTTATAAATCACTGAAACCACCACGATGTACCTGAAAATGTAGTTACATGTCCTTGAAGAGGGTCAACTAAGATATGGTCTTAACTTTGGCTGAGTAACCTAATGCCATGATTGTTGATTCCCTTCAGGAAGCCCACATTTCAGTTTTCAGTCTTTAAAGTACTGCACGTCAGTTCTTAGTTACATGGCAGCTAAAGTCCTACAGTCTTCTCTCTATTTCTTGAATGCGCTACTGTGCTTCGCGGGGTAGAAATCGGTGTTAAAATGTATGGGCAACTATGAGGAGGAAAAGGTCATCAATCTCATGGTCCGCACTTAGGAGTTCCAGATGTCTTGAAGGGAATCGTTCGTGGCTATAATGCGAGATTTTTTTGGTCCAGACTTTTTTGGTTGCCAGACCGTGTCCACAAGAGACTTGCCAATTACTGTTGGATCCTTAAGTTCCCAGCATTTGCACAATTCTCTGTACAACTCCCCCAGGACACGTAGCTGTGCTGCTTTGTATGTTGAAGTTTTGCTGAAAGTCTGGGCGGTTTACCCTACCATACAAATCTCAGCACATTTCATTGAAAATCATGAAAAATCTTCTTTATCCTGATAAGGAGTGCTTAGAATATGTACTGTGAACTCGAAATGAGTTCATTTTGATTTCTTCTATTCGACCCAGCCAAGAGACAAAACACAGGCCTTAATCTTAAGAGTTATGGCCGGGACATTGACCGCCTACAACTTCCCTAGTTTCAGTGTTTTGTTGACCCCTAAGAATCTAAATAAATATTCTCTGATGTGAAAAGTTTCTGAGGCTTCTAAGCATTGTATGTCTGGGCCACAAAGATTCATCATAGCCTTTTTGGTGTTTATCTTATAGCAAGATCTGTAGAATAGGTGGGGTTGAGGTAAGGGGTTCTAGTATGGCTAACATTACATCATCCATGAAAAGCAGTATTTTTGATGGTTACTCATAACCGCAAATTCCTCACCCTTGGAATCCTCACCATTTGAATTCCCCCAGGCGCCAGACTGGATCTGGAAACTTTTTTGCAATGGCTCCCAAATGTCGATAGGGTGGCCACACTGTGGATAGGTGGCAACACTGGGCTCATGTCTCTGAAAGTGATGTCACTGAGTTGTACATAAGCGCCACCACTGCACACTGACATCCATTCCTTTTACCTGTGCCGTTTAGCATGAATTCAAAACTCCTCTTCTGAACTTAGACATTGTTTTTACCAGCTTCCATAACAGTTGGCCGATTAGATGTACCTACCAAGAGTTCCTGGTCTCTTGCAGAATCCTGTGTAAAATCCTCATTGACACAACTGCGGTAAGTAGTTGATGTGCTGGGACAGCTGGCTGGTCCTGATAGTTGAGGGGGGTAGCGATGATTGAATCTTGTAGCCCCCCTCCGGGAAACATCCATTACAATGCAGTCATTACAACGCACTACCTTTACAACGCAACTGCCTTTCCATCGCATGTCCCTAAATGCATGTCCCTAGAACGCATGCCATTACAACGCATGCCATTACAAAACATTAAAAGGTAAGTAATGGAGATTTTTTTTAAAGTTTTAGGGCGGGCATGGGTTTTGGGGGACATGGGACTAGTGATTTTTACCCCTACGCTATCCAACACGTACCCTACTGTTGCACTCACTGGAGTGGGAATAGTAATTTTTACCCCTACACTATCCAACACTTACCCTACTGTTGCCCTAAAAGTATTATGCGTTGTAATGGTATGCGTTGTAAGTGTATGCGTTGTAATAGAATGCGTTGTAAGGGTAGTTTTTAAAAATGCGTTGTAATGGCATGCGTTGTAAAATCATGCGATGTAATGGTAGTTGCGATGTAAAAACCGTGTTGTAAAACATACGTTGTAATTGTTTGCGTTGTAACGTCATATATCGAAAAAAATAAAACTCCAAGTGCTTCCTTGCTGTCCTGGGAGGTTGTGGACCTGTGGTGAGATTGGGTCTGTGGAGCAGCTTTGCACCTTGCTGCTCTTTGCGGTCGTCTTGACTTTTCAGTTTGGTCTAAGGGATTCGAGGACCTGGCCGGTTGACCTATGTAAAATCAGCTATAATCCTAGAGACACGAGGTGGGAGCGACACGTAATGGGTAAAGACAGAGTGCCAAAACTGGCCATGAGCAGCAAGGTAGTAAACTACACTCCATCCATGGAACCGTAAGGGCAGAGCCAGTCCACCCAGGCCCTGGATCCCTCATCAACGGACATAACGGCAGCAATACAGGGCTTCAGAGTAACCCATGAAGGCAAGATAGACATGGTATTCATTGAGGTCAATGTATTCAGGGTGGACCTTCTTAAGTTGTGGAGAAAGTCACAGCAACAGGACCATAGGTTGGTGCTCTACAAATGGAGATTGGCCAGTTAAAAACAGAGGTAGCTTCCTTGAAAGCTCACTCAGCAATAATGGGAGATAGGATGGAGTATGCAGAGGGGCACTCGCTAAGTGCAAAAACTTGCACTTTGTTGGATTTCCATAGAGTGAGGAGGGTCCTTCTGCAGAACGCTTCTTGGCAGTCTGGATTACCCACACATTAAAGCCTAAACAACTTTTTTTAATTTCTTCATGATAGAGCATGCACACAGATTGCAGTGGCACACCTATGCCCGGGGCTCCCCCTCTGGCAATAATTGCTAGACTCTTTAACCACCGAAACTGTGACGCTGTCCTGCAACACTTTGAGGGTCAGGGCCCACCACAATTAGAAAGTCGCTCAATTCCTATATTCCCTGATTATACCCAGGGAGTACAGGATGTAAGGAAATATTTCCTGTCAGTACAAAAGAAGTTTTGGGATTCAACCTGAAATGACACATGGGACTGGACACAAATGGTAGTAGGCCCCCTGTGGGGGGGGGGGGGAAGGGACTCCCTACAGGCATTGCACAACACTTTAGGTCTGCACATCTGATGAAAGGTTCACATCAGTCCGCACATCCAGACATTGTCATTCAGATATGGAGAATAGAGGTATAGACCGACGGAACACTGTTGGAAGTTAATCCTATATCAGGCCCTGAGGAGAGCATTCTACTTTGTAGAGAACCTACGCAGCAGATCAGTGAGGACTCTAGTGGCAGCAGTGGCACCTGAGCCCTTCACAAAAAATAATTGTGGAGCTGATTGCCATGTAGTCATTGATAGCAATGGGGAGTGTATTGTCGACTGATGCGCGTGGGTGGAGTGTGTCTATGGACCTGAATAATATGCACACCTTGTGAGGAACTAGCTGGCCTCTGGAACCCTTGTTGATTATGAATAATTTGATGGCCGGGTTTAGGTTTGCAAATTATATTCTTCATTTATATTGCAGCTGATGTAATTTAAATAGACATGGTTTATGAAATGTAAGATATACGAGTTGTGATAAACTGAAACATTCAAATGGTTGGGTGAGGAAGCAATGCTGGGAGATGGGGCAGCTGAGAGACCTGCATTTCTGAATCTTCAAAATCACCCAACAAATGCTCTCTGATGCACCCGAATACCATCATTGCAGAAGGCAAAGTTATCTGTCACCAAGCACAAGAAATGGTCCCACTCCCAGTTGCATGCCAATTCCTACTAAAAGTCTCAGTCCTGTTCGAGAACCCCATCCTCTGGTATGTCTTGAATGAAGTCCAATGACAACTTACTGGAAATTTAAGAAGTCCAAATCGCAGCCCTACTTCAATCAGAGGGAGAGATTGTACAGTCAGCACGCTGCGACTATCATGTGATTCAGACCCCGTTTCACAGCAGAAGCTGGTGTTCTCTGAACTTTCTCGTTCAACCAGCAGGTAGAGGACTTTTAAGAGGCAATGCTGCAGTGTTTATGGACAATTCTGAGACCATTGGGGAGTGTCTTAGGATCCAGTGGATCTGCTGGGGCCCCCTATCAGACTTCCACGTGTGATTCCTACCCCGACTGACCCGTTAGACTGCTGTCCATTCACAGGTCATGCCGTCACTTCTTTTCTGGAATGCTATGGTGGTGCCAGCCTAGCCACTCACGGATTCAGATTCCCAGTGCAGTGTCCAACCCTGATCTTGGATCCAGAACAGAGTTTGTCTCGATCTCGACCAGTGTCTCACTATGAGACCACTAAGACACACTCAATTGTGTTAAAAGACTGTCTGGTAGTGCTCTTGCCTTGGCACCAGGTTCTTTGGTAACTTGAAGCCTTATTTGGCCCAGATGCTTGAGTATTCCAAAAGATGGGGATGATGATGATGATGATGATGATGATGATGATGACGAGGCTGCAGGCAGTTTGTTGCCCCCTCGGCATACTGATAATTACTTTACTTGGGCCTTCAACATGCCAGTGGACTTGATACCTCCCCATAGATGCAGTTGTGCTTCCTTTTGGGACTGCCCCCTCAAGAAAGATCCTCTTTTGCTTTGATGATGCACAGGGTAGCAGAGGAGTTAGAACTGCAGTTGCCTAAATGGAAACCAAGGCTAATCTACTTAATGGTAATTTGCAGCCTGGTCCTGCAACTTCAGAGTGTTTATTACCCTTCAATAAAGCCCTGACACATTCTGGCTTTAGCATGACCTAACCCATACTTGTTGATAGTCTTGTAGTGCAGGCTTCAGCTAGAAAAGTCAACCTCAAACCATTGCCCACGGCTCCACTTGACATACTCTTAAACACGTTGACACTCTTGACAGGAGGGTGTCCACTGCCAGTTTGGCATTACAGTTATTGAATGCAGTCTGCCTTTGGATCACATACTCCCACTCACTGTGGGACATGGTGAAGGAGATCTTGCTCTCCTTTCCGGAGGACTTTAAAAATACCTTTACACAAATGGTCTATTAAAGACAAGAAGCGTCCAAATATATTTTGAGAGCCTTGTTGGATGCAAAGGACTATGTAGACTGTGCCGTGGGCACTGACGTAGCAATTTGTCACCATTCGTGAATGTGCTTTACAGGTTCTTTGGGGACCTGGAAGCATCCTTTAGGGTTATACCTTTTGATTGCTCCATTCTGTTTTAGGTACCCATGCTGTTTGATGTACTCGTCCTGCAGTCTCACAGGCATTTGCTCAGCGTCACGTGGGAGAGAAACACTCTCAGTTCCCCATCCTTCCCTTCGGCCTCATCGGGGGGCACCAAGTATTGACCGAAGGTGATGCAATGGTTGTAGACCATCTTCACTAGTCGTTGGTGTCTATATTCACATACTTCAATTACTGGCTGTTGTAGGCATGCTCGCCACAGTCTGTCACGGAACACTAGCGGATGACCATCACCCTTCTGTCTTCCCTGGCGTTCTCTATCAATGAGAATAAATCCCGCCTTCAACCAGTGCAAAGGATTCCCTATATATGGGCTGTTCTAGACAGGGTGACATTCAATCGGTTTCAGCACTCTAGCAAGTCTGGGATATTCAAGATTCCGATGTGTCTGGTCTGTCCTGTGTTCTGGCCTTTTTGTTCAGGCTTTTCGGTCTCTTGGCTTCGTGTATCCTGCTGGAACCATATTCCCTGGCACTTATGGTCTCTGTAGTGGAGCCTCTGCCTTCAAAGGGGTCAATACTGAAGGTGCATTTCGGACAACATTTTTGTGTCAGATTAGGCATCCCAGAACCTTCAATGGTAGATTAAGGATTTTAATCTGACTATCTGATAGAGACTTCTAGCCGCAGATTGCTTCACGTAGAATTATCCCCGGGCGTGAGACTGCATCTGGAAACTTTTTGCCACAGCATCCCTGCGCGCCGGAGGCGGGCCGACACCACTCTACTCCACCCAGACATCATCCGCGTACGTGACGTCAGTGAGGTCACATAAGACCCACCCCGCCCACATCAGTTTTTTCCTTTTCCGCGTGCAACTCGGATCCGTTCCTTGCTACGGGCCTGTTTAGGGTCCCCTTTCTTCCATTCTTTTTTGGTGGAACAGTGTGCAAATGCCTTCGGGCTTTAAAACTTGCACGTTTTGTGGGCGTCTTATGTCGGCGACGGACCCTCACCTCATTTGTATGTGGTGTTTGGGGGAGGATCATGGCACCACAGATTGTGAGGCATGCCAAAAGTTGAAACCAAAGTCGCGGTGGGAGCGCCGCATGAATCTTCTCTCAGCGCGTCTCTCCAGGTTGACGTCCTCCCCTCGGTCTGTTTCGGCGGACGGCTTCAGGTCCGGCCGTGGTCGTCGTCCTCGCCTTTCTCCGATGTCACGTGAGCGTTGCTCCCCGATAGGTAAGTGTCGCAGTTCGTCCCCGGGGGCTGGTTTCCAGCCTACCGGGGGCGTGGACTCTCCGCGGGTGATGCGGCCCCGCGTGTTATCCTATCCACTGTTTCCCGGTGATGGGGCGTCCAGAGTCCAAATGAAGACATACGCGGCGACTTTGCAGGCCTCGCTAGCGTCTCCTCCTCCTTCCCCTCCTGGGGCGTCGGCGGATCCTTCACTCTGCGCAGGGCCCTCCGCGGCGCCGCCGGTGGCTTGTCCCGTTCCCCCACGCAGGTGGTTGCCTCAGCGGGGGACGGCCCGGCGCTGCCCTGGACCCAGGGCGGCAATTGTTCTACTCCGGTCTCCGGTGTGGGGTGACTTGGAGGTCCCTTGCCCAGTGACGCCGGTTGGTGCCGGTCAAGCAGCGGACTCTACGGCTCCGCACAAGGGTCGTACCGCGGATTCATCTTCGGACGCTCCTTCTTCTCCGGAGGCAGGCTGCAAATTGGTGTCGTCCTACCCGGAGACTGGCCGCCGTGTGGTGTCCTTTTTACCGGCGTCGAAGGGCGGTTCCATGCCCTTCCTGGGGCAGAGGTGTTCGTTGGAAGAGCGTCAGGTCCCTCATTCTTCGGATCCTCCTGACTTCCAGGTCTAGCCCTTGCCCGCCCCGCTTGGCCTCGGGGACGGCCGCCTTAGTTTGCAGCTGTCGCCCACGGAGGAGCTGCTTTCTCCACCGCGGGGCCCTACGGATGCGGGTGCGGCCTTCACTCACGCGGTGTCCACGGCTGTGGGCATCCTGTGCATGGGTGACCCGGTGGCTAACTTTCCGGCGGACCATCTGTTGGAGGTCCTCCACCAGGGCTCTGGTGGATGGGAAATCTTGCTTCCCTTTGAAGGTTCGCTCCTTTCTGCCTTGACAGGGGCTTGGAGGCGTCCTGCCTCCGGGGACCCGGTGCCTCCGCATCTTCTGCATCTGCACCTTCAGACGCCGCATGACCCGGCGTGCCTGTCCATTCATCCGTCAGCAGCCAGCCCCCTTTTGCGGACTGCTTTTCCCTCCCTGCCGCCCCTGTTGGCTCTGCCGTTCAGAGAGGCCCGCTGGCTGGCTACTTGGGGGCGCAACATTTTCGCCTCGACCAGTGCGGCCCTGCGGGCCCTTAACACCTTGTGTGTGCTGGCTAGGTCCTCCTCCTGTTTGTGGGACTCGGCTGAGTGTCTGGGGTCTGCGGCGTCCCAGGAGTCTGCTCAGGTGGATTTGCGGCATCATGCATTGGATGGCCGGGAGCTTGCGGCGTTTATTCTACGCTCCGCTCTGGACGTCTCTAAGGGGCTGGGCCGGGCCATGGCTTCCTCAGACGCTCTCCGTCGCCATGCTTGGCTTCGAGACGGCGTCTTCCCCGAAAATATTCGGGAGAGGCTCATTGATGTCCCATTTGTTGGCAGTTTGCTATTCCATGCCCTGGCTGACTCCGCCATCCAGAGGCTCTTGGCAGGGCTCCGTCCTCCTCCTCCGCCTTGTCCTCCTCCTCCTCCTCCTCCTCCGTCCCCTCCTCACTGACTTCTGAGTTAGGGTTGCTTTTGGGCCTTCTTAGGCCGGCTGTTATGGTTGTGGAGTATGTTTTTCTGGCCGTTTCCGTCCTTCCTTGGGACTTTGGCATTGTTGGATGCTGGACGGCCCTTTTGTTGTGAGTGAGTTCTGCAGGATTTGTTGTGCAGACTTGGCCCTGAGTTTGGGCCTTCTGCTTTGCTTGGGCTGATGTCAAGCCTGTACCGGGAGTGCTTTTTCCCCGTGGTTCTTTTGTTTCTTCCACTGCTGCGGAAGTTCTTCCAAAGAGGGTTCCCTTATCTTGGGACTTCACATGCCCTATGTGGGGTTATGGTAGCTGTCCTATGGCTTGCACTCTGCTGGAGGGTTCTAGTCGCCTTCGGGTACCTGTTCTCCATGGTGTTTACGTAGGTTGCTTTTGCTTCCTGAGTTCGTGTGTGCGGCCACTCGTGGAGGTGGCCGGGCCTCTCCTCTCCCTGCTCCCGTTCTGCAGTCTGGGATGTCCCTGTGTTCTCCCTTGCCAGGCGTCGCCTACTCTGCCTTCCTGGGGCCGTGGGCTGTTCTTCTTGCTTCTGGCCTTGACTGCCGGCATTGTTCTGGCTGGTAGGCTGCTCTCCATCTGTAATGGGCTCGCCTTCTTCTCCCTAGTTTCCTTGGGCCCTCTAGGCTGCTTCTTCTCCTTCTTCTCCTTCTCCTTCTTCTCCTTCTCCTTCTCCTCCTTCTCCTTCTTCTTCTCCTTCTTCTCCTTCCTTCCTTTTCGGCGGAAGCTGTGTTGCCTTGTGGGGGAGTGCGGTGCTTCGGCCTCTCAGTCCTTGCCCTTGGTTCCTCTGCTGTGAGTGTACGAGCCTCTTCAGCCTTCTTTCCTTTCTACGTCCCCTTGGGGGTCGGTGGGGTTCTGCTTGCGGGGATCCCTTGGCAGGGCAGGGGTGAGGTTCTACCTGGTCCACAGATCTGGTCCACTGTGGGGCCCTCTGTCTGCATTGGCTGGTGGGGTCCTTTCGCAGGCCCTCCTTCCCAGGGGGTATTGCTAGGGTATCTATTCTATGTGAAGGAATCTGCGGCTAGTAGTCTCTATCAGATTTACGAGTTACTTACCTTCGGTAACGATGTATCTGGTAGAGACGATTCTAGCAGCAGATTCCTTCACGGCCCGCCCTTCCTCCCCTATTCTGCGAGGACCCTTGGGTTGGTCTTCGGTACTCGCCTCCCGGTGGGGGCTGTGTCTCCTGTGAGTGCCTTCCTTGTTCTAGCCGGGTGGCTCCGTCTGGGCGCGATTCATTCCTCCTTTGGTTCTTGGAGGTTGGGGTTCCGGTGCTCTGCTGCTCTGGATGCTCCAGGTTTGGGGGGGATTGCTTCTATCCTTGTCCTCCCTCCCCTCCCTTCCTTCCATTGCTATCCTCTGGTTTGAGGGTCGTTTGTCCATGTTTTGCCCTGTCCTTGTGGGTGGTTGCCCTCTAGGTTGGAGTGGTTTGAAGTTTGTTGTCCCTGTCTGTCTTCGGACTGGTTCCATTCCTTGCTCAGGATGGGGGGGGTGGGTCGCCTACGTGCGCCAATACTTTTCCGTATGCTCTTGCCTCCGGGGCACAGGGATGGGAGGTTATCTGTGCTGGCAGGGTGACTGTGCAGGTTCCTGCTTCTTCTCTCTTCTTTCCCTGCCCTTGGGTTCTGCGGTGTTGGCACTACTCTGGTGGTGTTGTTTTTTCACAGTTTTTTTATTTTTCTCTGCTCTTTGCACACTGTTCCCATGCTTCCGCAGTTTATCTGGTGATTCCGCGTTGTGGTGCGGAAAAGTTCTCCGAAGAAAACTGATGTGGGCGCGCCGGGCCGGGTCTTATGTGACCTCGCCGATGTCACGTACGCGGATGACGTCTGGGCGGAGCCGCGTGGTGTCGCCCCGCCTCCAGTACACGCAGGGATGCTGTGGCAAAAAGTTTCCGGATCCAGTCTCACGCCTGGGGATAATTCTACGTGAAGTAATCTGCGGCTAGAATCGTCTCTACCAGATACATCGTTACCGAAGATAAGTAACTCGTACTTTAGCCAGCAGCTCCCCATGCTCCATCTAGAGCTCACAGTGGTGACGAATAAATGAGCTCTGATCTGGAGATGCCACCTGGATGAGGAGGAAGAAGCATATGGTCTCAATTTGACCTGAGCCACCACATTAATCTTCTTGAATTGCATGCCATCTGGCTAGCTCTCCAGTCTTTATATCTTCAATGCGGGACAGCCATTGATGGACAATATGGCATGTAGTACTGCAACAAAAAAGGGGATGTGGGGGTTATGTGTGCAGTGCCAGGAGGCATGAGATTGTGGGACCGACTGGTCATTTTAGAATTTTCTTGACTGTCGGTCATTTGGCAGGGTCACTGAATCCCAGAGCAGAGAAGCTAAGCATAGGAAATCTGGCCGACCACAAGTGGCATCTGCACTTAGAGGCAGTTCAAGGCATCTTGGACCAGTGGGGTGTGCCTTGGATAGATCTTTTCGCTACCGCCTAAAGCACTCATTGTGTTTGAGTTTCTGCCACAAGGCTCTTCAGGAGAGACATTCTGCTTTCTGTGAGACTCCGGTCTCCTCCACACATTTCTGTCTTTGCTGCTGCTTCCAGGAGTTCTGAAGAAAGTCAAAAGAGACCAGGCTCCGTTCATCGCACCTCATCCTGCTAAACTTTTACTGGACTTAGGGAGGTTCTTGGACTCTGAACACTGTTGCCCCATTTCTGTCTACTCCTTTTAGAGAACCTGCTGTCCCAACAACACTTCTGGGTACTACATCCAAACATCTACAAACTGCTCCTTCATGCATGGTGATTCAGTGGAATCAGCTGAGCATGTTCGATCTGCCTGACGAGTTGGTGGATGTTATCTTGCTGCCCGTCCACTAATTTAGTCTATTCAGTGACTGCTCTTCCGCTATGGTGGAGTAGCGTCATCCTCCTACCCGAAGAGGAAATAAAAAAATGATAAACAGATTTATTATCATTTCATTTTTTCCTCAGTAGCCGAGTCTTAGGGGCGGGGCCTTACTGTGAATGGTGGGCACTGCTGTCAGTGTGCATGTCGGTTTGTCTGGCCGTCTTAGGACGGCCAAACCGGAATGCGCACTCACATCTCTCCATCCCATCTACGTTGCTGGGTGAAGAATAACAGCAGGCAGAGGCTCCCAGTCTCCGACGGAACGCAAAACCAGCCAGCTCTGCCCAATCCAGTTACTGATCTCATGGGTATTAACACCATGAGAACAGCGTCTGGTTTGGCCGTAGGGGAGTCTGTGAGCCTCATCCTGTGCCCAGAGGAGCAGAAGAGTGGCGATCAAAAGAGCTGCAAGCAGCAGATAATTTTTTTAAAATTTGTTTTGTTACTGGCCCCCCGCCCTGCCCCACCACTTTTCCCCGAAACCAGCTACTACTAAGTAAGTCTATTATGGATAACAGGCAAAGTTTGTGGCCTGGTACGTGGACCATCATGTCAATCTGCTACAGGCTAAACTCTTCTATACTTCTGTTTGTCTTATATATATCCTGGCAACGTCGTGCCGTGGGCACCGTTGAAGTCTATCTGTCGACTTGTAATATTTTTCTTTTGAACCCATCCTGTTTAGGTCACCATTTATGATGCTTTTCTGTTTCCTCCTGTACCCTTTATCGTGCCACAATGGCATCTTAATTTTGTTCTTACCTTGTTGATGTGCATGCTTATCTAATATATGCACAGTTTTTCATTGAGTCTTTTGACCCTGAAAACTATCAACCTCATTGTGATTCCACTGTATACTATGTGCTTCAGTCCCCGACATCATTTCTACCAAGGGTGGTGTCACTTTTCTATATAGGGCAGTCCATCAGGCTCACTACTTTCTTCTCTTTGACACATCCCTCTGAGGAGGAGGAAATGCTCCACTGGTTGAGACCCAAAAGAGCCGTTGTCTAAGGAACATGGAGTTGATGGCCTTGTTGTTGTATGTAGTGTTGTCTGGTGCTGAGGAGGGAAACTCAGTCCAGAGATGGACTTTATTGAGTTGGATCGTTCTGTATATAAAATTGTGCTTGCCCAGAAAGGAACTTCTTTCTTGAGTACCTTCGGGCTCATTCTGCTATAGCTTAGGCTTCCATTTAGGCCTTAGCCATAGGTGTTCCATTGATGGACATCTTCCAGGCATCTACAAAGACATCCGTTCATGCCTTAACAGGCATTAATACCTTAGCCATTTTGCCCACTCGGTCTGCAAGAGTTTCTGGTGTGAAGTCTACTCCTCAGACTCTTCACCTTTTGAGAGGTGCTGCTAAGCCATCAGTTTCAAGCTAGCCTGGCTGAGGAGGAGTGATACTCCCAAAGCGGTCCCGGGATGCTCGTTTCTGGTCCAGGGAGGATCTGGCCTGGCTGTTCAGGCTGGACTATTTCGGTGGGGTCAAGACTGATTTGAATATGGCTGGGTGCAAACTAGAATGGCATGGTGAGCAAGAAAACAATGGATTTAACCCAGATCTGTGACTGGGGGTGAATGTTAGATTTGTTCAGCATTCTGTCAATTATCTGTTCTTTTTGCCTAATGAATTAACAGCAGGAGTGCCTGTGATAGCATGTTAGCCAGGGCCTTACTTTAAATCTTTGCATCTGTATTTAGAAATACTCTAGGTCTAAATAATGCACAATTAAGATAATTCTTTCCTGTTTTGGAGATGACCACAGTGTCTGATTCTAACATCGATATGGGCACCTATTTAGTGTCCCTAAAGCAGCAGAACATCTTATGTGGTAAGGGGGACACGTGTAGATGCAAATATCTTGTAATAGTCTCCAGTAAATCTACCAGGACTACATTTATAAAGGTTAACTCTTTTCATAGTTTTGAGTATTTCTGCTTCTTTAACATGGACTGCTAACAATTATTAGAGTTTATTGCTCAGCTTCAGGAAGCTGATACAAGGCAATTTCCTGCCGTGGGGGTGTTCATTGCCCGATGAATGAAGCTGTCTGTAGATGTCCCAGAACAAGACAGCCTTGTTTATCTTACTTCTGCTTCAGACAGTTTCTCCTCCAGTGTGGGTTGTACCAGGTTTCTTTCCTGTTTAGCTTCTGAATGTTATGTGAATTTGTAAACGCCGATGAGGGTATCCAGGTACTGAGTAAGGCTGGCGTGTGTGGGGGCGGAAGAGATCATGCCTGTTTCAACTGAAAGGGACATGTCTTGAGTTTCCTTCAGCAGTCCATGAGAGTGGTGAGGTTCTGTGGTGTTTCGGGAGGTCGTTTCAGGTCTTGGCTGTGAGGTATGAGAAAGAGTGTCCTCCGCTTCTGGTCTTCTTGATGCGAGGGAGGTGTGCTCTTGCCTGGGATGCAGACTGAAGGTGTCTGGTGGGTTGGTGGAGGTTGAGGCAGTGGTTGAAGTAAGCTAGACCAGTGTTGTGCAGTGCTTCGTAGGCGTGGGTGGGCAGCTTGAACTTGCATCTTTCCTGGACTGGGAGCTAGTGGAGAATGTTGAGGTGTGGAGAGATGTTGTTACTTCAAACTGTGTTCAGGATGAGTCTGGCAGAAGTGTTCTGGGTGGTTGGAGTCAGAGTAGGACATGGACTGGCCTTCCGATATAGAGGGTGTTTCTGTAATCAAGTCTATTTATTATAAGAGCCTGGGTGACCGTTCATCTGGTGTTCAGTGGGATCCACTGCAAAATGTTGTGTAACATTTGCAGGATGTTGAAGCATGATTAGGAGATGGTGTTGATCGGTCTGCTCATGCAGAGGTTGGTGTCCAGGATGATCCCGAGGTTCTTGGCATGTTCCACATGGGTAGGTGGGGGGGCATGTTCAGAGAGCCACATAGAGATGTCCCAGGGGGGGAGTGGTTGCTGGTGAAGATTAGACTTCGCTTATGTCTGTGTTAGCTGGAGACAGTTGTTTTTCATCCAAGGAGCAAAGATGCTCACGCAGTTGGTGAAGGTTGCTTTGGCGGCACTGGTTGAGTCGCTAAGGGAGAGGATGAGCTGTGTCATTGGTGTAGGATATTATGCTGATGCCATGGGCTCTGATGATGTCCGTGAAGGGCGTCATATAGACGTTGAAGAATATTGGGCTGAGCGACGATCTTTGAGGGACTCCGCAGATGAGCATCTTGGGTTCTGAGGTGTATGGTGGAAATCTGACTCATTTAGCTCTGTCGGTGAGAAATGAGGATATCCACTTGAGGGCCTGTCCACAGATACCCAAGTGCTGAAGATTTCTGATGAGTGACTTGTGGGAGACGTATCGAAAGCTGTGGAGAGGTGGAGGAGGATGAGATCAGCTGATTCTCCTTGGTCGAGGATGCTTCTGATGTCATCAGTGGCCGTAATGAGGACTGTCTGTGTGCTGTGGTTGGTGCCAAAGCTTGATTGAGAGCTGTCTAGGAGTTCTAGGTGGTTAGTGAGTTGGGTATTGATGGCTTTCTCCATGACTTTAGCTGGAAAAGGCAAGAGTGGGATGGGTCTGTTACTGCTGAGGGTCCCCTGTTGGTTTCCTCAATAGGACTTTGACTTCTGCATTTTTATGCAGCAAGACGGGAAGGTGGCGGTGGTAATAGAGGTGTTGATGATTACGGTGAGCACGGGAAATATAATAGTTCTTCCAGTGTTGTATAAAGTAGGGGCATGGGTCTGAGTGGGCTCTTGAGAGGATGGTATTCATAAAGGCCGTGGTTTCTTACTTTCGAGAGATGCTTCCATTTGCTTAGCTGCTGTTTAGCGATGAAGGAGTTGTCCGGCTGGTCACAGGAGTTTGTATTGGTATGCTGTGGGTCGAATGTGCTGTAATTCTTGGCAATCTCTTGGTCCAAGAAGTTTGAGAGGTCATTGCAGAGGTCTTCGGATGGGATGATGTTGTTGACAGCTGTGTTTGGATTGGAGAACTCCTTGACGATAGTGAAGAGTTCTTTGACATTGTTGGAGCTGGCTCGTTTGTTGTTTTTGTAGGTCTTGTTTTTGGTAGGAGCGGTGTGGTTGGTGAGCTATTTATTGAAGAGCTTAGTGTCTACATCAAGGTTCCCAGTGTGGCTGGGTGGTCTTTCCTGTAGGGTCTTAGTCCAGTTTTCTATGGATATTTTGCCACAGTGTCTTGATGGTGCTTTGGGTTTTTCTGGTAAGATGGCTTGGTGGGCGTGTATCTTGAAATGTATGATGTAGTGGTCGGACCATGTGAGCAGGGTTGTGTTGGTGGTGGTTTTCCTGTTTTTGGATAAAAAAAATAGGGTTGAGGGTGTGGCCTCCTGTGTGGGTTGGTTTATGGACAAGCTGAGTGAGTACGAGGTTGCTGAGGCTGTCAATGAGGGGCAAGGAGTTGGGGTCTGTGGTGTCCTCCAGGTGGAAATTGAGGTCCCCGAGGAGGACCAAGGCCTATGAATGTTTCCCTAATTAATGATTTCATAGCATCCCACAACACCCAAAAAAGAGTTTCTATGTCTTTATGATACTTCAGATAGTTCTCAGTGGTTTGAGGTTTGGAAACATTAGCTGTGTTTTTCTTAATCCTAAGTATCTCACCGGCCTCCATCTCCTTAGTCCACTGGCAGGATCAATGCACCAACACTGTTGGTCACTGGAGTGTGAGCTGAGACTTGTATGGAACCTACATCTAAGTCGGTAATACTCATAGGACAGCTGTTCCCTCCAACCATCCGGCGAACCTTTTCCACTCAACATTTATGCCCAAATCCTCTAGAACGAATTAGCAGTCACTACCTTAGAAGAGCCCACATTTGAACCAGAGCTCCCCCATTTCCTATACATTGCCAAATTAAAATCTCTTGCTATAATCAGAGGGGTTCCACTAACTCTGTTACCTTCCACTTTACCTTTGTTAAGAATTGGTCCACTCTTTGAGAATTGGTCCGCTCTTTGATTCGAGGCATGTTTTGTCACTATTGTGAACTGCACTACGTCCCTTCCTTTTAGTAGCACGTGCCACAGCTCCTTAAGTATGACCATTTCCAGAACCCTAAAAGGAAAGTATGAGGCAGGCTAACACACTTATTTTGGTGTCTTTTGTGGTATAAATTTTGATACTGTACTATGTAGATTTGAGTGTCTCCCTTTTTAGGTCTCGCTGAGCCCAGCGCATGCGCTGGCTCGGAGAGACATTTTGTAAGGGACTTTTCAAAGTGCTACCGCTGGCATAGAGCTACAGCGCACGAGGCGTGAACGCGCGCAAAGCAGCCATATGGCTTTACATCGCCGCCATGCTCTAGGCCAGCCAGCAGCACTAGCGCGTCATCGCGATCACTTTCGCTTTCGTGGCCAATGCTTGTTTTCCTTAACTTTGGGTATAATCACGGCACCCGCGCTTTACTTTTAACATTAAAAGTAAAGCGCGGGTGCCGCGATTATACCAAAAGTAAAGACATAGAAAAAACATCTATTTCTTTACTTTTGGTATAATCGCGGCACCCGCGCTTTACTTTTCATGTTATAAGTAAAGCGCGGGTGCCGCGGCTGCCTGTTTTTTTTTTTTTTTTCTTTTAGCGCGCCTGACTCTTCTCGGCAGCTCATTTCCCATTAAGAGCGTAAAAAGAATTCCGACAATAAACACCAACAGCGGGTTCCAAACAGTGTGCAGCCACCCTTGAAAGGCTTCATGGCCAATAAACATTACGTCTGCTGGCATTACCTGGAGCCCTACTGTGCGCAGCCCCACTCTCTTTGCACCCCCCTTGTATACAACAGCCGGCATCATAACCCAGCCAGAGACATGGTATAACTAACCCACTGCTTTAATCTAGGGCAGACTCACTGCACCCACCGATTTGTAAAAAGGCGGATCTGTCCACGTGCGAACTACACAGCGAATCATCTGCGTCCTACGACTGGCTGAGTGGCCCAGCCCTCCAATCTTAGGGCGCCTTACATATTATCAGCGGTACACAATCCCAGAAGATTCTGACAATATGTTCTCCTGCGGGATTGAGTTATGCGCGACCCAGAAGGACTAACATTATAAACAAATGACATCCGTTAAAAGCTCAGCTTGGGGAGACGCATGAAACTGAATTCACAGACAAGCAGCAGACAGCTGGCCACAGTAGGATCGCACCTTATGGTAAATATAAAATGGCAGAATCGGAGTTTGCGGCTCTTTGTACCACCGTGGGCAACAAAATCTGAATTATTTCGCATTCCATAGTGCAATTCCAACACCGTTAAGTACTGTTGCCATTTTGTTTGGTTTAAAATCTTTAACTCCAACCTAAACGTTAATATTACTTCATATTTAGTCCTGATTCTTAACCGTCTCCTCGATTTTCACTCTGGGCTGGAGCGGGTTTGCTTTAAACATGGCCAATAGACCACTACTTTACATTTAACACGCAGTTGTTATTAATTTCAGCCATCTGACGTCCAGCAGAGCAGGCGTTTCTTCATGTTTGCGATTTGCCCACGTGCGTTGTTTAAAATGTAAAATCACCAATCAGTAAATAAAGTGCACACGCTGTAAACATTCACGCCACTAGTTGTTTAGGTACATCTTTAATACATTTCACATGACTTGGCTACAGCACTAGGTCTCTAAAAGGGCCGTGGCCTGTGTAATTAAGGGCCTCGCTTAAACACGTACAGTACATTTCATCCCCACCCAACAAGTATATTGGGGCGTGCTACCAACTGGCCTAGCGAGGTAAAACCATGCCCTTTTTTTCAGAAGAAGTTCATTATTGAACGAAAGTTACCACAGTGACTGCCCCATCAGCTTTTTTTTTTGTTGCTGTTGTTAGGGCTGGGTTAGGGATTTTTGTTCTGGCTGCATTTCTTCACCACTCAACGGCCTGTGTTTATTAGGGCGCCACCCTTTAAGGTGACATCATATATCCATCTAGACAAAAAGCAAATCATCTCACTCAATCTGCATTATTCTGCACACGGCTGTCTACGATTCCACTGCCGACATACATCTTTAGTATATGTGCACATTCCTGAAATGATCGCACACACACCCAGCCTGGTAAACATAATAATGCTAATGAATGCATGCAGACCTATGCACATTACGGAGTAATGATGCAACAAGCATGGCATGCATTGCTATTGAAATATGTGCACGTGTTCTGCTATGTGCAGTTGCCTGGCGCCTACTTCTCATGTATAAGGCCTCGAAGGGCATTTGGATTTTTAGCGCTCCTCGGCATTCTGATAATCGTTATTGTGAAACATAAGTAACAAGCAGTGGCATAGCCAATAGGTCTCGCCTTTGGGACCTTATAAGTGTTTAGCCCTGCAACAGGTGATGTTGTTGCACCAAGGATATTGTGCTGCATAACTAAATACTTATAAGGTCCCAAAAGTGAGACCTATTGGCTATGCCAATGCTTGTTTAAACTTGTCTCTTGGAATACCACAATGTTTGTCCCCTCAGGAGCTAGGATCCTCACACTTTTCACTGGGCGAATTAAATCTGTTTAAGTTAAATGTTAAGACCTTGAATGTTCAGCTTGATCAAATATTGAGGCCTATGTCAGTTGCCTGCAGTCTATAGTCCGTTCTGCAGCCACCCCCAATTATGTGCCCCAGTTTTCCTCCTCCTTCCTCGGTGTAGTATAAGAAAAAAACATCACCAGGAAGACATACTGTATTCTTCCAATTTCTATATGTGGACCAGTTTATCCAACTTGCTGAGGATCTTTTGCACAGCTTTTTGCCAGTGCCACTTTATTGAATGATTACAGAGCCTTATTGGTTTCTCTTGTTTTTCACACTTCCCTAGAGTGCTTAATGTTTATGATCATCCGATGATGCCATGTTTACTAGCAATACAATTCTTCTGCCCTGGGCTTTCATTTTACCAACCAGTGCAATTTGGTAGATTAGTTTACTTAGTCAGGTTGACAAGCCCATTATCTCAACACCAAAACTCCCATCACAGGGTAGGGACCCCTTTAGTATACTCAAGCCAGAAATTACTGATGCCACCAGCTTTATCAGTAACTGTCGATAGAAGGATTTCAAGATCGCTCCATGAGAGTCCTTCTAGAAATGCGGAATTAACAGTGTAATCGGGAATATCTTGCCTAATTCACATAGTGATTTTTGTCTTGTTTGCATTTTGTAATTCCCACCTTTTTTAAGAAGGTGAAATGTTGATTGGGGAGGATTTTCAAGATTGTTTTTACCGCATTTCTTGTCATTTTCAGTTTTGCAGGAAACACCATTTGTAGATGAATCCCTAAACAGGACCCTTCACTGAGGTCCAAGAGTGGATTAGGAAGATCATTACAAGCCCAGTACTGTAACATTGTGGGACTATCTGTGGTGTAGCCTGATAGGGCTATTAGTTATTTGATGTTTTCTTCTTAATTATAGCCACATTTTTATTTGTATGATTATTTTTCCAGGTGAAGCGCTCCAGGAGTAAAGGAGGGTTAGCTGGGCCAGATGGTACAAAGTCCGTTTTTGGTCAGATGTGTGCAAAGATGAGTTCTTTCAGCCCAGATAGCCTTCTCCTGCCTCATCGTGTCTGGAAAGTCAAGTTTGTTGGTAAGATTTATACTAAAATATTTTCTTATTCAGAATGGGCATGTGACTTTAGGTGTGCTTACTTCCCTGGCATTGGTCATTATTTCTACTTTGTTTTTCTGAATGTTAAAGCTCACGTCAAGAAAACGCAAGTCAGATGCTAACCTGATATGCTTGACTTTGCATTTCGGTTATGTTTTTTAGCCATGCTTCCTATAAGATTATTAAAAAATATGGAGATAATTGTGTTTCTCAGTTGCTGTATATAGCTGCCATTAATACAGTTCACAAAAATGAACCTTTGTGAGTCTTAAATAGTTATGATCTTGAATTTATAATTTTTTTATGGAAGAAACCCATGTATCGGTATTGCAGCCCCATATGAATATGTGCCGTGTATAGCAGCATCATACTTTTTTTGTCTCTCTTCATAGAGAAACCATATGTGCAGTCTTTTTATGGGGTGTGGTGGGGCTTTACATTTCCATTGCTTGCACATGGGATATGGGAGATGCATAAGAGGCATTACCTTGCAGATTTCTCGAAAGAGTCTTTAGCTCAATAGGAACCTTTGTGTATACATTCTTTCTTCCAGCACCTGACCTGTAAAAAGAGATGAAAAGTGATATGGGCTCTATTTTTATAAATGACCTGGGGCATTATCATGGTGGACGTGTTCTTCAGTTCTACATTGATAGGACTAAAGAGTACCATATTGATGATCATCTGTGTGTTAGATTGGCTGATTCGAAGAAAGGAAAGACAGAGAACCTTGTGCTGGTGGCTATTCGTTTGCATTATTCGGTGCTACGCGTTGGCCCACAGGCTTCTCCAGAGGACCTTAGTGCTCATTCCACCAGAGCAAAAGCTGCAACTTTTACCCTAGCTCGGGCTTTCCAGTTTTGCACATTTGCCAAGCAGTCATACAGGGATCTGTTCATAATTTCACCAGGCACTACTACTGCATCAATTCACTCGTGCACAGAAAGGGCAATTTAGTCCACATCGTTCTGCAGGACTTCCTAGTGTGAAATCCACTCCTCAGACCAACCTCCTTGGAAGGGCCATTGCTCTGGTATTAATTCACAAGCTGAGGATTGTGCAGTTACTAGTATCCATCTGAAAAATATGTTTCTTATCGTTGATAATGCTCTTTCTGGTGGATACTCTTTCTAACTGCAGATTCCTCCTCCACTTACCTGTATGGGGTGTGGACTTTCAAGATGTAATATGGGTCAATGTTAGATGTAGCACACTGCAAGCTACAATTAAAACTGTCATGCCATGCTCCACTTCTTTGGACACGGAAAGGAATGATGATTAAACATATATCTGTTATTAGGGGTGTCACATTTGTGCAGCTCTGTGTCACAATATGTGGAACCTGGACTGAGTCACGTGGCTCAGGTGGTGTGCAGATAAGTAGGAAGGGAGAAGCGCACACCTATTTATCTAATCTGCAGATATTTGAAAGCTTTTGGTAAAGGTGCGACAGTGCAATGCTTGCTATCTATTCAAGCATAAGAGAGTTAACAGGGAAAAAAAACTAACCGAGGGGATAGTGTCACTGTGCACAGTACTGTGGGTTACTAAAGCACCCTAATTATATAAATATTAATTTTGAAAAGACTACTTTTTAAAGCCCAATGTTAGGCAAATTGAACCATGAAGATGTTTGAAATAAACATAGATTATTAATTACACATAAGTTTTATTAAACCTAGTGACAAACTTTTTGTCAAAGCCAACAGAAAAATTGTGCATATATTAACTGCATCAACATGCCATCAAAAAATCACAGTGTAATCATTGCATAAAAAACTGAAACTTGAACATTTTGTGAAAAAAGCCCGATGCATTTCGGGACCGATACGTCCCTTCTTCAGGGACAACCTGTAAACGAAAATTGCTGAATTATAATCTGCCCTTGTTAAAGTATTGTTTATGGACACATCACATATGGAAACCTTTCTAATTGACATAGTCTATAAAATAAGTCGGAATTAAAAATGACTCCAGACTGTAATAACCAACAATGTGTATTAGCACAAATGTGTGAGTTATCTCAAACGTGCTAACAGTGCTTGTTGTTGTTAACAAGCAAAGGTGCAAAAAGGAATGTATACAAGAATCACCAGTGTGACTGAAAAGCGGAAAAAAAGTCGAAATAGAAGTCTGCTCGACTGGGCTCATTGGTAATGAACAGATAAGAGACAGGTAAGGAGAGAATGGATGCTTAGAGACAGTGTGCATGAAATAGAGGTGGACTCACCTCTGATACGAATGAGCAGTTACGTTTGGTTCAGGTGGAAAAACCCACATAAACTAAAACAAAATTACGCAATGAGAAATGTATACATTAATAAAATATCAAAAATCTGTCACAAATATTATGCAAATTTAAATTCTATTCGGTTTTTGTTTTTGACTGTTGTTTCTCATTATGATCAAAATAAAGTCCGTTTTTTTTGCAGTAAATGCAAAAGGGGGATTTCAAAGAATGCCACCCATGATTCTGTGCCCACTTAATGTGCCATTTGTGTTCAGTATGATGGCCAAAACAAAGTGCCTATTCATTTATGACTTTGCAGACCCACCACTCCAAAGTAAAGAAATTGTAGTTCTGGCTAGTTTACCCCAAAGAGTCATGGGGCCGTGATGACATGCTCACTCCTTACTCTGGGGGACCAGGACTCTCAAAGGATGTATGAGCAAATATCGTTGTTCTTGAAAACATTTCTCTGAGAAAAAATTTAAGAAGCGAATCCCCTCTCTGGACCATGAGAATGTCCCTGAACTGGTTCTGAAATCATTTGGCAAATGGCTTTGGGAGCTTTGAGCCTGGTCTTTGTCTGTGGTTTCCAGCTCCAATGCAAAAGGCATCATCAGTGCCACAGTTGGAGTCCTTTTAACGAACAATGCTTTGTAGTAAGACTGTGAGGAAATAGGCTTTTTGCAGATTTCACCTATACTTTTTCTCATATTGAACTACTAGGCACATGTGCTCCTAAACTCTAAAAGGTATGTGTGTGATTGGCTTATATCAGATTGGCATAGCCAAATTTACGTTTACATGCCTAGTATATTGTACCAGGGCCTGTAAGCTAGTGTCTCCCCTCAGGGACTGCAACAGTTGTTGTGCCACCCTGAGTTGGATAAGGTAAAACATGGCTCCTAGTCTGCCGTTGTAGACTGGAAGGGCAGTTTTAAACTGCTAACTCAACTCTGCCCAAACTCCCTTTCTAATGTGTGTAAGTCACCTCTATAGCAGGCCTACCGAGTTCTAAGGCAGGGTGTAGCACATTAGTAAAGTAGAACATGTGTTTAGTATGTTCTAGTAGTAAAAACTTGCAGTGGTCGTTTTTACTGCTAGAAAGATTGATCAACCAATTGACAAGTACAGTGTTACACGCTGACAGCTCAGCTGTGCTAAAGTCTGAATGGGACTACCTAAGTTGGTACTTCAAGGTATCAAACAACTCGTTACGTTAAACCTAAATTAATGCTTAAGTCTCAATTAATGTAACTTGTTGCCACATTCAACTTGTCGATGGTTGCCCAAGTCTTCCAGTGGCCATTTGCTGAGGCTGACCATGAGACAGCCTTCTGCCCTCCCAGGAAAGGTAATATTAGAGGCCTGCCACTGGATGAGGCGTTACCTCCTTCAGGCAGGAAGCTACATGGGTTGTTAGCCCAAAAGGCAAGCTTCAAACGGGAAGCCACCTTTGAAGGGCAAGTAGCAAGTACACATGGGAGGGGCTGCCCTATTGGGAAGGTAGACAGCCTGGCAGCCGGAAGAGAGGGGTAAACCAGTTGCCAAACCGTTTTTTTTTTCCATGGACATGTAGCCAATTGGTTGCCACACCTCTGGGTTGGGCTACCAAGCTCTCCAGACGAGAGAGGGGTTCTGTCATCTTGAGAGTGGGCAGAATAGAGCCTTCTGGAATAACTAGATGCCACACTTCACAGGAAGTTGTTATCAGGCGGGAGAGATCCTGGTAACCCATTGGCTAGTGAACTCAACCTCCCGTAAGGGCACTTTCTGCTCACACAAAGGGCACCCCTGGTACCCAGATCTCGGAAAGGAGAAGAGAATCGAAGAAGGGACTTCCTTGCTGCACCAAGGACCCAGTCAAGGGAGGCTGCACCGATGTGGACTGCACTTGGTGGGTATCAAAGGAAAGGAAGTGGCTAGCAAAAGAAAGGGCTGTGCCTGCTATGTCCTGCTTGTGGAGAAGTCGACTCTGAGCCCATCCAAAACAAGAGACTCCAAGGGTCAGTTGGCTGACCTCAAGTTCGTAGCACCGGACCACAAAAGCTTTAGAAACCTGCTGGAGTGATTGGCACCCCAGATTCCTTGATCGCTGCCTCTTGCCACGGTGCAGCCCAAGGAAACTGGAGCCAATACTCAGAAGTTGCCCCCCAAGTCTGCTGAACCCAGGACAGCCTTCTGAGTGCATCCTGATCACCCAGAAGGCGAGTTACTGCCAAAAGAAGTGAACCGCTGCACGAGGCGACTGGTAGCCCAATGGTGGCTGGTAGTCCAGTGACGACGAGACTTCTACCACTCTCAAAAGGACTTTGAGGGATGTTAACCCCTGTGGCCAGGATTGCCTCACTAAGATGGTGGACCAAGGTGTAGCACAGGACGACTCCGCACAGCATCTTTAGCATCCTTGAGCATCTTCTGCATCTGGTATCTCTTGCATTAGGACCACTCCATAGACATCAGTGGCAAGGAGCCACTGACACTGGAACTGTACTGGAGATTGTCTTTCTTGTTGCGGTAACTGTTTCTGTGGACCTTGCTGGTTCTCCTGACTGGCTCCCTGCCTGAGTTAGTCACCTAAAGTAACTCTTTAAGTAACCACATTACATTTTGCCCATGTTTCTCTTGATAAAGTTTCAAAGTGTCAAAGTGTCAAATTCTTTAAGTTTTCCCATGATTGTTTGCAGTTGAGTAAAAAGTCTTGATTTACTACACCTTGTAAATTCTGTATCTCCAGAACCCCTTGGTGGATCTTTTTCATTTTGTTGTCCAAAAATACATAAAAAATCTAACTACTAAATTGGTGTTGGATTCCTTGTGTGTCTCGTTTCTTTCTTCAATTGTTTTGGTGCTGTTTAAAAGCTTTACACTTGTTTGTTTGTGTAAGCCTGACTGCTCAGAGCCTCAGCTACCCAGGGTTGAGCTAAAGGTTTGACAAACGAAATCAGACTTGTCCTAAAGGGGTTTGTAGTGTATTGCACGATGAGGTCGCACAACCACACCACATAATATACCCCATTTCCTTACAAAGCCCAACTTGAGCGAGCAGTTTGCCCTTTAAGATTCCACAATGCCTGTTCCATGTGTGGACCTAGTGTTGCAGTGTGGAAAACTTTAGAAAGTTCTGTGACCCTGAATAGGCTCACTAGTGATAAACTGTGTATTAAAAGAGACCATGCAGCTAATGCCCAGAAGTAATTATAGTTCCTGCGTAGCCCTTGTAATAAAACAACTTCCTACACTGAAGGTGAAACCACTTTTATCAGAAGGTCGATATTCCGTACAGAGTGACTAATATTTTATACAAGGGCCCAGGAATCCGACACCTTTCCTTTCTTTACAGTAGCTTTTAAAATTACCTTCCTCTTTACTCATCCTCTGCCATTTCCAAGATCTTGTATCACTGGCCCTCTGCTCATTTCAATTGGCTCCAGCTTTCAGGCACTCTGGCATCTCACCACAGTTACCGTCCTTTCTCACATGTTGGTGATTCTGTATGAATTAGCACAGCCTCCCCAGATCTTGCTTGTGTCTCTACACCAAGTCAGGGGAGTCTGTTCACCACCACCGCAGCTGGTTCTTGCAGCTTGTTGATTTGTGTTCAGTGGAGCAGTACTTACGCCAGTCCTTTGTAGCATCTTCCTCATATTAGGTCCTGTGGTTGAATTGTCTCGGGGTGTTGTTGACGGAGAGCACCAACCACTTGCACTACTGGTACACAGGGCTACAGCTCACAAACAAATGTCTGGATCCAGTCTGACGCCTCGAGATAATTCTAAGGTAAAGAATCTGCCGCTTGATAAGGCTTTAACAAAGGTAAATAAGTTGATCTGAAAGAAACACGTTAGTTAGATTCCTCACATTAGAATATCCCCAGGCGTCAGGCTGGATCCGCAAACTAATGTTTCTTATAGATAAATCGTTACCGAAGGTAAGTAACTTGTTCTTCATTAATATCAATGAAGATCCCATAATAGAGAAGGAATCGTTAATTATAGACTAGTCTAGGTTACTGCCTTATGTATTGAATTCATAGGCAAGCTACCCTCTTGACCGATAAAACAGGTGAGTGGTTAGGACTTTAGTTATTAAGATCTTCTCTCTTACTGGGAATGTGAAAATTACCAGACTTTCCCGAACTCTACATTTGAGTGTGGCACATTGAAGCATTCCTCTCCCTTATAGTGACGGTGTCAAATTCCCCATCAGTAGGGGTGTTGCTCCATTTACCTGTCCCCAATCCTATTCTGTTTTTTCCTCTTATAAAAGAGTGAATTAAGAAGGGGGTTCAGCACAAGGTGTTTAAGCTTTAGATTCAAACCTGCTTGAGTATTGTCAGACCCCTTTTAAGGGGGGCCAAAGGGTAAGCAGGAGCTACTGGGAATCAGCTATGAGGGCTGAGGCTGTTTGTCTCTGATGTCCAGCAGCCTGGCTCTGCAAACCAAGCTAAGTTACACCGCTGCAGCACTAGACTCTCAGTGGCAGCAATGACAAGAGCTAGCAGGCCTCTCATAGACCTTAGTATGGGAGAGAGTACAACAAACTCAATACTCTAGAAACTCCCAACAGCATAACAGTTTGATTGTCGATCCCAGTTTTTATCTTTAATAAAGAGTAGCACTTTAATACACTGTAAAACATAGTATTACACACTGCAAAACTCAGTCTCTGTCACTGGGCTGCTGTCCTATGAGTGAGGATGCTACTCCCTTATTCCCTGCTGCTGCTTCGCCTCCCCTCACTCTCAACTTCTTCAGACTCTCTCCATCTTCACTCACGCTCTTCTCTATTTCAGCATTAGACAAATTGTGATGCAGTTCTCAAGTACAGGTGCAATTCATCCCCACATGCCTTCTTCCCCTCCTTCCCAGGCATATTTGTGCGCTCCGTCTCTCAGTATTACTTTTCTCACCAAATGTGAGTCTCTGTCGTAGGCCTGGGCTAGGCCTTTTTGTATCTCAGTTCATGTCCTCCTCTCTATGTGGGAAGACACACTGACAGTGGGTGAGCTGGCCCTCTGCCTCAAGCCTGGAAGCAGACAATCCTGCATTACTGAGTCTGGAGGCGAATTCAGACAGGAGCATGGCTATCTTTGGTTCGGCAGCCTTCTTCCGATACAAGGTGAGTCGGCTAAAGGATGGGACCCAGGGATCTAGACTGGTTGCTCTTTCACTCTTGCTGTTGTTGAGTCGGCAACTGAGCTGGGCAGACCCCCTGTTTCTGAAGCTGTGATGCAGTCTGCTTTTGGTCTCTGGTCCCAAGTGGCATGAGTTGAGGCCTGTCACATTTTGGCTGTGGCAGCAAAGTCTAACTGAGTACACTGCCGGCCATTGCCATGGGTAATTTCACAGTCACTCAGGCACACAGTGGACAAGTGTCTGGTATCCAGTTACAGCTGTGTAGTCCACTTAGGCACACTTGGGCAAGTAGCAAAAAACAAGAGAGGAAGTGAAGAGGTGCAATAAGTCGTGGACTCTGCCTCCTCTGCAAATTATGAAAAAACAAAGAAAGTCCCTTCTAATTTGAAAACAATACTATCCTTACAAAAGTGACTTAACCAAAAAGAACTATTGGGTTTCCTAAATAGGAAAAACAATATGTGTTCTAAAATAACCCTCACCCACCAAAAGGTCCCTTGGTGGCATGCTTCATCAATCGGGTTCTTCCCGCCCCGCTGCGGGACGGGGCGTGCTATGACCGATGGAGACGTGGGAGCACTTGCTAGTGAAGTGATACTATGTGTTTGATGTGAGAGTGGAAAAGTTAGGCAATAAGTGAGTTAAGAAATACCGGGCTGTGTGGAAAACTTAACGCTAATACTCCCTATAGCTGGTATTAATAAAAAATGGGGAAATTGAGGAAAGGGTGCTGTAATGGGCAGTTTCCTCTCAGGTCTACATGTTTCGAAGCCTACCCCTAAGCTTCTCTTCAGGACAAAGGGTGTTGATCCCTTGTACCACTCTAACTATATTCCTTCAGCCTAGTCAATGTCAAGGGCCAATATACATTAGGTCAACACACATTCATCAAATACCTACTTGGTATTCTCCTTTAAAAAAACGATACTTAGGGTGCTTAATTAACCCCTCGCGTGCGTGCGTCGGCCAACGGCCGTCGCGAGCACTACCTCCGTAGTGCTGCGCACGTCCGTTGGCTGACGCGGCCCCACCCGCGCAATAAATCACCCGCACCGCGGCGGAATTTATGCCGCGGTTAACGGGTTAAGACCCCATGAGCTTCAACACGGGAAGGGAGGAGCGCTTGTAGTCAAACATTCGTCACAGCTGCTCTCTCACCCAAACACTGCCTGCCCATGGCTCCGATGAACCTATGTCCTGAAGAGAAGCTTAGGGGTAGGCTTCGAAACATGTAGACCTGAGAGGAAACTGCCCATTACAGCGCCCTTTCCGCCATTTCCCCACTTTTTATTAATAGCAGCTATAGAGAGTATTAAAGTTTAGTTTTCCACTCAGCCAGGTATTTCTTAACTCACGTATTTCCTGACCCTTCCACTCTCACATCAAACAGATAGTATCACTTCACTAGCAAGTGCTTCTCCGTCGGTCGTAGCACGCCCCTTCCCGCAGCGGGCGTGAAGAACCCTATGATGAAACATGCCACCAAGGGACCTTTTAGTGGGAGAGGGTTATTTTAGAACACATATTGTTTTTCCTATTTAGGAAACCCAATTGTTCTTTTTGGTTTAGTCACTTTTGTAAGGATAGTATTGTTTTCAAATTAGAGTGGGCTTTCTTTGTTTTTTCACACTTGGGCAAGTGACACAGTCTTGGCAACAGTCAATTCTTCAGTAGTACAAGCCACTTGGGCAAGCGCAGCATTGGCAGGGGACTGTTCAGGAACACTTTGGCAGTGTCACAGATCCTCTGCTTCAACTTGTGTGACAGACTCCGAGACAGGAGCTTATCAGTCATGCTCTGGGGACTCTCTTGGGTATCTTGGCTCCATTGTCCACTGTTTTTGCCCACACTGGCAATCAGGTTCTCCTGTAGGGTTGGTTTGCTCCTTCCCTCTTCTCTCAAGATGGTTACCTCCAGGCATTCCAAAACAAGGAGACAGTTCTTCCTTTAGATTAGACTCCAGGTGACTTCACCTCACCTCTCAGAAGGTGACTGTTAAACAGACACCAGCTGTGGCTGCGCAGCAGTCATCTTGGTACTCTGTGTAGCACTCCCTCCTTGGTCAGACAGAACTTGGAACTGGTACAACAAGTGGGTCAACAGCTCCCACTTTTATACAGGCACAGCAGACCATAGATCAGAATTGGTTTGGGTTGGTTCTCCTTTCATGCATTCTTCTCAGACTGGCTTTCAGATTCAGCCTTTGACTAGAGTTGTACTTCTCAAAGCTGGTTTGTTATTAGATAGGAGTAACAGAGGCACAAAGAGGTGTGAACATTCTGCACCTGGTTATCAGTGGTCACGCTTAAAAGTGATCAGGAAGGGAGACAAAAGCCTGGCCTTTCTAAAAGACTCTTCACACTTCGAATATCGGACCCTGCAGTCTCAGCCTTCACCAAATGCCTGTACTCATGAAGACTAATCAACAGCTCTTTACATCAAAATGATCTTATTTAATTTCTAAGGAGAAGTCTGTCTCCTCTTCCCCCACTTTATTGTTTGTGTCTCCTCCATCCATTCTCAGGGTGTCAGCAGTACAATACCACTGTCTGAGAAAGTAACCTCACCTCCATCTTGTTCACATGAACAGGTAAGGGATACCCAAAATGGAACCCACCCTTTGCTTTGGTTCACTCAAACACATATAATGTGTGCATCATGCAGAATACATAAATACATACATATGTTGGGATGTTAGTACAAGGAGCTGGGTCTATCTTGTAGCATCAGAACCATACATGAGTGTGCCAGATGTGGCTCCGTGCCTCACTGTATCACTGGAAGCCAGCTGTACCCGGCTGATGAGCCCCTATCTATGGCCAAAGCGGTCCTGGGTTGCTTGTGTTCTGGTTCAGATAACCTGGCTTGTCAGTTCGGGCTGTTTGCATGAGGAGCAGGGTCAAGACTGATATGCATATGGCTGGGTACAACTGAGGCGGCATGGGGAGCAAAAAAATCAATCGGTTAGGATGCTACCCCAAGCGATTGCCAGTGGTCAGACAAATTGCAAGCATTCCTCCTATCACCTTTTGTGTGTTGCATGTTCCGCCCTCAGTGACATGGTTATGCATAGCCGTGGGTTCCATGCTCACTGTATCACAGGAACCAAGCTGTAACCGACTGCTTGTGCTCCGGTTCAGGGAGGACCTGGTTTGGCAGTTCGGGCTGGGTACAAACTGAGGTGGCATGGGTGAGCAAAAGATCAATGGTTTGGGATACTACCCTGAGTGATTGCCAGTGGTCAGACATTTGCAAGCATTCCTCTCATCAATTTTTGTGTTGCATCACTCATGTGAGGCAAATAAGAAGGTCTTGTCGCAACTATATTATCACTGAAAGTGTGTGCTGTCACCACCGCTGCACATGCTAATACCTGTGATCGGGGTGGTAGCTCACTGTCATTAAAGAGCGATCACTTAGTGCACTCCTCCCTCTCCAGGGCGGCACTCATGAAAAGTGGCAGGCCTAGGCCTTCATGTACACGCCAGATTAGCATGACGTTTGGGGCCAAATATCCAGTTGGCCGTTCCGGACAGAAACATGGCTGTGCAATATGCGGGAAACATTCCCATCCCAAGTATATTAAGAAAGGAAACATTTGCCCTCAAGGCACTTTTTGTTAAAGAAACATTTGTAAACCTAAATCTCTCTTTAAAAATGCATTCCAGAACCCTGCACATGCTCAAAGATATTCTTTAGTTATTCACTCACTGAACATACCCGTAATGGAGGATTAGAAGTAAACCACTTCCCATCCGTTATTTCCTTGCCTGATAGTGCATGACTATTTCCAGCAATGTTTTCAGTAATTAAATAATTGTACGGTAAAGGCAGAAGTGAGAGCTGACCAACCCTAAGCGGAAAACCAAAGGTTCAGCGTGCCTGAAAATGTAGTTAATTCCAAATGCAGATTAAATTAAACCTTGCTATTGTTTGCACAGTGGACTGGGCTTATCATTTTGCGGTTATAAATTAATAGAAAAACTGAGGTGAGAAAAACATGCACTGGAAGTTTCCGAACAGTTAACTGTGTTGTGAAGTAAGTAAACTCTTGTGGTTTTCACTGTCATTAGGTGAGTCTGTTGACGACTGTGGGGGTGGATACAGCGAGTCCATTGCAGAGATGTGTGAAGAGCTTCAGAATGGCCTCACTCCCCTTTTGATCGTAACCCCGAATGGAAGAGATGAATCAGGCGCTAACCGAGACTGCTACCTGCTAAATCCAGCAGCCAAGTCTTCCCTTCATATGAACATGTTTCGTTTTCTTGGTGAGTATGTTAATAGCATGTTTTAGCTGCTGATATGATTTATTGAACTGTTTCTTTAGGGACTGAATTATGAACGAAACGTAAAAAAAAAATCTGTCAAGCAGAATTGTGAGAGTGGCTGAGCCTAATTCTTTGTCCTCTCAAGAAATAATGTGCGTCAAGAGGTTGTTTATGGATCAAGCCCTGCTTGATCAAGAGCAGCGTGAGCTGCAGAAACCCTCTGTGCAGGGACACATGCTCTTGAAGAGTGTTCAGGGTATGGAGCTGTATCTAGCCCAGCTTCGCCATCAGCGAGACAGGTTCCTTTTTGGTCAGATTCTGGTTCAACTCTCTTCACCATCTTTTAGCTTCTCCAACTGGTTGGGCTTTGCCCGATAGTAGGTTGGCCTGCGGTTGCGACAATAGGTCTCCGCAGGACACCCTACACTTCGTTATGTTTTGCTGCTATTTTAGTAGGCCCAGGAAGCAATTTTTAGTCCCCCTGCTAAAGTCCTTGAATTTTTCTCAAGTAAGGCCGGCTTTGGTTTACCTGCAGAAGCTCCCCCATAAATGTGTTATGTTCACTGTTTTATGTTTTTTACGAGTTGCGTTGTTGTCTAGATCAAGACCTGATTAGTTCTTGTACTGTTCTGGCTGACCGGGGCTTTCTGTTTTATTGACTGTCATTTTCATGTGGAAATGTTTGACTGAGATGATTTTATATTTGTCTTTTGTATTCTTTTCTGGTTGTCCATGCCAAACAAATAAAGATGTTATGATGGTAGTGAGAGTAGCAATGTCTTGTAATGTATCCTGACATCTAGTGGTGGGACCAGAAACTGCTTTTGAAAAGCGTTTGATTTCGGAGCTCTGTACTTTTAATACATCAAGTGCGTTGTATCGCCATGCTTCCTTCTCCCATGCAGTTGCGTTTTATCCCCTGGTACCTTTTATTCTTAGATAAGTGTGGACTGTAAACTGCTTCTTTTGCTCCTAGTACTGTCTGACCCACATTAGTGCTTAGTTTCAAGCCGTTTTTCCCATTCTCTTCTTTAGTTTGGGCAGTGCATATAGCTACATTCTGACCGCTTGCACATCATATGTGAAACACTACAAGAAATGCGCTGCGGCATACCTACATACCTATTGCCAATTGTCTACAATAGGACAATATCTGCCTGGCGTGTATCCATAGTACATGTGATGACAAGAATTTAAATGCATTTTTTTTTTAAAGCCGAGTTCTGAGATTTAGTTAAGTGAGTTGTGTTAGCCATGCATACATTATATTGAAAGCTGCTGAATGCCGCTGGGCACCATCTTTGTGAGTCAAGACTGTCAGCATTTATCTTTATGCTCCTTAGTATCGTTTTTAGTTGGCTTCTGAAGCACTGATGAGTTTTATGTCCTGAGGCTTCTTCTGTAATTCAGTTTTTGGGGATAGCCTACTGAACTGCAACTGTTTGACCCCCCCCCCACACTCCTTCGAACAGGCTGTTTTATTTTCTAGTTGATTAAACAACTTGATGTAGTATTTTGTTTATGGTAAGCAGGTGCTTCATGCCATAATGTTTTGTGCCACAACAACTTAAATTGTATGTGTTGTTTTGTGGGGTGCAGTTTGTTTTTAATATAGGGTCGGTGTATTATGAACCCTTGTCTAGCCTGAAATTCTGATGGATACATCTGCCAGTGGATTCCTCACCTTGTGAATATCCCCTGCGCCAGCAACATTCGGAAACTTTTGTAGCAGTCCACGCCGATGAGGTCGAAGACGACGTCACAGAGACACGGCTCCGCACGCGACTCCACTGACGTCACCGGCTCCATAAGAAGACCTCGGCGGCGTGATGACGTCAGTTCCCTTTTTTCCGCGCCGTCGACGCCAACGGATTTCGGGAATCGTTGGTAGTAGCTTTTCTGATACTTTGTGTATTCTTCTGGTTTTCTACTGTTTCTCTTCGAGAAGATGTCGACAAGGAAGTCGGGTTTTAAGCCCTGTCGGGAATGTGGCAAGCACATGTCGATTACAGACCCACATGAAGACTGTGTTTGGTGTCTCTCATCCGACCACGATGTGGATGGTTGTTCTTGCTGCGGCAAGATGAGCTCAAAAGCTCTAAAAGAAAGGGAGGCGAAGCTTTTCATCGCCAGGATGAAGAAAGAGAAGAGAGGTAGGAGGAAGTCCAGATCGAGGTCGGCGTCTAAATCGACTTCGGGACATGCTTTGAGAGGAAAGAAGCATAAGAAGAAGAGGAGGCATTCTTCTCGTCATCACTCCGATAAGAGTTCGGCTCCGAAGTCGAAGTCGCCGGCTCGGCGTCGGAGGGAATCCGTGTCTCCTTCTCCAGTCCCGACCTCACCTCCAGTTCCTTCTTCTTCAGTGGCTTCGTTGGCTCCGACTTCATCTCCGGTTCCGGTGATATCCCCGACGCCGGCTCCATCTCCGGCTCCGGATTCATCTCCGGCTCTGTCTCCGGCCCCGGTTGAGGATCTTCCAGTCCCGGGTGAGCCTGTGACGCCGCTAATTCCACCGTCGGGGCCGGCAGGCCCGAGTCCGGTGATGCCTGACCAGTACCCTGCATTCCCTGGAACGGGTCAGGACCCCTCGCATTATCTAAATGCGATGTATGGGGTGTTTTCGAGGGCCATGTATACCACTGGTGCACCTGCGGGTCCGATTGGTCCGATGGCTTTTAACCTGGGAGTGCCGCAGGTCTATCCTCAAGCTCCATTCATGCCGTTCTTTCAAGCGGTGCCGTCTTGGCATCTACCGGCGCCGAGGACGTCGACGCCTCTTCGCCGGTGCCGGCTCAACCTCGTTCAACGCCGGCTGCTCCAGCGGATCCACGTTCGACGCCGCGGCCGGCGCCGTCGGATTCGAACACGGCGCCGCCGACGCCGCTGGTGCGGATTCGATCCAGAAGGGAGGCGCAGAGAGTGGTGGATGAAAGGAGGTATCTTTTGCAGGAAGCTGAAGAGGGAGAGTTGGTTGACTCTGATGAAGTGTTTGAGGAGCTAAAGGAGGCAAGTGGGCTGGATTTGTCTCCTGAGTGGGAAATCACTCAGATGAGCCCTCAAAGGATGCAGCGCCGTATCATGCGGTCATCAGGAAGGCTGTTGAGTTGTTAGACCTCCAGTTACCAACCACGGAGTTCAGGTCTAACATTCTTACTGAGGTGCTGCATTCACCTACTGCAGTCTCGGAGCCTTTGTTGCCCTTTAATGAGGCCATTATCGACCCAGTATTAGAGGTATGGCGTAAACCTTTTTCAGCTCCCGCGGTCTCTAGGATAGTCGCAAGGAGGTATAGGGCGGCTCCAGGGGATCCTGAGTTTTTAACATCGCACCCATCGCCTGAGAGCCTGGTGGTTCAGGCTGCTTGTTCGGGAAGATCCAAGGGTGCCTTCCCTCAGGTTCCAGGAGACAGAGAGGCCAAAAAGATGGACCAGTCGGCCAAAAATGTCTTTTCTTCGGCCAGCATGGCCCTAAAGTCAACAAACGCGACTTGTCTGTTGGGGCGCTATATCCATGCGCTTATGGACTCAGCGAAAAAATTGGCACCAAAGTTGTCGGAGGAGGATAGGGCCAGCTTCAATGAAGTTTTGACTGATGCTCAGGCGGCTGCACGACAAGTAATTCAAAGTGGACTGGACACAGCAGACTCAGTTGCCAGAGTTTTGGGGTCTTCTGTTGCCACCAGGATGGGTGCGTGGCTAAAGTCCTCTGAATTCTCCCAAGATGTGCAGTCGGTTTTGTTGGACCTAGCATTTGATGGGTCTGGGTTGTTCGGCAAGGAGGCGGATGTCGCTCTCGAACGCTTCAAGGAAAGCAAGGATACGGCAAGGTCGTTGGGTCTTCAATCCCAGCCAAGGGGATCTTTCAAGAAGTATAGAGGCTTCGGAAGGGCGACTTTTCGCTCTTATAGACAGACCCAGCAACAGCAGCAACAACAGCAGCAAGGCTCTTTGACCAAGGGTTACAGAGGAAGAATCAGGGGTCGCTCACGTGGCCGTCAACTCTCCTCCTCTTCCTCTTCAGCCCCTCCCACCACCTAGATCCGACATTCTGGATCATGCTGGTCCTGTGGGGGGCCAGCTTACCCATTTTCTACAGGATTGGGAATCTGTAACTACGGATCTCTGGGTTCTGGATCTTGTAGAAAATGGGTACGCCCTTCCCTTTCGGGAATTCCCTCCGAATTACACTCCTTGTCAAGGTGCTTGCTCGGAGGACCACCGTCTTCTCCTGCAGGAGGAAGTCCTGAAGTTGTTTCAGAAGGGTGCGATAGAGGTGGCTCCAGAGCAGGAGAGGGGTTAGGGATGCTACTCCCGGTATTTCCTGATTCCGAAAAAGGACGGCAGATTGCGTCCGATATTGGACCTCAGGATCTTGAATTTTTATCTGAAGCAAGAGAAGTTCAAGATGCTCACCCTTGCGCAGGTTCTTCAAGCGCTGAATCAAGAGGACTGGATGGTGTCCATCGACTTGCAGGAAGTCGCACAGGAAGTATCTCCGGTTTACGGTAGGATCGCAACATTATCAGTTTGCGGTCCTTCCGTTTGGTCTTACTACTGCACCCAGAGTCTTCACGAAGGTGATGGCAGTGGTGGCAGCCCATCTCAGGAGGTCGGGGATTGCCGTTTTCCCCTATCTGGACGACTGGCTGATCAACGCGGAGTCGCCGGAGAAGGTGCTTCATCATCTGCAGGATACAACTCAGCTGTTGTTCAAATTGGGTTTCTCGATAAACGTGCCCAAATCTCACCTGGTGCCCTCTCAGCGCAACCTGTTCATAGGTGCGGTACTGGACACTACTGTGTGTCGAGCATTCCCTCCTCCTCAAAGGTTTCTCGACATACAGGAAATGATTCCTTTATTTTGCAATGGAGCGGTCGTTCCAGTCCTGAAGGTCCTTCGCCTGCTCGGTCTGTTTGCTTCCTGCATCCTGTTGGTCAACCATGCACGCTGGCACATGAGGGTGCTCCAGTGGTGCCTCCGCAAGCAGTGGTATCAGCACAAAAGAGATCTCAGGGAGTCTGTGAGGATCTCCAGAGAAGCTGCAGCGGATCTATCTTGGTGGAGCGTGGAGGGCAATCTGTCCCAAGGAAAGCCATTCCATCTACCTCTATCGGTGGCCACGGTGATAACGGATGCATCCACCTTAGGGTGGGGTGCTCATCTGGGGGATCTGGAGATCAAGGGTCTTTGGTCTCCAGAGGAAAGGTTGCTTCACATCAACCTTCTGGAGTTACGTTTGGCGCTCAAGGCCTTTCTCCCTTCCCTTCGCGGTCAGTCTGTTCAAGTCCTGACGGACAACACTACCGCGATGTGGTATATAAACAAACAGGGAGGAGTGGGGTCTCTTTGTCTCTGCAGAGAGGCCCTGCGTCTATGGTCCTGGGCTCAGGACCATCAGATTTGTCTGATGGCAAATCATCTTGCCGGGGTTCTGAACGTACGTGCGGACAGTCTGTCGGTAGTTCTCCGCCGACCACGAGTGGAGGCTTCATCCAGAGGAAGTTCGTCACGTCTTTCGGATGTGGGGAACTCCTCGGGTGGACCTGTTCGCCACTCACGAGAATGCTCACTGCCCGTCATTCTGCAGTCTCCAGTATCCGATGCAGGGAGCGTTGGGGGACGCGTTTCAGTTGAGTTGGGGCTCACGACTCCTTTACGCGTTTCCTCCCATACCCTTGATTCCTCGGGTTCTGAGGAAGATTCGCCAAGACGGGGCCCAAGTTCTATTGATCGCCCCGGATTGGCCAAGAAGGGTGTGGTACACAGATCTTCTCCACCTCTCCTCGTGCCCTCCGCTCCGTCTCCCTCTGAGGGCAGACCTCCTCTCGCAGTCGGAGGGGCAGGTTCTACACCCCCACCTCCAGAGCTTACACCTTCATGCCTGGAGATTGAACGGGGCAACCTGAGTTCTTTTTCTCTCCCACCGGATGTGGTAGATGTAATTTTGTCTGCCAGACGTCATTCCACCAAATCCATATATTCCTATACGTGGTCTAAATTTGTACTTTGGTGCGGAGAGAAGTCCATTGACCCTTTGAAGGCTCGTCTATCTAACATCCTTCAGTTTGCCCTTTCTCTTGCTCAGCAAGGCTTTGCTGTGGCTACTGTTAGGGGTTATTTATCGGCTTTGTCGGCTTTCCTTTGTGTGCCGGATCAGCCGTCGTTATTTAAATCACCTATTGTTCTTCGTTTTCTCAAGGGTCTCACAAACAGGTTTCCTCCTACTCCCTTTATTGTGCCTCAATGGGACTTAAACCTTGTATTAACTTATCTTATGGGTTCTCCCTTCGAACCCTTACACAAGTGTCCCTTGAGAGTGTTGTCCTTTAAGACTGTTTTCCTCATTGCAATCACCTCGGCAAGGAGGGTAAGTGAGCTTCAAGCTCTAAGTTCAAAACCCCCATTCTTGACCATTCATGCTGAAAGAATGGTACTCAGGACCAGGGCTGCGTTTTTGCCTAAGGTGGTAACTCCCTTCCATCTGGGGCAATCCATTACCCTTCCTTCCTTCTCCCTCACCCTTCCAAGGAGGAGGAGAGACTTCACCGCTTGGACCCTAAGAGGGCAGTGAGCTTCTACCTGGACAGGACAAAGGACTTCAGAGTTGATGACCAGCTCTTCGTGGGCTTTGTTGGCTGCAGGAAAGGTTGAGCGGTGCACAAGCGCACGCTTTCCAGGTGGATTGTCTTGTGCATTAAGATCTGCTACTCTTTGGCTGATAAGGAACCTCCAGAGGGTTTGAGAGCTCATTCCACTAGAGCAAAGTCTTCCACTTCTGCTTTGTCTAGGGGTGTTCCTGTGGAGGACATTTGTAGGGCGGCAACTTGGGCCTCCCTCCACACTTTTGCAAAACATTATTGCTTAGACACTGAGGTGAGGAGGGACGGACACTTTGCTCGTTCCGTCCTTCAGGACTTTTTGGTATAGAAAGGTGGACACCCTCCTCCGGGAGTGGGGACTGCTGTGGAATCTATTCACAAGGTGAGGAATCCACTGGTAGATGTATCCATCAGAAGAACAAGTTACTTACCTTCGGTAACGCTTTTTCTGGTGGATACAGTATCTGCCTGTGTATTCCTCACTGACCCACCTGCCTCCCCGTTGTCCATCCTTCTATGCCTATTGTTCTATTGTTGGTGTTTCAAAATGTACTTTTATCTCTCAAGGGCATTGTGTTATTTCTTTTGCCTTTCTGCTTATTCTCCACACTGGGTGTGTGTTGATCTGCATATTGTGTACTGTGTATACTGTGTATATATATTGCTGTCAGTCCGTCCGTGTGCCTCGAAGGCACGGAAAAAAGGGGCGGAACTGACGTCATCACGCCGACGAGGTCTTCTTATGGAGCCGGTGACGTCAGTGGAGTCGCTTGCGGAGCCGTGTCTCTGTGACATCGTCTTCGACCTCATCGGCGTGGACTGCTACAAAAGTTTCCGAATGTTGCTGGCGCAGGGGATATTCACAAGGTGAGGAATCCACAGGCAGATACTGTATCCACCAGAAAAAGCGTTACCGAAGGTAAGTAACTTGTTCATTACTGACAGCTGTATTGCCCTTCAGAATGAGGAGGCTGTGTATCCTACAAGTCCACCCCCTACAGCTTGGCGTCTGCAACATTCTGTGTGTGTTTTCAAACTCTCAACTTCCAGTCATAACTTCAGAAAGAAGTAGCCCTACCTTCCTCTCTGCCTGAGCAGACTAAGAATGGCGGGATTAATGTTCTTGGTCAGCTTGCGGCTCCTTGAAGCATTTTGCAGAGCAAGAACAAATCGGGACATGCAAGGTCAGTGGGAGTAGGCAGCAGTTTCACCAGCGTACTTTGTTTTTTTATCTTGGCCTTGTTCATCTGTTCCTTTTGACCGATTAAACATAAAGCAAGATATGTGCACTCAGATGCCTTCAGTCCACCCTCAATCCTACAGCTGGTACCACTTCACTTTGAATTGCCCAAGTCAGTATAGGTCTATCTAGGATAAACTAGACCATCAATGCCAGTTATTACATTTGCAGTTATTCCTCTTCTTTGGCCTGGTTATAGATGCTCCATTGGATCACTTGCTTCACAAAGGCATGCCAACCTGTTCTTATTTGTTTTGAAAAAAGGTTTTCACTGGAGCCTGCAGCAGAATGCAGCTGTTGGTGAATTCTAAGGCTGCCCAGCCTTGATTCCACCTCATTGTTCTTTCTCCATTCTTCCTGTCACACTTCATGTCTTTGTTTGCGGTTTCTTTTCATTCCTGATTTCTCCCTTTGTCTATTATATTCCTCCTTCTTTTTCCCTTTGGGTCATTCCATTGTTCCCTGATAAGTATTTTTCTCCAGATGGATTCCCAGGTGATCAATTGGGAGTATTAGTTGTAGAAGTCGTCCAACTTGGAGGCTGCAGTCTTCAAGTCTCTGGACAGCACATCCAGAACTCTTAGGATTATATCTTTTTTTTATCTTGGGCACTCTTCACAACCATCGAGTGGTGCCATCCCAGATGCAAGTCCTTATTCTGTGCACATAGTGTAGAAGGCCAAATATCTCAAATTATGAAGTGAAGATAAGATAGATAAGTCTAATTTGTTGTGAATTTCCAATATGATCAACCATATGTATATATCTTTCAAAAATGACAAAATATATGATATGCATTCAGAGATTAATTATGTTTCCTAATTACAAATTCAAATGCTAAGATTGTGAAAACGCATATCATGGTTTTTCAAGATAAACATATATTGATGTTCTGATTGAATGTAGTATGATAGAATGCATATATTTGGAACCCACTTTAAGATGGTCGCCATACAAATCCCAGGAAGTGTCTGCTTTTTGTTTTGCCGCAGTGGATGTAGACCAATAGGAATGGCCAATATTGGTTAAACATTTTGAGTTATGCCGGTGCATCCAACATTGACAAAGGCCAATAGCCGAAACGTGCTTGTCGGAGTATTTATTTTATTTTGTGGCTCATTAAAAAAAAAATTGGCAGTGGATGCCCGAGAGTGCTCGATTTCCTTGGTAAACGTATTTTGAGTGAATCCCCGTCTTCACTATCGCAGCATCCACTCTGTGAAGCGGCGTGGCAGTGCAACAAACTGAGTTGGTGAAATGTGTTTGTGTGTGTGTGTATGTGTGTATATATATATGTATATAGATAGATAGATAGATAGATAGACTGATAGATAGATAGATAGACTGATAGATAGATAGACAGATTGATAGATATAGAGATCTTTTACAGCTCCAAAGTGTGCATCTATGTTGTGACCCTCAATTTGTATTCCGGATCTCTGGGAGCGATTAATATATTGATCTGTGGGGATCGGAGGGTCTACTTTATTCTGGAAACTGAATATTTTGTAGTTCGCTTTTAACTTTACCTCGACATTCTAATTTGTTTGTGAAGAAGAAAGTGATAAATAGAGTCAACGATTTGCCCATCTGTGGGCACAATTCCATAATCTTATGTAGACTCTACACAATTTATGTCTTAATATAGTGGGAAATGGTATGAGATACCAACAGTAATTTACTGGATATATTACCTGTGCATGAAAGTTCTGGTTGTCACAAACGTATGATCTACAACTATAAAATGTATATTTATGTATGGACTTTACATATTATAAGATGGCGGTGCGTTTTTCCATTTGAAATGCAGCCCGTTGTTGCTGTTGTTGTTGTCAACCATGTCGGGATGCAGGAAATGATTGGTATATAAACAATGGCCGTTTCTGGCGCACCTCACCATCGAGAAAGTGATACCAAAGGGGATGATGGACGGAGCATTTCAGCAAATCAAACACTCACCCCCAGGCACGGTGAGCAAAAAAACGATGGATTTAGGCCCAGATCTCTGTACTGGGGTGAATGTATGACATTGTTCTGCATTCTGTCCATCAACTGTTGTTTTTGCATTTGTCACCCCGAGTGGGACGGGTATGCTCAGACGTGAGTCCCGTGCTCTCCATGCCACTGGAATCAAGCTACCCTGGCTGAAGAGGGGTGAAACCCCGAAACCGGTCCTAGGATGCTTGGTTCCAGTCCAGGGATGACCTGGCTTGGCAGTTCGGGCTGGACTGTTCCCATGAGGCACAGGGTCAAGACTGATTTGCATATGGCTGGGTTCAAACTGGAATGGCGTGGTGAGCAAAAAAACGATGGATTTAAGCCCAGATCTCTGTACTGGGGTGAATGTATGACATTGTTCTGCATTCTGTCCATCAACTGTTGCTTTTGCATTTGTCACCCCAAGTGGGCCGGGTATGCTCAGCCGTGAGTCCCGTGCTCTCCATGCCACTGGAATCAAGCTATCCTGGCTGAAGAGGGGTGAAACCCCCGAAACCGGTCCTAGGATGCTTGGTTCCAGTCCAGGGAGGACCTGGCTTGGCAGTTCGGGCTGGACTGTTCCCATGAGGCACAGGGTCAAGACTGATTAGCATATGGCTGGGTTCAAACTGGAATGGCATGGTGAGCAAATAAACGATGGATTTAGGCCCAGATCTCTGTACTGGGGTGAATGTAGGACATTGTTCTGCATTCTGTCCATCAACTGTTGTTTTTGCATTTGTCGCCATCGAGAAAGGCGACTGCCGAAACGCGGTTGGTTGTGAAAAGAGTCCCGGAATAAACATCTGAAAGAAACACGTTGGGTGTCGTCTGCGGCTCCGCGTCCATCGTCGGCATCGTGATCGCCGGGATGACGTCGTCTGAGTACTTAGACGCCGCCCTTGCGCGCTGACGTCAGTTCTTCTATTTTCCGTGCCAGTTAGCGCAGATCCGGCAAGAGCATACCCTTTAGTCACTTTTTGACTAAACTTTTTGAACTTTTTTGGTTCCTCTTTCGAGTCGACCTCGACTCTTGGTGCCGGTAGGGATGCCCGGGTTCAAGCCGTGCGATGCCTGTCACCGACTAATGTCGGTTACGAATCACCACCTTCGGTGTCTCTACTGCCTTGGGGCCGACCATGATGCCGAGTCGGTCCCGCAAGCTCCTTGAGATCCGGCAGTCGGCTCAACACTGTTCAAGGTCCCAGTCGAGGAGGTCGAGGGACTGGTCGCGGAGCCACAGCCATCACCGCTCATCGGGTTCGAAGTCATCGCATTCAGGTAAGTCGAGGCACAGTAAGAAGAAGTCGAAGAGGTGACATCGCTCTTCTGAGGACCCTCGCTGGTCGCGCGACTCGGCTGAGGGTTCAGGTGGTACCACCCGCGCGGCTCCGTTGGAGCCGCAGGAGTCGCATCTGGCCCCATACCCTCCGGTCCCTGGGCCTAATGCGACTCCGAGCGAGATCCGAGACTTCCTCGTGGCCATGAGGAGTCTCGCTCCGCCGTCGAGGCCTGCCGGCGCTCCTTCGGGCCCCGCAGGTCCGACTGGGAGGCCTAGCAAGTCGGCTGCTCCGGCGCCGTCGTCGACTTCGGTCCCGAAGCCGCAGGCCTCCGTGGGATCCAGGCCTGGATCCCGGTCGACGCCGGTTGACCTTACGACCCCTCCGCCGGTGCGACCCCTATGGTGCCGCCCCCAGCGCCGTCTTCAGACGACGTCGTCCCCAGGTTCAGCCCTGGTCCGGGTCCGGCACCGTCTCCGGCGCCGATAGATGAGCAAGTCATCTACCGCCCGGCCCCGACCTTTCAGCCTGTCTACCAGGAGTCGGATGACGGGGACGACTGGGAGGGGTCTGAGGACCCTCTGGCACAGCAGTGCCAGTTTGATCCAAGACTGGGCAGAAGAGCTGGTGGATGCCAGTGGTCTTGATACCTCCCCTGACACTGGCTTCATCTGTCCTCCCTCTGTGGCTACGGAAGAGGGTGCTACCTATTCTGTGGTGCTGTGCAGGGCTGCCGAAGCCCTTCATCTGGAGCTTCCTGCAGTGGCTGTGAGGACTAACCTCCTCACTGAAGCGCTTCAACTGCCAGTAAGCGCTTCGGAGCCGCTACTGCAGTTCAATGAAGCACTAACTGACGTTCTGATGGGCACCTGGTCCAAGCCCTCCACAGTCACTCCTGTGGACCGGAACGTGGCCCGGCGCCATCGCCCTGCACCGGGCGACCCCAGCTTTCTGTCGGTGGACCCCACCCCTGAGAGCCTGGTTATCCAGGCCTCTACCTCCCAGACCGCCTTCCCGTCCGCTCCTCCGGATCGGGAATCTAAAAGGTTGGAACAGTTTGGGAAGAAGCTGTTTTCCTCCCTTAGTTTGGGGTTGCGGTCTATCAACACCGCGTGCCTTTTGGACCGTTACACCCACTCCTTGTGGGATACGGTGGCGGACATGCTGCCCCAGTGTCTGGAGGAGGCCCAGACACGGGTCGACCAGGCTCTTGCTGAGGGGCGGGATGCAGCACGGTACTCGATTCGATGTGGGCTTCACACCACGGACTCGTTAGGTAGAGCGATTGCGATGACGGTGGCGATGTCGCCACGCCTGGCTGAGATCCACAAATTTCTCCGGGGATGTCCAGAGAACCCTCATGGAAATGCCCAATGGCCGTCGCCTTTTTGGCGACAAAGCGGATAGTGCGCTGGAGCGCTATAAAGACTCCAGGGCTACGGCCAAGTCCTTGGGCCTCTCGACCCCGCGCCCGCAAACTTGCGCTTTTCGCCCCTTTTGTGGCCAAGGAAGGGGCGCCCCCACATGTCCGTCTAGCCACAGGCCGCAGAACCAGCCTCAACGCGGTCGCAGACGTGGATTCCACCGAGGCGGAGCAGGGGGACAGAGAGCCGGTCAGCCCACATCTGCCCCAGCAGCATCTGCCTCAAAGCCTTCCTAGTCCGAGCTTTCAGGCCCATTTCACGCCAATGGGAGGCAGGGTTCGCCATCACCTGCCCCACTGGCGTACCATCACGTCGGACAGGTGGGTGCTGCAAATCGTCCGATGGGGATACTCCCTCCCCTTCGAGGCGACCCCTCCAGCCATGCCACCGCAGTACCACTGCATGTCGAGGGATCACTTGCAACTTCTGCAGGAGGAAGTTACGGCCCTCTTTGCCAAGGGAGCCAACAAGCGCGTTCCTGGCCCAGAAGTAGGTCGGGGTTGTTATTACCACTACTTTCTGGTTCCCAAGAAGGGCAAAGGGGGCCTACACCCTATCTTGGACCTCAGGAGTGTCAACGCCTTCCTCCGGAAGGAGAAGTTCAAGATGCTCACCTTAGCTCAGGTTCTGGCTGCCCTAGACCCTGGAGACTGGATGGTAGCGTTGGACTTGTAGGATGCATATTTCCACATCCCCGTCCTGCCAGCCCACCGGCGTTACCTGCGGTTCACGGTAGGCCACGAGCACTTTCAGTTTACCGTGCTCCCCTTCGGCCTCACCAGTGCCCCTCGGGTGTTCACGAAAGTGATGGCGGTGGTCGCAGCTCATCTGCGCAGATTAGGGGTTCCAGTCTTCCCCTATCTCGACGACTGGCTGTTGAAGGCGTGCTCGCCCCAGGCAGTCGTCTCCCACCTCCAGACTACGGCCGACCTCCTGCATTTGCTGGGTTTCTCCATCAACGTGCCGAAGTCGCATATGAGTCCCTCCCAGAAGCTCCTTTTCATCGGAGCGGTTCTGGACTCAGCGCAGTTTCGGGTCTATCCTCCGGAACAGCGGATTCGGGATACTCGGGCTCTGATTCCAATCTTTCAGCCTTTATCCCGCGTTACGGTCATGTTGGTGCTGTGGCTGCTGGGTCTTATGGCCTCCTGCATCCTGCTGGTACATCACGCCAGGTGGCGGATGCGGGCTCTACAGTGAGACCTGAAGTTCCAGTGGGCTCAGCATCGGGGCAACCTGTCCGACCACGTCCTGATCTCGGAGTGCACTGCAAGTCAGTTGTAGTGGTGGTTTACGGACCGTGATTGGGTCAGTGGCAGATCCCTCTTCCTACCCCAACCGGAGCACGTAGTGGCGACGGATGCGTTCCTCCTGGGATGGGGGGGCCACATGGGCGAGGCGGAGATCAGAGGCCTCTGGTCTCCGGCGGAGTCCCGACTCCATATCAACCTATTGGAGCTGCGGGCGATCCCGCTTGCACTGAAGGCATTAATTCCCTCTGTTCGGGGAAGTGTAGTGCAGGTGTTCACGGACAACACCACCGCCATGTGGTATTGCAACAAACAGGGCGGTGTGGGGTCGTGGACCCTTTGTATTACAAAGGGGGGGACAGGAGGGGCTAGTTTGATGAGGTCCAGTATGCAAGCCCCAAAAGACTGTAAACAAAAAAGGGTACAAAGTTCCTCTAGTACAAAGAAGAGATATCGAGGGAGCAAATAATGAGTGAGGGAAAGTTAATTCTCCACTAACTCCCGAGTGTAGCCAAGGGAATAACGGGGGGGAAATTCCCTTGGTGGAACTAGAGCTCTCACACACCTAGCAAGCTAGGTGTCATGCTTCATCATATGAGCTTGCCCCTCGTCAAGTCGGCGCTGCAATACTTGACGGGCTCCCGAACCGGGGCTCTTTATCGGGGATCTTTTGTTCCTGCCGGTCGGTGCATGGGGGTGAGGGGCCTAGTGTGTGTAGATGTGAATAAGAGTGGGTTAAAACGGGTCAGTTAGTCCTAATAGGAATTTATTCAGAAGGTAAACTACCCGATTAAAATGGTGTAGAGTGACTGTGTACTAGAGATAAGGTATCTAGTCGTGTAGCTCTACTCTAAAGATCAACATGTTTCATGCCTTGTATATCAGGAGGATCTGGGCATTTCTTCAGGATCTGAAAAACTATCTACACTAAGTGGTAAGGTGCGTTCTACATACCACGTTCTCCGGTCCGTGACCTGAAAAGTAAGTTGAGAATTAGTTGAACAAGATAAATATATCTCTTCTTACTGTTAACAAATATCATAGTGGAGTGGTGAAATGCGAGTACTGTCACACTCAAAAAAGTCACCGTGCCCACAGGTAGATCAACTTCAGAACCTATACCGTGAGGTGCCTATATGAGCCAGGCGCGATCAGTAATGAAGAAATAGTGATTAGGTTAAAAACTGAATAACAGTGATATATTACTCATGGAAAGGCTGTAAGCGTAACAAGAGTGGAGATCTAATGGCTGGACTCACCTGGTCTGTTACTACAGGTTACTAGCAACAGTCCTGGCGGTAACTTAAAATGGACACCGATTGGGTCCTATGAAACATAAATAAAAGTCAGGAAGTAAAGTAATGAAAATCAATAGAAAATAGACAAAAGTAGGCAGTGAGCCTACCACGGTATAAGCGCTAATAATGGGTGCAAGAAGGGAGCCACCTCATCCCGTGTAAGGCAAGCCCCACTCGAAGATAACCTCGGACCGGTGACTAGGAGGAGAGCGGTAATGGAAATTCCGCCGTGCGTCAAAAGTACACCGGTCGGGTCAGGAGGGAGGGGGGCTGTATTAGGGTGAGGTACTCACCAACGCTGCCCAAATGTAGCTCTTGGCGGTGGGGGCATCGAGAACCGTATGGGAAATATGTCACAGAGATACTCACCCGCGTCGATTCACGCTGGGTTGAATCACCTACCCTACCGCCAGGATCCGGGGTGGAACCTGGCAGAGGTTGTTTTGGGAAGTTATACTCTGCATCACCAATGGGAAAGTGCCATTACGTCGAGGGCGTGTGACGCGCATGAGGCGTCATAGAAGGCGCTCGCGGGTACCACATGATATTAGGTGTTTCTAATGAATCTAAAACGTGGCGGCCATGTTAGGGCAAGATAGAAATGCAAAAATACTAAGTACGAAAGGACCTTCTATAGAGGCACTATCTGTTGGTAATCCTAATGTAGTGCCAGGTGAGGCAATGTACGAAGGTCTAAAGATATGTTGTGCATAGCGTCAATTTAAATATAATGTCTCGTAGTGTTAGGTATTCTTAATGAAGCATATTGGTGCAAAATAGAATTGCATAGCTCATAACGAGGATAAGTGCGGAAGAACCAAATCGAATGGCACTATCTATTAGTTGTACTACTGCAGTGTCAGGTAAGGCAATGCAAGGTGGTATGGTGTTATGATGTAAACAGCGTCAAAACCCATGTGGAGGTAATCCTAATACCAAGTCAAACCGCAGTAAAGCGGTATTGTGGACCCAGGGATTGGCAAAGAAGGAGCCTGTAATCATCCAGACAGGACATCGTTCAATCCAGCGGTCAGGTGGGGCCATGAATAGACAGACATCCCGGTGCTAGAATGGGTCACTCCATGATTGTTAAGTGCTGACTAAGGGAGTGAGCCCCATGGGATATCATCATTGAGTCCCTCAGTATGGGATGATAATCTATGTACCCATCTCTGTTCAATCCTGAACAGTGATGGTTTGGAAATCTGTGGATAAGATTCCAATACAATCCAGTGTATTGAGTCTGGGGAATTTTGAGCCTCAGTGAAGTGTCTGTACTTTCTAGTGGTGGCTCGTTGGCAGCGTATGTTGCTCCTATGTTCAATAATGCGTGTTTTGACTGGTCGCATGGTCATACCTATGTATTGTAGACCACACGGACAAGTAATCAAATAAATACACTGTCTGGTATTACAGTTGGTATGTTTTAGGATGCACCACTTGAAGTTTGGTCGCAGGTTAACTTCCTTGGTTATTGTCGTGTATTTACATGCTGTGCACGTTCCACAGGGGTAATGTCCTTTAACAGGTGGTAGGCCCCATAGATTAGTTTGCGCAGAGTTAGTGTGAATCTTGGGTCTCGTGTGAATCAGAATATCTCTTAGGCTGCAAGTTCTCGTGTATGCGAATCTTGGTTTAGGGATCTGTAGGTCCCCTGTATATAAAATGCCCCAGTGCTTCAAAATGATCTTTTTGGTGGGGACTGAGTTGGGTGTGTATGAAGTAACACGTGTAATTAAGTCAATAGGAGGTTTATGGTGAACCTCTAGTAAAGACTCTCTAGGATTGTTTCTCGCTCTCTTCATTGAGTCGTTGATAATTTTAGAGGGGTAACCTCTAATCTTGAGATTGGTAGCCAATGTAGCTGATTCTGTTTTATAGTCAGCAGTGGATGTGCAATTGCGTCTTATGCACAAGAACTGGCCGAAAGGTAGGTTGTCTTTGAGGGCTCTTGGGTGATGGCTTTGGTATAGGAGTAAGCTGTTGCGGTCAGTTGGTTTCCTATATAAAGAGGTAGAGAGCTTCCCTTCAGTCAGCCTAATGTTTAAATCAAGAAATGCCACATTAGTATCTGAAATAGTGTGGGAAAATTTCAAAAAGATGTTCTGCTGGTTAATCCATTCCACAAAGGCATTACATGTATCAATGGAACCATGCCAAAAAATCAGAATGTCATCAATGAAGTGTTTCCAAAGTTTCAAATTGTGGGCATAAGGATTGTTGTCCTTGTTAATGACATCTTTTTCAAATGCTGCCATGTACAGACAGTCTAGACTAGGGGCAAAGGTGCTCCCCATCGAAGTACCCTGGCATTGATGGTATAATTGTCCTTTGAATTCAAAGAAGTTTTCAGTTAAGGCCAGGGTTGCACATTCCATAATAAACGAGATGGGAGTTGTGGAATGCCAATCCAAGGAACTCAGAGCCGTTTCCACGACTGTCAAGGTGTCTCTCTGGGGAATGTTGGTGTAGAGAGCCTCCACGTCACGAGTGACAAGGAAGTCAATATCGATAGGGTCCTCTCTTGACTCAATAATTCTGAGAATATCAGTCGTGTCTCTTACAAAGGAAGGTGTGTTTCTCACTAGGGGCTGTAAGAACTGATCAACGAACTTAGATAGAGGCTCAAGGGTTGAGCCAATACCAGAGACAATGGGCCGCCCAGGAACCGGGGTCGTGCCTTTGTGTATCTTAGGTAAGGTGTAAAAGTAGGGGATCCTTGGTTCTGTGGCAATTAAGAAAACTGATTCGTTGTGACTTATCCAACCGTTGGTCACTGCCTCATGTACGAATATGGAGATAGAATTAGTGAGGCGTGGGGTTGGGTCAAGTGTGATTGGAGCGTAGTATTTGTCATTGGTGAGTTGGCGTTTACATTCCTCATCATAATCGGCTGTGGATTGGATCACAGTAGCCCCACCTTTGTCGGCTTGTTTGATAGTTACGGATTTGTCTCCCGCGAGATTACTCGCAGTTTGCACTTCAGTTTTGGAAAGGTTATGAAAGGGAGAGGGATCAGGTATTAGAGCTAGGTCTTTGAGTACCGCCTTCTCAAATGTTAAAATTTCCACTGGGATCATAGCATTGTTGGGAGTGAAAGTGGAGGGATTCCTCAATCCTGAGTCATCCTCTTTGGTATGTGGTTTGTCCTGAAAATAAGATTTCAGTCTTATCTTACGGAACAGTTTTTGTACCTCACAAAGGTCCCTGAACTTATCCACTTTGGGGGTAGGGACAAAACCCAACCCCTTTTGCAGTACTGCTACTTCAGGGGCCGAGAGGATGCGTTGTGACAAATTAACTACTAATTCCTCTTGTTCAGTGTTTTGCTTCTTGTGTCCATCCCTCCCGATGGCTGGTCCTGCCATTGGACCTGTTTCTGCGAGCCTCTTCTGTTGCGCCCTCTTCCTCTGCCCCAACCTCTGTCTAAAAAAGAGGGGCCATTATTGAAGAATTGGGGGGGTCCTTTTTGAAACGGAGCATATTGCCAATAAGGGAGTGGTGGGTGACCAGGAAACATGGGAGGTCCCTGAAAGATGGGGGCATTGTAATGTTGGTTGGGGCGCTGATTTCTCCGACCATTGTAGCTGCCCCAGCTACCTGTGCTTGAGTTGCTATCAGAGGAGTCTCTCCTATCGGAGTTCTCGTCAGATGAATAACTGTTTTTGACCGATATATAGTCTGCCTTGAGATAGGGATACACTTTCTCTTTGTTGAATTTCAGAATGTGTTTCTGAAGTTTCGCTATTTTTTGTTTCATCAGATACTCTTTATTCTCAGTAATCTCAGCATTGATCTCAGCAAGCTTATTCTTGTATGCTGTGATCTGGATAGTAGTTTTGAGTGCTCCTTCTGCAATTTGTATCCTGACAAGAAGAGCCTCTGCTAAGCGTCTTGCTGTGTTGATGATGAGTACTAATAAGTCCCTGGTACATTTCCACGCAACCAGGGACCATTCCTTCTTAAAGGTAGTATCGTCTAAAAATAGTCTAGGAAAATGATTGACAATTAATCCTGTAGGTGCAATGTTGGCACGTAAATATTCACTCATGAGGGCGCCATGGAGGGTAATTTTAAGCCACTCTCTTTTTAGTGATGTAAGTGAATTCCAATCATCTGCCTGTGAACCTGATGCAGAACTCCCATCATTCCCTAAAAGGGACGGGGTTCTCTCTAGTATATCAGAGACTGCCTCATTGCCGAAGCTTAGGCCTTGGTTATCCATGAGAAATAAGTAAGGAGGTTAAACCAGTGGAAAATAGGAAGAAAGATGGGCCAGACTGGATTAGAATGTTGATCCGCTGGTAACCTATTGTAATGTCCCACGGGTGTAACCCGTGCTAATAATGTATTACAAAGGGGGGGACAGGAGGGGCTAGTTTGATGAGGTCCAGTGTACAAGCCCCAAAAGACTGTAAACAAAAAAGGGTACAAAGTTCCTCTAGTACAAAGAAGAGATATCGAGGGAGCAAATAATGAGTGAGGGAAAGTTAATCCTACACTAGCTCCCGAGTGTACCCAAGGGAAGAACGGGGGAAAATTCCCTTGGTGGAACTAGAGCTCTCACACACCTAGCAAGCTAGGTGTCATGCTTTATCATATGAGCTTGCCCCTCGTCAAGTCGGCCCTGCAATACATGACGGGCTCCCGAACCGGGACCCTTTGTCAGGAGGCTCTGCGCCTCTGGACATGGCTGGAACATCAGGGCATCACCCTGGTGGTTCAACACCTGGCGAGCTCTCTGAACGCCAGGGCAGACGAACTCATCCGCCGGTGCATGATGGATCACGAAGGGCGTCTGAAGTCGGACGTGGCGCAAGGCCTCTTTCAGCAGTGGGGAGAGCCTTGGTTAGAGCTATTCGCCACCGAAGAGAACGCGCAATGTCATCAGTTCTGCGCGTTGGAATTTGCAAGGCGGCACTCGCTCGGAGACGCTTTTCGACGCGAGTGGAGTTGTGGTCTGTTGTACGCCTTTCCGCCTATACGACTTCTGCCCAGAGTGCTGAAGAAGATCAGGCGCGACCAGGCCCAAGACAACCTTGTGGCTCCGGATTGGGCACGAAGATACTGGTATCCCGAGCTAATCAGTCTATCAATCGATCCCCCGATTCGACTGCCTCTTCAGGAGGACCTTCTGTCGCAGCAGCAGGGGATGGTCCTCCACTCGAACCTGTCCAGCCTCCACCTCCATGCGTGGTGATTCAGCGGCGACAGTTGATGCCATTTGACTTGCCTCCTAAAGTCTGTGATGTCATTCTGGCAGCCAGACGTCCCTCCACTAAAACGGTATACGCCTGCAGGTGGAACAAATTTGTGGCATGGTGCACAGCAAAGGCTGTGGATCCCCTTTCCGCCCCTCTTTCTGAGGTTCTCCTCTTTCTTCTTTCCCTGGCCCAGCAGGGTTCTGCTCTGGGCACCCTCAAGGGATATCTTTCAGCTGTTTCTGCTTTCTTACGGCTTCCTGATCAGCCTTCTCTTTTCAAGTCCCCTGTTGTTGCTCGATTCTTTAAAGGCATTACTCATATGTTTCCTCCTGTCCCTATCGTAATGCCTCAGTGGGACTTGAACCTGGTGTTAACCTATCTGATGTGTGCTCCTTTTGAGCCACTTCATACTTTTCCTCTCCGTCTTCTGACTCTTAAGACTGCTTTCCTGGTTGCCATCACCTCTGCCAGACGGGTGAGTGAGCTCCAAGCTCTTTCTTCTAAGCCTCCTTTCCTCTCTGTCCATCCGGAAAAGGTTGTTCTCAGGACTCGTCCTTCCTTTCTCCCTAAGGTGGTAACTGCCTTTCACATCAGCCTGTCTGTTACATTGCCCACCTTCTTTCCGCCTCCGCATCCCTCGAAAGAGGAAGAGAGGCTCCACCGTCTGAACCCAAAACGAGCGCTGTCCTTCTATCTGGACTGCACAAAACAGTTCCGGGTGGACGACCAACTCTTTGTTGGCTACGTGGGCGCTAAGAAGGGGCGGGTAGTGCACAAGCGAACCATCTCTCGGTGGGTTGTTTTGTGCATTAAGGCCTGTTATTCCTTTGTTAAGAAGGAACCCTCTGTGTAGCTGAGGGCACATTCCACTCGGGCCACAGCGGCTACTACTGCCCTGGGACGGGGAGTCCCTCTGCAGGACATTTGTCAGGCAGCAACGTGGGCCTCGCTGCACACGTTTGCCAAGCATTACTGCCGGGAAACAGCCACTACAACGCGGCCGTTTCAACCCTTAAGCACGCATGCATAACAACGGATGCGTGGTTACCACGTATAGCCTTTACCACGCATTCCTTTACTACGAGATACGTAGTAAAGGAATGTGTGATAAAGGCTAAAAGAAGAAATACATTGTGTGTTAAAAAAAGAGGGCTTGGGGGGTATCCAAGTACAGCCAAGTCCGGAGAGACGGCTTCTTTGGCCGTTCCGTTCTACAGGACTTCCTGGTGTGATCTTGGTTCGCAGACCCACCGCCGGGGTTGGTATTGCTGGGGTATCTATTCTAAGGTAAGGAATCTAACTAACATGTTTCTTTCAGATGAACAAGTTACTTACCTTTGGTAACGATATATCTGTAAGAAACATTAGTTAGTTAGATTCCTTACCGCTCCACCTATCCTCCCGGCTCTGTGAACTGACATCTAGGATTAAGGTCACCCCTTTTCAGGGCCCTAGATTCATGGCACCAGTGTCGGTTTCTTGCATGGCTGTGCGTTCCTGGCGCAGAAAACTGTGTACAAGAACTGATGTCAGCGCGCAAGGGCGGCGTCTAAATACTCCGACGATGTCATCCCGGCGATCACGACACCGACGACGGACGTGGAGCCGCAGACGACGCATAGCGACGCGCAAGGGTATTGTTGACAAAAAATCTTTCCGGATCCAGCCTGATGCCTGGGGATATTCTAAGGTAAGGAATCTAACTAACTATTGTTTCTTACAGATATATCGTTACCGGAGGTAAGTAACTTGTTCATTTGGACTCGCCCATGTGAGTGCCTCTTTCTTTGTACTTTATGTGCGAAATTGACAGCATTTATAGATATAGATATATTTCTATATATATATTATTTTATTTTTCACTTACAACACCATTCCTTTACCCACTTTTAAACACTAAAAACAAACTTACTACCCTATACCATTATACACCCCTAAACCCCCCAAAACACACTTACCTCCTAATACCCTTACCCACCTCTAAACCCTAAAAACACTCTTTATGCCCTTACCCAACCCTAAACCCTAAAGACACTCTTACCGCCCAAACTCTTACCCATCCCTAAACCCCAAAACTCCCTTATGACCCAAACCCCTTACCCACCCCTAAACCGTGAATGTTAAAAAAAAAAAAAAAAAAAAAATAAGAAATTATATACACATACACACTTACCTTACCTTAAATATACTTAACTTTCGTTGTAAATTCATATTTGTGGAAAATGCAATGCGTGGTAAAAGCACTGTGTTGTAAATGATGCATTGTAAAGGTTGTCCCCAATTCCCAGACTTCAGACTGAATCTATGGAATGTCCAAGCACATTCTACTTACTAGCTAAATAAGTCTTCATTGTTTCATAGACATTGCAACCAAAAAAACAGACATACAATAAATTATTAAGATACATTTTAAAAAGTCACTTAGTCCCTCTGCGCTTCTTCTTGTTTTGCGATTCCATCTGTGCTTAAAGTGCGAGGTGTGTTTTACATAAATGTCTGAAGTGCACAGGGTCTCCAACAGTCACAATCCCTGAGCACATTCCAGGAGAGTCATAGTGGCATACATAAGATTCTTCAGTCATGTTCTGCGCCTGGGATATTTGCAGGGTAATGCTCTGTCCAAGATATCTGCAGGGCAACTATACCCGAGGTGCTTCATCCAGTGCCAGGCACAAACCGCCAAGACCCTTCTAGAGAACATGTTCACTAGTGGCCCATTAAAACGGTTCCATAGGGGTTCATCTGCTCTGAACACTTATCTGCCATCTATCAAAACGATGAACGGGTGTATGTCAGCACCTATGAAGGGAAAGAAGCATGGCCATCAATCAGTAGGTCATGGCACATGAGCATGTCAGTGGTGGCAGCTGCACAAAGCTCTGAATTGAGAAGGTTTGAAAAAAGAAATACCCCTTCTGCCATAAGGGTTGGGAATAATATAGATGATGTGGACTGCAAGCAATAATTTTCAGTTTCTGATTGATGAGTTGAATAATTGTGCTATTCCTTGATTTAGCTGCAGCTGAAACATTTATTTGAAACCCAGAAGATCGTCATTACATTCATTTAATGAACCAACCCACAAAACAGGTTCAAGTTACTGACTTCTTTCCTAAACGTGACTGTGATGTTTATGTAGTTGAGTATTCTTTCCAACTTTTGGTCTGACCATAATACTGTATTTTTGAACATTGCGATGACCATACTGTTTTTAAAAGAGTCTGGAAATCCTTAAAGTAGACGATCCTGCCAATATTTAGTTGTTTAATCTTTGACATTTCAAAATGTTATTTTTCTGGATAGAAAACTCCAGAATCCAAAGGCCACAATTATCTTCCGATAAGACTTGTATGTGCAATCAGATTATTTTGCAATGTAAAATGGAAATAATCTTTTTGGAAATGGAATGCAAAGTTACACTTCAGTTCCATATTGCATCTCTTCCATGTAGAACAACTGTTCATTTTAACACCCTAATGGAAGAATATTTTGAAAAAATGATACTCAAAAGTATCAGGTTCGTAAGCCTCAGGCTCCCTACATGCAGAATCCCTCCAAAGTCCTATGCCAACCTCTTGGATCTCCTTGCTTATAAAAACAATTCCCTTTGCCGATTATCTTTGTAACACAGTTAGACCCCCCCCCCCCTCCCCCCCAAGCTTTGTTTTTACACAACTGTCATAGCACTGATTAGCTCCATTTCAGTCACAGTGTGAAATATTTGTAATAGCCCGCAAAATAGTGTTAGATTCATGGGTATTTAAGTCGAAGCCCGATTTGGTTATGTAAGTTACCCCTAAGATGGTGCTCCAACGATCTCTTGTTCTATTAATTTATTTCTGAGAGTCCTTCACCTCCCGTCTCAAGTTTACACGTCAGCAGTTCGCCAATTGGTGTCTGACTTTTGTACTCCTGACAATGTTGTATACAGTTGTTATGGCAGGTTTATTGACTATTTGAAATTATTCCCAAATGGTGTATGTGCCTTTTTTTCTGTTGTAAACTTTACAAATGCCAGTGCATTTTACAGGCTCAGTTTATCTCCAGTGGAATGCATGCAGAGAGGCTATTGAGGCAGTGCATATCTAAATGTGCTTGTGGTATTGGCTCCCAAAGTATTATCGAACGATTCAATAAATTAAAAATAAATATTCTGCCTAAATTCCTTTTACTTGTTTAGGGCAATTCCACTACGAATCCCTATTTGCTTTTTCAAGATTTAGATCCGCCCAATAGGTAGTTTTATATGGGGATAACAGAGAGCGCGTAGATCTATTAAATTTGTTGAGCAACCTCCATATAAGGTTGACTTGACACTATAATGGACAGCAGGTAGTATTAGGCTCCATTTATGCACCAAACGCGGAACAGGCCCCTTTTTGGCGCACACTCACGGGTCTACTGTCCCGCTGGTGTGATATCGCTTGGCTGCTGGGTGGTGATGTTAATTCTGTTCTAGACACAGCACATGATAGGTCCTTGCCGCCACTACCGCAAGCGACAGCGACTTCCAATGCTAGGCATCTTGGGGACTGGTTAGCTCACTGGCATCTGGCGGATGTATGGAGGACTTTACACCCAGGGGAGCGACTATACTCGTATTACTCACACCCACACAGATTGCATGTCCGTATTGACCGATTTGTTGCACATGCGGCACTCATTGAGAAGTGCACCAAGGCGGATTACTTAGGGAGAACGCATTCTGATCACAACCCGCATATTATGACTTTACAGGGTACAGATGATTATCCCACGAGACGCATCTGGCGGCTTCAACCACTAGAGGATCTCCCTGTTAGAGAGTCAGTGGCCACTGCCCTAGAGGACTACTTCAACACAATGAGTGGTCGGTTGCAGATGTTGGGGTGCTTTGGGATGCCGGGAAGGCAGTACTCAGGGGACATTGAATGGGCTTAAACTGGTGCCTCCGAAAACAACTGGAAGTCGAAGCCAAGCACATAGAGGACGATTTGACTCGCTTGGAAAATAGACTTGCACAAGGCGCTACAGTTCGGACAGAAATGGATGATTGTCGAGCGCTACACACCACAGTATTGGAACGCTTGCGCTGTCTCAATAATGCGTCCCATGCTGCACACGCTCATTCATCCGCAGAGAGGGCGGGTAGGCTGCTACCGAGCATGATTCAACAGGACCATGCACACACATCAATCATGCGGCTGCGTGGGATGACCTCCCCTCGCCCTAGACCTTCTGAATGACATTTTGTATTGATTGATGTAACCTATTGTCATCTTGTGATCTGCCTTAGTACTCCTCTGTAATGTACTTGATTGCTGGTGTTGATTAATAAAAAGTTAAAAAAAAAATTTAAAAAAATCATGCGGCTGCGTTCTGAGTCTGGACTGCTACTCACTACTCAACGTGGCATTCATGAAGTATTTGTCACACACTACGCCAGGGTCTCCCAATCTGTGCATAACGCGACACCTACTGATATGGAGACGTTCTTTGCGCCTCTAAGGCTACCCTGCATCACAGCTGAGCAACGTGCTGAGCTGAATGAGCCGCTTACCCTACTGTAGGTGCAGGCTTCCATCTCCTCCCTTGCTACGGGCAAAACAGCTGGACTGGATGGCTACCCAGTCGAATATTATACAGCTTGTCAGCAAATTCTAGCACCACGACTTTTCGCGGTATACCAGAATGCACAGGAGACTGGCACATTACCGGACACGTTATGCGAATCCTTATTAGTATCCCTCCCTAAACCACATAGAGATACAGAGCTGATCGGATCTTATCGGCCGCTAGCACTCCTTGATACGGACTATAAGGTATTGGCGAAGGTGCTAGCGAATAGGCTTGCTCCATTGGTGCCTCAGTTGGTACACATGGATCAAAATGGGTTTGTACCGACTCGAAATACTTAGTTGAACCTGAGACGATTTTTTAGGGTAGCGTACTACTCGGTAGTCAGCTGGCCACAGGCTGGGTGCTTGGTCCTGGACCTAGAAAAGGCTTTTGACACCCTGGAATGGGGTTTTCTGTTTGAAGCGTTACAAAGGTATGACCTTGGGGATGTGTTTCTAAGTCTCGTTAACCTTTTATACACGAACCCCACAGCCAAAGTCAGGACTGGACAATATGTGTCGACCCAAATTCCCATTAGGCGTGGCACGCGGGCGGGTTGTCCACTCTCTCCCTTACTGTTCCGCACTGCCGGTAGAACCTTTAGCGGAGTCACTACGCATCACGCAAGATGAATGGGGGATTCCACTATGAGGTATCGCTGTATGCAGATGACCTGCTCATTTATCTTCGAGACGTCTGACTGCTTTGCCGGTCAGTCGAGCGTACGCTGGAACATTTTGCCTTAGTATTTGGACTTGAAGTGAATTGGGGCAAATCATGCCTCTATTCCTTCGTAGAGTCCAAGACCCGCGCTTAGTTATTAATGGAAAACTGGTGCATTAGCAAATGACAGCATTCCATTAACTCTGAGTTCATATATACCACGAGCAGCAGGACCTCCTGGAGGGCAATCTGACATATGCCATCACAGCAATACGGGCACAAATGTCCTTCTGGAAAACCTTACCCCTAGCAGTTATGGGCCGAATCGCGCTAATAAAGATGGTGGTCTTGCCACGATTACTCTATCATTTTACTAACTTGCCACTTTATCTCCGTCCTCCTATGTTCAAGGATTTGGAGTCTGATATACGGCACTTTATCTGGCATGATTCACGCAGCAGGGTGGCAATGGTTAAAATGTACCTGTAAACCACACAAGGAGGCCTGTCATTACCCAATATGGAACACTACTACTTAGCAGCACAACTTCAGTGGGTGGCACGCTAGCTCAGTGCCCGCAATCTTGGAGACACGGCAACACAGGCACCCGGACACACCCAGCCTCAAATAGTGATGCTCTTTCACCCTAACAGGAAATACAATTATTGCTGAAGATAGCTTATCAATGCTCTCGCCGCTGCCTTCACCTGACACACCGCTTGGTACCTAATGCGCCCTCTCTACCTATACTGGGTACTTCCAGAAGGCAACGAGCGGTATCTAACGCAGAACTCATACAATGGGAGGAAGTGGGCATACTAACTGTGGGAGAGTTATTTAATGATGAACAACTTATCCCCTTTGAAGACCTGGCAGAAAATACTGGCCTGCCACGTGGGCAGTTTCTACTGCGTGCCGCGGTGACTCGCACGCTCACCACACAGTGGAGAACCGCACTACAGGAGCCAGACACACATCTTACCATACAATATTTGCCCAAACTTGGAGCTGGTCACCATCTCTACAAATTGTTTGCGGCCTCACTAAGGGCTCACACAACGCCGCCGCTGCTCTCTCTGCGTGCCCATTGGGATGTGGACCTTCAACGGCAGGTCACAGACCATGAATGGAGCCACATACTTGAGAGCCCCATTCAAATTGCTCGTAACACACGATTTAGGCTCATCCAGTACTATATCCTCCACAGGGCTTACCTTACACCTGCCAAAATTAATAGAGTTTTTAATCGTGCAGACACCAAGTGTGCCAGATGTAACAAATTGGGGGTAGATCTTTTACATGTGCTGTGGTCCTGCACTATTACTCCGCCATACTGGGCCGAAGTTACTAGAAGACTGGCATTATGCACAGAGCGGGCACTGGATTGGAACTGGGAGGTGTGTATCCTGGGTCTTTATCACAGGTCTAAGAAACACAAAGTGACATCCAGATACATAGACTTAGACCTCATAGTAGCTAAACGGTTACTCACACGCCGTTGGAAATCTCCTGAACCCCCAGTGACCAAGACCTGGTACCGCGCCCTCTTATGCTGGGCACAGGCGGAGAGTGTTGCACTTCGCCGAGAAGATGCGATAGGGATACGTAGGCAACCATTGGTGCCGGCATGGGATGCAATATTGTTAGATTTTCGCTCGGCGGAGCTAGATCAGGACGCAACAACCAATATGGCAGTACATACCAATGACGGCATTGTCCCACCGATGTCACCCACTCAGATACATTAATACATGGCTGCGACATACTTGGTTGTTAGTGCTTACTGAAATCTTAACTCGCACAGCGATCACACAGAGGCAATGTTTATAACTATTCTAGGGTCTGTCACTAAGCCAGCAGTACTTTAATGGACTGGAGTTATACCCTTTCCTTTTAACCTCATGTGATTTAGACTAAGAGACTGTATTACTGTTAAACATGATTCCAAATATATATATACTGATTGAGACCCCATTACCTAATATATCCTTTTGATTTTTTCCCCCCTCCCTCCCATTTACATTTGTTTTCTCAACTGCGCAATATATTGGACTGTGTATTATCCTCACTGATGGCTGAGCTATAACCTTTTTCTTTTATATATGATTGTATATTGTACATAACCATATTGTACACTGTATTGGACACCTGTATCAGAGATTACCAAAAATGTATACAGACTGTTTATAAACTGTTTTTTTTCTCAAACTTTAATGAAACTATAAAAACAATAAAAAAAATAGAAAGAAAATAAAAATAAGGGTGGCTTGACACTACCAAATTGTAAAACCCACTTTCAGACAGCTATTGGACAATGTATGTGTTGTCTTCCACTAGATAGCAGTGACAGAAATTATCCACTCGTATACTTTTTTGCTATTGGCACAGTTTTAAACTATTTTCTTTGCAGGCATTCTGGTCCTAGCTACTTCATGCAGGCGAACTTTAAGATTATTGCGAATATTACATAAATATTGAGTGAATGATGTGAAGATTTATCAGATATCGTCAGTCAATTCATATACACCACTCTGGGGTAAAACCCCTCTTTACTATCCATCTTTCAGGATTAAGTCTTATGTTTATGGCATAGAAAGGGACTTGCCACTTCTGGTCAATTGTTTGATAAAGGGATTCTTAATATTTTTTCAGACCTGGAGTCAGGATTCAATACTCCACATAAAACTGTATATAAATACTTAAAAATATGGGAATATGTTTGTCAACATTTCAGCATAATTTTTTGCTTCGAAGATTGATAAATACTTTTCTGGCAAGGCTAAAATCCTGATTGAAGAAGTTTTTTAATGCTCTGAGTCACTGTAGAGAGGTTAATCTGTTCTGTTAGCATTGCTAATACATATAAAACTGAATTCGGATCCCCAATTGAACCACAAGAGATAGAAGAAGCTTTTGTACAATCAATTTCCCAATTTTGATTTTTTAACTAAAAGGTTTAACAATCTGTATATTGCTGTACGTTATGCCAATATTAATTTGTTGTTGTAGATGTACTATATACAAAATGACAAATAAAGTTAAAAAAAAAAAAGTATTCTGAGGAGAAAGATGTGTTACATAGCTTTATTGTTAAAATGTATTTTCCCTTTTCTTCTTCTGTTCCTTTAAATCCCCTTGTATATTTTCAAATGGGAGCTTGCCATACTGTTGGCCATTACTTCATATGGAATGTTTCTAGTGACCATTCTGCCTTGGATTTCTGAGCGAGCAGTACTGTGTCCTGTTCATTAAACTGCTTCAACTTAAAAAAAAAAAAAAAAAAAGGTTTAACAATTCAAAACAGTTTTCCTGTTGTATTACCCACTCGAAAAAATATTAATTTGAAAAACCTGTGGCAACTGTGAAAATACAAAATGTCCAAGATGCTGGCTTGAGGCCGCAGATGTCATCCATATGTCCATTGGTTGTCCCCAATTCAGAAATTACTAGGTATCTATCTGAGCAATCACATCCTGACATCGAATTCTCTGAACATACCATGTTGGGGTCTAAATGAAGTGTGTATAAGCATATTGCACCAATTGTATTTATTGCCATTGCTGCTACCTGTTTATTGCCTGGGAATGGATCAACAAAGTACCACCATCCATGAATGAGTGGTGGATATTTATGTATCTGAAAGAGACACGTTAGTGATAGATTCCTTACCTTAGAATATCCCCAGGCATCAGACTGGATCCGGAAAGTTTTCGTCAGCAGTACCCCTGTGCGTTGGCAGGTGGCGTTGTGCGGCTCCGCTTACTTCGCTGGCGTCGTAGCCACCGAGATGACGTCGTTGGAGCTACTTAGATGCGTCCACGCGCGCTGACGTCAGTTCTTTTTATTTTTTCGCGCCAGCAAGCGCAGATCCGAGAGTGAGCGGTACTCCTAGTTATTACTTTAACTTGGTTTTTGAGAACTTGTTTCTCTTGTTTTGTCGAGTACTCGACTCCTGGTGCAGTAGGGATGCCCGGGTTTAAGTCCTGTAGGACCTGCCGTCAGAACATGTCGGTGGCGGACCTGCACGACGTAAGTCTCTTCTGCTTGGGGAACGCCCTTGACCCCGAGGCGTGCCCCGATTGTCGGGCCATGGCGCCGAAAGCTTTGCGGGGGCGTTCCCGAAAGTTGTTTTAGGCCCGGCAATCTGTTCCGTGCCGTTCGAGGTGCAAGAAGAAATACAGGTATTCCTGTCGGCCATGTGCCGTTTGTATCCCACAGTGGGTCTCTCCGGAGCGCCTTCGGGACCCGTGGGGTGGTTCTGCCCCTGTGCCGCCGCCTTTGACCCCGGCTACGACAGCATAATACCCTGCAGCAGCTCCAGCCTCGGTGCCGCCTCCGGCACCGGGCCCGCCCCGCCTCCGGCCTCGGGGGCTGCGCGGGATACGGCGCCGTACTGCATCGGACCTGGATTGGTCTATTTCCCCCTGATTCCCATTCCAGGTGGGGAGTTGATCCCATTCCCTGGGCACCTGGTCCTTACCAGCCTCATCAACAGCCGGTGGACGAAGGGGAGTACTGGGAGGGGTCTGAGGACCCTCTCGCAACTCAATGCGAGGATGAGCCAGAGTGGGAGGGTGATATGGAAGGTCCGGGCGATCTGAATTTCTCTCCGCACCCTGGTACACTGTACCCTTTTTCCGTGGCTACGGAGGAGGTTGGGACTTTTTCAGTGGTGTTGCGTAGGGCGGCTGAAGCGCTTAACCTCGAGCTCCCTTGTGTGCCTATTAGGACCAATCTCCTGACCGAGATGCTGCAGCCGGCGTCCTCCTTCGTGGAGCCGCTGCTGCCCTTCAACGACGCACTTACTGACATCCTGTTGAGCACCTGGAACAAACCTAACACAGGAGTTCCTGTAGATAAGGGTGTGGCCCGGCGCCAGCCAACCCATGCTTTCTCATACAACACCCGACGCCTCAGAGTCTGGTTGTCCAGGCTTCTGCCTCGCCGAGCGCATTCCCTTCTGCTCCTCCGGACAAGGAATCTAAGAAACTGGAGCAGTTTGGGAAAAAGATTTTCACTTCTGCCAGTTCCGGGTCGCGGGCGGTGAATACTGCATGCCTGTTAGACCGCTATTCACATTCAGTGTGGGACACCGTGGCACAGGTGCTGCCTCAGTGCCCTGTGGAAGCTTGGGCGGTGCTCTCCCAGGCCATTACCGAAGGGAGAGATGCTGCTAAATTCACTATCCGTTGTGGACTTGACACGGCCGATTTCCTCGGCAGGGCACTTTCCGCAACAGTGGCGCTCCGCCGTTACGCTTGGCTCAGAACTACAGGCTTCTCTGGGGATGTCCAGAACACTTTGTTGGACATGCCCTTTGATGGCACATGCCTCTTTGGTGACAAGGCGGATGGCACCCTGGAACGCTTTAAGGACTCTCGGGCTATGGCCAGGCCTTAGGTCTCGCCACCACGCACACCCCCTGGGGGGTCTGCTTTTCGGTCCTTTCAATGTCAGGGTCGAGGCGCCCAAGTGCGTTCCTTTCAGAACTGCCGGCCAGCGCAGCCGCAGTCTCCACGCAGCCGCGGTCGTGGGGCCCGCCGTGGTGGGTCCAGAGGCCAGCGGGCGGGTCAATCCACCACCGCCCCTGCCACCACCGCCTCAAAACCTTCCTAGTCCGGTGTTTCAGGCCCACCAGACGCCAGTGGGCGGCAGGATTCGCCATCACCTCCCCCACTGGCGCACCATCACTTCGGACAGGTGGGTTCTGCAGATAGTCCGAAGGGGCTACTCCCTCCCCTTCGAGATTAACCCTCCAGCCATGCCACCACAGTACCACCGAATGTCAGGGGATCACTTGCCACTTCTCCAGCAGGAAGTTGCGGCCCTCTTGGCCAAGGGGGCCATTGAGCGCGTTCCGACGCCAGAAGTAGGTCGTGGTTGTTACTCCCACTACTTCTTAGTTCCAAAGAAGGACAAAGGCCTGCGCCCTATCTTAGACCTTAGAAACATCAATCACTTCCTCCGGAAGGAGCAGTTCAAGATACTCACGCTTACTCAGGTCTTGTCTGCCCTAGACCCGCAAGACTCGCTGGTAGCGTTGGACTTTCCAGCCCACCGGCGTTAACTACGGTTCCCAGTGGGCCACGAATACTTTCAGTTCACCGTGCTCCCTTTCGGCCTTACCAGCGCCCCTCGAGTGTTCACGAAAGTGATGGCGGTGATCGCAGCTCATCTGCGCAAATCAGGGGTTTCAGTCTTCGCCTATCGCGACGACTGGCTGTTGAAGGTGGGCTCGCCCCAGGCAGTCATCTCCCACCTCCAGACTACGGCCGACCTCCTGCATTTGCTAGGGTTTTCCATCAACGTGCCGAAGTCGCACCTGGTACCCTCTCAGAAGCTCCTCTTCAGCGGAGCGGTTCTAGATACGGCACAGTTTCGGGTTTATCCTCCCAAACAGCGAGTCCGGGACATTCGGGCTATGATTCCGATCTTTCGGCCCTGGTCCTGAGTTTCGGTCAGGAAGACCCTGGAGCCTCATGGCCTCCTGCATCCTGCTGATCTATCATGTCAGATGGCATATGTGGGCTCTGCAGTGGGACCTGAAGTTCCAGTGGACGCAGCATCGGGAAACCTGTCCGACTACGTCCAGATCTCGGAGGGCACTGCACAGGACTTGCAGTGGTGGCTCACGGACCAGCGATGGGTCAGCGGCAGTCACGGACCAGCGTTGGGTCAGCGGCAGTCACGGACCAGCGTTGGGTCAGCGGCAGATCCCTCTCCCTTCCCCAACCGAAGCACACAGTAGTGACGGACGCGTCCCTCCTGGGACGTGGCTGCCACATGGGAGAGGCAGAGATCAGAGGCCTCTGATCTCCGGCGGAGTCCAAGCTCCATATCAACCTTTTGGAGCTCAGGGCGATCCTACCTGCACTGAAAGCAGTCCTTCCCTCTGTCAAGGGGAGAGTAGTGCAGGTGTTCACAGACAACACCACCGCCATGTGGTACTGCATCAAGCAGGGCAAGGTGAGGTCGTGGACCCTATGTCAGGAGACTCTACGTCTCTGGACGTGGCTGGAACGTCAAGGCATTTCCTTGGTGGTTCAACACCTGGCAGGTACCCTGAACGCCAGGGCGGACGAACTCAGCCGCAGGTGCATGTTGGATCACGAATGGCGTCTTCACTCAGAGGTGGCACAAGGTCTCTTTCAGCACTGGGGAGAACCTTGGTTGGATCTATTCGCCACCGAAGAGAACGCGCAATGTCAGCAGTTCTGCGCGTTGGAGTTTCCAAGGCGGCACTCGCTCTGAGACGCTTTTCGTCGCGAGTGGAGTTGCGGTCTATTGTACGCCTTTCTGCCTATACCACTTCTACCCAGAGTGCTGAAGAAGATCAGACGCGACCGGGCCCAAGTCATTCTTGTGGCACCGGACTGGGCTCGAAGAGGTTGATATCCCGAGCTACTCAGTATGAGCGTGGAACCCCCGATCTGACTGCCTCTTCGGGAGGATCTCCTGTCGCAGCAACAGGGGACGGTCCTCCACCCAAACCTGTCCAGCCTCCACCTCCTTGCGTGGAGATTGAGCGGCGACAGCTGATTCCATTTGACTTGCCGCCTGAAGTCTGTAATGTAATTCTGGCAGCCAGGCGTCCCTCCACTATAGCGGTATACGCCTGTTGGTGGAAAAAATGTGTGGCATGGTGCACAGCGAAAGCTGTAGATCCTCTTTCTGCCCCTCTTTCTGAGGTCCTATTGTTCCTTCTCTCTTTGGCCCAGCAGGGCTCTGCTCTGGGCACTATCAAGGGCTACCTTTCTGCTCTTTCAGCCTTTTTTAGGCTGCCTGATCAGCCCTCTCTTTTCAAATCCCCAGTTGTCAGTAGATTTCTCAAAGGCATTATTCACCATTTCCCTCCTATTCCTCTTGTGATGCCTCAATGGAACTTGAACCTGGTTCGCACATACTTGATGTGCGCTCCCTTTGAGCCTCTTCATAACTGTCCTTTGCGGTTATTAACTTTGAAAACTGTCTTCCTGGTGGCCATCACCTCTGCTCGGCGGGTGAGTGAGCTCCAGGCTCTTTCATGTAAACCTCCTTTCCTGGCGATTCATCCGGACAAGGTTGTGCTTCGACCGCGTCCCTCCTTTCTACCAAAAGTAGTGTCTACCTTTCATCTAGGGCAAACTGTCACTCTGCCCACTTTCTTTCCGCCTCCGGACCCTTCAAGAGAAGAGGAGAGGCTCCACCGTCTGGACCCAAAACGTGCGCTTTCGTTCTATCTCAACCGCACACAACAGTTCTGGGTGGATGACCAGCTCTTTGTTGGCTATGTGGGCGCCAAGAAAGGCAGGGCTGTGCACAAGCGAACTATCTCCCGATGTGTTGTCTTGTGCATTAAAGCCTGTTACTTTCTGGCTAAAAAGGAACCTCCAGTTGGGCTGTGCGCCCATTCCACCAGGGCGACAGCAGCTACTACAGCATTGGGACGAGGTGTCCCCCTGCAAGACATCTGTCAGGCAGCCACTTGGGCCTCGTTGCATACTTTCACTAAGCACTGTTGCTTTGACAGTCCGGTCCGGAGAGGCGGCTTCTTTGGCCATTCGGTTCTCCGTGACTTTCTGGTGTAATCTCACTTCGCAGACCCACCACCGGGGTTGGTATTGCTTGGGTATGTATTCTAAGGTAAAGAATCTATCACTAATGTGCCTCTTTCAGATGCACAAGTTAGTGAATTGTGTAACGATATATCTGTAGGAGACATTAGTTAGTGATACATTCCTTACTATCCTCCCCGTTCTGCGAACTGTTCTCTAGGGTTCAGGTCATCCCTTTTAGGGCCCTAGTTCTATTGCACTGGTAGTCGGTCTCTGGCATGGCTCTGGGCTCCTGGCGTGGAAACGTTGTGTACAGAACTGACGTCAGAACGCGTGGGCGCGTCTAAGTAGCTCCGATGACGTCATTTCAGCGGCTACGACGCCAGCGACGTACACGGAGCCACACGATGACTCCTACCGACGCGCAGGGTACTGCTGATGAAATCTTTCCGGATCCAGTCTGACGCCTGGGGATATTCTAAGGTAAGGAATCTATCACTAACTAATGTCTCTTACAGATATATTGTTACACAAGTAAGTAACTTGTGGGTAAGTTAGATGAAATTAAGTCTGCCATTTTAAAACCGAAGGGATAAAAGAGACTTAAGATTGTAAAAGACCTGGTTATTATTTTAAAAGCAAAATATTTTATGTTATATACTCTGCTAAATAATTGTGTGACAGCACATGAAATGAAACAAGACCCTTTCCTTTTTACTATTATTTTGCTTCATGGTATGAGTCTTTGTAGTTATTTATTCTTTGACTATTAGAATTTCCCAATAAATAAGCCTGGGAGACCACCTAATCGTTGCCCGTCCTCCAGACCTATCCCATTAATCAACACAAAGATGAACCTTTACGCTAAGATCCTTGCTCGCTGTCTTCTCACTACACTCTCCTCCTTGGTCCATGCAGACCAGTGCGTCTTTATACCCTCCCATGGCACCTGCCACTTCATTTGGGATCTGTATTTGACTTTGGTCCGTAGGCACAAACTCTTGGGTCCTGGAGCGATGCTCTTTGTTGTCTTTTAGAGGGCGTTTGATCCGGTTGACTGGTCGTTACTGGAAGCGGTGCTTGCAAAAATGGGATTAGGCCAGTATTTTCACCACTTCATAGGACTGCTAAACTCCTCCCCAGCTGCCCAGGTCTGTGGCAATGGGGTGCTAAGAGAGCCCTTCCCTATTTAAAGGGGGAAGAGACAGGGCTGCCACATGTCTTCCCTCCTCTTTCCCTTGGTCATTGAGCTCCTGGCTTGTCTTGTCCGTTGTGGTGCCCAGCTATGAGGTTGGAGCTAGGGGATGGGACATAAAGATTGGATTGCACTATATGCAGACGATATGCTCCTGACGATATGCTCCTCTACCTCATTCACCTCCAAGAATCCGGTCCACGAGCACTCTGCATCCTTGACCTATTCCAAGACGCCTCTGACCTCCGACGAATTGTCAAAATCCTTAGTCATCCTTCTTGATGGGAGTCTGAAGGTGGACAGTATGGCTGTCCACCACCCCTACAAGGCTGCTCAGCTTTCGGTATTTAGGAGTCTTTATATGTCTTGGGCCTCTTCTGACTTGGAATCTCATTCTGAAACCACAGTTAGCACATATAAAGGAATAATTCCAGTGCTGGGCGACCATTCCGCTATGAATTCTTGGTGGATTGCCTTCTTCAAAATGAGAATCATCTCCCACTTGTTATATGCCTTACAGAATTTTTCCTTACCCATTCCACCGACCTGATTTCATGACCTGACCGCAGCCATAAGGTACTTCCTGTAGGCCAGTCGTTGCCCCCGGATATCTTCTGATAAGTGGTTCCAGTCAACATTCAAGAGAGGGCATGGCATGGCAGATATCAGACTGTACTACTGGGCCTTTCAGCTGTTGATCATTAATGATTGGTTAAACTGGGGACTGGGAGACCCAGCTTACGGGGCCGAGTGCTCACTCCTGGGCCTTGATAATGTCCTTCACTTGCTGTTTGGCGGACCGGTTCCGAGGGACCTTACATCTCTGCATAACGCAGCACACATGGAAAAAGCAGGAACAAGGAGAAATTAAACATTTCTCCTCGTTGCGCCAGGGTAAGACCAGGTTTTCCCCGGTCTTAATTTTGGTGCTACCCCATATTAACCCCACCCTTGTAAATATGGGGCGGCGTCAAAATCAATGGGTGTTGCAGTGGAACGTCTACCACAACACCCTTAGTCTTACCAGCTCCCCTCAGGTGTTCATCACAGTGATGGTTGCAGCATATATCTGTAGAGGTCAGGGGTCCAGACTTCCCCTATCTTGATGATTTGCGTAATTTCAGGAGTTTTGCGCATTGGAGTTTCAAAAGGAGCTCTCAATCCTGAGACGCTTTTATCTTGAGTGGCGCTCCAGCCTCCTGTACGCCTTTCCACCAATACCACTCCTGCCAAGAGTTCTTGAGAAGGTCAGGAACAACAGGCCAAGTCATCCTTTGAGCTCTGGTTTGGGGACGGAGAATTTGATACCCAGAATTCCTAAGCATGAGCATCAGTCTTCTGATCAGGCTGCTTCTTCAGGCGTATCTCCTGCTAAAGAAACCGGGCAGAGTGCTGCAACTGAACCGGTGAATGCTCTGCCTTCATGTGTGGAGGTTGATTGGTGACAGTTGACAGCTCTTGACCTTCCTCCCGAAGTCTGCAACGTTATTCTGGTAGCTAGGTGTCCATCCACCAAGACGGTATACCCCTACCATTGGGACAAGTCCATGACATGGTGTACAGAGAACAACGTTGATCCTTATTTGCACCTCTTTTACAAGTTTTCTTGTTTACTCTTTCCTTGGCCTAGCAAGGCTATGATTTGGGCACCATCAAAGGCTGCCTTTCTGCCATCTCTGCCTTTTTTTAGTTGCCATACTAGCCATCCCTTTTCAAGTCCCCTATTGTAAATAGCTTTTCGAAAGGGCTTTTTACACATTTCCAACAAAGCCTTTTGTTATGCTTCAATGGGACCTCAAACTGGTTATGACATTTCTACTGTGCGCTCCCTTTGAGCTCCTACACACTTGCCCACGACTCCTCACTATCAAGACAGTTTTCCTTGTGGTAATAGCATCTGCCAGGAAAGTAAGTGAGTTTTAGTCACTATCCGCTAACCCTCAGTGTGTCTTGTTCTATTGAGACAAGCTGGTCTTTCGGACACTAACATGCTAAATGGCAAAGGTGGTAACTCCATTCCATGTAGACCAGTCCATCACTCTGCCTACCTTTTTATGCCCAACCACATTCTACTAAAGAGGAAGAGAGACTCCACCACTTGGACCCAAAATGAGCATTGTCATTCTACCTTGATCATACCAAAGATTTTTGAGTGTACAATCAACTCTTCGTAGGATATGTCGGGCCAATACAGGGAAGGCTGTGCAGAAACGTGCCATCTCACGATGGATAGTACTCTGCATCAAAATATGCTACGCATAGGCCATAAACCAACCCAAGAGGGCTATCCTGGACATCCAACAGGCAACAATGTGGGCGTTGCTGCACACGTTCACAAAACACTACTGCCTAGACAGTCTGGCCAGTTGTGACGGGCACTTTGCCTGTTCGGTCCTGCAGAATTTTCTGGTATAATCTGTTTCACTACCCCACCTCCCGGCAGGTATTGCTTGGGTATCTATTCTAAGGTTAGGAATCTGCATCTAGAAGTCTCTATCAGATGAACAAACTGCTTACCCTTGGTAATGCCTTATCTGGTTGAGACTCTATCTAGCCACAGATTGCTTACCAACCCACCCATCATCCCCGCTCTGCAAATGGATTTTTAGGGAGAGGGTTGTTCCCCTTTCAGGGTCCTAGTCTTCCACACCATTGGTCAGTGTTCTTCGTTGCTCCGTGCTCCTGGTGTGGAAGTCGTGAAAAGTAACTGACATCTGCGTGCTGGAATGGCGCCTATATAGGCACCAAGCACATCACTTTCGCCGCGGATAACGCCATGCAGAGCCTAACGACGCCATCTACCGGCGCATAGGGGTACTGCTCACAAAACATATCCGGATCTAGTCTGACGCCTTTGGATAGCTCTAAAGTAAGTTATCTGTGGCTAGATAGAGTCTCTACCAGATAAGGTGTTCCCGAAGGTAATTAAATTGTTTGTCAGCGTGCTGGGGTGGTGCCTATATGGGTATTGTGCACGTCACTTCTGGTGCGAACAATGCCAACAACACCACTTGAAGCAGTATGACGGCACCTACCAGCGTGCAAAGGTACTGTTCCACAAACGTTTCAAGATCCAGTCTGACGCCTGGGGAATATTCTAATGTACAGATTCTGCAGCTAGATAGTCTCAACTACATAAGGGGTTATCGAAGGTAAGTAACTTGTTCCTCCGGTTCAATTTTAACATAGTCAGAGACATTAGGCACGTTCCTACCTGCTTAGCCATCTATGTAGTTTTGTATCAGCGCAACTAAAATAAGAGATATGCAATACAATTTAGAGGGCTTATTGACATGCATTCAAGCAGTCCTGTCCTAATCTTTTCTACAGTATATACCTAGTTTACCCAAGCTATTACTTGTAACTAGTGTACATGCAATCTACTTGCACTTACGCGAGCACCACATCCGAGTATTTTCTTTTTTTTTAAACTCTTTTTATTGAACTTTGCTCAAGGTCTCATACAATACACAGCAGTAATCAAAAGAACTTGCAGAATAGCAGCAATACATTGTACGTTTGAGGACAGACTCGGTAATGGAATGGGCTAATCACAAGACTCCCTTCTATCCCACCCCTCCCCGCTCAGCCCGATACTTGCGCCAGGGGCCCCATACCCTCCTCCACTTCTTCACACATCCTCTGGACTTCTAGATCGTTTCATCAGCCCTCTGGCACCAATCCAGATCTCTTATCCATTGGTCCCACTGAGGGGGCGCCTGCACCCCCAACTACTGGCTATATTTCGTTTCGCCCGCGGCTGCTGCTAACCAAATCTCGTTGTATCTGGTCCAATCCGTGGCGCCTTTGATCATTAATAGTAGCCACCTCGGATCCACCGGGACCGGCGATCCCACTACTGTCGCCATTGTTTGTGTTACTCTGGTCCAGAAGGGCACTATCTACGGACATTCCCACAGAATGTGGAAAAAGGTACCCTCCCCTTGGCATCCCCTCGCACAGAAAGGAGACAGGCTCCTTCCCCAAGAGAACAGGTGGGTTCGCTGGCAGTAAACCCGATGCAAGATTTTTAATTGCACAAGGCGGAACCTAATCCGAATCGCAAATTTGCAGGGGCATTGTAGGGCATCCTGCCAGTCATCGTCCTCCAGGCGTGCGATGTCACCCTCCCATCTTTCGCGCAGGGTCACCAGGGGGTCAGGCATGTTGTTTATGAGCTTGCGGTATATGATAGATGTGGGTCTCTCTGGGATTGGGTCAAGAAGGAGCCTGTCCCCTAAGGGGGAGTATTCTGGGAGCGAGGAGTCTGTGCGCATGTGTGATCGCAGGGCATGTGTAAGGCGCAGATAGTGATAGTGTTGGGAGTCGTGCAGTTGGTATTCTTTTTTAAGGTAGTCAAATGATCTGGGAGCGCTCCCCTTCCATACATCGCCCAGGTAGTCAATCCCGATCAACCTCCAACCCCTAAAGCCTGTTAGGCTTGACACCTCAGATAGCTGGTCACCAAACCAGAGGGGCGTCCTGCCCGTTAGGGCGCCCGCCCATCCCAAGAATTTGTTAGCCTCCCGCCAGCACTTCAGCACCACTCCCGTATGCGAGGGGAGATCTCTGCATCGCCTCCGCGAGTACAAGAGGAGATCGCAGTTGCCCCCTGGCATGACATGCCTTTCTACCCTGTAGGCAGGCTCCGACCTCACTGCGTACACCCAGTCATTAATCACCTACAATTGTGAGGCCCAAGAATACAATTGGACGTCCGGGAGGGCCAGCCCCCCGTCGTACACCCCTCTTGTGAGCTTTTGCATCGCTATCCTCGAGTTCCCACCATCCCAGAGCAGCGTCCGCAGCGATAGGGATATGCGTTTAAACACCCCTTCGGGGATCGAGTAAGGCAAGTTTTGCAGGATATATAAGAGGCGTGGTAGGGCCAGCATCTTAAAGAGCGCAGCGCGCCCCATCAGTGACAGAGGCAAGGATCTCCAGTGGGTAACGTCCGATACTAATCGCGCCATGTGGGGCTCAAGATTCCTATGGAAAAACTCTGCTCTGTCCCTGGTGATATACACCCCCAAGTATTTAAACCCCTCGGTGACCATCATGGCCGGGCACCGCGACGGTATCCGCGGGAGGGGGCCGGAGAGGGGGTAAATCAACGATTTGCCCAGTTAATCATGTAGCCGGAGTAGCTCCCAAACAGTTCAAAGAGATGGAGTGCCTGTGTCATAGAGTGGTATGGTCTAGCCATGTAGAGGACAATATCATCTGCGTATAGTGATATACGCTCCTCCCACTGATTGGTGAGCGACAGGCCCCAGAAAGACCTGTCTCTTCGAATCCAGTGGGCCAACGGCTCCAGGGCCAGGGTGAAAAGGAGAGGGGACAGTGGAAACCCCTGTCTGGTGGCTCTGCGCAGGGGGAATGCACGGGACATCGCTCCGTTCACCCTCACTCTTGCCACTGGGTGTTCATAGAGAAGGCGCATCCGACTGCAAAACACCGGTCCGAAGCCCAGTCGCTGTAGAACCTTGAACAAGTAAGGCCATTCGATACTGTCGAAGGCCATAGAGGCGTCCAGCGCCATCAATGCCGTTTGAGTATCGTCCTCGTCCTCTGTCATATACAGAACCCCATAGAGCCGACGCAGGTTTAGTTCAGGGCTCCTGTGCGGCACGAACCCCGACTGATCGACATGCACCAAGTCTGACAGCACCGTGAGTAATCTCGTCGCCAAGGCTTTGGCCAACACCTTGGCCTCCACGTTGAGGAGCGAGATTGGCCAATATGACGAGCATTGGTCAGGTGGCTTCCCAGCTTTGTGAATGACCACAATGGTGTCTTCTCGCTGGTCGGGCGGGAGCCTCCTCACCCTCCGCGCTTCTAGGAACATCTGTCTCATGGGGTCGATAACAATATTGGCTTGCCTCTTATAGATTTCTACAGGGAGTCCATTGTGCCCCTGTGCCTTCCCAGCCTGAAGGGAATTAAGGGCTTCGCCCAGTTCCAACCCCGTCAGTTCAGCCTCCAGACTAGCAGCTTGCTCGCTGGACAGAGTGGGTAGGGTAAAGTCCCGCAGAAACTCCTCACAGTCCGACTCTGTTCTGGTGCATACCGGGGTGTAGACCCCCTCGTAGTAAGATGCAAAGGCCTCTGCTATGTCCTTGCTAGTGGTTGCCATTGTGCCAGACTCACCCCTGACCTCGGCCCCCCATGATCGCTCCCGGTCTCGGCGTTCGAGCTACGCCAGTAGCTTCATACACTTATCTCCTGCATCGTATATCCTATGTTGCGTGGCAAGGAAGTAGGCTCGCGCCTCGCCCTCCGCTAGCGAGCGGAGTTCTCTCTAAGGGCGAGCTCGTGGTATCGCTCCCTAGAGGGAGATCCACTGGTATCCCTCTCCATGACTTCAATTTCACTCTCTAACTGTTTAATTTGGAGGGCTTCTTCTGTTTTTTTTGGGCGCAAATCAGCGCCTGAGCCCGGCCCCTCAGTACAGTTTTGTAGGCTTCCCACAGGACCAATTGAAAGTCGACCGAGCCCTGGTTCTCTGCGAAGTATAATTGGGAGCTCTCCCTCAACTTGTCAATTATGGAGTCGTCCCTGAGGCGCCAAGGGTCAATCCTAGGAAAGGCCGCCCTATCCGTCATCGGCCCCTTGAGAGTAACACCCACCGGTGAATGGTCGGAAACCCCCCTGGCCTTGATACAGGAGTCAATGAAGTCACCCAGTTGGTCCCCCCGCACAAAGAGGTGATCTATCCTGGAGAAAGACCCATGTCTAGCAGAGTAAAAGGTGTATTGTTGTTGGGAGGGGTTGTGTGTACGCCATACGTCACTAAGACCCATCGCTGTTGCAAACCCTCGTAAGCCCAGTTCCCCTCTGTTACCATGTCTCTCCCCGGAACGATCTACGTCAGCATCCATGACAGCGTTGGTGTCGCCCCACCAACACCAGGGTGCCCCGCGGAAGGTCCGCTAAGTGAGCCCCCAGCTTCGCATATGCCTGGGCATGTAGACCGGGTGGAATGTAGCATGAGCTAAGGACTATCGTGCGCCCCTCCCATCTGGTCGCTACCGCTGCCATGCATCCGGAGTCTTCCATCCACGTTCCTGTGACTATAAGTGGCAGGGCTCTACGGAATAAAATACCAACCCCCCTAGAACCAGTGGGCCCCCAACCACCCACCTATGAAACACGCAGAGCCCCAGAAGAAGTTATAATAAGAGGACGGAGTGCACCCCCTGGGGGATCCTGATTGACGGTCCCCAACCCCTCCCATCCCCAACCCTCCCATCCCATCAAACTAGTGCCGGAGTCTCTGAATGTTACCCATAAGGCACAGTGCAAGCCCAGATCTCACAGTTTTGGAGGAGTCCATAGTCCCTCAGGCCCCTCGCCCATCGGACAATGAGAGGCCAGAACCCTGGGGCCAGGCCGCGCCCCCCTTACCTCCCGTGTCCAGATCGCGCTATGTCGGCACAACTCTCACAGTCACTTGTGAGATGTCTGCTGGACCTGTAGGGACTCTTGAGGTTGCTGTTCTGGGTCCCCTGGCCCTTTCGGTCGTGAGCCGGTCGTCGCCATCCCTCCATCCAGTCGCTGGCCTCCGAAGGAGAGTCAATAAAATATGCTTTTTCACCATCTAGGACCTTTAGTCATGCGGGGTACAACATCATGTACTTTACTCCTTGGTCTCTGAGGGCTCTCGACACCTTCGAACGACCTGCGCTGATGCTGTACATTTAACGTGAAGTCAGGGAAGAAGCGAATCGTAGCGTTGTCTAACTGTAGGTCTCCGGACACTCGTGACGCCTGCAGGATGGCATCTCGATCTCTATAGTTTAGAATCTGAGCAATAATGGTGCGTGGGGGGGGCCACAGGCTTGGGCCTCCCCCCCAGTGCGCGGTGGGCCCATCCACCGAGAAGAAGTTGGAGAGGCGCTTCGGCTTCAGATGTTTGAGTATGAGATCCTCCACAAAGCAGTCCGTGGACGGGCCCTCCATTCCCTCCGGAACCCCCACGATACGGATATTGTTACGCCGCGCTCGGCCCTCCTGATCTAGGAGGCGGGCGGCAATGTCTACTTGATTTTTCGTGAGCGCGGCAACTTGCTCCTCGAGTCTCTTTGTTTTGGATTGTAAGCTGCCGATGCCGCTCTCAGCCTCCGCGACCTTGTCTGACATTTTGCTAAAGTCCGCGTGAAGTAGATTGACTTCCTCTGTTACGGAATCCAACTTGGGCTCCATGGTACCACGCATATCTTTCAGGGCGCTGCGCATCTCCTTTATAGCCAACATTATGTCTTTGAGTGATGGATCCGGCCCGTCGTCGGCCGCCTCACACTGCTGGTGCCCATGTTGCTGGTCGTCCTCCCTGCCCATGTTGACCGTGTACTTGTTGATGTGGTTTGTTTGGCTCTGAGTTTGCAGTCTAGTACGACCCATGATCTTGAGGACTGCCTCGACGCTCGCCGCTTTCCGCTGGGACCCACTCTCCGAGGCTCCCGTGACAGGGCCCCCGTACCTTGCACCGCATCACTGGCAGGCGTCGCTCCCAAGGCCCACACTACACATGAGAGCTCACAAGCTGGGTGGAGCCGAGTGCTCCCCGGGGGGACTCCCGACAGGGCTCTACAGGGTCCTCTGTGGAGCCCAGAGTGCAGCTCGCTGTTACTCTCCGGTCGCCGAGCCTCAATGCACGGTTTTGGGTCCCAGCGCTCCAAGGCACCGCAGCAGGCACCACCCAGCGGCTGCTCCCGTGGGCCCACTAGAGGTAGCCCCAATGAGCCGTAGCGCCTCGTGCCGCTGTTGTCACAAGTACCCAGTGCAGCCTGTCCACTGCCAGCTCGGTTCCACTTGCCACTCAGTGCTGCTATCGTGCTCCCGCCGGCGCTGGGAGCACTCTGCCCCTCTGTGTGCCGCCTCTGTGTGGGTCCTGAGCACTTTTCGCGCTCTCACCTGGCTACAGGTGCCTCATCCCAAGCAGTGCATCAGCTCCTCAGGCCCCGCCGGGCCCCGTCCGCCCGTCTGAGGCTCACAGGGTGCCTCTGGCGTTATGCTGCGCGGTATGGCCGTATTCTTTCCTGCGGCCCTCTCCTGTGCCACTTGCAGTTCGCGGGACCAGCCGCGGCGCTCCTATCCTCGGTGCGCTCGGCCCTCCGCGGCCCCCGTGTTGTCTCCAGCTATGAGGATCTGAGCCGGCCGGGGGGGCGGTCACACAGTTCAACGCGACCGCCGCCTCCGAGCCCGGAGTCTGTTGCTGGATGAGCCGCTACCTCTACGGTGTCAGCGCTTTTGGGTCGATGCCGCCCGGCACTTCTTATGCCCGGTGGCCACCTCCTGGATTCCCCCTCGCACTGCAAAGCTTCAGGGCCGGGGCTCGGCCACGGAGGGTGGCATCTTGCCGCCACCAGGCTCACCGGCTGCGATCTCGTTCGGCTGCCAAAGGACGCCCGCAGCGGATCGGCACAGGAGTCGGAGGCTGTCCGCCGCTTCCCTCCAGCTACACAAGGCGGTAGGTGCCGCCAATACTTTTGGATTGTGACAGATTTTGGGTGTTATATCAAGATCTGCTGCTCTGCTCCCCTAGTGTGCGGCCATCTTCCTTGGCTGCAGGCTACGCCCCTCACATCCCAATATTTTCAACTCTCAAATCATGTTTCCAATTACTTGAACAATAGATAGATTTATGGCTGATTGATAGAAATTTGCCTAGAAACGCCTTTATCCATAGTCCTTAGTGTCTGTGATATCACCACTTCCAACATCCCAGTATTTCAAACCCACGAATCATGGTTCTAATTAATTGAATAGAAAAGAGATTTATGACTGATGAAGGTGTAATTTGCCTAAAAACATCTGCATCCGTAATCCTCAGTGTCTGTGGGATTACCCCTTCCAATGTAGCATCACTGCTGAAGATTAGATGAAGGTCTACTGCTAGTACCTCTGGTATTACTAGTTGCTCCTGATGGATGCAAGGCTTGCATTCCACACCCTGCTTACCATCCACACTGGGGCAAAGAACCTGCATACCTGTAGAAACTAACACCTCATTCCCTCCCTATCTGTCAATCCCCACCAAAAAACAAAAAAATTCCCATCTGAATCGATCAACAATCCTTTGAGAGTGTGAAATATGCTGCTGCCTCTGGGTGCACTAGGACAAAGACTTTGGAATAACCCATAACCCCATAGTAAGTACAGACCCAACCTCTTGAAATTCAAGGAAGTCCTAAAAAGTAAACTATTTTGCATCATGGGTTGGGCTGAAAAATATTGGTAATGGTTACTCATTTCCCCTTCCAAAAAGCAAGATGTATTGACTTCCCGGAAAGCTGTCTTAAATTACTGAAGGTCTGAGCGCAGTGCCATGCAAATCTCCTAAATAAATAAATCTGAAACATGAAAGCAAAAAATGCGGATGTGAGGGGAGGAGATGGTGCCCCGCGTTAACCACAATGGGAGTGCACCTGGGGATGATTCCTGTGTATCTATGACAAAAATTTTACCGATGGATAGATGGTAAGTGATGGCTAAACATATGATCCAGCATGCATGGAAAGAACGTTTTATTGTAAGAACGCAGTTCTGTCTACTCATGGGACATCAATGCTTTTTTTCCACATTGTTTCATATAAATTCAAATTAAAGATTTTGAAAAAAACATAAACTATAGAAAGCGCTGGCCCACCTTTATGTAAATAGCATTTTGGTTGTAGAAAAGCGCAGAACACTTTTACCTTGGTCTGTACCTTAGTGCAAGCAGTGTGCCTGTTGGGTACTTTCGCCAACTTGCAAACTCGCAGAATCCCATTGTTCCTCTTCTCGTGTAGTTACCTTGCTTCGGGAGGCAGTATGAGAATATACTCTGAGTTGAATGAGAGCCACACAAATTCCATATCATTTAAGATGACTGCACGAAGATAGGAGTCTATCCTGGGCATCCTCACACCCTGCTGCAAAGTTAATCGAGGCCTCTTGTTGTCAATAAATGATTTATGATTCTGCAGAAATGCGCTTCGATGATAAACATTGTACTGAGATATTTAACTTTATTAAAATGTGTATAGCAATACTCTTTGTAAACAAATTGTTGTCTTTATTTTTGACTATGTTTGGCAGAGGGTGAGTGCTTGCTGCAGCATACTTCCAACCCCTCGTGTACTACGTCTTGATAAAGAAGAGTGCCATTATTATCAGTCAGCAGCATTGATTTAATGAAATTATCTCTCTTTGTTTTTAATTCACCAGGTGTACTTCTGGGCATTGCTATCCGGACGGGGAGCCCTTTGAGTCTGAACTTGGCAGAGCCAGTATGGAAGCAGCTGGCAGGAATGAATCTAACAATTGCTGATCTCAGTGAGGTAGGTATTGTGTGGATGTCTGTACAAAAGAGAACATTGGCACAAATCCTCCCTGTCCACCCCCTTTGTAGCAGGCAGTGTGACCTAGGTTATCTGTCCATCCGTTCAAACTACAAAGGGATATATGTAACATAGGCGGCTGCAAAGCGATGATTTAAACAGCAGTGCACCTACACCGATAGATAATTACTTAAAGAGTAGGTTTGGGTTTAAAATGCATGCTGTCTCTCAACATTGATCGAGATACATTGTAAGTGGATTTAGGAATGAGGAGTAGGTGTGAAAAAAGCGTCCAAAAATAGTGGTGTTTTTGACTTCTGATATCAATTATGTTATTACATTTATCATTGCACGAAAATGAAAAGATGTTTTTATTTTTGTATTGACACACTAAGGAGATGATCTTGTCTAGAACTGCAGGCCAAATGATAGCATAGAAGGAGCTAAAAAAAATGATAACGTTGGAGAAAGTATTAAAATGTTTTTTTGTTCTGCTATCCGTTACTAAGAGTTTTATAAAATAATTTAAAAGCTCTGGCGTTGTTTTTCTGATGGCTACTTTTAACCGCAGATTCTTCACCTTTAGAATATTCCAAGGTACCAGACAGGATCCAGGGAAATTTTTAAGCTAAGTTGTCATCCACCAGTACGTAGTGCCATGTAACTCTGCGGTGATTCCGTACCACCTTGTAAGTGGTTGAGCCGAGCCTCAAATAAGCACCAACCTTGCACACTGTTCCTTTCTTTCTACACTCGTCGGCACGGATTCAGAGCTCCAGTCCAACTTTGCTGGTCATTCAACGACTCTTAAAATTTCTTATATTGTGTGCTAGTGGAAGATATTTTCCCTGAAGACAACAGGATTCAAGATGTGCTGAGATTGCAGGAAGCAGATGTCAGTCATGGGCCTGCACAACATGTCTTTGGTGCTTGGCTTCGGTCATGATTTAAAGTTGTGCAATAAATATGCCCTCATGCACCAAACGGCAAACCAGTAGCAAGAGGTGAAGCGTTACGTTCCTGAACATAAGAGAAGGTCGTGGTTGAAACATAAGTCCCAGTCTAAGTTGTGGGCTGCTTGCAATGTCGTTGAAGAGGCCTGTTCTGGACAGAGTTGCTGGATTCCTTTTAAGGTTGAAAATGCACCATAAAGGCAAAACGCTCCGCAAGTCTCCGTCCGTCCCTCCTCCCACCCCACTCTAAACCAGGCTTCAAGGCACAGGGGCATCAAAAGAAAGATTTTACCCTGGAAGCATCTTCTGACTCCAATCTAGTCCCACAACCCCACATTCCCTGGTCCACCATTAAGCCTGCAAATTGTGGCCTTCAAGGAGGCCATGTTGCAACTCTTTCAGACTCTTAAAGCTCCCTCTGGCCCACCAGTTGACTTTGTCAGCGGACGATCCCTTGGCACCAACTGACCCCTTCGGCCCTGCCCATCAGTGGTCCCAACCAGTGCCTGTTCAGACTTCCACCCCAGTTCCTGGATTCACACCAGTCCGTTCTGTGCCGGCGCCCATTCAGACTCCACCTGTGCTAGTCCAAAATCCATTTCCAACGTAAGTCTCCAAAACAGACACCAACTTACGTCAGGCCTATGTTAACCCATGAGATTACAAAAGCACAGTCAGTCATTATTCAATCGGAACTCTAATCCTTGGCCTCTACTATCGGAGATAGAGGCCTTATTCAGATCTGATTCTATGCTGTTTAGAGTGTACAAAATGGATACATACACATAAAAAATGTCCAGCTTTTTATGGTCTCCTTTCTACTCGGACAGAGTTATCTCTGGAAATTGCAAGGCCTTCACTCACATAAAAATGCTGCATACTTCATCATCTGGCTTCCTACACCCTATAGATTCCAAGGTGGGCTCTACCACTGCGAGTGGGAGCAATGTTTTTTTAATTTTTTATTTGGCTTGTGTGCTCCACACAATCAGACCAGAGATAAAATAAATGAACTTTATTATTGAATGTCCTGATAGGATTAAAATCATGAGTGGACTATATAAGTGATACTAGTTACTCTATACCGTCAGCATGTTTCGACCGTCTTAAACACGCCCAAAGGGTCAGCAGCCTTCATCAGGACATAGTCTCTGATTTAAAAAAAGTGGTACCTTATCATTAAAGGCTAACCTTATTCACCATGGCTGTACTATATTGGATAATCCATGAACTATTTGTTTCAGATACCTCTATATCCACACCCTATACAAAATGGTCCCCACAACGATGATGAGGCACACAAACTGCTTAACCATTGCTCTACTAATAACACGCTTTGCTTGGGTCTAAAGAATGCCAGTGGGCTTGATACTTCTCCGAATTTTGAGCTGTACTGGTTGCCTGGGCCACCAATGGAAGAAAATACCTCTTTCGCATTAGTAGTGCGAAGGGCAGAAGAAGTGCTAGTCTTACAGTTGCATACTGTTGAAACTAAGGAAAACACAAAATTGATGGTGAAATGCATTATTTAATCTCAGCCACTGGTAATTGCAAGTGCCACAATCTAGTCATTGTTTTTTTGTCCACGATGCAACCTCAGGAAGGAAACGGGCACATGCAAATCAGCTTTTGCATTAGTCCAGCCCCAACTATCTGATAGAGACATCTAGCCGCAGATTCCTTAACTTAGAATATCCCCAGGCGTCAGACTGGATTCGTAAAAAAACTTTGCAGCAGCACCTCTGCGCGCCGGGGGACGGCGCCACACGACCCCACCCTGACGTTGTCCACGTACGTGACGTCAGCGAGGTCATATAAGTCCCTCCTGGCGCACTGTCGTCAGTTTCCTTCTTTTCCACGTGCAACGCGGATCCGGAGTGAGTGGTTCCTCTGTCCTGTTTTCAGTCCTTGTCGACGCTTCGCATCGAGGAACAGTGTGCGATATCTTCGGGCTTTAAAACTTGCAATTCCTGTTCGCGACAGATGTCCGCGACGGACCCGCATCTTATTTGTACGTGGTGTCTGGGCGAGCACCATGACTCCACGGACTGTGAGGCGTACCAACACCTGAAGCCCAAGTCTCGGCGCGAGCGCCGTATGAAGCTTCTCTCGGCGCGGTTGTCCAGGTCAGAGTCGTCTCGCCCCCTGGCTTCTTCAACAGCATGTCCCTCCTGCCGTCGTTCGGGGTCCGGGGCCGCCGTTCACCACTTGGTAAGTCGAGGCGCTTGTCGCCAAGGTCTTCGACCTCCCCTTCTTCTTCTGTTGTCAGGAGCTCTGGTTCCCGGAACGTTTCCGGACGTGCGCTCCCAGCAGTCGCCCTACCCGCCCTTTCCAGGTGTGGGGGCAACTCGGGCCCAAATGGAGGCATATGCCGCAGCTTTGCAGGCCTCCCTTGGGCCCTCTCCCGTCCCTGGGGCGTCCTCAGGGCCTCCGCTTCTTGCGGGCTCTCCGACGGACTCACCGATGGGTTCGCCCTCGGCACCAATTGAGCCTCTACCCCCCAGGGACGTCGGAGATGTGGTACTGTTAGGGCGTGGCCCAGTTGGGTCCCCCTCTGCGGTCCACGTGAAGTCGTTATGGCGCTGCCCGCCAGGGTCCCCCTCTATGACCCACAGCGCCTTTGCTGCGCCGCATAGCCCCTCTGGGTTCCTTGCGGCGCCACAGGTGGTTGCCAGTGCTCATAGCCCTGCTCTGAGCACACCCCAGGCTCCCGGTCCGGCAGTCGCCTGTCAGGAGCCGGGGTCGGCGCCATACCAGCGCCGGGGGCTCGCCTCCTTGGCTCCGCCTCCATTGCTTTCTCCGGAGTCGGAGCCTGTTCATATGCCGTCTTCTCGCCCACCCTCCCCGGCCTTACTGTTGCCTGTGCCCCCCTTTGGAATTTGTTAAGCTTCCTCAGGAGCTCCCAGATCCGGCAGGCTCTTCGACTCCCCCAGATCCAACAGGCTCTTCGCCTCCCCAGGAGCAAAGTCAGGATCCTCATTCTTCAATGGGACTCCCTTCTTGGAACATTGGTCTCACCCTCACTGTCTGGGGAGGGTCAGTTTACAACCCTTCCCCACTGATGAGTTGTTGTCTCCTCCACGGAGGGCTACTGAGGCCGGTGCGGCTTTTTTGAGGGTGGTCTCATTGGCCACCTGCATTTTGAGCATGTAACCACCTTATCTGTCGACCCCTTGATTGAGGTCCTTCATCGGGGGTCCGGGACTGTGGAGCTGCTTCTACCCTTTGAGGCTTCCCTTTATGATACCCTTTTAGGTACCTGGGTCCGGCCGGCTTCAGGTGATCCCGTGGCTCATTCAGTTTTGCACCGCCACCGCCCGCTCCGCATGATCCTGTTTGTCTTTTTGTACACCCTGATGTGCAAGGGTTTTTGTTGCAGACTGCTTTCCCCTCCCTGCCTCCTCTAATGCTTCCTCCTTCTCGGGAGTCCCGATGGCTAGAGTCATGGGGCAGAAACGTCTTTGCCTCCACTAGTGCGGCCCTACGATCCTTGAATACAACGTGTTTTAGCACGGGCTACTTCTGCCCTGTGGGACTCTGCAGAGTCTTTGCTTTCGGCCACCTCTGAAGGTGCTCTGGCTGATCTCCTCCGGGATGGCCACGACCTTGCCGAATTTACAATCCGCTCAGCTTTAGATACTGTGGATTCTTTGGGACGTGCTATGGCGTGCTCTGTTGCCTTAAGGCGTCACGCTTGGTTATGCGATAGTGTCTTCCCTGAAAATATCCAGGAGCGACTGGATGACTTACCCTTTGATGGGGTTTTGCTTTTTGATGCTCACGCCGATTCGGCGGTTCATCGGCTCCTTGCGGGCTTTCGTCCTCCCACTTAGGTCTTCTTAGGCATTTCTTCCGCGGTGGTACTTTTTCATTTCGCATCCTTTAGCTGCGCTCTGTGTTTTACATGGGCGGTGAGCCTTACGTCTTCTTTTCCTGTGGTCAGGGGTTATTACCCTTTTATTGGCATCCCTTGGATGCGTTTTGCTTTGGGCTGCCAGTTGGTCCCTGTTCCACAGTTTGCTGTGTCTGGTCCTCTGACTGTGGTATTGAGCCAGTGGCTCAGCTCTGTAATGTCATACGGCTCGGAACTCATGTTCACGGGTTCGGTTCGTTACTGTGCTCTTTTGGCTTGGCTTACTGCCCTAAGAGGTGTTCCCGATTGTTTAGGGCTATGCATACTCCGTGTGGGGTACTGGTATGCTATTATATAGCTTTGCTTATTTCATCTGGGCCTGGAGATCCTGTGGGCTCCATGCATCGCTTGGGTATCCGTTGTACGGCGTTCTATGTTTTTCCCTGGTGCCATCTTCTTGTGCCATGGTCATCCTGCCTGTTCCACCTCCTTGGGAGGTTTCTTGCTCTCATCTTCAAAAACGGCTCCTACCTGCACTTACTGTACTAGGTATGCCCCGGTATGATATGTTCATGCTCCTGGCTTGTTCTGTCTCTACATATTTATATGTTTATACACTTTAGTATATGTGCAGGTTCCTTTAGTATTCCTCTTCCTACATCGCCACCTCTTTTCGGGGCTGCGATGTGTGGGGGTGCTTTTCTGAGTGGTTGCAAGTTGCCCATAGGTTCCTCCTTGCTTCCGCTTACTGGGGTGATTTCTCAATTTGACAAATGCTCCCTTTTTGGTGTTCCACACCGTACGTGCCTTTTCTGGACTGTTTGGTCTTGGATTCTGATGCTCTTTCCAATTGTTAACGCTACGCCTGCGGGACAGCTCCTATGATGGCAGTGGTCCTTGACTACTGCCTGCAAGTCGATATTGTGGGTTGTTTCTCGCTTTGGCTTCATACTGCCTGGTTGGGCACTTTTAAGCTTTTTGTGTAAGCCACTTTGAGGTCTCTGGCCGTTTGCCTGCTGCGTGTTTCTACCTGCTTCAGCAGGTTTAACATTGATGCTATTTGCTCCTATTTCCCCTTTTTGGACTGGGTGTGCAATTGGCGTGTTTCTTGTTCCACGGCTATTCCAATCGCATTGCTCAGGTTCTAGCTCTTGCTCTAGCAACATGGGTGTGGTGTAGCGCCATTGTCGCATTTATAGGATATCTCCCATCCCGTTATTTCTGCTCTTCCGAGCTGCTTGGGTTGCTGTCGGGCTGTTCCGCCACAGCCTCCCCCCTTTATCCGTCACTCTGTTGCCGGATCCATGCTTGGCGCTGTCTGTTGATCTGTCGCAGACCTACCTCCCCTTTGGGGTATGGCTGTGGTATCTATTCTAAGTTAAGGAATCTGTGGCTAGATGTCTCTATCAGATGTACGAGTTACTTACCTTCGGTAACGATGTATCTGGTAGAGACGTTGTCTAGCTGCAGATTCCTTAACGTCCACCCAGCCTCCCCGTTCTGCAAGGGCCTTGCCAAGTGGGGTTCTGCGCTGGCCCCCCTGTTACAGTTACAGTAGCAGTTTAGGTAGAGGGGGCCTGCAGAGACAGACTGCAGGTGGTGTTGAGATGTCCACACCAGGGAACCCTAAGGTGGGCTTCGAGTCTGGAGGGTGTGAGGACCACGATGGCACTGCTTGCCCACTTCAGCTCGAGCTAGGCAGCTCAGGTGCAGTGGTGCTTTCTGGTGTCAGGTTTTCGCGGTATTGGAGCCTCACAGTTCCCTCTTGATACCTGCAAGTTGCAGGGGGAACAGCTCTGCTGCTCCACAGGAGTTCCTGAGTCTTTAGAGAAGTGCTGGCAGTCCTCCTAGGCTTTGGAGGATCAGCAGCTTACTGGGGAAGATAACTTTAGCACAATTGTCGAAAATAGGCAAACAGACCGGCAGGGTTTGCGCCAAGTCAGTTGCTACTTCTGCTGTTCTTGCTTTCGCAGCTCTTTGATCGTTCTTCATTTGGTTGGGAGGATCTAATTTCCTGGTGCCAAGGGCTCCCTTAAATACTAGATTTAGGGGAGTGTAAGGGTAGTAGCCAATGGACAACCTACACCTGGGTCACTACGCCCCCTATATGACCACTTCCTGTGAGAAGTGGGCCTAACCCTGTCCCATAGTTCCTAAGTTTGCCATCACAAGATGGCGCACTCTGAAGTTTCGTCTTCACTTCAGGTAGCCCACCTTATGGGTGAGACTAGTCTGAAGGTGAACACGCCTATTGGACTACTAATGTTCCCACCTGAGCAGCTGCCAAAAGGGCCCTGGTCAAGGGTGGGGGGGGGAGGCCAGCATCCTCACCTGTGAAGGAAGCCAGATTTGCATACCAAAGGCTGTGGGCTCTTTGAAACTCCCTGCCTTTGCATGCTAATTCGCAAGCCCTCCTGTGGGAGGGAGCGTAAACACCCTCTGGCCAAGCAGGCTTTGTTCCTTGCCTCCCTGAGAACAAAGGCCCTCACCCTTGGGATCAGAAATGCGTCTGGGGAGACAGGATGGCCAAGAACAGTCGGTGGACACACCAGTAGCTGGTAGGTTTTCAGGAGGCACCTCTAAGGTGCCCTCTGGGTGCATGTATTAATAAAACCAACACTGGAATCAGAGTGAGCTTATTGATACAAGAGGTTTAATACCAAACATCCCTGGTTTCAGCAAAGCCATCATGTGACTGGGGAACTCAATTTCACCAGTATCCAGCACGTGTACTTAAAATGGCTTCCCTGGTCACTTGTACTCTCATCAGTAGAACTGACCAGCACAGAGGCATATCTGCTCATGGAGATATGTCCATACGAGTAGTATAGTACACCCTGTATCTGATAGACTACTAGCCGCAGATTCCTTAACGTAGAATTATCCACAGGCGTGAGACTGAACCCGGAAAACGTTCTTGCCCAGCATCTCTGCGCGCTTGGGGGCTGTACCACGCGACTCAGCCCCGACGTCCTCCACGGGCCACACATCAGCGAGGTCACATAAGCCCCACCCCGGCGCGCTGACGTCAGTTTTCTTCTTTTCCGCGTGCAACGCGGACCCAGATCGTGTTCCTGGCCTGCTTCAGGCCTTCTTTTTCCGCTTTTAAGCGTTTTTCACAACAGTGTGCGAATGCCTTCGGGCTTCAAGACGTGCTCGTCTTGCGCGCGCCAGATGTCGGCGACGGATCCTCACCCTATCTGCATGTGGTGTTTGGGGAAGCACCACGCCTCCACAGATTGTGAGGCGTGTCAGCAAATGAAGTCGAAGGCCCGGCGGGAGCGCCGGATGAAGCTCCTTTCGGCACGCATGTCCAGGTCGGCGTTGGCGCCGCGTCCGACCCCCGCGGATGGCTTCAAGACCCTCCGTCTCCAACATCGTCCTTCTCCCAGGCCGCAAGGGCGTCGCTCACCTGTTGGTAAGTGTCGCAGTTTGTCCCCGAGGCCCGGTCCCTGGCCAGTTGGGGGCGTGGGTTCTCTGCGGGTGATGCGGCCCGCGCGTCGCCACCCTATTCGCCGTTTCCCAGCGCTGGGGCGACCAGAGCCCTGATGGAGGCCTATGCGGCAGCCTTGCAGGCCTCTTTGGCCCTTCCTTCTCCTCCTTCTCTTCCTGGGACGTCTGCGGATCCCTTGCCGTGTGCGGGGACTTCTGTGGCGTCGCTGGCGGCTCCGACGCCTCAAGGTTCGGAGGATGTGGTGCCGTCGGGGTGCGGGCCTTCGGGGTTCCCTCCTTCGGACCATGGCGCCTCTGCCTTGCCGCAAACCCCAGCGGGGGCCCTGTGGTGTCGCGGGAGGTTGCCGGGGCTTGGAGCGTGTCCTCGAGTCCCCCTCGGTACTCTGGGCAGGCGGCGGCCTTGTCCGAGGCAGAGGTGACTTTGCTCAGGCGCCGGAGGCTGCTGGCCCTGGCGGCACCGCAGGGGCCGGCTAGGGGTCGGGGTGTCTCCCCGGGCCCCCCTCATCCCTCCACGCAGGCGGCTGCCTCGTCGGAGCTTGAGCCGACGCCTTTTCTGCGCCGTTCCTTAGCTGCCCCGGCTCCGACCCAGCTCTGGTCTCCTGCGCCGCACGTTGTGGCGGAGGTCGTTCCGGCGTCTCCTTCGGCGCCGGTTACAAACTCTACGGCGCCGGGCCAGCGTCGGGTCGTTGACTCATCTTCGGATGCCCCCTCTTCTTCAGAGGTTCGGCGGTTGATGGTTTCATCTTCTCCGGAGACGGGCCGCCACTTAGTGGAATTTTCCCCGGCGTCTTCTAAGGACGGCTCTTCGCCGTCGCCGCGCCCGCAGTCTTCGCCGGAAGGACCTCCGGTTCCCCATTCCTCGGTCCCCCTTCCTCCTCTCTGGGCTTGGCCTTTACTTCCTCCGGTTGGGCTGGGGGGCGGCCGCCTTAGCTTGCAGCCGTCGCCCACAGGGGAACTGCTTTCCCCGCCGCGGGGCCCTACGGAGGCCGGTGCTGCCTTCGCTCGGGCTGTTTCCACGGCGGCGGGGATCTTGCGCTTGGGCGCTCCGGCTGCCCATTTCCCCACGGATCATCTTCTGGGGGTCCTCCATCAGGGTTCTGGTGGTCGGGAGCTGCTTCTTCCCTATGAGGCTTCGCTCCACGTCTCTTTTGGGGGCGGCCCGCCACGGGGGACCCGGTGCCCCAGCTAGTTCTGCACCGCCACCGTCCTGCGCCGCATGACCCGGTCTGTCTTTCCCTCCACCCCTCTACCAGGGGTCCTCTTTTACAGACTGCCTTTCCCTCCCTACCATTGGTGTTGCCTCCCCCGTCACGGGAGGCCCGCTGGTTAGATTCCTGGGGGCTCAATATTTTGGCCTCCACCAGCGCGTCTTTGCAGGCCCTTAACACTCTTTGTGTCTTGACAAGGGCCACTTCTTGCTTGTGGGACTTGGCGGAGTCCCTTATGTCTGCCGCTTCTCAGGAGGGTGCCTAAGTTGATCTCCGGCACCATGTGTTGGATGGCCGGGAGCTGGCAGCCTTTATTCTTCACTCGGCTCTGGACATTTCGGACGTGCTTGGTCGTACCATGGCTTCTTCGGTGGCCCTTTGTCGACATGCCTGGCTACGCGATAGTGTGTTCCCGGAGAACGTGAGGGAACGGTTGGTGGACCTTCCTTCTGATGGCACTCTTTTGTTCCACGCCCTGGCAGATTCTGCCATTCAGAGGTTTCTTGCAGGGCTTCCTCCTCCTCCTCCTCCTCCTCCTCCTCCTCCTCAGTGATCTGTGAGTTGGTCTGTGTTTTGGGAGGTGTTCTTCTGTTGTTTTCCTGGGGCCTTGTAGCGCGTCGCCCCGGTTGTGTGTTCTGTCAAATACAAATCAACCCAGCCGGATTTAAATATTTGGGAATTTTTATCTCATTAGACCCCTCGGTCCGCTATGCCCAAAATCTTCTTCCCCCTCTTCGAAAACTCAAAAGTGATATTGCCAGTTGGAAGACACTTCCCATCTCACTCCTGGGCAGGGCCACGCTATTCAAAATGATGGCCTTACCACGATTCCTTTATGCCCTACAAAACACCTTAGATTTAGTTCCAGCACATTACTTCAGGGAGATCGAGGGCCTGCAAAGGGACCTATTATGGAACGGCAGGCCCCGAATCGCCCTGAACAAACTAACGCTAAACTGGTACGACGGAGGCATTAACGTCCCGGATATCAAGAAATACTATTGGGCATCCCAACTGGCAGCCATCAATCATTGTACGTACGGTCGTGCGGACGACCCGGGCTACGCCATGGACAGATGGCTCCTTCCGGGGTGCAATTACGGTAGAGCATTGTATTCCCGACCTAAACGATTTGTGTTGACTGGCCCCACGAAACATTCCGTTCAAATTTGGCATGACGCTACCAACTCACTTGGTTGGAGACATAAATTAACTTTGGCCACCCCTCTTTGGGATTCAGAGAAACTGGGAGATGTGTGGAAAACGAAGGGCTTCGATAAGTGGGATCTGATCACTATTTCAGCTATTAAGGATATTTGGGGAAGAGGAGGAGTCAAGTCCTTCAGTACGCTTCAGAGCGAATATGAGCTTGCAGACCCTGAATATTTTTGTTATGCACAGGGTTTTGCACTCACTCCAATCTTCGTTGCCTAAGGGATCTGATCCCCCGGAGGCTTCTCCCCTGGAGGACAGAGTTTGACGGTCACCTCCCCGAAAGAACAATCTCATTAATATACAAAAAGTTAATCAATCACATGGCAGACCCTCTACGGACACTGCGGGATAAGTGGACACATGATGGGATAGAGCTAGACGAGGAGGATTGGCAAGTTGCAGTGTCCTCCCCTAAAGAGGTGGCTATTCCGGCACGGTTGCGACTGGTTCAGCTTAAGATCCTTCATAGGATCTACATAACAGGGCCCCGGTTAGTACACATCCGGTGGTCTGACACAGGCGAATGCAAAAGGGGATGCGGCCTTACCGGAACATTCATGCACACCATTTGGGAATGCACACATATCAGCTCTTACTGGCTCCAAATCCATGACACAATCAGTGAGGTGTTAAGCGTCTCCCTCCGCCCGGAGGCAAGACGATGTCTTCTAAATATTTGGGAGCCAACGGATTTGAACACTTCTCAGACGCAATGGGTCACACTAGGGTTCATGTTGGCCAAAAGAAACATCGCCCAACTGTGGGGGGCAGCACAACCGCCCACTTTAGAAGCCTGGGAGAAGAACCTTGATTGGTGTATGTTTAGAGAAAAAACTGTATATTTGGCAAGGGGGTGTCCTAGGAAATGGTCCCGTATCTGAAACCCGTGGAATGTTTATAGAGGAGAGATCTGTACACCGCCTCAAAGTATTGAGCATGATGATCCTATATCCCCATACTGTTCCTCTCTATGGTGAAGTCAATGTATCCATCCACCCATGCGTACTGTAATGTATAACTTGCACGACCCTCTGCATTGTATTACTTGCCGATGTATGTTTAATAAAAAGATTTATAAAAATAAAAAAAATCTGGTACTTACCTTTTTGATGTGCGCTCCTTTTGAGCCGCTTCACAACTGTCCTCTTCGTTTATTAACTTTGAAGACTGCTTTCCTGGTTGCCATCACCTCCGCTAGGTGCGTGAGTGAGCTCCAGGCTCTTTCCTGTAAGCCTCCTTTTCTGTCTGTTCATCCGGACAAGGTTGTGCTTCGTACTCGTCCTTCCTTCTTGCCCAAGGTTGTCACTGCCTTCCACATTGGGCAAACTATCACCTTGCCCACTATCTTTCCGCCTCCGCACCCTTCCAGAGAGGAGGAGAGCCACCACCGTCTGGACCCAAAACGTGCACTTTCATTTTATTTGAATTGCACACAACAGTTCCGGGTGGATGACCAGCTCTTTGTTGGCTACGTAGGCGCCAAGAAAGGCCGAGCTGTACACAAGAAGACCATCTCCCGCTGGGTCGTCTTGTGTATCAAAGCCTGTTATTCTCTGGCTAAAAGGGAACCTCCGGTGGAGTTGGGCACCCATTCTACCAGGGCAACAGCAGCTACTACTGCATTGGGACGTGGTGTCCCCCTGCAAGACATCTGTCAGGCAGCCACGTGGGCCTCGTTGCATACCTTTACTAAGCATTATTGCCTTGACAGTCAAGTCCGGAGAGACGGCTTCTTTGGCCGTTCTGTTCTCCGTGACTTTCTGGTGTGATCTTGGTTTGCAGACCCACCACCGGGGTTGGTATTGCTGGGGTATCTATTGTAAGGTAAGGAATCGATCACTAACGTGTCGCTTTCAGATGCACAAGTTACTTACTTGTGTAACGATATATCTGTAAGAGACATTAGTTAGTGATGGATTCCTTACTGCCCCACCCATCCTCCCCGTTCTGAGAACTGATTTCTAGGGTTAAGGTCATCTCTTTCAGGGCCCTAGTTTCAATTCACCAGTGGTCAGTATCTTGCATGGCTCTGTGTTCCTGGCGCGGAAAGTCGTGTACAGAACTGACGTCCGCGCGCGTGGGCGCATCTACGTAGCTCCAGCGATGTCATCTCGGCGACTACGATGCAAGCGACGTACGCGGAGCCGTACGACGACGCCTACCGACGCACAGAGGTACTGCTGACGAATCTTTCTGGATCCAGTCTGACGCCTGGGGATATTCTAAGGTGAGGAATCTGATCACAAACTAATGTCTCTTACAGATATATCATTACACAAGTAAGTAACTTGTGCCTTTGTGCCATTTCAGCCTTTCTGCAGTTGCTAGATCAGCCATCACTCTTAAAATCCCCTGTTGTAAATAGGTTCTTGAAAGCTTTGCTACACCTTTTTCCACCTTCACCCTTCATCATTGCTCAGTGGGACCCAAGATTCCTTACAGACCCACTTCTCCTCCCCGCTCTGTGAATGGGTTTCTAGGGTCAGGGCTTTCCCATTTCAGGTCCCTTGTTTTCCACACCAGTTGTCAGTTTTCTTCGTGGCTTCATACTCCTGGCATGGAAAGTCGCAAAAAGAAACTGCCATCAGCGTGCTGGAGTGGCACCTATATTGGCACCACACACGTCCCTTCCGGTGTGGACGATGCCACGTGGAGCCAAACAGCACCACCTACCAGTGCAAGGGGTACTGCTCACTCAAGATTTCCATACCTAATCTGACGCCTGGGTAAGGAATCTGCAGCTGGAAAGTCTCTACAAAATAAGGCGTTACCGAAGGTAGGTAACTTGTTCTAGTGTAACACAAGTCACCAATGTATTTCTGTGTCTCCATTGTCTTCTTACATGCAAGTTTTATTCAAGGCACTTGGAAACCTGTTCTTGAACTTAGGGATATTTCATGCTATAACGACTTTCCAAGGTGAATGGCAGGGGCGTAACACAGGTCCCCTGCAGCACGGGCCCCCTCAGCACAGTACTCTGGCTGCAGAGCTCGTGATTGAGCCCGGAGGATGCCCCCTCACATGTCTTGCAGGGAGGCCCTCTCAAGTTTCGTCACGCCAGTGGTGAATGGTATCCATGAAAATTATCATTATGCATATTAGATACTTAATTGTGGATTATTTTCTTATACTGACTTTGTTTATCTTATGTATTTTCTTACTACAGGTCGATAAAGATTTTATTCCTGGACTTATGTACATTCGTGACAATGAAGCTACCTCTGAGGAGTTTGAAGCCATGAGTCTTCCTTTTACGGTGCCAAGTGCTAGTGGGCAAGACATACAGCTAAGCTCAAAACATGCTCATATTACACTCGAGAATAGAACTGTTTACGTGCGGCTGGCAATAAACTACAGGTTTGTTCTGATAAATTTAGCCTGCTGCTTTAAGTTGTGAATATTTATATTTGTGCGTAATTTATTAACCTTTTGGTAGAATTTCCCAACAAATGTTGACATAAATTACTTGTGTTCTTATTGATACTTAAATCTGCAGATTACTCACCTTTTTAATTTTCCCCAGACGCCAAAGTAGATCGAAAAGCTTTATTAAACGGTGCCATCAACTCCACTTCTGTCTCGTCCCGCCTCCGGAATGACGGTATAGAGCCATATATCTGAAAGAGACACGTTAGTGATAGATTCCTTACCTTAGAATATCCCCAGGCGTCAGACTGGATCCACAAAGTTTTGCTAGCAGTACCCCTGCGCATCAGTAGGTGGCATCGTGCGGCTCCGTGTCCGTCGCTGGCGTCGTAAGCGCCGAGATGACGTCACCGAGACTACTTAGGCGCCACCCATGCGTGCTGACGTCAGTTCTTTCTTTTTCCGTGCCAGAAAGCGCAGATCCGGTTAGAGCACGTTTCTTAGTCACTTTTGAACTACCCTTTTTGAGACTTTTGTCTCCTGTACAAATTTGGTTTCCTTGGTGCACGTAGGGATGCCTGGATTTAAGTCTTGTGGGGCCTGCAGTCGCAATATGTCGGTGGCGGACCCCCACGATGTCTGCCTCTACTGTATGGAGACCGACCACGACTCCTGGTCCTGTCGGGCCATGGCCCCGAAGGCCTTGAGGGAGCAGCACCGGAAGCTGCTGGAGGTCCGGCACTCGTCCCAGCACCGTTCCCGGTCCAGGGGCTGTTCCAGGGAAAGCTCGCGGGGCCACAGTCGTCGCTCCTCGGGCTCCAAGTCTTCCCCTTCGGATTCGGGTAAGAGACGTCACAAAAAGAAGTTGAAGAAGCGCGTTCTCTCTCCGACGTCCCCCCGTCGGTCCTCAGATGCGGACGAGGGGGACGGAGGCTTCGGAGCTCGAGAGTCCCGCGGCCTACCCACCTTACCCGGGTCCGTCGGCGACTCCCGCACAGGTGCAAGAGTTTCTTGCTACCATGGACTGCCTTTTTAGGCCTCAGGCTCCCGCCGGCGCGCCCTCCTGTGTCAGGATCCTGTTGGGGCGCCGCTGGCGGATCCAGCTTCGGCGCCACAGGATCCTGCGCCGTTGGCTCCGGCCCCAGCGCCACAAGGTCCATCGCTGCCGGCTCCGGCCCCAGCGCCACCCTCGGCTCCGACGCCGCAGTGGGTGCTTTTTGTCCCGCCCTTGCCCAGGTTCCAGGACCATTTTGGTCCTACCTGGGATCCGCATTGGGACACGGCGCCGGATCGGCCCCGGCCGGCGACTGTTCCCAACGCCGTTTGTTCCTTCTCCAGCTCCTGCTCTGCCGCCACGGTCTGTACCACATGCGGTGGAGGTGGAGGACGACTGGGAGGGCTCCGAGGACCCTCTTGCCCGTCAGTGTGACTCCGAGCAGGACTGGGCAGACGACTTGGAGGATGCCAGCGAACTCGACGTCTCCTCTTACCCAGGGTTTGCCTCTCCCCCGCCTACCATGGAGGAGGGCGTCTCCTACACGATGGTGCTCCATCGGGCAGCAGAGGTCCTCAACCTTGATCTCCCTACGGTAGCCCTCAAAACTAATCTCCTCACTGACGTGCTCCAGACGGCGTCCACTTTGTCGGAGCCCCTGCTGCCATTTAACGACGCCCTCACTGACGTCTTGCTGGGCACTTGGTCGCGGCCAGCCACAGGAGCCCCGGTGGACAAGAATGTCGCCAGGCGTCACCGCCCGGCGCCTGGTGACCCCGCTTTTCTGACCACTCATCCTATGCCTGAGAGGCTGGTCATCCAAGCCTCGACGTCACAGAGTGCCTTTTTCCACGGCCGGATAAGGATTCTAAGAAGCTGGAGCAGTTCGGTAAGCAGTTGTTCTCTTGGCCAGCTTGGGGCTGCGGTCGGTGAACACCGCATGCCTATTGAGCCGCTATTCCCACGCGGTGTGGGATACAGTTGCACAGGTGTTGCCTCAGTGTCCTGAAGAGACCCAAGCTGTGCTGTCCAAAGCTGTTGCCGAGGGTAAGGATGCGGCTAAGTTCGCCATTCGGTGTGGTTTGGACACCGCGGACTCACTGGGTACAGCAATTTCTACGACTGTGGCGCTTTGTCGCCACGCCTGGCTGAGATCTACCGGGTTCTCGCCAGATGTCCAAACCTCGCTCATGGACATGCCCTTTGATGGCGCTGGCCTGTTTGGCGATAAGGCCGACAGTGCACTGGAGCGTTTTAAGGACTCGCGGGCCACGGCCAAGTCCTTAGGTCTTTCCACGAAAAGCCCAGCCACTCCTGGTTTTCGTTTCTTTCGTGGCCACGGCAGAGGCACCCAGGCACTTTCCTTCAGCAAGCCTGTGCAGAACCAGCCTCAGCGCGGACGCGACTTCTGCAGAGGCGGGTCTGGGAATCAGTGTAGGGGTCAGTTCACCTCCGCCCCCGTTGCTTCTACCTCCAAACCTTCCTAATCCGAGCTTTGTGGAGCACCCCATAATAGTGGGTGGCAGGATCCGCCATCACCTCCCCTACTGGCACGCTATCACATCGGACAAGGGGGTGTTGCAGATCATCCATAGGGGTTACTCCCTTCTCTTTCAGTCCACCCCTCCAGCCATGCCACCTTGGTACCACAGCATGTTGGGGGGAACACTTGGCAACTCTCCAGCAGGAAGTTACGGCCCTCTTGGCCAAGGGGCCATTGAGTGCATTCCTGGGCGGGAAGTAGGGAGTGGTTGTTATTCCCACTACTTTCTGGTCCCCAAGGAGGACAGAGGGGGCCTGAAATGCTTTCCCAACGATGAAACCAGAATCTGGTTTGTAGAATCCAAAGTTTACTGTTTCACATCACCATGGGAGCAATCTTCCTATATCTACTCCATTTGGCGAGACAAGAATGAACCCCTTCTTTCATCAGAGCTCATCTTGCATCAATTTCCAGATTTAGACAATATAGTAACACATTCTCTATTGGATAGACACATGTAGCTGGAGATTCCTTACCTTTGAATTTACCAGGCGTCCGACTGGATCCGGAAGATTTTTCTTCGAGCATTGCCTGCGTGCCAGTAGGTGGAGTCGTTCAGCGCCATCTGCACTGGAAATGCTCGCAGCCCAGCAGTCAGTGCCATACCCGACTATGGAGATCACGGTCCCAGAGGAAGGTCCCGGGACTGCTCCAAGATCCCCAAGTCCTCTTTGTCCCACTCAAGATTGTCAGGACACTCAGGTAAGAGGCACAAAAAACACAAGAAGTCGAAGCGTGCTTCAACCTCTCCCCGTCTGTCGGCCTATGCAATGGAGAAACATTGGTGTTCAAGGCCTCGTTCTCCGGAGCCTGTGCCTGGGCAGACTTTGAACCTCCCTGCCTTGCCGGAGCAACTGACGCACAACTTAAGGAGTTTTATTTGGCCATGTAATTTTTTAATGGCCTGACTGTCGTGCCTTCGGGCCCCGTGGGGCTGTTGGGGTTGGTCATCGGGTTCCACACTGACTGCTCTGGCGACGATGGTCCCCCATGGATCCAGAGATGGATCCGGACTGGCCCGCCAGTTAAACCACTGCAACATTTCCTGACTCCGCTCCTGATGCTCCCTGCACCACCAGCGCCGCCAGTACCATTTTGATTCCAGACTATTGCAGCACGGACAGGACCAACAGGTCGTTTCCTGAGCCTTTTTCTGGAGGGCTGCGATTGGAAGAAGATTGGAAGGGGTCACTGGACCCTTTTGAAGACCGGCCTTATAACGAAATGGACAGGCATGAGGAATTGGGTAAGGCCAGGGGTCTGGATACCTCCTCAGATACTGGCTTGCTTTTTCCTCCTACTGTGGCCACCAAGGAGGATGCATCTTATGCAATGGTGGTGCACATGACAGCTGAGGTCCTTGACCTTCAGCTACCCACAGTGGTGGTCAAGACTAACATCTTGACAGAGGTGCTGCAACTGAGAGCTTCCTCTTCAGAACTCTTGCTCTCATTCAATGAAGTCCTCACAGACTTCCTTCTGGGTACATGAGCCAAGCACATGGGCTCCTGTCAACAGGACAATCGCCCGCAGCCATCGCCTTGCCCGGGGTGACCCAAAGTTCCTCCTGACCCTCCCCAGAGAGCTTAGTGGTCCAAGCCTCCACTTCCCATGTCTTGTTGCCTCACGCTCCCCTGGACAGGAAATTCAAGAGGCTGGACAGTTAGGGCAAGAATGCATTCCTTTCTGCAAGCCTTGCATTGCGGTTGGTGAACACCATATGCTTATTGGGCCATTATTCACATTCTGTGTGGGAAACAAGTGTGCAGGTGAAGCCACAGATCCGGAGAAGGCAAGGGCCATCCTCTCCCAAGCCATAACAGACCAGAGAGATCCAGAAAAGTTTGCCATTCAATATGGCTTAAACACAAATGACTCACTGGGTAGAGTGTTTTTTACGACGGCTGTGAGATGCCACCCCTGGCTGAGAACATTTGGCTTTTCAGGGGATGTCCAGGCTTTGCTTATGGACATGCCCTCTGATGGCACTCATCTCTGGAGACAAGGCAGACACTGCACTGGCAGCGCTTTAGGGACTCACGGGCTACAGCCAAGTCCTTGGTCCTCTCAGCTGCCTCCTGTCCCTAGTATGCCTTTCGTAGCTAAGGAAGGGGCTTTCAATTGCTCCAGGCCTTCCGCAGCCACCGAGCCGCACTAGTTTCATAACCCCTGAGCAGACAAGGGCGCGGTTAGTTCCGACCCTACAGGTCGGGTACCCAGAGGTTTGGTAAAGCCACACCGCCCACCCCCATGATCCGCCATCACCTCGACCACTGGCAACATTTTACTTCAGAAAGGTGGGTTCTCAAGATTGTCCGAAGGGACTACTCCTTCCCCTTTGAGACCATCTCTCCCTCCATGCCTCCATCCTTCGTCCGGCTGATGGAGTATCCGGTGGTGGTCGGAGCTCATCTGCGGGGGTCCGGTGCAGTCTTTCCCTATCTAGGCAACTGGCTGTTGAAGGCAGGTTCGCCCCGGGCTGTCATCTCCCACCTCTGGACTACGGCAGACCTTCGCGATTTGCTGGGGTTCAGTATCAACATGGCAAAGTCACACCTAACTCCCTCTGATTCTCCCTTTCATCTGAGCTGTTCTTGATACTGTGCAGGCTGGAACCTGTCACCCCGAGTGGCGAGTCCAGTATATTCAGACTATGATACTGATGTTTCAACCTCTATCCAGGATTACAGTGAGAATGACTCTGAGGCTACTGGGCCTAATGGCTTCCTGCATCCTGCTGGTGAGACATTCCAGATGGCATATGCAGGCTCTGTAGTGGGACATAGTTGGCGCAGCATCAGGAGAATTTCTCCAACATGGTCCAGATCTCGAAGGGAACTGCATGAGAAATGCAGTGGTGGCTGAGGAACCGCGATTGGGTCTGAGTTAGACCCCTCTTCCTTCCCCAACCAGATCTCAAAGTAGTGGCAGATACGGCACTTCTGGGATGAGGCCGCCATCTGGGAGAGATGGAGATCAAAAGACTCTTGTCTCCGGCGGAATCTGAACTCCACATCAAGATGCTGGAGCTCCGAGCGGCATTGAAAGCCTTTCTACCCTCCATTAAAGAAAGACTAGTTCAAGTGTTCAGACAACACCACCGGCATGTGGTACTGCAACAAACTGGGCAGAGTGGGGTCATGGACTCTTTGTCAAGAGGCCCTGAGTCTCTGGACATGGCTGGCACAGCAGGGGATATCCCTGGTAGTTCAACACCTGGCAGGTTCCCTGAACGCCAGGACAGACAAACTCAGCTGTTAATGCTTAGCGGATCACGAGTGGCATCTCTATCCGGAGGAAGTGCAAGGTCTCTTTCAGCAGTGGAGAGAGCCTGGGTTAGATCTGTTCGCCTCTGCAGAGAACGTGCAATGTCAGCTGTTTTGCTCGTTGAAGTTTCTAAGGCAGCTCTTGATCGAAGATGCTTTTTGTCTTGAGTGGAGCTCAGGCCCCCTGTACGCCTTTCCACCCATACCACTCCTGCCCAGAGTTCCCAAGAAGATCAGGAACGGCCGGGCCGAAGTCATCCTTGTGGCTCTGGACTGGGCACGGAGAGCATGGTATAACGAGCATCTGCAAATGTGCATTGATCCTCCGATTAGGCTGCTTCTTCAGGAGGATCTTCTGTCGTAGCTGCAGAGGAGGGTTCTCCACCAGAACCTGTCAACTTTATGCCTTCTTGCGTGAAGATTGAGCAGCAGCAGTTGATAGCTTTTGACCTTTCTCCCGACAGCTAAGATAGTGACATTCAAGCATTCACCATAAAGGAACCTTTCCTCCAATTCCAGTCAGACAGTGCAACACCTAGGACAAACCCTAAGTTTATACAAAAGGTCCCTTCATAGTTCCGCCTGAATGATCCAGTAATAATATATTCTTTCCAAATCCTCAAATCGTTGCTGAGAAGTCATTACATTCTTTAAATGTCAAAAGATGTCTCAAATTTTATTTATGTCACACACGAGAGGGTTCAAGGAAGAACTATGCTACATTATAGAAACTTCTATCCTATATGTCTTCCAAACTCATAATACCCACACAATATATAGGGTAGCACTAATAAAGAATAGTGAAAAAAGGGCACAACCAGGTTATGGATGAAAACCCTCACTCACCCGAGGGTGACATGCTTCATCATAGGGTTCCTCCAGCACACGGGGACCGCAAGGTACCCCGTGTGGGCTACAACTTTACCCAAGAGGGAAGGAGCAGGAATGCAAAGCACGTGTTGGTTCTACCAACTCGGTACGGTATGGAGGGGTAGAGTGCAAATAATAAAGTGAAAAGTGTATTAAAAAACTATCTACATAGAGGAACAACTTTATTCTTCCTTCCTATGTGGTAGTCAATTAAAATGCAAGTGAATATAGGATTATAGATAAATACCCTATCTAGTGATCAACATGTTTCTGCCCTAGTGACAATGTAGTTCAAGGCATTCATCAGGATCAAAAGACAGTCTGCTGTATCAGGTGTAAAAATCATAATGTGGTACTTAAGCCTCAATTTCTTGACCATCACGCGCATGTGTCGATCAATATGATAGGTCAGAAGGCTCTAAAGCATACTATGTATGTGTCAACTCAACCTGCTACAGAGTCTCACACCATGTCAGTTATGCTTCTAAAACTCATGGCGCTCTTTCAGAAACTCCCTCGAGAGTTCACTGACAGTGCACAGGCACACTCATCCAGATTCTAAATGTGTTCACGTCTAATGTCCAGGGATAGTGGTGTGTGTTTTCAATATTGTAACACAGCAGGAGCTCACTAATATTACTGCAAACAATCTCTGTGACATCCTTCCGCTTCTCATATGTGAGGCTCTGTTTTGATCTAAAAGAACTTTTTTATGGATGTTGCATGAAACTTAAACACAATATTTCTTTACAAAATGTCTGTAATATGTAGCAGACTCTTGCCCATCACCCAGATTAAAAATAGATTAAAGGAAAATAGCATTTAAAACAATCTGTTTAAGAATTTTTCAAGGTCATCAGGGCAAGGTCTGCAGAACAGAGCTGGCTCTATCAGGGGGCCCCCTGAAAGGCTAGGGCCCTGGGCCAGAACCCACTTTGCCCATGCTTTAAAACGTTTCTAAATCTATGAAAGATCCAATACCGGAGAAGAAAATGAATGACTTACTTGTAACTTAAAGACATGGTAGAACTACAGTTACAGGTATGTAAATCATTTTCTTTCATCCAGCATCCAGTTCCGCCTCCCAGTATTTTCTGAGCCTCAGAGATTCCCTAAGCAGGTGTAGCAAGGTGCCCACCCGTTCACATGCCCCCCTCCACCCCCTTTGCTTTCCATATGTGTACCCCTACAACTATCTGATCTGCATAACACCAGAGTCTCATTCAGGATGCCTGGTATTATTTCTTTAGGTTAGGGAATCCCAGCCCACCATCCTTGGGGGGTTTGTTGTAAGATATATTTCGCTTTTTTCTATCGCCACCTGTCCCATGTGAAGTTCTCGATGGCATCCTGCAAGCTCTTTAACCAGCCTTCTAAGGCCTTGAAAGCGAGGGCCCAGTGTGAGTGTACATTTTACAGGAAAACCATAAAATGCATACATAACATATATGAACCACTTAGAGGTGTCTCTGGCAACAAGTACACATTTAAATACACATGTATACATGATACAGAAGGCAATCTTTCGAACTTTTCAAGAGGTGGGGAATTTGCAGTAACAGTATCCATTACAAGAGTACTATGGTAAAGTATTTACTGCCTAATAATCTGTCTACTCACTCATTTCACCTTCAGCTGTCCTCTGCCCCTCTGAGAACTAATGGGTATTTTTCAGTCATTTTTCCCCAAATTCACTCTTCACCTAGATTCCCTATTAACTCTTAACCTGCGTGGAGCAGGGATATTAGGTGGAATTAACCTAAAGGAGGTAAGGTGGAACCTTATCACATTCAGCTAAAAAATGACACCTCCAAGACTGGAGTCCCCCTGGTGCCACATAACATCCATTCCTGGGATAAAAGACCCCCGCTGCAGTCTGACTCAGTAAAGACACTTGTTCATTACTCTTTGTCTGCACTGCAAGATGTTAAAAGATGTCAGTGTGCATGGAAACAAATGTATTATCGGAAACCCGTTATTGTCCACATCATCACATGCTCTACAAACTGAGTCAGAATGCTGCCAAAGGTAATGTGTTCATAAAATACAATTATTTATTGTTTCTTGTTTCAGGTTGCATGAGTTTGATGAGCAAGTTGCAGCAGTTCGGGAAGGGATGGCGCGAGTTGTCCCAGTTCCTATCCTTTCTCTCTTTACTGGATATGAATTGGAAACTATGGTAGGTAGCTTTGTTTCTTTTCTTATAATGATAGCAGACTGAGGGTGTCAAAGGATTTGGCCATGCCCCAGTCAAAACATGGCCTAATCAGTTTGCATATTGTAAAAGAATTATAAGAATTTGATACTTGAAGTGATTTTTAAAACTGACATTGACAGTTGTTCGATTCAACAATACTTCTTTTATTACCAAGGCAAAGGATGAAACGTAGCGACTGCATGTTAGAGTATAAACCTGCAAGGTCACTAATATTTCACCAGTAAGGGTCCCTTGCACTAAGGGAGGGGGGTGTTTTTTTATATATATATATATATATATATACACATACATACATACAAAGGTTAAATCACATTACAGTTAGGTATTGAAATGATTTAAAAAAGAACACTTAAAGAAATTTGGCAGTTGTAGCTCAGTGAACCAACTACAACTTGCGCCCCTGACATGGACTGCTTGTGCCCTCACAAATTACATCACTCATGACTTGGTAAATAACATCACATCGCAAATGACTTTTTTGTACTGGTATTCAGGTGCGTTAGTAACATAATATCTGTAGACATTACTGCAATCAGTGATTTATTAAACCTTTAATACCGTTCAAGAGTGTTTGGTCATTATTTAACTCAATGTGATGTACATACCTAATCTGACCTAGAATTGTAAGTCAATGGCTTCACATCTATGTTTTAGCCACTGATAAGGCTTTTTTGTAAAAATACCTTGCACATATTCTTGAAATGAGCAGAATGGCGTACACAATTACAACTCTTACAATCATTGTGCGACTCGACCGTTTGTGAGTCATTCATAGATTATACACTCTTCAACAATGTATAATGTCTCAGAATTTTCATTGAACGTTTTGGAAATAAATATCTGTACATTTGTAAATGTTCAGTTTATGGTAAAATTGCCTGTAGCACCAAAAGCCAACTCATTAATCTCAGCATGTGAACAGAAATCCATAGGTGAATATTAATTATTTTGGCAACAGGACTTTGGTTTTAGCCACAACCTATTTGTAGCATTTGTCTGCAACTCACACTAGTGATTCTGTGCCGGATTCAAGAATCCAAGTTTTGGGATTTGCGATTCCTGAAAAATATGTTAAATGATAAAAGCATTTTTATGCATTAAAGCTCTACTTGGCTAGCCACAACCTGTTGGGTGCATAACCTGGAGTGGGCTATGCCCTGTGGCCAACTCCTACTGCACCAGGTCTTTGGTCTTGCATAGCAAGGTTTACCGTCCACAATTGGCCAGCAGCCAACCACAAGCTGAGCATAGCCAAAGACCTAGAGCAGCAGAATTTACTGACCACAGAGGATTGGGCACATGGCCTAGCCGAAGGCTATGCCCTAAGGTCAAGCCCTGTTCTGCACAACTGATCGTTGCACACTGTTGGTGTTGGCCGTGAATAGGAGGCTAGGAGTATAGAACAGTCTGATGTGGTGTATGATCAAAACATTCAATGAAAAAAAACGAAGGTTTAGGTAAAGTTAAGGTTAAAATCTAAAACCCATTGAAATTCACCATTTATTGGTAGGTAAACTAACCATAACTTGCATACCCATCATGCACTGCTTATGACCTTATATATGGTATTACAAATGATATGTTTAATGACCTCATTGTTTACATAACTACCGGATGTGTACAGTTCTTGTGATGAATACTTCTAACCACAGATTCCTCACCTTAGATTACTCCCCAAGCAGCAGACCTTCACCAGTCAGTGCTATCAGTAAATCTCCTCATTGACTGTGCTCTACCTTGGAAGTGACGTAGTGGAGCCACATATAAGTGCCAGCCATCCATGCTGATGTCAGTTCTTTTCTTTTTGCGCCTCCTGACACAGAGCTCCGCTCCCGATTTCGTCAGGTATCAAACCATGCTGCAACTGTAGAAAACATATGTTGGTCATGGAATGAGGTTTGTCTCTGGTGCTTGTGCTCGGGACACCACTTGAAGTGTGAGCTCTTGCACCCAAAGGCAATCTGAGACCAAGATGCGAAGCTGTATGTTGCCAAACACAAGAAGTAGTCATGGGCCTCGTGTAAGTCCCACTCCAGCTCCTAGTTGATGGCACTGAATCACTCCGGCAAGAAGTCAGCTTTGTGGTTAAAGTCCTCTGGTAAGTCAAAATCGAAGTCCATAAACGGACATAAAAAAATGAAGCAGAACTCAACCCTATCCCACAACTCTCTATCTAAAGCGAAAGCTCAAGTGAGTCCCAGTGTTAGTCTCTTTTCAGATCGCCGGTTGTGGAGCTGATTCCACAGTTGGTCCCAGTGAGCCCTGAATACTCCTGGACCATGGGTGCTGAAGCAAATCAACGCATTTAAGGAGGCAATGATACACATATCTGAAAGAAACACGTTAGTTAGATTCCTCACCTTAGAATATCCCCAGGCGTCAGGCTGGGTCCGGAAAGATTTTTCGTCAGCAATACCCTTGCACGTCGCTAGGTGTCGTCTGCGGCTCCGCGTCTGTCGTCTGCGTCGTGATCGCCGGGATGACGTCGTCTGAGTACTTAGACGCCGCCCTCGCGTGCTGACGTCAGTTCTTTTTTCCGCGCCAGTAAGCGCCGATCCGGGAAGAGCATACCCTTTTAGTCACTTTTTGACTAAACGTTTTTGAACTCTTTTGGTTCCATTCTTGTCGACATCGACTCTGGTGCCGGTAGGGATGCCTGGCTTTAAGGCTTGTGACTCCTGTCACCGACTGATGCCGGTCACGGACCACCACTGCCGGTGCCTCTATTGCCTTGGACCCGACCACGACGCCGAGTCATGCCTCGACTGCCGGGCCTTGACTTCGAAAGCTAGGCGGGAGCGGTCCCGCAAGCTACTCGAGTACCGGCAGTCGGCTCCGCGCCGCTCAAGGTCCCGGTCGAGGAGGAGGCCGAGGGACCGGTCGCGGAGCCGCAGCCACCACCGCTCGTCAGGGTCCAAGTCTTCGAAATCTGGTAAGTCGAAGCACAGCAAGAAGTCGAAGAAGCTACATCGCTCTTCTAACTCCCCTCGCCGGCCGCGCGACTCGGCTGAGGGTTCGGGTGGCACCACCCGCGCGGCTCCGTCGGAGCGGCAGGGGTCCCGTCCGTCCCCATACCCTCCGGTCCCTGGGACTGTCATGACTCCGGAGGTCAGTGCTTGCCGGCATGCCTTCGGGCCCCGCAGGCTCCACTGGGAGGCCTAGTGAGCCGGCGGCTCCAGCCCCGGCGCAATCGTCGACTCCACTCCCAACGCAGTTCCCCGGGGGATCCAGGCCTGAATCCCAGTCGGCGCCGGTCGAACTCACGACCCATCCGCCGGCGCCAACTCCTCCGGTGTCACCCCCAGCAACGTCCCCGGACGACGCCGTTCCCCAGTTTAGTCCCGGTCCGCGCCCGGCGTCGGAGCGGCGCTGTCCGGCGCCGCACCCGACACCGATGGGTGGCAATTTCATCTTCCGTCCGGCTCCGATCATTCCACCTGTATACCAGGAATTGGATGACGGTGACGACTGGGAGGGGTCTGAGGACCCTCTGGCCCGGCAAGGCCAGTTATCTCAGGACTGGGCAGACGAGCTGGGGGATGCCAGTGGTCTTGACACCTCCCTTGACATTGCCTTCATCTCTCCTCTGACCGTGGCTTCGGAGGAAGGTGCTGCATTTTCTGTGGTGCTGCGCAAGGCGGCCGAAGCCCTTGGGCTAGAACTGCCTGCTGTGGCCGTGAGGACGAACCTCCTCACCGAAGTGCTTCAACCGTCAGCAAGCTCCTTGGAGCCTCTGCTGCAGTTCAATGAAGCACTCATTGACGTTCTGAAGGGCACCTGGTCCAAGCCCTCCACAGTTCCTCCTGTGGACCGGAACGTGGCCCGGCGCCACCGCCCTGCACCGGACGACCCCAGTTTTCTGTCCTAACACCCCATGCCCGAGAGCCTGGTTATCCAGGCCTCTACCTCCCAGACTTCCTTCCCGTCCGCTCCCCCGGATCGGGAACCCAAAAGACTAGAACAGTTTAGGAAGAAGCTGTTTGAGGTTGCGGTCTATCAACACCGCGTGTCTTTTGGACCATTACTCCCACTCCCTGTGGGATAAGGTGGAGGACGTGCTGCCCCAGTGTCCGGAGGAGGCCCGGACACGACTCGCCCAGGGTCTTGCCAAGGGGCGGGATGCGGCACGGCATGCAATCCGATGTGGACTGGACACAACGGACTCGCTAGGCAGGGCAGTGTCGACCACGGTGGCGCTTCGTCGCCACGCCTGGCTGCAGTCCATGAGTTTTTCCGGGGATGTCCAGAGCACCCTCTTGGACATGCCCTTCGATGGCAGTCGCCTTTTTGGCGACAAAGTGGATAGTGCGCTGGAGCGCTATAAGGACTCCAGGGCTATGGCCAAATCCTTGGGCCTTTCGGCCCCGTGCCCGCAAACTTCCGCTTTTCGTCTCTTTTGTGGCCAAGGAAGGGGCGCCCCCTCACGTCCAACTAGCCACAGGCCGCAGAATCAACCTCCACGCGGTCGCGGACGTGGATTCCACCGAGGCGTTACAGGGGGACAACGTGCCGGTCCGTCCACATCTACCCCAGCAGCATCCGCCTCAAAGCCCTCCTAGTCCGAGCTTTAAGGCCCATTCCATGCCAGTGGGAGGCAGAGTTCGCCATCACCTGCTCCACTGGCGCATCATCACATCGGACAGGTGGGTGCTGCAAATCGTCCGAAGGGGCTACTCCCTCCCCTTCGAGGCGACCCCTCCAGCAATGCCACTGCAGTACCACCGCATGTCGGGGGATCACTTGCAACTTCTGCAGGAGAAAGTTACGGCCCACTTGGCCAAGGGGGCCATCGAGCGCGTTCCTGGTCCAGAAGTAGGTCGTGGTTGTTATTCCCACTTCTTTCTGGTTCCCAAGAAGGGCAAAGGGGGCCTGCGCCCTATCTTGGACCTCAGGAGCGTCAACACCTTCCTCCGGAAGGAGAAGTTCAAGATGCTCACTGTAGCTCAGATTCTGGCTGCCCTAGACCCTGGAGACTGGATGGTAACATTGGACTTGCAGGACTCTTATTTCCACATCCCCGTCCTGCCGGCCCACCGGCGTTACCTGCGGTTCACGGTGGGCCAGGAGCATTTTCAGTTTACCGTGCTCCCCTTCGGCCTCACCAGTGCCCCTCGGGTGTTCACGAAAGTGATGGCGGTGATCGCAGCTCATCTGCGCAGATTAGGGGTTCCAGTCTTCCCCTAGCTAGACGACTGGTTGTTGAAGGCGGGCTCGCCCCAGGAGGTAGTCTCCCACCTCCAGACTACGGCCGACCTCTTGCATTTGCTGGGGTTCTCCATCAATGTGCCGAAGTCGCATCTGAGTCCCTCCCAGCAGATCCTCTTCATCGGAGCGGTTCTGGACTCGGCGCAGTTCCGGGCCTATCCTCCGGAACAGCGGGTCCGGGATATTCAGGCTCTGATTCCCATCTTTCGGCCTCTATCCCGGGTTTCGGTCAGGTTGGTTCTGCGGCTTCTGGGTCTGATGGCCTCCTGCATCCTGTTGGTGCATCACACCAGATGGCGAATGCGGGTTCTGCAGTGGGACCTGAAGTTTCAGTGGGCCCAGCATCGGGGCAACCTGTCCGACCACGTCCTGATCTCAGAGGGCACTGCGAGACAGTTGCGGTGGTGGCTCACGGACCGCGATTGGGTCAGTGGCAGATCCCTCTCCCTACCCCAACCGGAGCACGTAGTGGTGACGGATGCGTCCCTCCTGGGATGGGGGGGGGGGGCCACATGGGAGAGGCAGAGATCAGAGGCCTCTGTTCTCCGTCGGAGTCCCGGCTCCATATCAACCTTCTGGAGCTGAGGGCGATCCGACTTGTACTGAAGGCATTCCTTCCCTCTGTCCGGGGAAGTGTAGTGCAGGTGTTCACGGACAACACCACCGCCATATGGTCTTGCAACAAACAAGGCGGGGTGGGGTCGTGGACCCTTTGTCAGGAGGCTCTGCGCCTCTGGACATGGCTGGAACATCAGGGCATCACCCTGGTGGTTCAACATCTGGCGGGTTCTCTGAACGCCAGAGCAGACAAACTCAGCCGCCGGTGCATGATGGATCACGTATGGCGTCTAAACTCGGCCTCTTTCAGCAGTGGGGATAGCCTTGGTTAGATCTATTCGCCACATAAGAGAACGCGCAATGTCAGCAGTTCTGCGCGTTGGAGTTTCCAAGGCGGCACTCGCTCGGGGACGCCTTTCGTCGCGAGTGGAGTTGCGGACTGTTGTACGCCTTTCCGCCTATACCACTTCTGCCCAGAGTGCTGAAGTAGATCAGGCGCGACCGGGCCCAAGTCATCTTGGTGGCTCCGGATTGGGCACGAAGGTACTGGTATCCCGAGCTACCCAGTCTGTCGATCGATCCCATGATACGACTGCCTCTTCAGGAGGACCTTCTGTCGCAGCAGCAGGGGACGGTCCTCCACCCGAACCTGTCCAGCCTCCACCTCCATGCGTGGAGTTTGAGCGGCGGCAGTTGATGCCATTTGACTTGCCTCCTGAAGTCTGTAATGTTATTCTGGCAGCCAGGCGTCCCTCCACAAAATCCGTATACGCCTGCAGGTGGAACAAATTTGTGGCATGGTGCACAGCAAAGGCTGTGGATCCCCTTTCCGCCCCTCTTTCTGAGGTTCTCTTTCTTCTTTCCCTGGCCCAGCAGGGCTCTGCTCTGGGCACTCTCAAGGGATACCTTTCAGCTATTTCTGCTTTTCTACGGCTTCCTGATCAGCCTTCTCTTTTCAAATCCCCTGTTGTTTCTCGATTCTTTAAGGGCATTACTCACATGTTTCCTCCTGTCCCTCTCGTAATGCCTCAGTGGGATTTGAACCTTGTTTTGACCTTTCTGATGTGCGCTCCCTCCAGGCTCCAGGCTCTCCCTTCTAAGCCTCCTTTCCTTTCTGTTCATCCAGACAAAGTTGTTCTCAGGACTCGTCCTTCCTTTCTCCCTAAGGTGGTAACTGCCTTTCACATCGGCCAGTCTGTTACACTGCCCACCTTCTTTCCGCCTCCGCATCCCTCGAAAGAGGAAGAGAGGCTCCACCGTCTGGACCCAAAACGGGCGCTGTCCTTCTATCTGGACCGCACCAAACAGTTCCGGACGACCAACTCTTTATTGGCTACGTGGGCGCTAAGAAGGAGCGGGCGGTGCACAAGCGAACCATCTCTCGGTGGGTTGTTTTGTGTATCAAGGCCTGTTATTCCTTAGCTAAAAAGGAACCTCCTGTAGGGCTGAGGGCCCATTCCACTCGGGCCACAGCGGCGACCACTGCCCTGGGCCGGGGAGTCCCTTTGCAGGACATCTGTCAGGCTGCAACGTGGGCCTCGCTGCACACGTTTGCCAAACACTATTGCCTGGACAACCAAGTCCGGAGAGACAGCTTCTTTGCCATTCTGTTCTCCAGGACTTTCTGGTGTGATCTTGGTTCGCAGACCCACCACCGGAGTTGGTATTCCTGGGGTATCTATTCTAAGGTGAGGAATCTAACGAACGTGTTTCTTTCAGATGAACAAGTTACTTACCTTCGGTAACGATATATCTGTAAGAAATATTAGTTAGTTAGATTCCTCACCGACCCACCCATCTTCCCCGTTCTGCGAACCGATATCTAGGGTTGAGGTCATCCCTTTCAGGGCCCTAAAAGTTTTTTGCCACCAGTGTCCGTCTCTTACATGGCTCTGCATTCCTGGTGCGGAAAGCTATGTACAAGAACTGACGTCAGCGCGCGAGGGCGTTGTCTAAGTACTCTGTCATCCCGGCGATCACGACGCCGACGACGGACGCGGAGCCACAGACGACGCCTAGCGACGCGCAAGGTTATTGCTGATGAAAAATCTTTCCGGATCCAGCCTGACGCCTGGGAATATTCTAAGTTAAGTAACTTGTTCATTAGGCGTTCTTCTGGCTTCCTCTAGGATGCCTTCAGGCCCCAAGCATCTGCAGGGGCCCTCGGTCAGGTTACTGCCAGGGGATCCATCCTCACCGCTGTCTGATTCCCTCGTACCTGTTATAGGCTTCATACTGTACATATTATCACCCCAGGTCCACAACTACACCGGTTCCTCCCTCATCGATGCTGGTACCACAGCAGGAGGAGGACCCTGTGCTGTTTCTGATCCCAAATCGATTAAAGCCCCAGCCTGTCTGATGGCAATCTATGAACTTACATAGAGCCTGACAATGATCCTACAATTCTGCTGGGGGGATGCACCATCAGAGTCTCCATTATCATTTCGTCTCAGATTCTGACCAGTGCCTACCATCACTCAGAAAGTTACCTCGCGCATTCAGGAAATTCCAAGGGTATTCTAGTGGGGGTGACATACTGGCTTTTGCCGGTGGGTTTGCCACAGTCAGTCATAGACCGTCTCCAGACAATGGCAAACCTACTGATATCATTGAGGTTCACGATTGAGCCGAAGTCATACCTGACTCATTCAAAGAAGCTTCCTTTTGCAGGAGCTGACGCAGTTCAAGACCTTCCCTCCATTGCAACGAGTCCAGGGCAGTCGGGCTACGAACCTGATGTTTTAGCCTCTGTCCTTGATCTTAGTGAGAGCAGCTGTGAGAGTTTTACCCTGTTAGCCTCCTGCATCATTCTTGCGGGCTATGCCAGGTGGCACATGTAGGTTCTGCAGTGGAATCTAAAGTCCCAGTGGGTCCAGCACCAAGGCAACCTGTCAGATATCATCCAGGTTTCTGGGGTGACAGCTGGCAATCTTCAGTGGTGGTTGTTGGGCAGCACTTGGTCCAGCAGCAGTCCTCTCTGCATTCTCCACCCAGAGCTGACAGTAGGAATGAATGTGTCATTATTATGTTGGGGACGTCATCTGGGGGAGGTAAAGATCAGAAGTCTCTGGTGGAAACTTAGCTCCATATTAATTTATTGGAGTTGAGGGCCATTGGTCTGCCGCTGAAGGTCTTCCTGCCATCCATCAAGGGGAAACTGGTAAAGGATTGCATGGATAACACCACCATGTGGTATTGCAGCAAACAAGGCTAAGTGGGGTCCTGTGCCAAGAAGCTCTGCGCTTCTGGAGCTGGCTGGAGAGTCAGGATGTATCCCGATTGTGAACCACATTGTGGGATCCTTAAATTCCAGAACAGATTAACTCCGCTGGCGGCGCCTGGTAAATCACAAATGGTGTCTGCATTCAGAGGTGGCACAGAGCATCTTTCAACAGTGGACGAAAACCAGGCTAGATCTTTTCCAACTGTTAAATATGCAATGTCAAAACACATTGGAGGTCCTGCAAAAACTCTCACTGCGAGATGCGTTCCTGCTGGAGTGAACACTGGACTCCTGTAGTTCTTATCGCTGTTGCCTCTCTTGCCCTAAGTGGGTGGCACCATACCCAAGTCATCCCAGTGGCACTGGATTGGGTCTGGAGAGTGTGGTACCCAGAACGTGTCTGCACAAGCAGCTGTCTCCTGAATTAGTTTCCACTCCTGGAGGATCTTATGTCGCAAGAGCAGGGTTCTGCATTTGAACATGCGCAATCTGCATCTCCATTCGGAGAGTACGAGCGTTCAATCTACCACCTGAGATTGTGGATGTCATCTTTGCTGTCAAGCATCCATCTATGAAGCCCATTTACACCAGGCCCTGGGACTGTCTTGGAACGTGGTGTGTAGTCTACAAAACGGACCCTTTGCAAGCCAAACTGTGGGATGTTTTATTGTTTGTTTTGTCTTTGGCCCTACGAAGCCTTGCACAGGGTACAATTATAGGTTATTTGTTAGCCCTTTCAGCCTTTTTGCATTTGCCAGACAAACCATTTTTGTTTAAATAACCTGTTGTGATGCAGATTCTAAAATGTTCAATATACATATTCTCTCCCAACTTGTTTGTGATGACACAGTGGGACTTTAACTTGTTCTTGAGGTTTCTCATATATACTCTTTTTGAGCCAATGCACAGCCGCTAATCCAGTCTAGTTCCTGTGGAAAATTCTGAAGGTGAGGAATCTGCTGCTAGAGTACCAACCAGAAAGAGTGTTACCAAAGGTAAGTAACTTAATCACCGTTCCTCATATCTGATAGAGACTACTAGCCGCAGATTCCTTCACGTAGAATTATCCCCAGGCGTGAGACTGGATCCGGAAACTTTTTTTGCCACAGCATCCCTGCTCGCCGGGGGCGGGGTGACATCACGCGACTCCGCCCAGGCATCTTCCGCGTACGTGACGTCAGCGAGGTCATACAAGACCCGCCCCGACACGCCTACAGCGCGGAACAACCAGATAAAAAACTGTGGAAGCATGGGAACAGTGTGTGAAGAGCAGAAAGATTGGACCGAAACGGTGACTAACACTACTACCAGAGTAGTGCCAACACCGCAGAACCCTAGGACCATCGTGTGGACGATTAGCTTTTTGTGGGGTTCTCTATAGCAAAGAAAGAAAGGGAAGGCTGTGCATAAGATACCCTATCAAGGAGAATAGTCCTCTTCATTAAGATCTGCTACGGACTGGCTAAGGAGCAGCCCCCGAAGGTCTGAGAACCTACTCCACCAGGGCTAAGGCTGCTACCACTTTGTTGGCATCTAGAGAGCCTGTCCTTGGCATCTGCCAGGCTGAAACTTGGGCGTCAGTGCATATGTTCACGAAGCACTAATGCCTTGACAGCCAGGTCAGATGGGAAGGACTTTTTGCCTGCTCGGTCCGGAAATAATTTTTGGTCTGAGTCCACTCCACAGACCCCCCATCTAGGGAGGCACTGTTTTGGTGTCTATTCTAAGGTGAGGAATCTAAAGTAAGAAGTATCCATCAGAAGAACAAGTTACTTACCTTCAGTAACTCTTTTCCTGGTGGATGCTCTATCTTACTGCAGATTTCTCACTTCCCTCCTACCTCTCCGTTCTCTGAAGTGGCCTCTTTTTAACATCTAAAAAGGTTCCAAGTTAGGGATCTGCACAGTGATACTAACAATTGTTTACACTGCATTTGAGGGTGCAGAAAGAAACAAGCAAGAAACTGACATCATCCTGCAGAGTTGATACTTATATGTAGCTCAACTGCATCACTTCTGTTGTAGAATTGAATCAATCCAAAGCCGCATGACTCCACCTATGGCATGAGGAAGCATTGTTGGTGAAAGTTTTCTGGATCCAGTCTGGTATCTGTGGAGAATTCTAAGGTGAGGAATCCGTGGTTAGATAGAGTGTCCATCAGAAAGAGTGTTACCAAAGGTAAGTAACTTGTTCTTTTGATGTCCTTAATAGGGAGCTATAATGGGGCATATGGGGAAGTGTTTTTCTTCCACTACCATCCGCGCAGTGTATATCTATATAAAACTGGCATATTTACAGATTTCATTATCACCATTTGAAAATTGTAAGAAATTTAGGGTTGAATACTGATCTTGTGAAATGTTTGTGTTTTAGGTATGTGGAAGTCCTGACATCCCACTTCATCTTCTGAAATCTGTAGCCACATACAAAGGTGTTGAGCCTACTGCTTCTCTAATCCAGTGGTTTTGGGAGGTGATGGAATCATTCTCCAACACTGAGCGCTCTCTCTTCCTGCGGTTTGTCTGGGGCAGGACAAGGCTTCCCAGGACAATTGCTGACTTCAGAGGTCGCGACTTTGTAGTTCAGGTAATATGTTAATTCATTTACTTCCTCCTTTAAACTAGTTATGTGTGAAATTCATGTAATTGGCTTTAGCGTAATTCCGTGAAAGTGACCCAAATTGATGCGTGATTACGCGAAATGCAATACTGGCAACTGCTGCTGTATTTTAAGGTGAAATGTATCCTGGCGTATACGTTGGAAGGGAGGACGTAGTTTGCACAGAAAAAAATAGTGAAAATAAAACCAGAAGGAATGCAAATAAAAGCCACTCGCACTATGTTGTTTGTGTAGCTCCTGTTCATTTGTGGTAAATCTTTACTGTGAATGGTATGTAAACACACAATAGGGCGCAATAGGGTCATTTCAGGAAATTGCATAACGAGTAATGCATATTTATGCGAATTATGCCATCATAACGCAAATTTCGCCCAGGCCTACTTTATACTTGTATCACCAAAAATAATCATGATCCATACATTGGTATCTTACTGAGCGAAAATTTGCACTTATTTTAGAACTGTAATTGTATGGCAGATTCTGTTAAGTTAATTTCAAAATAATGTTCGTTGGAATGGAAATTGCTCAGTGTCGTAGAGAAATGCCACAGATGTTTAACGAACCAGACCCTGTGTCTCCTGATTATTACTTTTTGAAGCACATGGTATGGATATTCTCTTTCTGATTTGTAATGTTTAACAATTCCTTCTTCTTATTCTGAGACTTTGGGCGTGTTTTTTTCCAGCAGTGAGCCTGGCTAAATACCTTTCAGGCTGTCATTGTCACCAATGTCGGAGACATCCACATTTGACAAATATTAATCATAATCTATTTTTCTAATACGTCATTCCTGCTATAACCTCAGTTACGGGAACGCGTTACCTACTTGAATGTAGGCAGCCAAGGTACATAGTCTATTAAGGAACGATTTCGGTCTCTTTTGTGATAGTGATTTCCACCATTTTGAATAGCCGTGCTTGTTGGTGTGAAATCCGCTCTACAGCTCAAAAAACCTGTCAACAGATTGGTTCCAGTGGCCACTTTGACACCAGATAGCCCTTGTATAAACCTGCCCCCATCACAATTGATGCTTTTCAGTAGGTTGTGTTTTCACTTAATAGGCCAGTGAGATTTTATTTGAACTTGAGGTTTTTCCACAGTAACGCTTTATATCACAATTGTTTTTCTTTTATATTTATGTATTGTATTTTGTTTTACGCATAAAATAAAACTCAATCATTAATAAAAATAAAAACAGCCATATAAATAGGCAATTATATTCCTAGCTTTATCTTAAGAAAAGATTGAGAATAACAAGGTGCAGGTTTTTTTTCTTTCTGTCATGTTACTTTCTTTCTTATTGACTTGATTGGCGTTTGGTAAATCAGGTGTTCATAGGTCTTAACTGATCTGTTGGTTTCAAGGGGCTTTTTTCCTCCGTTGAAGCTGCTGGTGATGATTTAGAATTAAGAAGTCCCTAAGCTCCAGTATTAGTCTTTTGGCTCTCGCGATTCGTATATATCTAAAGCCTTTTGTTTTATGTAGGAGCTGCCTGCATTCACTTCAGATGACTTATTTTGTGGTGAAAGTTTGTCTGTAAAGACATCCCTCTGTTGTTATCGCTTAAGTCTTTCTGCGAATGTCATTTTAAACAGATTCCTCAATTCTCAATGGGTCTTTTATTCAGTTTTGTTTCCTAAGGTTGGCTTTTCTTAACTGTTTAAAGCAGTTTTTCCATTAGCAGTGGAACTATGGAATGTCCCAATCAGGTTTTTCATCTTTTTCACCATATTTGTGGTATGGTATAAAATGGGTCTGTGTTTGTCACAGAGCCCCTGCTATTTGGGAGGTATCAAACGTCCCTCATGTATGATTTGAAGGGGTATGAAAAGGCTGCACTCCTTCTTGCTGTGAATCCTTTGTAACTCTTAATGAAGTCGAACGGCTCCTGTCACCTCTCACCACCTGAAGATTCGGTGGCTGGCTTAAAAGGGGGGGGGGGGGGGGGATTCTTCCCGAGGGTGTTGAGTTAAATGCATGTTCCTAATTACTGTGTTCACTTTGACTATATTGGAAATCTTAAAAATCGATGTCATCTTTGGTTTATTTTCCTTAGTTTCTAGTGCATGAGCTAATTCCAGTTTTAGTGACTTGACCCTTGTTAAGGCAGTTTTGCATATGTTCATTTAAGTAAAACATCCTAGTGTTTTTTTCATTCAGGCATAGGACCAATTCATTCATAAAGTGTTGTATACCACAGAAGCATTCTGAGGTAGTTGTTGTGTCTAGATGAAAGAATAATAGTACATGCCCTTCAAAACATATGTTGGAACTATTTCTTGGTGCTGTGATAGCAGCCTATCCTAGTTAGAATGCTGTCATTCAGGTGAAATGATTTCTACCAGGCCTCTCTAGCTAGGATGTGTTAAATTCTTCCTGTGTGTTTTTAGGCCTTGTCGAGCATCTAATCCCTAACTGTCGATCAAAGAGTATTTTGTTTTCACGTTTTTCTGATTTCTTTAAGTTATTTTGATGACCCGGTGATTTAATATTGGCAGTAACTAGTATTTTTTTTGTATATCAGATAGTTATTGTTTACTTGAATTAAGGATTGCACCTTGTTGAGCATCCATATTCCAGTTGTTTTATGTTCACTGATTAATGCGATTTGGCCACTAACTTAAAAGCTTTTTTTTTTTTTTTTTTTATCTACTGCCCTTTGAATGATTGTTTACTTGCTGAAGGACTGTAGGTGCTACTGCGTGGAAGTGTGCTGAGTAGGTTACTTTGCATCGAATTAATCAAAAGGAGCCACGACAATGGCAAACGTGATATATGAGCTGGTCACAGTTTTCCACATACCCATGACCATTGCGATTACCTCGCGTCTGAATGCCATCAATCATTGGCCAGCTTTCCAAATGTATTTATTTATCGCCAACCACTTTGCATATGTTTTCAGGCACATTGCTTGGATTTCAACGGCTCGTTTTTGCCAAAATGGAAAATTATGAACAGATATCAGTGACCCGAGCCCTTTAGACAATTTCAAAATAGCAATAAACATGGAGGTGAACTCTGATCAGATTCCTGTCTTGTATCCAAGCTAGGGTGACCGCCTGGGATTGTGTGGGTGAATCTAGCCACAGGTGTCAATGCCCATTCCCTTGGAACATGGATGGTCCGCTACCCTTTGCTTGGCTTTTCCCTCATTCTCTGCCTCTACGCCCTAAGCATTTCATCTCCTGCCTTAAAAGTAGATTTCAGAGAGCCAGGACAGGAACTGTACAGTTGCAGACACTGAGGAGAGAGTTACATCCACTAACTTCTTAGAAGGAACCTTTCACAGCACTAGGTGGCAAACATGATGAATGAGGTATAACAGACGCTTCTTTGAGTGTCTCTGACCATGGTTGTTATTGGCATATCCGTGGAAGTTTTCATTATGTATGGCATATATGAGTGGGAACAGGATGTTTAATGCAGCTTAGCATTTTAGTCCATCGTGGATTTCTTGTTGACATTGAAAATACATGCTGATACCAGGGGATGTCGAAATGGTCCTTATTAGGAGATTAACTCCTGAAGAAAAGTAAGATTCCTTACCTGTAACTTGATGCAACAGAGACGCACACTCTTTAACATGGGAACATCCCGAAATAGACTCCTTGAGCAAGTGGATTTATTTTCCGGTATTATAGCTTCATGTATTGATTTTTCTGCCTGCTTTAGAAGTTGCTTGGTTTGTATTAGAAATAACAGCCATATATATGCCCATACTGTGTACTTTTAGGTTTTTTAGTTGGCACACAATGCATTAATTGTACCCGATCTAGTAGCCAGTATCAGATGGATTATGAATGGTTCCCTGGGACATCACCTTCTAATCGATCTTCCCATTCTGTTCTGCTTAGCACAAAGTCAATAAAGTTCTGACGGTGAATTGATCCACATTAAGTAACACGTGTTTTTTCCCCACAGGTTCTGGATAAATACAATCCTCCAGACCACTTCCTACCAGAATCTTACACATGCTTCTTCTTGCTGAAGCTCCCCAGGTATTCCTGCAAGCAGGTGTTGGAGGAAAAGCTAAAATACGCCATTCACTTTTGCAAATCAATAGACACTGATGACTATGCCCGAATAGCATTGACTGGAGAGCCCGCCGCCGATGATAGCAGCGAGGACTCAGACAATGAAGATGCCGATTCCTTTGCTTCAGACTCCACGCAGGACTACTTAACCGGTCATTGAAGAGAACAATCCTCCTGTGGTCGAATTGTTAAGAGCATTGTGGGACATCTGTAGCCCACGGTTGCACGAAGAGAGGACAATTCAGAACTTGGAGTTAGTTGAACAACAAGGCAACAAAGCTTCATGTGGGGGATTTGCTTGTAGGAGTAACAATTTAAGCCCTCTAACTTACAGACTTTAGTTCTATATATGGACATTTCTTTCAAGAGTTAAGGGGATGTGTCACTTCTTTTAGCTGTTGCACTACAATTATATCTTTTGTGTTTACTGAAAGTGTTGTAAATGTTTATGGAAAGCTGTAGTGCAGCGCCTCCAGCAAAACCGGCATCCGGCCCTTGAGATTGTGGGTGCAATAGAATTCCTCCTCATTTAGTGTTGTGTTCTGTGCATCTTCTTGATTGTATATTGGCAAAACCACGCACCAACTGGATAGTATTATATATTACAAATATTTCAAACATTTTACAAGCAGTTTATTTAAAATAGATCACTTTTGAAACCGAACTTAACAGTATTCTTTGAAGTACTACATTGACAGCTAATTAACAGGAAAGAGGGGCATCTGTTTGTTTAACTCTGCCTCCATTGTCTATTTTAATTTCTGCATTATGCGTCTCCGACTGATTCCTGCGAATATCATCATAATGTTTATCATGGGAAGTGTATATAGTAAATTTGTGCCATTGTAAATGCAAAAATATAATTTCCCTCTGAATAAAGCGCCTGTTACAAGCTGTACATACTTATTTTCTGTAGACTTATAAACCTATGTATATTAAAGTGTCTCAATGCTGCCAAACCTCGACTTGGATGTTTGATTGTGGGATGGTTATTTCGCCTCGCTGTTCACAATACTGAAGTTATGGACTCTTTATGGTGGGGTTTAGTAAAAAATACCATTCATATGGATAACTGCAGGTTCCTCACCTGTAGAACAATCCCCAGGCATCAGACTGGATCTGGAAAACTTCAAAGCCGTGATGTCGCCAGTAGAGGGCGCTGGAGTCAGTCTGCTCAGGAAGTGATGTCAGGCAACACCCCCAAGGCCATGAATCGACTGCCCTAGAACATCTACGTCAGTTCCCTTTTTTCAGTGCCTTTGACGCAGATCCGGGCTAAGATCTCTGAGGAGCTTTCCTCACAACAAATTTTCAAAGAGCAGTATCATGTCTCCTCCAAAGAAATCGGGTTTTACACCTTGTAGGGATTTTTTGTGGGACACCTTTGCATCACTGACCCCCACTCTACTTGTTTATGGTGCTTGGGCTCTGACCACAACACCAAATCCTATTCCTTCTGCCTCAGCAGCATGAGGCCATGCTCTTTTAGGCTAGAGCCAATGCTGACCACCGATGTCAGAAGAGTTCGCTACCTCGTTCCAGTTCACCTTCTTCCTCATCTACCAAGCGCAAAAGCACCATTAAAAAAATCAAACACGCACTTCAAAGATAAATCGCCAAATTTCACAGGACTTTCATCCTCAGAACCAGAGTTGGAGAAGATACCTACTGAGGTTACTACGTGCAGCCCATCTCCTCTGTTGGGACAAGCAGCAGACAGACCTCTTTGTGCCCAGAGCCTTTGGCGCCGGCTCCCTTGCCTGAGCTTCAACCAGCTCCAGATACTCACTGACGGGGAACCCCTTGTTCACTCCCACAGAGGCTAATGGAAAGGGAGGCTTACACTGCACCCTTTCATGAAATCTTTGGCACAGATTAGGACCCTGCGGAAGGCCAGGTCTATGGAGAGCAAGTACAGGACTCCCTACAAGATTTTCAGGGCCTGTCATTGGCTAGTGGCCTGGATACTCTGCCATAATTGGCCCCTTGCTGGGCCACTAACTATTGAGGTAAAATCATGCGGAAGGCTGCAGAGGCCTTAAATTTATCTCTTGCCATCGGCAGAAGCTAAAACCAACATTCTTACGGAAGTCCTACTGCCCTTCAATGAGGCATTGCTGGTACCTATCCCTGCGGCTTGGGAGCAGCCATCATCAATGTCAGTATTAGACAGACTTGTGGCCCAACGCTACAGTTCACAACCAGATGACCTGCCATTCCTCTCCACGCACCTGTAACTTGAGTGCGTAGCTATCCTGGCATCCTGTTAACGTACGCGATGGGTGGGGTCTGTCATACTGTACCATTAGAGTCCAAAAAGCTAGAAGCTTGGGGCAAGAAAGCCTTCTTGGCTGGGAGAATGGCCTTAAAAAAGTGGAACGTCAACTTCCTTCTTCCCCAATATACCCTTGCATTGTGGGACAGTACCTAAATGATGCTGCTGCACATCCCCCACACATGAATGTTCATTTTCAGGATGTCATCACGGATGGACAGAATGCTTCCTATCACAACATTAAGTCCGGCCTTAACACAGCTGACTCGGTTGCTGGGACATGGGGACATCCGTCGCCATGCTTGGCTCCAGGCGTCCAAACTTCTCTTCCGATGTCCAATCTAACTTAATGGATCAACCCTTTGATGGGGTGTGCATCTTCAGTGACGAAGCAGATTCTGCACTGGAGAGATTTAAAATGTCAAGAGCCATGGCATGTTCACTGGGCCTTCAGCTTCCACCACCAGCCGATGGCTTCCAGTCCTTTCGCCGCTTTGGGAAAGGTTCTCTTTTCTGTTCCAGGCAATATTAGCCGCTCCAGCAGCAACCTAACCCTCTCATTCGTCAGTACAAGTTTCATTACAGAGGACGGGCTGTGGATCCACTTTGCAAACCTCCTCTTCCTACCTCATTGCTTTCAGGAAAGCAGGCCTAGTTTGTTTCTCCGACCCCACACGGAGCCTCTGGAAGGGTGGGTATCCCATGTTCTTCCGGTCTGGAAGGCCATTACTTCAGACTAGTGGGTCCTTATAGAAAAAAGGGTTACAAACTTCCCTTCCCTCAGGTTCCACCTTCGATCCCACCTCCCTCCTCTCCCCCACCTCCCGATCATTTGGCCATTTTGCAGCAGGAAGTGGCAGCTCTCCATCTGAAAGGGGCAGTGGAGTTAGTGCCAGACAGGGAACTAGGCCATCATTGCTATACATGTTACTTCCTGGTGTCCAAAAATGAAAGCAGCCTGCATCCCATTCTAGACCTCAGGAGCCTGAACTTCTTCCTCAAAAAGGAGAGGAGTTCAAGATGCTGACCCTAGGTCAAGTTCTACTAGCGGTGTAGCTTGGAGACTGGATGGTGTCCATGGACCTGCAGGATTCGTACTTCAACTTCACTATCCTGCGGTCTCATTGAAAGTACTTGCAATTTTTGTGGGTTCTATGCACTACCAATTTGCAATTCTTCCCTGTGTTCTGACATTGGCACCTTGAGTCTTCACGAAGATGTGATGATGGTGGTGGTTGCAGCTCATTTTAGACGGTCAGTCATTCTTATTTTCCCATACTTGGAGATTTGACTCCGGAAAGTCAGCTCGCTGGAGTTTTGTCAGGCCATCTGCACTCAACAGCACCTCAGCTGATCGACCTGGGGTTTTGTAAAGATTATATCTGAAAGAGACTGTAGTTATAGATTCCTTACTTACTGCGCGTCGGTAGGTGGTGTCGGTCAACTCCGCGTCCGTCGTCTTGGTCGCTTGGATGATGTTGCGGTGTGTACTTAGACTCCGCCCCTGCGCGCTAAAGGTTATTTCTTTTTCTGCGCCAGCCAGCGCAGATCCGGAGAGTGCGTGCCCCTTAGTCACTTTATGACTAAAACTTTTTAGACTTTTGTCGACATCTTTTTCGAGTCTTTCGACTCCTGGTGCACGAGGGATGTCCCATCCTTGGACCGGCTTAAAGCCTTGTGACTCCACAGTCGTGCTCCGTCTGTCGGGCCATGAACCCAAAGTCTTTGTGGGAGCGGTCCCGAAAGCTTCTGGAGGTCTGGCAGTCGGCTCCGCGCCGCTTGAGGTCCCGGTTGAGAGGAAGGTCTCGGGACCGGTCGCGGAGCCATCACCACTCGTCATCGAAGTCCTCACACTCATCGGTTAAGTCGAAGCACAAGAAGAAGGTGAAGAAGCATCGTGGCCTTCTCCCTCTGTCAGCCGGCGTGATGCGGGACCCGGAGCGTCGTCGCTCTCCAGCTCTGCCTTCGGAGCCTGCTTCTGGGACGACTCCGCGCTTCCCTCCCTTTCCGGGAGCCGTAGCGTTCCCTGCCCACCTTCGAGCTTTCTACAAAGTGCTTCACGGCATCTTTGAGCAGCCCGAATCCGCCGGCGTGCATTTGGACTCTGCTGGAGGCCCTGGGCATTCTAGCCTGGCCTGGATCTGGATCAGTGCCGGTCGACCTCACGGTACCTTCTCTGGCAACGATTCCAGTGACAACGCCCCTGACCCCAGTTATGCCCCCAACCGGCATTGACCCCAGCCTCACCCCCAACTTGAACATGGAGCCGGTCCGGAGTCGACCAACACCGGAGCCGACCAGTACTTTTGTAACACTGTTCTTTCCTGGCGTTCCTCTCCACCCTGACTGGCAGCTGGAGGAAGGTGGGAAGGACTGGGAGGGTCTGTTGACCCTCTAGCAGACCAGCTTGAAGGGCCGGACTGGAGAGAGGAGTTGGGTGATGCCAGTGGTCTGGATACCTCTCCAGACCTTGGTATGCTTTCACCCCCTACCGTGGCTACGGAGGAGGGAGCCTCTTGCGCTGTGGTGTTGCGTAGAGCGGCTGAGGCCTTGGGCCTTGAGCTTCCTACAGGGACAGTCTGAAAGAGACACGTTAGTGATAGATTCCTTACCTTAGAATATCCCCAGGCATCAGACTGGATCCGGAAAGTTTTCGTCAGCAGTACCCCTGCGCGTCGGTAGGCGTCGTCGTACGGCTCCGCAAACGTCGCTGGCATCGTACCGGGCGAGATGACATCGTCGTAGCTACTTAGATGCACACACACGCGCGCGGACGTCCGTTCTTTCTTTTTCTGCGCCAGCAGCGCAGATCCGAGGGAGAGCGGTACCCCTAGCTAAAAGTTTTAACTTGGTTTCTGAGAACTTGTTTCTCTTGTATTGTTGAGTACTCGACTCCTGGTGCACTAAGGATGCCCTGGTTTAAGTCCTGTAGGGCCTGCCATCAGAACATGTCGGTAGCGGACCCGCACTACGTGTGTCTCTTCTGCTTGGGGCACGCCATTGACCCCGAGGCGTGCCCCGATTGTCGGGCCATGGCGCCGAAAGCTTTGCGGGAGCGTTGCCGAAAGTTATTGGAGGTCCAGCAATCGGTTCCGCGCCGATCGAGGTCCCGCTCCCGTGGGAGGTCAAGGGACCGGTCGTGGAGCCATCACCATCGCTCGCCGGAATCGGGGACAGTTAAGTCACAGCGCTAAAAAAAGTCGAAGAGGCATCGTTGTTCTTCCTCTACCCCTCACCGGTCGTGGGACGCGGTAGAGGGGCCGGGCGGTCACTCACCCGTGGCTCCGATGGAGCCTCAGTTGTTGCCTGCGGCCTACCCGCCCTTTCCGGACCCGCACGTGACTCCGGACGAGGTACAGGCCTTCGTGTCGGCGTTGCGCCGTTTGACACATCGGGCCCGTGGACCAGTTGGGTGGATCTGTCCCCGAGCCGTCGCCTTTGGCCTCGGATATGCCGTCTCCATACCCTGCGGCGGCGCCAACTCGGGCGCCGAACCAGAATTGGTCTCTTACCCCCCGATTCCATTTTTTGGTGGAGTGTTTGTCCCATTTCCCCGGACACCTCGTCCTTACAAGCCTCTTGAACAACCGGTGGATGAAGAGTACTGGGAGGGGTCTGAGGACCCTCTTGCAGCTCAATGCGAGGATGAGCCTCAATGGGAAGGCGACGTGGAGGGTCCAGTAGATCTGGATTTCTCTCCACACCCGGGTATACTGTCCCCTTCTTCCGTGGCTACGGAGAAGGTTGGGACTTTTTCAGTGGTGTTGCGTAGGGAGGCTGAGGCTCTTAACCTCGAGCTCCCTTCTGTGCCTATCAGGACCAATCTCGTGACCGAGGTACTGCAGCCAGCGTCATCCTCCGCGGAGCCGCTGCTGCCCTTCAACGAGGCGCTTACTGACATCCTGTTTAGCATCTAGAACAAACCTAACACAGGGTTCCAGTAGAAAAAGGTGTGGCACGCCGCCATCGCCCGGCGACCCCAGCTTTCTCACCCAACACCCGACGCCTCAGAGTCTGGTTGTCCAGGCTTCTGCCTCGCCGAGCGCATTCCCTTCTGCTCCTCTGGACAAGGAATCTAAGAAACTGGAGCAGTTTGCGGAAAAGGTTTTCACTTTTGCCAGTTCCGGGTTGCGAGCGATGAATACTGCGTGCCTGTTGTGCCGCTATTCACATTCTGTGTGGGACACCGTGGTACAGGTGCTGCCTCAGTGCCCTGTGGAAGCTCGGGCGGTGCTCTCCCAGGCCATTACCGAAGGGAGAGATGCTACTAAATTTACCATCCGTTGTGGGCTTGACACGGCCGTTTCCTCTGCAGGGCACTTTCCACGACGGTGGTGCTCCGCCGTTACGCTTGGCTCAGAACTACTGGCTTCTCCGGGGATGTCCAGAACACTTTGTTAGACATGCCCTTTGGTGGCACATGCCTCTTTGGTGATAAGGCGGATAGCACCATGGAACGCTTTAAGGACTCTCGCGCTACGTCGCAGTCCTTGGGTCTCGACACCACGCGTACTCCCTCAGGGTCCGCTTTTCGCTTCTTTCAATGTCAGGGTCGAGGCGCTCAAGCGCGTTCCTTTTAGACCGGCAGGCCTGCGCAGCCGCAGTCTCAGCGCAGCCGCGGTTGTGGGACCCGCCGCGGTGGGTCCCGAGAACAGCGGGTGGGTCAATCCACCATCACCCCTGCCGCCTCAAAACCTTCCTAATCCGGTGTTTCAGGCTCACCAGACGCCAGTGGGTGGCAGGATTCACCATCACCTTCCCCACTGGCGCACCATCACCTCGAACAGGTGGGTTCTACAAATAGTCTGAAGGGGCTACTCCCTCCCTTTCGAGTCTACCCCTCCAGCCATGCCACCTCAGTACCACAGCATGTCGGGGTATCACTTGTCACTTCTCCAGCAGGAAGTTGCAGCCCTATTGGCCAAGGGGGCCATTGAGCGTGTTCCGACGCCACAAGTAGGCCGTGGTTGTTATTCCCACTACCTTGTTCCAAAGAAGGACAAGGGCCCTGCGTCCTGACTTAGACCTCCGGAATGTCAATCGCTTCCTCCGGAAGGAGAAGTTCAAGATGCTCATGCTTGCGCAGGTTTGATCTGCCCTAACCCCGCACGACTGGCTGGTAGCGTTGGACTTGCAAGATGCTTATTTTCATATCCCCTACGGTTCACGGTAGGCCACAAGCACTTTCAGTTCACCGTGCTCCTTTTCGGCCTTACCAGCACCCCTCGGGTGTTCACGGAAGTGATGGCGGTGGTCGCAGCTCATCTGCACAGATCAGGGGTTTCAGTCTTCCCCTATCTCAACGACTGGCTGTTGAAGGCGGGCTCGCCCCAGGCAGTCGTCTCCCACCTCCAGACTACAGCCGACCTCCTGCATTTGCTGGGGTTTTCCATCAACGTGCCGAAGTCGCACCTGATTCCCTCTCAGAAGCTCCTCTTCATCGGAGCAGTTCTGGATACGGCGCAGTTTTGGGTTTATCCTCCCGAACAGCGAGTCGGGACATTCAGGCTATGATTCCGATCATTCGACCCTGGTCCTGGGTTTCGGTCAGGAAGACCCTGAGGCAGCTGGGCCTCATGGCCTCCTGCATCCTGCTGATCTATCATGCCAGATGGTATATGGGGGCTCCGCAGTGGGACCTGAAGTTCCAGTGGACGCAGCATCGGGGAAACCTGTCAGACTACGTCCAGATCTCGGAGGGCACTGCACAGGACTTGCAGTGGTGGCTCACGGACCAGCGTTGAGTCAGCTGCAGATCCCTCTCCCTTTCCCAACCGGAGCACACAGTAGTGACGGATCCATCCCTCCTGGGATGGGGCGGCCACATGGGAGAGGCAGAGATCAAAGGTCACTGGTCTCTGGCGGAGTCCAAGCTCCATATCAACCTTTTGGAGCTCAGGGCGATCCTACTTGCACTCAAAGCATTCCTTCCCTCTGTCAAGGGGAGAGTAGTGCAGGTGTTCACAGACAACACCACTGCCATGTGGTGCTGCAACAGGCGGGGTGGGGTCGTGGACCCTATGTCAGGAGGCTCTATGTCTCTGGACGTGGCTGGAACGTCAAGGCATTTCCTTGGTGGTTCAACACCTGGCAGAGACTCTGAACGCCAGGGCAGACGAACTCAGCCGCAGGTGCATGTTGGATCACGAATGGCGTCTTCACTCAAAGGTGGCACAAGGTCTCTTTCAGCACTGGGGAGAACCTTGGTTAGATCTATTCGCCACCGAAGAGAACGCGCAAAGTCAGCAGTTCTGCGCGTTGGAGTTTCCAAGGCGGCACTCGCTCGGAGACGCTTTTCGTCGCGAGTGGAGTTGCGTTCTATTGTACACCTTTCCGCCTATACCTCTTCTGCCAAGAGTGCTGAAGAAGATCAGACGCGACCGGGCCCAAGTCATTCTTGTGGCACCAATCTGAAAGAAACACGTTAGTTAGATTCCTCACCTTAGAATATCCCCAGGCGTCAGACTGGATCCGGAAGATTTTTCGTCAGCAATACCCCTTGCGCGTCGCTAGGCGTCGTCTGCGGCTCCGCGTCCGTCGTCGGCGTCGTGCGCCGGAATGACGTCGGAGTACTTAGACGCCGCCCTTGCGCGCTGATGTCAGTTCTTCTTTTTTCCGCGCCAGTAAGCGCAGATCCGGGAGAGCTACCCCTTTAGTCATTTTTTGACTAACTTTTTCGATCCTTTTTGATCTGTCTCGACTTCGGTGCCGGTAGGATGCCTGGGTTTAAAGCCTGTGCTGACTGTAGCCGCTTGATGTCGGTTACGGACCATCACCGCCGGTGCCTTTACTGCTTGGGCCTCGACCACGACGCGGAGTCGTGTTCGGACTGCAAGGCCCTGACCTCGAAGGCTAGACGGGAGCGGTCCCGTAAGCTTCTCGAGATTCGCCACTCGGCTCCGCGAGCCTCTCGATCCCGGTCCAGGAGGAGGTCCAAGGATCGGTCGCGGAGCCGCAGCCGACGTCACCATCAGTCGTCGGGATCCAAGTCTTCGGGTAAGTCGAAGCATTCCAAGAAGTCCAAGAGGCGACATCGCTCTTCGGACTCCCCTCGCCGGTCGCGCGACTCGGCCGAGGGTCAGGGTGGTTCGACCCCCGCGGCTCCGGCGGAGCCGCAGGCGCCGCGCAAGTTCCCATACCCGCCGGTCCCTGGGACTGACGCGATGCCAGCGGAGGTCAGTGCCTTCCTCTCGGCCATGAGGAGCCTGACTCCGCCGTCGACGCCCGCTGGCGCGCCTTCGGGCCCCGCGGACCCGACAGGGCTGCCTTGCCTGCCGGCGGCTCCGGCCCCGGCGCCGTTGACGGCTCCGGCCTCGACGCCGCAAGCGCCTGAGGGACCCGTTCCCAAGTCCCTGCCGACGCCGGTCGACCTCGTCACGCCTCCTCCGCCGGCGTCGACACCGGTACCACCCCCGACGCCGACTCCGCTCGACGTCGAGCCCCAGTTCAGTCCCGCTCCGGGCCCGGCGCCACTACGGCGTCGATGGACGCCGCGTTCGGCGCCGCTAGAGACACATTATGTCTACCGCCCGGCTCCGTTCCTTCCTCCTGTATACCAGGAATCGGATGATGGGGACAACTGGGAGGGATCCGAGGATCCTATGGCCGCTCAGGCTCAAATGTCACAGGACTGGGCAGATGAACTGGGGGAGGCCAGTGGCCTGGATACCTCTCCGGACACTGGATTCGTCTCTCCTCCGACTTTGGCTTCGGAGGAGGGCGCTGCTTTCTCTGTGATGCTGCGCAAGGCGGCCGCAGCCCTTGGGCTCGAGCTACCTGCCGTGGCTGTGAGGACTAACGTCCTCACTGAGGTGCTTCAGTCTGCAGCAAGCTCCACTGAGCCTCTGCTGCAATTCAATGAGGCCCTCATTGACGTTCTGCAGGGCACCTGGTCCAAGCCCTCCACAGTTCCTCCTGTGGACAGGAACGTCGCCAGGCGCCACCGCCCTGCTCCGGGCGACCCCAGTTTTCTGTCCCAACACCCTACCCCCGAGAGCCTGGTTATCCAGGCCTCTACCTCCCAATCCTCCTTCCCGACCGCTCCGCCGGACCGGGATTCCAAGAGACTGGAACAGTTTGGCAAGAAGCTGTTCTCTTCCCTTAGTTTGGGCCTGCGGTCTTTGAACACCGCCTGTCTCTTGGACCGTTATTCCCACTCTCTGTGGGATGCGGTGGAGGACGTGCTGCCCCTGTGTCCGGAGGGGGTCCAGACACGACTTACCCAGGCTCTGGCCGATGGGAGGGATGCAGCACGGCACGCTATCCGATGTGGGCTTGACAATACGGACTCGCTGGGTAGGGCAATTTCTACCACAGTGGCGCTTAGACGTCACGCCTGGCTGCGGTCCACGTCATTTTCGGGCGATGTTCAGAGCACTCTCATGGACATGCCCTTTGATGGCACTCGCCTTTTTGGCGAGAAAGCGGACAGTGCGCTGAATCGCTTTAAGGATTCCCGGGCTACGGCCAAGTCCTTGGGCCTCTCGGCCCCGCGATAGCAAACTTCCGCCTTTCGCCCCTTTCGTGGCCAAGGAAGGGGTGCCTCCTCAAGTACGCCTAGCCACCAGCCGCAGAACCAACCTGCGTGCGGTCGCGGACGTGGTTTCCGCCGAGGCGGTTCTGGAGGACGACGCGGTCAGCCCACATCCACCCCGACAGCATCCGCCTCAAAGCCTTCCTAGTCCGAGCTTTCAGGCCCATTCCACGTCAGTGGGCGGCAGAGTTCGCCATCACCTGCTCCACTGGCGGTCCATCACATCGGACAGGTGGGTGCTGCAAATCGTCCGAAGGGGCTACTCCCTCCCCTTCGAGACGACCCCTCCAGCCATGCCACCGTAGCACCACCGTATCTCGGGGGATCATTTGAATCTTCTCCACGAGGAAGTTTCGGCCCTCTTGGCCAAGGGGGCCGTCGAGCGCGTTCCGAGCCCAGAAGTAGGTCGTGGTTGTTATTCCCACTACTTTCTGGTTCCCAAGAAGGGCAAAGGGGGCCTACGCCCTATCTTGGACCTCCGGAACGTCAATGCCTTCCTCCGGAAGGAGAGGTTCAAGATGTTAACTTTGGCTCAGGTTCTGGCTGCCCTCGACCCTGGAGACTGGATGGTAGCGTTGGACTTGCAGGACGCATATTTCCACATCCCCGTCCTGCCGGCCCACCGGCGTTACCTGCGGTTCACGGTGGGCCAAGAGCACTTTCAGTTTACCGTGCTCCCCTTCGGCCTCACCAGTGCCCCTCGGGTGTTCACGAAAGTGATGGCGGTGGTCGCAGCTCATCTGCGCAGATCAGGGGTTCCAGTCTTCCCCTATCTCGACGACTGGTTGTTGAAGGCGGGCTCGCCCCAGACAGTCGTCTCCCACCTCCAGACTACGGCGGATCTCCTGCATTTGCTGGGATTTTCCATCAACGTGCCGAAGTCACACTTGAGTCCCTCTCAGAAGCTCCTCTTCATCGGAGCAGTTCTCGATTCGGCGCAGTTCCGGGTCTATCCACCGGAACAGCGGGTCCGGGATATTCAGGCCCTGATTCCCATCTTTCGGCCTCTATCCTGGGTTTCGGTCAGGCTAGTGTTGCGGCTTCTGGGGCTGATGGCCTCCTGCATCCTACTAGTGCATCACGCCAGGCGGCGCATGCGGGCTCTGCAGTGGGACCTGAAGTTTCAGTGGGCCCAGCATCACGGCAACCTGTCCGACCATGTCTTGATCTCGGAGGGCACTGCACAGCAGTTGCAGTGGTGGCTCACGGACCGCGATTGGGTCATGGGCAGAAGCCTCTCCCTTCCCCAACCGGAGCATGTCGTAGTGACGGATGCGTCCCTCCTGGGATGGGGTGGCCATATGGGAGAGGCGGAGATCAGAGGCCTCTGGTCTCCGGCGGAGTCTCGTCTCCACATCAACCTGTTGGAGTTGAGAGCGATCCGACTTGCACTGAAAGCCTTCCTTCCCTCTGTCAGGGGCAGTGTCGTGCAGGTGTTCACGGACAACACCACCGCCATGTGGTATTGCAACAAACAGGGCGGGGTGGGGTCGTGGACCCTTTGTCAGGAGGCTCTGCGCCTCTGGACGTGGCTGGAACACCAGGGCGTCACCCTAGTGGTTCAACATCTGGCGGGCTCTCTGAACGCCAGAGCAGACGAACTCAGCCGCCGGTGCATGATGGATCACGAATGGCGTCTGAACTCCGAAGTGGCGCAAGGTCTCTTTCAGCAGTGGGGAGAGCCTTGGTTAGATCTATTCGCCACCGAAGAGAACGCGCAATGTCAGCAGTTCTGCGCGTTGGAATTTCCAAGGCGGCACTCGCTCGGCGACGCTTTTCGTCACGAGTGGAGTTGTGGTCTGTTGTACGCCTTTCCGCCTATACCACTTCTGCCCAGAGTGCTGAAGAAGATCAGGCACGACCGGGCCCAAGTCATCTTGGTGGCTCCGGATTGGGCACGAAGGTACTGGTATTCCGAGCTACTCAGTATGTTGACCGATCCTCCGATACGTCTGCCCCTTCGGGAGGATCTTCTGTCGCAGCAGCAGGGGACGGTCCTCCACCCGAACCTGTCCAGCCTCCACCTCCATGCGTGGAGATTGAGCGGCGGCAGTTGATGCCATTTGACTTGCCTCCTGAAGTCTGTGATATCATTCTGGCAGCCAGGCGTCCCTCCACAAAGACGGTATACGCCTGCCGGTGGAACAAATTTGTGGCATGGTGCACAGCAAAGGCTGTGGATCCCCTTTCCGCCCCTCTTTCTGAGGTTCTACTGTTTCTTCTTTCTTTGGCCCGGCAGGGCTCTGCCCTGGGCACCCTGAAAGGTTATCTTGCTGCCATCTCTGCCTTCTTGCGGCTTCCTGATCAGCCTTCTCTTTTCAAGTCCCCTGTAGTTACACGCTTTCTAAAGGGCATTACTCACACGTTCCCTCCTGTCCCTTTTGTAATGCCTCAGTGGGACTTGAATCTTGTTCTCACATTTCTAATGTGCGCTCCCTTTGAGCCTCTTCATAATTGTCCTCTTTGTCTGCTGACGCTTAAGACTGCTTTTCTGGTAGCCATCACCTCGGCTAGACGGGTGAGTGAGCTCCAGGCTTTATCTTCAAAGCCTCCTTTTCTCTCTGTTCATCCGGACAAGGTTGTCCTTCGGCCTCGTCCCTCCTTTCTTCCGAAAGTGGTGACTCCATTTCATCTTGGGCAGTCTGTCACCTTGCCCACCTTCTTTCCACCTCCTTCCAAAGAGGAAGAGAGGCTCCACCGTCTGGACCCAAAACGTGCGCTCTTCTTTTATTTGGACCGCACAAAGCAGTTCCGGGTGGACGACCAACTTTTCGTTGGATACGTGGGTGCTAAGAAGGGGAAAGCTGTGCACAAACGGACCATCTCTCGGTGGGTCGTTTTGTGCATCAAAATTTGTTATTCCTTGGCAAAAAAGGACCCTCCTGTTGGGCTGCTCGCCCAGTCCACTCGGGCCACAGCGGCTACTACTGCTTTGGGACGGGGTGTCCCTTTGCAGGACATCTGTCAGGCGGCGACGTGGGCTTCGCTACACACGTTTGCCAGGCATTATTGCCTTGACAGCCAAGTGCGGAGGGATGGCTTCTTTGGCCGTTCTGTCCTCCAGGACTTTCTGGTGTGATCTTGGTTCGCAGACCCACCACCGGGGATGGTATTGCTTGGGTATCTATTCTAAGGTGAGGAATCTAACTAACGTGTTTCTTTCAGATGAACAAGTTACTTACCTTCGGTAACGATGTATCTGTAAGAAACATTAGTTAGTTAGATTCCTCACCGACCCACCCATCCTCCCCGTTCTGCGAACTGACATCTAGGGTTAAGGTTATCCTTTTCAGGCCCCTAGATTTTATTGTTGGCACCAGTGTCGGTCTTTGCATGGCTCTGCGTTCCTGGCGCGGAAAGCTATGTACAAGAACTGACGTCAGCGCGCGAGGGCGGCGTCTAAGTACTCCGACGACGTCATTCCGGCGCACGACGCCGACGAAGGACGCGGAGCCGCAGACGACGCCTAGCGACGCGCAAGGGGTATTGCTGACGAAAAATCTTCCGGATCCAGTCTGACGCCTGGGGATATTCTAAGGTGAGGAATCTAACTAACTAATGTTTCTTACAGATACATCGTTACCGAAGGTAAGTAACTTGTTCGACTGGGCTCGAAGAGTTTGGTATCCCGAGCTACTCAGTATGAGCGTGGATCCCCCGATCCGACTGCCTCTTCGGGAGGATCTCCTGTCGCAGCAACAGGGGACGGTCCTCCACCCGAACCTGTCCAGCCTCCACCTCCTTGCGTGGAGATTCAGCGGCGACAGTTGATTCCATTTGACTTGCCTCCTGAAGTCTGTAATGTGATTCTGGCAGCCAGGCGTCCCTCCACTAAAACGGTATACGCCTGTTAGTGGAAATATTTGTGGCATGGTGCACAGCGAAAGCTGTTGATCCTCTTTCTGCCCCTCTTTCTGAGGTCCTATTGTTCCTTCTCTCTTTGGCTCAGCAGGGCTCTGCTCTGGGCACTATCGAGGGCTACCTTTCTGCTCTTTCAGCCTTTCTTAGGCTGCCTGATCAGCCCTCTCTTTTCAAGTCCCCGGTCGTCAATAGATTTCTCAAAGGCATTACTCACCATTTCCCTCCTATTCCTTTCGTGATGCCTCAATGGGACTTGAACCTGGTTCTCACATACTTGATGTGCGCTCCCTTTGAGCATCTTCATAACTGTCCTTTGCGGTTATTAACTTGGAAAACTGTCTTCCTGGTGGCCATCACCTCCGCTCGGCGGGTGAGTGAGCTCCAAGCTCTTTCCTGTAAACCTCCTTTCCTGGTGATTCATCCGGACAAGGTTGTGCTTCGACCACGTCCCTCCTTCCTACCAAAAGTAGTCTCTGCCTTTCATTTCGGGCAAATTGTCACTCTGCCCACTTTCTTTCCGCACCCTTCAAGAGAAGAGGAGAGGCTCCACCGTCTAGACCCAAAATGTGTGCTTTCGTTCTATCTCAACCGCACACAACAGTTCCGGGTGGATGACCAGCTCTTTGTTGGCTACGTGGGCGCCAAGAAAGGCCAGGCTGTGTACAAGCAAACTATCTCCCGATGGGTTGTCTTGTGCATTAAAGCCTGTTATTCTCTGGCTAAAAAGGAACCTCCAGTTGGGCTACATGCCCTTTCTACCAGGGCGACAGCAGCTACTACAGCATGGGGACGCGGTGTCCCCCTGCAAGACATCTGTCGGGCGGCCACTTGGGCCTCGTTGCATACTTTCACTAAGCACTATTGCCTTGACAGTCAGGTTCGGAGAGACGGCTTATTTGACTGTTCAGTTCTCCATGACTTTCTGGTGTAATCTCACTTCGCAGACCCACCACCGGTATTGGTATTGCTTGGGTATGTATTCTAAGGTGAGAAATTTATCACTAACGTGTCTCTTTCAGATGAACAAGTTACTTACTTGTGTAACGATATATCTGTAAGAGACATTAGTTAGTGATAGATTCCTTACCGCCCGCCCATCCTCCCCATTCTGCGAACTGTTCTCTAGGGTTCATGTCATCCCTTTCAGGGCCCTAGTTCTATTGCACCAGTAGTCGGTCTCTGGCATGGCTCTGCGCTCCTGTCGTGGAAAAGTTGCGTACAGAACTGACAGCGCGCGTGGGCGCGTCTAAGTAGCTCCGACGACGTCATCTCGGCGGCTACGACGCCAGCGACGTACACGGAGCCGTACGACGACGCCTACCGACGCACAGGGGTACTGCTAACGAAAACTTTCCGGATCCAGTCTGACGCCTGGGGATATTCTAAGGTAAGGAATCTGTCACTAACTAATGTCTCTTACAGATATATCGTTACACAAGTAACTTGTGTGTCAGGACTAACCGCCTGACTGAGGTGCTTCACCCTGCAGCAGCCTCTTTGGAGCCCCTGCTGCCTGTAAATGAGTCCCTCACTGACATCCTCCTGGGCACTTGGTCCAAGCCAGGATGATTGTCAGACGCAGCAAAGTTCACCATCTGCTATGGGCTGGATACCGCTGACTCACTGAGTAGAACGATTCCCATGTCGGTAGCACTGAGGTGCTACGCCTGGCTGAGGACCTCGGGCTCCTCTGGGGATGTCCAATCTACCCTTTTGGACATGCCCTTTGATGGCCGTCGCCTGTTTGGTGACAAGGCGGACATTGCACTCAAGCATTTCAGGGACTCTAGGGCTACGTCTATGTCCTTGGGCCTCGCAGCAGCTTCCTGCCCCATGCAGTCTTTCTTTCGCCCCTATCGTGGCTACGGAAGGGGTGCCCCACCACGTTCCACCCAGAGCCACAGGCCGGCGCAAGCTGCCCAGCCTCTGCGTGGCCTGGGACATGGGACCCAGTGCCATGGGTCTGAGGGCAGGCCAGTCCACCAATGTCCCTCCTGCAGCAGCCTCCAAACCATCCTAGACCGACCTTTCAGGGCCACCAGTTGCCAGTGGGCAGCAGGATCCACCATCACCTCCCCCACTGGCACAACATCATGTAGGACAGGTGGGTTTTGCAGATAGTCCTTAGGGGCTACTCCTTCCCCTTCGAGACTTCTCCTCCCTCCATGCCACCGGCATTCCATCGCATGTCAGAGGATCAATTCGCCCTTCTCCGTCAGGACGTTACGGCCCTCTTGGCTAAGGGGGCTATCGAACGCATCCCTGTGCCAAAAGTAGGTCATGGTTGTTACTCCCACTACTTTCTGGTACCCAAGAAGAACATAGGCCTGCGTCTTATCCTTAACCTCAGGGACGTCAACCGCTTCCTCCAGAAGAAGTTCAAAATGCTAACATTGGCTCAGGTCTTGTCTACCCTCGACCCTGGAGACTGTATTGTAGCGTTGGACTTGCAGGACGCTTACTTTCGCATCATCGTCTTGCCTGCCCACCGGATTTACCTACGGTTCACGGTAGGCCACGAGCACTTTCAGTTCACCGTGCTCCCCTTTGGCCTTACCAACGACCCTCTGGTGTTCACGAAAGTGATGGCGGTGGTCGCAGCTCATCTGCGCAGATCAGGGGTTCCAGTCTTCCCCTATCTCGACTACTGGTTGTTGAAGGTGGGCTCGCCCCAGGCAGTAGTCTCCCACCTCCAGACTACGGCCTACCTCCTGCATTTGCTGGGGGTCTCCATCAACGTGCCGAAGTCGCACCTGATTCCCTCTCAGAAGCTCCTCTTCATCGGAGCGGATCTGGACTGGGCGCAGTTTCGGGTTTATCCTCCCATGCAGCGAGTCCGGGATATTCAGGGGATGATTCCGATCTTTAACCCTCTATCCCGGGTTTCGGTCAGGATGACCCTCCGGCTACTGGGCCTGATGGCCTCCTGCATCCTGTTAGTGGATCATGCCGGATGGCATATGCGGGCTCTGCAGTGGGACCTGAAGTTCCAGTGGGCACAGCATCAGGGCAACCTGTTCGATCCCGTCCAGATCTCGGAGGGCACTGCACGACAATTGCAGTGGTGGCTCACGAATCGCGATTGGGTCAATGGCAGATCCCTCTCCCTTCTCCAACCGGAACACACAGTTGTGACGGACGTGTCCCTTCTGGGATGGGGCGGCCTCCTGGGAGAGGCGGAGATCAGTGGACTCTGGTCTCTGGTCTCGACCCAGCTCCATATCAACCTTCTGGAGCTTCGGGCGATCCGACTTGCACTGAAGGCCTTCCTTCTCTCTGTCAAGGGGAGAGTAGTGCAGGTGTTCAGACAACGCCACCGCCATGTGGTACTGCAACAAACAGGGCGGGGTGGGGTGGTGGACCCTATGTCAGGAGGCTCTGCGCCTCTGGACATGGCAGGAACATCCGGGCATTTCCCTGGTTGTTCAACACCTGGCAGGTTCTCTGAACACCAGGGCGGACGAACTCAACCGCGGGTGCATGATGGATCACGAATGGCGTCTGAACTCGGACGTGGCGCAAAGTCTCTTTGTTAGAATCCGGGGTCTCTGGTTGGCGCAGGCATGCACTTGCGACAAGCAGGGACCCTTTCCTCTAAGTCAGGGCAAAGGATTACTCTGAGAAAATAACCCCTGCTCACCCTCTAGGTAACGTGGCGCGAGCAGTCAGGCTAGATTCCAGCGGGCATTAGGTTAAGCATTCAAGATGTCCCACACAACAACCACCAACCCACGACACAGAGACACAAGACTGTATTTTTGTCAAAATAAACTCTTTATATAAAAAGGCTTTTACAAGCAGGCTTTAACCCCTTCAGTGCCACGCCCTTTCCCCGCCCTGTGCCGGGCGTTGCATTAGCGGGCGGGGTTCATGACGAGATAGTCTCGTCATGGGCACAGCGCAACCGCGCTCCATGACGAGACCATCTCGTCATGGGCACTGAAGCGGTTAAAAATACAGTTCTTCTCTTCAAAGTAGGTTCCAGTTACTTGTAATGACTTTTCAGCAGTCCACAGTTCTTAAAATGGCAATTCTTGGTTAAAAATACACTTCTTTGAGGTCTGTGCGCTTCGTAGGGCCGTCGGTACGCTTCGTACGAGTTTTTAGACGCGTCGTGCCGCTTCTCACGCTTCTCGCGTGAGCACGCGTACGTGGACTTGAGCCGTACGGACCGTACCCTTGTAGGTACGCGTCGTACAAGTCCGGTACACCTGTTGCAAAAAAACCTCACGCTTCCCGCGTGAGCAACGTCTGTATATTTTCAACGGTACGGACCGTACCAAAGCTCCCGCCTCACGCGTAAATAGCGTAGCGCGACGCCAGCGCTGGTACGGACCGTACAAAGGCAAGTACGGTTCGTACGAGGGCGCTTTCAGTGCACAGTACCTGGGATCTTGGTAGGGGGTTCGTGGCGGCCTCAGCAGTCCCGCAAAGGGCGTCCCTCGTCGTGTTGCAGTCCCGACTCTTCAGTGGACGGCGATGCTTCGGGGGAGCTCGGGGATGATTCTCAGCACACCACGGAGGTCAGGAGGAGGAGGGGCAGCTCGGGGTTGATTCTCAGCGCGTCGCGCTGTCGGCAGACACCAGGATCGGTGAACAGTGCACCTTTGGTCCTTACAGTGGTCTCGGCGGCTCAGGATCGCAGAGGCTCGGCGCTTGGACGCAGGTCGTCTCCCTTCACGTTGCGAGCTACGGCTCGAGGGGGCAGTTGTTTGCTTTGGTCAAACCAGGCGGGCTGGTCTTCGCGGTGCTCACAGCAGCCCGGGCAGCCAGAGGTCGCGGTGCTTAGCGAGATGGGGCACACAGGTTCTCTGGGGTCAGCGTTGCAGGGTCACCCACAGCAGCTTCCTCTTCTTCCAGGGAAAGGTAGCGCCCACTGTTCCTGGGGCGCAGTTCAGGGGGCAAGTTCACACGCAAGCCCTTGGAGATTGTTTGTAAAGCACAAGTTGAATTCAAAGTCTTTCAGTCTTTTCCTCCTCTCCTTCAGCAGCAAGGCACCCACCACAGGCCAGTCTCTCAAGCTTAGAGACAGTACTCCTCCATGCAGCTTTCCCAGGTCCTTCTCTTCAGGCAGAGTTTCTTCTTGGCGCAAACAGGATCTGATTTCTTAGGAGCAGGGCTCCTTCTTTTATACAGCAATTCTTTTGTTCTTTGTCGCCAGGGGGCCTGGCTCAGTCCGGTTTTGGAGCACTTTGTTGTGGTGACTCTGCTCTTTCCTTTCATCAGCAGGGCAGAGACATCAGCCGCTCCACAGGGGGCGGAGCCGGCATTGTGGTGGCAGAGCACAGGTCTATTCAGAGTCAAGGTGTACTCCTCCCACCCATCCTGGTGTAATCTCTCTACCCACCACCTGGCAGCCAGCCTGTCTCCTGGAATTCCCCAGCCCTGCTCCCCACTGAAACTAGGCAGCACACACACACACAGTAGAGGCGGACTGAAATGGCCAGGTCAGTAAATACTAACTTTCTAAAAGTAGTATTTACAAACACAGGATATTAAAATAAACTTTACTAAAAGAAGTATTTTATTATTCTGAGTTCAGGCATACTAAACTTGACTTACTACCATGCTCTATGAGTCCACTGGGATTACAGCGTGTAGTAATTCCAGCAGCCCATTCTGGCCTATGGAGAGCAGGTAGCCTTCAATAGTGAAAAACGAAAATGGCTGTAATTCACTATTAAGACATGCCACACACATCAGGGCATGTCCTACCTTATGCCTACAATGCACCCTGCCCTTGGGCCTACCAGAGGGGTGACTAATATGTAGTTAAGGGAAGGTTTAGGGACTGGCAAGTGGGTACACTTGTGCAGTCAGCGCGACAGTACCAGACTGCACGCAGGTTCTGCAGTGGCAGACCTTAGACACATTTTACTAGGCCGCTTCTGTGGGTGGCACAACCAGTGCTGCAAGCCCACCAGCAGCATTTGTATTTACAAGCCCTGGCACTCCTGGTGCACTTTACTAGGGGCTGATAGTAAACCAAATAAGCCAAACATGGACACCAATCAATGTATACATTTTTCATAAGGGAGCACTTGCACTGTGGCACTGATTGGCAGTGGAGCAGTGCTCTGAGCAGCCAACACCAACAAAACACATGAGGCTCATCAGCAAAAAAAGTGGAAGGGAAACTCACGCCAAGGTGCCAGGTCTAACACACTTTCAGCAGTGGGGAGAGCCTTGGTTAGATCTATTCTTCACCGAAGAGAACGCGCAATGTCATCAGTTCTGCGCATTGGAATTTCCAAGGCGGCACTAGCTAGGCGACGCTTTTCGTCGTGAGTGCAGTTGCGGTCTACTATACGCCTTTCCGCCTATACCACTTCTACCCAGAGTGCTGAAGATCATCAAGCGTGACCGGGCCCAAGTCATTCTTCTGGCTCCGGACTGATCTCGAAGAGTATCGTATCCCGAGCTACTCAGCATGGCTATCGATCCCCCGATCCGACTGCCTCTTCGGGAGGATCTTCTGTCACAGCACCAGGGGACGGCCCTCCACCCGAACCTGTCCAGCCTCCACCTCCTTGCGTGGCGATTGAGCGGCGGCAGTTGATGTCTTTTGACCTGCCTCCCGAAGTTTGTGATGTTATCTTGGCAGCCAGGCGTCCCTCCACTAAGACGGTATACGCCTGCAGGTGGAATAAGTTTGTGGCATGGTGCAGAGCAAAGGCTGTGGATCCAGTTTCTGCTCCTCTTTCAGAGGTCCTCTATTCCTCCTTTCTTTGGCCCAGCAGGTCTCTGCTCTGGGCACTATCAAGGGCTATCTTTCTGCCATTTCAGCCTTTTTAGGGCTTCCAGATCAACCTTCCCTTTTCAAGTCACCGGTTATAAATAGATTCTTGAAAGGCATTACTCATCTTTTCCCTCCTGTTCCATTCTTAATGCCTCAGTGGGACTTGAATCTGGTTCTGACATATCTGATGTGTGCTCCCTTTGAGCCACTTCACAACTGTCCTCTTCGTCTTCTCACTTTAAAGACCGCTTTCCTGGTGGCCATCACCTCTGCCAGAAGAGTGAGTGAGCTCCAGGCTCTTTCATCTATCTTCCATCCGGACAAAGTGGTTCTAAGAACTCGTCCATCTTTTCTGCCAAAGGTTGTCACTGCCTTTCATATCGGGCAGACCATTACTTTGACCACCTTCTTTCCGCCTCCGCATCCCTCAAAAGAGGAAGAGAGGCTCCACCGTCTGGACCCAAAACGTGCGCACTCATTCTACCTGAACCACACACAACAGTTCCGGGTGGATGACCAGCTCTTTGTTGGCTACGTGGGCGCCAAGAAACGTCGGGCTGTGAACAAGGGGACCATCTCTTGGTGGTCGTTTTGAGCATAAAGGCTTGTTATTCTGTGTCTAAAAAGGAGCCTCCGGTGGGGCTGCGCGCCCATTCTACCAGGGCGACGGCAGCCACTACTGCTTTGGGACAGGAAGTTCCCTTGCATGACATCTGTCAGGCAGCTACGTGGGCCTCTCTGCACACATTTACCAAGCATTACTGCCTGGACAGCCAAGTCCGGAGAGACGGCTTCTTTGGTCGTTCTGTTCTCCAGGACTTTCTGGTGTGATCTTGGTTTGCAGACCCACCACCGGGGTTGGTATTGCTGGGGTATCTTTTCTAAGGTAAGGAATCTATCACTACGTGTTTCTTTCAGATGCACAAGTTACTTACCTTCGGTAACGATATATACATTAGTAGTGATAGATTTCTTACCGCCCCACCCATCCTCCCGGTTCTGCGAACTGATTTCTAGGGTTAAGGTCATCCCGTTCAGGGCCCTAGTTTCATGGCACCAGTGGTCAGTTTCTTGTATGGCTCTGCGTTCCTGGCGCGGAAAGTCGTGTACAGAACTGACGTAAGTGCGCGTGGGTGCGTCTAAGTAGCTCTAGCGACGTCATCTCAGCGCCAACGACGCTGACGCACACAGAGCCGCACGACGATGCCTACCGACACGCAGGGGTACTGCTGACGAAAACTTTCAGGATCCAGTCTGACACCTGGGGCTAATTCTAAGGTAAGGAATCTATCACTGCTAATGTTTCTTACAGATATATCGTTACCGAAGGTAAGTAACTTGTGCTTTAGGGTGTTCCAGTATGTCCACCCATTCCCTGTCTGTTATCTCTCGTCCTGCATCTCCACCCATTTAACTCGCAAGGCATCCAGAGACACTGCAGCGTGTGCCCGTAGTCCCACATATAACCATTTGATGAGATGACTTCTCCGTCCCATGTAGTACAGTGTGTTGACTAATTTGTTCCTTTGGGGCTCCTCTCTCTGTGGGGCCCAGTGTTTTTTCACATAGTGCAGGATCCACGCATGCAGCATGTATAGATGATTTGGTACCCCATTCTCCCGTACAAAATTCTCATGGTCCAGTAAGATCTCGGTATTAAAAAGTGCCCCAACTGTGTCCACGCCCTGGTCCGACCATGCCCTAATCCTGTGTCTTTTGAGCCTCCCAGTGGGTAGTGGTAGCCCCAGTAGTGGAATGTTATTTGCATAGTGGGGGCAGCGGGAGGTGTATTGTAATGCTTTCCTCCCAACACAGCAATGCCATCCGTAGTAGGGGTGGTATATCTAGGGGGATTTTAGACTTTGGCAGTTGCAGAGTCTGTAAGGTTCCTTGATCAATGTTTAGTGCTGTATATCCTATCTCCTGTAGATTGCGGCCGGCAGTCCAGTAGGACAGCCACTCTACTTGATATGCATAATAATATGCTTGGAGGTCTGGTACCCCAAGTACCCCCTGCGTGTTTCCATCTGTAATTTTTTTAGACTCCCCCTTCTTCTGCCTGCCCCCCAGATTAGCAGAGAGTGCAGTATCTAGTGTATGAAAAAAGGCCAGAGGTATTATGATCGGCAGGTTAGTAAAGTAATATAGGAGTCGGGGGAGGACCACCATCTTTGACACTGCCATGCGACCCATTGTCGAGAGTGGGAGCGAGGTCCAGAAAGCGATGTTAGAACGCAATCCCCGTATTGCCCTGTTGAGATTACCCTCCAGCACATCTGTGCGTGAGCAGTATATGTGGATGCCTAAGTATTTGAAAGTGGTTTGCGCCACTGGCAGTCGATACAGACCAAAGTCAATCATTTCAGGGCGTGTGTGGTTTTGAAAAAAGAAGGCATTGGATTTCCATTCCTTTATAGCAAGGCCAGATATGTATTCAAATGATGCAAATATTCTAGGTATAGGGTCTAATTCACCCAGGAGGTCTTGCACATAGACAATTATATCATCTGCATATGCAGATATCAAATGTATGGAGTTGCCAGATGGTATCCCGACGTGATTAGCTTCCTGTCGCAGCCTGAGCTCCAGCGCTAACACAAACAACAGTGGGGATAGGGGACATCCCTGGCGTCATATAATAGACGTAACCAGTGAATGTAACCTGAGGGTAACCCGAACCTTGTAACAGCCTGAAACATATATTCCCATGAGAGTGTGTCAAACGCTTGTCAGAGATCGAGTGCTATGCAGCCAGCAGTCGCTAAATGGTCTGGATTGGTTGCCATTATGTGGTGGAGTCTCCTGATGTTTAGGGATGTGCTGCGTGCAGGTATGAATCCACATTGATCTATGTGTATCAATTTATGTAAATAGGGGAGGAGTCTGTTAGCCAGTATTTCACTTAATATTTTATATTCAGTTGCCAGAAGTGAGAGCGGACGTCCCTCCCGGGTTTGGGAAGTGTGACTACTAGAGCTTGCTTGGTAGTGTAAGGGAGGCGGCCTAGTTCCAGTGAGGTTCTGTACAGGGCTTCTAATTGTGGGATTAAGATTTCAGAGTAAGTATTGCAGAACTCTTTTGGTTGGCCGTACCGTCCCGGTGTCTTATTACGTGGGAGTCCATTGATAGTGGTCTTTATTTCAGCTCTCGTAATTGGGCCTGCTAGACTGCCTCGTGTTCCTTCAGGGATCTGGGGATAAGGTAGGTCCACCAAAAAACCATCTATTAGTGTATTGTCTATTGGGGCCGGCTTGTTTTATAGCGAGGTATAGTATGTACAGAAAGAATCATTTATACCCTGCTGAGTATACACCGTATTTCCCCCAGGCATGGTAATTTGACCGATCACAGTGGACGGGGGGTCCTCCCTCAAAATCCTCGCCAAAAGTGTCACTGATTTATCTGCATCTGTATGCTTTAATTGTCTGAAGTCTCTGTAATCAATTACTCTGAGGGTCTCTAGCAGCTCAGCATGCTTAATGCGCGCCTCTTGTAGAGAAGCATGTTTCGCGGGATCGCTCGCTGCTTCCTGCTCCAACCCACCCATGTCATCCTCAAATAATTTCAAATTTGGATGTACTTCCTGTCTCACACCCACTGTGGCACTAATCGCAGTTCCCCAAATTACTGCCTTGAGCGCGTCCCGTACTACTAATATCGAGGACGCAGTATTGCTGTTCTCAGAAAAGTAGTTCACAATCGCAGTAGATAGGGTAGAGCGGAACACAGCGTCTTCTATTAATTGTAGCCATAATCTCCATGTGGGGACTGGGGTGGGGACTCTACCCCAAGTAATGTGGACTTCTAATGTGTTATGGTCTGAAAAGGTTTTCGCTAAGTACGTGGCGTGTGACACTTGTGTGGCTATGGAAAGGGAGCAGAGGAATCTATCAATTCTTGTATGTAATTGGTGGACTGGGGAGAAGAAGGAGTACTCCTTGTGCGTTAAATTTTTCAAGCGCCACACATCTCGTGGCGCCCAGCCGTTCACCCAATTGCAAAAAGCCTCTTCCTGCTTAATAGTTCCTGCGCCGTGAAGGGGAGGAGCGGTTAAACAATCTAGTTCAGTATTAATTACTGCATTACAGTCACCGCCTATAATCAATGGGAATGCCTCCCATCCCACTAAAATCTTATTTAAGCCCATGAAGTATTTATTCTGGTCGAAGGTTGGAGCATATAGATTCCCCAAAACAATATGTCTGCCATCTAGTGTCCCATGAAGGAAAATACATCTCCCCTGCGGGTCAACCCGTCGCTCTATTTCCACAAACGTGACCTCGTATTTGATCCAAATTGTGACACCCTTGGCAAAGGCAGAGTAATTTATATTTGCCCTTTCCATTTCTTTCGCATTTTGCCGCTTCCGAAATAGTTACGTGGGACTCCTGTAAGAACACTATTGACATCCTGCACCTAAGCAATTGCGCGTGCACCCTGTGTCTCTTTTGTACTGAGCCTAGACCCCGAACATTCCATGTAATTAAGGTGTATGTGTTTAGCTTATGCATCTTGTGATGTAAATAGCATGAGAGACCGGGGTACGGAAAGGGGACCACAATGTAGGACGTAACGACGATAGTGTGTTAGAACACATTAACCCCCATTGAACTTCTAATACAAGGCTCAGCCGGTGAACTATGCCGGGCCAAACCATGAATACAAGAAGAAACATTTTGCTGCATTGAACTAGTGCAAGCGCAGGTGGGGGTTTGTTGCTTTCACCAGACACGGTATAATATCTATAATGGCTCAAGAGACATTGCCAACTTAATCACTGAAAAAGGATGTCCATAAGAGTGTGTGCCATCACCGCTACTGTTCTATAGTCACATATGGAGGCAGGGCAGTAGCTGCCAGCGTTCAACAGCCCAGTAGGTCATCTGCAGTCTGGGGTGTCACGGTAGGGAGCAAGGCGAGGCTGCCTTCCGAATCAGAGCATGCAATACTTCCTGGCGAAGAATCAGAGTCCATACTCAGGATATTTTCTCTGAATGTGGTCGCTGTAGCCAGGGCTTCATCTTTGCTTTTCTGCACCTGTTCATGGGTGGGGCTGCGGGCCATTTTGGAGTTGGAGGTCTTTACATTGCGACGCGAACGTTGTCCTTGCGTTGAAGTGGGATTGCTAGGTTGACTTTGATGGGAAGTTTCGGGCAGTAAGGCTGGGTCCATGACCTCCATCCACTCCTCTACATCTTCTGGGCTTTCAAAAAAATACGTTTACTGGTCATGTATACTTTTTAATCGGGCAGTAAATAACAGTGCATACTTGAGGTTCATATCCTGCAGTTTCTTTTTGACTGGCTGAAATGAGGATCTTCGATGCTGGACCATGAGGGTGTAGTCTGGGTATAACGACACTTGACAGTTTTCGTAGTGGATCTGTGGCCGTTCTCTTGCCTTTTGAAGCAGTACATCCCGGTCTCTCCAATTCAGAATTCTGACAATCAGTGGCCTCGGTGGGGCGCCCACTTTAGGTCTCCCGGTAGATATTTTATGGGCTCGTTCTACACAAAAGAAGTTCGGCAGCCCTTCAGGAGCTACATGTTCTCTGAACCACTGTTCCATGAATGTGGCAGCGTCAGATCCTTCACTGCGCTCCGGAAGACCTATGACGCATATGTTGTTCCGCCTAGCTCTGCCTTCTGCGTCCTCAACTCTATCTAGGAGGCCTGTTACCTGTTGCTGCAATGTCTGTATTTGTGACACGTGTTCCTTGTGCTGCGGTATGATTTCTGCCAGAGTTTCACTATTAGCCGTCACCTTGGACGCTAGCTTAGTATGATCAGCCTTAAGCAACATGAAGCCAGTGGTGAGCAAGCCAATCTGTTGCTCTATCGCCCTTCGGGACTCTTTGACTTCCTGCAATATTAGATCCAGCTTGTCCAGAGTCGCCGTTTCTTCAGTAGGTGGTATACAGGAGAGTTAGTGGGGAACTGTAGGGTGTTCTTGCTCTTCTGTGGCCTGTGAGCTAGGGGCGGAAGCTTCCTGCAGCTTCCCTTTTGGACGCCCCATGTCTCTTGATGTATAACCCACCAGGTCTGCTATTGGCGAAGGAGTAGTACTGCCGTTGTTACCCCACATTAGAGTTGTGCCAGACGTGTCTGGGTCGTCACTTGCGGTGCAGGCACCCGTAGAATCTTAGATCTGGATGTGAAACCCCTAATTCGCAGTCCGAATTACAGTTCTATTCGGATTTCGTCCAGCGGTCGGGCCTGTCTCCCACACTAGACTCCCTTACATGGATGTGTGTGCTATTGCATTACTCCGTGGTCCAGGCCCTTAGTGTTCTAATCACAACGCATTGGATATTTCCTGGATGGCTATTGCAGCAACTTGGTGTCCTCATCTAATTCCCGGATCGCCGCCCCTGGTATCGTCCTACATGCCCAGATGAGGAGGACGTCTTTATGGATCTCCCTGTGTTACTTCTTAGGGCTGGTGGGTAGATAACTGGACGCCGTTTAGGGATCGACAGCAATGGCATCGTGCAGCGCGACGTCACGAAGCCCCAATCCACTCACCACTGGGCCGTTTTCAGTATTCACTCCCACAGGTCCCAGACTCATCGGGATCATGAGGCAGTGGAGCCAGGGTCAGTATGAGCGCTAATAACCCACATGCAAGAAGCATTTCCCACAGTCATGCCTCCCGGCCCCTCTACAATGCACTACCGGCTTCTGTTCCCATCTGTCCGGGTCACAACGGTCATGATGGGTGTAGAGGGGAAGCGTTCAGGAGCTGGGGCCATAGTAAAAAGATAGGCAGCGTCTCTCAAGTGCCGTCTCGCTATCGCATCCCTCTCGTTCTAGTGAGATTGGCGCCCAGCGACGCACCGAGGCGGAGACACAGGCCCGGCCTGATGGTCCGCTTCTCCTCCGATGCTCCTGGTATAATGCCGCCCGCAGCCTCCACTGCGATCAGTGGCTCGCTGGGTGCTCAGGGTAGTCCCTGGGTGGGCCCCTGTATGCAGGAGAGGGAGGGTGAAGAGGGGCAACAAACCGTACCTCCACTCATATGTCCGCCAGTGCAGGCCTCTCTCCCAGGCACCCCCGGTGATCGCCGCAAGCAGTCTCCGGGGGCCCGGGTCTGCAACTCCCACCGCAGGACGCACTCCCCGCCAACCAGGGAGCAGTGGGGACAGGCGGTGAGCACCCGCTCCAGGTTATCTTCGCCACGTTGATCAATGGTGTCCGCCTCGCAGGCTCGGGATAACGATCTCCATTCACTACGGCACCAACGAGCTCCCAAAACGTTTATGGGACAGCCTCATGTGTTCCGCTACACTTGCCCACCCTGCCAGGCTCGAAAGGGCACAGCATGCATCGATGACGCAGGCTAATTGTGTCCGGGCTCCAGAGCTCTCAGTCTGTGTCCGCCATGTTCGGCGGTGCGCCACGCCATACTCGGACAGATGAGGCAACTTTGTTGCATGCTGTGCAGACAGTGGTGTGGATCCATTGCAGGCCAAACTATTCCAAGTGTTGCAGTTCACTTCTTAACTAGTTCAAAGGGGATGTGCCATTGGCACTGTGCAGGGCTATTTACCGCATTGTCTGCTTTCCTGTGTCTGACGTATCAGCCGTCCCTGTTTAAGTCTTCTATTGTCCTGCGTTTTCCTAAGGGCCTGACTAACCTTTTTCCTCCCAGTCTGTTGTTTTTAGTTCCTCAGTGGGACTTGAATTTGGATCTTAAGTTTTTGATGAGGACTCCGTCTGAGCCACTACACTTCACATGTTGACCCTCAAGACGGTATTTTTGTTTTCCATCACATCTGCTAGAAGGGTCAGAGAGTGGCAGGCCTTTAGCTGTTCACTGCCTTCTTTCCAGGCAAGTTGGTTTTGCTCATCAGGGTTGCTTTCCTTTCCAAGGTGATCACGCCTTTCCACCTTGACCAATCCAATAGCCTTCTAACCTTCTACCCTCCGCTCATCCTAAGAAGGAGAAGCAGTTGCATCCCTTGGATCCTAAGCAGGCGGTTCACTACTACTTGGACCGCCCCAAGGAATATCAGTAAGACAAATCTTCGTCGACTGTTGTGGAGCCAAGAAGGGCAGTACCGTTCAGAAGGGGACTATATCCCATTGGTTGGATCGTCCTCTGCATTAAAACGTGCTACGCCCTCGCCAAGGAGGAGCTGCCAGAAGGATTCTAGGTCCATTCCACCAGGGCTAAGTCCACCTTTTCTGAATTGGCTCAGGGTGTCCCGATTGCGAAAAAAAATCTTTAAGGCGGCAAAGTGGGCTTCCTCGTACACCTTTGCTAAGCATTGCTGCCTTGAGGAGGTGTGCAGGGACGGCCACTTCACTAAATCCGTCTTGCAGGAGTTCCTGGTCTGAATCATCCATCAAACCTCCTCCTGGGTAGGGTATTGCTGTGAAATCAGTTCTACAGGTGAGGAATCTGCAAGTAGAAGTATCCATCAGAAGAAAAAGTTAACTACCTGCGGTAACTCTTTCTGGTGGATACTCTTACCTACCTGCAGCTTCTTCACCGAACCACCGTCTCCCTGTTTTGATGAATGAATCATAGAGAAAGTTAATAAGATTCTATCTTGTAAATATGTTGGTACTGCAGTCTCTCACGATTTTAACTCCCTCTTGCCTTGAAGGTTGGTAAAATGGAGGGAAACTGATGTCTAAGCGCTGGGGGGGGGGGGGGGGGCCTTGGTGGCCTTGGGGGCATTGCCTGACGTCACTTCCCACACATACTGAGACCAGCGCCCTCTACTGGTGACATCGCACTTTGAAGTTTTCCAGATCCATTCTGGTGCCTGGGGATTGTTCTACAGGTGAGGAATAGTCATGTAGATAGAGTCTCCACAAGAAAGACAGTTACCGCAGGTAAGCAACTTTTTCTACAGAGCCAACAAGTGATGGAAAAGTCGTTCTGGGCATGACTTTTTTTCCTCTCCATGACCGTGGAATAGGGTGAGGGATGGCCCAAAGGAGGGTCATTGCCATTCCTCAGATGCCCACTGACTGCATCCTTAGCAGTGAACTTTTTACTGGTGAGAGAAGAGCTGGGTGGAGCTGCCGTGCTGGGATCCCCAACGCCTGAGATTCCTGGTGTACTGTCTGCAGAGAGTACTGTGGCCAGATGGAGAGTAAGTAGTATGAGGTGGAGGCAATTCACAGTGGGATCGAAGAAACCCTAATTTTAGAGAAGAGCACCCCAAGACCGACCCTGGTGAAGCCACATCTGACCCGGGTGGGAAATGTGTTTGAAATTTCCCCTTTCAGCAGAGTCACCCCAGATTTTTTTGCCTTTTTACTGAACCCTATTTTTGCTCGCTATAGAACTCTGTGCACTTTATCCCTGCTAACCAGTGGAAACATGCTTATGCTGTTCCTTTAAATATGGTAACGTTGATATACATCTGATTGGTTTATTTAGTTTGCCCATAGGTCTCTTAGTGTATGGTACAAAGTGTACCCAGGTTCTGTAAATCTAATGCTATCAGTGGACTGCTGCACTCATTGTGCCATCCACAGCACTGTAAAGCATGTTTTCAGGCCTACCATTGTGGTGTGGCTGTGCAGTTTTAAACTGCAAATTTGACTAGTCCAAATAACCCCTTTTATACAGCCCTAACCCTTTCTTTTAAATATTTACAAGCCACCCCTAAGAAGGTCTTCTTGCCCATAGGGCAGGGCGCATGGTATTTAAGGTGGGACTCCCTCAAAGTTATTTTCACTTTAGCAGGTTTGGTTCCATAGGAAGGCATTGGGATACAATATTAAGTTTAATAGATGTTATCTCCGCCTAGGAAAAAAATGACAAATTAAATTATTGGACTTTTTTAAACATTTAGTGCAAGCCCGATTTACTATTTAAGTAGTACTGCTAATAAATAGTTTGGAAAGATGACTTTTAAAAAGTCACCTTTGCCCTTCCTAAAGCCACTGGATGCGAAATCTGCATGTTGCTGTCTCATCTGCCAGCCAGTAATTAGCATTTCAATTGGCGTGAATGTGGTGTGAACTTGCTCCCAGGAAAGGTACAGAAGGCGTTGGGTGAGGGGAGGTGCTCTTTTCAGGATGGCCTGTGGACCGGACTAAAGGGCTTGATTAACTTTAAAGAGGCTTACTCTGTCACAAGTAGATGTAGCTAACACTCAAACCTGAACTCTTCTTTTGTCCCACTACCCCCCACCCCATCAGCCAGACCAGTCTCCATCGCAGTAGACTCTTGTTGACATCACAGTGTCAGATCCTACTGAAGTATCAAAATGTCCTAGACAGGTCTGCTGGGTTTTTCACATGGCATTTGGGGTGCACTTCATAAGGGGGAAATAGAATGCCAAGACAGTTTGTGTGTATCCACTGTCTGGTAGCAGAAAGCTTAGGTTTGTCCTAACAGACTTCTGTCTCTGAGTTTGTTTGGGGGTACAGACACTGCCTAAAACAGGAATTAGTGTTAGATGTGGGAGGCTACTACGATTATCACAGTACATTGCCCACATGTACTCCCAACCCAAAGAGCCCAAGTTTGGTGCGATTGAAGACTCGAGCCATCTTGACAATGCCCAGAGTGGGTAGAATGAGCCCAGGAAACTTCCACCATTGGTTAGAGCATCCCCAGGGGTCATTACCACCCATAAGCTTGTACAAGGCATAACTGTGGCTTCTCCAGGCATCCACTGCAGAACACTCCTGGACCTCTAAAAGATCAGAAGAGAACTGAACGTGCTGCCAGAGACCTGAGAAGAGCCCTAATGTACTAGACCACCTCTCCCTCTTGTACCCAGGAGAAAGGAGTGGGCTCAAAGGGTCATAAGAGTGACCTCATGTTCAAGCTACAGGGATACAATGAGCTCGAACAGTCCTTTCTTGCAACTGCCAGCTGATCAGTGGCACCTAGGCTGGACTCTGCCTGCCACCCTGTTAGTCTGTCAGTGCCTTCCCTGAGGTCCTGGGGGGCGTTAGAAGTCTATTCCTGAGGACTAAAGTCAGAAGGTATAATCTTTGACCAGAACCAACCTGGTTGGTGCACCTGACGATCCCTCCATCACAGTCCGCATCAAATTGCGCCTAGGTCCCAGGCTACGGCGACCATTGCTATCACTGCTATCACTGCCATTTTGTGGTTCTTGCCACTATTTCTACTTAAAACATTAAAAATCAATATCACTGGTTCCCATTATTGGATTTTTGTCATTTTGTTTATTATGTTTTACTCTATTTTTCTAATTTTGTTTTCGGATTTTTATTTTTTGCATTTTGACTTTATTATTATTTTAGTACTCCATAAATACTTCACACATTGCATCTAAGTTAAGCCTGTCTGCTCTGTGCCATAGCTACCAGGGGATTGAGCTCAGGTTTATTAAGTGACTTTAGTGGTTCACCCTGGCAAATATTGTGAATATTACTTGAGGAGGGTATTTACCTCCCTCATCTAACAACCCAATTCATTACAGGTTCCATTTTTTCCTCACTGTATAGATGTCAAGACCAGAGCTCAGACTTCATTTTGTGCTTCCATCCCAATACCTAAATCGAGTTTTAAGCTTTGCACTAAGTGTTGGCCTAATATCTTGATCTTGGATCCCCACAACTGCTGCTTGGGGTGTTTGAACCTGAGACAGGATGACATGACTTGTAGTTTTCACCAACTTATGCAGCATAAAAAAACACATCATGCAGCATAAAAAAGTGTTGTAGGCCAATCTATTTATGGTTCAATGCTGAAATTGTGTTTCGCAGTCCCGCTTGAAGGCTGTAACTATCCAGCTTGTGCTGATACAACATACAAGAGCGCAGTTATGCCCAGCAAGGTCAAAGGCTGTTCTACCAGCAAGTCCCCAAGCTTAAGTGAGAGGTGCCTTTGGCCCACTGTGGCTTTTTTGAAGCCCCTCCACCACACTTGTAGTGAAGCCTCCCATTACTCCACATAGTATATTTGGCACCAATCCGGGCACAGGTCAAGTGCCTTTCTAGCTGATCTTACTTGGAGCTAGAAAACGGCAAACTGCTAAACTACAAAAGTCTTCAGATAAGAAGTTCTCTAATGAGCAATAGTTTAGCTGTTTTCGGGAGACCTATGAAGAAGGGGATCATCCCTGTTTCCTCTTGTATCTTCTTGGCATAGGTGAAACCCTTGATTTTGGAGTAGGAAAATGTACTGACTCTCATGGCTTCTAATACCAGACTGTGGCCATTTTACAAACTGTGTGTGGTATTGATGCCTCACTTGAGCCACACTTCACTGCTCTCAGTACTCTTACTTTGCTGCAGCTGTCAACAGGATTGTAGAGCCTTTTGAAGTCAAAATTGGAAACAACATACAGAAATTCCCAGGACATTAGGGCAACAGAGTGTCTGTTGCTCCTTCTGTCTGTCACTGGAACCAAGCTTTACCTGGCTGATGAGCCCTAACCGGGTTGCTTGGTTTCAGGTTCAGGGAAGACCTGGTCTGGCAATTTGGGCTGGACTGTTCCCATTGGAACAGGATCAGGACTGATTTGCATATGGCTGGCTCCAAACTGAGGTGGCATGGTGTGCAAAATAATGATGGACTGGGATGAGTAATTACCAGTGGCTGAGATTAATTCAAGCATTCCATCCATCACTTTTTTGTATCCTTTCGTGTTGCTCTTCCATAAGCATATTTTTGAGTAGCAAAAACTATTTTTAGCGCCTCTACAGTCAATATGGCAACAACTTGAAAACACTGCTTAGAGGATCTTTCTTTTCTTAGGGTCCAGCCAATGAGGCTGCAGGCTCTTCAAAATCTCATAGCAGGGAGGGCGTGGCCTGAGGCGTCAAGATGTCAGTCGCACTCTAAGAGTGCTCCGGACCCCTCCGTCATCCACCTTGAATCTGGCCCATATCGGCAAGCATCCGCGTGTCCTACTTGCATCTGGGGAGTCCCTGACACGGTGGTATTGTCCTCCTGGGTCTGGCGTTTCGGTGCGGAGCCCGTGGAGGCGGCGGTGACCTGCGGCGGCCTGCTCATCCTGCAGTGGCGCCCATTGTGTTATGGAGCGGGCCGGAGCCCTGTAGGCAGTGGCGGTCGGGAGGCCGCTGATACCCTGACCTTGGTGGCAGTACTGGCGTTTGGGGAGCATAAGTGACCCTGAGGAGCTCCGGGGGTCCGACCGCCTGCGGATCTGGTGGTGGCGTCGGCAAGCCGCATATCTGGCAACCCTGGTAATGGGCCAGCATCTCGGCTGGCGTGAGGAGAGGTGTGGGGAGCCTGCGGATCCCGATCGCGGGTTGGCCCCAGACTGCAGGCAGCAGCTACGAACTCCGGCGGTGAGTGGGGCTGGGATCGGCTGTCTGCTCCCCCACCCCCCAAGAGCAACATCGGTAAATCACCGCGAAAGAAGCGCAGGCGCTTCGTTTGGAACGATCCCCTTCCCTGTTCGACGACGACGCCCAAAGCCGACAACTAGCCCTTAACCGGTCCGAAATTAGACAACTATCTCTAGAAGCGGCCAAGCTCCTATGGAGGTCCTCGGTGGCAAGAATTTATGTATGGGGGGACAAAAATGGCACGATTTTGCACAGGTTGGCCACGTTTCCCAGGGCGAACCGTATAATTCCGGAAGTGGTGGACGAACAGGGAACGGTACGCAACGCCCCTTCAGCGATGGCACGCGTGTTTGCTAGCAACTATCGGCGCTTGTATGCTGCACAAACTCCCAAATCATCGCTTCGTGGTCTCCTCGGAAGGAGTCGCGTCAGTCTCCCCCAGTTGGGGACGGCACCCTAGAAAGACCTGGACCGTCCCATCTATAGGAAAGAAATTGAGGAAGCCATTTCTCTTACGTCCCCGAGTAAGACTCCGGGACCAGATGGTCTTCCCCAAGAATACTACGCTGCCTACCGTGACACACTAGTGCCCCACTTGGCTGGCCTTTTTCAGGAGGCCCTTGATCAGGGCTCCTTCCCGCCGGAGACAGACATTGCCACTATTGTGGTCCTTTCGAAATCCCAGCCCCCCTCCCATCACTGCGCAGATTACCGGCCCATATCCGTCCTCAATACAGAGATCAAACTTTATGCCACCATCCTGGCCCAACGGCTAAAGCCGCACCTGCCCACGTTGGCCCACCCGGACCAATGTGGCTTTATGCCCGCACGCGCGACCCGTCATTGCCTCCGGAGGGTGCAACTGGCTCTGGCCCACTGACACGTACTCACCCCTTATTTGGCCCTCCTCCTTCTAGATCTCGAAAAAGCTTTCGATTCGGTGGACTGGGCATATCTCCAAGACGTGTTGACGGAGATGGGATTCGGGCACCAGTTCCGGGCTTTGGTCCGGGTGCTTGATGCGCAGCCGCGGGCAAGGGTGCTAGTGAACGGCGTCCTGTCCGAGGCCTTTCCCATTGCTAGGGGCACGCGGCAGGGTTGTCCCCTTTCACCCCTGTTGTTTGCTCTGGCAATGGGACCCCTGGGGGCCCTGGTGTGGGCTGACGTCTGTGTTAAAGGATGGGAGTGGCCGAACGCCAACACGGACAAGATCGCGCTTTATGCGGATGACGTCCTGCTCTTTCTGGCCGAGACCGCTTCCTCAGGACCGCACTCCGGGTGTTGCAGGCGTTTGGGCAAGCGTCAGGTCTTAGGCTGAACCCCGGGAAATCAGTACTGGTCCCACTTCACCTGTCCAGGGACTGTTACGATTGGCAGTCCAATATTCCGATCCGACACAATTCCTTTAAATATCTGGGAATATGGATTACGCTGCTCCCGGAACTGGGCTGGTCCCTCAATGTGACCCCACTGGTCAAAAAGGCCAAAGAAGACCTTCAGAAATGGAAGACACTGCCCTTGAACCCTCTAGGCCGGGTCGCCTTGTTTAAAATGCTGCTCCTCCGTAGGTTCCTCTACGTCCTCCAGAACACCCCATTCTGTTTCCCCAGATCCTGGTTTAAGGAGTTGGACGGCTTACTTACCCGATTTTTATGTGGAGGCGGGAGGCGGGAGGCCGCGTCTGGCTCTCTCCACATGCAGGATTCCTTCCTTTGACGGGGGCATGAGCATGACGCACCGGTACCTCTACTATATAGCCACACATTTGCTGGTGGTCCTTGATTGGTTCAAAGGGGGATAGTCTGACCCGGCCTACCGGCTGGAGTTGTGTGAACTGGGATTTTCTAAAGTACAAGCCATGTTGTACGGGGGACCTGTCCCGATCCGGCTGCCAGACGTGACGCGTATTCCTGGCTTGGCGGGCTTCATTGCGCCATACCGGCTGGACCGGCAAATTGACCCAGTGCACCCCCCTCTGGCATGGGGCTTGGCTCCGGGAGGTGAGTGGTCTGCCCGGGTTCAGAACCTGGGACCTCATAGGCATAACACAGCTTGGGGACTTCTGGGCGGGGGGGCCACATGCTTTCCTTCCAAGATATGAGCAACTGTTATTCCCTACACCCATCCCAACTCTACAAATATTTACAGTTAAGACACGCCCTCCACACACACATCACAGATGACACTCGGCTCCCGGAATACAGCCCCACGGAGGCCCAGATGTTATTGGGGGACTTGGGCAGGGGAGGCATTTCCCGTATATACCGCACCTTAATTAACAATACTCCCACCTCCTTGGACTAACTGAAGGACCAATGGACAGACTGGGTGCGGCCCCTGGACGAAATGGACTGGCGCAATGCGCTCATGGCACTTACCGCCTCCACCAAACTTAGATTAATCCAATTATACTATTTTCACACCGCTTACCTCACTCCGGTACACCTTCACCGAGCGGGTCTACGCTCTGACGTTTCTTGCGCTAGGTGCGGCCAGGCCCCTGCAGATTTTTTCCACGTGGTCTGGACCTGTCCCCGGCTGGCAAATTTTATGGGGAGCCATCGAAGAGGAACTTACGGAGGTCTTGGGGTGGACAGTTCCTCACGATCCACGGCACTCACTACTGGGGATAACAGATGGGCTAGACAGGTCTCGGAACAATAAGACTTCTTTAACACAGCTATGATAGTTGCCAAGCGCGACATAGCGGCAGCATGGATTTGTCCCGATCCACCAGCTCTGGGAAAGTGGCGCAAGGGAGTGGACTGGTGCGCGATACGAGAGAAAGCTCTATACGCGGCACGCGGATGCCCCAAAAAATACCGGAGGGTGTGGGGTAAATGGATGGGCACTGTCGAAGAAAGCAAATGATACTTTAACTCTATCTGTGGTTGTACGCCCCACGGGGTGCAGAACCGGGGTCATATGGACTTTGATGATGTAACTGAATATCTACTATCCGTGATTTTTGCTGATTTTTTTGTGTGTGTTGAAATTCAATAAAATTTGGATATAAAAAAAAAAATCTTACAGCAGTCTTTTCCTCATAAAACCCCATACAAGTGCATTAAACCGATATGATGCTTGCGGCAGAAGGTTTATTTGTTGCTGAGCCTTTACCGCCATTTGAATGATGTGCAGTGTCTTACTTGTTATAACTGCTATTTGTGGGAAATAATTAAACTGGCTATATTGCATCTGCCGTACCACACAGAGTCTCCATTCCACAAAGTGCTAAAGGATGTGATTTAGGCTTTCAAGTAGTTGCTTTGCACCAGTTTGGGGGTACTGATGAGGCAGTGACCAATTCTATGGGTACAGGACAAATTCTGCTGCACTTTGGCTTGAGACGCTCCAGTGGTATTCAAATATAGTTAATAGCTATGCCCTTTGATAGAGGGAAGCTGTTGTTGCAGTATGTATAAGTAAATTTTGGAACAGTTGAAATTGATCACTGTAATGGCTATGACCATGCAATTACAACCTCCCCTACTCAGGTGTTCTACCAGTCATGGGTGCTCATTTAAAAAAAAAATGCTAGAAGAGTTCCACAGCTCTTGCGGCGTAGTTGTATCTGATAGAGAATTCTATCTGCAGATTCCTTACCTAAGAATTATCCCCAGGCATCAGAATGGATCCGGAAATGTTTCGGGAGCAGTACCCCTGCGTGCCAGTAGGTGGAATCATTCGGTGTCATCCGCTCCAGAAGTGACATGCGTGGTGCTATATAGGTGCCACCTCAGCACGCTGCCATCAGTCTTTTCTTTCCTCGCAAGTCAGTGCAGATCTGGAGAAGCGCTACCTCCAGTCCATTTTTGACTGGCCCTTTTCAACCTTTTGTCGAAGACTTTTGAGACACTGTCTCCTGATGTGGCAGGTATGCCTAAGAGAAAGGCTAGTTTTAAGCCCTGTGGTGCCTGTCACTGGCAAATGTCGGTGACGGAATCACACCTTCTCTGGTGTCTTGAACACGCCAATACCTGCGTCGATTGTCGTGCCATGTACCCCAAGGTCTGAGAGAGCGATCCCACAAGCTCCTAGCCGCTCGACGTGCAACACCATGACTGTCTCGATTCTGGTCGAGAGGAAGGTCCCAGGATCAGTTGCGGAGCCATCGATCTTCATCACGGTCGAAGTTATCCCCTTTGGGTAAGTCCCACAAGAAAGAAAAAATCAAGAAGTTGAAGAGGTCTTCGATTTAGCCCTGTCCTTGGAACTCATCTGACGATACGAGGGAATGTCATCATTCGAAGCCTGGCTCTGCAGTTGAGCCTGGGCCATCTCGCCAAGTTTCCTGGAGCCGGAGCAATCCCACCAATCTCTGTATGTTTTACGAGGCCATGCACCTCATATTTGGCGGCCGATCCCTGCTAGTGTGCCCTCAGGCCCTTCTAGGTTCGGAAGGGGCCCCTGCTAGTCTTCCACCGGCGGGTTCGCCCCGGGTCCAGCTGAGCCCTTGGATCCATGAACAGATCCAGACAGATGCCAGTCAAGCCACCTCAACCTTCTCCGGCCCCACGGCTGATGTCCCCGATGCCGGCGCCCCCATTCATATCCTCGATTCCAACACAGAGCCGGATTAGCGTCGTCCGATGCCGACTCCAGCAGTAACTGGAACCATTCCCTCCAGGCTGGAGCCTGAGCTCTATTCCCTTGGGCTTGGACTTGGGGAAGTTTGGGAGGGGCAACTGGACCCTTATTAATACCAGCTTCTAGACTCCAATGAGGACATCTGGTGTGAGGATTTGACGGATGCTAGTGGACCGAACACCTCCCCAGATACTGGCTTGGTCATTCCTATTACAGTAGCCACGGAGGAAGGAGCCTCATTTGCTATGGTGATTAGGAGGGCGACCGAGGTCCTGGACCTTCAGCTACCCTCAGTGGCTGTCAAGACTGATGCTTCAGTCAGGAGTCTCCCCTTCAGAACTGCTTCTCCCGTTTTAATGAAGCTCTCACGGATGTCCTGCTGCAGGCCTGGTCCAAGTTCTGCACAATAGCTCCTATGAACAGGACAATTGCCCGCTACAGTTGCCCCACCCCAGGGGACGGCAACTTCCTCACCCAATACCCCACCCCAGAGAGCTTAGTGGTCCTAGCCTCCACATCTGAAAGAGACAGTTGCGTATAGATTCCTTACCTTAAAATTTCCCCCAGGCGTCAGACTAGATCCAGAGTTTTTTCTTTAGCAGTACCCCTGCGCGCCGGTATGTGGCGTCAGTTGACTTTGCGTGCGGTGTCGTGGTCACCGAAATGACGTTGCTGTGCCTACTTAGACACCGCCCCTGCACGCTGACGTCAGTTCTTTCTTTTTCCGCGTCAGCCTAGCGCAAACCGGAAAGAGCCACCCCTTGGCCTCTTTTTGGCTAAATGTTGATTTCTTTTAGAGTATTTTGAATCCTGGTGCACGAAGAATGTCCATTCCTTGAAACGGCTTCAGGCCCTGTGGCACCTGTCACAAGATGTCTGTGACAGGACCCGTACCTCGTGTGACTGTGGTGTCTGGGGCACGACCCGAAGTTGTGCTTCGACTGCCGGGCCATGGGGCCAAAAACTTTACGGGTGTGGTCACGAAAGTTGCTGGAGTCCTGGCGGTCCGCTCCGCTTCGTTCCCGGTCTCATTTGAGAGGAAGGTCTCGTGGCCGGTCGCGGAGCCCCCACTCCTCGTCGCACTCCAAGTTGTCGAGGTCAGTGGTTTAGTGCAAACACAAGAAGAAGGCGAAGAAGCATAGGTGTTCTTCGCCTTCTCCCCATCGGTCAGCTGACGCGACGCAGGACTCGGAGCATCATCGCTCGAAAGCACTGGCCCCGGCTCCTGCTTCTGAGACCACTCCGCACCTCCCACCTTTTCCGGAAGCCAGAGAGTCTCATGCCCAACTGAAGACCTTCTACGAGGCCTTACACCTCATTTTCTGGCAGCCTGACTCCGCTGGCTCGCCTTTAGGCCTCGCTGGATCCGTTCGACGCTGGTAGAACTTACTCGACCTTCCCCGGCGCTGATCATGACGCCGATGCTCCTGGTGCCGGCTATGCCCCCAACTGACGTCGGCCCAGCCTCATCTTCGACTTGGACACGGACCGATGTCGGTAACAATGCTGGAAGGTACTTTTGTTCCCCTGTTCATCCCTGGTGTTCCCTATCGATCAGAGGGTGCTGATGAGGACTGGGAGGGGTTGCTGGACCCTTTAGCTGACGAGTTGGAAGGACCGGACTGGTGAGAGGATCTGGGTGATGCCAGTAGTTTGGACTCATCTCCTGACACTGGTTTGCTTTCTCCCCCTACCGTGGCTATGTAGGCGGGAGCGTCCTATGCTGTGGTGGCGAGAAGGGCAGCCAAGGTCTTGGGCCTCGAGCTCTTTTTGGTGGCAGTCAGGACTACTCTCCTGACAGAGGTGCTTCAACCTGCGGCTTCCTCTTCTGAACCCTTATTGCCCTTCAATGAAGCCATCCTTCTGGGGTCTTGGTCCAAGCCCAGCACAGTGGCTCCTGTTGATGTCATGTTATGTTATCAGAATTTCTAAAGCGCGCTGTTACCCTGAGGTGTCCTGGCGCTATGCACTACCTGCCAGAGCGGACCGTTAAGACATTAGAGAAAAAGGTCCTTCTAAGAGAAAAGCCAGGTTTTTAAACCCCTCCTAAATGGAAGAAGTTCTGTGGAATTCCTGAGATGAAAGGGGAGGCTATTCCAAGCCTTGACGGCACAATGGCAGAAGCTCCTACCACCCCAACTAAGTTTGTGGTAGCGGGGAAGAATAGCGAGTTTAGACTGCAGAGAGCGCAGGGTTCTCCCCGGCACGTACCACTGAATAGAGTGTTTTAAAAAGTCAGGGCCAGTACCGTTGAGAGCTTTAAAAACTATACACAGAGCCTTGAACTGAATCCGAGCTGCCACAGGTAACCAGTGAAGGGATCTGAGTCCTGCCCTTACAGAGGTGAACCTGGGTGTACCAGTAAGTAGTCTAGCTGCAGCATTCTGCACGGTCTGGAGTCTGGACAGGTGTTTTTTATGAATATTGATATAGAGACTGTTACAATAGTCCAGCCGCGACAAAATAAGTGCTGTAACTGCAATTTTTAAACAGTCTTCAGGGAGAAAAGATTTGATTTTACGTAGGAGTTTAAGTGTAAAAGAGCAGGAAGAGACAACTCTGCTGACCTGATCCTCAAAGGACAGTTTTGAATCTTTGAGCACTCCAAGGTTTTTTGCCTTTGCGACTCGAGTAGGGGGCCTTCCCATAGTGGTCGGCCACCAGCCCGGTGTCCAGAGGTTGGCCGTGTTCCCAAAAAGTATGACCTCTGTCTTTTCAGCGTTAAGTTTGAGGCAATTTGCTGCCATCCAGGCAGCAATTGCCTGCATACAATTGTGACACTTAGAGGCAATTTCAGCCTCTGCCCATTTATAATTGACAACACAATTTGTGTGTCGTCAGCATAGGATGACAGCTGGAATCCAAAAGATTTGACCAGGATAGCTAGTGGGGTAACTTATACATTAAACAGTGTCGGGCTGAGTGAAGACCCCTGTGGGAATCCACAAGGAAGAACGAAGAACGAAGGGCTTAGAGCTGTTCCTGCCGAGGTCCACTGTTTGTGATCTATTAGCTAGGAAGGATTTCAAAAGATCCCAGGCCTTACCTTTAACCCCGACCGCTGTTAGACGGTCCATCAAAACTTCATGATGGACCGTATCAAATGCGGCCGAAAGGTCCAAAAGAATGAGTATGGCAGCGCAACCCTGATCTAGGGCCCCCCTGATCTCATCCGTGGATAGGACGATTGCCCGCTGCCACTGCCCGGCTCCGGGCGACCCAGTGTTCTTGACCCAACACCCTTCCCCTGAGAGCTTAGGGGTCCAAGTCTCTTTTTCCAAGGGTGCATTCCCTTCTGCTCCCCCTGATAGGGAATCCAAGAAGCTGGATCACCTTGGGATGCATATGTTCTCTTCCTCCTGCTTAGTACGGTGGTCGGTGAATACCGCATGTCTCTTGGGTCATTATTCCCACTCCATCTGGGATACGGTCGCACAAGTACTGCCCGATGCCCAGAGGAGCCCCGGGCCGTTCTCTCCCAGGCAGTCGCGTATGGGAGAGATGCAGCCAAATTCACCATAAGGGGTGGACTGGATACCACCGACTCACTAGGCAGAACGATTGCCATGTCGGTAGCGCTTGGTTGAGGACATCTGGCTTTTCGGGGGATGTTTAGACAACCTTGATGGACATGCCCTTTGATGGCTGTCATCTTTTTGGTACAAAGCAGACTCAGCGCTTCAAAGATTCGCGACCTATGGCCAGGTCTTTAGGCCTCACTGCCTCCTCTCGTCCACCCCAGTCTGATTTTCGTCCCTTTTGTGGCTTCAGAAGGGGTACCCAGCCACGTCCGGCCCAGCCTAGCCACTGGTGCACGCAAGCTGTCCAGCCTCTGCGCGGCAGCGGACATGGTACCCAGCGTCCTCGCCAGTGTGGGAGGCAGCGGGTGGGCCAGTCCACCATCTCCCCCCCTGCCACTGCCTCCAAGCCTTCCTAGTCAGACGTTCCAGGCCCATCTTCAGCCAGTGGGAGGCAGGATTCGCCATTACCTCCCCCACTGGCGATCCATCACGTCAGACAGGTGGGTTTTGCAAATTTTTCAATGGAGCCACTCCCTCCCCTTCGAGATCACCCCTCCCTTCATGCCACCATCTTACGATCTCATGTTAGAGGATCATTTGGCACTTCTCTGCCAGGAAGTCACTGCTTTTTTGGCCAAAGGAGCAATAGAGAGGGTTCCTGTGCCAGCAGGTCTTCATTGCTATTCCCGCTACTTTCTGGTACCCAAGAAGGACAAAGACCTGCATCTATTCTAAAACTACAGGCACTCGCTTCTTCCGGAAGGAGAAGTTCACAATACTCACTCTAGCTCAAGTCCTATCTGCCTTCGAGCCCAGCGACTGGATGGTGGCGTTGGACTTGCAGGACACTTATTTTCATATCCCTGCCAGCCCACATGTGCGATCTACGGTTCATGGTGGGCCACAAGTACTTTCAGTTCACCGTGCTCCATTTTGGCCTGACCAGTGCAGCTCAGGTGTTCACAAACGTGATGGCGGTGGTCGCAGCTCATCTGCGCAGATCGGGGGTTCCAGTCTTCCCCGATCTCGACGACTGGCTGTTGAAGGCGGGCTCGCCACAGACTGTTGTCTCCCATCTCCAGACTACGGTGGACCTTCTGCACTCGCTGGGGTTCATGATAAACGTGCCAAAGTCACACCTGACTCCCTCTCAGATGCTCCCCTTCATCTGAGCTGTTCTGGACACAGTGCAGTTTCGTGCTTTTGCTACCAAACAGCGAGTCCAGGATATTTGGGCTATGATACCGATATTTCAGCCTCTATCCCAGATTTTGGTGAGAATGACTCGGAGACTGTTGGGCCTCATGGCCTCCTGCATCCTGCTGGTAGATCATGCCAGGTGGCATATGCGGGCTCTGCAGTGGGACCTGAAGTTCCAGTGGGTGTAGCATCAGGGAAATCTTTCAGACTATGTCCAGATGTCAGAGGGAACTGCGACACAGCTGCAATGGTGGTTAACGAACCAGGATTGGGTCAGAGGTAGATCCCTCTCCCTTCCCCAACCAGCTCTAATGGTAGTGACAGATGCGTCACTCTTGGGATGGGGTGGCCATCTGGGAGAGGCAGAGATCAGAGGCGTCTGGTCTCCGGCGGAGTCCAGGCTCCATATCAACCTTCTGAAGCTCCTGGCGATTCGCCTAGCACTGAAGGCATTCCTTCCCTCCCTCAAGGGGAACGTAGTGCAGGTGTTCACAGACAACACCACCGCCATGAGGTACTACAACAAACAAGGCGGGGTGGGGTTGTGGACCCTATGTCAAGAGGTTCTTCGCCTCTGGACATGGCTGGAATATCAAGGCATGACCCTGGTGGTTCAAAACCTGGCGGGTTCTCTGAACGCCAGAGCGGACAAACTTAGCCGTCTGTGCCTGGTCGATCATGAATGGTGTCTTCACTCGGAGGTGGTGCAAGGCCTCTTTCAGCGGTGGGGAGAGCCTTAGTTAGATCTTTTTGCCACCGAAGAGAATGCACAATGTCAGCAGTTTTGCGTGTTGGAGTTTCCAAGGTGGCACTCGTTCAGCGACGCCTTTCGTCACAAGTGGATTTGTGGCCTCCTGTACGCCTTTCGGCCTGTATCACTTCTACCCCGAGTGCTGGAGAAGTTAATGCGTGACCGGGCCCAAGTCAAAGTTAAATATACTATTCCCACTCCAGTCTGTGCAACAGTAGGGAAAGCGTTGGACTTTGGAGGGGTAAGATTTTCTATTCCCACTCTAGTCTGCAACAGTAGGGAAAGTGTTGGATATCGGAGCGGTTAATTATACTATTCCCACTCGTCTGTGCAACAGTATGGAAATCATTAGACTTCGGAGGGTTAAGATTGACTATTCCCACTCGAGTCTGTGCAGCAGTAGGTAAAGCGTTTGACTTTAAAGAGTAAAATGTACTCTTCCCCTCCAGTCTGTACAGCAATAGGGCTAGCACTGGACATTGGAAGGGTTACATTTACTACTCCTACTCCAGTCTAAGCAACAGTAGGTAAACTACTTCACTTCAAACATTACATATTTGAATAACCATATTAATTTAGAAAGAATATAAAACTCTAAATATAAGCATTATCACTTAACACAAAATATTTATCAAATGTAAAAAAAATCCAATTTACAAAATGTATACACAATGTAATAATTTGCAATTGAAAAATAGTGGTTATTTATTTGTTACTAAATAATTTTTCCGCCGTACAAATCTAGCAACCCACACCTAAAATATAATGAAAATAAATAAGTATAACATAATTTACATAATTGATAATCAATTACATAATTAAGTTATTTGTTAATTATTACTTCATTAACTTCCCAGCCTACAAACTCAGCAGCCCACACCTAAAGTATAACTAAAATATATAATTATTACATAATTTACAGAATTATCATTCAAATAAATATTATGTATTATTAATTATTATTTAATTAACTTTCCATTCTGTACTCCTACAAATCTAGCAACTCACAACTAAATAGAACTAAAATAAATCTGTATTACATAATGTACATAATTAATAATCAATTCAATAATTAATCATATATTATTAGTTCATTATTCCTTAATTAACTTCCAACCCTATGCCTATACAAACCCAGCAGCCCGCACCTAAAATATTTTTGTTACGCCATTTACATAATTAATAATCAATTAAATAATACATTATAAATGAATGACCTAATTACCTTCCCACCCAATACTCCTACAAACATAGAAACCTGCACCTTAAATATAAGTATAATAAATCAATACCACATAATATACACGTAATGCATATTAATCGCCATACTTACTTAAAAATTATTAATTAATTATTACTAAATTAACTTCCCACCCTATCCCCCTACAAACCGAACAACCCGCGACATTATAAATGACTATTGACAAATTAAAAATTCTGAATTACTTAAAACTACAAACTATATTTAAAAATAAATAATAATCCAAACAATGCTAGCGCAAAGAATTATCATATAAACTAAAAAACATTAAATTAAACAATATTCTTTACAATTATATTATTGAAATCGATTTTTACAACAATAGTCTTAGCAACATTACCTGAACGAGCCATATTCTTGATAACGATATTTTTGCATCATCATATTTGTGTATCACGATATTTTTTTTGATATTTCTGTCTTCTGATATTTACAACTAGATAATCTGATAGAGGCATCTAGTCGCAGATTCCTTAACTTAGAATATCCCCAGGCGTCAGACTGGATCCGGAAAATGTTTTGCAGCAGCACCTCTGCGGCCGGGGGACGGCGCCACATGACCCCACCCTGACTTCGTCCACGTACGTGACGTCAGCGAGGTCATATAAGTCCCTCCCAGTGCGCTGTCATCAGTTTCCTTTTCCGTGTGCAACGCGGATCCGGAGTGAGCGGTTCCTCTGGCCTGTTTTCAGGCCCCTTTTTGACGCTTCGCGTCTGGAACAGTGTGCGATGCCCTCGGGCTTTAAATCTTGTACTTCCTGTTCGCGGCAAATGTCCGCGACAGACCCACATCTTATTTGTATGTGGTGTCTGGGCGAGCACCACAACTCCACAGACTGCGAAGCCTGCCAACACCTTAAGCCGAAGTCCCGGCGGGAGCGCTGGATGAAGCGTCTTTCGGCACGGCTGTCCAGGTCGGAGTCGTCTCGTCCTAAGGCCTCTTCAACGCAGTTCTGCCGTCGATCACCCTCTGGGTCCCGGGGCCGTCGTTCACCACTTCTTGGTAAGTTGCGGCGCTTGTCGCCGAGGTCCTCGACCTCCCTTTTATCTGTTGTCAGGGCCACTGGTTCCCGGAACATTCCGGACGTGCGCCCCCGACAGTCGTCCCCCCTCTATCCACCCTATGCTGGGGCGGGGGCGACTCGGGCCCAAACGGAGGCTAATGCCACGGCTTTGCAGGCTTCCCTTGGGTCCTCTCCCATACCGGTGGTGTCTCCGATGGACTCGCCGGTGGGTTCGCCCCCGGCGTCAAATGAGCCCTTCCCTCCAGGGATGTCGGAGATGTGGTATCGTCAGGGCGCGGCCGGGTCCCCCTCTCTGATCCACATGGCGTTGTCAGGGTGCGGCCCGGCTGGGTCCCCCTTTATGACCCATTGCACTCCTGCCACGTCGCATAGCCCCGTAGGGCTCCCTGTGGTGTCGCAGATGGTTGCTGGTGCGCAAGGCCTCGCTTTGTGCACGCCTCGGCCTTCTGGGCAGGCAGCTGCCTGCCCGGAGCCGGGGACGGCGCCATTCTGGCACCGTAGGCTCTGCCTCCGCTTCTTTCTCCGGAGTCGGAGCCTGATGTGGTTGAGGCTGAGGCAGCGCCGGAGGCTTGCATCCCCGGCTCCGGCGCCTTCTCCTTCATCTGCTTCTTCCTTCGGAGTCGGAGCCGGTTCTGGTTGAGGCTGAGTCGGCGCCGGTGCGGCGCCGGGGGCTTTGCATCCCTGGCTCCAGTGTCTTCTCCTTCTTCGGAAGGGGAGCTTATTGTGCATTCGGCACCGGACGGAGCCGACTCGATGCCGGATGGAGTCGAGTCAGCGCCAGACGAAGCTTAGTCAGTGCCTACTAAAGTGGTTTTGGCGCCGCATCGATGCCGGGCTGTTGACTCTTCTCCGGAGGCGTCCAGAGAGAGTTTTGCGTCGCCCTTACGCCCGGCGTCGTCAGATGTATTCTTGTCTGTGCCTCCCTTAGAGTATGTGGATCCGGCAGGTTCCCTGCCTCCTCAAGAGCATCCTCAAACAACAGGCTCCTCGCCTCCTCAAGAACCTCATTAGGACCCCCATTCGTCAATGGGGCTCCCTTCAGGTGGGCATTGGTCGCACCCTCACTGTCTTGGGAGGGTTAGCTTACAGCCCTCACCTACTGATGAGCTACTATCCCCTCCTTGGAGGGCTACCGAGGCTGGTGCAGCCTTTCTCAGAGTGGTCTCTTTGGCCACTCGGATTTTGAACATGCAACCCCCTTCTGCGCCCTTGTCTGTGGACCCATTACTTGATGTCCTTCACCGTGGGTCAGGGAATGTGGAGCCACTTCTGCCCTTTGAAGCTTCTCTTTATGATGCCCTGTTGGGTACCTGAGTTCGACCTGCTTCCAGTGACCCGGTAGCTCGCTCGGTCTTGCACCGCCACCGGCCTGCTCCACATGATCCGGTCTGCTTATTTGTGCATCCCGACGTGCAAGGGTTTGTTTTGCATACTGCCTCCCTCCCTCCCGGGAGTCCAGATGGCTTGAGTCATGGGGTCGGAACATCTTTGCCACCACTAGTGCTGCACTACGGTCTATAAATACAGTATGTGTCCTGGTTCGGGCTACCTCTGCCCTGTGGGACACCGCAGAGTCTTTGTTCTCCACCGGCGCTGAAGGCGCTCGAGTTGACCTACTTTATCTTCTCCGAGATGGCCGTGACCTTGCTGAGTTTACGATACGCTCTGCCTTGGATACTGCTGATTCCTTAGGCCAGGCTATGGCTGGTTCAGTCGCCCTGCAGAGTCATGCTTGGTTACGGGATAGCGTCTTCCCGGAAAATATACGGGAGAGTTGTGCTGATTTACCCCTGGATGGGGTTTTTTTGTTTGATACACACGCCGACTCGGCTGTTCAGTGCCTCCTTGCGGGCTTTGTCCCCCCCCCCCCCCCCCCTCTTTGGCCTGTGTTCCTCAGGCGTTTGTGCTGGGGTGGAACCCTCTTATTTGGCATCCTTTTGATGCATTATGTGTTTTAGGCTGATAGTAAGCCTCAGGTCTTCCTTTTGCATGGTCGGAGGTGATTACCCTTTTATTTCTCATCCTTTGGATGCATTATGCGTTTTAAACTGGCGATTAACATACTGTGGCAGTGTTCCACGGATTGTTCCTCTGACTGTGGCTTGCCCTAATAAACGTGTTCCCGTTGTTGGGGTGTACATACTCCGTGTGGGGTACTTGTTCGCTATTATATAGCTATTTTAAGTCAACTGGGCCTATGAGTTCCTTTGGCCTCTAGGCGTCCTCTAGTGCTTTTATCTGCCGTTGTACGGTGCTCAATGTTGTGCCTTGGCGTCATCTTCGATACGTCATTGGTCATCTTGCTTACTTGCTTCATTATACTGCTACGGAGTTTTTTGGGTGTTCGTCACGCTTTAAAGGCAGCTTCCATCTGCCATTAGGCACCAAGTGTGTTCCTTTACAACCAGGTTGCATAGTCGTTGCTAGTTTACCCGTTTCTGCTATATATATCTGTAATTAGGTGTATATATATATATATATATATATATATATATATATATACACACACAAGTTCCATGGCTTCCTAACTCTTCACCTCTCTTCGAGGCTACAAGGTCTGGTCCAAAGTCTCCATGTTTCAGGGACATTTTCAATGATGCATGCGGCATTACCAATAAGACCCTTCTTGCCTTCTACTTACTGGGGTCGTTCCCTGGTTTTACACTTCTCCCTTCTTCATGTTCAGTACTGAACGCTTCTCTCTTCTGGACAAAGGTTATTTTCCTTCCAGTCGGAGGGTGTGGTCTGAAATTCTGCGATTATTCCTCCGTTCTACGCCTTAGTACTTTGGTGCCTCTGCTGCACCTTCCTTCGGCTGTGCTATATTGTTTCAGCTGGGTATGCGGTGCGGCTCTTCTAATGTCTGTTGTCCTAGAATTCCACTCTGCATATCTATATTTTGTGTGTTGGTTCTCACCTTGATCTTACCGCTGACTGGTCCAGCAGCCTTATGCTTATTTAGCTATGCCACTTTATGGTCTCTGTAGCTGTTTGCTCTGCGCTTGTCTCTGTGTTGACCTGCTTTAGCGTGCTTCAGATTGTTACTGTTCACCCCTGTTTGCCCTTTTTTGGGACCGGGTGTGCACTTGCCGTGCTGATTTCTAGTCTTTACCTTTGGTTCTTGGCTGTAGCCTCTCCAGCCTTCCTTCTGTGGGCTTGCCTGGTAGGCTCTGGTTGCATCTCTTTAATCGGTGTTCACATAGTACGCCGTTACATTGAGAGTGGTCATTTTTCTCTCTCTCTCCCTTTCTTTTGTTCTGGTATATGGCTGGTGCTGTTTCTACCTCTCATGCTTATGCAGGTATGGTGTAGCACCATTATGGCAATTTTGGGATGCCTTGCATCCCGTTATCTTTTGCTCTTCTGAACTTTTGGGTTGCTGTCTGGCTGTTCCGCCACAGCCTTTCCCATTGTCCGTCACTCTGTTGCCGGCTCAAATGCTTGGTGCTTTCGGTTTTTCTGTCGCAGACCCACCTCCCCTTTGGGGTATGGTTGTGGTATCTATATTCTAGCTGAAGGAATCTGCGGCTAGATGACTCTATCAGATGTACGAGTTACTTACCTTCGGTAACGTTGTCTAGCCGCAGATTCCTTATAACCCACCCAGCCTCCCCGTTCTGCGAGGAGCATGGCAAGTGGGTTTCTCCACTGGCCCCCTTTTACATGTTGGCATTGGTTTTTCTCTCATGGGTGCTCGCATTGTTGCGTCCCTTTCAGATTTGCCATAATACAGCTGACTCCCTCTCGGGTTTCTGGTACCATAATACAGCTGACTCCCTCTCCAGGGTTTCTTACCTGTAAAATGATACCTTCACCAGGAGATTCATCTTCATTTTCTTTTCTTCTCCTGCTGCTTTCCCTCCCTCCCGCCTTCTTTATTGGCTCGAGGTTCTGGTCTCCTCTACAGTCGTCTTCCTTGGGGAACTGTTGACCTCTGTTTCAGACCTCCATTACTATAGGGGCAGTGCCAGTCTTATCTGAAAGAGACACGTTAGTGATAGATTCCTTACCTTAGAATATCCCCAGGCGTCAGACTGGGTCCGGAAAGTTTTCGCCAGCAGTACCCCTGCGCATCGGCAGGCGTAGTCGTACGGCTCCGCATACGTTGCTGGCGTCGTATCCGCCGAGATGACGTCATCGGAGCTACTTAGAAGCGCCCACGCGCGCTGACGTCAGTTCTTTCTTTTTCCGCGCAGCAGCGCAGATCCGAGAGAGAGTGGTACCCCTAGTTAAAAAAGTTTTAACTTGGTTTCTGACAACTTGTTTTGTCGAGTACTTGACTCCTGGTGCAGTAGGGTTGCGTGGGTTTAAGTCTTGTAGGGCCTGCCGCCGAAACATGTCGGTAGCGGACCCGCATGACGTGCGTCTCTTCTGCTTGGAGCACGCCCATGATCCCGAGGCGTGCCCCGATTGTCGGGCCATGGCGCAGAAAGCTTTGCGGGAGCGTTCCCGCAAGTTGTTGGAGGTCCAGCAATCGGTTCCGCGCCGATCGAGGTCCCGATCCCGTGGGAGGTAGAGGGACCGGTCGCGGAGCCATCAGCATCGCTCGTCGGAATCGGGGACAGGAAAGTCTAGGCACCATAAAAAGTCGAAGAAGCGACAGCGCTCTTCCTCTACCCCTCACCGGTCGCAGTGGAGGGGGCGGGCGGTCACTCCCCCACGGCTCCATTGGAGCCTCCGTTGTTGCCTGCGGCCTACCCACCCTTTCCGGGACCGCACGTGACTTCGGATGAGGTGCAGGCCTTCATGTCGGCATTGCGCCATTTGTTTGCCCCGCCGGGTCCCTCCGGAGCGCCTTCGGGCCCCGCGGATCCGTCAGAAGGGGTTGCCTCCGTGCCACCGCCTCTAGCCTCGGCTACGCCAGCACCATACCCTGTGGCGCCGCTGGCTCCGGCCTTAGCTCCAGCCTCAGCTCCGGAACTGGTATCTTACCCTCCCATTCCAGAGCTTGGAGGGGAGTCTATCCCATTTCCCAGGGCACCTCGTCCTTACCGGCCTCTTCAACAACCGGTGGACGAAGGGGAGTACTGTGAGGGGGCTGAGGACCCTCTTGCAGCTCAATGCGAGGATGAGCCTGAATGGGAAGGCGATGTGGAGGGTCCAGTAGGTCTGGATTTCTCTCCACACCCTGGTACTCTGTCCCCTTCTTCCGTGGCCACGGAGGAGGTTGGGACTTGTTCAGTGGTGTTGCATAGGGCGGCTGAGGCTCTTAACCTCGAGCTCCCTTCTGTACCTATCAGGACCAATCTCCTGACTGAGGTACTGCAGCCGCAGTCCTCCTCTGCGGAGCCGTTACTGCCCTTTAATGAAGCGCTTACTGATATCCTGTTGAGCACCTGGATCAAACCTAACACAGGAGTTCCTGTAGACAAGGGTGTGGCATGCCGCCATCGCCCGGCGCCGGGCGATCCCAGCTTTTTCACACAACTCCCGACGCCTGAGAGTCTGGTTGTCCAGGCTTCTGCCTCACCGTGTGCCTTCCCTTCTGCTCCTCCGGACAAGGAATCTAGGAAACTGGAGCAATTTGGGAAAAAGATTTTCACATCTGCCAGCTCTGGTTTGGGGGCGGTGAATACTTCGTGCCTGCTAGGCCGCTCTTCCCATTCTGTGTGGGACACCGTGGCACAGGTGCTGCCTCAGTGCCCTGTGGAATCACGGGCAGTTCTCTCCCAAGCCATTACCGAAGGGAGAGATGATGCTGCAAAATGTACTATTCTTGTGGGCTTGACACGGCCGATTCTCTCGGTAGGGCACTTTCCACAGTGGCGCTCCGTCGTTATGCTTGGCTCCGAACTACTGGCTTCTCTGGGGATATACAGAAAACCTTGTTGGACATGCCCTTTGATGGCACACGCCTCTTTGGTGATAAGGCGGATAGCACCCTGGAACGCTTTAAGGACTCTCGGGCTACGGCCCAGTCCTTGGGTCTTGCCACCACGCGTACTCCTTCGGGGTCTGCTTTTTGGTCCTTTCGAGGTCGGGGCGCCCATGCGCATTCCTTACAGACCCGCAAACCTGCGCAGCCACAGTCTCAGCGCAGCTACGGACGTGGGACCCGCCGTGGTGGGTCCTGAGGACAGCAGGCAGGTCAATCCATCACCTCCCCTGCCACCGCCACCTCTAAACCTTCCTAGTCCGGTGTTTCAGGCCCCCCTGACGCCAGTCGGTGGCAATATTCGCCATCACCTTCCCCACTGGCGCACCATAACCTCAGACAGGTGGGTTTTGCAAATAGTCCGGAGGGGCTACTCCCTCCCCTTCGAGTCTACCCCTCCAGCCATGCCACCTCAGTACCACCGAATGTCGGGGGATCACTTGTCACTTCTCCAGCAGGAAGTTGCGGCTCTCTTGGCCAAGGGGGCCATCGAGCGCGTTCCGATACCAGAAGTAGGTTGTGGTTGTTATTCCCACTACCGCTTCCTCTGGAAGGAGAAGTTCAAGATGCTCACACTTGCTCAGGTTTTGTTTGCCCTGGACCCGCAAGACTGGAGTTGGACTTGCAGGATGCTTATTTTCATATCCCCATCCTGCCCTCCCACCGGAGTTACATTCGGTTCACGGTAGGCCACGAGCACTTTCAGTTCACCGTGCTCCCTTTCGGCCTTGTTCATGAAAGTGATGGCGGTGGTCGCAGTTCATCTGCGCAGATCAGGGGTTTCAGTCTTCCCCTATCTCGACGACTGGCTGTTGAAGGCGGGCTCGCCCCAGGCAGTCTCCCACCTCCAGACTACGGCCGACCTCCTGCATTTGCTTGGGTTTTCCATCAACGTGGCGAAGTCGCACCTGATTCCCTCTCAGCAGCTTCTCTTCATCGGAGCGGTTCTGGATACGGCGCAGTTTTGGGTTTATCCTCCCGAACAGCGAGTCCAGGACATTCGGGCTATGATTCCAATCTTTCAGCCCTGGTCCTGGGTTCGGTCAGGAAGACCCTGAGGCTGCTGGGCCTCATGGCCTCCTGCATCCTGCTAATCGATAATGCCAGATCGCATATTCGGGCTCTGCAGTGGGTCCTGAAGTTCCAGTGGACCCAGCATCGGGGGAACCTGTCCGAATACGTCCAGATCTCGGAGGGCACTGCACAGGACTTGCGGTGGTGGCTCACGAACCGCATTGGGTCAGCGGCAGATCCCGCTCCCTTCCCCAACCGGAGCACACAGTAGTGACTGACGCGTATCTCCTGGGATGGGGCGACCACATGGGAGAGGCGGAGATCAGAGGCCTCTGGTCTCCGGCGGAGTCCAAGCTCCATATCAATCTTTAGGAGCTCAGGGCGATCCTACTTGCACTCAAAGCATTCCATCCCTCTGTCAAGGGGAGAGTAGTGCAGGTGTTCACAGACAACACCACCGCCATGTGGTACTGCAACAAACAAGGCGGGATGGGGTCGAGGTCCCTATGTCTGGAGGTTCTACGTCTCTGGACGTGGCTGGAACATCAAGGCATTTTCTTGGTGGTTCAACACCTGGCAGGTACCCTGAACGCCAGGGCGGACGAACTCAGCCGCAGGTGCATGTTGGATCACAAATAGCATCTTCACTCGGAGGTGGTGCAAGGTTTCTTTCAGCAGTGGGGAGAACCTTGGTTAGATCTATTCGCCACCAAAGAGAACGCGCAATGTCAGCAGATCTGTGCATTGGAGTTTCCAAGGCGGCACTCGCTAGGCGATGCTTTTCGTCGCGAGTGGAGTTGCGGTCTGTTGTACGCCTTTCGCCTATACCATTTCTGCCCAGAGTGCTGAAGAAGATCAGGTGTGACCAGGCCCAAGTCATTCTTGTGGCACCGGACTGGGCTCGAAGAGTTTGGTATCCCGAGCTACTCAGTATGAGCGTGGATCCCCCGATCCGACTGCCTCTTCGGGAGGATCTCCTGTCACAGCAACAGGGGACGGTCCTCCACCCGAACCTGTCCAGCCTCCACCTCCTTGAGTGGAGATTGAGCGGCGACAGGTGATTCCATTTGACTTGCCTCCCGAAGTCTGTAATGTGATTCTGGCAGCCAGGCGTCCCGCCACTAAAACGGTATACGCCTGCCGGTGGAAAACATTTGTGGCATAGTGCACAGCGAAATCTGTTGATCCTCTTGCTGCCCCTCTTTCTGAGGTCTTATTGTTCCTTCTTTCTTTGGCCCAGCAGGGCTCTGCTCTGGGCACTGTCAAGGGCTACCTTTCTGCTCTTTCAGCCTTTCTTAGGCTGCCTGATCAGCCCTCTCTTTTCAAGTCCCCAGTTGTCAATAGATTACTCACCTTTTCCCTCCTCTCCCTTTTGTGATGCCTCAATGGGACTTGAACCTGGTTCTCACATACTTGATGTGCGCTCCCTTTGAGCCTCTTCATAACTGTCCTTTGCGGTTATTAACTTTGAAAACTGTCTTCCTGGTGGCCATCACCTCTTCTTGGCGGGTGAGTGAGCTCCAGGCTCTTTCCTGCAAACCTCCTTTCCTGGCGATTCATCCGGACAAGGTTGTGCTTCGACCGCGTCCCTCCTTTTTACCAAAAGTAGTCTCTGCCTTTCATCTTGGGCAAACTGTCACTGCCCACTTTCTTTCTGCCTCTGCACCCTTCAAGAGAAGAGGAGAGGTTCCACCGTCTGGACCCAAAACGTGCGCTTTCGTTCTATCTCGTCTACACACAACAGTTCCAGGTGGATGACCAGCTCTTTGTTGGCTACGTGGGCGCCAAGAAAGGCCGGGCTGTGCACAAGCGTACTATCTCCCGATGGGTTGTCTTGTGCATTAAAGCCTGTTACTCTCCGGCTAAAAAGGAACCTCCGGTTGGGCTGCGCGCTCATTCTACCAGGGCGACAGCAGCTACTACAGCATTGGGAAGCGGTGTCCCCCTGCAAGACATCTGTCAGGGGGCCACTTGGACCACGTTGCACACTTTCACTAAGCACTATTGCCTTGACAATCAGGTCCGGAGAGACGGCTTCTTTGGCTGTTCAGTTCTCCGTGACTTTCTGGTGTAATCTCACTTCGCAGACCCACCACCGGGGTTGGTATTGCTTGGGTATGTATTCTAAGGTAAGGAATCTATCACTAACGTGTCTCTTTCAGATGCACAAGTTACTTACTTGTGTAACGATATATCTGTAAGAGACATTAGTTAGTGATAGATTCCTTACCGCCCGCCCGCCCATCCTCCCCGTTCTGCGAACTGTTCTCTAGGGTTCAGGTCATCCCTTTTAGGGCCCTAGTTCTATTGCACCAGTAGTCAGTCTCTGGCATGGCACGGAAAAGTACAGAACTGACGTCAGCGCGTCTAAGAAGCTCCGATGACGTCATCTCAGCGGATACGACACCAGCGACGTATGCGGAGCCGTACGACGACGCCTGCCGACGCGCAGGGCTACTGCTGACGAAAACTTTCCGGATCCAGTCTGACTCCTGGGCATATTCTAAGGTAAGGAATCTATCACTAACTAATGTCTCTTACAGATGTATCGTTACACAAGTAAGTAACTTGTGCTTCATACCTTCTTGCGGTGACCTGTTGTTCTCTCTGTGCTCCGTTCTTGCTAGGCAACACAGTTCTACACGATAATGACAGTCTATTTCTGTCTGTTGTTCTACAAGGTAATAACAGTCTATTCTATCTGTTGAGATATTTTTTCCCTGGTTGCACTAGGGAACGGTCTTCGCTTAGCTGACGGGGCTCTTTCTCTCAGCCTTTTCACTTACATGTAGGCAGTGTCTAATTCTGTCCTTTGCGATGGTGTCTTACACCATCCTCCTTTATTCACAGATTTTTTTTATCCCTCGCACACTGTTCCCATACTTTCACAGTTTTTGTTGGTGGCTCTGCGTTGCACCGCAGAAAAGTTTCTCCGAAGAAAACTGATGTCAGCGTGCCGGGAGAGACTTATATGACCTTGCTCACGTCACGTACGTGGACGACGTCAGGGCCGGGTCGTGTGGTGCCGTCCCCCGGCACGCAGAGGTGCTGCTGCAAAAAAAAAATCCGGATCCAGTCTGACGCCTGGGGATATTCTAAGTTAAGGAATCTGCGGCTAGACAACGTCTCTACCAGATATATCGTTACCGAAGGTAAGTAACTCGTACTATTGTCCAAATACCTCAAGGTGATGGTGGTGGTTGCAGCTCATCTGCTGAGATCAGGACTGGCTGTTGAAGATGAGCTCATCCCAAGCAGTCGTTTCCCAGCTCCAGACAATGGCGTACCGCCCGCACTCGCTCTGGTTAACTATAAACGTGCGGAAGTTACACCTGACCCTTTCTCAAATGCCCCTTTTCATCGTAGCTGTACTGGACACAGTGCGGTTTCGGGCCTATCCTTCCGAACGGCGAGTCCAGGATATTTAGGCTATGATACCGATGTTTCAACCTCTATCCTGGATTTCGTTGAGGTTGACTGAGGCTGCTGAGCATCATGGCCTCCTGCATGTGACACATGCCCACTGGCATTTGCAAGCCCTGCACTGGGACCTGAAGTACCAGTGGGCGCAGCATCCAAGGAATCTCTCTGACATGGTCCAGATCTCAGAGGGCACTGCAAAACATCTACAGTGGTGGTTAGCGAACCGCGATTGGGTTAGCAGCAGACCCCTCTCCTTTCCACAACCAGAGCTGAAAGTAGTGACAGATGCATCACTCCTGGGATGGGGGCGGCCATCTTGGAGAGGTGGAGATCAGACGATTCTTTTCTCGTGCGGAATCTGTACTCCACATAAACCTATTGGAGCTCTGAGCGATCCGGCTGGCATTGAAATCCGTTCTACTCTCCATCAAGGGAAGGCTAGAGTAGGTGTTCACGGACAACATCACTGACATGCTGTACTGCAACAAACTAGGCAGGATGAACTCTTTGTCAAGAGGCCCTGCATTTCTGGACATCCCTGGTGGTTCAACACCTGGCGAGTTCTCTTTATATGCCAGGGCGGACAAACTCAGCCGAAGATGCCTAGCGGATCACGAATGGCGTCTCCATCCGGAGGTGGTGCAATGTCTCTTTCAGAAGTGGGGAGAACCTTGGTTAGGTCTGTTCGCCACTGCCTAGAATGTGCAATGTCCGCAATTCTGCGGTCTGGAATTTCCAAGGCGGCTCTCGGTCAGAGACACTTTCGTCTCAAGCGTGCGTTCAGGCCTCCTATATGCCTTCCGCCCATACCACTCCTGCCCAGAGTTTTCAAGAAGACCAGGAATGACCAGGCCGAATTCACCCTTGTGGCTCCGGACTGGGCTCAGAGAATCTGATATCCTGAGCTGTTGAGCATGGTCATCGGTCCTCTGATCAGGCTGCCCCTTTGGGAGAATCTTCTGTCGCAACAGCAGGGAAGAGTTCTCCTCCCAAATCTGTCAATGCTCCGCCTTCATGCGTAGAGATTTAGTGGCAACATTTCACAGCTTTAGACCTTCCGCCCGAAGTCTGTAATGTCATCTTGGCAGTCAGGTGTCCCTCCACCAAGACGGTATACGCCTGCAGTTGGGGCAAGTTTCTGGCATAGTGTGCAGGAAAACAGGTTGATCCCCTGTGTGCTCCCCTTTCTCAGTTCCTTCTGTTTATTCAATCTCTTGCCCAGTGTAATCTTTTGCCCAGCAGGGCTCTGCTTTGGGCACCTTAAAAGGTTACATTTCTGCGGTTGCCAGATCAGCCAACCCTTTTCAATTCCCCTATTTTACTTAGGTTTCTGAAAGGTCTCAAACACTTGTTCCCACCTTCTCCCTTCGTCATGCCTCAGTGGGACCTTAACTTAATGTTGATTTTTCTGATGTACACTTCCTTAAAGACGCTGAGAGCCCATAAAGGGAAGGCGATGGATCGTGCTCTGTATCAAAATCTGCTATGCATTGGCCATGAAGCAACCTCCTCCTGGCTTGCATGCTCATTCCACCAGAGCCAAGACTGCGACTACTGCGTTAGAATAAGGATTTCCGGTCCTGGACATCTGCCAGGCAGCAATGTGGGCATCTCTGCACACATTCACCAAGCACTACTGTCGGGTCTGCAGGGATGGGCACTTTGCCCACTCGGTCGTGCAGAACTTTCTAGTGTGAATTTGTTCCTCAGACCCACCTCCAGGGAGATATTGCTTGGGTATCTATTCTAAGGTAAGAAATCTGCGGATAGAAGTCTCAATTAGATGAACAATTTACTTTCAGTAACGTCATATCTGGTAGAGACTATAGCTGCATATCCCTTACCGACTCGCCCATTCTCCCAGCTCTGCGAACTGATTATAGACTTAGGGCTGTTTCCTCTTTTAGGGCCCTACTTTTCACCCACCAATGGTTAGTGTTCTTCGAGGCTTCGCGCTTCTGGTGTGTAAAGTCTTGAAAAGAACCTGACATCAGCGTGGTGCCGATATAGGCAGCGCATGCGTCACTTCTGCCTCTGCATACAGCTGAACAATGCCACCTACTGGCGCATAGGGGTACTTCTCACATAAAATTTCCAGATCCAGTCTGACGCCTGGGGATAATTCTATGGTAAGGATTCTGCGGCTACGTAGAGTCTCTACCAAACAAGGCTTTACCAAGTGTAAGTAACTTGTTCTTTAATGCTGTCGTCTTGGGGCTGACTAAGACTCAAGTAAAGGACGTAAAGGACAGGAGTCATCCTTAGTGTTGGCATTGAAAGTGATCACCTCCAACCCCTATCATCTGGACATGTTAAAAGAAGTTATTCCATTAATGCTTCACAGCAGCCAAATGGGATTCGGGAGAGAATACATAAATTGGGTCAAGCTTCTCTACCAGCCTAGCGCCTAAGTCCGCAGCGGGGGCCTAGCATCCGGAACCATACCCACCGAAAGGGGCACAAGACAAGACTGCCCATTATCACCGCTCCTCTTTACCCTGGCAGCGGAGCCATTGGTGAGCCGGCTGAGGCACGACATGAATAGATGGGAATTCTCAGTTGATGAACGTACACTTGTCATCTCCCTATATGCAGACGACGCACCCCTATATGTCCAGCAACCAGAGGTAATACCGGTACTCCTAGAGGTATTAACCTCCTTCGGGACTGTGTTAGGTCTGCACATAAATAGTAAAAAATTGGTCATATTCCCATTGGCCTCGTTGGTAGCGGGAAGCACCACAGACCTCCCTGACGTGGAACTCAACTGGAAGAGGGACTGTTTTTGCTACCGGGGCATACAGGTGGCACACACACCAGAAGCTCGGTACGCCCTGAGCATGGGGGCGGTGATCGCTGGTCTGAAGGAATCAGTTTGGTTCTGGAACAGGCTCCCGCTTTCAGTCATTGGACAAGTGGCCATCGCCCGGATGGTTATGCTCCCCGATGCTTATATGCCATGCAGAACTCCTTTTGCAAGATCCTCGCATCCACTTTTGCTACCCTGAATACCCTCCTAGTTTCGTTAGTGTGGGCCCGGGGACAAAACAGGGTAAAACTAGAATTGCTGAAGCTGAACATGGAGCTAGGAGGGCTGGGACTCCCAGACTTTAGACTCTATTATTATGCTGTGCTGCTATAGTATGCAGTGCAGTGGTGCGCCGACGGGCACAACACAGAAAAGGCACTGCTGGCTGATCTGAGCAGAGGTGCTGACCTACCGTGATGGCTCATGATGGGCTCAAAGACACCGATGGAATGTCCATACATAGACTGTTAACAGAAGCATGGGAGCAGGCGGTTACACAGATTATTCGCAGGGCCCCATATGCCATATCCCGCTTCGGTGGTTGAAGGGATTCTTCTGAATCCATTTGGTTATGGATATCACCAAATGGTACGGGGTAGATGCGTGACGGTGGAAGACCTGCTCGTGAACGGGACCTTCCTAACTCTTGAAGAGGTGGGGAAGTGGTTTCAGGTGCCGGAAGGAATTCTTTTTTCAATACGCCAAAATACCACGCACAGTTTGTGAGATTTAGCCCTTCTGCCCAGATGAGCCAGAGAGTCTCATACGTTAGTGTTACTGTTAGACCAGAGGTCCACTAGAGGACTGATCTTGCGGATTTACAAAGCCCTGAAAGAAGATCACACAGTTGCAGTCTTCCACAACCAAAGACCGATGGGAGACGGACCTACCTTCTCCCCTCACTGACGGTGAATGGAGGAGAGCGTTTGCGCTAGGATGATAGGTGTCCAGCAATGCACCGTTCAAGCTTACCCAATTCTATTACCTGCATCATACTTAACGCCACAGAGCCTGGCACGATTTAACGCCAGCCGCTCTGCGGCATGCCCACGCTGCAGGACGGACCCAGCCACAGTCATACACATGACATGGACATGTGCCAGATTGCATTCTTTGAAAATATCAAGGACCCCGTGTAAAATATATGCGTCAATTCCTAGGACAGGGCAACAAGCATGGTGAGTAATAACTTCCAAGGCAATCGTCGTAAGATAATTATCACAATAATGTCTATTTTAGAAGACAAAACCAAAATGTGTCTAAAAGAAGCATAAAAAACACAGTGTACCACAGTAGATGATTATAAAATAAACTTTTTTTCTTTATTATAAAGAAATGATAATTTGTTATATAAAAATAAATATATATATATATTTTTTTGGCCATGAAACAATCATAGGTTAAAAAGAGGAACACATTTTTCCAAAATGTAAAAATAAATCCAATTTTCTCTGGTTATTATTGTTGCTATTATTACATTGATACACCATTAAATTTGTGTATAACAACCTCAAAAATTAAATTACTGAAACAATAACACGACAAAAAATCAAACAGTACATTAAAATATAATGCGGCAGTAGATTGTCTTTGCGCGTTTCGGCCTTCGTCAGGAAAGCCACACAATTTTTTCCTGAAATTAAGAGGTACACTGGGGTTATGTTTACAATACTTGATTTACATTGAAATATTTCAAATTAGAATCAGCTCTTCCAGATAACCATAGTATTCTACTAAGATGAAAAGATAGTAGAGAAGCAGAGAAGAAAAAAGAGAGAATCAAAAAGAAGATCCCCGGATGTAGAGTTTTCTTTAGAATAGGATTAATGAAAAACAGGTATATCCACAAAACCTAATCAGAGGAAGTGGTAAGGACAAAAGATCTAAAGAATAAAAACTAACCGATTCAAAAAAACTTACTGATAACTGAAGAGTAAATTCTCGTGTTTTTTTCTCAGAAAACCTCTATTGGCAGAAGTATGTAAGATAGCTAAGAAAAAGTTTCAAAGATAAGGAAAAAAAGGAAAAAATTAATAAATGTTCTTTTATATATATAACTCTTATAAACAATTGGGGCCTCTTTGGTATGTACCTTATGACGGCGTAATTAATTGCCAATCATCTTGGTCGTATGCGGTTTTTATATATAAAAACCAAATGGAGAGGCAGCCGAGAGAACCCAATGTTATCTGAAACGATATATATATAGTATCTGTTGTTAGTCACTATCCAACTGTTTTTGTTAAATTATTGCCTATAATGTTCAATGATACAAATAAAAAGGAGGGCGTGATATTACCTATTCAGATCAGTAATTCCATTGTGTGAATTTCTAAAAATATAGCCTATGTAGCTAAGAACTTTTGTTACAGGTGGATTTATTTAAATTATTTCTTCCATCTATGCATATCTTATAATGTCACCGTATGTTGAGGAAGCATAGTGGAAGACATCCTATAAGCAGAGAAACGTTGGCATCTTTATCTCTACCAGGCTCGGTTCTGATTATTTTTTGCCGATAACGATATTAAAAAGACCCTAGTGGCAAACATCCTATACACAGAGAGACTTTGGAACCTTTATCGCTATGAGACTCAGTACTGATTAATTTTTATCAATAAATGCGTTTTAGAATGTCAATACGTTCGAAAACAAGCTTAATTGAAAGCGAAATTAATGCTATATTAACGGATAGCAATTCCTATTTTACTAACCTGGTGCTTCAAGTTCCTCGTATGGGTACGAAGCGCCTCACAAGTTCATCTCTTCTGGGCTTGAGAGATTTCCGCAAACAAACATTGTAACTCGCACCGCTGTGTGCTTTTAAATCGTTATCTGCGTACGTAAAACGGTCATGCGCTATTGCGTAATGATGCAACTGCGCATGAGACGACAGAACGTAGGCAAAGAGCATCACGTGTTGCTACGTTCACAAGAGCAAATGTATTTTTTATATTTTTTTATTAAAAACGAACAAAGGCTAGGGTTTTTTTTTAAATTATTAAACTTATGTCCCAGTGAAACTTTTATTGTTTTTTGTCTTTTCATTATACAAATTTGTATAAAGAGTATCTCTTTATGTCTAGAGAGGAATATATTAAGGCTTGTCCTATTATATCACTGTTCTAGACCTAGATTCTTTTTGTTTTATTATGTTATTGAAAGTCAAAAAAGAAGGAGTGCATTTATATCTTTTGGGACCTACTATATATTCATACAAGGCGGACAATATTTCTTTTAAAGTGTGTAATTTTTCAAAACACATAATAGGCACCAATATTTGTTAGTGTGATATAGCTATAGTATAAAATATATACATTGGTCTCGAGTAACATGTTAGATGGCGTTCTCCCAAGGTAATTCGTTATTTAGCCCACATTTAAATGTGTTGAGGACAAAAATCCAAAAGACTTCTTTCTTTTTGCGGATTTTACATCCACCATTATTTTCTGCAGTGTTGATTTTTTCAAGGACACGCCATTGAATATCCTCCGGCTTGTGTCCCGCATCAAGGTAATGTTTGACCAAAGGTGCGGACATTTTTTCCATGCGAATGGCAGAACGATGTTCTGCCATTCGAGTATGCACCACTCTAGGTGTCTCGCCAACATACCCTAATTTACAGGGACACAGAATAAGGTAAATAACATTTTGTGTCTTGCAATTCCAAAGTTGCTGAGCTTGAATAGTGTAACCATTATGTATAAGGGTTTCACCTTTTAGAACTTGGTCACATGACTTGCAAGTGGAACATCTGACTGTATCCTTGACAGGGTTAGTACCATTAATGGTCTTTTGGATAAAACCGTCATCAGATTTGAACCTCGAATGGACTAACATGTCTTTCAAATTTTTATTCCTGCGGTGAGCAAATAATGGTTTAGCCATCTTGTTCACTGCTTCTGGCTGGCTATTTAAAATATGCCAATTAGCATTAATTATCTGTTTCACTGTGGCATTTAGGGTAGAATGTCTGGTCACACAGACCAGTTGATCTGTCTTTCTACGTGTGTTGTTAGTAAGAAGATGGTCCCTATCATAATAACGTGCCCGTTTATACGATTCTCTTATTAATCTGCGTGGATATCCACGTAGTAAGAATTTTTCTTTCATTTTTTCAGCTTGTTGATCAAAGTCCGACAAGTTTGTACGTTTGCGGCGTACCCTTAAAAATTGTGAAAAAGGAATACTATCTTTTTGGGACCGCGGATGGTAGCTCTTAAAATGCAGGAGAGTATTTCTAGCAGTTGGTTTGGTAAATAGCTCTACTTCTAGTATTCCAGAGTTATGTTTAATGAAAATATCTAGAAATTCAACCTGTTGTACACTTGTGTGAGCTGTGAATTTTAAGTTGACATCTGCAAGATTTATCCATATTAAAAATTCCTTTAGGGTATCTTCCCCATTGGTCCAGATAAAAAAGGTGTCATCAATATATCTGGACCAATGGGAAACAGACTCAAAGAAAGGAGCGACTTCATTGTAGATGAATTTCTTCTCAAACAAAGCCATATAAATGTTGGCTATTGTTGGAGCTACTGAAGCTCCCATACTTACTCCTTTTGTTTGGCGATATAGTTGCTGGTCAAATTCAAAGGTATTTTCTGTAAGTACTGTAGAGAGACATTTCACAAAAAAAGATTTAGAACAGGGAATTTGAAATTCATCAATAAACCATAAAACTGACTCCAATGCTTCCTTTTGAGGTATATTACTATAAAGTGATTCTACATCTAGAGTCACTAAGATGTCGGTGGCTGGATTAAACTGAAGATTTTCAACTTTATTAATAATGTCTCTTGTGTCCTGGATAAAGGAGGGAATCTCAGATATAAATGGTCTTATTTTACTGGGGTCTAAAAATTTTGATACTGGCTCTGTTACAGAACCGATAGTAGATACTATCGGTCTGTAAGGGGGGTCATCAATATTTTTATGCATTTTAGGAATTCCATAAATGCAGGGTGTCTTCCTATCTGAATGGTTGAGATATTCATATTCCTTCCTATTAATATGACCTGCTTCTAAAGCAGCATTAGTAAAGATTTGTATTTCCTGGGCTACTTTAGTCATGGGATTAGATGTTATTTTTTTATTAAAAGTTTGGTCATTAAGCATTGTTTGCATCTTCAGTTTATACTTGTCTGTGTCAGTAATGACAATTCCTCCTCCCTTGTCACAGCTCTTTACTATGATATTTTTATTTTTGGCTATTGCTTGTAGAGACTGAAATTCTTCTCTATCGAGATTTTACAAAGGTTTTGGAATAAATCGTGTAGCCTGGTCTAAACGTTTTAAAACCACATGTTCGAAAATAGCAACTTCTGCACCAATTTGATCTAAAGATGGCAAGAACGTAGAAGGTAATGATAATTCTTGCATGGTGTCAGATGTAGATGTCATACTACTATCTTCATTTAAAAACTTTTTTAATCTAATCTTACGAAAAAAGGAAAATATGTCTTGGTACAGTTCAAATTTATTAACATAAGTATGAGGAACAAAGGATAATCCTTTTGACAAAAGCGTACTAGTAACTGTATCTAATACATGTGACGAAAGGTTAAAAATAGGGATAGTATCTTTTATCTCCAATACTGTTTGTTGCGAGTCTCCAGGAAGTGTGGAGAGTCTGGTTGGTGATGGTAATTTTGGTAAGTCTCTCTGGACTGTGGCTGGAATCTTACTCTCTGACATCCTCTGTTGGTTCCACGTTGTCCTAAAAAAGGTTTACGTGTATTCTGATTAGAGGGATTGTATCTTCCATCAGATTCATAATAATTGGAGCTACTTTCTCCTTCTGAATCTGATGTGTCAGAAAAGGTCATAACTTTCTGGCTTTTAGATGTATAGTCATTCATATACTGATTGGATTTGTAAAAATGCTCACTGAGATAATGATACGTTCTTTCTATGGAGTAAAAACGTTTATCCTTTGTTAATTTTTCTGTTTTGCGTTTATTTAAATATCCAGCAAAAGACGCTAGTTCTCTTTCAGATTCTTCTAATTTCTTTTTTGCTTCTTCCACACTATTTGATTTTTTAATTTTATCCTCTAATTCTGAAAGCTCAAGTTTAAGAGATGTGACTAGTTCTTTTGCTGTTTCTATTATGAGAATCATTAAATCTCTTGAGCACCTACTTGCAATCATGCTCCATTTTTCTAAAAATGGTTTATGTTGAATGAAAAGTCCAGGAATATTACGAACACGTAACCCTTGAGGGATAACGCCTGCTCTCAGATATTCTATCATAAATTCTCCGTGGGCTTCCATTCTTTTTATCTTTTTCTTTAGATTAGATACCAATAAGAAGTCATCATTATTCTGGATGTTCGTTTTTGTACAATTGCTAAAGCAACTACTACTGCCAACAAGGGCAGCGAAATCTTCATCAGAAAACCCAAATGTTCTGAGTTTATCCATAATGACTTAAAATATGACTCTATATGTGTTTCCAGAAGTTTATAAGTCTGAAATAGATTAAGGAAGATGTGAATCCGACAACTACAATAGAAAAAATAGATATAGAGGAATTAATTTGCTAGGAAGAACTGATTATTTACAGAAAATTAAAAATAAAGACGATTGGTGAACAATATAGATAAAACACACAGTCCCACACAGACAAGCTGTGGGTAAATTCTTTGAAAATATCAAGGACCCCCTGTAAAATATATGCGTCAATTCCTAGGACAGGGCAACAAGCATGGTGAGTAATAACTTCCAAGGCAATCGTTGTAAGATAATTATCACAATAATGTCTATTTTAGAAGACAAAACCAAAATTTGTCTAAAAGAAGCATAAAAAACACAGTGTACCACAGTAGATGATTATAAAATAAACTTTTTTTCTTTATTATAAAGAAATGATAATTTGTTATATAAAAATATATATATATATTTATTTTTTTTGTCCATGAAACAATCATAGGTTAAAAAGAGGAACACATTTTTCCAAAATGTAAAAATAAATCCAATTTTCTCTGGTTAATATTGTTGCTATTATTACATTGATACACCATTAAATTTGTGTATAACAACCTCAAAAATTAAATTATTGAAACAATAACACGACAAAAAATCAAACAGTACATTAAAATATAATGTGGCAGTAGATTGTCTTCGCGCGTTTCGGCGCACTGGCGCCTTCGTCAGGAAAGCCACACAATTTTTTCCTGAAATTAAGAGGTACACTGGGGTTATGTTTACAATACTTGATTTACATTGACATATTTCAAATTAGAATCAGCTCTTCCAGATAACCATAGTATTCTACTAAGATGAAAAGATAGTAGAGAAGCAAAGAAGAAAAAAGAGAGAATCAAAAAGAAGATCCCCGGATGTAGAGTTTTCTTTAGAATAGGATTAATGAAAAACAGGTATATCCACAAAACCTAATCAGAGGAAGTGGTAAGGACAAAAGATCTAAAGAAAAAAAACTAACCGATTCAAAAAAACTTACTGATAACTGAAGAGTAAATTCTCGTGTTTTTTTCTCAGAAAACCTCTATTGGCAGAAGTATGTAAGATAGCGAAGAAAAAGTTTCAAAGATAAGGAAAAAAAGCAAAAAATTAATAAATGTTCTTTTATATATATAACTCTTATAAACAATTGGGGCCTCTTTGGTATGTACCTTATGACGGCGTAATTAATTGCCAATCATCTTGGTCGTATGCGGTTTTTATATATAAAAACCAAATGAAGAGGCAGCCGAGAGAACCCAATGTTATCTGAAACAATATATATATATAGTATCTGTTGTTAGTCACTATCCAACTGTTTTTGTTAAATTATTGCCTATAATGTTCAATGATACAAATAAAAAGGAGGGCGTGATATTACCTACCTAACTGTGATAATGACGAATATGATGTAAGTTTATCTTTTTCTTTTTGTTGATTATAAAAGAGATCCAATGTTTTATTCTTTCCCACAATTGGTCTGTAAGTTGTCAAAGGGAAAAGCAACACATAAATTTCAAAGTTTATCGGTTGCGATCAATTTAAGAACAAATTATATAACCTATCCGTTCAGATCAGTAATTCCATTGTGTGAATTTCTAAAAAATATAGCCTATGTAGCTAAGAACTTTTGTTACAGGTGGATTTATTTAAATTATTTCTTCCATCTATGCATATCTTATAATGTCACCGTATGTTGAGGAAGCATAGTGGAAGACATCCTATAAGCAGAGAAACTTTGGCATCTTTATCTCTACCAGGCTCGGTTCTGATTATTTTTTGCCGATAACGATATTAAAAAGACCCTAGTGGCAAACATCCTATAAACAGAGAGACTTTGGAACCTTTATCGCTATGAGACTCAGTACTGATTAATTTTTATCAATAAATGCGTTTCAGAATGTCAATACGTTCGAAAACAAGCTTAATTGAAAGCGAAATTAATGCTATATTAACGGATAGCAATTCCTATTTTACTAACCTGGTGCTTCAAGTTCCTCGTATGGGTACGAAGCGCCTCACAAGTTCATCTCTTCTGGGCTTGAGAGATTTCCGAAAACAAACATTGTAACTCGCACCGCTGTGTGCTTTTAAATCATTATCTGCGTACGTAAAACGGTCATGTGCTATTGCGTAATGATGCAACTGCGCATGAGACGACAGAACGTAGGCAAAGAGCATCACGTGTTGCTACGTTCACAAGAGCAAATGTATTTTTTATATTTTTTTTATTAAAAACAAACAAAGGCTAGGGTTTTTTTTTTAATTATTAAACTTATGGCCCAGTGAAACTTTTATTGTTTTTTGTCTTTTCATTATACGAATTTGTATAAAGAGTATCTCTTTATGTCTAGAGGAATATATTAAGGCTTGTCCTATTATATCACTGTTCTAGACCTAGATTCTTTTTGTTTTATTATGTTATTGAAAGTCAAAAAAGAAGGAGTGCATTTATATCTTTTGGGACCTACTATATATTCATACAAGGCGGACAATATTTCTTTTAAAGTGTGTAATTTTTCAAAACACATAATAGCCACCAATATTTGTTAGTGTGATATAGCTATAGTATAAAATATATACATCGGTCTCGAGTAACATGTTAGATGGCGTTCTCCCAAGGTAATTCGTTATTTAGCCCACATTTAAATGTGTTGAGGACAAAAATCCAAAAGACTTCTCTCTTTTTGCGGATTTTACATCCACCATTATTTTCTGCAGTGTTGATTTTTTCAAGGACACGCCATTGAATATCCTCCGGCTTGTGTCCCGCATCAAGGTAATGTTTGACCAAAGGTGCGGACATTTTTTCAATGCGAATGGCAGAACGATGTTCTGCCATTCGAGTATGTACCGCTCTAGATGTCTCGCCAACATACCCTAATTTACAGGGACACAGAATAAGGTAAATAACATTTTGTGTCTTGCAATTCCAAAGTTGCTGAGCTTGAATAGTGTAACCATTATGTATAAGGGTTTCACCTTTTAGAACTTGGTCACATGACTTGCAAGTGGAACATCTGACTGTACCCTTGACAGGGTTAGTACCATTAATGGTCTTTTGGATAAAACCGTCATCAGATTTGAACCTCGAATGGACTAACATGTCTTTCAAATTTTTATTCCTGCGGTGAGCAAATAATGGTTTAGCCATCTTGTTCACTGCTTCTGGCTGGCTATTTAAAATATGCCAATTAGCTTTAATTATCTGTTTCACTATGGCATTTAGGGTAGAATGTCTGGTCACACAGACCAGTTGATCTGTCTTTCTACGTGTGTTGTTAGTAAGAAGATGGTCCCTATCATAATAACGTGCCCGTTTATACGATTCTCTTATTAATCTGCGTGGATATCCACGTAGTAAGAATTTTTCTTTCATTTTTTCAGCTTGTTGATCAAAGTCCGACAAGTTTGTACGTTTGCGGCGTACCCTTAAAAATTGTGAAAAAGGAATACTATCTTTTTGGGACCGCGGATGGTAGCTCTTAAAATGCAGGAGAGTATTTCTAGCAGTTGGTTTGGTAAATAGCTCTACTTCTAGTATTCCAGAGTTATGTTTAATGAAAATATCTAGAAATTCAACCTGTTGTACACTTGTGTGAGCTGTGAATTTTAAGTTGACATCTGCAAGATTTATCCATATTAAAAATTCCTTTAGGGTATCTTCCCCATTGGTCCAGATAAAAAAGATGTCATCAATATATCTGGACCAATGGGAAACAGACTCAAAGAAAGGAGCGACTTCATTGTAGATGAATTTCTTCTCAAACAAAGCCATATAAATGTTGGCTATTGTTGGAGCTACTGAAGCTCCCATACTTACTCCTTTTGTTTGGCGATATAGTTGCTGGTCAAATTCAAAGGTATTTTCTGTAAGTACTGTAGAGAGACATTTCGCAAAAAAAGATTTAGAACAGGGAATTTGAAATTCATCAATAAACCATAAAACTGACTCCAATGCTTCCTTTTGAGGTATATTACTATAAAGTGATTCTACATCTAGAGTCACTGAGATGTCGGTGGCTGGATTAAACTGAAGATTTTCAACTTTATTAATAATGTCTCGTGTGTCCTGGATAAAGGAGGGAATCTCAGATATAAATGGTCTTATTTTACTGTCTAGAAATTTTGATACTGGCTCTGTTACAGAACCGATAGTAGATACTATGCCAGATTGCAGTCATACTAGCAGCAAGTAATACAGGGACTCCGGGTGGCCACAGGTGTGACAGAGGTCAAACAGGCCCTTCTGGGGGTATTCCCGACAGCAAAAAAGGTGGCACGCATACGACACAGGTGCGCACTCTTGGGCCTAGTCGTGGCCAAGCGCCGTATCGCAATACATTGGGCACGCAAGCTACCCCCCTAGGCTCAGCAGATGGAAGGGAATGGGGAGTGGCCGAAGAATATCGCCTCCAGCAGTACTCACGGATGAGAATGCAGAGCGAGACCTTGATGGGTGGGGATACATGCTTGAGAGAATGCACACGCTGGAGAATCAAGGCAACAATGAGAGGAACACATCATTGACACAGCAGTGCAAGTACTACACAAACCCAGGAGACTGATAGGAACCTCGAACCACTCCACTTATAAGCAGAGAGCACACCGAAGACTAGCGTGGTGAACCCCTCTCATGCTCCCGGCACGATTCCCATTATAGAGCGACAAAAATCCCATGTCAGATTATTCACCATTGCCTCCAAAGTGAGGACTTACAGCCAACATTGCTGCCATGGTTCTATTGGTTCACACAGTTTACGGTTTTTCAATGTTATCAAAGGAAAGAATTGTTGCACAGGACTGTCAAGGGGGAGGGGGGGGCAAGCCCCATGTACCACATGTAAACGGCCACCAATCCTGGTGCTCAATCAGTGTCATGAATCATATGATGGGCATGTACCGTAATAACTGTGCATTGAATCAATAAAAACAGGTTTGAAAAAAATGCTTCACAGCAGCCTTTCGGTTGATCCTAGTGCAACATTACATATTTTAAGATAGCTAAAAAGAACAAGAGCATAGTGCCCCACCCTATGTTGGATTTGCATTATCTCAAATGCCCATGAGAATAGACTTTCACGATCATCTCTCTAGTAAGGTACTCGATTACTTTCTGAATCAGGACTATTGTGTGGGTCTGGACACTCAGTAAATTTGCTTGCATGTACTCATAAAAATAAGTTCACCAAAGTTTCTGCTTTTTGAACTATGCTGAGAGCACTATCATTTTGCACTACCATTAGACCTTAAATTATCAGACAGGTTATTTATTAATGTGGCAGTAGGTAGCTGTTCATCTGTACCTGACGGTATCTGCATATTGTCCTTTTTGATAGAGACTTCTAACTGCTGATTCCTCACCCTTTGGATATTTCCCAGGCGTCCGAATTGATCTGAAAACATTTCAGCAGTAACTCTGCACCTGTAGGTGTAGCCCGCACTAATGCCGTTCTGCTCTGGAAATGTTGTCAGGCCTATAAAGGTGCCACTGCCGAGCACTGGCGTCAGTTCCTTTTTTTCCGCTCCACCTGACGCAGATCCGCAGCTCTCTTCTTCGTCTCTCAGAGACATTTTCCTGCAAAAATGTTTTGGAAATCCCACAGTGTTCGAGGGAATGTCACCCCCAAAAACAACAGGTTTCAAGCCCTATAGGAATGTCGCAAACAGATGTCGGTGACAGATTACCATCAGGTGTACCTGTGTTTGAGCCTTGACTCTAAGGCCAGCAGCCACTGCACATCGATGAACCCAAAGGCAATCCAGGACCGTGAGGCAAATCTCCTCATCACCAAATCTAGAAAGACCCTGTATTGGGACTGGTCTAAGTCGCAGTCGAAGGTGTGGTCTTAGACCCATCCTCGCTCTAGGAGTCAACTAAGCCATTCCAGAGGTCAGTCTTTGTCCAAATATTCTGGTAAGTTTAAAAAAAGAAGCCTAAGAAATTGAAGTGGGACTCTTTGCCCTCTCGCCACTTGCTTTCACCTGATAATGCACGGAGGCAGTACCACGGCTCTCGATCTCACCCCCGGAGTCCATCCACTTCGGAGCCGATCCTGCAACTGGTTCTGGCACAATAGGAGTTTCCGAGGCCCCCCGCCACTCCCAGATTGAAGAGTACAGCGAGGTGATGCTCTGACTCTCTGGATGTTTGCTGCCTCCCTCTGGCATTCCTTCCGGCCCCAACGAGCAGAGATGCCCTCCCTCTGGAGCAGCACCAACGGGGTTGCCCTCCAAGTCCATCACGATGTCTCCAGCTCCAAGTCAGACCTTGCCTTTAACGCCGGTCCCGAATCCATCGTCTACGGGCAAGGTGATACCAATTTTACTCTCCTTGTGTGCGCCGGTCAACCTCAACTGAGCCGCGCCCACCTACCGTCAAGATGTCACTTCCCCCACTCCATTTGCCACCTCCACAAGGGAGAACATACTTCTTACACTCTCTTTTTGGCATAATCTGACAAAGAACATGAAGTGGGTTGCAAGGAAATGGGGTGTATTATATGGTGTGGTTGTGTGCCCTCACCATGTATTACACTTACCAACCCCTTTAGCACCCCTAGGTTTTGTTTGTCATACCTTAAGCTCAAACCTGGGTAGCTGAGGCTCTGAGCAAGCAAGGCTTACACAAGGGAACAAGTATAAAGCATTTAAACAGAACCAAAACAATTGAAGGAGAAATACACTAGACACTCAGGAAATCTGAAACCAATTTATAAAAATAGAGTATATTTTTATACACCATAACGAAAAAGATCCACCAAATGGTTCCGGAGATACAGTATTTACAAGTCATAGTAAAAATGAACTTTTCACTTAACAGCGAACAAGCATTACCAAACTCAACAAATTTGACACTTTATTTTCAAGGAAAACTTTGGGTATTTGTCAATGAAGTTACTGAAAGTTACTTTAAGTGATCAACTCCAGCAGGGAGCCAGTCAGGGGGATCAGCAAGGTCCATTGAAACATTTACTTTGAAGGTAAAAGCAGTCTTCAGTGAGTTTCAGCCACTTTTATCCCTTTGCTGTAGGTTCCTATGGACTGGTCCTCATTTAAGGATGCAGCGGATGCTCAAGGATGCTGTAGATATGATCCCGTCAATGAGGGTCTTCTTGCCGCTACTTCTCTGTTTGAGCTTGGTGAGGCAGTCCTTGCCACAGGAGTCGACAGCCCTCAAAGTCCTCTTGGTCCTGGCAGAAGTCTACTCGCCGCTGAGCTACCAGCCGCCTGGTATCTCAGTCACAATGGAATCTTTTCTTGGAAGGTAAGCTGCACTCCAATGACTCTGCTGTGTTCAGTGAAGTCTACTGCAACTCTGAGTGTTGGTTCCTGGTCTCTGGTGCTGTATGGTGACGAGAAGTAGCAGCTTGAAGATTTGGACTACCAACTCACTCCAGCAGGCATTTTGAGCTGTTATGGCCCTGTGTCGCAAACAGAAGGTCATCCTACTGACCCTTGAAGTCTCTTGCTTCAGCTGGGTTCCGGAGACAACTTCTCCACAAGCAAGGACACAGCAGGCACAGTCTCTCTCCTTTACTAGGCACCAGGTTAAAACAGATGTAGTCCATGCCAGGGCAGCCTCTTTGCTAGTACTGTGGTGCATCAGGGCAGTCCTACTTCCAGTCCAGACAAAATCCGAGTTCTGGGTTCCAGGGGTGCCGTATTTATGTCCATAAAAAACCTTCAGGGTAGACTCTGTAATTAGCCAATGGAATACTAGATTCCCTCCCTATTGATGACCACTTCCTGGAAAGTGTGGCATTTGGCTATCCCAGGATGTACCGTTCTGCCTACTTTGAATATGGCAAAACCTCTCTCACAGCATCCAGAGCTCCCTTACCAATCCAGAGATGTAGATACCAAGGGGTTACATGCCCCGGGAAAACCAGTTTGGCAACTGGTTTCCCCTCTCCTTCCCAAGTGCCAGCGTCTCTACCTCAACAACAGGACAGCCCATCTCCCAAGTGTTCCCCATTTGCTCTTCAAAGGCAGCTTCACTTTTGAAGCTCGCGTTTTGGGACAACATCCGTGTAGCTTACAGTCAGAGAGAGGTAACACCTCTCTCCCATGCAAGTTTCTATTGTCTCCTATCCTGGGAGTTGTTGACACATCTCCCCAGGAGGGCAGAAAGCTGTCTAAGGGACAAATCCGGAGCAAGAGCACAGTAGAGTTAAAAGCAATAAAGTGGCAACTTTATGAAAGTTGCACACAGCATGTTACATTAATTTCAACTTGAGAATCAAGTCTGGCATAATGTAACAAATTGTTTGATACTTTGGAGTGTCAATATGGTCACACTGTTCTAGAGTTGGCACAGCTGAGGGTCAGTGTGTAATTCTATCCACGCCAGTGGGGCAACCAAGTCTTTCCACAGTAAAAACAACAGTTTTCAAGTTTTTATTGCCAAAACCTGTAAACTACATTTACTGCCCATGAAATATGCTGCAGCCTGCCTTGGCTCTGTAGGCCTGCCTTAGGGGGTGAATTCTGCATATTGCAGAGGAAGGTTTGGCTTTGCCATTGCTTTAAATGGCATAGTTGGGCTAGCAGTTTAAAACTGCTCTTCCAGTCTACAAGGGCAGACTTGTTCATATGTTTTGCTTGGGTCATATATTGAGGGTGGCACAACCAGTGCCGCAATCCCTGAAGTGCCCCCTCTAACTTACATGCCTTACATAAAAACAGCAGAATCAGTCCCAAAAAAATAAGGGTGACCATACAAAAAGAGGCTTTTCATTACATGGTTGATGAGTTTGTTCAGCCCTATCATGGTGACTACTGGTACGACTTGAAGGACTCCAGTGGACTCAATACGTTCCCTGAATTAGGACTTTTCTCAACCACTGGACATGCTGTTTTTTAACCTATGGTGATGTGTAGTGTATCTGAAGTCCTTGACCTCCACCTACCAACCATGGAGGTTAAAACTAATGTGCTACCAAAAGTCCTCCAGCTGGGGTACACATTTTCTGAGCCCCCTTCTTCCATTTAATGAGGCACTGACAGATACCTTGTTGGGTGCCTTGGCCAGACCTTGCTCTGGGCCCCCAGTCAACAGCCAGATAACAAGAAGTCATTGCTCTTCCCTGGACATCCTCACATTTCTGTGTCAGCAGCCTTCCCATGAAGTTTTAGTGGTGCAGGCATCCACCAGTTGGACTAACCCCAACATTTTTCCAACCACTCCCCCTGATAGGGAATTCAAGTGACCTAAGATGTTTGGGAAGCAAGTTTTTTCTTTCACCAGCCTGGTACTTTGTTCTATAAATGCCATCTGTCTCCTGGGATTTTATTCCTACACCCTTTGAAACTTATGTCTGAAGTCCTCCCTGGTGTCCTGAAAGATCTCTGACCTGTCCTAGCCCAGGCCATACAGCACTGTCCGGACGTGGCAAGTTCACAGTTGGTTGTGGCTTGGACACCACTGATTCCATTGGGTGGGACATTGGCAATAGTGTTACCATTCACCACAACACTTGGTTATGGTCCACTGGTTTCTCAGATGATGTCCAGTCGTCCCTCATGCCGTTCAATCAAGTTCTGTTTTTAGAGGAGACTTCAAAAGACCTGGAGTGGTGGTTACTGGACCACAATTGGGTCCCCACCTAGAGCTGACAGTGGTGACCTAAGCATCGCTGCTGGGATCTGATGGATATCTACGACAGAAGGAGTTCAGAGACATCTGGTCTGCAGAAGAGCTCCATATCAACCATCTAGAGCTGATTGACACTGAAAGCCTTCCTTACATTCATTAAGGGGAGGCTGGTACAGGTGGTCACGGAAAAACCCCTGCCATGTATAACTGGAACAAACAAGGTGGGGTGTGGTCGCAGCCCCTCTCCAGGTGTCCTTGTTCCTCTGGAAGTGGCGTGACCAGCAAGGAATTTTCCTGGTGTGAACTACCTGGCAGACTCAATGAACGCCATGGCGTGCGAGCTCAGTCATCGTGCCTAGCACATGACAAATGGAACTTACACCAGGAGGGGGCGTGAGGTCTTCTCAGTAAATGGAAAGAACCTTCGCTCTATCAGTACCCCACTGCTGAGAACATGCAATGACAGCACTTCTGTACGTTGGAGTTGTCAAGAAGATCAGGACCGACCGGGTCTAAGTCATCCTAGTGGCCCCGGATTAGGTACAGAGGGTATGGTTCCAGAACTCCTGAGCACAAGCATCTGACCTCCAAAAACTATGGCCGTCCGGGAGGCTGTGCTGTCACAGCAACAGGGCTGGGGTCTACACATGGCCTTCACAGTTTCCACCTTCATGCTTGGAGATTGAGCGGTGCTAGCTGAATACCTCCAACCTTCTCTGTAGGTGGTTGATGTTATTTTGGTAGCCAGGCGTTCCTTAACAAAAAGTGAATACGCCGGTCATTGGGCCACATTTGTGGCCTGGTGCAGTACTCGGCAGATAGGCCCTCTCCAAGCCAAGTTATCTGATACTTAGTTGTTTTTTCCCTAGCTCAGCATTGCCTCTCTCTGGGCACTGTTAAAGGGTACCTTTTGGCTTTTTTGCGGTTGCCAGATCAGCCCTCTTGGTTTAAGTCTCCAGTTGTTAAGCAATTCCTAAAAGGATTACATTTGTTTCCTCCCTTACCTTCATCATGCCACAGCGGGACCTTAACTTGGTCCTCACTTTTCTGATGTGCACTACATGTGAGCAGCTTCACAGCTGTTCCTTGCAACTTTTCACACAGAAGACAGTGTTCCTTGTTGCCAAAATTTCAAAACGGCATGTGAGTGAGCTTCAGGCTCTCCGTGTTCATCTGCCATATATCACTTTTTTGATGACTGCCTCAGACTTGCCAAAAACATTTGCAGGGTTATTTGTATTTTTTTGGCCTAACCCGTTCGGTTCTGAGAGGTCAAGAAATGCCACAATAAAATAGCTAGAAATCTTATTGCACACTAGCCTTGAGCTTAGAAATTGACAGGCAATTATAGTAAAAATAATTTAAGAACTAGCACAGGCATTTATTAGGAATGGGAAAATATTCCTAGCATTTTAATTAGGAGCTAGTAAAAGCCTGTATGCTGCTCTCTGCCAGTCTTCTCATACCTTTACTCTGGCTAGCTGGGGAGAGATAGTCCTGTTTGTCTCCACTGTTCGAATTTTATGGGAACAGTGCTCATCAAGCCAACTTGTAGAGCGCTGGCTTCTGATGAGCTTTCCTCAAGCTGCTTAGGCTTTTATACATTGCCAAAGTGGCCATAAAAAGTGTGACCTTAGTTTCTCAGAATTCCAAGGCTGAAGAAAAAACATGACCTAACTCTTATTGACAAGTTTCTGCATCGGAAATACAAGTGTACAAAGTAATGTGAAAATTTCCGAGGTTGTGTGTAAGAATATAAAGTGATGTGCGTCTACGTATATGAGGCAACACACGCAGCTTATGAATTTCCCATGTTATTGACACAACGTGAACCTATTCTAATCATTTCTAAGCAAAAGCATCAGTAATAAACATTAACATATAGATGGCTGTGAGGCAGAAATATCGTAAACATCATTCAGATACATGTAAGTAAATCTTAAACATCATTAGCACATCCTTAATTTACAAACACTTTTATAGCTTGAAAACTATATCATAAAATGACACATATTTGCAGAATGAACCTTGTCTGGATTCACATGCTGTGCATTATTCTACCATCTAGTGTTTAGGTATGAAATGTTTCACTTCCTTCTGCGTCCTTCATTTTTTTTCGTGGGTGTTGTTGGCCACCATTTGTTGGCATGCCGTCCCTTTGTGATGTCAGACATGCACACTGCAAACGATTTCCTGTAAGTGATTTACTGTGGTGCCTGGAGCCGGACCATGACTCCAGGGCCTGTCCTGACTGCTGGACTATGAATCCGAAAGCGATTAGAGAACAGCCAATAAAGCTCCTGGTGGCTCGATATTGGGCGAATCTGCAACGCTCCAAGTTTCGGTCATGTGAAAGGTCCTTGGTCTGCTCTCGGCATCATTCCTGTCGGTCGACGTCGCATTTGATGTCAGGTAAGTTCCACAAACACAAGAAGACTAACAAGTCAAAGCTCTCTTCGACTTCATAGCGCTGGTCCAAGTCAACAGAGTGAGGCACGGGAATGATGCAACAAGTCTAGGCCACACTCAACCTGCAGAGCCTGAGTCAGGGTCGGCTTTGCGCCTCCCTGAATTTCCTGAAGTGATGCGACCCCCTCGCAACTGGGAGCTTTATGAGGGCATGCACTTCCTATTTGGATGACTGGACCACTATGGAGCGCCTTCAGGCCCCATGGATTCAGGAGGTGCCTTGACTGGGTTTCCATTGGCGGGTTCGATGCCAATGCTAGGTAGGCCACCTGGATCCAGACTGACTCCACTCACAAATCCACAACCTTCACAGGGGTTCGGTCCCATTGCGCGGCTCCCAGCACTACAGACGCCCTTCAGCAGCACTAACCCCATTGTCATTGCCGACTCCAATACAGAGCCTGATCTGTGTCGCTGGCGTCAATAAAGGTTCCAACTGGAAACAGACCATCTAGAGACAGTGCCTCCTTTCTATGATAGGCCCTGTGGGGAGTATGACTGGGTTGGAACTGAGGATGAGGATCCCTATGAATACCCTGATCCCCTTGAGGAACCTTTGGTTGAAGATAACTGGTATGAGGACCTGGCTGATGTGATGGTCTGGACGTCTCACCAAACACTGGACTGGTCTCTCCTCCTAGTGTGGCTATAGAGGAAGGGGCCTCCTTTGCTATGGTTGTGCAGAGGGCAGCTGAGGGCCTCGACCTCATGCTACCCTCACTAGAAATCAAGACCAGTGTATTGATGGAGGTGCTTCAACCAGGGGTGTCCCACAAAGAGCCCCTTCTGCCATTCAATGAAGCCCTCTTTAATGTCCTGCCTCGAGCAGGCCAAGTCCAGCATATGCATTCCTGTGCACAGGCCGACTGCATGTGGCCACTGTCCCACTCCTGGGGACCCAGCTTTCCTCACCCAGAATCCGGCTCCTGAGAGCCTGGTGGTGCAGACCTCATCCATCGAGGTGAATCATGGCACTTTCCCTTCCACTCCGCCAGATAGGGAATCCAAGAGGCTGGAAACCTTCGAGAAGAGGATTATCTTTTCTGCCAGTCTTGAACAGCGGTAGGTGAAAACGCTGCCTCTTGTGCCAATACAGCCATACTATGTGGTTGCAGAAGTGCTGCTGATAGTCTAAGAGGAGGTCCGAGCCATCCTGTCCCAGGCTATTGCCAACAGCAGGAACACAGCTAAGTTTACGATGCCACTGGACACAAGAGACTCACTGGGCAGGGCCATTGCTTCATCTGTGGTGCTGTGACACCACACCTGAGCAAGATAGACTGGCTTCTTGGGTGTTTTCAGGCATCCGTTATAGACATGACCATCAATGGCACTAGCCTGCTCAGCGATAAGGCAGATTCAGTGTGTGAGCATTTAAAGGAGAGAAGGGTCACTGCCTGGTCATTGGGGCTCACCATGGCCACATGCCAGCCACATTCCCGTGGCTACAGTAGGGGCTACCAGCCTCATCCTGTTCAATTGAGCCACCACGGCCAACAGGCTTCCCAGCCTTTTCATGGCTGCAGATGCAGCTCCCTCAAGTCTTGTGAGAACTAAGACCAGAGATATGCCAAGTCTGCCACCCTCTGATAACCACAGCCTCAAAACCCTTTTAGTATGCCCTCTCACCATCACAACCGCCCTGTTGGAGGCAGGATCAGGCACACCTTCCCCTAATGGCAAGCCATTACTTGAGACAAGTGGGTACTCCTTATTCTCTGACAGGTTAACATTCTTCCACACCTAGAGACGCCACCATCCCCCGATCAGCTGACGGAGGACCACATCTTCTTGTTCCACCAGGAAGTGCAGGCTCTTTTGGCCAAAGGAGCCATTGAGAGGGCCCCAGCATCAGAGGTAGGTCATCAATGCTATTACTTTCTGGCGCACAAGAAGGACCTGGGCCTCTGCCCTATCTTGGATATGCGCCCTCTCAACACCTTCCTGAGGAAGGAGAAACTCATGTTGTTAACTTTTGCTCATGTCCTGTCTGCGTTGGACTTTGGAGACTGAAAGGTAGCATTGGACCGTCAGGACGCCTATTTTCACATCCTCGTCCTGAAGGTCCATTGGCGTTACCTGTGGTTCACCAGTGGGCCAGAAGCAGTTCCTGTTCGCTATGCTCCCCTTTGGGCACACCCGTGTCCCTCACTAAGGTAATGATGGTGGTTGCACCACACCTGCAAAGGTCAATGGTCCTAGTCTTCCCCTATCTCAATGACTGGCTGCTGAAGGCGGGCTTGCCCCAGGTAGTCGTCACCCATCTGCTGACTACAGCAGACCTCCTGCATTCACTGGGTTTCACTATCAACATGGCAACGTCACACATGACTCCTTCTCAGACTCTCCATTTCATCTGAGCCATTCTGGGCACGGTGTAATTCCGCACCTGCCATCTGGAGCAAAGAATACAGGACATGCAGGCTATGATCTCACTGTTTCAACCTCAGTCTGGGATATTGGTGAGACTGACTCTAGGACTGCTGGGTCTGATGGTCTCCTGCATCCTGCTGATGAGGTACGCTCAATGGCATATGTGGGCTGTACAAAGGGATCTGAAGTCTCAGTGGGTGCGTCATCAGGGAAATCTCTTCGACCTGGTCCAGATCTCAAGAGAGACTGCAAAGGATATGCAGTAATGGTTACAGGACTACAATTGGGTCAACGGCCGACCCCTCACCCTTTCACACCTGGAGCTGACAGTGGTGACCGATCATCACTTCTGGGCTGGGGCAGACATCTGGAAGAGGTGGAGATCAGAGGCCTTTGGTCTCCGGTGGAGACTGCTCCACATCAATCTTCTGGAGCTGAAGCTGATTTGCTAGGTCATGAGAGCTTTCCTGTCCTCCATGAAAGATAAACAGGTCCAGATGTTCATGGACAACACTACCGCCATGTGATACTACAACAAGCAGTGTGGAGGGGGTCATGGACCCTGTGTCAGAAGACTCTGCACTTCTGGATATCGCTGGAACGTTAGGACATTTTCTTGGTTGTACAGTACCTAGTGAGATCTCTAAACGCCAGGGTGAACAAACTCGGCCGTCCATTCCTCGCGAACCACGAATGGCAGCTGCATCTGTAGGTAATTCAAGGTCTCATTCAGGACTCGAGAGAACCTTAGCTACATTTATTTCCCACTGCCAAGAACACGCAATGTCAGCACTTATATGCTCTAGTTTCCAAAGTGGCTCTCACTCAGAGATGCATTCCGGCAACAATGAGATACAGGACTCCTATACACCTTTCCGCGGATATCTGTCCTCCAGAGGGTTCTCAAGATCAGAACCAACTGGGCCCAAATCTTCCTGGTGGCCTCAGATTGGGCTAGGAGAGAATGGTACCCTGAACTCCTGAGCATTTGCATCTGTCCTTCAATCAGGCTGCACTGTCAAGAGGATCAGCAACAAGGCAGGGTCCTGCACCCGAACCTGTGCACACTCCCCTTTCATGCATGGAGATTGAGCGGCGCTAATTGAGGGTCTTCGACCCACCTCCCGAGGTCTGTGAGTTCATCTTGGCAGCCAAGCGTCCTTCAACAAAAACTGCAGTTGGGACAAGTTTGTGGCTTGGTGAGTTGAGAAACACATTGACCCACTTTCTGCAACCCTGTCCGAAGTGGTGTTGTTTGTTTTGTCCTTAGCGTGGAAAGGCCTTGCTCTGGGCACAGTTAAGGCACATCTTTTGGGCATCTCAGCTTTTTTGCGGGTCCCAGATCAACCCTCCTTGTTTAAATCACCTGTTGTGACACATTTTCCTAAAGGTCTTTCGCACATGTTTACTCCCACCGCTTTTGTTATGTCCCCATGGGACCTTTAATTTGATATTTGTGATGTGTTCTCCATTTGAACCCATGCATACCTGTTCTCTCAGACTTTTGACACTAAAAACCGTCTTCCTGGTGGCTATCGCATTGGCCAAGAGAGTCAGTGAACTACAGGCTCATCAGTCCAACCTCCATAAAGCAGCTTCTTCCCAAACTGGTTCTCCGAATCTGTACCTCCTTTCTGTTGAAGGTTGTGGCACCCTTTCACGTTGGCCAAACCATCACGCTGACAACCTTTGCTCCGCCTTATGCCTCGAAGGAGGAAGAGCAAGTTCGCTGTCCTGGGCCCTAAGAGGGCAGTGTCATTCTATATAGACAGTACCAAGGAACATCGGGTGGACAACCAATTCTATGTAGGGTTTACTGGATTGAAAAAAGAAAAAAAAAGCAGTATAGAAATGAACTACTTCCAGATGGATAGTACTCTGTATTAACATCTGCTATGCATAAATAGTCCAGGAAGCGACCCCAGGAGGGCTTGTGGGCTCACTCCACCCAAGCCAAGGCTGTGTCTACTGCGTTAGTTCGCAGTGTTCCTTTTCTGGATATCTGTCAGGCTGCAACATGGGCATCTTTGCACATGTTTACAAAACACTTGTCAGTCAGTTCCGTCATGATGGTCATATCTGGTAGAGTCTCTATCTAGCTGCAGATTTCTTATCAACCCATCCTCCCCATTTTGCGACCCGGACTTTTCCACCTAAAAAGGTCCTTGTAGGTCCTTAGAATAATCACACTGTTCATTGACCCTCAGTCGTGGTTCCGTGCTTTTAGCACGGAAATAGTCACAAACTGAAGTCAGCACGCTGGGGTGGGGCCTTATATAGGCACCGTGGATGTCACTTGCAACGTAGACGATACCTACAGTTCTGACGCAAATCTGCTTTATACCACTTACCGGCTCACAGGGGTACTGCTCAAGATTTTCTGGATCTAGTCTGATGCCTAGGGAATATTCTAAGATGAGGAATCCATAGCTAGATAGAGTCCTTACCAGATAAGGCATTAACGAAAGTGAGTAACTTGTTCAATAATTATCTAGTACCAAATAAAGTAGGTCTGCCACGCTGTTTGTTGAGTGCAAGATTGAAGAAGGGGCCTCTGGAGGACTTGAATCGTCAAAGGAAATGGAGAACAGCTCCTTTAGATTTTGCCCCAAGTGCCATCCTATGCTTGCAGAAAGACAATCATAAGGTCGAAATCTCAGTTTGCTGAGAGATTACAGCACCAAAGGCTACGACGCAGTGCTGAATTCCAACTAGAGACACTATGAATCAGAAGAAAGATCAACTTTCGCTCAGGCATCTCGGTCTGTAGAGCGAAGATGATGAAGAAAACTTTGCGGACAAAGAGAGGGAGTCCAATGTCAAAGAAGAAGTCAGTGAGACAGGAAGAGAACTGCTGGAGAGATACCATGATAGAGAGAACGTGTTCCGGTGCCAATGCAAAAGCATAGTAGGCCAAAGCATTTGGACTCAAGGTCCCCCAAAACACCCTTGACTCCGAAACCCTTGACAACCAAAGGGAGGTTCAAACAAAAAGAACCGCATGGGTCCCCAACATAGGGACACCATTGGAGGATGTCTTATGGAGACAGATTTGACACAGAGAAGTGATTGAGTCCAAGAGAGGGAGAAGGAGTCGAAGCAAAATGTGCAAACTCTAAAGAATAAGACAATGCCTGCCCTCGATGCCAAACAAAGAGTGTTCAAGGTCAAAAGAACAACGTCTTGAGGCCGAAATGGCAGCAACACTCTAGAAGAAGTAGCATTTCGACAAGCCCTTGAAAGGTTTTCAAATCTATGCAAAACCAGTCGGAGAAAAAGGACATGGGGAGTAACGTGTCGATCTACAGCCATAAACTACGCCTGAACCCCTCTTTGAGGAGGAAGAGATGTATCAGCAAGGGATTTTTCAAGATTTTGAGAGCACAGAAGGAGAATGGCAAAACCTTGACACTGATTCACCAGAGGAGGACATTGAATCATAACCTTCAAGGCTTTCAGCCCCAATTACCTTGCAATGTACAATGCTTTGTTAAAAGGAGCTGTATACAAACATGGGGTGCAGTCAGAAAAACTGTTGCAGGATTGTTTTCTTTTCAAAACTGTTTTATAATTACAAAAAAAGAATCTGATAGAGACTTGTAGACGCTGATTCCTTACCTTAAAATCATCCCCAGGTGTCAGGCAACATCCAGAAAATCTTGAGCAGTACCCCTATGCACCCGGTGCTGGTGTTGCTCGGAAATGACTTTTCCTTAAATAAATGAAAAGACAAGAGGTGTTTGGCAAAACAGGAACAGGCTGGTTTAATTAAACTCTGCGGCCAGGAAAGCCTGGGCAGAATGCGTCTGCTCAGTCTCTCGATGTACAAAGCTTTGGCTGTCCATTTATATGGTTCATGAGGTACAATAAAACACTTTGCTACATTCCAAAAAGACATCTCAGTTCTAAATCAACAAACACGATCCTCTGATAAGGACACAGATGGCTCTTGACCTCAGGGTATGTGTACAGATATCCGGCATGAGGAGCGTGTGATCACTACATGTGGTGTTCTGATTTGTTCAGCGTGCCTATCTACATGTGTTATATAGCTTTGTGGTATTTCTGGGGAACGCAAGCCTTTGGCCAAACAGGTTTTATTGGGGACAATTATCTCGGACTTGTTTGTGGTGCAACTATCTATCTGTGGAATTGATCAGGGTTTTCCCTGAGTGTGTGTTTGTCTTTGGTTTATAGGGGACCCTATTTGTGACCTGTTACTCGATAGGCTCGGGCATGGGTCGCAGGACCTGCCTGACCACATATCACTGACTTTGGTTTGATGGAGAGGTCCCCTTGGTTGAATCCGATAGCAATGATGCGAGTTCATCAGATCTCCTAAAAGTAATATGGCTGCCACTGGTGTCGCGTTTACCAACATTATCATCCCTACACACACAGTTGTCATTTTGTACATTGAAATCATTTGTACTGGTATTAACGAGATTATGTTTGCTCTGGTCTGAACACACGTGGACATTGTTGTTATTCACAACAATAATATTATCGTATGAGCATGGATCACTGAATACATTAGTATTATTATCGCTGACTTAACGCTGCTGTGCGAGCACAAGTTACGGTATACATTGACATTGCAATGACTGGTAATGTGCAGGTGCAGGTGGTGGCATACGTTCACATTCCATTTACTGACATTGTTGTTGTCGGGCCTGCACATATCAGGACATCCATGGACATCGTATTCACCCATCCCAACACAAGTGTAAATCGGCTCCGTGTCTGTGTCGAAGGCGTCGTCTGCACCAGATGTGAGGTGTGCGGTGCCTATATAGATGCCACTCCAGTACACTGACATCAGTTTTTTTCTTTCCACACCAACAGCGTGGATCCGGAAGAGCTAACTCTGTTACTTTTTTTAAAAACTTTTTCTCACCCTTTTTTTGAGCAGTTTGCGGTGCCTGGAGCTGGACCCCCCAGAAACTGTCTCGACTGCCACACCATGAATCTGAAGGTGAATCAGGAACGGGAAACTAAGCTCCTGGTTGGTCGACGTTGGAAGACTCTTCACCGCTCTTGGTCCCCATCGAATGGAAGGTACTGGCCCTGCTCTGAGTTGGTTCCGTTGGTCATCGTCGCGGTTGAAGGCATCATTGGTTAAGTCCCACAAACACAAGAAATCTAAGAGCACTTCCACTTTACCTCACCAGTCCAAGTCATCGGACGAGGCACAGGAGCAACGCCACAAATCAAGGCCCAGCTCCTGTACTCCATCCGCAGAGCCTGAGTCTGGGTCTGCTCCACACCTCTCTGAATTTTATGGAACTGGAGCGGCCCCTGCCCAACTCAAGGAGTTTTGTGAGGCCATGCACCTCATATTTGGGTGTGTGGACTCCTCTGTGGGGCCTTTAGCCTCCATTGGTCTGGGAGGCACACCAACTGGACCTTTTCTGGCGCGTTCGCCCTTGACAATGGTTAAGGCCCTCTGGATTTGTTCCTGAAGCTGGACTGACTCAGGTCGTGAATCCACAACTTTTGCCGAAGTTAGGTCCAGCGCCAAACCGATATTCATTTCCAACTCTGAGCTGGAGTGGCATCATCCGACATCAACGCCAACTGGATACCAACGTCTGTCTGAGTCGGAGACATTGCCTTCTTTCCTTGGCAGGCCCTGCAGGCATTTTGGCTGGGATGGCTCTGAAGATCCTTATAGTTACCCTGACCCCCATGAAGACCCTTTGGCCCAACTGGATGATGACAACTGGTATGAAGATGGCGGATGTCAGTGGCCTGACTACCTCACCAGACACTAGCCTGTGCTCTCCTCCTAGTGTGGGAGAGAGGGAGCTTCTTTTGCTACGGTGGTGAGGAGGGTAGCTGAGGTACTCAACTTTCAGTTGCCTTCTGCGGAAGTCATGACTAATGTCCTGACAGAGGGGCTTCAGACTGGGGTATCCCATACTGAACCCCTACTGCCCTGCAATGAAGCTCTCTCTGATGTCCTGATTGGAGCCTGGGACAAGCCCTGCATGAGCACCACTGTGCACAGGACAATTGCACTTCCCTACCACCCCGCTGACAGGAACCCAATTTTCTTACCCAGCACCCTACCCCTCACAGCTTGGTGGTCCAGGCCTCAACATCCAGAGTGAATCCCGGCACGTTTCCTACCACTCCACCGGAAAGGGAATCCAAGAGGCTGGATATCTTTGAGAAGAGGATTTTCTCTTCAGCCTTGCACTTTGGTCGGTGAACACTGTGTGCCCCTTGGGATGACATAGCCATATTGTGTGGGACTCGGTTGCACAAGTGCTGCCTATGTTATCGGAGGAGACCCGAGCCATCCTGAACCAGTATTTTGCTGATGGCAGGGACGCAGCAAAAAAATCCAGCAGATGCGGGCTGGACATGACAGACTCACTGGGCAGTGCCATTACTTAATCGGTGATGCTCTGCCGCCACATCTAGCTAAAGGCATCTGGCTTTTAGGGGAAAATGTGTGCATTCCTTATGGACATGCCCTTCGATGGCACTTTGCAAAACCCCTTTATCATGCCCTCGCAACAACAAGGGAACCCTGTTGGAGGCAGGATCAGGCACCTCCTCCCCCCATGGCAAGCCATTAGTTGGGACAAGTGGGTGCTCCAGATGATTCTCCGATAGGGTTAGGCCCTTCCACTCCTAGAGACCCTGCTGCCCATGCCACTTTCTTCAAATAAGCTGACGGAGGACCACCTCTTCTTGTTGCACCAGACTTTTTTGGCCAAAGGAGCCATCGGGAGGGTGCCAGCAGCAGAAGTTAGTCGTGGTTGCTATTTCCGCTACTTTCCAGTGCTAAAGACGGACAGAGGCCTCTGCCCTATCTTAGATCTGCACCCTCTCAACGCCTTCCTGAGGAAGGAGAAATTCAAGATGTTAACTGTTGCTCAGCTCCTGTCTGTGTTAGATCCTGGAGACTGGATGGTTGTGTTGGACCTGCAGGACACATGTTTTGAAATCCCGATCCAGCAAGTCCATCGGCGTTACCTATGGTTCAGGGTGGGCTAGGAGCATTTCCAATTTGCTCTGCTCCTCTTTGGTCTTACCACTGCTCCTGGGGTGTTCACGAAGTTGATGGCGGTGGTTGCAGATCATCTGTGGAGGTCAAGGGTCCCAGTCATTCCCTACTTGACATCTGGCTACTGAAGGTGGGCTCACCTTGGCACTCGTCACCCACCTTCAGACTATGGCGGACCTCCTGCAATCCCTAGGGTTCACTGTCAACTTGCAGAATTAGCACTTGACTCCTTCTCAGATGCTCTTTTTCATTGAAGCCATTTTGTACACAGTGCAATCCTTCACCTACCCTCCGGAGCAGAGATTCCAGGACATTTGGGCCTGCATCCTGCTAGCAATGTACTCCGGATGCCATATGCAGGCTTTTAAGTGGGATCTCAAGTCCCAGTGGGGCGCAGCACCAAGGGAATCTCTCCAACCTGTTTCAGATTTCATCTTCAGTGGTGGCTAATGGGCTGCGATTGGGTCAGTGGCAGACTGCTCTCCCTTTCCCTCCCAGAGCTGACAATGGTGACCGATGCATCGCTTCTGGGCTACGGCAGCCATCTGAGGGAGGTGGATATCAGAGGACTCTGATCTCCGGCAGAGATTCAGCTTCATATCAGTCTTCTAGGGCAATCGCTTGGCACTGAAAGCTTTCCTACCTTCCATCAAAGGGATTCTGGTCCAGGTGTACATGGACAATACTACCGCCATGTGGTACTGCAACAAGCAGGATAGAGTGGGGTTGTGGACCATGTGTCCCAGGAGGCTCTGTGCCTCTGAACATGGCTGGAACATCAGGACATTTTTCTGGTTATGCAGCACCTGGTGGGATCTCTAAACTCCAGGGCAGATTAACTCAGCCGTCGATGCCTTGCTGTCCACGAATGGCATCTGCATTTAGAGGGGGCTCTAAATCTCTTTCAGGACTGGGGGGAACTCTAGGTAGATTGATTTGCCACTGCAGAGAACAAGCAATGTCAGCACTTCTGCCTGCTTGAGTTTCCAAAGCGGCTCATGATCAGAGACACACTCCGACTAGACTAGAATAGAGGACTCCTATACCCCTTCCTGCCGATACCGCTCCTTCCCTGAATTGTGAAAGAGATCAGAACCAACCGGGCCCAAGTCATTCTGGTGGCTCTGGATTGGGTGAGGAGAGTATGGTATTCAGAAGTACTGAGCATCTGTCCTCCAATCAGGCTGCCCTTTCAGGTGGGTCTACTGTTGCAGCAACAGGGCAGGTTCCTGCAACTGAACCTCATGCGTGGAGATTGAGCAGCAACAGTTGAGAGTATTCAACCAAGAAGCGCCAAGAAACCAACCTGGTGTACATGCGCTATACAAATAAAGTTTAACATAACAATCTTCCTCCCGAGGTCTGTGACGTCATCTTGGCAGCCAGGCGTCCATCAACAAAAACTGTATATGCCTGCTGTTAGGACAAGTTTGTGGCTTGTGAGCTGAGAAACACATTGACCCACTTTCTGCACCTCTGTCCGAAGTGTTGCAGTTTTCTTTTCTTTTTTAGTCCAGCAAGGTCTTGCTCTGGGCACAGTTAAGGGATATCTTTCATTCTTGCAGTTGCCGGACCAACCCTCCCTGTTTAAGTTGCCCAATGTGACATGTTTACCGAAAGTTCTTTAACATTTGTTTCCTCCTAAACCTTTCATTATACCCAATGAGATCTTAGTTTGGTGTTAACCTTTTTGATAGGTTCTCCCTTTGAACCCATGCATAGCTGTTCCCTCAGACTTTTGACAATCAAGGCAGTCTTCTTGGCGGCCTTCACATCGTCCAGGAGAATGAGCGAGCTGCAGGCTCATTTTGTTCAACCTCTATACACCAATTTCTTCCCAGATAAACGTGTTCTTCGAATCCGGGCCTCTTTTCTACCAAAGGTGGACATACCTTTCATTGACAGCCAAAACATCCCACTGCAGACTTTCTTTTCCCTCCCTTCACCCCTCTAAGCAGGAAGAGAGACTTCACCATCTGCTTCATAAAAGGGCACTGACATTTTATATCAGTCACACCAAAGAACACCAGGTGGATGATCAGCTCTTTGTAGGCTTCACTGTTACGAAGAAGAGGAAAGCAGTGCAGAAACAAACCATCTCCAGATGGATTGTACTCTGCATCAAGATCTACTATGCATTATACAAGAAGCAACCCCCTGAGGGCTGAAGGCCTCATTCTACCAGGGCTAAACACTAACAAACACTACTACCTTGACAGTCAGGTCCGTCATGATGGGCACATCGCCCGTTTAGTCCTCCAGGACTTTTCAGTCTAAACCAGTTCACAGACCCACCTCCCAGGAGATATTGCTTTGGCATCTAGCCTAAGATAAGGAATCTACGGCTAGAAGCCTCTATCAGATGAAAAAGTTACTTATCTTTGGTAACACCGTATATGATAGAGACTCTATCTAGCCACAGATTCCTTACCACCCTTCCATTTTTCCAGTTCTGCAACCTAGGCTTTTCTGACTAAAAGGTCCTTGTTAGCCCTTAGAATATGAACACTAGTCAATCAGCCTTCTGACGTGGCTCTACGCGTGGAAATAGTCATGAAAAGTAACTGATGACAGCGAGGGCGGTGCCTATATAGACACCGCCACGTTACATCAGGCGCGGACGACGCCTACGATGCTGACCCATTCAAAGCCACTTACCAGTGTGCAGGGGTAATTGCCTAGAATTTCCGGATCCAGCCTGGGGATTTTTCTAAGATAAGGAATCTGGGGCTATGTAGAGTGTCTACAAAATAAGGCATTATGGAAGCTAAGCACCTTGTTCGCTAATACCTTCTTATGCTCCTGATCATTCTTGATCAAGCTAGGGAGGCATTTAGAGACCCTGCATCATGTAAAGCTGTAAATCCAAGGGTGGAGAATAAAAATACAAGCACTCCTCAAAGGACCCCTTGTACATAAAGATCAATCCAGTGGCAGACCCTATAATTGTTGCTAAGCCATAAATAGAGCCAATGTCCCAATATCAATGGGGCATCCACTGGAAAAGGAAAACAAAAATGAGAGGATGGTGGGACGCAAGGGAGAGAGAGTAGTTGCCACACTCCTTAATCAATATGTCCACCAACACTGGGTGGGGGATGGGGAGACAATGAAACACCTTCTTTGAGAAAATGTGGGGTAGTATATGGTGTGACTGTGAGACCTCACCATTTAATACACTATCAACCCTTTTAGGACCAGTCTGGTTTTGTTTGTCAAACCTTGGCTCAACTCCGATAGCTGTGGCTTTGAGTAGTCTGGGTTTAACAAAGGAGCAAATCTAAAGCATTTAACCAGCACCAAAACAGCAGAAGAAGGAAGAAACACGACTCTCCAGAAATCCAACACCAATTTATAAAGAAGTAGCTTGTATTTTTATGAATGTATTATTCACAAAACCAAAAACATCCACCGAGGGGTTCTGGAGATATAGCTTTAGGAAAGTGCCATTTTTTACATTGTCACCCCCACTTTTTGCCCTACTACCGATGCTTTTTGGCAAAGTGCACTGGGTCCCTGCTAAACAGGCAGCCAGTGCCAATGCTCTTTCCCTTAAAATAAGGCAAAAGACTAATTGTAACCCAATTAGTAAGGGCTTTAGCACTCCTGTAATTGCCTAGTAAATGGTACCTAGTGCATGGGTAATAAAGAGGTTCCCCAAGGGCTGAAGTGTGTATTATGCCACCCTAAGGGACCCACACCTAATCAGCATGCAGACTGCCATTGCAGGCTGCGTGAAATGGTGCAAACCATTCTGAAAACATGACATGGCCCACTCACTGTGTGCCATGTCAAGGTACACTGCATATACAATATGTAAGTCACTCTTACTGCAGGCCCTAGAGCCCTAAGGAAGAGTGCATTATATAATCTGTAAGGGCACCGCTTCATGAGCAGATAGGTCCCTTTGATGTCTTGTTCCATTGCTAGATATTCCAAGTGGTCAGGCAGCCATCTTAAGAACATGTACTGGCCATTGCAAGTTACGCTGCTACATGATGGCTTTACTGTAACTAATGCTGTTTGGCATCAAACACCTTGTCTTAATAAATGAGTTCTGATGCCAATACTCGATTTATTATGACTGAAAATAATTTTTATTGAGGGCTTAATATTTTCAAAGAGAGTCTGGTTACAGCATATCTCGCTAGGTACAGAAAACTAAAATGCAGACAGCTTTTAAGTCATAACCAGGAGATAATAAGTATTGAGTGCATGTATAGTACATATGTTAAACAGGCAGATGTCAATAATCGGTGATAAACATACGTATTCCAGAGTACATTACATAGTGGACTAAATGGTGAGTTCCAGTACAGACATTCGTGTGGAGGCAATTAGTTTAGGGTCCAAGGTTAAGCTTCCCAGGCACTCCATACAGATGAATGCAACATGAAGGAAAGAGTGGGGGGAAATCTCTTGCGCTAACAGGGGGGTGCAGGGAAATTGTGGGAAGATAAAACGTGAAATGTAAGAGGTAACAAGGGAAGGGGAGGTATGAGCGATGTTGGCAGGTGTTCAGCCAGGAGAACATTTAAAAAGCAAAAGGGGGAAAAGAGGTGAATGTGGGCTGAGGTCACGGGAGGAGGGAAAATCGGAGCGACGAGTGCGTGAACTCTCAGACCCTTCCGTCCCGATAGCACAGGAAGGTGAAGATAAGGCATATGAGATTGTGCCAGAGAATTGGGAATTGGTAGGAACATTGGGGAGGAGGAAAGGATCACCATCAGTCAGCTCTATACGTTGCATGAGCATGGTGTCACAGGCTGCTCCTATTGGGCATTTCTGGGGCAGATGGGCCTATTACCAATGAAATGCAGTCCTCTCTGCATCCTCCCAACCGACAAGTGCCATATGCCACTGGGGAAGCATCGTAGGTTGTTGGGCTACACAGTGTTTGGTGAGGAGACGCTTAGCAGGCAGGAGGGCTAGATTGGCAAAGCGTGCCCGCACTTTGTGAATTTTAAACCTGGAGGAAAAATTCCCTGGGGCAGTGGGCTCCCATGTGTTCAGTGTCGCAAGATTTATTATGACATGCACCCAGAGGGCACTGTAGAGGCCCCCCCTGAAAACCTACTAGTCCTCTAGTGTGCTGACTGACTGTGTCTCAGCCAGCCACCACAGGTGAGTTTCTGACCCCCTGTAGGTGAGAGCCCATGCTCTTGGAGTTCAGAAACAATGCCTGCTCCAGCAAAAGGTGATCACATCTCCTCCAGTAGGATGACTAGTGAATTAGCATGTCAAAGCCAAAGGGCTTAAAGACTCTGCCACCTTTGATATGTGACAATGGCTTACCTCCCAGGCCTGTGGAATGCCATCCCCTGCCTTGGGGCCCATTTGGTACTAGAGCAGGTGGGAAATTAGGGAGTCAGTAATCATGTTACACTTTCAGGCTAGGCACACCCCTAAGGTTGGCCACCTGAAGTGGGCTGCCAAGAAATTGGTGAAACTAACAACTCTGGGTCAGGAATATGCTCACTCTCCACAGGAATTGGTCACATATACAGGGTGTAGTCACCCCAGGGGTACGTAGCCCATTGGCTACTACCCTACACTTCCCTAAATTCAGTATTGTCTACCCGGGAACAGAAGGAGGACAAAGAAGAGCTGAAGAAGTGAGAACAGAGGCCCTGCATTGAAACTGGCATCAAGCCCTGCCTGGCTGCTTGCACCACGACCATCAAGAAGACCGACTCGCCCAGAAGCTGAACACCCTCCCCAAACCCAGCACTTCAAGAACTAAGCAGCATCTCCCTTGGGTTGGAGGAGCCACTCCCCTGCATCTGCAGGCACTGACCGCACTTGTCCGGTACTCCGTTTTGCTGATCACCAGGTCCACCGAAGGAGCATCTCGGCAGGAGGAGGACACCTTGGTTCTAGGAGGTCAGCCCCATCTTTTCAGCAAGTTTTGAGATGCTAGTTCATCCAGGAGCCTTACAGCACCGATCTCCTGGGTACCAGCTCATTCACTGCAACCAAGGCTGGTTGAGTGTCCAGCCCGGACATCACCGACGCCAAAGTCGACCTGCCGAGGAGGGTCTTCAGGACAATTAGGCCTACTTTGAGAGTGGCCCTGCTGATTTCTTCCCCTCTCCAGGAAAACCCAAGTAAAGTAAACCGCCAAACAAAACACCTGAACCCCACAGCCAGAGTTCACATAAACCAACTGTGTACCCTTGCCCCAGAGACCCTCAAGAGCCAAGCCCCTCTTTGGGTTCTGCTGGACTTGTCCCCAAGTCCCCACTTGCAGCCTTTATTTCACAGGTACCCTGCTATTTCCTTTAACGCATAGCGCTTGAGGTTACCAACACAACCGGCACCTCTGTACCCAGACTCACCAGAACAGGTAAAACCGAACTGCTGGTGGTTTCTTGGACCTTGGCCCCTAAGCACCTTAAGTCCTAAAAATGCACCCTCAAGAAACGCTTGCAAGTATATGTATGTAGTCTATGTTTCTCCCATAGGATAACATTACAGCGTTCGAGGCTCATGACTCATAAACCATTATTTGAGTATTTTACTGTCTTACTGTAAAAATCCTATCTACACAAGTAGTTACCCAATTCCAATGAACTTTGTGTCTAAAAATATATACAATTTTTTTTTTTTTAATTGTTCTTGGATTTCTTTTGTTTTTTTAGTGTGTATCTCATTTATTGACTTTGTGTGTACAACAAATGCTTAACACTCCCCTCTAATAAGTCTAAACTGCTCAACCACACTACCACAAATAGAGCACTTGGAATTATTAAATTACGCCCAAGTAAACCAATAAGGGTCAGCTGGACTTTTTGGATGGTTTACCCAACAATGGTACACTACATAAAAAGCCAGCGTCATACAATAGATTTTCAAAGAAACAATATATCAAGGCTTTTCACTCAACCACAAACAAGTATTAGCAAATTAAATGAACTTGACACCCAAAATTTTACAACTTTGGATAATCAACTCTGATGGGGAACCAGTTAAGGACACCAGCAAGGTCCGAAGAAACACTTACCTTTGTAATATAAGCAATAGCCAGACCAGTTCCAGTGTTAGTGGCTAGTTGTCATTAACTCCAATGGAGCGGTCCTGATGTAAGGAATACAGCATGCTCAAGGATGCTGAAGAAGCTGTGGGGTCGATGTGGGTCTTCCTGGGGCTACTCCAAGGTCCACTGCCTTGGGGAGGCACCTTTGGCCACATGGGTCGACAACCCTCAAAGTCCTCCAGATAACTTTCCTTCTGGATGACCATATTGCACTCCGATGTCACTGCAGGGACAGCAGACTGGGGTGCAACTTTTAGGTGTCGGGTTTCGGTCTACCAGGCTGTGCTATGGTGAGGAGCGATGATCCAGTGTTCTGGGCAACCTACTCCCCAGGCAAGCTTCCTCAGCTTTTGTGGCCCAGTGCTTTGAACAGGAGATAAGCTCACTGACACTTGGGGGCATATTTACAAGAGCTTAATGCCGCCGGAGCATCAATTTGTTTACATTATGGCAGCTTTTTTATCAGACTATTTACATGCTGCCGCTAACTCCAGTTAAATGAAAATTAGATGCAACCCGTGAAAAAACTGACACGAAACACAAAATACATTTACAAGGAAATCCCAGTCGTTCGATAAACCCAAAATACTGCTGCTAAGTCCAATTAGAGGCAGGTTTTTTAAGGCTAAAAAATAGCTGGTCTTAAAATTGGTGCAAACACTTGGGCCCACATATAAGATGTTTGAGTCCTGGACACCGCTGCAAGGAATACTGCTGCGCTGCCCTGCACCAAAACTAAAGGTTAGGAATGCGAGCTATCAATAAGATAGGACGCATTCCTGGGCCTCATTCATGAACAGTGTTGCGTCACCGCGATAAAAGATTGATTGGACACTTTTCACTGCGCCCTCCTTGAATCACCGTGGATGCGCCGTATATACTGTACGGTCCTCCATGTTGCAATCAATGACAGATACGTCTGGAATCCTGACATATCTGTTGGCGCAAAAGTCATGCATTGCTGCGGTTGTGTCGCAGGCATGACGCAATTCCAGCAATACATGGGGCCAACCTATACCTATGGTACTGTGTCACCCTTACGCCTGCCATGAGACACAGTGGCGTCCTAGAATTGTCCCAGTGAAATCTGATAGATTTCACTGCACCACTTCTATGAGGCTTTGTTGCGTGGGAACGCTCACCCTGCATACATCATACCTGATGCATGTATAATGTGGCACAGGTCTTTACAAGGTCACGCATATGCCTGGATGCGTCACTCGGCAAATACGGCGCAAAGTGGTGCGAAATTCATGCTGCAAGTCCGTCAAGGAAATGATGCACCAGCAGTGTTAAACTGTTGGAAGGGGCTCATGAATAAGCCCCCGATCTTTTTCCCCTATGTTGGCGCACAATGACTGCCATGCGCCAACACAGGCACCCTTGTGCCATGGTGCAAGGGTAACTGTGTTGCGGTGTTGATTGATGCTGTGCAGGAAGGGACATGTACCTGCATAAACCTATCAATCCAGGGTATTGCTTTTGCTCTGTGTGCTGCAGAATGTTGCACACATAGAAAAAGTGAAAAGAAGACGAGTAATGAAAACATTTATCCCTGTAGCGCCTCCCAAATGCCACCCTTCGGTGATGTTAAATTCTGAAGCATTCCGAAGGTTTACGGTTTCTCGTAAACCTGGGAATGCTTCAGATTCCATTGTTTCGGCGTGGGAACGTCCACAGCAACACCCATTGAACGCTCCTTTCACACTGTTTAATGCGTGAAAGGGGCACATATTTACAAGGCCATGTAAAGCGGCTTTACGTGGCCTTGTAAAGATGCTGGGGCACATTGCGCCACTGGAACATCAAACAAGTGATGTTACAGCGTTGCAAGAGTGCCGCTAGGGCCTCATAAATTGGGCCCTTGTGTAATAGATGAACTCATATCCTTGTCAATGTCATGGACCGCCAGCCATTGCAGCAACAAGGAGACCACCACACCACCCCTGACATGCATCGCTCACCTGAACAACTTCATGTACCAGCTTCCCTTGGGGCGACCCGGAGGAGGGGCTAGCGGAGTGCGGTCCATTGCGGTTGTTTCTAAAAATGGCTCCCTCGAGCTTTGAGCTGACGAGCTCCTGGACGACGCACCTGCGTGCCTGTGCGGGCACTGAGGCCTTTGACGGTTGCTTGGCGGCCCTCTCTTCCACCCCTAACTATTTTCTCTACTGAGGAGGGAAGTTATCCCGAAACCCGAGCCATGTCTCGGGCGATATTTTAAAACCCGGGACATGTATCGGGTCTAGAGATCATCAGTTCAACAAGTACTTACTTGCACCCACTGGGGTGAACCACTCAAGAACTCCATCAGAGATCATCAGTTCAACAAGTACTTACTTGCACCCACTGGGGTGAACCACTCAAGAACTTCATGTACCAGCTTCCCTTGGGGCGACCCGGAGGAGGGGCTAGCGGAGTGCGGTCCATTGCGGTTGTCACCTGAACAACTGTTCCGTTCCCTTTGGGTGACAACTGGACCTGATCCCCTCCAAGTGCTGACCTCGGTACGCTGGAACTTCAGCAACAGGAAGCTGAAGACCAGGAACCCCAGAAAGCCAGAGACTTTCCGGAGCTGTCTGTAACCATGAAAGATGGAGAGCCGCACAACCAGTCAACATTAAATTAGGTTATCTGCCGACTGAGGAGTCACATCCCGTGGCTGCACATACTCCGCACCGGATGACCACGTCACAGTTGAGCCCATGTCGCTGGGGGAGAGTTCAGGGTAAGTTTTGGGATTCTGTCTCTGAGTGCAATTGTGCCTCATCACCGCCGCATGCAGCACCTTCCGCCTCTCTTGTATAACCTGCTGCAGATTGGGGGGGCTTGTAGTTGTGGCGGGGGATGCCTGCTCCTCGTACGCCTCCCAGTGTGACCGGCTCCACAAAGACAGCTTGTTGCGCAGATCCGTCACTCCCTATCCGCAGCGCCTGGCGACCAGCAGATTGCAGCCAGGTCAAGAACTGTTCAGCAGCATCAAGGATTGGCATGTCAACTTCTGAGATCACTTGCAGACTTTATGGGTAGAAGAGGGAGTATTTGATGCCCAACTTTCGGAGGCATTGCTTAACCATTAGAGACGAGCCCCTTTGCCTCTGCACCCCCGTGGCATAGTCAGGGAAGAAAATAACTGTGGCATTATCCACGGTCACCTCCCCCAGCTTGCTTACCTCACTCAGGACAGCGTTATGATCCCTGTAGGAGGCAGAAGAGAAAGGGTCTAAGACTTATCCCCAGCAGCAGACGGCTCACCGGCACTCGATGGGCCCACTCCACAAAAGAGAATGGGGAGAGTGCACCTGCTAGCAGTAGGTCACGCAACCAGGTCTCATTATATGCCACTTCATCAGCACCTTCTGCTCCCTATGGGCAGACGCAACACCCTCACGTTGTTATGCTGGGAGCGGCCCGCCACATCATCCACTGTTCTTTCCAGTGACTTCACACGTGCCATTAGCTGCTGCACCTCCAACGCGGCGCTCATGGTAAGAGGGGGGACTTTGGCCATTTCGTGCTCAATGTTGTGTACCTTGTAATTCAGCTTGTGATGATCTGCGTTCTCCAGTGTGAAGTCGACTGTGATTTTGTCTATGTGGTCCACAAAGGAAGCGTGTGTTTGTTCGAGGGAGGTACCTGCTACAAGTACAGAGTCTAGTTTGGAGTCCAGGTTGTCCTCTGTCACCTGCCCCGCCGAACAGCATACCCCAGCCGCTTGGTACACCGAAACGGAGTAGCAGCCAAATGTCGACGTCGCCTCCATCTGCAGGCGGGACATTGTTGCGCCAGACACCCATGCACTATGTATGACATGTGGTGCAGTGCAATGTGGCCAGCTGGCCCCTCTCCTCCAGTCAGGTGGACGCTAGCCATGAATCTTTTATCAGGCAGCACCTTTGGAAAGCTCCCGTACACCCAAGATCTCACTACCAGGGGACAAGGAAAGGCAGCACCACCTGGTCGCCTCCTCCGAGCTAACAGTGGCAACTAGATTCCATGTTCCCCAGTGTCCCAGTGAGTGAGGGCAGATCAAACAGCGAGCCCAATGGCCGGTGCCTGAACAACCTCGTTCCCCTGCACCCAGCAGCACCAACGGCCGATATCAGCAACTATAGCCAGTTAGTGAAGTCCCCCACCAGTCTTGTGCGGTGCCTTTGGCAATGTAGGTCCGACACAGCACAGGAATAGTTCGGGGTGAGGTGTGTGCCACAACAGGAGCTAGGCCTGGGCCCAAGTCGACCCCCGGCCCTCCTCCGCTCCTCATTCCACTCCTCATTCCACCTTCTCCTCACCTGGACATGGACACCGGGGATCAATCTACTGCGCTCTCTCAAAATCTGTGACTCAGCCAGGCCAGATTTCACAATTCTGGGTACAGCTGTCACTGCCAAGTCTGCTGAGGAGCCTCCCGATGCAGGTGATGCAACAGGGCCCCCTTAGGCGTGAAGTTGTGGCGCTCCCGCCACACAAGTTCTGCGCAGCTCAAGGGCCTCACCCTCCACAGTGTCCGACCAGCGCAACATCATCCGGCCTGTGATGCAGAGAAGCTCAGCCCCCATTGCCATTCTCCTCCGTACACCCCGGTGTAGTAGTGGCGCATGTTATGAAATGCAGATCTCCCCATGTCGGTACACAGCAGAGCTCTTCTGATCACAGCTCCAAGGGGGGCCAGCCAGTCTTCTGACACAGTTCAACAACGTGTCTTCATTCTACCTGCCAGACTACGCCACCAGGTAAGGGCGATCGCCGGTGGCTCAATGTCTACGACCACGGCCCACAGGCTAGTGCACAACGTGGACTGCCTCCACCGTCAGGCCGCAGCAAGACCACAGCACCGATGCCTCCCACTCCGGCTCTTAGACGCAGGCCCAGCGGGCCCAGGGGACTGGCCGGGCTTTCAGGCATCGGCCGACATGTTATCGCAAGGATGAAGCATTGAAAAGTCATGCATCACTGTTTTTCCTAGTCATGCGCCACTTTTCATATATGAGACCCTGATTCTGCATTTCCTCTTCCCTTGGGATTCTGGCTGGGCATCCTGGCTGTTGGGGGGGGGGGGTTGTTGTTGACCCGTGCTGTACTTGGTCCTGGCTGCTCCATTCTATTGTTTTTTTTTTATTAGAGGTGGATTTATAGGCAACTTTTACCTCTGGAGGCTGAAAAGTGATGTTGGGCTGACTAGCATGAATTTTGTGCCGCTAATTGGCCTTTCATCAGAATTTTTATTGCCTTGACGCTAGTGTTAGCAGCAGTTTTCGCCGCGGCTAGCTGATACTATTGCCATGTTGCGAAGTATTGTAAATACGTTGCTTACATGGCGATGGATTTCGACGATAGTCAGCGGTAAAAAAATTGCTTCGCAGCAATTCTTGTAAATATACCCCTTGTAGCCTCCACTTCTGGCTGGACTTCTCCAAGAGCAGGATGCCACAGGCAGAGTCCTATCTTTGCTAGCTCAAGGAGCAGCAGGTGCAGTCCGACTTCAGTGCAGCCTATCTTTGCCAGGTCCAAGGTCAGCAGGGCAGTCCTTCTTTGGTCCTCTTCTCCAATCCAAGCGAGATCTGGGCTCCAGGGGTGCCTTTTTATGCCCAGAAAGTGATATTAGGGGAGGGCGCGGTCACTAACCATTAGGCTAACTGGATCCCTCCCACCTGATGACAACTTCCTGTGAATTGCGGCATCTAGCTATCCCAAAGTGGTTTATTCGGCCCACTCCCATGACGGCGGAACCCCTCTCAGTGTGTGGAGCTTGGTGGCCCACCATAGAGGTGAAGCTACCTCTGGGCTATAAGCCCATGGGAAAACCGACTTGGCGAATTGTTTTCCCCCTCTCTGTCCCCACTGCCAGTCTGCCTACCTAAACAATAGAGTAGCTCTTCCCGTGTGAGTGTACCACGTGTCCTTCAAAGGCTACTTCCCCTTTGAAACTTGACTTTTGAGCCAACACCCCATGTGGCTTCCTGCCAGGAGGAACTAACACCTCCTTCAGTGGCAGGCCTCTATTTTTACGCTTCTTGGCAGTCATTCACACGTCACTCCAGGAGAAAAGAAGGCTGTCTGGAAGGAATGTCTTTGTGTACAATCATAAACGGGCACTGGCAACCTAGGGCAACCAAAGTGGCATCTTACTAAAGTTGCACTTTGCCCATCAGTGACATTACATTTGATTTAACCATTAAATCAGATTTAATACACTTATTCTTTTGATATCTTGAAGTACCAACCCCAGTAGGCCCAATCAGATGTTAGCAGGGCTGAAGTGTCAGTCTGTAACTCTGTACTTGCCAATAGGGCTACCAGCCTGTTTTACAGTAAAAATGACAATGGCGAGTTCTTACTGTTGGAACATGAAGAACACATTATCATATTCTGCACCCTGCCTTAGGCCTCGATAGGCCTGCTAGAGGGGTTAGTGTATATACTAAAACGAGATGTTTGGGTTCTGTAATTGCTTTAAATGGCAACGTTTCTTCAAACCTCCCCTTAAAGGACAGAAAGAGGGTGAATGTGTGAGAAAGTGCCATCTTTCTTGCATGGTATACCCCCACTTTTTGCCGAATTGCTGATGTACTTTGACTGAGTGTGCCCTGGGCTCCTGCCTATCAGGTACCCAGGGCCTGTGTTCCTTCCCTAAAACTGCATGAAGCCTAAACCCAATTGGCATCTCTGGCCACATGTCAGCCTCTGGTAAATGCTACCCTAGGTACCCAGGGCCCTGTGACCAGAGAAGGCCCCTAAGGGCTGCAGCACGTATTGTGCCACACTTAGAGGCCCTGTACCCTGACACACACACACTGCCTTTGCAGGCTGAGTGTCTTGGTTCAGAACAAAACAGAGTCGACATGGCACGCATCCCTGTGTGCCATGCCCACAAACACACTGCCCTGGCATACCTCAGTCACCCCTCTAGCTGGGTGCACTATGCCAGTGGTGTGGGTATAGGTGCATGAGCCCTGTACCCCTACAGTACCCAGGTCCATTCCTGGGCATTGTAAGTGCAGTGCTGCCATTAAGAGTATATGGTGCTGGGCGGTCATCATCAGGAACTCCACAGCACCATTATGGCTGCACTGAAGACTGAGAAGTTTGGTATCAAACTTCTCACCATATTAAACCCACACTGATGCCGGTGTGGAATTTAATGTAAGATGCACGACAGAGGGCAACTTAGAGTTGCCCCCTGAAACCTAACCTACAATCCACGTCCTGTCTGAGAGGCTGCCTAGGCTGCCACCCAGCAGACATGTTGCTGGACTCCTGGGTAGAGAGCCATCCGCTCTCCTGGGCCTGCAACAATGCACATCCTGGGCGAGGTGCTAGGTCTACTCCCCCAGGATGGGCAGGGGAAGCTTCAAAGGCATGCCGCCTTTGTGAGCTTCTCCATGCCACTTGCTGTATTCAGCAACTGGCCACCACCGGTTCTGACCCCCACTCTGGTGGGAAGACTGGCCGGAAAGCCCAAGTGAGGAAAGGGGGTGTGCCAGCCTCTGCCAACCCCACCCCTCAGGTGGGGGAGGCGAGGTGATGCACAACTCCGGGCTCTCGCCATCTTGAGGATGGGGAGCCCTGCCCAATCAGGATTAGGCTCCTGCCCCTCTCCCACTGGAGAGTGACAGGATAGGGGGTGTACCCACCCCCAGGGAAGGGACCCATTGGTCCCTATTCTCTACCTACCTGTAAAGCCCCTACATTTAGTATTTAGGGTTACCCTGAACCTTCCTTCCTCAGATCCGGAATCTGAAACAAACAAGAAGAAAGAAGACCTGCCGTGCAGCTGCTAACAAGAGGACGACACCAACTGACTTGGCCCCAGCCCTTCAGGCCCGTTGACCCTCGAACCTGCTCCTGCTAAAACCCGGCATCTCCAGTGGTCAGCAACCTCGTAAACCCCAGAGGACCTGACTGCTTTGTGACTCTAAAAGACTGGGACTCCCATGAGCAGTGGTTCTGCTCAAAGCAAGTAACAAGCCCCTGGTGCCGACCAGGAACCGCGACTCCTGAAAACTCTGCACCCGCCAAGCTGGCCTGTGCCTGAGTGGACAAAGACTCAGAGGACGTCCCCCCGGAGACTGTGACCCCGAATCCAGCACCCAAGGACCCACCTCGACGCTCCTGACGACGCCTGCAGCCTCAGAATCAGGGACCCCTCCAACCACGATCAGCTGAGGGTAAGATTTCCAGATGCAAAAAGACACCCCTGCACCCGGTGCCCTGCGGCCCCCTGTGCTCAGCTCCTGGGTGCCTACCTAACCTACAGCTTCCCAACTTACCTCTCGAAGTGGTCGCACCTGAAGAATCTTCGTCACCAAGCTTGCAGCCTTTATTTGTTTTGTAGCTTCTCCATTGTAATCCATTGAGCGCCCGACGGCTCAAAAGCACCCTGCACTCAACCACCCAAGTGCCCCTGGGAGTGCAACCTCTGTCCTATTTTTCTTCCCCACTTGCCCTGAGCAAGTGACCAGGAGCCCAGCTCCCACAGCCGCGTGGCCTGCCTGCTAGCAGCTACTAACCACCTGACCCTGGGAGATCCCTGAGTCTATGCCCAGAACCTTAACTCTGCCAGTCGAGTACTTATCCAAAAGCCTATAACTCACTTTTCCTCCATAGGGTAACATTGACTGGTTTCACTTGGAAATTCTTCTACGTGTCGAGTTTTGAAACTTTAAAATATTCACTAAAAATCAGCCGATCAACGAAAATGAAATTACTTACCTGCTATCAGGAGAGATCCCAGTGCTGGATCTTGGTGCCCAGCACTGACCCTGAAAAGTAATTACAACCGTACTTACCGATAACTTGATTTTCCTCCATAGGATAACATTGCCTGGTTTTTGCCAGAAATTCTTCTGTGTCGATTTTTGAAACTTACAAATATTCCTTAAAAATCGCCTGTGTAACAAAAACGATTTCTTTCAACTGTTTACAGGAAATGCACCAGGGTTGAATCCAGGATCCAACCCTGAGTAAGAAAATCATACGTAAAGTAACTGAAATTGCATTTACTTAAAAAGTCCCATTGAGCTCAATGTTATAATTGGGTTTTAATTGTGTTGCCTATTGCAACAACTGTAACTATTGCATTCAAAAGTCTATTGCCTATTGAAAGTATTTAACTAAAGTAACTCATTCTGAGAAAGTATATTTTGATACCTATTGTTGGTTCTAAAATAAAACTACTATATTTTTATATACAAACCATTGGCCTAGAGTTCAGTTCTTGAGTGTGTGAGACCATTTGCTGACTGAGTGTGTACAACAAATGCTTTACACTGTCCTCTGATACTGCCTTACTGCTCGACCAAGCTACCACTTTAGAGAGTAAGGTTATATCTAACTTTAGCCTCCGCCAAACCTCTGGGAACTGTGGACTCTGTGCACACTGATCCTTACTTTGGTGCAGTATACACAGAGCCACTTTCTTACAGAATGCCATTATAGAAAAGGGCAAGGGTATTTCAAACGGCTGCCTTAAATCTGCAGTGGATGGCACAGACTCATCTAGCAGACAACTGTGTATCAGCACCACCCTTAGAAGGCACGCATGGTTGTTAGTTTCAGGCTGTAAATACAAGATACAATCAACTGTTATAAACACTTCTTTCACAGAAGAACTGCTGTTTGGAGCAGCAGTGGATGAAGTTCTCTAGCAGATAAGGAAGGATAACAACACTGCAAAGGCCATGGGAGCCCTGGAGTTCAGCAGCGGCGGCTCCTCTGCTATGGCGGAGGAGCGCTGCCCCACTGCTCTTTGAGCAGTGGAAAAAGGAAAAATAAAATGATAATAACACGTTATTCTCATTTTATTTTTCCATACTGAAGCAGGTTAACGGGGCGGGGCTGGGCTGTCGTCACAGCCAGCAGGGGATGAGTGGTTGGGGCACTTAAGTGCGCATGATAGTTAGGCCGGACAAACTGTCATGCGCACTGAGCATGTTCTCCACTGGCTGTATTGCATAGCCTGGGTGGAGAACATGCACAGGCTCCCACTGCCTGTCTGAGCACTGAACCACAGCGCTCAGACCAATCCCAACGCTGCTATCATGCTGGTGACATAAGCGTCTTGATTGGCTAAGGGAAGCCTATGTGTGCTTCCTGCTTCCGGCAGGAACAGAAGAGGACAGCGGCGAGGCGGCAGCCAGTTAAGACACTTAAGCCACTTTTATTTATTTTTCTAGCCCCACCCGTACTACTGGGCGGCAGCTGCCACTGCAATTCCATGGACACATGAGAAGGGGGGGTCTATCCAATGAGAAGACCGTCAGAAAGAAGAGGTTTTCAAACCGCTGCGCCACGGACTTCATACCAAAAAACAAGCATCAGTCAGGGCCATTACAGTGGCAATTTTACTCAGCATCTTGCCAGCCCTTTCGCGGTAAGGAAAACCCACAAAAAGGGGGGCTTGTTGAGCAAGTGACTCTAAAGAAGAAAAGACGCGACATAATACCAGTAGGGGAGTAGAACAGGCATATTCCTCCAAGAATAGAGGTGAGTCACCTGCCACAAATGGTTACTGAACATTATGGTTACCTAACTCCTAAAAATAACCTCCCAAGTTTGAGACCAAAAAAGAGAACACATACCAAGAAGGAGCTACAACACTTACAACAGGAGGTAGGAGAACTCCTTCAAAAGCAAGCAATAGGGAAGGTACCAATGGAAGAAATCAACCAGGGAATCTACTTAGTTTATTTCCTGATGCCAAAACCAGACAAAACACTAAGATCAGTTCTGAATCTCCAGGTCTTAAGCAAATTCCTAAAGACACAAAAAAAAATTCAAAATGACACCCCTTCAGGAGCTCTGCAGCTACGGAAAGAGTACTCTCTGGTGACCAAAGTCCTCAAACATCCCTATCTTCACGTGCCAATGAACAAGAAGCACAAAAGATTCCTTATTCTGCATGAACCAGGTACATTATCAATTCAAAGTTCTTCCTTTTAGTATAAAGCCAGCACCCAAGGAGTTTACAAAATATCTGTCTGTTGTAACAGCACACCTTAGAAGACAAGGAATAAGTGTATACCCCTAGACGCCTAGCTACTAAAATTGAGCTCTTTAACACAATGCTGAAGGTGAATAATTCAGTCATGCATTCACTGCATTAACTGGGGTTCTCCATACACTGGAAAAAATCTCTGCCTCTCGACTGGAGAAGGAATACATCTTTCTAGGATCAAGACTACATTCCAGGGATGCCAAAGCATCCCTCGTGCAGGGCTCTGAAGAATACAAGGGACACAATAAAACATGTGCATATATTGCAAGTGGAGACACTTTGCCTGTCACTGAGGGCATTTCAGGCACAGGTGGACAACACATCCACAATGTTTTACTTCAACAAGCAATGGGGGGAAAGGTAATATGTGCTGTTGAAGCTAGCCCAAGACATCTGGAAATGGGATATTCAAAGGCACATAAACCTGATTTCAAAACACCTACATGCAAAACATAGATGTGGACAGACTAAGCAGACAAGCAACTGTCCTGCACGAATGGAAAATAAGACAACAAGTATGATATACACCATAATTAGACCTGTTTGCAACCCCTGAAAATGCAAAATGCCAACTCTTAGCGTCCAGGCACCCACACTACCTCTCCCAGGGGAATGCTCTATCTATAGACTGGTCAAAGAAATTGGCATACGCTTTTCCTGCAATACCACTGAGATTGCTGGTGATAAACAAATGCAAAACAGTCCCCCATGATGCTAATCTTGATACCACCACAATAGGCAAAACAATCATGGTTCTCTGACCTGATGGAGACTGGCAAGGAAATGTTATAAAGCTACCAGCACTACAGGACCTCCTGTCAATGCAAATGTGACAGGTCTATCATCCGGAATCAACCAACCGCAGGCTGTCAGCTTGGCTTCTGAATACCTAGAGGTTGGGCATATGGGGCTTCCAAAAAGAACCACAGACATCCAGAGGGAAGGCATGAAGGTCAGGTACAAGAAGATGATATGCTGCAAAGTGGAAGAGATATATCCACAGGTGCAATAAGGAGGGTCTCATGGATAGTAGAACACAGGACACCACAGTCATTAGATCCCTGATAATGCTGCTAGACGAACACCTAGCCTACACTTTGCTAAACGTCCACCTGTCAGCCATAGCAGCATATACGAGGGGGCACATATGTAAAGGTTTTTCCAATACGCCCGTCATCAAAAGAATCTAGAATGAACAAAAAGGATAGCACCACTTAGATCAACCTCTACACCGATATAAAATCTAAATTTGGTGCGGCATAGTTAATGAATAAACCTCTCAAACTGCTGTATAAAGCAGGATACAAAATGTAACACTAAATACAGCATTAAACTCACTACTCAGGGTAAGCAAACTACAAGCAGTTATGACACAGGAATCCTAATTGTAAATTCACAAAGACAGGGTGGACATGCAAACAAACCCACATTTAATGCCCAAGTTCATATCACACTTCCATGTGAACTGCTCCTGTTTTTTTTCATCATCCAAAGCCACATGCAGAAAGGGCATTCCATATACCTGATGTTCGTAGATCATATGTGTCCTATCAGTGCAAGACTAAGCAAATCAGGAAAGGAAACCAATTCTTTGTTTCCTTTGCACTGGAAAACAAAGGCACACCAGTGACCAAAGGTACCACTGCACAATGGACAGTCCAGACAATCCAAATGTGTTAAAAACAAAAATCAGAACTACAGCTACATAAGAAACCCAGAGCCCACTCCACTTGAAAACAAGCATTTGGAATGCAATAGGTCTCGCATTTGCGATAGTATTGGCATTGTAAATGACAATGTCTTTAATTTATGTTTTAAAAACCAAAACTTAAATAAAAGGCTTTGCCATTTACAATGCCAATAATTCAAACTCGCGAAAGTGCAAGACCTATTGGCTATTGCATTGCAAATGATGATTGTTCAATAAGAATGTGATTAAGTCCTCTCTCCGTATAGCATAGCAACATGTCGCCCACAGTGTCCTCGCTTTTCAATAATGAAATGAGAAAGCTGGCATTCTAGTTCTAAATTAAAACGCGGGTGGCTTAAGCGATCCGCTACGTTCCAACTTCCAAGTGAAAAATACGCTGTTCTTAAAGAAGACAGCTGCGCACGTGCTCCAGTCTTAAACGCGGCTTCGGCATTACACATTTTTTGCCACGCCCACTCATCTCACTACGTCATCAGTATGGCCGCGCCCCTGAGGACTGAGCGTTACAGTAGAAGAAGGCTCAGAAGGGCAGTCAGGAGCACACATGACGGGACAGAAGCCTCACAGCATGGAGCAGATCCAGCAGTGAGTACGGGTCTAACAGAAAGCGCTCATATTTATCCCACCACCACAGAGGAATGTGTTCCTCTAGTCACCGTTTCTGTACTGAGAGGGAAAGCCAGAAGGGTCAATTCTGTGTTGTTTGCGCGTTAGCAGGAAACTAGATAGACGAGTGTTCGAGTCTGCTCTCAAACACAGTACAGCAAAGACCTGCTTTAGCTTTATTTCTGTGTAGGATTTTTCACAGATGGTGAATTAGAGTGCTCTCAACACCTTTACTTTTTTGTGACATGTACACCTGTTTGTCAACATATTCAAAAGGCTTAGAAACTTGCGGGATGTCAAGAGAAGGCGCCGTCTAAATGTAATTTTCGCCACAGGAAGAAAGCATTTATTGCGGCACCGAAAGCGTTCGCGTCTGGGCACGATAATTGAAACCACATGGGCTTTGGTGCGTGTAACAGACACCAATAGGCCATGGGTGGAGCAATGCGCCCGCCTTTGGCCTATTGCGTGCTCTGTTTAAAAAAAAACACGCACTCAAAGCCCAATAGCAGAACCCAAAAGGAAAAGCACACGCACGAGCGTGTGCGATTCCAGGGTCTGTTTTCAAACCCAGACAAAAGGGCTCTCGCCTGCGCGAGCAGTGCTGCGCCCTGCAACGCAGGGCGTGAGCCCTAAAAAGGGGATGGCCCTTGCATTTTTAGTGAACATTTCCATTAACAACATAGGAATGGTAGCCACTTGGTTGTCCATACACACCTTTACAAATTTCAACCCAGCCTCCAAAAGGAAAAAGATACTGCTACAAAATCAATGCACAGCATGTGAATCCAGAAAAGATTCACGTTGCATAACAAAATGGTTACCTACCTGTAGGTGTAATTTTGGAGCTTGAAGAACTTTCTGAATTCACATGCAACCCTCTCACCCCTCTAGTAAATACCGTACAAAAACATGCAGAGGGGTTAAAACTGTTCACACGGTAATAAAAAGCCCGAACAAAAACGGACACAATGTCGCCAATGGTAACAAGGAATCTGAAGATGGCGACCGTGCACAGGGGCTTCTGCAGCTGGGGTCTGATGTCACAAGGGGACGATGATACCACCAAATGGTGGCAGTGGGTTCTTCTTTCGTGAGATGAGTTTCATTTTGTGACATCTGTGCAGCAGCAATCCGGGCTTCTAATTAGTCCTGTATGTAGTAACATTTGTTCGATGGTGACTACACAAATTAAGGTTTAATTTGCTCTTTAGCTGTTCTTCTGTACTTGTTATAATATGGCCTCAAGCTCTGCTTGTCATTTTTCACTGACCCTCTGACTGGTTAGGTTACTATTAAGAGTATCTTTCAAAAGACGTGAACTTTGTTAGAATACATTTTTTAACAGAACAAATAAGATAACTTCCCAGTGGTTTTCTTGTCCAGGTTAGTAATCTTAGTATAATTCATGGCCACCAGAGCAGGCTTCTGAAAAACCTCCATTTCAGTCTTAATAATCATTTATCCTGCTTCCATTCTGTCAGTCCTGCCTTGACCATAGAGGCGTAAAGAAAACACTGTTAAAAATGTGACTGCTTTTTAGGTCTCGCCTGACCCAGCGCATGCGCTGGTCTGGCGAGACTTATTGAGAGGTTAGGTCTCGCCTGACCCAGCGCATGCGCTGGTCTGGCGAGACTTATTGAGAGGGCTCCAAAAAGTGCTACCAGGCCAGCCTAGAGCTACAGTGCATGTGCGCGGGCGCGCGCGCCGCGGTTTATCGCAATTACTTTCACTTTTGCGGCTGCATGGCCGCTTTGATGTTTGATCGCGATCACTTTCACTTTCACTTGGCATAGCCAATAGGTCTCGCTTTTGGGACCTTATAAGTATTTAGTTATGCAACTGTTGCATGGCTAAACACTTATAAGGTCCCAAAGGCGAGACCTATTGGCTATGCCAATGCTTGTTTAGGTTTAGTTTGCTTCCTCAGTGTGGCCCTCCGTTTCTCAGACAAATCAGAAACAGTTTTAACACGGTTCTAGTTTGTTCGACCTGTCAAACACAACCTTGAACCCCTGCTTGTGCCTTCTGCTTTTTTTAAAAATTAGTTTAAAGCGGCCTTTCTTTCACACTTTCTTTTTCAGAGCTGTACGCCTGCTTCTTTCTGTCAGGCTTTTTCTCACCGCATTTGCTATAGCATGGTCCACATAGAAGTGTCAGTGGTGGGACTAGGGGTGTTTCCTCTGTATACTATGTCTAAGATGAAAAGTTTGCTTCCCGCCTCCTTCCCTCTCCGGGGTAGCTTGCTCGAGCAATCCATGCCTATCCCACAGGAGGTGGAGTGAAGGTTGATGCTAGGTCCATTATACCACAGTCATCACACTTGCAATACGGACAGAGTTGTTATTTTGTATCAAAAGAGCGTACGTTTTTGATTCCCTGATTCATGTACAGTAAAAATAGCAAACCAAACAATTCAAATTACACAAATCGAATAAAATATTACAAGGAATGCGGTTGCAACCACATTACACACACTATGTAAAGATCACGTTCACGAGGGCCACTGCAATTATGCAACAGGGGAAGAACAAGTGTGCCACCTTAAACTGCATCATTTTCCTTTTCTTGTCGCCTAATTTAGTTATACCTGCCACATAATATGGTCCTGCCCTGCCACACCGTTCCAGTGTCCCTGACTAAAGGCAACTGCAGGTGCATGAGGTAATGACCAAGACATCCGAACTTTAATCGAGGCCCTAAGAAGTGGCTGCAAAAAACAATAATCCTTTGCCTAAAGGCATCCTTTAGCCCTCATGCTTTACACAGTCTACTGAAAAGGTCCTTTGAGGGGAGGAGATTAAACACCCTGAAATAGAAAAATTAGCTTCTTCTCACTGAGTATCAATAGCAAAGCAAATCACCCTGATTTCGTCAACGTGAACAAACCCCAACTCGATGACAGCAAACATGGAAGCAGAAAGTCTGCCCTGTTAAAGTAACAAAGTGATCCGAGTTCGCTCAAAACAATCAGGTAGTAAACCTCCAGGTACTACATGAAAGTAACCTGAAAGTAAAACAGTAGGTGTCATAAATCAAAGGAAAAGGTGCACTGAAGCAAATTAAATACCATTACAATGTTCTCTCAAGAGTACACTAAACAGGTAGAAGAAACTCTCTGAAAAGGAGACAGCTGCTCCAATTTGTATTCTATAACATAACTAATACCACGCCTTTCATCACTGAACCATAGCAACTATATAGGTGGTTTTTAAAAACAGGAGGTAATCGTCTGCTCAGCATAGGCGCTGGAAATGGGATGTGGTGGGTGCTCCAGCGAAGGTGAATGAGCGAAAACAATGCTTTTATGCTTTGTGGGTATCTTGTTGCATTGACTATGCGTTCAAATGCAAAGGTCAAATGTCAGGTTATATCTTCTGACAAATTGCCGCTTACCCCTTTAACAAAGAAACTGGTGATCACTTTTCTTTCTCTGACTGCAAAATGGGACGATTTTGGAAGAGTGGCCTAAGTGACAATCTTGCTCGGTTACAGGGAGTGTGAAAGGAAAGCATGTAGAATGTATTTTTTGTCTAACACAAAACAAAATGTAAATACCTGTACATTAACTATACACATTTCAGAATATATTAAGAATGCACAAATGAAGCACATTTTCTTGTAATTCTGGAATGTGATGGAAATGACAATTTACACATAGCCACTGACATCCTATTTCCACACATTAACATTTGTGTGCTACTATTTTTATCAGTAAAACTCCAAATCTATGCATATTTAGTGACCAATTCAACAGAAAATGTGTTGTCTGAAAATGACAGTGTGTTACCACACCAGTGCTCCAAATTGTAAAACCGGCCATATACCACTCCCTTTCCACTCTCCTGCTAAATGGATGTAGCGTGTTTGCAAATGTTGGGGCAAATTTACTATGAAGTGGCAGAACGCGGTGTTAGCCTCCTTGGCTTAAAGCCATCCTCCACCACTTCAGAAACGCAGGGCTGCACCATATTTACAACAATATGGTGCAGCCCTACGATTCCTCCTGCGCTGGCGCTAAATTTAGCTGCCTAGTGCTAACGCAGGCACCCTTGTACCATAGTGCAAGGGTGTCTTCATTGAGGGGAAGATTGTTTATGTGCAGGAAGATCCCCCTTCCTGCACATAAACAATCTTTAAATGGCGTTTTGTAACTTCTATTTGTGCTGCTTAATGCAGCACACATAAAAGATACAAAATGTAAAAAAAAATGTAATGATTGTTTATGTGCAGGAAGGGTCACCTTGCTGTGCATAAACAATCAATGACCTTTTGCAGTTTCTATGTGTGCTGCACAACGCAGCACACATAGAAATAGCAAAAAAACGAGGAGAAATTAATCATTTCTCCTCGTTGCACCTGTGTAAGACCAGGTTTACCCAGGTCTTAATTTTGTTGCTGCCCCATATTTATACTGCCCTTGTAAATATGGGGCAACATCAAAATCAATGGGCGTTGTGGTGGAATGCCCACCGCAAGACCCATTGCCCTCCCCTTTCACGCTAAGTCTAGCATGAAATGGGGCCTTATTCACAAGGCAGCGTTAAACCACGTTAAGTGGCTTAACGCTGCCTTGTGAGTAAGGTGAAGCCCCTATCACCTCTATGATCCTGAAAAGTGACGTTTTGGTGGGGAGAGGGGTTTGTAAATATGCCCTGTTTTTTGTGTGACGCTTCGATTCTTCACAATCATATGACTTCAGTGATATATTAATAGCAGCACCCCACTCTGAAAATTGTTCCAGCACCATTGCTGTGGTGAGAAAGTCCAGCCATCGTTCAGTGTGAATACTGGGGTGGTAGTGTAACACATTTTAAACCAGAACCCACATTTTTAGCACCTTATGCGCTCTTTTGTATCAGCTGCGATTGTATTTGTGTTTTTTATAGTGCCCTTCAGTCGTGTCCAAGCACTGTAATTAAAAGGCTTTTCTATTGCTTAATGTAATGGTACGCAGAAAGATGGGCGGATGAGTCAACATTGCTTGGACTAGAACGTCTCAGCGGCGAGCGTTTAACTCGCTGCGCCATGCATCCTGCGACAGAGGCCTTGGGAGTGCTGCTGTCACTCCGAGCCAACACGTGTGCCATTGTGGTGGGCACATGGATTTGTTACTCCTCTCTCACATGGCTTGAGTTTATGCTGTACAGTTAATTCCCATGACCCCCACAGTGAACTCTTGCTGTAAAAATCCTTCATATGAGTACACATGAATAGCCGAGTCGGATCATTAGCTGCATGTGACCTCGTTACAGTGAGTGTGAGAGAGAGAGGCTGTGATCCCTTCCTTCACACACACCAAGAAGCAGCTTTGGGAACCTCGGACTAATTATGCGCAGAATTACACTTTTTTGTTGTTGAAGTTTTTATATAGTAAGAACTCCTCTAGAAGGTATTAAAGCGCTTTACATGAGCACCAATTGCATTACACAAGACTACATTACTATTTCTTTTTTTCCGAGGCACGGGAAGATTAAGTGATTTGCCCAGGAGCACAGGATGTTGAACCTTATGCTAGATTTGTGTCCTTTTCCCATGCGCCGGCGCACAATGGGCTTCCGGGCGCCAATGCAGGCACCTTTCCACCATGGTGCAAGGGTGCATGCGTTGGGAGATGATTATTTTTGTGCTGGAAGGTTTCCGTTCCAGCACAAAAACAATCACAAGAGGCTTTTTCCTCTTTCTGTGTGTACTGCAGAATGTAGCACTCATAGAAAGAGGAAAACAAGGAGAAATAAAGATATTTCTCCTCATTGTGCCTCCCTTACGCCTCCCCTGGGGAGGCATGCGTTTTTGGTGTTGCCTCAGACTTACGATTTCTCGTAAATCTGGGGCAGTGTCAAAAAGCCATGGATGTTGCTTGGAACGCCCCCATCAACATCCATGGAATACTCCTATCACACAGTTTTCGGCGTGAAAGTGGCACATTTATACGGTTATGAAACGTGGCCTCACAAATATGCTACTGGCACATTGCGCCACTGGAACGTCAAAAAAGTGACGTTCCGGTGGCACAAAAGTGCAGGTCATAAATGAGGCCCTTAGAGGCATGCTTACTAATCTTTCACTCAGCGCAGGGCACAGAGCAAAGTTGCTGGGCTGCGTTGCGTGAAAGGGAGAGAGCAGAACTGCTCCATAATGTTTTTTGTTAGTTTTCTATATAGCACAATCTCGACCCGAAGGTATCAGAGGCTTTACATGAGCACCAGTTGCATTTCAGATGGACAAATACATTTTTAGGCATGGGGAGATTAAGTGATTTTCCCAGGATCACAGGATGTTTGAGCCTCCCGCCAGATTGGAACCCAGGTCCCCAGCTTCAAAACCAACCACTCTACCTGTTAAACCACATCCTCTCCCACAAGGATATGGAACTTTCTGCTCTCTCCTTGCACTGGCGCACTGTGTGCTGCTTAGCGCCAACACAGGGACAAAGGTTCCTGCATTACAGGCAGGATTGTTTTTGTGCAGGAAGAAACACCTCCCTGCACAAAAACAATCCTTAGAGTCAAAAATACTCTTTTTGTGTGTTCTGCAGAATGCAGCACAAGTAGAAATAGGAAATAAGGAGAAAAATAGATATTTCTCCTCAGTACACCTCACCAGGGAAGGCATAGCATTTTGATGCATTCCCAGATTTACTAGCTTTAGTAAATCTGGGAATGCACCTAAATCCATGGGTGGATGCATGGGAAGGCTTATGCTCCACTCATGAAATGCCTCCTTAGTTGAAATGTTGCGTAACGCAGTGCAAATTGCCCCTTGCGTGGCTTTGTAAATATTACCGAAGCCTTTGTGTTGTTCTTGTATTGCTTTGTGTGACGCGAGGAAAAGGAAAGGCTTTTTAAATCTGGGCCTCAATATCTAACTAACATCAAGATTGGTATCATAATCATGCCAGGCTAGCAAGACTGTGACTGCTGCCCTCACTATAACTACTGGATTCCTGTCCACTCATCCAAGGCAGGGCACCTGGGGTCTGAGCAGTATGCCTGCTGTAATTGAGAAGAATCCCATTGTGGCACAGGGGGGCACCCAATCCTTCAAGGGGTCCAAAACCCTTGAAGGACCCTACATTCAGCCCAAAGTCAATGAATATCTGTGAGATATGGGAGACTCATAGTCCCTCATCACTTTCTGCAGAAGTGGGGATGGCATCATTTTGCGTTACGCCACAGCGTAATGTTACGTTCCTGATTCAGGGGTTCTGAAAATGCCCAACTGGAGGAGAACTCACTGGCCTTAGCTTCATGAGGGCAGAAGTGCTAGGTCTCACTTGGAATTCTGCTGGGACAGAAAAGGGCTGCATTTTCTCAGTTAACCTTTGAAGGTAGTGACCTCAGGGAATTCTTCAGAGCAGAGGATGAACACCACTCTCAGGAGTTAGGTGATCTGCTGATCTCACTGTGATCTTGTGGAAATCAGGAGGCACTCAGGCATCATGCTCAAACCTCACAGTATTTTGCCCTGGGACTGTAACTTCCTGGGATAGAAGGTGGTATATGGGCATCCTCCAGGGAAAGGTTTTCTGTCTTATTCTGCTAGTGCACCTGGATTGAAGATCCTAAAGGGGAAATGGCCTTTACAATACGGGCTAAGCCACGCGTGCCATTTCCCCGCAAGCGTAACCACTCAGATGGGTAGCGAGAAGCATCGGAACAGGAAGCTCTGGACATGGACAGGTAAGTGGGGCTGGGGTCGGGTTTGGGGGGAGGGTTGTTTTTAGGAGTGGGGTTTGGTTTTAGGTGTAAGGGGTGGTCAGGGTATTTAGGGTTTTAGTGCTCAGGGTGGGAGGAGGGCGTTGGGGTATTTTAAGGACTGGGTTGAGGTGGTTAATGGGTGGCAGGGTTTTCTGCCTCATGGCAGTGGAAGGGGTTGGGGTAGTGTAAAGGACTGTGCGGGTATGTTTTAGGAATCAGGGCAGAGTAGTTGGGGTCAGGGTAGTTTACGGTAGGGGCAGCGTTTTAGGCTTCAGGGAGGGGAATGGGCAGTTTCAAGGGCAGGGTGGGTAGGTTTTAGGGCTCAGGCTGGGGGGGGATCATGGTAGTTTTTTTAATGGGGGACAGGGTTTTAGGCCTCAAAGCAGTGGAAGGGATAGGGGTAGTTTAAAGGACAGCGCAGAGGTATGTTTTAGGACTTGGGCGGGGGGACTGGGTTCAGAGTAGTTTACAGTAGGTGGCAGGGTTTTAGGCCTCAGGACGGGGGAGAGGAAGGATTGTTTTAAGGGTAGGGAAGGGTAGGTTTTAGGCTTGAGGGAGGGGGCAGGGGTAGGGGGATAGGATTTTCGGGCAGGGAGGAGGGGTTGGGGTAGTGGTAATCCTTACCATGCATATCCCTTTAACAATCATGCCTTTACCACAAAATTGCTTGGTAAAGGCATGCATGGTATAGGAATGCATGGATCTGAAAGAAACACGTTAGTTAGATTCCTTACCTTAGAATATCCCCAGGCGTCAGGCTGCATCCGGAAAGATTTTTCGTCAGCAATACCTTTGCGTGTCGATAGGCATCGTCTGCGGCTCCGCGTCCGCTGTCGGCGTTGTGATCGGAGTACTTAGACGCCGCCCTCGCGCACTGACGTCAGTTCTTTTTTTTTCCGCGCCAGTAAGCGCAGATCCGGGAAGAGCATACCCTTTAGTCATTTTTTTACTAACTTTTTGGACTTCTTTGGTCTATTCTTTCGAGTCGACCTCGACTCCTGGTGCCGGTAGGGATGCCCGGGTTCAAGCCGTGTGACGCCTGTCACCGCCTGATGTCGGTAACCGACCCCCACCGTCGGTGTCTCTACTGCCTTGGGGCCGACCATGATGACAAGTCGTGCCCCGACTGCCGGGCCTTGACCTCGAAGGCTGGCGGGAGCGGTCCCGCAAGCTCCTCGAGTTCCGGCAGTCGGCTCCGTGCTGCTCGAGGTCCCGGTCAAGGAGGAGGTCGAGGGACCGGTTGCGGAGCCGAAGTCATCACCGCTTGTCGGGTTCGAAGTCCTCGCATTCAGGTAAGTCTAGGCACAGTAAGAAGAAGTCGAAGAGGCGACGTCGCTCTTCTGACTCCCCTCACTGGTCGCGCGACTCTGCTGTGGGTTTGGGTGGCATCACCTGCGCGGCTCAGTCGGAAGCCGCAGGAGTCGCGTCCGGCCCCATACCCTCCGGTCCCTGGGCCTAATGCGACTCCGGACAAGGTTCGGGACTTCCTCGTGGCCATGAGGAGTCTCGCTCTGCCGTCGCGGCCTGTCGGCGTGCCTTCGGGCACCGCAGGTCTGCCCGGGAGGCCTAGCGAGCCGGCGGCTCCGGCTCCAGCGCCGCCGTCGACTTCGGTCCCGATGCCGCAGGTCCCCTTGGGATCCAGGCCTGGATCCCGGTCGACACTGGTTGACCTTACAACCCCTCCACCGGCGCTGACCCCTATGGTGCTGCCCCCGGCGCAGTCTTCAGACGACGCCGTCCCCAGTTTCAGCCCCGGTCCGGGTCCGGCATCGGAACGGCGCCGCCCAGCGCCGTCTCAGGCGCCGATCGATGAGCGTTTCATCTACAACCCGGCTCCGTCGGAGACGGTTGGAGGGGAGGACTGGGAGGGGTCTGAGGACCCTCTGGCACAGCAGTGCCAGTTAAGTCAGGACTGGTCTGAAGAGCTGGGGGATGGCAGTGGTGTCGACACTTCGCCTGACACTGGCTTCATCTCTCCTCCTTCCGTGGCTACGGAGGAGGGTGCAACTTATTCTGTGGAGCTGCGCAGGGCTGCCGAGGCCCTTCATCTGGAGCTCCTATCAGCGGCAGTGAGGACTAACCTCCTCACTGAGGTGCTTCAACCGCCAGTAAGCTCTTCGGAGCCTCTACTGCAGTTCAATGAGGCCCTCACTGATGTTCTGATGGGCATTTGGTCCAAGCCCTCCACAGTCACTCCTGTGGACCGGAACGTGGCCCGGCGCCACCGCCCTGCTCCGGGCGACCCAAGCTTTCTGTCAGTTCACCCCACCCCGAGAGTCTGGTTATCCAGGCCTCTACATCCCAGACCGCCTTTCTGACCGCTCCTCCGGATCGGGAATCCAAAAGGTTGGAGCAGTTTGGGAAGAAACTGTTTTCCTCCCTCAGTTTGGGGTTGTGGTCCATCAATACTGCGTGCCTTTTGGATCGTTATACCCACTCCTTGTGGGATGCGGACGTGCTGCCCCAGTGTCCGGAGGAGGCCAGGACACGGCTCGCCCAGGCTCTTGCTGAGGGGCGAGATGCAGCACGGTACTCCATTCGATGTGGGCTTGACACCATGGACTCACTAGGTAGAGCGATTGCGACGACTGTGGCGATTCGTCGTCACGCCTGGCTGAGGTCCACACATTTTTCGGGGGATGTCCTGAGCACACTCATGGATATGCCCTTCGATGGCAGTCGCCTTTTGGCGACAAAGCGGATAGTGCGTTGGAGCGCTTTAAGGACTCCAGGGCTACGGCCAAGTCCTTGGGCCGCAAACTTCCACTTTTGCCCCTTTCGTGGCCAAGGAAGGGGTGCCCCCGCACGTCCGTCTAGCCACAGGCCGCAGTACCAGCCTCAACACGGTTACGGACGTGGATTCCACCGTGGCGGAGCAGGGGGACAGAGAACCGGTCAGCCCACATCTGCTCCCACAGCATCTGCCTCAAAGCCTTCCTAGTCCAACCTTTCAGGCCCATTCCACGCCAGTGGGAGGCAGAGTTCGCCATCACCTGCTCCACTGGCGTACCATCACATCGGACAGGTGGGTGCTGCAAATCGTCCAAAGGGGCTACTCCCTCCCCTTCGAGGCGACCCCTCCAGCCATGCCACCGCAGTACCACCGCATGTTGTTACTTCTGCAGGTGGAAGTTACGGCCCTCTTGGCAAAGGGGGCCATCGAGCGCATTCCTGGGCCAGAAGTAGGACGGGGTTGTTACTCCCACTACTTTCTCGTTCCAAAGAAGGGCAAAGGGGGCCTGCGCCCTATCTTGGACCTCAGGAGCGTCAACGCCTTCCTCCGGAAGGAGAAGTTCAAGATGCTCACTGTAGCTCAGGTTCTGGCTGCCCTAGACCCTGGAGACTGGATGGAAGTGTTGGACTTGCAGGACGCATATTTTCACATCCCCGTCCTGCCGGCCCACCAGCGTTACCTGCGGTTCACGGTGGGCCAAGAGCACTTTCAATTTACCGTGCTCCCCTTCGGCCTTACCAGTGCCCCTCGGGTGTTCACGAAAGTGATGGCGGTGGTCGCAGCTCATCTGCGCAGATTAGGGGTTCCAGTCTTCCCCTATCTCGACGACTGGCTGTTGAAGGCGGGATCGCCCCAGGCAGTCATCTTCCACCTCCAGACTAAGGCCAACCTCCTGCATTCGCTGGGGTTCTCCATCAATGTGCCGAAGTCACATCTGAGTCCCTCCCAGCAGCTCCTCTTCATTGGAGCGGTTCTGGGCTCGGCGCAGTTTTGGGTCTCTCCTCCCGAACAGCGGGTTCGGAATATTCAAGCTCTGATTCCGATCTTTCAGCCTTTATCCCGAGTTTCGGTCAGGATGGTCCTATGGCTGCTGGGTCTGATGGCCTCCTGCATCCTGCTGGTACATCACGCCAGGTGGCGGATGCGGGCTCTGCAGTGGGACCTGAAGTTCCAGTGGGCTCAACATCAGGGCAACCTGTCCGACCACGTCTTGATCTCGGAGGGCACTACAAGACAGTTGCAGTGGTGGCTCACGGACCGCGATTGGGCCAGCGGCAGATCCCTCTCCCTACCCCAACCGGAGCACGTAGTGGTGACAGATGCATCCCTCTTTGGCTGAGGGGGCCACATGGGAGAGGCGGAGATCAGAGGCCTCTGGTCTCCGGCGGAGTCCCGGCTCCATATCAACCTATTGGAGCTGCGGGCGATCCGGCTTGAACTGAAGGCATTCCTTTCCTCTGTCCGGGGAAGTGTATTGCAGGTGTTCACGGACAACACCACCGCCATGTGGTACTGCAACAAGCAGGGCGGGGTGGGGTCGTGGACCCTTTGTCAGGAGGCTCTGTGCCTCTGGACATGGGTGGAACATCAGGGCATCACCTTGGTGGTTCAACACCTGGTGGGTTCTCTGGATGCCAGGGCGGACGAACTCAGCCGCCGGTGTATGATGGATCACGAATGGCGTCTGAACTCGGACGTGGCGCAAGGCCTCTTTTGGCAATTAGGAGAGCCTTGGTTAGATCTATTCGCCACGGAAGAGAATGCGCAATGCCATCAGTTCTGCGTGTTGGAATTTCCAAGGCGGCACTCGCTCAGAGACGCTTTTCGTCGCGAGTGGAGTTGCGGTCTGTTGTATACCTTTCCGCCTATACCACTTCTGCCCAGAGTGCTGAAGAAGATCAGGTGTGACCGGGCCCAAGTCATCCTTGTGGCTCCGGATTGGGCACGAAGATGCTGGTATCCCGAGCTACTCAGTCTGTCAATCGATCCCCCGATTCGACTGCCTCTTCAGGAGGACCTTCTGTCGCAGCAGCAGGGGACGGTCCTCCACCCGAACCTGTCCAGCCTCCACCTCCAAGTGTGGAGATTGAGCGGCGGCAGTTGATGCCATTTGACTTGACTCCTGAAGTCTGTGATGTCATTCTGGCAGCCAGGCGTCCCTCCACTAAAACGGTATCCGCCTGCAGGTGGAACAAATTTGTGGCATGGTGCACAGCAAAGGCTGCGGATCCCCTTTCCACCCCTCTTTCTGAGGTTCTCCTCTTTCTTCTTTCCCTGGCCCAGCAGGGCTCTGCTCTGGGCACCATCAAGGGATATCTTTCAGCTGTTTCAGTCTTCTTGAGGCTTCCCGATCAGCCTTCTCTTTTCAAGTCCCCTGTTGTCAATAGATTCTTGAAAGGCATCACGCACATGTTTCCTCCAGTTCCTTTCGTGATGCCTCAGTGGGACTTGAATCTGGTTCTTACTTTTCTGATGTGTGCTCCTTTTGAGCCACTTCATAACTGTCCTCTTCGTCTTCTGACTCGCAAGACTGCTTTCCTGGTTGCCATCACCTCTGCCAGAAGAGTGAGTGAGCTCTAGGCTCTTTTTTCCAAACCTCCTTTCCTCTCTGTCCATCCAGACAAGGTTGTTCTGAGGACTCACCCTTCTTGTCTTCCTAAGGTGGTTACTGCCTTTCACATCGGGCAGTCTGTTACTTTGCCCACCTACTTCCCGCCTCCGCATCCCTAGAAAGAGGAAGAGAGGCTCCCCCGTCTGGACCCAAAACGTGCGCTCTCCTTCTGTCTGGACCACACAAAGCAGTTCCGGGTGGACGACCAACTCTTCGTTGGCTACGTGGGCGCTAAGAAGGGGCGGGCAGTGCACAAGCGGACCATCTCTCGGTGGGTCGTTTTGTGCATTAAGACCTGTTATTCCTTGGCTAAGAAGGATCCTCCGGTGAGGCTGAGCACCCATTCCACTCGGGCCACAGCGGCTACTACTGCCTTGGGACGCGGAGTCCCCCTACAGGACATTTGTCAGGCAGCAACGTGGGCCTCGCTGCACATGTTTGCCAAGCATTACTGCCTGGACAGCCAAGTCCAGAGAGACGGCTTCTTTGGCCGTTCCGTTCTCCAGGACTTCCTGGTGTGATCTTGGTTCGCAGACCCACCACCGGGGTTGGTATTGCTGGGATATCTATTCTAAGGTAAGGAATATAACTAACGTGTTTCTTTCAGATGCACTAGTTACTTACCTTCGGTAACGATATATCTGTAAGAAACATTAGTTAGTTAGATTACTTACCACCTCACCCATCCTCCCCGTTCTGCGAACTGATATCTAGGGTTAAGGTCATCCCTTTCAGGGCCTGTCGGGAGGTGCTGCCTAGACCTTGAGCGCCATGATACTCTCTGAGTGATAATGGCGCTATAGAAATACATTTTACATTACATTACATTACATTACATTACATTACATTACATTACCTTGGAAACTGACCCCGGACTCACCCGTGCCACCTCCCTCTTGTGCCCCACAGCCCCCGGAGGCCAGGACGGGACCATCACCATTTCCAAAGGAAGCCGTATTACAGCACTGGCCCTTTCAGGACACAGCCTCCTCTTCGAGCGAAGGACACGCCCCCTATGACACCGTCAATCTGGATTGGCTGAGACAGGCGGAAAGAGGAGCGGACCGGAAAGCAGAGGAGGAGCCGGAGACGCGAGGAGAAGGAACGTGCGGAGCGGGAGACGAGCGGAAGGAGGAGGACGAGAGAGTGCTGACCGGAGAAGGCAGAGAGCGAACGACGGACGAGCCAGGAGGCTGGAAACATGCAGCGCCCTGCCAGGGACCCGGAGGTTCCTGGCTTTAACAGGTACGAGAGCGTATCCTGGGATCAGGGCGGCGGGTGTTAGGAAAAGAGGGGGACCCCTCCTTGTAGCGAGTAAACGTTTCATCTGCTGCTGCTACCCAGCTGAATACGTAACGGTGGTGGCTCTGCTTAAAATTGTGCACAACTTCCTTGCTACGGTGTCCCACACAACCCTACCCCACAATCATTGAAGTGTCCCTGGCACTAAAACGGAATTCTTTTTATTTATTTTATATATGCCGCCTGAGTCCCTACCGGTGAAGTAACCTGCTGACCCTCGGGACCATAGAAGACTGGAGCCCCACTGGAACAGCTGCAGCGCCAGTACCCCAACAAAGCTTATTTTCAGGACATTAATCGACCTTCCCTCTGTTAAAGATTATTAAACCTTGGTCACGAACATTCATTAGTCACTCGTCTCTACTTACGGTACACGGGACGCTCAACCCGCGACATATGGTGGAGAATGCGGGCATAAAGCGCAGGTGCCGGATTCCTGATGGAAGCGCTTATTCAGCACTTGGTGGAGGGGCAGCGAAAGTTGGAATGGGCCGTCGAGAGACAGCTCACTAGTGCCCAGGCTGACAGGGACACGTTTAAAGATCAAATGAAGGCCCAACTAGATGCCCTGACTCGCGTAGTCGACGAGATTCCCTCCGCTCCTATTGGTCATGGGACTGTCCGTTCCTCTAGTGCTTTCCCCACCATCGCCCTGCAAAAATACATTCCTGGCGAGGATCCCGACGCATTCTTGATTAATTTAGAGAGAGCGTCAAGAGCCGCAGGTTGGCCGGTAGAGAAGTGGCCCTTCTTCTTAGCCCCACTGTTATCGGAGGAGGCACAAGCTGCATACCAACTGGCCAACGCAGGGGGCGAGATCCCATACGATGGCATCAAGGCTGTGATTCTAGAGCATTTAGGTATTGATGCCGAAGCATATAGGCTGCGCTTTCGTAGAGAGAAAGGCGCTACCGGGGATACCCCAAAGACTCTATAATCAAACTTAAGATGGCCGCAGAGAAATGGTTACGTCCCAATGAACTTACAAAAGCCGACATAATGAATGCTGTCATACTTGAGCAATTTCTGGAAGCGTTGCCCTTTGCCATACAGCACTGGCTAAAACAACATGCGGGCTTAACAATTGACAAGGCCGTGGAAATGGCCACCTTGTATGCAAGAGCGCAACCCTGCCCCTTAATGTGGGAACCAGAAAAAGGCCTACATACCTCCACTGTACAAAGGAGACCTCTCCGTCCCATCAAGGGGCCAGAAAATGTTAAAAGCACTCGGCCGGAACCCCTCCTCCCTAGACAGCCCCAGTGTTTTGACTGTGGGGAATGGGGTCATATTGCCCGGGTTTGCCCCCGAAGAAAAGCAGATGAACCCATGGACGTCAGCTACGGGCCCCGTAACATGCTATATTCCACCGAGATGGGCGCCGCTTATTATGTAAGTCTCAGGGTAAACACAGTCACAGTAGCAGCATTACTGGATTCAGGATGTAGACAATCTATGATCAAAAGTTGTTTTGTGTCCACGAAGCAGAGGATTCCTGGGGGGCAGGTAGCTATTAGGTGTATACATGGAGACGTACGCCTCTATCCCACCGCCAGGGTTCTCCTTTCTTGGCCAGGGAAACCAGGTGCTATCTATGTTACTGTAATGACTGTTAGACACTCTGCCTGAAGATCTTATCCTAGGGACAGACAATCCTGACTTCTTGTCCCTCTTTTGGACGACCGCCCAACCACCTCCTAAACCGGTTTCGGCCCTTCTGGCACAGGAACCGTGGACAATTGACAAAAACTTTCACTGGGCTCAGACCAATGACGTCACGGTCATTCATGCCTGGCAAGAGGCTAGAACTCAACCTACGAAAGGGAACGTGGCATACCCCACCTTTACCATTCAAAAGGGTCTGTTATATCGCATACCTAGTGCCAACGCTCCCTCCCAACTTCTTGTCCCTAAGGCTTTCAGGGAACAAGTATTATTTTTTGCACACAGTCACCTTTTGGCCGGTCACATGGGGGCCCACAAAACCACCGAGAATATATTGAGAGGCTTCTATTGGCCTGGTATCTACGCGCAAATTAAGTCCTATTGTCAGACGTGTCCGGTCTGTCAGCTCAAGAATCCTTATCAACCTTCGTGAGTGCCGCTCCAACCCCTCCCCATCGTGGGTCAACCCTTTGAACGAGTGGGTATGGATCTCATTGGACCACTCCCCCGCTCTTCCAAAGGCTACCAGTACGTGTTAGTCTTAGTTGACTATTGTACCAGGTTCCCCGAGGCCTTCCCCCTTTGGAGTATTACGACTGCCTGCATCGCAGACAGACTCTTGGAGTATTTCTCCCGGGTGGGGTTCCCTTTACCAATACTCACGGATCAGGGAACCCCCTTCATATCAAAACTTATGTCCCAAGTTTGTAGCCTTATGAACATAATACACCTTAAAACTTCGGTATATCATCCACAAACCGATGGGTTAGTCGAAAGGTACAACGGCAACCTGAAATTAACCTTAAGAAAAATGTTGGAAAGCGAAGGAAAGTCTTGGGATCGTCTTCTGCCTCTGGCCCTCTTTGTCATTCGTGGGCAGGTACAGAGCAGTCTAGGCGGTTCCTCGTTTGAACTCCTATATGGCAGAGGGCCTCGTACACTGCTAGAAATGACAAAAGAAACCTGGGAAGCCGAGGAGGATAACACCCAGACACTTCTAGAGTATGCCCTACATTTACGGTCCACCTTGGGTAAACTTCGCGACTTGGCTCAACATAATCTTGAAAGGGCCCAAGTAAAACAAAAGAAACACTATGATAAGGGGACAAAACTACGTACCCTACGTGTAAACGACTGGGTCTTGGTACTGCTTCCACAAAGCGTAAACAAGATAAAAAGGGAGTGGAAGGGCCCATACAGGGTTATAGAGACCATAGGGAACACCACCTATAGGCTTCAAATGAACACCCGCACAACCCAAACCTATCACATAAACCTGTTAAAGAAGTGGTTAGGCCCCCCTCCAAAAAGCATACACTTATCACAACCGGAACTGAAGGGACCATGCACCCTAGAGAAATTAACAGTAAACCCCGAGCTGACTGTCACTCAAACCAAGGAGCTTCTGGAGCTCTTCTGTTCCTTTCAGGATCTGTTCTCGGACAGTCCGGCTAAAACTACCCTGGTGGAGCATCACATAAACACTCGCCACGGAGATCCGATAAAACAGAAACCTTACCGAATCCCAGAGGCCAGACTAGCTGCCGTGTCAGCAGAAGTTCACAAAATGCTACAAATGGGTGTGATCAGGCCCTCAAACAGTGACTGGTCGTCCCCTATAGTTCTAGTACCCAAACCTGATGGGTCCATCAGGTTTTGTATCGATTTTAGGAAAATCAACGCCATCTCCTCCCTAGAGGCATATCCCCTACCGCGGGTAGATGACCTGATTGAAAGGTTAGGAAAAGCTAAATACATCACCACCTTTGACTTAACCAAGGGTTATTGGCAGGTACCCCTGCGTGTCAGCGATCAGAAGAAAACGGCTTTTTCCACCCCCGAGGGTCTGTTCGAGTTTACAGTTCTACCCTTTGGCTTACACGGGGCTCCCGCAACCTTTCAGCGTTTAATGAAAATTATTCTTCACTCTCATCTTGAATACTCCTCGGCCTATCTCGATGACATAGTGGTCTTCAGCCCGTCCTGGGCTTCTCATCTCGATCATTTCCGTCGAGTATTACAGGACTTGCAAACCGCAGGGCTCCATATCAATGCCGGAAAATCCTTTGCGGCTTTCCACCAGGTACGTTATCTGGGATACCTTCTGGGAAAGGGATGCATTGAGCCCCAAAAGGAAAAAGTTAGAGCCATCACAGAGGCCCCCGTCCCTACCACCAAAAGGGAAGTCCGGGCTTTTCTGGGCCTATTGGGATATTACAGACGTTTTATACCCCAATACTCGGAAATTGCAGCCCCTTTGACCGAGCTTCTAAAGAAATCTACATCGGACAGGACAGTGCGGCATCCAACCCCCCCCCCCCCCCCCCCAAGTCCTAGAAGCTGTTTCTCGTTTAAAACAGGTAATCACTAGCAGACCGGTGTTAGCCTCTCTGGATTTTGATTAGGGCTCCCGGTTTTATGGTATTTATTTTTTTCACATTTCCGTCTGTATTTATCCATATTTATTTTTTGGTCATTTTATCTGTATTTATCCACATTTATTTTTGACGCAAGAAAAAAACCGCTAAAGCTAGTATTTTTCCACATTTATTTAAGTTGGCATGCACACTTGCACTAGGTTGTTATAGCTATTTTTTTAAAATGGAGCCTATGCTAAGTGCACTTTACATATTGGGAGAAAATTTCTTCCCTGTCCTCTAAGAAAAGCTGCGTGAATTAGTGATTGTGAGTAGGTCTCATTTGCGCAGCTGTCTTGCAAAATGTCAACGCATTACTACCTCTTTTACTCACATTTAATCAGCCATCACAGAGAGTGTCTGCTCAAAGAATATCAGATCATTCTTAGTGTGCATTAGAAGACGACCTACCCCACAAGGCATTGTAAATCGCCCAAATATCTAAAGAATCCTGCATCTTCATCTGTACAGAATAGTGCTTTGATATGGACACTATGGAGAAAATGTAGAGGTGGTGCAACAGTCATTTCTGTTCTTGTTTTTTTTTTATTTAAGTAGCGCTTAAATAAACATTAAATGGAGAAATGAAGTCATGCTAACTGACTTTCTCACCACTCACTCAGCCTCATTGCCCAACAGCGTGCATAGTCACAGAGAGATGCAGCTAATAGTTGTTGGAGGCATTTCTGCCCCTGTGCCCTGCCACATCAACCTCCTTCACCCTCCCATACAACAACAAGCATTTACAATGCAATAGGTCTCGCAATGACATTATTTTGAGCTATTGGCATTGTAAAGGTCATTGTTTTTTTTCCCTTCGTGAAGCATTCATCAAATGAACGACCCCCTCAAACCTATCACTGCTGTGTTAGCGCTCGCTCTCGTGTCATATTCACCTTGTAAAACTCTCTCCAACTATTTAGCACAACAGTGCATATTTCCCAAGACATATTTTGCAAATTGCTCCCAGTGCACATCGCAGTTCCTAAGAATCTCTTTCCTACGGCATATGTAAACCCCTGTGGATTTTTCTCCCATGGCACATCACCCCTTGCAGCTCTAGCTCCCAATCTCTGCGTCAAACGGCGATGACCTAACTTTGCTCTTCCCTGCCTCTAGTTCCTATGTGCCCAGGGCCGGCTTTAGTGCTGGTGGCGCCCTGTGCGACAATGTTTGTTGGCGCCTCTTCCCCCCCCCAATGACCACCTCCACCACGGATTCTCTCACTAGCACCCTTTAACAGTGACCAAGTCACCATAACCACACTCTCTCAGATGCATTGAATTAGTTATATAGCGCCACTCATACCAGTGTAGGGTGTCCGAGCACTTTGCATCACACACACATTACACAGAGACAATCAATCATACGAGTGTAAATCAGTGTATAGGAAATGTTACTTAAGCCAAAGGACTGAAAGTGTAGGAGTCACATGTCACCCATACTGGTAGGCAGTATAGTTTAAGAGTGCTTGGTGTGGAGAAGCACAAACGCAGAGTCGAAAAAGAAACAGCATAGTTGGGAGTTTTCTTTAATAATAAGAATAGATTTCTAGCCAAATTAACCCTTTTTGCAACATTAATCAATGTTCTAATAATGTATACTTTGAAGTGTGTATGCAGTTCTGGGATGAAAGTTAATAGCTCACTGTTGTATATTAGGACTTTAAGTTATAAATTGCAAGTAACAAAAGGATGTCTCTTTTGAAAGCAGTAATCTGCTGACCTGTTTACATCATATGTAATCTACTTGATACAAGTTCTTTGCAGCAGGCATATTAACCCTCTGCACTAACTTCACCCAAGTCAAAACCTCAACTATACAAAACACTGATCTCTCTCCAGGAAGATAATTAATCACACGAGTTTTCTTGACATTTATGTGAGGCCTGGTAATTGCAGGCGGAAAGAAACGCTGCAGCAGGTGCTTCAAAAGCTTAATCTTTCAAACACGGCGCTCCCAGGAAGCCAGCACCTGGTGCGGTGGCACCGGTTGCCCCGCCCTAAAGCCGGCCCTGTATGTGCCACGACACTTCGCTTATGTCCCCAGGCCTCCGTTTACACGTGATCCTCCTTTCTTATGTTTAAATGCAGTGCCCCTCCCTAGCTTCAGTTTAGATCAGATCGAATACACCCACGGCCACCTCTTTCAAAAAACGTCCTGCCTTTCATTAAGCAACCCACCCTTCTCACCGGCCCACTCCGATTTGTGGCAAAACAAAAGGTTGCTGGAGCTGCAGCCGATATCCTGGGGTGTTTTCACACCTCTTAATGGACATCTGCTGCTGCCACTGCTCCAACAATTATCTTGCGTGAACTACCGCTTTGAGGGGGTGCTGGAGTGTCTCTGCAGACACGGAGCTCCCAGTCCCCCCCACCCCATCTCTGGAGCAGTTTCAGGGCAGCAGTTTCCCCTTTCTTTTGGACGCCCCTGTGCACCTCTGACTCGGATTTTACAGAGGAGCAGCACAGAGGCAGGAGGAGCATTGGTTTTGTCAGTATTTTCCCGTTTTTATATATAAATACAGACAAACTCTAAAAAGCTTTCCGTCTGTATTTATATGTAAAAATCCGTTTAAACGGAAAACCGGGAGCCTTAATTTTGATTTACCCTTCATACTGCAAACTGATGCCTCTGAGACCGGCATTGGTGCCGTTCTCTCTCAAGTAACGGAGGGTGGAATAGAGAGACCCATTTTGTTTATCAGCAGAAAATTGTTTCCCCGAGAACGACATTACCCCGTTATCGAAAAAGAATGCTTGGCCGTAAAGTGGGCGGTGGAAAAACTGCGTTATTATCTAGAAGGCCGACGCTTTCAGCTCTATACGGACCATGCCCCGCTCATCTGGATGTGTCGCAACAAGTCTAACAACCCTCGCGTTCTGCGTTGGTTTTTGTCCCTTCAGCCTTTTGTGTTTGACATATTTCACCGTAAAGGTTCTGAAAACTCCAACGCCGACTTCCTCTCCCGAGTGCACTCGGTCCCCGAGCGGGACCATTCTTGGGGAGGGGTGTGTCGGGAGGTGCTGCCTAGACCTTGGAAACTGACCCCGGACTCACCCGTGTCACCTCCCTCTTGTGCCCCACAGCCCCCGGAGGCCAGGACGGGACCATCACCATTTCCAAAGGAAGCCGTATTACAGCACTGGCCCTTTCAGGACACAGCCTCCTCTTCGAGCGAAGGACACGCCCCCTATGACACCGTCAATCTGGATTGGCTGAGGCAGGCGGAAAGAGGAGCGGACCGGGAAGCAGAGGAGGAGCCGGAGACGCGAGGAGAAGGAACGTGCGGAGCGGGAGACGAGCGGAAGGAGGAGGACGAGAGAGTGCTGACCGGAGAAGGCAGAGAGCGAACGACGGACGAGCCAGGAGGCTGGAAACATGCAGCGCCCTGCCAGGGCCCCGGAGGTTCCTGGCTTCAATAGGTACGAGAGCGTATCCTGGGATCAGGGCGGCGGGTGTTAGGAAAAGAGGGGGACCCCTCCTTGTAGCGAGTAGACGGTTCATCTGCTGCTGCTACCCAGCTGAATACGTAACGGTGGTGGCTCTGCTTAAAATCGTGCACAACTTCCTTGCTACGGTGTCCCACACAACCCTACCCCACAATCATTGAAGTGTCCCTGGCACTAAAACGGAATTCTTTTTGTTTATTTTATATATGCCGCCTGAGTCCCTACCGGTGAAGTAACCTGGTGACCCTCGGGACCATAGAAGACTGGAGCCCCACTGGAACAGCTGCAGCGCCAGTACCCCAACAAAGCTTATTTCCAGGACATTAACCGACCTTCCCTTCTGTTAAAGATTATTAAACCTGGGTCACGAACATTCATTAGTCTCTTGTCTCTACTTACGGTACACGGGACGCTCAACCCGTGACAGGGCCATAGTTTCATGGCACCAGTGTCGGTTTCTTGCATGGCTCTGCGTTCCTGGCGCAGAAAGCTATGTACAGAACTGACGTCAGCGCGCGAGGGCGGCTTCTAAGTAGTCCGACGACGTCATGCCGGCGATCGAGACGCCGACGACGGACGCGGAGCCGCAGACGACGCCTAGCGACGTGCAAGGGTATTGCTGACGAAAAATATTTCCGGATCCAGCCTGACACCTGGGGATATTCTAAGGTAAGGAATCTAACTAACTAATGTTTCTTACAGATATATCGTTACCGAAGGTAAGTAACTTGTGCTTTAGACACATTTGTGGTTAGGACAGCGTAGTAGAGGCACGCATGGTTTAGCCATGTCAAACAACCTCCAAAGAGAGCTACTGTATTTGCAATTTCTGGGCAGAGCACTACCTGCCGCAGCCAAATTTCTTGAATTTTGAGGTTAGGGCTTTGGATGCAGACAGTGCATTTCCTCACTCAGTCATACCCCCTCAGTAATGTGAACCCAGAGACCACTGATTAATTATCACATGGTGTGCCACCCACATTCTGTGACCCTCTTCTTGAAATGGCCTCCTACTCTGACCTGGAGAACAAGAGGTACTGTTGTGGGGGGATCCTCAGCCCACGAGCAGTGGTGAGTCTCCTCTTGAGGTGTCTAAGAGATATTTAGGACTGCCTCATAGACTTCCCAAGTTGTTGCCCAGACCTTGAGACTGACTCCAACGCCTGGTGACTATTACTGGAGATCCAGTACCCCAGCACTAAATCTGCTCTCACACCTGGATTAGACACTGCTGAAATGCTTGCGTGTATTGCTTGTTTGTCCAGCAATGTATCTCTCATCAGCTTCCAAGATGCATGCATTGCTTCAGTCCTCACTCTTCACTGGGTCTGTCCACCGGCAACGCGTCTGCTCACCATCGCTGGGATTTCTTGCCTCAGCCAGAGACCAGGCTACTACTCTCAGCCCTCAAAGCCTTTCATGGACTCAGCAACTGGTAGTGGGCTCTAACTGCACCACCTACCTCTGATCCACCTTATATGTCATTATACTTTTAAATAAGCGCCTGAACGCTTAGAAAGAGAGGGTACTGCTTAGGAGTTAAAGTATGCATACTATCTACAAGCGATATGGTGATAATATACATACTTTGCTGCACCTTTTTTTCCACACTGCCCTCATGCATCCAACACTAGGGTGAGCACAGGGAGCCAACTGGAATCTATGAGCAGGAACCACATGCTCTGATCTTGGAATGTGTCTACAGGGTGACAGGTGCATGACCTCTCCTGACAGAAACTTGAAAATAATAAAAGCATTTCTCAAGGTCTGACAGTCATATATAATGTCATTGTTGAATTATTATCCTCTGGACATTTCAACTACCACCAAAATCATTTGAACAATGACAATATCGCCTCATATCATAATTTTTCCAACAAGCATGGTCACCATGTGTTGAGCTGATTATGTCCTTCTGGAGTGGTGTTATTGGCATATTTTATACAATCCCTATATGCTCTTCAAGGAAAAACTTAGAGCGTGTTTAACATGTGCTGACTAGCCAACTTATAAAACATACTCTGATAGAGTAAGGAGGTGGTGGCTTAGAGGGATGGGCCACCAGTAGAGGGTGGGGCTTTGAAACCTTCACATCCAGTAGTTAACTTGTAAAAAGAAAAAATGGTGCCGGGGCTCTTGTCAGGAGGCAGCATGCACCAGTCCATTTCTCCTGTTATCGCCGGCTAAAACAGAACCAACTACTGATCATTAAAGTAGAGAGAGGATGTGTCGTTTGGGCAAAGCTGCAGACTTTGGAGCTGGGGAACTAGGTTCGAGTCTCGATGTGGGGTCAATATCTTGTGATTCTGGGCAAATCACATAATTTCCCGTAAATGAATGTATTCTTAACTAGTGCTCATGAAAAGCACCAGTGTTGATGAGTGAGTGCCGGTGCTCACTGGAAACCACTGGCTCAAATTAAGCACTGCTCAAATCCATGGAGACATTGGGGGGCCGAGATCTGGCACGGGAGTGGGATGCCCGGACTGGGAATTCAAAGCAGCTGTGAGAAGCCAGGTGTTAGAAATGGGAGGTCTGGTTGGCTAGGGCATGCGACTAAGCCAACCAGAAACCACCACTCTAGTCAGGGCAAGGGAGTTACACGCTGAAGATAACCCCTGCTCACCCTCTTGGTAGCTTGGCAGAGCAGTCAGGCTTATCCCAGAGGCAATGTGTAAAGAGTTTGCGCAACACACACAGCAGCGACACACTAGGCACACCAAAAAAGAAACTCCACACAAGGTTATATAAAAAATAGCCTTTGTATTATCCAGAAAACACCTTAGAACATGATCACATAGATACACTGTGCCAACAGGCACTTGTCAGGACATTACAGGAATTGCATAAAATATTATGCCAATCAGGCCACTGTTATAACAATATATCAGGCTGACCAGTAATTACTGGTAATATGGCCCTTAGCACAAAGCATCAGGCACAAACCAAAAAACGAAACTGAGCATAGTACATTACGCATACACAGAATTAGCATAGTGTACCAAAGTAAACACTTGAAGTAATTTACATTAGCCCACAGACTTCCTGTAGCACATCAGGGCATAACCTATAACTTGCCAGATGGCCACATTACCTTATGAGGTCGCAATCCTTCTCTCAGTGTGGAGTACAGAAGTCTCACCTCCCCCTTTAGGGAAATGCGTGAATGTACTCGGACCCTGTCCTGGGCTCTCCCCGCAATGCCCTTCTCAAAAGTGAGGGCTCAGGCAAATGGGGCCGGCCCTGCACTCCCCATTGTAAGTGTAGGCCCTGGCCCCAGACACACAACATGGGGGCGGAGCAATCATTGTGGAAGGCAGGCACAGTCCTATTCAGGTGCAGGTGCTACTCCGCCCATCACTCCAAACGCAGACCAGGCCTATTCAGCCTAACGCGGACTCATCCAGACTCTCTGGAGCCACTGCACCTCCCCAGCCCCTGTCACTCCAAGGCCAGACAGTCAATACACAACAGACAGGCATAAAGACACATAGCACTCAGAAATGCCCACTTCTAAAAGTGGCATTTCTAAAATAGTAATAATAAATCCGCGAACCCCAATACGAAGCATTTATCAACACTATTCCAAGCATACCAAACTTGATCACGTTACCCCTTTCATGTCAGGAATTACCACTGAAGCACATATCAGGGAATCCCCACTGCATCCCTATGAGAGGGCAGCCTCACAGCAGTGAGTAAAAAATAGGCTGAGACAGGTTTGAAAGGCTACTTTGGTGGGTGGCGCAAGCAGCGCTGCAAGCTCACCAGTAGTATTTAATTTACTTGCCCTGGGTATATGAGATACCACTGTACAAAGGACTGACAGGTAATTTAAATATGCAAAACAGGTGTAGACCAACCTTACCAAGTTTACCATAGAGAGCACATGCACTTTAGCACTAATCAGCAGAAATAAAGTGCACAGAGTCCTAAAACAACCAACAGGTCAGAAAAAATACTGGAGGAAGGCAAAAAGTTCTGGGAGAACCCTGCAAAAAGGGCCAAGCCCAGCAAAGGATTAGTATATGGTGCTCACTTGTGTAAGTGTAGCATCCTGCACTAATCTGAGCAACCCTTATGGTGATTTTAGGGGTTTAGATAACTATAGAAAGGTCTCTAAGTGGTAGATGTGGAGAGAAGCCTTCAGGCTTAATCTAGGGGGAATGCAAAGCATCTCGGTTTACCAGTATCTAATCGTTTAGTGTAGGCTAAATGAAAAATAACTATACAGTGTACTTAGAAAAATAGATATTTATTACAATCACTCACTAACACGTTACAATATCTCCTACCCAGAGATAGTCATAATGCGCACAATACTTTGGACATAGAACAGTAGTTACCACCAATACACAGTGGTCCCCAGATGGGAGACAGACCATATATCAAATTAATGGGAAGTGACCCACGACCTAAGTCGAGACTGGACCTAGGAGACGTAGGGAACCCAAGGAACCCCCCAAGGTGAGAGCCAAGGAATACCCCAATGGTTGGCTGTGAAGGAATACCCAACCATATACTCAATACTGATCAGTGGGTATGTCGCGGTTGCAGTCTTACCAAAGAAGGACGACAGAGTCTGTTGGAACTCAGAGGTGAATTTGAGTCAAAGAGTACCTGAAAGCAGAGGGGACAGAGTCTATGCCACACCGGCACGTCCAAGAGGCACGGAAGACGAAGGCCACTCGAGTTCAAGGAGACAAGTTAAGTGAAGAGACTTCAAGCTTGGGTACACCGAAGCGGTAGCTCTAGCTGAGACACCGGGATGCTGAGGACAGCAGTCAGTCCATTCAACCAACCGCGTGGGCCAGTTATAGCGGGAACAGCCTCGTCGACAGAACCTCCAGATGCTTACAACTCTGTTGGCACGAGTCGGTGGGGTAACCATTGCTGTCACCGGGTGATTGAAGTGATGCAGCGACACGGTGCACATGGGTTTGGTTCCAGGGCGTTCTACGAAGGATGCTGGCCTCAACATTGACGAGAGGACAGCTCAGGCCTCGAGCAGGCCTCAAGGGCACGCGGAACCACCACCTGTGTTGCAGAGCCTTGTGGAGTCCTTGGGAGCCCAGATTTGGCAAACCAGTTGATCTTGTTGCAGTGCCTGCAGATGCAGGGGAGTGACTCCTTCACTACAAGGGAGATTCCTTTGGATGTCTTTAGATGTCCACAGGCCCCAGACGGAACCTAAATGGAACATGGACACTGATGTTGCAGCGAGCTTGCAGGACGACGAGCTGAGAAGTCCACAAACTCTTTTCCATTGCAGTCTTGGTCCGGGAGCAAAAGGACGTTGCGATCACTTTGACGCGGTCAGCATGACTCGGCCAAGATGTCCAGACGGTCAAAGAAGAAGTGGAGATGGATCTGAATCAAATCCCACGATGAATCCAGGGACCCACCCACTGGTAAGCCTTTAAGTACCCTAAGGTGAGGGTTGGGATGATTCAGGGGTCCCTCCTAGAGGAGGGGTAGGACAGTGGGTAGGATACTCCCATGCCCATTGTCCAGTTTCACACGTGGAGCCAATGGCTCCCTGGGCTAGTTTGAACTGGAGTATCCAAGGAGGGTACCAAATGTGCCCTTCTAGGAGACTATGCGGTGCTGGCAAGCGCTCCCGCCCCAGCCCAATACACTAAGTCGTGTCTGGGAGGTGATCACACCTCCCTGCAACAGGAAACCTATTGTCCTCCCTTTCCCTGCTCGCGCTCGGCCCAGCAGCAGGATAGCAGAATCGTGTCTGTGGTCGGCAGCAGCCCTAGGTTGCTGTCAGGCTCTGTTAGATCGGTCCCGAGTGGCATGGACGGCCTCCTAGAGGGGCCCTACCGTGGATGGAATCATACCTGCAACACCGGCAACATGTTTGATACCAAACATGCCCAGGTTCTTTCCGGCCAGTTTAGAGATGGTCATCGCATAATGATGTGATGACCCTCAATATGTTATATGGCTGATGCACTTACTGCCTGGGAGAATGGACTACGTAGGCTGTAGGGATGTCCTGCTCATGCAGGGACACACTTAGGACAGAGCACCCTGCCTTCAGAACTGGACGGCCTGCTAGAGGGGTGACTTATGGTTCTCAAGTGCTGGGAGGGGAGATATAAGGAAACGTATATCTCTTGTGATTGGTGCATGCACCAACTCACACAGGGTGCAATGGCAGGCCTGTAGTGGCAGTTTCGAGGGTCCCCCCTGTGTGGCATAATCCATGCTCAAGCCCACAGGGGACCTCTGGTGTACCCATGCCCTAGGCACCTTAGTACTATATGCTAGGGACTTACCAGTGTACCCCAGTAGCCAAATAGGAATGTACCAAGGTACTTACCATAACCATTTTAGGGAGGAAGCACATTGCCTGGGGTCCTGGTTAGCAGGATCCCAGTCAGACTAGTCAGAAAACAGTTGAACACCAGCAAAAAGTGGGGGTAACTATGAAAGCAGATCCTACTTTCCTACAGCAGCCCTGGCAATTTTGTCAGACCAGCCCCTATGGAGAGGGGAGGGGGTGCAAGTGTGAAGCACTGCAGCTTTTGTTACTGGGGGTTGATATTGCAGCACTGCTGCAAAACTGCCTCCCAGGGAAACGCCAGATCCCCAGTACGGCCAGTGAGGCCCTGGCTCATCTTGCTACTCCTAACTCCCCACAAATACCTATAACAAGCATTTGCAATGCAATAGGTTTCGCATTTGCGAGAGTTTGAGCAATTTTTATTGAAAATGACATTTCCTTTTATTTATGTTTTGGTTTTTGAAACATAAATAAAAGCCATTGTCATTTACAATGCCAAAAGGGTCAAACTCGCGTAAATGCGAGACCTATTGCATTGCAAATGCTTGTTGTTACCAAAAAGCCCTTTCTACAGCGCCTACTGGCTCTTTTAACGGTACTTACAAAAACAAACAAGTACAGGTCAAGCACGAGATGGCTTCATGTTATCAAAAGCATAATGCTCCAGCACTGGAATTATAATCAACATAGGGGCAGAACTTAAATCCCAATGGCAGGAGTTAGGAGGCTTCACAAGGAACATATTAACCTGTAATAATGTGCTAGCATCTTTTGGAGGAATATGGTTAAAGACCAGTGTGCACACTGATGAGAGGCATGTGAGTCTAGCACAGTGTCTCCTATGAATGAGCAGTGCACACCCTGAGTAAAAGTCTCTTAATCATGCAGTTTTGCCATCTGCACTAGTCCTGTTATCATCAGCGCTATTCTTATTGTTGTCATCGTCATTAGTCTCGTTGTTATCGGCACTAGTCTCGTTGTCTTCGGCACTAGTCTCATTGTTATCATTAGCTCTATTTTCGTTGTTGTCATTAGTGTTGTCATCAGCACTAGTCTCATTGTTATCATCAGCGCTATTCTCACTGTTCTCGTTAGCACTAGTCCCACTGTTATCATCAGAGCTATAGTCATTGTTATCATCAGTGCTATTCTCACTGTTCTCGTTAGCACTAGTCCCACTGTTATCATCAGAGCTATAGTCATTGTTATCATCAGTGCTATTCTCACTGTTCTCGTTAGCACTAGTTCCACTGTTATCATCAGAGCTATAGTCGCTGTTATCATCAGTGCTATTCTCACTGTTCTCGTTAGCACTAGTCCCACTGTTATCATCAGAGCTATAGTCGTTGTTATCATCAGTGCTATTCTCATTGTTGTCATGGGCACTCGTCCCATTGTTATCATCAGTGCCATTCTCATTGTTGGCATCAGCACTAGTCCCATTGTTATCATCAGAGCTATTTTCATTGTTATCATCACCACTAGTCCCGTTGTTATGATCAGGGCTATTCTCATTGTTGACATAGGCACTAGTCCCATTGTTATCATCAGTGCTATTCTCATTGTTGTCATGGGCACTAGTCCAATTGTTATCATCAGTGCTATTCTCATTGTTGGCATCGGTACTAGTCCCATTGTTATCATCAGTGCTATTCTCATTGTTGTCATGGGCACTAGTCCCATTGTTATCATCAGTGCTATTCTCATTGTTGGCATCGGCACTAATCCCATTGTTATCATCAGCGCTATTCTCATTGTTCTCGTTAACACTAGTCCCACTGTTATCATCAGAGCTATAGTCATTGTTATCAACAGTGCTATTCTCATTGTTGTCATGGCACTAGTCCTATGGTTATCAGTGCTATTCTCATTGTTGGCATCCGCACTAGTCCCATTGTTATCATCAGCGCAATTCTCATTGTTGGCATAGGCACTAGTCCCATTGGTATCATCAGCGCTATTCTCATTGTTGTCATCGGCACTAGTCCCATTGTTATCATCAGCGCTATTCTCATGGTTGTTATTGGCACTAGTCCCATTGTTATCATCAGCGCTATTCTCATTGTTGGCATTGGCACTAGTCCCATTGTTATCATAAGTGCTATTATCATTGTTGGCATTGGCGCTAGTCCCAGTGTTATCATCAGTGCTATTCTCATTGTTGTCAGGAGCACTAGTCCCAATGTTATTATCAGTGCTGTTCTCATTGTTACCATCGGTACTAGTCCCATTGTTATCATCAGCGCTATTCTCATTGTTGTCATGGGCACTAGTCCCATTGTTATCATCAGTGCTATTCTCATTGTTGTCATGGGCACTAGTCTCATGGTGACTAGTGCTATTCTCATTGTTGGCATCGGCACTAGTCCCATTGTTATCATCAGTACTATTCTCATTGTTGTCAGAAGCAGTAGTCCCATTGTTATCATCAGCGCTATTCTCACTGTTGGCATCGGCACTAGTCCCATAGTTATCATCAGCGCTATTCTCATTGTTGGTATCGGCATTAGTCCCATTGGTATCATCCGCCCTATTCTCATTGTTGGTATCGGCATTAGTCCCATTGGTATCATCAGTGCTATTCTCATTGTTGTCAGAAGCAGTAGTCTCATTGTTATCATCAGCGCTATTCTAACTGTTGGCATTGGCACTAGTCCCATAGTTATCATCAGCGCTATTCTCATTGTTGGCATCGGCACTAGTCCCATGGTTATCAGTGCTATTCTCATTGTTGGCATCGGCACTAGTCCCATTGTTATCATCAGTGCTATTCTCATTGTTGGCATCAGCACTAGTCCCATTGGTATTATCAGCGCTAATCTCATTGTTGTAATGGGCACTAGTCCCATTGGTATCATCAGTGCTATTCTCATTGTTGTCATCAGCACTAGTCCCATTGTAATCATCAGTGCTATTCTCATTGTTGACATCAGCACTAGTCTCATTATCATCAGTGCTATTCTCATTGTTGGCATCGGCACTAGTCCCATTGTTATCATCAATGCTATTGTCATTGTTAGCATCGGCACTAGTCCCATTGTTATCATCAGTGCTATTCTCATTGTTGGCATGGGCACTAGTCCCATTGTTATCATCAGTGCTATTCTCATTGTTGTCAGGAGCACTAGTCCCATTGTTATTATCAGCGCTATTCTCATTGTGGGCATCGGCACTAGTCCCATTGTTATCATCTGTGCTTTTCTCATTGTTCGCATCGGCACTAGTCCCATTGGTATCATCAGCACTATTCTCATTGTTGTCATGGGCACTAGTCCCATTGGTATCATCTACGCTATTCTCATTGTTGGCATGGGCACTAGTCCTATTGTTATCATCAGCGCTATGCTCATTGTTGGCATCGGCACTAGTCCCATTGTTAAAATCAGCGCTATTCTCATTGTTGGCATCGGCACTAGTCTCATTGGTATCATCAGCGCTATTCTCATAGTTGTAATGGGCACTAGTCCCATTGGTATCATCAGTGCTATTCTCATTGTTGTCATGGGCACTAGTCCCATTGTCATCAAGGTTACTCCCATTCACTTAGAACAGGTCTTGAAAACACTGAAATGTGGTGCCTGTTGCGGTTGCCTGTTGTCTTCCTGCAGATTTTGAAAAGCCCTTGCTGTTGACTTTACTTAAAGAGTAGATCTGCCTTCCGAGGAATCGGACACAGTCTGGGTATCTGCTACAGGTGATTCTGGAAGGAAGCCAGGCGCTGACCAAAGCAACCTCCATGGTTGACAATGTATATGCTACGAATGTTGTCTGCTGTGAAGCTTAGCGATTTCACCGTCTGCCAACCACATAAATATAGGTAGATTTTGTTTTATAAACATCGCTATCGTGGGAGGTGTGAAAGTGGCGCCAAACAAAACACGGCTTCTTTCATTTAATTGCTTCCCTGAGAAATGGATCCAAAAAAAAAAAAAAGAACAAGCCCGCGAGTGGTGCACGCGCGCGCCACTGCGAGCCATGTGGTTTCAATTATCGCACCCGTGTCTGGGCACGATAATTGAAACCACATAACAGTCAGTGCACGTAATAAGACACCAATAGGCCATGGGCGGAGCAATGCGCCCGCCTTTGGCCTATTGCGTGCCGTCTTTGTGAAAAACACGCACGCAAAGGCCAATTGCGGAAGCCAAAATGAAAAGCACACACACGAGCGTGTGCGATTCCACGCTCTGTTTTGAAACCCTGGACAAAAGGACTCTCGCTGCGCGAGCAGTGTTGCGCACTGCAGTGCACTGCATCACTAGGCGCAAGACCTAAAAATAGCAGATTAAGACTTTTGAGGCCCTTTTTCTGTTCTAGGCAGGTTTCAAAATCCGTAATGGATTTGAAAAGGGCAGTGCATCCACAAGCGAGCTGGAAACCTTCTCTGTGTAGCAGTTTCATTCTAACCCCTGCTCACCCTGTGATAGCGGCAGTTCACAGGGTGACTGAGTAAAGTGTGCAAATATAGTGTGACATCCAGTGGCGCTCATTTGTCAGGTCTGCATCACCCATTTGTAAGCTCCTTGGAAAATTTGCATTGTCAGACCAACATTAGATTAGAGAACTACTGGCAAGATGGCCCTTAAGTTAACTGCTAGCTGGTGATATCCGTGTGATCCTGATTTGTGGTTTAAAAAAAATAAGAGAGTGCCTTTAGTTTATGTCAGTCGAGAAGAATCTCTAACATCTTTAATAGTAGTGGTAGTCAGTGAACGTCCACAATCCGTTTGAAGCCTTAATGGGCGTTGGTTAAACTAAAAGAAGCAGATCCAGGGCCATGCAGGGTGTTAGACCTGTCAGCCCTTTGGGTGGTCCCTCCTCATCATTATTTATTTTGTCCCACTTTTGCCTCAAACCCTGTTAGTATTTTTCCTTTTTGGGAACCTACAGACTTTTTAGTATTGATGCAGATTCAGGGAGCCATTTTCTCTACCCCTGGAACTTCTGCCTGAGGGCCTGGAGCACAAAATGGTGGCCACCTGTGACATCATCAGAACCTACTAGAACCTTCTGCAACATTCTGGAGCCCTGTGACAGTTGGAGGCGGTTTAGAATGTTGGGAAGCTAAGACAGAGAGTTGGCAGTTGGAGCTGGCAGTTGGCACCTGACTGGTGAAGAGAGAGAAGCAGAAACCTGAAGGAGGAAGGAGTGAAGCAGCAGGGGTGGAAACTTGTGCCTGGAGTGGGGTCCAGAAACCCACCCTTGATACTAGTCCCTACTGACTGAGCCCAGCCTGGAGCCCTGTGTGGGAAGAAGCAAGAAAAACCATCCTAAGGACCTGGACAGCAGGAACAGGCCTTAGAAACAGAGAACAGCAAGATCCTGACCTGGATACTGGTTTCCCTGGAGTCCGACGTCGAGTAGCCTGAGACCTGGAGCCCGAGGTGGAGAAGCGGCGCTGACTTGAAAGCAGACGTCGTACCCGGAGCCGCCGGAGGTCGAGAGAGGGTGCCGACGAAGGTCGTGGAGAGTACCAGAGGTCGAGGAGGAAGTCACCCGAGGTCGAGTGAGCGGCGTCATCGGAGGAGTGAAGTCCGCCCTCCGGAGTCGTCGGAGACCGAGGTGAAGCGTGCCGGAGGTCGGGAGTGGAGATCGCACTCCGGAGTCGCCGGAACCTGAGGAGAATCGTGCCGGAGGTCGGGAGTGGAGGTCGCACTCCGGAGTCGCCGGAAACCTGAGGAGAGGAGCACCGGAGGTCGGGAGTGGAGATCGCACTCCGGAGCCGCCGGAAGTCGACATCGAGCCAAGGCCGGCCGACGTCATCGAACCTGAGGTCGACATCGGACCGGAGCCGCCCGACGTCGACACCGAGCCAAGACTGCCCGACGTCATCGAATCGGAGGTCGAGATCGAACCGAGGCCGCCGACATCGAACCGGAACCGCCTACCGGCGTCGTCGAGAACTGACATTGCGCCGAGGCCGCCGACATCGAACCGTAACCGCCTCACGGCGTCGACACGACTCCAGCGGCGTCGGAGCTTCAGAAAAAGGGCAGTAAGTGGAGTAGAGGGCGCCTAAGGCCCTGTGGAGACCTGAGAGACAACTCTAAGGGGCTAGGGAGGTGCTGGAACCAGCTGGACTGTGCCAGGGGTGAGCTGAGACTAATTCAGTGGGGTTGTGTAGAGTGGGAGAGCCAGATCTCTAGAATCCCCCCTTAATCTACCTCAGTTTAGGCCTCAGCCTTGTCCAAGCCAGGGAGTAGACACCCTCAAGCCATCCACCTAACCACAAGCTGTGCCTGGGCCAAATCAGCCCATAGAAATCTAAATGTGATCTGATTCTATGAGTGTCACTGTCAGCTTTTAATTATTTATTGAGAGCACTGTATTTATTGTATTTAACCTATTTATTGCTTCACTGTATTTATTGTTCCACAGTATTTATTGTTGCACAATATTTATTGGTTTGCAGTATTTATTGCCTCAGAATATTTAATTGCCTGTATGTATTGCACTTATATTTATGCCTTAATTATTTATGATCACCCCTATTTATTGAATCATTAAGACAGCATTTATTTGACCTGCACTATTTAAAAAGCCTTGTATATTGTGATTGTCTTATTTATTTATCTAATCAGCAACTAAGAGAAAAAGAAGATAAAGAAAGATATTTTCATAATTTTTACGGTGTAGAGTCGTTTTTGGAACGGATGCACGCATGGTTATTGTATGAGTATATCGTATGCTTAGCACGGTGCCTGATTCCTGACCACTCGAGCCAAGCTACCACAGTGTGTCGGGGAGACCACCACCACCCTTCCGGTGTGGGAGTGGGCATTTCCAACACAGGGGTACACCAGACAGCTTCCATGACTTGTGGACTAGCTGCCCACTTCAGAACTTCAGGGTGGTGGAGGGCTAACACTTCAAACAATGGGGGGTCTATTTTTAGAGCCAATACACAAGAATAGAATAATTCATTGTGGATTTTAAACATATTGGTCAAACCCAGATGATTACAATAAACATGTTTTAGTGGATTTGATGATGTCTCTAGGCAACTGACCGAGATCTTTAAAAAGGTGAATGAGTCATTTAGTAACTAAAACGAAGCTGCTACGGATTTCGATACAAAACACTTGTGTAATAGTGAAAGTGACACACTGCCTCTGTTGTTGCCTATCTGTTGTTGCCTATCCTACCGTCGCTGAGCGCTGCTGCCGTTGCCGCTGCTGCTGCCACGCCCACCTGCGTAACGCCAGACGTCTGACGGACACTACGCAGAGCAGCGCGCACGAGAAGAGAGAGAGCCCGGGCCATCGCTGCCGCCCGACGAAAGGGAACACAGAAAGGAAATTTTTTATTTATAGTTTGTATTATATTGATTTCCCCAGGCTCAGTCGTGGGTCTGGGGGGGCGAGCAGAGCGTCGACAAGCTGGTGCACTGATAAGAGTCCCCTGGCCGAGTGAAAGGCTGCGAGGCGGTGAGAAAGTGCACTGGAGAACTTTAAAGGATTTAACGGCTGTGAAGAAGATTTAAGGGCAAAACCCAACACAGGATTTAGAACACGCCGTAAGAAGGAACTTGGGTGGTAAAGTAGTGGCACGGCATAAGTCAAGGTCACGCAGGTTGGCACAACAGAGGTAAGTGGCTGCTCCTGTTTATACTTAAGTCCCGCAAACGATGGTTAATTGTGCAAATTAGTTTTAAACTTTATTTTAAATTTGTTTTGCTTATTGACCTAGTGGGAGAGTAATAAAAAGAAAAATAAAGGGCGGTAAAATACGCATTGAGTATACTCAGGGGAGCAGGTGCGAAACGCGGTTATGGCGCCAAGAAAGGCAAAGCAGAAGGAAACATGCATAGGGTCATTGGACAATGCTGATGTGTCCGAAGCGTCTTTTTTTGCAGAAGGGTCCAAAGAGACCACTGTGAAGCCATGCGTTACTAGTGATAAAAATGATAAGAAGAAAAGGACTACAAAGAAGGCTATTACTGAGAATACACTAACAAGTAGTGAGAAAGATGGAGGTTTGGTGTCTAAATCGATAAAGGACTTTGTGGGGAAGCACTTTAAAAGAATACTAACCCCAGGTAAAAGTCAAGCTCAAACCATAGTCCAAATCCTTGAGACTAACAATGAGATACCATGGGCTGAAGCAGAGGCAGAAGTAGAGGATGTCGTGGAGATTATGGATACCTCCTTTTCACAAAATGATTTAAGCCAAAGGATACCGCTCTTGGAACCAAGACTCTCATCCTCCCCACGCATTTTCCCTTCACCAAGAGCAGTGGATGTAGGTTTGGGGCCCAGTGATGTGGGGGACTGTTCCAACCTGTTAAATTCTTCGGCAAGATCTCTGTTGGACAAAAGCCTGGATCAAGCCGGGTTCCAAAGCCCGAAACCTTTGGACTCCTTAAATGAAATACTACGGAATGGTACATTGGATATGGACATTACAACTTCATCTTCAGCCTCGATGTTGGACATTATGCTAATTCTCCAAAAAATGTTGCAAGGCTTGCTGGAGGTTTCGGTATTAAATAATACTCTGTTAAATAATCACGAACTACAGTTTAAAAAAACTGATAGAAGAACTGCAAGGGATAAGGGGATTGATGCCTACAATGGTAAGAACTGTACAAGCTCCAGGGTTTGTCGAGCAAAGGGAAGAGAAAGTAGAGCCAGCAGTGGAGGGTGGTTCTAAGAGTAATGTCTACATCTCTAGGTGGCCTATATTGGTAAAGAGGCGGGGAGAGTTCTTGAGACATCAGACCATAAGGTACCCACGTAAAAGACCCTCTCATGTCCAGGGCAAGTTGAAGGCCCAAAAAAAAGAGAAGAGCAAAGAAATGCAGTCCAGGACAAACCTAAAAGAAAAAACCCAGCGGAAAAATCAGATAAGAGAAAAAAGGGTAATTGGGCGACAACTAGACTTTGCAGGCGCGGTCACTGAGGTTGAAAGGGATAGGAAAAAGGTACCACGGTTAAACATGTATAACCCCTCGCTAAAAAAATCTTGTAACAAGCGTGGAGGGAAGACACAAATAAGAAGTGTAGATGCTGGAGGTAGTAGAGCAGACACTCGCCCAAGAACGAATACACAGATGGGAAGAGGTGGCAGTGATCTAGAAACCCCAGACAAAAGCAATAGTAATAAAATGTGGATTTACTTTAAACACAATGAACAGGTACAGGAGGGAAAAAACAAAGAAAGTTAGGCCCGCTGAATTGTTCCCATCTCTTATTTTCATTGGCAAAATGCCCATCCCTAAAAGAAATTGGGTCAAAGGATCTGAAACAGATAGGGTTTTGCTGTGATAATAATGGCGTAGAGTACACAAAGGTGCAAGTTTACCCTAGACTTGTTAAAGCGGTAATCCAGAATAAATCCTAAAAGAGGGGATAAGGATTATTTCAGAAGAAGAAGTAGATGCAGGGAAACAGCGAAAGGGAGGCTTCCTGAGATTTCACGCGGGTCTGGGGGAAAGGCAGGTGAGGAGGTTAACTGGGGGGTGGGGTGAGACGGCCAACATCACCATAGCTGTAGAAAACTCCAAACCCAGTAGGGAAGAGGAATGTAGGGATTGGAACAGTAGTATCTGCTCATGGGGTTTGAATGAGTCAGGATGCCTCAGTGATATCGACTAGGTTACTGAGTTGCCGCATAGCCTGAAATTGATTTCATGGAACATAAACGGGCTGGGTGGAACATCAAAGGCGGATAGTTTAAACCAGTTACAGGAGACTTGGCTATGCGGCAACACTCAGGTAGTAGAAGGGTTTGTTCATGTGTATAAACCAGTCAATAAAAATACAAAATTTGGACGCCCCTCAGGGGGATTGTTGATTCTTGCTTCAACCAAGTTCGTAATAGAGTCAAAATTAATCAGTTCATTATGCAAATGGCTGTTGGTTTGTAATGTATGTTACAAAGGTATCGAAGGCAAGGACGTCCATCTCATCATCTTAAATGTATATATTCAATGGGGTCTCAAAAAGAATATGAGAGAGAATTAAGCCTCTTTAAAAAGGAGATAATTGATCTGACAGAAAAGTATAGGAGGAATACTCTGGTGCTAATGGGCGATTTTAACCATAAATTACATTTTGAAAAGCTAGATCATTGGTTTGAAGATATGATGAGTGCCTATAGTATTGGACCAGCAGTTTTTCCACTGTGTCTAGCCACCAGACAGGATGAAGCCCTTGGGAAGTTCCTGGGTTCAAAGGGCTTAATATGTTTAAATGGCAGGAAGGATACAGATCGGCCAGCCTCCCAGACCTTTAGAGTGGGAAATCAACAATGTCCAATAGACTATATTTTTACCCTGGCATGGAACTATGCATTGGTAAAAAAATTCCATGTAATTAAGCGCAGGGATAGCGATCACAATGCGTTATTCTGTGAAATTGTAGGTGAGTCATTAGGTAAATGTGAAAGGGTGCTTCCTCAAAATGTGGAATATCCTAAGCGTATGACCACAAAACTGACGGATGAGTACGTTGAGAAATTAGCTTGTTTCCAACAAAACTTATCGAAGGAAAGGATTGAAGGGAAGCAGGTAGCATGGTACGAGGATGTAATAGCACAGGCGGTGCAGTGTATAAGGGTGTACCTGAAAGATAAGAAACGGGGCAAGGTAAATACCCAAACCATGAAATGTAAGTCAAAGTGGTTTAATCTGGAATGTCAAAGCAAAAAAAGCGCGATACGGAAACTAGAGCGACGTCAGAGGACCAATTATGACCCTGGGAATGTGGAACGGTTGTGCGGGTTGAAAAAAGAGTATAGTTCCCTAATAAAGAGACAGAAAGGGATTTTCAAAGAAGAATGTTGGGCAAACCTCTTACAGACAATTGAAAATAAAAATATAAAAGGGTTTTGGAGGCTGATACAGGAGGCTGCAGGTAGAACACCGGGTACTATGAGCAGTGTTGTGGAGGAGGCAGCATGGGAAACTACTTAAGCAACCTTTACAATGCCAAAAGGCCCCCGGAAATCGAGAATAATCGATCAACCTGGATAAGGGGAGTAGAAGGTTTAATACCAGACTTCTCTGTAGAGAAAGTAAAGGATACCATCAAATAATTGAACTTATCACGTGCAGCTGGCCCAGACAACCTCCCTGCTATTTTAATTAAAACTCAGATGGACTGGTGGGCAGGTTTCTTTTCCCATATGTTTGTGGCAATTCTGGTATCAGGTAAATTTCCTAAGACCTGGAAAGGTGCCACAATTAGACCCTTGCACAAAAAAGGGGGAAAAAAGGACCCCAAGAACTATTGGTTAATTAACCTATTAGATATTGGGGTTAAGGTGTTTTCGAAAATAATCCTGGGCAAGTTGAAGGAATGGGTAGAGCAGCGGTCAATAGTTCCAATTGAGCAGGGTGGCTTTAAGGAGGGGCACTCAACTATTGATCACTGTTTTGCACTGTGGGCGGTGGCGAGGAAGTCCATGGAGCAGCAGGGCAAATTGTTTTGCTGCTTCGTGGACTTACGTGCAGCCTTTGACTTGGTGGATAGGGATTGTCTCTGGGAAGCATTGAGGAAGTATGAGGTGCCTGCTGATCTCTTGTTGGTAATTCAAGAACTGCATAGCCATAACTGGGCACGTGTAATCAAAGATACTTCTGGTGGGCTTACAAGGGAAATTCCTATAAACAATGGGTTGAGGCAAGGCTGTGTACTGGCCCCGTTACTCTTCGCCATATTTTTTGCAGACTTGCCCCTTCTCCTGGATACAGCCAGAGGTGCAAGCCCGAAAATAAATGGTAAACATCTGTCGTGCCTGCTGTATGCTGATGACCTTGTAATAATGGACCAAACAGAGGTAGGGTTGCAGAGAAAGTTGAATGTATTTAATGAATACACCACTGCAAAGCGTCTTACAGTAAATATGGATAAAATAAAAATCTTTTGTTTTGGGAAGAAGAGTAAGAAGTTTAGCTGGTACTTGGGCCAAACCAAGTTAGATACTGTAAATGAATATAAATACCTCGGAATATGGTTTACAAGGTCTTTGAAATGGGATACCCATCTGGAAGCACAGAAACTAAAAGCGCATCTAGCGGTATGTGGGTTGAAAAGATTTGACTATCGCTATGGTGATATGTCACATAAACCTCTATTGACCGCCTTTAAAGCTATGGTTCCGCCACAATTCCAATATGGGGCAGAGATTCTATGCATCGATGGGAAAAGCTCATGGGACAAAGAGGGGGGTAAATGTCTAAAATCCCTGCTGTCCCTTCCAGGGTCGGCGATGATTCAGGCAATTAGATTGGAATTGGACCAACCTTCATGGAATGTCCAGGTCCAGTCAAGCTTGCTTAGATTCTGGAACCGCCTGGGTCTGGGGGAAGTCACCAAGGTATCACAATGGTGTATGAAGGAAATTCAATCCAGTGAGTTAAAGTGGGCGAAGGCAACAAGAAGGAAACTCCTGACCATTTGTGATCTCCTGATGGTGGACATTGACCCTATAACACTCCAAATTAATGTGATAAAGAAAGTGCTTAAAGTGCAGGGTAAGGTATGTTCGAGGGCAATAGATCTAAAGTATCTGAGAGAAAAAGATTCTGTAAAGTTTATGAGCGCAGGATGGGAGAAAGACTCCAGTTTTTCATATATGGATTTCCTACCTAACCGTTGGCTAAGGAATGAAGTCTTTAAGTTAAGAATAGGAACTAACCCGCTATTTACAAATAGCGGAATAAAAGCTGCCCTTTCACATCCGGATGGTAAATGTGTGTGTAAAATAGGAATGAAGTGTGATATTTTGCACCTTTTATTGGACTGTTATCTGTTTTTAAATCTACGTAAAGTGTTTCTTCGCCCGATATTTTTAAAATATGATGTCAATGAGCGCTCGCAAGCACGTGATCTCTTAGTGGAAATGGAAAATCTTGACATTGCGATAGCCATTGGGAAATTTATGCAGGGGGTTTATAAATTTCTAAACTGAGTAGAGACCTATGAAAAGGCCAAAGTTTTTTTTAATTTTAATGAATTTTGGTTTTAATTGTATAAATGTAGGTGTATGATAGTAGAATTTTTATAGCAATTGGAAAGAATTTGTGTTATGTTGATTTTAGATGATAAAATATGTATTGTGGTTTATAGATCAATTGGTCTAAATAAACTTTATCTTTGATTGATTGATTGATACAAAACACTTTAGAATCATTTACGGAAGGATATTTCAAGTTGAGGACTCTTTTTGAAAGTTCTCTGAAAATTCTTTCAGTGCAATGACAATGAACTCATGCAATATTTTTAATTCCATCACCAGAGAGACAGTCCTGCTTGATCATTAACCAAAAGGATTGTTTTCATTTATCATGAGGACGTTGCAACATATGCTTGTTTGAAGCTGCACACATGTACTTGTCTCAGAATATTGAGCATGCTGGGTAACACCTGATTTCGGGATGTGTGACTGGCAAGTCTGAAGCTTGATTCTTAATATGTCTTCCATTCATCTGAGATTGAATACCTGAGTGCCAATCAGTTAGCAATCTTAATGCATTTTAATTACTGTGCAAGAATCTGCACAATTCTAACTCAAAATAATAAAGCTGCTGTTAGCAACTCACATTGCGCGGGTCTGATCTGAGATGACTGAGCTACATACATGCAAGCCTAAAGAACTGGTAAATTTCCTTGAAATAACTTTGTAATGAATAGCATTCTTGCATGCAAAGGAAACAAGTATTCCTTCAAGGTCCAGCACACATATAGAATGTGTGGGCTGATGGATAATATGCTGCAAAGAGGCCATGCCAACGGAAATAGTGCCTTAATAAACAACCATGCTTTCAATTCTGTTCTAGAGCCGCCAGCACATAAAGTGTCAAATCCACTAAAATACTAATGTTGTTTTAAAATCCTACAAGGGCAATGTGCATTATGAAATGCAACATTGGCTAGCACATTTTCCAAAATTCCCTTGAGAAGAATGACCATATAGTCTATGATGGTTGTTCCTAAATGTCTGTACTAATTAATAGCATTCAGCCTGTGCAATGATTTTGTATTGACAATTTGTTATACACAACATCAAAATTATCCTGCTTTTGACAGATCCAGGATTAGCTAGCCAGCAGAATGATTTTTTGAATAGCTCTTTATTGGTTTTATAGTATACAACAGCCTTGTACATGCATACACATCAACACTTTACAACTGGAGCATCATCGTAAACAGATGGCAATCCTCACCCCACCGTAATGACAATGCAGACTGTGCGTCCTTGATCCTGAGCCGCTTCACATTGTTGCTGCTGCCCATACGACCATGCCAACTTAATTTGGGAAGTGAGCAGAGCTCCTAACCGAAATTATATATTAGAACCAAAACAAAATTTGACCCTGACCCCGCCCTCTTATGTCACTAAGCGAATGCAACGAAACCCAACTGCTAGCATCCCTCGCGAGACTGCTATCATCCTAGCTGCCTGCATAGAGGCTCCCTTTCATCTACAGATCTTTGCGTCTCTCCCCTCTAACAATCACATCGTATGCTAAGTTATGAGATGTTCACCTATTGATATGCTCAAGGCGGTCTGTCATCCGACTTGGGGGCATATTCACAAGCCCCTATCGCCACAGGAACGTTACTTTTAAAGGCGTTCTTGTGGCGATATGGGCTTCACCTTATTTACAAGACATTGTTAAGCCACTTAACGTGACTTAACGCTGCCTTGTAAATAAGGCACCCTTTCATGCTATACTTTGCATGAAACGGGAGGGCAATGGTTGTTGCAGTAGGTGTTCCGCCGCAACACTCATTCATTTTGACACTGCCCCCTGTTTACAAGGGTGGCATAAATAGGAGGCAGCAACAAAATGAAGACGAACAACACCTGGTCTTAACATGGCAAAACGAGGAGAAATGCTTTATTTCTCCTCGTTTTTGCTGTTTCTATGGATGCAGCATTGTGCAGCACACATAGAAACAGCAAAACGCCATGCATGACTGTTTATGTGCAGGAAGGTGTCCCTTCCTGTACATAAACAATCATTTTAATAATTATGAGTTGCAACTTCTATGTGTGCTGCACAAAGCAGCACACATAGAAGTTACAAATCGCCATTTTAAGATAATTTTTGTGCAAGAAGGTGCACCTTCCTGTTTGAACTTCACTAGTTTGGACAGGTAGGACACAAGTAGGACACAGGGATGCAATGCTTACACAAGGGGAGTAGAGGTGGGCTACTGCTGCATTGACGCCATTCTGGAGAAAATCCATGCAGGGCATAAGTTAAAGCAAATTCTACATCTCTAAGCACAAGACAAAACCTGCCATCAATGTTGTGGCTGTGTATATATAGTTCTATCCACAAAGAATACATTTCTAAGAATGTGCATCGAGAGGATGGTAGCTACATGTGGGTGTTGCATTCTCAGGGACTCAGGCAGGCAGGGCGGGCCCCCATAGTCCTGCAAATACAAATACAAATGTATCTATACAGATACACGTCGCTGATCACATAAACCAATTGAGTTTACATAACATAAAAGAATGCATATCCCACTGATTTCTTCAACTTTCATTTATTTTTAATTTACGGTGTGTATGTTATATTTTATACATATTTATCTCAAGGTGAAAGGCGAACAAAATGGTAGCAGAATATTTTGTTCTTTTTAGCCACGTCTCTGGCCCTGTCCCCATTGCACTATGGATGACAGGCTCTATACCTTTTGATGCATTTAAGCCTTGGATTGACCTAAACATAACTTTCTACAAGGCTGCCATTAAGGACTAATCTACGGGGTATCCCAGCATACATCAGATAAAGAATTGTGGGTGTCCTGGAAGCTGTAGCCACCCAGAAGAAGACATATGGGGGACTTGGAACCCTTTTAGCACAATGAGTGTTGTGTGCCCGATTCAATTCATACATAAGGGAGATGTTAAGATGCGCTTCAGTTAGATTAACTGTGGGACTAAAAAGAGGATGAAACTTGAAACTCAGTCAGGTATTGTTGAGATCAAAATATGGATAACTGTATCTATGCATGTAAGTGGTATTAGTTTAGAACAAATGTAGTCAAAAGGCAACAGAGTGATGTACAGGTCAGAGGCAAAGATAACAAGAAGTGTGGGAGGGGTGGTTGGGTTCCTAAAGTGGACACAAGCTGTTACTTTATCATTATTTAATATTCTTTAAATAAGTGTATCTTCAGATCTTTCTTATATTAGAGTAGGGTCATGGTGGTACAGATAGAGGCCCGGATGGTCACCAGGCGTAGTATCACAACAAGTTCTCCTTTCTGAAGATCACCACTTCAGTCTTGTCTGTGTTGAGCTTGAGGCAGTTGGAATTCATTCAGGTGTCCACTTCTATCATGCAAGTAGTGAAGCTGTTTCTCAATGTGGACGTCTTGTCTGAGAGGGTCAGTATCAGTTGCATGTTGTTGGTGTAGGTGAGTATATTGATGTTGTGTGTCTGGATGATAGGCAGTGGGATCATGTAGATGTTGAAGCGGTTTGGGCTGAGTGAGGATCCCTTGGGAGCTCTGCCGGTAAGTTTCCGGACTTTTGACGCATACAGGGGCATGTGGAGCGTTTAGGTTCTTCAATTAATCAGTGAATTTATATAGCGCAACTAATCACCAGAGAGGGTATCCAGGCACTTGAGAGCCATGATGGTTCAGGTGACTCAATCGAACAGCCAGGTCTTAAGTGCACTCTGGAATTCCAGTACAGAGATGGAGGTCCATAGCTGCAGAGGGAAGTCGGTTCAGGTTTTTTCTGCGAGATAGGAGAAGGAGTGTCTTCCACTGTTGCTTCGGTGGATGTGTTAATATGAATATCGATGAGTTTATCATTAGAAAAGAACTATCGTCCCTATTAATAAAATTGCTTGTTCGGAACTCCACATCTACCTCGTCACGCAAGTATGTAGTCAGGCAGGCCCTGCGACCTAGGCCTGGGATTATTGATTGATGGGTCACACGTGGAAGGGTGCGTAGCTGCTAGGCAAACACTTGACAAGGAAACTCTTGATCAATCCCACAGATAGGCGCAGCAACATTATAATGGTCAGGGGAGATTGCCCCAATAAGTTTCACATGGTCAGAGGGGGTACATGCGCTTTGGAAAACACCATAAAGTCAGATGTCACATGAGTTAATAACACATAGCCAATGAGGACCTAGCACACATAGTGAACACGCGCTCCCCATGCCCGGCATCTGGTCACGTTCACCACTGGCAACACTGTGTCCACGAAAGTTCAAAACCCACCTGTAGTAACCATTTAACCATTCATTTATGACTCTAAGGCAGTAACCAACATTCCTCACAATATATGGTATGCCGGAAACAGAGGTGCAACTGGAGCCACATTTCGGAAGCTGTCTCAGCCTGGGCTGACACACGACGGGGGGACTGAAGCCCTTTGAGCCCTATGGGCATTGTGCGCCTGGCCTCTGCCTTTGAAGGCACAGCAAATGTGACAAGATAAAAAACAATTTAAAAGACATCTTTATTGCTCATTCACTTTCTGAACTCCATCATGGCTATTTTGGGGCTACTGCACACCCTGCACTCTTACTTTCATCGCCTATGACAACTGCCACAGTTTTATGATGTTGCTTATCCAAATCCTGTGGTAATGCTGCAGCTTCGGTCCTCTTAACCGCTCTGCAGCATTTGACCAAGTGAACTAACCAAATAGTTTTAATCGAGCGACTCACGCCAACCATTATCTCTGCATCAGCTCTCGGTGGCTTTACTTCCTGATCAAACCGGGCACCGCTTTTTTCTGCTCCGACTGGTTGCACATCCGCCCTGGCGCCTGTCTTGTTTAATTTGTGCATGCATCTGTGAGCCCCTCCAATCTAATCCTTTGGGTTGAGACTTTTGTAATATATAGATCAGCCCCACCTGGATAGGAATGCTATCAACTCGCACTACTTTTCTGACTGTTTACTGGGCAGCCATCAATGGATGAAATATAATGGTCTTACACTAAAATCCGACAAGACTGCATGTGTTATTTAATACAAATATGATCTCAAGGAGTGTTATCTTTTCGTCCTTTTCCCTTGGACATTCCCCCGACTCTGGTTAGTATAATAATGGACTTTGCTATGGGCAACAATCTAGGCCTAATCAATTAACCAAAAAATACAATGTATTTTCCTCAGTCTATCTTTGAGTTTTTATTTCATAATCTCATTATTCTTTTAAACTCTTCATATCACATAGGTCCCACGTGTCAGTGCTAACACTAGAGTTCCCCATAGTCTTAAGGAATGGCATGGCTATCCTACCAAGAAAGTTGATTTGCTAACATGTGATAAGATTTTTGATCTGCTTTTTGAAGGAATATTTTTGAAGAGTGCATGAGAAGTCTGCTTTTGTAATGTGGCAGGTACACAGCTAAACTCTTCCGGAGCACTTTTGAAGATAGAGGAGGGATCAGGAGGGGTATTCCCAAAAGAGGGCTGTGGTAGTCCTGAACCGTGGCAGAGTGACACAGAGCCAGATCAGGGTGGGCAAAGAGAGGAGCTAGGAAGAATAGGAAAACTCACCCCTTTAGTTGACAGACAGTTCCCCTATAACACTGGGGCAGCTAAGGCACTCTGACCTGCCCTGCCATCGAGCTGATCACCTCACTGATAGGCCCAAAGATGAGGGGGCCACGAGAAATCAATGTAAGGAGCCAGTGTCTTCGTGGAATTCTGGGAAGCTACTTATAAAACACTACTGAAAGGCTCCCCTACATCTATAAGAAGGCAGGTGAAGTGGAAACTCTGAGGGCCTTCTTTTTGAGAAGTGCCGCATCGCTGTGACAAATCAGCAATGCAACACTTCTCAGTGCGCCCTCCTAGCGACACCATGGATGCACCGTATTTACAGTACAGCACATTATGTCGCAAGGAGTTACAGATATGTCAGTATTGCTGACGTATCTTTTGGCGCAAAAGTGATACAACTCCAGGTATGTGTCCTGACAGGGCCTGCGTCACCCTTATACCTGCCACGAGGCAGGCCTAAGGTTTTGATGCAATGGCGTCCTACAAGTGCCGTACTGAAATCTTATAGATTTCAATGCGCAACTTCCACGGGGCTTTGATACGGAGGAACGCCCACCCTGCATACATTATACCTGACGCAGGTATAATATAGCGCAGGGGTTCATAAAGGGAGGCATCTGCCTAGATGCGTCGCTCCGTAAATATGGAGCAACGTGGCGCTTTATTTACGCCGCCACTGCGTCCCAAAAAGTGACACAACGGTGGCGTAAATGTGACGGAGGACTTCATAAATAAGGCCCTAAATGCACAACCACAGGTGCGGTCGGAATGACAAGAAGAGACCCTACTGCTCTCAATTTCAGCTCTACATGCAGGTCTAACACAAGAAAAGGTCACTACTGAGCTGGCTATGTGGAAACTGGGACATGTTGCCTTCATTTTTTTCACAGAAACTCCAGTTCCGGGGGTAACACTGCAGTGAATTGACTACAACATCCAAATCACATATGAGACCCTGAAAATAACTATTCATTTTATTCTACAAAAGAAAAAAAATCGCCCAGGAGAGGAGGTGCTAGGGTGAGGCTTCTGGTAGTCCAAGCAAAAAGGATTACACGTTTCTACAATTAAATCAGAAGGGCGCTCATCAAGATATGCGTTTCCCGGCCTCCTCTATTCAGGCTGGTAATTAGGTGGATGAATGGTACCAGGCAAGCTCGGTGTAGGAGTCTCATACAAGACACAGCTTATTTACAAGGCCCTTGCGTCACTTTTGCCCATAATAAAAGTGACGTTTCTACCTAGGGCGCAAAATCGAGAAGTGTTCTGTATAACCTTCCCAGCGCTCGGGGCCTGTCTTTTGACCTTTCCCATTCTCTTTTGGTGGCCTACGCGTCCTACAGATGTCCCATTCGCACGATATTCTTCGACAGCGTGCACACGTTCCCTGAATAAACTTTAAAGATAAAGGGACGTCAGGCTGCAGATCAAATTCAAAAAATCCATTAGGTGCCTGGCTGCGACATAATCGTCGTGCTCAGCGCGAGGTCAGAGGTCATGGATTGATTCGAATGCTCGGAGTGAGAAGCATTCGTGGCTTGAGGTCTACTGAAACCCCCAACCCTCTGACCGACTAAAGCACTAATTCCCAGATTACCTAAACACCATTAACCTCAGACCTCTCTTCCTTGTTCCAATCTTTAAATTGTGAAATTAGGATGTATAGTCTCATGACGGAGCCCAGGGCTTTAAGTGAGATGAACAAACTAGGGGGTCTCTTAAAGGGGCGTGGCCAACGTAATTAAGAGCATGGCTTAAAAACACGTAAACTAAAAATCTGTGTTTAGCAGGGCTTTAAGTGGGATGAAAAAACTGGGGGGTCTCTCAAATGGGCTTGGTCAATGTAATTAAGGGCGTGGCATAAAAACACATAAACTAAAAATCTGTGTTTAGCAGGGCTTTAAATGGGATGAAAAAACTGGGGGGTCTCTCAAAGGGGCTTGGTCAATGTAATTAAGGGCGTGGCATAAAAACACGTAAGCTAAAAATCTGTGTTTAGCACAGTGTGCCACCCAACTTGTATTTTGCTGTTCCTGTTATTGCGTCCAGATATATGATCCAACAAGTCACATCATACCTATAAGTCAGGACTATTGGCTTTGTCAATGGTTGCTAGTTGCATAAGATAAATAAGGAGCAACTATGGCTTGTATATAATATTGAAAAAGCTTCCACTTAAAGCCCTTGTGATATCAGACAATGTTGCTGCTCCTAAGTTTCAAAGAGAAGGGAAATCCAGAGAGAAAACGACTCTCTTTAAAAGATTTCCCTTCCTCTACAATGCTCACCACGCGCACATCGATGTGCCTGCTGTCACTGCAGTCCGGAAAATAAAAACGGACCATCTGTGCCAGGGCACAAAACAGAGCCCGATGGAGACTTGTTCCAAGGCCCCCTTAAACAAACTGCTGGTGCTCAGACCCGGTGAGACCCGGCCCACTTAAAGCCCTGGTGTTTACCATAGTGTGCCGCCCGACTTGTATTTTGCTGTTTCTGTCATTGCATCTAGATATATGATACAACAAGTGATATCATGCCTACAACAAGTCAGGATTATTGGCTTTATCAATGGTTGTTAGTTGCATAAGGTAACTAAGCAGCAACTATGGGTTGTTAAATATATCGTTGAAAAAGCTTCCATTTAAAGCCCTGGTGACACCATGACGATGTTGTTGCTCCCGAGTTTCAAGAAGGGAAATCCAGAGAGAAAATGACTCTTTAAAGGATTTCCCTTCCCCGACAATGCTCACGTGGCATCACGTGATGCCGTAACTTCTCCACCAGTGAGAAGTGAGCACACGCACATCGATGTCACTGAAGTCCGTGAAAAAAACGGACTGCCTGTGCCAGGGCACAAAACAGCCCGATAGAGACACGTTTCGAGGCCCCCTTTAAAAAACTGCCTGGTGCTCAGCACCGGTGAGACCCGGCCCACTTAAAGCCGACAGAGCCTTTCCCCTTTAAAGTACTTTTTTTCAGTGAGGAAATCTGTCCAGCAGAGAAAGCGTCAGCACCTCTCTACCATCTCCCAGAATCCCAGGTACTTCCAGCCAGGCAGGCCCGTCCTATATCAGATGAAGGCAGCGCCTGTGAGTGACAAACAGGACTGGGAGAAGGAAAAGAGGACTGGACGATGATTACTGGCAAGTAATATCAGGGCACAAGTCCTATAAAAAGAAGTGGGGGAGTGACCAAGTTAGACACTATGCAAGTGACATCATGACGCGTCCCATCACAGCACATGAGGTAACGATGTAGTGCTATCAAAGAAATAAAATAGTGCTATTTAATTTAGTTGTGTAAATACTGGGACAGACCCCCCCTCCCCCCCATCTGAGTCTTACAGTGTCTGCACTTATATACAGGGACAGAACAAAGGCAAAAGCATGCATCTTTTAAGTACCTCTGAAAAGCTAGCAAGCTGTGTGCCTTTGTTTCCCTCTGTGGCATTTACATTTGTGTGAGGTTCCAGGCCGCATTCAGTCAAGATATTCAAAGACCAGGAGGCCTGAAGGCCCCTGAACATCCGCCTTCTGGAAGTATTTTTTTTTTTAAAAACCACCCCACGCTGCCTGCACGGTGCTGCTGGAAATGGCAAGCAGACAACGTGCAGGCGCTGCTGAACGTGTCCCCGTGTCTTACACCAGGACAAGTTCAGCATATTTCTGTGGGGCCCAACTTTTTGGCAGGGGGGACGGCGTCCACCCTGTGAATATAGTGGGTGGACGCCGTGTACCTGCTTGTACCCCCGACTCGTGCCCTGAGTAATATACACATTTCCCCTTCACCTCTCTTTCTCGACACAGCTCCTTAATTCGCGAGGGTGTACCAGGAAGTAAGAAATGCTTTGAGTGACGCTGAGGCAAAATCCACGACTGACAGGTCTAAGTGGAGAAAAAGGAACATGTGGTAAGAGCTGCCTTACCAGAGAGTGGACTGTCGGTCCCACTCACCTTTAAAAAACTAGTGAACCATGAATGTGTGCAGGGATGCCCATGTAACTGGACGGCAAATGTGTGTGATGAACACCCTGCCAACATCTATCCATATCTCTAGTAGAGGGATCCCAAACGATCTTGGGTAGAGTTAAGAATAGCTGCTTGTGTGCAAGAATCAGGGTTGTTTCTGCCATTAGGCAAGACTAGGCGGCCGCCTCGGGCGGCAAAAGGGGGAGGGCGGCAACAGACATGTGTGAGTGAAGGTCGGGGTCCCTTGGAAGGCCTGGCGCACTTTGGTAGAGTCCTGTCCGAGGATGCCTCATGCACAGCACTGTGCCCCCGTCTTGATCACAGGGGAGGGCGCCTTAAGTCCCCGAGGATCAACAGAGAAGCTAGACGGGCGGGTGGGGAGCATCATCAAGTAGGGTCCACGGCTCTGCTCAGAAGGACGTTAGTTAGAAGGTGCCGAGACCTGCCCGACCGCGGCCCCGGCCTTTAGCAGCGCCTCCCTCCCAGTGCCCACCTCTAGGCGCTTGGACAGCCTCAGGTCGCCAGCTGTGGGCAATGCACAAATATTTCCATTAACGTCCATGCCGAACTGCAGTTGAAGACGTTACTCCGAACTTTGAAGTGCCTAATCCAATTTTTGTCACGTTGGTTTCTTTTTAAACATAAAATACTCACATAAAATACTTTCCCATTTTCTGAACTGATAATGGAGGTTTGCACTGCCTGTGTTTATAACACACACTATGAGGAGTTAATCCAGCCCTTTCATGCCAATCGTTAGCAGGGCAGATAGCGGTTATTTCAGAGAGGGAGTGAAAGCGTTAATAGAAGCTCGAGTCTTCCTTCAGTAACACCTGCCGCTCCCACCCGGCACGTGGATGCAGATGTGAGACAGGCAGGCCCAGGAAGCCCTGGCCAGGCCCACAGAGCCTTTCATTAGCTCCGCATTTCATCCGTTCCACAGAGCTGAATGGGGTCAATCTCCCATTAAGAAAGGATCTTTGCCTTTGATTGCAGCCAGCCGGCACTCAGGGAAGGCATCCTCGCGGGTCGCTTTCCGCAGTGGCTTGAGGATATTGGCTTGGCAAGAAGAGATGTCTGTCCAAGCCAGAACTAGACATCCTCCCATGGCCACAGCCAGCGCGATGCTGTCATCCCCACAGGCCCCTTCTAGTAAGTAGTTACGGTGCAACGCTGCAGAAGACAGATGTGCCCGGTCCTGAGAAAGCACTAAAGACAGGCTTCATTTCTTAGCGCCGCCTAGGGCTTCTGTGGTAAACAATATGAAGTTTATTTCAACCAAAATTTTTATTTCTAATGGCATTGTCTTGAAAATGTTCTGCTGATCAGTTGTTTTATTTTTCGATCAACGTCTCCCCCTTTTTAGCCCTGCTCCTGGTGCCAAGGGGAGAGGATGTGGGGTAAGGGCCAGAGATGCCAACATAGGAGCTGGGGAACCAGGTTCGAGCCTCCGCGTCGGCTGAACATCCTGTGATTCTGGGTAAACCACTTAACCTCCCCATGCCTACCAAAAATGAATGTGTCCTTGTGTAACATAAGTGGCGCTCATGTAAAGCGCTCCAATACCTTTAGGTCGAGTTTGCCTACATAAAACTGCAAAAAGTAAATGTGCATTGGGTACAAATCTGGCCTCGCTTTAGGCCCTTCCACGTGACTCCGAAGGTGTTCAGAAAATTACAGTAGGGCTCACTCCCACCCTGGCACAGGCAGCTCAAAACTGTAATCCTCACGGGCGCTATTTTGGAGTGTGGGCCAGCTAAAGTGGACAGATCTACAAAATGCACCTGCCCGATCCCGAGGAAGCAGGCACGCCTAATCTGATGGCGCTCCCCAGCTAGGATTCTGGATGAAACAATTTGGAGTTCATGTCAGTTACATAAAGTTTATATTTGATGGTCCTTCATTTGTGTTTAACAAGTGTTTCTGAGCATTTGGTACACATATAGGTCAACTTCACCCCCTCCTCTCACTGCCCCCTCCAAGCCATGTAGTGTTTCTTAGCCCTGGGGCTCCACTTGGTAAACACATGTTTTGGGTTCAAATTGCAGCTGTTTTGTACACGAATCCCTGACCCCAGCAAAGCGCAAGAACAGCGGAAATAGGAGGCAGATGAAAGTGAGTTGATCTGGGACTTCATGGTCAGTTTGCTGTCCAGTATAATGCTGAGGTTTCTGGTGTGGTCCTAAGTTCCGAGGGCCATCAGGAGTCGTTCCAAGGGGTGGTGGTGTTGATGAAGATTAGCACTTCTGTTTTGTCCATGTCGAGCTTAAGGCAGTTGTCCTTCATCCATTTGACGATGCTCTTCATGCACCTGTTGAAGTTCCTTTCTTGTGTTGGTGAGATCTTCTGAGAGCAAGAGGATTAGTGGAGTATCGTCTGCAAAAAATATGATATTAGTCTGTGGGATCTGATGATGTTGGCCAAAGGGGTAATGTAAGTATTGAAGAGGGTGGGGCTGAGGGAAGATCCTTGAGGGATACAGCAGATGATTTCCTTGGGTTCAGTGGTGAATGGAGGTAGGTGGACCTTCTGAGTTCTTCAGGTGAGGAAGGAGGCGATCCATCTATGGGCGTTACCTTGGATACGATTGTGATGCAGTCTTATGATCAGGGTGGGATGAGATACGGTGTCAAAGAGGTTGAGGAGGATCAGAGCTGCTGTTTCTCCCTGGTCGAGGAAGTCTCTGATGTCATCGGTGGCCGTGATCAAGGCTGACTCAGTGCTGTGGTTGGTGCAGAATCCGGATTGGGAGGTGTCTTAGAGAAGGTTCTACTCCAGTTATTTTGTGAGTTGTCAGTTGAAGGCTTTTTCCAGGACTTTGGCAGGGAATGGGAGAAGGGAAATGGGGTGGTAGTTCTTGAGTGCACTCGGGTTGGCAGATGGTTTCTGAGGAGTGGTTTTACTTCTGCATGTTTCCAGTCTTCGGTAAAGGTGGCCTTGTTGACTGAGGAGTTGAAGAGGGTGCTGATACTATGGCTTCGAAGGTTCGAAATGCGGCAAGGGCATGGGTCCATGGGGGCTGCTGAGTGAATGGAGTTCATAATGGTGGTGGTGCCCTGGGGGATGAGCTGGTCCCATGCGGTCAGTTGGTGGTCTGTGTTGGTTTTGGTGAGTACCTGAAGGACGTTTGAGGGCTTGGGTTCAAAGTTTTTATAGATGGTGGTGATCTTGTGTAAAAAGTTGGCGAGTCTGTCACATAATTCTTTAAAGGGGGTGATGCTGTTTGCTGTGGCTGCAGGGTTCTCAAACTCTCTGATGATGCAGAAAAGCTCTTTCCTGTGGTTGGAGCAGGACTGGATGCTGTTAGCTAACGCTTTCCTCTTTGTCTCTCTCACTAGCCTGGGGTATAGGTTGAGAGAGGACTTGAAAGTGGTTCTGTCTGAGGTGTCCTTGCTTGTGCACCATCTTCTTTCCAGTTGCTTGCAGAGGGGTTTTGCTGTCCTCAGTTCCTTGGTGCACCATCTTGCCTGCTTGGTGGAGCTCCTGTGTCTGGTGGTCTTGATGGGAGCGATGATGTTGGTGCAGTTGGTGATCCAGGAGTTTACATTTTTGACAGCTTGGTCCAGGTTTGATTCAGTGTTAGGGCATGATGTGTTGAGGGTGTCAGCCCATTGGATCTTGGATACTTTGCTCCAACTGTGGTGTGGGGCGCCTGGTGGCTCTGCGGTGGAGGTCTTGTAAGGTGCCGGTATTGGGCATTCTTCTGATCAAGGTAGGTGAGAGACTGTGTCGAAGGCTGCTGAGAGGTCAAGCAGGAGGAGGCCTGCAGTTTCTCTCTGATCTAGTATCATCCGGATGTTGTTTTTTGCTGCAATGAGGGTGGTCTTGGTGCTGAGGTTTGGCTGGAAGCTTGACTGTGTGGCATCTAGAAACTGGTGTTTGATGAGGTTGTTTGTGAGGCATCTGTTGATAGCTTTTACCATGACCGTGGCTAGGTAGGGCAGGAGGGATCTCTGTCTGTAGTTCGCAAACTAGGCTAGATCTGCCAAGGTTTTTTTTTTTTTAGAGTGCCTTGACCGCTGCATTTTCCAGACTTCTGGGAAGGTTGCTCAGTCGATGGAAGTGGGAAAGGGAGCAGGCATTGGGTAACAACTGGCACAGAGAGAAAATGGTGAAAAAAGGCACAAAAAACTGGCACAAACAATGCAGAAAAGAAACGGGCATTAAGGGAAGAACAGTCCCAACACTGGCACAAAGGAGTTAAAGCGAGCGCAAGAGATGCAAACAAGACAAGAAATGGCAGAAAACTGACAAAAGGCCTAATGGACATGAGAGGCAAACAGAAAGTAGCATAAAATGCGTTGGAATAGACAAGAAGGCACGAGGGGCGATAGAGCGCACGACAGAAGAGCTAGAGGATGAGAGAGGTGCCGGGTCTGGGATGGCCTAAAACAGTTGGAGGACTGATCACAGGTAAGTCCAGTGGGGCTGGGCTGTCACCTGCTTAATCAATTGTCATGCCTCCTGGAAAACAAACAACAGCACAATGTACCAGGAAACACAGACATGTCGATTGAAACCTGAGATCACATCTTTCTCTTAAATTCACTTAATTTACCACTCGCTGTTACAGTGTGCACCAGAAAAAATCCTACTGAAAATCACAGTGCAAACTTAATTATACTCGAGCCATGGACATTGCATGCAATTTTTGATAAAACATGCTGGAACACTCTTGGAAAGATGTGTTTGGAGCAAGGGCCAAGGAGAGCGAAATTGATGCCTTTTTATGCTGGGAATTATTCTTTTCACATTGTCCCATGCCAAGCAAAACCAAGAGTTTTTATTTTTCCTTGAATAGTCCCATAGCCTTAACAAGAATGGGTGGTTACGAGACTCTTGAATATCCTTACATTAACTCTCTTGACCCTATTAAGTGCAGAACTAGTTCTTTCTTCTGACAATTGGTAAAGTTGTCAAGAACGTCAGGACCAGATCGATAACGTCTAGAATTGCAGCAGGCTGGCTTCAGAGCGCAAGTTATCCTCATGGCTGGACTGGCCGTAGCGCCTACCGGGCGTTTTCCTGGTGTGCCGGAAGGGTGGGGTCAGGCTTTGGAGCGGTGGGGGCCGGTTTTGCAGCAGTGCTACAATATAGGCCCCCAGTAACCAAAGCAGCCGTAGTGTTGCCCATCAGCACCCTCCTTCCCCCCCGCTCCCCACCGATACCCATCCAACTGAATTGCCAAGGCTGGTTTGCATTCTCAGTCTGGCTGTGGTTGTCCTGAGACCACAACTGCCAGTGGCATTGGAACAATTTTCTGAGTGGGGGTGCTGCCCTCAATGTTACATCATTGAAGTCGTAGGGATTATGAAAAATACATGCATTTTGCAAAGAACAAGTACAGCAAATGAGCCACCTCCGTTCAGCAGTAGAGTGTTAAAGGAGTGGTATGTAGCCAGTGGTGCATTTTGGCGCACACTGTCGCAAATATATTACTAAAACATGGTGTGGTAGCACAATGTCTTTTACAGACAGCACATTTACATTGGAAAAACCATAAGCTTTGCACTGACATACAGTTTTACTGTTAAAACTATATAGTGCACAAGCAATAATGTGTGGAAATTGGGTTTCTGCTAATATTAATAATTTGAACAAGTAAAGTGACTTTGACTTGAGCCTATAAAAATCATTGTTTCCATCACACTTCAGAATTACAAATAAATGTCCTTCATTTGTGCTTCTTAACTGCTTGTATATATTTGTAGAGTTAATTTACTGGGATTTATATTTGTTGTGTGTTAGACAAAACTGACACCATACAGCCTTTCCTTTCACACTCTCTGTGCCCCAGAAAGATTTACATGTAGTTCACTTTATAAAATTCTTTAACTTTGTAGTCAAACTAAAGAAAAGTAAACATCAAGCTCCTTGTTAAAAAAAATAAGCAGCAATTTGTCAGAAGAGGTAGCCTGACATTTGACCTCTGCCTTTGAAGGCACAGCAAATGTGACAAGATAAAAAACTATTTAAAAGACATGTTTATTGCTCATTCACTTTCTGAACTCCAGCATGGCTATTTTGGGGCTGCTGCACACTCTGCACCCTTACTTCCATCTCCTATGACAACTGCCACAGTTTTATGATGTTGCTTATCCAAATCCTGTGGTAATGCTGCAGCTTCGGTCCTCTTAACCTCTCTGCAGCATTTGACCAAGTGAACTAACCAAATAGTTTTAATCGAGCATCTCACGCCAACCATTATCTCTGCATCAGCTCTCGGTGGCTTTACTTCCTGATCAAACCGGGCACCGCTTTTTTCTGCTCCAACTGGTTGCACATCCGCCCTGGCGCCTGTCTTGTTTAATTTGTGCATGCATCTGTGAGCCCCTCCAATCTAATCCTTTGGGTTGAGACTTTTGTAATATATAGATCAGCCCCCACCTGGATAGGAATGCTATCAACTTGCACTACTTTTCTGACTGTTTACTGGGCATCCATCAATGGATGAAATATAATGGTCTTACACTAAAATCCGACAAGACTGCATGTGTTATTTAATACAAATATGATCTCAAGGAGTGTTATCTTTTCGTCCTTTTCCCTTGGACATTCCCCCGACTCTGGTTAGTATAATAATGGACTTTGCTATGGGCAACAATCTAGGCCTAATCAATTAACACAAAAATACAATGTATTTTCCTCAGTCTATTTTTGAATTTATATTTAATAATCTCATTATTCTTTTAAACTCTTCATATCACATAGGTCCCATGTGTCAGTGCTAACACTAGAGTTCCCCATAGTCTTAAGGAATGGCATGGCTATCCTACCAATAAAGTTGATTTGCTAACATGTGATAAGACACAGAGAAGATCAGAGTGGGCAAAGAGAGGAGCTAGGAAGAATAGGAAAACTCACCCCTTTAGTTGACGGACAGTTCCCCTATAACACTGGGGCAGCTAAGGCACTCTGACCTGCCCTGCCATCGAGCTGATCACCTCACTGATAGGCCCAACGATGAGGGGTCCACGAGAAATCAATGTAAGGAGCCAGTGTCTTCGTGGAATTCTGGGAAGCTACTTATAAAACACTACTGAAAGGCTCCCCTACATCTATAAGAAGGCAGGTGAAGTGGAAACTCTGAGGGCCTTATTTCTGAGAAGTGCCGCATCGCTGTGACAAATCAGCAATGCAACACTTCTCAGTGCGCCCTCCTAGCGACACCATGGATGCACCGTATTTACAGTACAGCACATTATGTCGCAAGGAGTTACAGATATGTCAATATTGCTGACGTATCTGTAGGCGCAAAAGTGACACAACTCCAGGTATGTGTCCTGACAGGGCCTGCGTCACCCTTATACCTGCCACGAGGCAGGCCTAAGGTTTTGATGCAATGGCGTCCTACAAGTGCCGTACTGAAATCTTATAGATTTCAATGCGCAACTTCCACGGAGGAACGCCCACCCTGCATACATTATACCTGACGCAGGTATAATATAGCGCAGGGGTTCATAAAGGGAGGCATCTGCCTAGATGCGTCGCTTCGTAAATATGGAGCAACGGGGCGCTTTATTTACGCCGCCACTGCGTCCTAAAAGTGACACAACGGTGGCGTAAATGTGACGGAGGACTTCATAAATAAGGCCCTAAATGCACAACCACAGGTGCGGTCGGAATGACAAGAACAGACCCTACTGCTCTCAATTTCAGCTCTACGTGCAGATCTAACACAAGAAAAGGTCACTACTGAGCTGGCTATGTGGAAACTGGGACATGTTGCCTTCATTTTTTTCACAGAAACTCCAGTTCCGGGGGTAACACTGCAGTGAATTGACTACAACATCCAAATCACACATAAACAACCGCAATGGACCGCACTCCGCTAGCTCCTCCTCCGGGTCGCCCCAAGGGAAGCTGGTACATGAAGTTCTTGAGTGGTTCACCCCAGTGGGTGCAAGTAAGTACTTGTTGAACTGATGATCTCTGATGGAGTTCTTGAGTGGTTCACCCCAGTGGGTGCAAGTAAGTCCAAATCACACATATATAGATATGAAATCCTGAAAATAACTATTCATTTTATTCTACAAAAGAAAAAAATCGCCCAGGAGAGGAGGTGCTAGGGTGAGGCTTCTGGTAGTCCAAGCTAAAAGGATTACACGTTTCTACAATTAAATCAGAAGGGCGCTCATCAAGTTATGCGTTTCCCGGCCTCCTCTATTCAGGCTGGTAATTAGGTGGATGAATGGTACCAGGCAAGCTCGGTGTAGGAGTCTCATACAAGACACAGCTTATTTACAAGGCCCTTGCGTCACTTTTGCCCATAATAAAAGTGACGTGTCTACCTAGCGATCAAAATCGAGAAGTGTCCTGTATAACCTTCCCAGCGCTCGGGGGCCTGTCTTTTGACCTTTCCCATTCTCTTTTGGTGGCCTACGCGTCCTACAGATGTCCCGTTCGCACGATATTCTTCGACAGCGTGCACACGTTCCCTGAATAAACTTTAAAGATAAAGGGACGTCAGGATGCAGATCAAATTCAAAAAATCCATTAGGTGCCTGGCTGCGACATAATCGTCGTGCTCAGCGCGAGGTTAGAGGTCATGGATTGATTCGAATGCTCGGAGTGAGAAGCATTCGTGGCTTGAGGTCTACTGAAACCCCAACCCTCTGAGCGACTAAAGCACTAATTCCCAGATTACCTAAACACCATTAACCTCAGACCTCTCTTCCTTGTTCCAATCTTTAAATTGTGAAATTAGGATGTATAGTCTCATGACGGAGCCCAGGGCTTTAAGTGGGATGAACAAATTAGGGGGTCTCTTAAAGGGGCGTGGCCAATTTAATTAAGAGCATGGCTTAAAAACACGTAAGCTAAAAATCTGTGTTTAGCAGGGCTTTAAGTGGGATGAAAAAACTGGGGGGGTCTCTCAAAGGGGCGTGGTCAATGTAATTAAGGGCGTGGCAAACAGGACTGGGAGAAGGAAAAGAGGACTGAACGATGATTACTGGCAAGTAATATCAGGGCACAAGTCCTATAAAAAGAAGTTGGGGGAGTGACCAAGTTAGACACTATGCAAGTGACATCATGACGCGTCCCATCACAGCACATGAGGTAACGATGTAGTGCTATCAAAGAAATAAAATAGTGCTATTTAAATTATTTGTGTAAATACTGGGACAGACCCCCCACATCTGAGTCTTACAGTGTCTGCACTTATATACAGGGACAGAACAAAGGCAAAAGCATGCATCTCTTAAGTACCTGTGAAAAGCTAGCAAGCTGTGTGCCTTTGTTTCCCTCTGTGGCATTTACATTTGTGTGAGGTTCCAGGCCGCCTCCAGTCAAGATATTCAAAGACCAGGAGGCCCGATGGCCCCTGAACATCCGCCTTCTGGAAGTATTAAAAAAACACCCCACGCTGCCTGCACGGTGCTGCTGGAAATGGGAAGCAGACAACGTGCAGGCGCTGCTGAACGTGTCCCAGTGTCTTACACGAGGACAAGTTCAGCATATTTCTGTGGGGTCCAACTTTTTGGCAGGGGGGACGGCGTCCACCCTGTGAAAATAGTGGGTGGAGGCTGTGTACCTGCGTGTACCCCCGACTCGTGCCCTGAGTAATATACACATTTCCCCTTCACCTCTCTTTCTCGACACAGCTCCTTAATTCGCGAGGGTGTACCAGGAAGTAAGAAATGCTTTGAGTGACGCTGAGGCAAAACCCACGACTGACAAGTCTAAGTGGAGAAAAAGGAACATGTGGTAAGAGCTGCCTTACCAGAGAGTGGGCTGTTGGTCCCACTCACCTTTAAAAAATAGTGAACCATGAATGTGTGTGGGGATGCCCATGTAACTGGACGGCAAATGTGTGCGATGAACACCCTGCCAACATCTATCCAACACTCTAGTAGAGGGATCCCAAACGATCTGGGGTAGATGTAAGAATAGCTGCTTGTGTGCAAGAATCAGGGCTGTTTCTGCCATTAGGCAAGACTAGGCGGCCGCCTAGGGCGGCAAAAGGGGGAGGGCGGCAAAAGACATGTGTATGTGAAGGTCAGGGTCCCTTGGAAGGCCCGGCGCACTTTGGTAGAGTCCTGCCCGAGGATGCCTCATGCACAGCACTGTGCCCCCATCTTGATCACAGGAGAGGGCGCCTTGAGTCCCCGAGGAGCAGCAGAGAAGCTAGACGGGTGGGTGGGGAGCATCATCAAGTAGGGTCCATGGCTCTGCTCAGAAGGACGTTAGTTAGAAGGTGCCGAGACCTGCCCGCTCGCGGCCCCGGCCTTTAGCAGCGTCTCCCTCCCAGTGCCCATCTCTAGGCACTTGGACAGCCTCAGGGCGCCAGCTCTGGGCAATGCACAAATATTTCCATTAACGTCCATGCCGAACTGCAGTTGAAGACGTTACTCTGAACTTTGAAGTGCCTAATCCAATTTTTGTCACGTTGGTTTCTTTTTAAACATAAAATACTCACATAAAATACTTTCCCATTTTCTGAACTGATAATGGAGGTTTGCACTGCCTGTGTTTATAACACACACTATGAGGAGTTAATCCAGCCCTTTCATGCCAATCGTTAGCAGGGCAGATAGCGGTTATTTCAGAGAGGGAGTGAAAGCGTTAATAGAAGCTCGAGTCTTCCTTCAGTAACACCTGCCGCTCCCACCCGGCACGTGGATGCAGATGTGAGACAGGCAGGCCCAGGAAGCCCTGGCCAGGCCCACAGAGCCTTTCATTAGCTCCGCATTTCATCCGTTCCACAGAGCTGAATGGGGTCAATCTCCCATTAAGAAAGGATCTTTGCCTTTGATTGCAGCCAGCCGGCACTCAGGGAAGGCATCCTCGTGGGTCGCTTTCCGCAGTGGCTTGAGGATATTGGCTTGGCAAGAAGAGATGTCTGTCCAAGCCAGAACTAGACATCCTCCCATGGCCACAGCCAGCGCGATGCTGTCATCCCCACAGGCCCCTTCTAGTAAGTAGTAACGGTGCAACGCTGCAGAAGACAGATGTGCCCGGTCCTGAGAAAGCACTAAAGACAGGCTTCATTTCTTAGCGCCGCCTAGGGCTTCTGTGGTAAACAATATGAAGTTTATTTCAACCAAAAATATTATTTTTAATGGCATTGTCTTGAAAATGTTCTTCTGATCAGTTGTTTTATTTTTGGATCAACGTCTCCCCCTTTTTAGCCCTGCTCCTGGTGCCAAGGGGAGAGGATGTAGGGTAAGGGCCAGAGATGCCAACATAGGAGCTGGGGAACCAGGTTCGAGCCTCCGAGTCGGCTGACCATCCTGTGATTCTGGGCAAATCACTTAACCTCCCCATGCCTACCAAAAATGAATGTGTCCTTGTGTAACATAAGTGGCGCTCATGTAAAGCGCTCCAATACCTTTGGGTCGAGTTTGCCTATATAAAACTGCAAAAAGTAAACGTGCATTGGGTACAAATCTGGCCTCGCTTTAGGCCCTTCCACGTGACTCCGAAGGTGTTCAGAAAATTACAGTAGGGCTCACTCCCACCCTGGCACAGGCAGCTCAAAACTGTAATCCTCACGGGCGCTATTTTGGAGTGTGGGCCAGCTAAAGTGGACAGATCTACAAAATGCACCTGCCCGATCCCGAGGAAGCAGGCACGCCTAATCTGATGGCGCTCCCCAGCTAGGACTTCCGGATGAAACAATTTGGAGTTAATGTCAGTTACATAAAGTTTATATTTGATGGTCCTTCATTTGTGTTTAACAAGTGTTTCTGAGCATTTGGTACATATATAGGTCAACTTCACCCCCTCCTCTCACTGCCCCCTCCAAGCCATGTAGTGTTTCTTAGCCCTGGGGCTCCACTTGGTAAACACGTGTTTTGGGTTCAAATTGCAGCTGTTTTGTACACGAATCCCTGACCCCAGCAAAGCGCAACAACAGCGGAAATAGGAGGCAGACGAAAGTGAGTTGATCTGGGTCTTCATGGTCAGTTTGCTGTCCAGTATTATGCTGAGGTTTCTGGTGTGGTCCTAAGTTCCGAGCGCCATCAGGAGTCGTTCCAAGGGGTGGTGGTGTTGAAGAAGATTAGCACTTCTGTTTTGTCCATGTCGAGCTTAAGGCAGTTGTCCTTCATCCATTTGACGATACTCTTCATGCACCTGTTGAAGTTCGTTCTTGTGTTGCCGGGATCTTCTGAGAGCAAGAGGATTAGTGGAGTATTGTCTGCAAAAAATATGATATTAGTCTGTGGGATCTGATGATGTTGGCCAAAGGGGTAATGTAACTATTGAAGAGGGTGGGGCTGAGGGAAGATCCTTGAGGGATACAGCAGATGATTTCCTTGGGTTCAGAGGTGAATGGAGGTAGGTGGACCTTCAGGTGAGGAAGGAGGTGATCCATTTGAGGGCGTTACCTTGGATACGATTGTGATGCAGTCTTATGATCAGGGTGGGATGAGATACGGTGTCAAAGAGGTTGAGGAGGATCAGAGCTGCTGTTTCTCCCTGGTCGAGGAAGTCTCTGATGTCATCGGTGGCCATGATCAAGGCTGACTCAGTGCTGTGGTTGGTGCAGAATCCGGATTGGGAGGTGTCTAGGAGAAGGTTCTGCTCCAGTTATTTCGTGAGTGGTCAGTTGAACGCTTTTTCCAGGACTTTGGCAGGGAATGGGAGAAGGGAAATGGGGTGGTAGTTCTTGAGTGCACTCGGGTTGGCAGATGGTTTCTGAGGAGTGGTTTTACTTCTGCATGTTTCCAGTCTTCGATAAAGGTGGCCTTGGTGACTGAGGAGTTGAAGAGGGTGTTGATACTATGGCTTCAAAGGTTCAAAATGCGTCGCGAGCATGGGTCCATGGAGGCTACTGAGTGAATGGAGTTCATGATGGTGGTGGTGCCCTGGGGGATGAGCTGGTCCCATGCGGTCAGTTGGTGGTCTGTGTTGGTTTTGGTGAGTACCTGAAGGACGTTTGAGGGCTTGGGTTCGAAGATTTTATAGATGGTGGTGATCTTGTTGTGTAAAAAGTCGGCGAGTCTGTCACATAATTCTTGAGAGGGGGTGATGCTGTTTGCTGTGGCTGCAGGGTTCTCAAACTCTCTGATGATACAGAAGAGCTCTTTCCTGTGGTTGGAGCTGGACTGGATGCTGTTAGCTAAGGCTTTCCTCTTTGTCTCTCTCACTAGCCTGGGGTATAGGTTGAGAGAGGACTTGAAAGTGGTTCTGTCTGAGGTGTCCTTGCTTGTGCACCATCTTCTTTCCAGTTGCTTGCAGAGGAGTTTTGCTGTCCTCAGTTCCTTGGTGTACCATCTTGCCTGCTTGGTGGAGCTCCTGTGTCTGGTGGTCTTGATGGGAGCGATGATGTCGGTGCAGTTGGTCATCCAGGAGTTGACATTTTTGACAGCTTGGTCCAGGTTTGATTTAGTGTTAGGGCATGATGTGCTGAGGGTGTCGGCCCATTGGATCTTGGATACTTTGTTCCAACTGTGGTGTGGGGCGCTTGATGGCTCTGCGGTGGAGGTCTGGTAAGGTGCCGGTATTGGGCATTCTTCTGATCAAGGTAGGTGAGAGACTGTGTCGAAGGCTGCTGAGAGGTCAAGCAGGAGGAGGCCTACAGTTTCTCACTGATCTAGTATCATCCGGATGTTGTTTTTTGCTGCAATGAGGGTGGTCTTGGTGCTGAGGTTTGGCTGGAAGCTTGACTGTGTGGCATCTAGAAACTGGTGTTTGGTGAGGTTGTTTGTGAGGCATCTGTTGATAGCTTTTACCATGACCGTGGCTAGGTAGGGTAGGAGGGATCTCTGTCTGTAGTTCGCGAACTAGGTTAGATCTGCCAAGGTTTTTTTTTTTTTAAGAGTGCCTTGACCGCTGCATTTTCCAGACTTCTGGGAAGGTTGCTCAGTCGATGGAAGTGGGAAAGGGAGCAGGAATTGGGCAACAACTGGCACAGAGAGAAAATGGTGAAAAAAGGCACAAAAAACTGGCACAAACAATGCACAAAAGAAACGGGCATTAAGGCAAGAACAGGCCCAACACTGGCACAAAGGAGTTCAAGCGAGCGCAAGAGATGCAAACAAGACAAGAAATGGCAGAAAACTGACAAAAGGCCTAATGGACATGAGAGGCAAACAGAAAGTAGCATAAAATGCGTTGGAATAGACAAGAAGGCACGAGGGGCGATAGAGCACAATGTACCAGGAAACACAGACATGTCGATTGAAACCTGAGATCACATCTTTCTCTTGAATTCACTTAATTCACCACTCGCTGTTACAGTGTGCACCAGAAAAAATCCTACTGAAAATCACAGTGCAAACTTAATTATACTCGAGCCATGGACATTGCATGCAATTTTTGATAAAACTTGCCGGAACATGTGTTTGGAGCAAGGGCCAAGGAGAGCGAAATTGATGCCTATTTATGCTGGGAATTATTCTTTTCACATTGTCCCATGCCAAGCAAAACCAAAAGTTTGTATTTTTCCTTGAATAGTCCCATAGTCTTAAAAAGAATGGGTGGTTACGAGAATCTTGAATATCCTTACATGAATTCTCTTGACCCTATTAAGTGCAGAACTAGTTCTTGCTTCTGACAATTGGTAAAGTTGTCAAGAACGTCAGGACCAGATGGATAACGTCTAGAATTGCAGCAGGCTGGCTTCAGAGCGCAAGTTATCCTCATGGCTGGACTGGCCATAGCGCCTACCGGGCGTTTTCCTGGTGTGCCGGAAGGGTGGGGTCCGGCTTTGGAGCGGTGGGGGCCAGTTTTGCAGCAGTGCTACAATATAGGCCCCCAGTAACAAAAGCAGCAGTAGTGTTGCCCATCAGCACCTCCCACCCCCACCAATACCCTTCCAACTGAATTGCCAAGGCTGGTTTGCATTCTCAGTCTGGCTGTGGTTGTCCTGAGACCACAACTGCCAGTGGCATTGGAACAATTTTCTGAGTGGGTGTGCTGCCATCAATGTTACATCATTGAAGGCGTAGGGATTATGAAAAATACAAGCATTTTGCAAAGAACAAGTACAGCAAATGAGCCACCTCCGTTCAGCAGTAGAGTGTTCAAGGAGTGGTATGTAGCCAGTGGTGCATTTTGGCGCACACTATCGCAAATATATTACTAAAGCATGGTGTGGTAGCACAACGTCTTTTACAGACAGCACATTTTCATTGAAAAAACCATAAGCTTTGCCCTGACATACAGTTTTACTGTTAAAACTATATAGTGCACAAGCAATAATGTGTGGAAATTGGGTTTCTGCTAATATTAATAATTTGAACAAGTAAAGTGACTTTGACTTGAGCCTATAAAAATCATTGTTTCCATCACACTTCAGAATTACACATAAATGTCCTTCATTTGTGCTTCTTAACTGCTTGTGTATATTTGTAGAGTTAATTTACTGGGATTTATATTTTTTGTGTGTTAGAAAAAACTGACACCATACAGCCTTTCCTTTCACACTCTCTGTGCCCCAGAAAGATTTACATGTAGTTCACTTTATAAAATTCTTTAACTTTGTAGTCAAACTAAAGAAAAGTAAACATCAAGCTCCTTGTTAAAAAAAAATAAGCAGCAATTTGTCAGAAGAGGTAGCCTGACATTTGACCTCTGCCTTTGAAGGTCGGCTCAGGGCCGACCAAAAAGAAGTGGGGGGAGTGACCAAGTTAGACACTATGCAAGTGACAACATGACGCGTCCCATCACAGCACGAGGTAACGATGCAGTGCTATCAAAGAAATAAAATAGTGCTATTTAAATTATTTGTGTAAATACTGGGCCAGACCCCCCCCCATCTGAGTCTTACAGTGTCTGCACTTATATACAGGGACAGAACAAAGGCAAAAGCATGCATCTCTTAAGTACCTGTGAAGAGCTAGCAAGCTGTGTGCCTTTGTTTCCCTCTGTGGCATTTACATTTGTGTGAGGTTCCAGGCCGCCTCCAGTCAAGATATTCAAAGACCAGGAGGCCCGATGGACCCTGAACATCCGCCTTCTGGAAGTATTAAAAAAACACCCCACGCTGCCTGCACGGTGCTGCTGGAAATGGAAAGCAGACAACGTGCAGGCGCTGCTGAACGTGTCCCGGTGTCTTACACCAGGACAAGTTCAGCATATTTCTGTGGGGCCCAACTTTTTGGCAGGGGGGACGACGTCCACCCTGCGAAAATAGTGGGTGGACGCCGTGCACCTGCGTGTACCCCCGACTCGTGCCCTGAGTAATATACACATTTCCCCTTCACCTCTCTTTCTCGACACAGCTCCTTAATTCGCGAGGGTGAACCAGGAAGTAAGAAATGCTTTGAGTGACGCTGAGGCAAAATCCACGACTGACAGGTCTAAGTGGAGAAAAAGGAACATGTGGTAAGAGCTGCCTTACCAGAGAGTGGGCTGTCGGTCCCACTCACCTTTAAAAAATAGTGAGCCATGAATGTGTGCGGGGATGCCCATGTAACTGGGCGGCAAATGTGTGTGATGAACACCCTGCCAACATCTATCCATATCTCTAGTAGAGGGATGCTAAACGATCTGGGGTAGATGTAAGAATAGCTGCTTGTGTGCAAGAATCAGGGCTGTTTCTGCCATTAGGCAAGACTAGGCGGCTGCCTAGGGCGGCGAAAGGGGAAGGGCTGCAAAAGACATGTGTGCGTGAAGGTCGGGGTCCCTTGGAAGGCCGGCGCACTTTGGTAGAGTCCTGTCCGAGGATGCCTCATGCACAGCACTGTGCCCCCGTCTTGATCACAGGGGAGGGCGCCTTGAGTCCCCGAGGAGCAGCAGAGAAGCTAGACGGGCGGGTGGGGAGCATCATCCAGTAGGGTCCATGGCTCTGCTCAGAAGGACGTTAGTTAGAACGTGCCGAGACATGCCCGCCCGCGGCTCCGGCATTTAGCAGCACCTCCCTCTCAGTGCCCACCTCTAGGCGCTTGGACAGCCTCAGGTTGCCAGCTGTGGGCAATGCACAAATATTTCCATTAACGTCCATGCCGAACTGCAGTTGAAGACGTTACTCGGAACTTTGAAGTGCCGTATCCAATTTTTGTCACATTGGTTTCTTTTTAAACATAAAATACTCACATAAAATACTTTCCCATTTTCTGAACTGATAATGGAGATTTGCACTGTCTGTGTTTATAACACACACTATGAGGAGTTAATCCTGCCCTTTCATGCCAATCGTTAGCAGGGCAGATAGCGGTTATTTCAGAGAGGGAGTGAGAGCGTTAATAGAAGCTCGAGTCTTCCTTCAGTAACACCTGCCGCTCCCACCCGGCACGTGGATGCAGATGTGAGACAGGCAGGCCCAGGAAGCCTTGGCCAGGCCCACAGAGCCTTTCATTAGCTCCGCATTTCAACCGTTCCACAGAGCTGAATGGGGTCAATCTCCCATTAAGAAAGGATCTTTGCCTTTGATTACAGCCAGCCGGCACTCAGGGAAGGCATCCTCGCGGGCCGCTTCCCGCAGTGGCTTGAGGATATTGGTTGGCAAGAAGGGATGTCTGTCCAAGCCAGAACTAGACATCCTGTGGAAATATGGATTTTTCTGGTCAGTTATGTCCCCTATCTTGGACCCCAACGGTTCTATGTGCATGTTACAAGTACATGTATGTTCCCTCCGATTCCAGTTATGAAGACGCAAATACATGTGCGTCCACCGTTAACATGTCCTCTTTCAGATCCGCCATGAATGGGCCGGATATTCCATTCCTAAGTACGAAAGGCCACCGCCTTTATATGGTTCACTTATGCCATTTTACAGTTCAGACGAGTAGGCCCTGATTCTGTCATCAAGCTTTTCTTGCTTTCTGTCTCTGAAGCTCCAGTCCGAGCCTGCATCTGTGACCATGAACTTTGTCTCATCCTCTGCGCGGCTCACGATGCCTGACATCAGCTTGCTGCCTGCCAAGAACTGTATTTCACCTTCGGAAATTATCTGCTCCGCTCCCTGCCCAATGCATTCCTGTCTAGTAGTTTAAGTAAACATTCTGCCAGCTACCGAGCAAAGGCCCGGCTTCTCTGTCTTTATGCAAGTAATTCATAGCCCTGTTACTATGGAAGATTCCTGCCCTCGCATCTAGTGTAGACACTTAGACGCTTGTACACGCACTAACAGTCAGCATAGTCAGTATAGAATAAGATTCTACTCCAAGAAGGCCTCTCTTTTGGATAACATAGTTCTTTAAACATAGGATGTTAGATATGATTTGGGATTAGGTTGACTTGACCCTCCAGACATTTGTCGCCACATGTAGAGCTAAATGTCAAGTCCCCTTCACCCCCTAGCTGCACGTCAATCACACGTCATGCTGCTGCGCGCGCATCTCTGCAAAGTATTTCTGCTGACATTGCGAAATTATTTCATAGGTCCACCCATATGTAACATCACAACCAATGACGTTTCCTTGTTACTCTCAATTACGCCTCCTTCAGCTACGCATGTGAAATGTTATCTTTGCTATCAATTGTTACGCCTCTCGCATTTGGTCCACTGTAATGCCTATTGTATAAAAGTAATTAATTATCAATAATGTATGTCCTTCACTTCCTGAGCCTCTGTGGTGATGGAACCTGGAGTCCACGATTTCGAAATCGTTTATTGGAATAAAGCCCGTTCTTAACCTCTAATACCACGGATTCTGCCTCTTATTTATTGAGCTATTCTTATTATGTTCTGTATCAAATTAAGTCCCGGTAATTAAATTATTTACCACATAAATGGCGCCCGAATAGGGACACTTTCTCATCTCACGCGCCGGCGGTGCGTTGCAGGCCCGGTCTCCTGCCACAGCTGGACGGACAACAACGCGTACCAGCAGGATTTCCTGTATCTCCCTCCGGTCAAGCGGGGGCGACTGAGGCTGCGATCAACACCCAGACGAGGCGGTGAGAAGTGCGAAGTATCCCGACCAGAGCCTAGCTGAGAGAGCAAGATCCGAGGTATACAGAGGCCCACCAGGTTTCCGATGTCCCGACGTGTCCGAAGTTTTCGAGTCGAGTCGAGTCCAGTCCGGTCCAGTTCAGTTCAGTTCCGTTCCGAGGCCTTCCGTTCCGAGCTACCCGGTGAGTACCATTACTGGGGAGGCGTTCTGGCGTGCACATAAGTTGTGCCGGTCCAGACGGGTTTGGGTACACAAATCCGGTCTGCACTGTTTCAGCAGTGTATCTGTACTGTTTAGCAGTATATCTAGTATATCAAGTATATAAGTTCAGAATAATTTCCGTTAATGTTGAGAATTATGTTTTTATGATTAAGTTTTCTTAGATCGTCATTATCATTGTTGCTCATTTAAAAACGTTAAATGTTAAATGTGTTAATACGTCCTGCATATTGTGGTGTGAATGACTGTTCATTATTGTGTTTTATTGTATTAAGTTTGTTCAAAATCAAGTAGCAGACCAGTTCTCAATATGCCGCTCTTTTCGAAACTAAGACAGATCACAACTAGAAAAGGGGTACTCGAAGAAGCTGTTCCCATTCCTCCTAGGGACACTCCAGGGTACTTCATGTATCATAAACACGGCCTAGACGCTATATTATTTCTCGATCTATGGGTAGACTGAAGAATTATGGAAAAAGAAAGCTAGACAATCACAGAAAGACGCCATTGAATTATGGCGTAAAGAATCGTATAGACGTACAGAAAAAGCACGTAGACAGGAAGAGAAGAGTAAAGAGAATTCAAATAAAGTTCGAGAAAATCTATTAATTGAAGAAGGTACACGAGTAAAATCAGAACAAGTAGACAGACAAAGAAATGCCCTTATGAAGGGTATGTATCCCCTTCTGGCCGAGGGATTACCTAAGGCTACTCCGGGGATACCAAAAGACTTGCCACCCCCATTATTTCCAATAAAAGTATATCCTAAGGGGCATCCTAGAACCGCAGAAGATGTTTTTCTTTCCTCATATTTAGATGACGCAGCTCCCGAGTATGCTAACCCCGCCCCACATAGACCGTTGGCCGGGGAGGTTCAACGCCAAGATCCTGTATCTGTATCCTTACAGCATCAAATCCTGACACAAGTTCCGGCAAGCACGTCCGTTTCTACATCTGTTCCTACAGCTACTTCTATAGCTGTGTCGTCCACACCTATAGTTGCTGTATCGCGTTCTACGAATCCTTTCACGCCCGATACTCCAGACGGGGCTACTGGAGGTGGTACCAACATTTTTTCTACGCCACCCAGAGTAAATAAACTTACCTTTCAAGAGTCAGCACATCCGCGTACCCCCAAACTCATAAATGCCCGCACGCTTAAGGAACTTCTTATAGATTGTAGATATGACCCTGTGCCCGGCAAAGAGGACGAAATGATCATGGCATCATTACGTATCAGACGAGCCGCGGTGTATTTAGGGAAGTTACCAGGAATGACTATGCATCTAGACAATATATATCATTATGTCCAAACAGGGCGAGATTCTGAAAGTATTAATAGAGCTATGGAATACCAGAAAGTGGAGATACAGGGGGAACTGTTACGTTTCCTCATAAATTGTGTGATCAGAAATCAAGACCGACCGGGGGTAGATCCGGAAATAATGCAAACTCTTACCAGATGGAGCCAGAATATATCAGAAGGGAGACATGATAGGCAAAAATGTATAATAGCCATGTGCAGAAAGATCCGTAAAGAATTAGAACGCCTACACGAAGAAAGATTAGCGGTAGATCAGTTTGAACAAAACGAGGAGGAGGAAGGATCAGGACCGTCCACAGGACAGTCAGACACCATAGCCTATGTAGGTAGAGGAAGATCTTGTAATAGTACTAGATATTTTACTGACCCGATACGTCCGATATGTCCAGATAATAACAGGAATTTCCAAACACCTATAATAAATATAAGGTCCCCCGAGCATTCGTTCCAAGCCGCTGACAAATTACTGCGAGAACGAAGGGGTTATCATTTACTCGATTCTATGGATGAACAAGAATTAGCCAGGTCAGCCGTTCATTGGGTTGACAGTCCCGGAAAATATGGTGATGATACAGTAGCACACACATTTTTGAACCTCACCCCAGATGAACAGCGTTTAGCTGGGATTTATATGATTCAACAACTTCTTATACTATATAAAAGCCAACATTCAGATCCTGGTCCCTTACCTGATATATTGACTGAATTACTCACGAATAGATGGAGAGGTTCAGGTACTAAGTTAATTAAGGAAATACTAGAATCCAGAAAGCAGTACTTTCTTTTTGTATGTCCAGAACATGATTCACTGCCCATCAAGGAAAGACCGATGTATTACATGGACAGACAGAATCCCTTACGAGAAGTGCACCCAATAAAGGGCGAGGACAATCAGTTTAAACGTGTATATGTATATACGCCCATATCGAAAATAGAATTGTTAGAAATGAAGAAAGTGGTACCCAGTCATGACAAAGACCCAGCGGGTTTCCACCGAGAAATTAAAGACATGTTACTCATGGGAGAGTATACCTATCCCGACATTATGACAATATTAAAGGTATTAATGCCTGCTGGCATTTATGAAAAACTCAAGGAAAAAGAGTGGGAGGTAGGAGACCAAAAGATAGATTGGACAGCATTAGAAAATGAAGAAAAGGCCCGAGGTCCAGGTTCGGGGCTTGGGGACAAAACTAAAGCACTACCAGGTTTACTAGTACAGGTACTGCCACGTTTATTAACCACGAAAAAGGAAGACTGGGGTGCAATCTCAGCCTGTAAACAAAAGCAAGATGAAGACACTAGTGATTTCTATGCCCGATTCGAAAAATGTTTTGGTATAAATAGTGGTATAAAAGCAAGTAGCGAGTCATACCCACATCTGTTTGTGACAAAATTAGTTGAAAATTCCTTGCCCCAAGTGAAGAATAGAGTATTAAAATTCGAGAGTACCTGGCAAGGTAATACCCCATCACAAATGTTACAAATGTTACAGTACCATTACAATAGAATTAGAGAAGAACAAGAACATGAACAAAGACGCATGAAAGACACAAAAATGAAAATGCTAGTCTCCCAGACAGTTCCAGCTGAAGGTCATAAAAAGGGTACGACACAGTCCGGTGATTCAGCAGGACCTGTAAAAGGGACATGCAACTATTGTAAACAGCCAGGACATTACATACATGACTGCCCAGTCCTGAAGCGTAATATCGCCACAGGCATTACAAAAGAAAGACCACGGCCACCTAGACAGGATCAGAATGAACAAGGAGCACCGCAGCATGCACAGGCCATGCCAGCTCCACAACAGTCTATACAGTTTGTGCCAGCCGCACCAGCGCTGCCGGCTGCTGCCACACAAACCACGACACGACAGCTGTACCAGACCGCACAGTATGACTATCCTGATTATCAACGATATGCATGAACCAGCCTAGAGAGGGAAGTTGACTTACCCCTTATCGAGGTCCCTGTAGACCAGGAAGGACCTTATGTACAGAGTGAATTATTAGGCCAAGATAGAAAATTTTTACTTGATACAGGGGCAAGTCGAACAACTATAAAACGTAGTGAAGTTCCAGGGGCACCCCTCTCAGGCTCACAGAATATTTCCCTTGGTTTTTCAGGAAAACCTATTGTTAATGAAGTATCACAGCCTCTTCCACTTACGATAGGACCCTTGACCAGAACTACAGATTTATTGCTTACTAAATCATGTCCAGAAAACTTGTTAGGTATAAAAACACTGAAAGCTCTAGGAGCTATAATATGTTGTTCTCCGGAAGGAGTAAGATTGTTTTTACGTGATTTCAAAGGTCACTATGTGTCTCGAGATGTGGATTCCCGACGGCAGACTTTACCGACACATTTATGGGCACAAGGCCCTACAGATGTTGGTTGTATGAACATTACACCCTATCGAGTCACACTAAAGGCAGGAGTGGTACTACCACGAATGCGACAATACAAGTTACCCCCAGATGCTGTAATGGCTTTACTGCAAAACATTGACTAGCTTATTGGCCAAGGAGTGGTTGTGGAGACCGACTCCAATGTATGTAATTCACCGATAATTCCGATTCTTAAACGAACTGATCCAAAGGCTCCCCCAGTATATCGATTGGTTATTGATCTGCGCGAATTAAATAAATGTATTGTACCACAATACCCCGTAGTTCCAGACATCTCTTCATTACTGACAGCTATTGATTCCGAAGCAACGTTCTTTACTGTAATTGATCTCAAGAATGCCTTTTTCAGCGTCCCAATAGATCCGGAAAGCCAATATTTGTTCGGATTTAGTTTAAATGGACGTAGCTTTAAATTCACACGCGCACCTCAAGGATTTACAGAAAGCCCCAGCATCTATAGCCAAGCATTGAAACGAGAACTTGACAGTATACACATGCCAGTCAACACTGCTCTGCTTCAGTATGTCGATGATCTGCTGATCACCGCCCGAAGCGAACCTGAATGTGAAAAAGCATCACTGACGGTTTTACAATTTCTAGCCGAAAAGGGGCACAAGGTGTCCCCTTCTAAGCTGCAATTCTGTGTCCAGCGAGTTATTTACCTAGGTCACTCGCTGTCCAAGGAGGGAAGGCAGCTTACACCAGATCGTATCCAGCTAATTGCAAATATGCCAATACCCAAGACACAAAAGGAGGTGCGGGCTTTCATAGGCCTCACTTCATATTGTAGGCAGTGGATCCCTCAATATGCATTTCTAGCAAAACCACTCATTCAATTAACAACACAGGAGACAGCCACATCGACTGTCCTCCCTTGGACTCAGGAACACACACTAGCTTTTGAAAGCTTAAAGAAAGCTCTATGCCAAGCACCTGTTTTAGCAACACCATGTTACAGAAAACATTTTACACTCTTTGTTACAGAACGAGAAGGTACTGCCTTGTCAGTACTCACACAGGAACAAGCAGGATCACACAAACCGTGTGCTTATTTTTCTAGTACATTAGATCCCGTAGCTCAGGCTCTGCCTGCGTGCCTGAAATCAGTGGCAGCGACAGCTTTAGCAATCAGACAAAGCGATGCCATAGTGTTAGGACATCCATTGACAGTCCAAGTACCACATGCAGTAGAGGTTCTTGTGAATCGAACGCAAACACAACACTTGACTATAGCACGACTTACAGGTTACGAATTAACATTGTTTCAGCCACATATAGAAATCAGACGTTGTAACACATTGAATCCTGCCACACTTTTACCTGTAAATGGAACAGACCCACTAGCTCATGATTGTATTGATGTTATTACAATAACGACGAAACCCAGACAAGACTTGACAGATGTCCCATTGTCAGATCCAGACCTGACATTGTATGTAGATGGTTCATGTATGAGAACAGGTACAGGAGAGTTAGTGGCCGCTTACGCAGTCACAACAGACACTGAAATTATTGAAACCAAGTGTATAAATACCTTGTCCGCTCAAGCAGCAGAGCTCGTCGCTCTGACACAAGCCTGTATTCAAGCCACAAATAAAAGAGTCAACATATACACTGATTCACGTTATGCATTCGGAGTTGTACATGACTTCGGCGTGCTGTGGCGAGAGAGAGGTTATTTAACTTCTCACGGTGCCCACATTCAGCACGGACCCCTCATTCATGCCTTATTAGATGCAATACATTTACCCACTGCAATATCGATTATGAAATGCAAAGCTCATACGAAAGTTACTGATACCATTTCTCAAGGCAATGATCTAGCTGACAGAACAGCTAAACAGACTGCTCAAACTCAAACATCCGACATGACAAAGACAATAGTCCAGACACCAACACATTGCATGATGGTTAAGGATCCCGCTCTTGATGTAATTGACATACAGACACATGCTACTCCAGACGAAATAAGGAAATGGACTGAATTAGGAGGGATCCAAACGGATCAAGGATGGATGACGAAGGAAAAATCTGTGTGGTTCCTTCCTGATTCAATGGTCCAAGTCATTATTAACACTATCCATAGTCCAGCGCATCTAGGAGAGAAAGCTATGCTAGACAGCATTCAAAACATTTGGTTCAACAAACATTTACGAGCAGCAGCGAAACAAAAAGTCCGTACCTGTATGATCTGTTGTCAGTTTAACCCAGGAAAAAGCATTCCCGTAGAGCAGGGTGGATTTCAGCCTCCTGATCACCCTTTTGAAATCCTCCAGATGGATTATATCCAGATGGAACGATGTCGAGGATTCAAATATGTTCTCGTAGTTGTCTGTGCTCTTTCCCGTTGGACCGAAGCGTACCCAGTATCAGATTACACTGCCCCGACCACTGCCAAGCAGCTAGTTCGAGAATTCTTCCCACGATACGGTTTACCACGTGCTGTCTACTCAGATAACGGCCAGCCGTTCTCATCCGAACTAATGAAACACGTTTCACTTCTGCTAGGATATCAGTGGAAGTTTCATTGTGTCCGACACCCCGAGGCAGCAGGTCTCGTGGAACGACATAATCAAACTTTAAAAATCAGACTGTCCAAAATATGCAGGGAGAAAGGTGTCGACTGGGTAGTAGCATTACCAGTTGCACTCTTTTACATGAGAATGGTAGCACACTCTCGAACAGGGCTATCCCCGTATGAGGTGATCTTTGGCAGACCACCAAATATGTGGGGGACGCCTATACCACGTAAAATAACTGATATTGACTGTAATATGCTGACAGATTATTTGGCTTCCTTGATGTCTGCACTACAATCTTGTCGTTCACAGGTAGCTGCAGCTTTTCCTGACAACACTGAGGTGAAACCCCATGACGTAATTCCGGGGGATCTCGTTTTAGTGAGGAACTTTGATCGAAAGACTCAGCTGGATCCTAGGTGGAGGTCGCCTCAACTGGTCTTACTCACCACAAGGACAGCCGTGAAGATCGAAGGCAGAAAAGGCTGGGTACATTCAAGTCATATCAAGAAATTTTATGGACTACCATCAGATATAAAAACTACACCTCGCGTGTCTTCACCCATTGACTCAAAACTTCCTTTGGTTGACTCAGGTAGTCACGAACATTATAAACTAAAACTCCGATCTAATCAGTCAGGAAATTTGATTGTTTAAGTCCTCTCCAAGGTGAAGCGGTCGAATTTGTCTCTGACATGTATCCCTTAGATCTGAATAGAGAAATAACCCGAAAAATGTTGAAACGACATACATACTGTAAATCACTGCGTAGTCATTGCACAGTGACGTTATTGATTTTGTTTTTCCTAAGTCTTTTAATAATTACTGCAAGTATATTGTTGCACATATGTTATCCTATTTCTAGACATGTTTATAATATTACTGCTGAACATTCTTTTAGCGAATTACCCCCGCATGAATTGTCATACAGATTTGCGCTGCGCAATAACACTTTTATTAGTATGTTACATCATTCCCATCAGGTTAGCAATGCTACAAATTGTTGGATATGTGGCCGACTCCCCCCCTATCAGAACTATAAAGGAATTCTACCTCTTTTTCCATACCCGTTCACACACAACGGCTCCTGTGGAGCATGGTTTAGCTTAATTAATTCCTTAGATTCAAATTCCGCAGTTTATCAAGACAACTGGGTATGGGGAAATCTGAACTTAGTTTTACTTAAAGTCTGCCACCCCAACAAGGAGGGACTTCCCAAAAGAACAGGAACTGATCTAGAAAATGAAGTATATGGATTAGGTAATTTTACGCTTAATCTCCTGATCTTGAATGTCGAATCCGAAGCTAATCCAAGTTTGTCCGCCATGTCAGTATTTCCAGTAAAAGGTGAATTATGTGTAAGAAAGAATGGTTCCATACATATGGGCCATAGTAGATGCACCACTGTAATAGAATTCAGTGATCAAGGCAAGTCGACATTTAGAGCTTCCCGCCATTCCTATTTTATATGTGGTCAGACGGCATATGTACGTTTGCCTCTAGACTGGGATGGTACCTGCTACATTGGATTCCTTTTGCCACCTGTTTTTCTAGCTCCTCCTGATTATCACAGAAATACTCATTTAGTACACAATAGAGAAAGGAGAGATCTCCCAATAGTCGATTACACTGAAACAGCATGGGAAAAATACACAGATTTCAATAAAGGTCTCTTTCCCTATATAGGTACCGTTACTAATAGTAAGCTGATACGTAGATTAACTAGAACCCTTGAAGCAGTAGTGAACGAAACTATTTCCGCCTTAGGCAATTTAACAGAAGAGCAGTCTGCTATGCGGATTGTTGTGCTTCAAAATCGTCTTGTCCTTGACGTCATCCTGGCCGATAGGGGCGGAGCTTGTAGGGTCATCGGATCAAGTTGTTGCGTATTCATACCAGAAAATTCGCCCTCTGTATATAAAGCCATAACGCGCCTTCATAAGATTGTAAGCCAGATACACCAGAATCCAGGCACCTGGACTTGGTCCGGTTGGTTTTGGAGCGTGTTATCAGCCTGGGGATGGAGAGTTCTATCCTTCCTAGGTATTGGCCTTCTCATACTATTCAGTTGCTGCTTATGCCTGCAATGTGGACCAGCGATTTGTGGTCTGTGTGCCACATCGTGCATTCCACATCAAGATTTTCGTTCAAGATCCCGGAAGAAGAAAGAAGAACAAATGATGCTATATGAACAGATCAATGGATTAATGAAGATTGATATCTCTTGACGGGCAAGTAGGGGACAAGGAGGGAATGTGGAAATATGGATTTTTCTGGTCAGTTATGTCCCCTATCTTGGACCCCAACGGTTCTATGTGCATGTTACAAGTACATGTATGTTCCCTCCGATTCCAGTTATGAAGACGCAAATACATGTGCGTCCACCGTTAACATGTCCTCTTTCAGATCCGCCATGAATGGGCCGGATATTCCATTCCTAAGTACGAAAGGCCACCGCCTTTATATGGTTCACTTATGCCATTTTACAGTTCAGACGAGTAGGCCCTGATTCTGTCATCAAGCTTTTCTTGCTTTCTGTCTCTGAAGCTCCAGTCCGAGCCTGCATCTGTGACCATGAACTTTGTCTCATCCTCTGCGCGGCTCACGATGCCTGACATCAGCTTGCTGCCTGCCAAGAACTGTATTTCACCTTCGGAAATTATCTGCTCCGCTCCCTGCCCAATGCATTCCTGTCTAGTAGTTTAAGTAAACATTCTGCCAGCTACCGAGCAAAGGCCCGGCTTCTCTGTCTTTATGCAAGTAATTCATAGCCCTGTTACTATGGAAGATTCCTGCCCTCGCATCTAGTGTAGACACTTAGACGCTTGTACACGCACTAACAGTCAGCATAGTCAGTATAGAATAAGATTCTACTCCAAGAAGGCCTCTCTTTTGGATAACATAGTTCTTTAAACATAGGATGTTAGATATGATTTGGGATTAGGTTGACTTGACCCTCCAGACATTTGTCGCCACATGTAGAGCTAAATGTCAAGTCCCCTTCACCCCCTAGCTGCACGTCAATCACACGTCATGCTGCTGCGCGCGCATCTCTGCAAAGTATTTCTGCTGACATTGCGAAATTATTTCATAGGTCCACCCATATGTAACATCACAACCAATGACGTTTCCTTGTTACTCTCAATTACGCCTCCTTCAGCTACGCATGTGAAATGTTATCTTTGCTATCAATTGTTACGCCTCTCGCATTTGCTCCACTGTAATGCCTATTGTATAAAAGTAATTAATTATCAATAATGTATGTCCTTCACTTCCTGAGCCTCCGTGGTGATGGAACCTGGAGTCCACGATTTCGAAATCGTTTATTGGAATAAAGCCCGTTCTTAACCTCTAATACCACGGATTCTGCCTCTTATTTATTGAGCTATTCTTATTATGTTCTGTATCAAATTAAGTCCCGGTAATTAAATTATTTACCACAATCCTCCCATGGCACCGCCAGCTCGACGCTGTCATCCCCGCAGGCCCCTTCTAGGTAGTAACGGTGCAACGCTGCAGAAGATGGATGTGCCTGGTCCTGAGAAAGCCCTTAAGACAGGCTTCATTTCTTAGCGCCGCCTAGGGCTTCTGTGGTAAACAATATGAAGTTTATTTCAACCAAAAATTTTATTTTTAATGGCATTGTCTTGAAAATGTTCTTCTGATCAGTTGTTTTATTTTTGGATCAACGTCTCCCCCTTTTTAGCCCTGCTCCTGGTGCCAAGGGGAGAGGATGTGGGGTAAGGGCCAGAGATGCCAACATAGGAGCTGAGGAACCAGGTTCGGGTCTCGGCGTCGGCTGAACATCCTGTGATTCTGAGCAAATCACTTAACCTCCCCATGCCTACCAAAAATGAATGTGTCCTTGTGTAACATAAGTGGCGCTCATGTAAAGTGCTCCAATACCTTTGGGTCGAGTTTGCCTATATAAAACTGCAAAAAGTAAACGTGCATTGGGTACAAATCTGGCCTCGCTTTAGGCCCTTCCACGTGACTCCAAAGGTGTTCAGAAAATTACACTCCCACCCTGGCACAGGCAGCTCAAAACTGTAATCCTCACGGGCGCTATTTTGAAGTGTGGGCCAGCTAAAGTGGACAGATCTACAAAATGCACCTGCCCGATCCCGAGGAAGCAGGCACGCCTAATCTGATGGCGCTCCCAAGCTAGGACTTCTGGATGAAACAATTTGGAGTTAATGTCAGTTACATAAAGCTTATATTTGATGGTCCTTCATTTGTGTTTAACAAGTGTTTCTGAGCATTTGGTACATATATAGGTCAACTTCACCCCCTCCTCTCACTGCCCCCTCCAAGCCATGTAGTGTTTCTTAGCCCTGGGGCTCCACTTGGTAAACACGTGTTTTGGGTTCATATTGCAGCTGTTTGTACACGAATCCCTGACCCCAGCAAAGCGCAAGAACAGCGGAAATAGGATGTGCCCAGGGAGGCAAATCCTGTGAATTTTCCCAGACTTTTCGCAATACTGTTCTGTGCTTTTGCTATAAAAATTTTAAAGCAAGAAATTCTGGACACAGGAGGGGGAAGGCATTTTTCAATTCTCGCCTAGGGCGGCAAAACACCTAGAAACGGCCCTGGCAAGAATGATAGCTTTCCCAAGCCATTGGCTAAGGGTGCCACAGAGGGCTTTGCAGCCATATATGTTCAACCCTTAAAGCTATACACAAATACTCTATCCACCTCAATTGAGATGGCACGAGCCAAATATATCAAGAAGGAGATCGTAGTTATCCCCTTCTTTTACCTGAGGCCCAGGGACGGGAGCACCACATTCTGCTTATAATGTAGGTGGAATAGAATTTGGGATGGGAGGGATAACCATTGATCATGGAAGGCAAAGCCATTGGACGTCACAACATAACAGAGCTCAGGTCCTCATTACGACCTTTCCCATTCTCTTTTGGTGGCCTATGCGTCCTACAGATGTCCCATAGCACGGTATTCTTCGACAGCGTGCACACGTTCCCTAAATAAACTTTTAAGATAAAGGGACGTCAGGCTGCAGATCAAATTGAGTAAATCCTTCGGGTGCCTGGCTGCGACATAATCGTGCTCAGCGTGAGGTCAGAGGTCATGGATTGATTCGAATGCTCGGAGTAAGAAAGAAGCGTATGCATTCGTGGCTACTGAAACCCCTAACCTGCTGACCCGACTAAAGCACTAATTCCCAGATTACCTAAACACCATTAACTCAGACCTCTATTCCTCGTTCCAATCTTTAATTATGTTGTGAAATTAGAATGTGTAGTCTCATGACGGAGACTTTCTCCTTCAAAGTACATAACTGCCAAGTTTCCAGATTGCTTATGTGTGACATTTCCATGGTTTCAGTGCAAGTATGAGTGACATTCTACTGCCAAATGTGTGACACTTTCTCGCAAAGTGAAACCAAGCAATGAAGTGCATGCAAAAAGATACATATCAGAAATAACACCCTTCTGATCAACGAGGTTGTTCTAAAAACATTTTGAAACTGCTGTACAACTCCTGAAATGGAAGGATAACACTTGCTTTTTAATGAACACTAAATAGCTCCACGTTTTGCAGCAGCTTGTCTTATATTGTGTGTAATACAATTTTAAAACAATGTTCATATTCATAAAGTTTCAGTTGCAGGATGGGACCTCGTAGCACTATGTAACAGAAGTCACTATTTCCCAAGCAGGAGTAATTTCTGTTTCTCTTTGGTTTCACACAAACTCTCTGCAGTGATTGCATTAACCAATTGAGATAACACAGGAGATTTCTGCTTCAGGGTGATCCTTGGCAGCCCTTTTGAATTGATGTGCTCCTTGCATTATTGATTGACCTCTTCATTTTACGCCAGTAAGGCCCCACTCACCCACTATCCTATCTTTATTCTGTAGGTGGGGCAGATAGAATCACTCTGAGGCTCTGTCCATGTGTGATCCTCTGCATCGCTGCGGAGACTAATGCACACCATACTTTCACCATACTTTATACATAGTCTACTTTTTGGCACCCCCGTGAAACCACTAGTCTGCCTACTCTGAGCCACAAAGACGACCTACCCACTTGTACCACAGGTAGAACACACTGTATATTCCTACTGATCAGAACAGGTTATCTCCCCCAAGCGCCACAACCCCCCCCCCCCAACATGTGTCTTTCCTAAAATTAACCATCCTATAGGTGCTACGTAACAATTCATTATCACCAGGAAACACTATTAAGTATTAAGTATAGGGCACATTGGCTGTAACTGAAAGGGGGATGTGCAGGGACAGGTTTTAACCTGTTCCTTGCTTGTTGGCAAGGTACAGTAGCCGGGACAGGGTGTCTGTCCTACATCAAAAACTGCAGATACCACATTGCAGTGAAAAGTTGCTTTAAAAATGGTGTCCAATTGAATCTGATAGAGAAAATAGGGGTCTAAGGATTGTTTTGCGTGTACATAAATAAAAGCTGTGCTGGTGTTAATGAGAGACCCATAGCCAAACATGCCAATTTAGCCGACAGCATGCTGTAACTTGTAGTTTCTATTATAAGTTTGAGTCTATAAATTTGTACGTGTACACTGCAATTAGTTTTAAAGAAAGCAAGGCACTCATAAAGGCAGGGGAAGCTCCTCCGCTAAGGAGAAGGAGCATCACACCACTGCTGTGACCAGATCAAAAAGGAAAAAATAAAATGATAATAACGCTTTGTTATTATCATTTTATTTTTCCGTTGTTCTGCTGGTTAGGGGCGGAGCTGGGCTGTGACAGGAGCAGGGGGAGGAGTGGTGAGCACTCTCTTAAGTGCGCATGAACCGGCCAAACTGTCATGGGCACTTTGCATGCTCTCCACAAGGCTGTGTTGTACAGCCTGGGAGGAAAACATGCAGTCTCCCAGTCCCTCTTTGAGCGCCGAACCACGATGCTCAGACCAATCACAACACTGCTATCAGCAGCGTCATACTTGGCTATGGGAGCCTGGGTGCTTCCTGTTCCTGTTCCTGCTTCCTGCCCCTGGAGTCCTCAAAGCTGGCGAAGAGGACTGAAAGGCGGTGGATGGCAGGCAGATTAATGATTCTTTTGAATTTCTTTAATTCCCTCCCCCACCCCGTGACCTGCCCCCCTCCCCACTGCTGTTAAGTAGCAACCGCCACTGCGTAAAGGCCTTACACATCATATTCAGTGTTCATTTATAGAGGTGTAGATAGGTGCGGCAGGTGCAGTGGAACAGTGGGGTCAGATTTGAGAGAGCCCGCTGGATCCCAGGTACGTCTCTCTTTTATTACCGAACCTGAGAGCGGGAAGGCCCATTTCCCTTGCTTGCACTTGGGTCCTTTTTAGGTCTCGGGACCATCCGGTCTGCCGAAGGCAGAACCGGAAGTCGAGAGATTTAATGACTTGGAGAAGAGGGGCTTGAACCCGCCCCTCTTCTCCCCTGTTCTCCATTGGCTGGCCTCTTGAATGCTGGCCAGCCATTGGAGAAGAGGTCCCGTCACTCAGATCAGGCCCCGTCCTTTTCGGATCGGGGGGCGTGTTTTTTAAAGAAAGTCTCTTTTTCTCCTCCAGCCAATGGCTGGAGGAGAGAAAAGACAAACACGCCCCCGAATCCGAAAAGGACGCTGCGTTTCTCCGAGGCATTTCTGCTCTGCCTCGGAGAAAGGCGGTGGTGTCTTCCGGTGCCCTCGGCTTGTTTCATTAGCAGGCAAAACCGCTCTCTTCGGCCCGAGTGGCTTCGGAGCTCGGGCAGGGCACGGGTGTTACACTGTATTGCTGGCATGTCGGGTGTGAAGTGTGCAGCCGTTCCTGTCTTTTTTTTTAATCGCGCATCACTAGCTGTCGGCCCCCTGCTGCCCAGCCCCGCAGCTCAGCAGAGATCAGTTTCTTTTAAAGCGATTCTCCAGCCTGAGCCTGGGGGCCTACAGAGGGAGGATTCCTCGCTGTCAGAGTGACACGCCTGCGGGACTTTCCCTCACCGATCCATCATGAGAGTTCCTCTGGAGCCCTCCGCTACAGAGCCCCCTTTGTGGTAGTGCCCCCTGCGCGGGTCCTTCACGTGTTCTTCGTGACCGCTCCGTCAGTGCCCTCTTTCCAGGGCGCACTCAGGACGTCCGGCTGCAGCGCCTCCTTGGCACCACTTACTCCCTGCGCTCTGGATGACAGCGGCTCCCCCAGCGCCTCCGGTTCGCTGTAACAGCGGCTGCCCGCTGGGGCTCTTCCGTTGAGGGTGTGCTCTTGCTTCAGCTGTCCCGACACTCGCCTCAAGGACCGGGCGCTGCCTCAGGCCGGTGAAGCGGTGCCGCGCCCCCCAGTGGCGGGGCGGAGAGTACCTGCGCGCCCATGCAGCCCGCGGCAGAGGGGGGTGGCGGGAACAAAGACGACGCCGGAGGCGAGGAGGAGCAGCAGCGCAGCCCGAGCCTCACGGAGGAGCCGGCCGTCACCTACCGGGACTTCGTGAGCCGCAGCTACGTGGAGCTGATGAGCGTGAACCAGCACTCGGTGCACGCTCTCAACTGGAGGCGCCTCTACCTCAGCCGCGCCAAGCTCAAGGCTTCCAGCCGCACCTCGGCGCTGCTCTCTGGCTTCGCCATGGTGAGGCTCTGAACGTCTGTCCGTCCGTCTGTCTTTGCGTATCTTCACTTGGCCGTCGCTGTGTGTATCTCCAATTACGTGTTCTCCCTGAACTACTTCTGTCACTGTCATGCATGAGTGCATGTTCATATGGCTGTTTGTCGCCCCGACTTTCCTCCACTCTCTCTTTAGCTCATTTTATAAATGTGCTCTCACTGATCAGCACTATGTCAGTATGACTGTTCAGAGGCGTAACACAAGCCTCTAAGGTCCCTGCGGTGCGTGTGTGTGGGGAAAGCCATTTAGGGAGCCCCATCCCATTCTAGTCCCCCCTATTGAGCCACGACCAATTAATATCTGTGAGTTATGGGAGGGTGGGGGGGGGGGCTCCCCACAATCTGCAGGAGGGCCCCAACAGTTTGCGTTACAACACTGACTGTTAGGTGTGTATATCAGTCGGTGACTGTCCCAGTGTGTGCGCCTCTGTCAATCTATAGCTGTGTATCTCTGTGTTTCTTAGTATAAAAGCTCAATGGTGTGTGTTAACATGATGGTTACTGGTTCCAATCCTGCTGCTGTCACTCCGTTTTTAATACTTCTGAGGTCGGTAAAATGAGTACTATCGAGTTGGGTCATCACCAGGGCTCCTGGAAATCTGCATTTTATTTCGCCCTGACGTTTTTTTGCCTTATTATGGATTTGCGGCATTTGCCACATAATCCATCATCTGCTACTAATCTGCAAATGTGTACAAAGAAAATCTTTCTAGCTCAAACTGATCAAAAGTTACTAAACACACAGTAGCTTGTTGCCTCTTGCTTATTGCTGAATTTGGGTGCTAAACTAGTTCAAATGAGGTGAAACCTTTGTCCAGATAGTGTTAACCCCTGTAAAAATGTCAACATAAAGCTATCGTAAAATGTGCTGCGTTATGCTGCTTGATTGTCTTTTCTTGCTGCATAATTTAGTCGCACATGCAACATAATTTGGTCCTTCCCTACTACATAATCCCAGAGGCCCTCGTCGTGTTTAACAACTGTTTTCAACGCCTAGAGATCAGAGAAACTTTAGAGAGCGCTACACAAATTATAGAAATTATTCTTTGTCTGTTCCTACAAATCTCAGTGCTTGTTTACCCCAACTCTTTCTGTCTGTTCTTCTGTGTATAAGTTCACTCCTCTTTTCACTTTAAACATTCCATGAAAGCACCCAGGCCTCCCGCCCGTGCTATTGAACTAGGTTGGCGCAAAAAGACTAGCTACATTTATTTCAGAGGCAGCCCTTAGGGTACGGGAGGTGGGGACCCTTCTGGGGGTCCCCGATTATCTCAAGGATACATTATCTGATATGAGTCTCATGGGCCCCTCCCCATATTCTATAGGCCCCCCCCCCTCATGTTTTTTTTGTTATGTTAATGATTCATATATATCTGTATATGTCCATCCCTGTATATTCGTGACTGCGCGTCCAAGGTGTACCTGTGTGTCATACACATCTGTTGCGTCTATCCCAGTGTCTGTCTATGGGTAGCTCTGTCTGTCTGTCCGAGCACCTCTCTATGCTGGCCTGTCTTTGGTATCTTTGTCTGCCAATCATGTGCACTTGGTACTCTCAGAGTTACAGTCTGGAAGCTGGGTGTATTTCTGAACACATGCTATGCCCGGGCTGAATCTCGTTCTTGGAGCCTGGGGGTTGGGTTTGCGTTTCCTTTTACTAGTGATATTAGCTGCTGGGGTCTTTTCAGAACTTATGTTGTGCGAATAACCAACTCTTTTCGGCCAGGACAGTGCAGCCTGGAAGCCACGAGTCATATAGAATGTGAAAAAGGCTACTTTAATGAGGCAGGTTCAATCCGTAGGTAGACAAACCCTTGGCAATGTGCCATTCAGAATAATTTAAAGCCACAGCCTCACTAAGCATCCGCCTTCCCCTCCTGTAATAAGCGTTAATCATAACCTTGTAGAACATCAAAAAACTTTCATCTCGCCAAACCTACATTCATCCACACATCACTACGTTTAGGACTTGCATATGTCCATCCTGCTGCCACCCCTGGCACTTTCAACCTGAGTCTCAACAGAGGTCTGATGTAGATCTCGGTGGACGGGTTACCCGTCACAACGGTGATGGATATTCCGTCCATGGATATTCCGTCCGCTGAAATACAAATTACAGAGGAAATAATGGGATTTATATTCCAGAGGACGGTATAACCGTCATAGTTGGCGTAACCCGTCCGCCGAGATCTGAATCTGGCCCTAATGCCCTTAAAATCTTGACATCCTGTCTAAAAAAAGCCACCCTACCTGCACACCTGCTAATCGGCAACAATATAACCATTTCCATACACAGTTGCGCCCTGTCTCATCAAAACAAGACCCATCAATAACCAAGTAAAATCAAACCCTTACAGTCTGCTGACTGAAGGGGGGGTGTCACTGCCCCTGCTGACTATAGGCTGTACTTCACTAGAACAAAGGAGGGGTCAGTCCTAACTTCCTGTTCCTTTGAAGAGTCTGGCTCCAGCTGTCTAACCTCCCCACCAATGGCAGCCCCTGTGGTCACTGGACCACTGACACACCACCCGCCCGAAAAGCCCAGGGTGGTAGGGCTCAAAATCACCCACGCCTCTCAAACCCCCTTGGAGTTGACAAGGTGCCGAAGGCAGAACCGGAAGTCGAGAGATTTAATGACTTGGAGAAGAGGGGCTTGAACCCGCCCCTCTTCTCCCCTGTTCTCCATTGGCTGGCCTCTTGGCCTCTTGAATGCTGGCCAGCCATTGGAGAAGAGGTCCGTCACTCAGATCAGGCCCCGTCCTTTTCGGATCGGGGGCGTGTTTTTTAAAGAAAGTCTCTTTCTCTCCTCCAGCCAATGGCTGGAGGAGAGAAAAGACAAACACGCCCCCGAATCCGAAAATGACGCTGCGTTTCTCCGAGGCATTTCTGCTCTGCCTCGGAGAAAGGCGGTGGTGTCTTCCGGTGCCCTCGACTTGTTTCATTAGCAGGCAACACCGCTCTCTTCGGCTCGAGTGGCTTCGGAGCTCGGGCAGGGCACGGGTGTTACACTGTATTGCTGGGATGTCGGGTGTGAAGTGTGCAGCCGTTCCTGTCTTTTCTTTTAATCGCGCATCACTAGCTGTCTGCTGACAACGGTGGACGGGAGCTGCGTGTCCAGTGCCAGAAAAGAGTAATGGGACTAAAACGCTGGCACCGACTTACCATCTCGTACCTGTGAGACACGTCGACTGCTCCTTGTGTGTGTAGTTTTCCGTGACGCATGATAGGCCTCGGAAATTGAGATAGCGGTACAAGTGAATCCGAGTAAGTTCTCATTAGCCACAACATACACCCCCACCCCGGTTTGCTTTTTAAAAAAAAAATATTTTTTTATAGTCTTTATTCTTTCTGGCAATAAAATCTTGGAAAGTATTTCCGGTTTCCTTAAACCGCAGGCCGATCGGGTTCGCGGAGTAATTGCTAGGCAACGTGGAATGCTGATTCAGGCTGACAAGTCGAGGTCCCTCCCATCCCGGAGTCAGGCCATGCAGCACTGCAGCTCCCAGCGCCGCGGACCTTGAACTGCCGTGGGAGAGCGGGGCTGGGCTTGGAAAGGGACAGCCGGGGCCCACGACACTTAACAGGGCGACGTGGGGGTCCAGGTTCGGCCTCTGGCCCCGGGAGGTAACTGCAGGACGGGACGGACCCTTTGAACACGCACATCTCCCGGGAGGATTCGCTTACCGTGGGCTGCCGCACTTTTTGTCTGCTACAAACTCTTGTGGTTTAAGGCAAAGATGGTGGGGCGCAGACTGCAAGGGGGGAGGGGCGAAAGCAGAGGGGGAGACCAGGGTATCCGGCGGGGGGAGGAAACATAGAGGTGAATGTGGGACACAATGACAAGGGGGCGCACTCACAAACTGTGTAACAAGAGGGCAGGGGCGCCTACTGAAAAATGGTGGGGTGCAAAAGGAAGAGATGGGGCAAATTAGAGGGGAATCACAAATACAGTGGGGGAGCAGCTGGGAAACAAAAGAGGAAGGGGAGATAACACAAGGAGGCAGAGAGGAGGCAGCAAGGGGGCGGCGAGGCGGAGTCACAAAAGATGGGTACGTCAACATACGGGGTGGGTTGGGGAGGGCACGGGGAGGTCAGAATACGAAACAATACAGTACTGTAATTATTGTTATTGTTGCGTAGCACTCTTGTAGCGCTCAGTGTGCAATTATTCTGGCATCAGGGCGCCTTTCGTGGTGGGAGGTCCGTCTTGCGACATATTGCTGTAAGGTGGTGTCACGTATGATCAAGCATGTGCTTCTCATGTAGAAATCTCACATTCCCAAGGGGTTCTTTCAAACAGTGCATTCTAGGCGAAATGGGCCAGTCATAGCGCTTACAATTTGACAGATTTTAAAGAGCACTTAAGGGGGTTTAGTACTAAACAAACAGGCAGTACTGCGATGTGTTGCATTCTAAATGGTTTCGGGTCCTTTGATTTGCGTACAGTCGTGACCCCCTGCCCTGAGTGCCCGGATGCGTGGACTTGACATCCGGCTTTTGATGTTGCCCCAGCCTTGCTCTAATCTGCTGTGTGCCTAGAAGCCTGGGCCTGTCACCTCACACACGTGACGGAGGGGTGCATCGTTGTGACAAGACCCTCTTTTCTCTGTCACTGTTGTGGAGGCAGTGTTTAATTCATTTAAAAAAACACAAGTGCCAAGGCTCTCGTCAGGAGGCCATTGCAGCGTGCACCGCACATTGCCCCTGCCATGCTGCCAATGACAGCACCAACACAACTACTGCAAGTTTTACAATTCGGACCATTCCAGGCCCCAAAGCCTTAAAAATGGCTTGAGTGACAGGTAATAGTCATTTTTAATATATATTGAATTTATAATTAAACTGTTGTTGTGGTCATCTCAGACAGCGCCACCTTGTGGCAAACTGCCAAAAGCGCTGGTGTTGACAAGTGCCAAGCACTGGAAACCACCGGCTCAAATGAAGCACTAAGTGGAGGCATACTGGCTCCCCCATTCCACCTCTCCTCACTCCACAATGGATCCCACCGGCCTCCATTTCTCTGGCTCACTCACAAACACCATACATGTACCACTCAAGCCACAAGGGGAAACATGCATAGCACACGCTTGGGGCTTTCGTGCTAGGATCTGATTAGTGCATAGAAGCACAACTTTACACAAGTGAGCGGGAGCTGTGGTGGCAGTCACTCTTAGTCACTTAGCACAGTTTTCCCCCAAATACATCCGATGCGTCTCAGTCAAGGTGAGACAAGGTGAGACTCCAAACTTGCTGTTGGCTGTCCTGAAAGCTAAGACCCATGAAGAGGAGAAGGCCAGGGAGTTTGAGAGAAAGAAGCAGATGTCAGCTCGCCAGGAACAAGAGTAAAGGAAGAGGGAGAGACAATAAGAACGCGCCCACGAGGAGAGAACAAGCATTTACAATGCAATGGTCTCGGCATTGGTAAAGTTAGAGCTATTGGCATTGCTCATGACATTATTTTTGTTTATGTTTTTGTTTTTAAAACATTTAAAGAAACGGCATTGTCATGAGCAATGCCAATAGCTCTAACTTTACCAATGCCGAGACCATTGCATTGTAAATGCTTGTTATTTAGACTGTGGGCACAGCTGACACAAGAGAAAGAAGGGTTGGTTAAAGCTTGGAAATTTCATGAAAGCTGGTAGCCACTGCAGTTCTGTCAGCCCCTTGATAGGCTCAGAATTAGGACACATTCCCACAGCTGAACTTGACTCATTAAACCCATCTTATCACAGGAAGCAAGTCGAAGGTTTCCTAGAGAGCACACTGCCTTGGAAATGCCTCGGAGAACCGCTGATATCTTGGCGGTTTGATGCACCCAGCGGAAATAAGAGGCAGAAGTAACCTTTCGGACTGTCTGGGCCAAGTTCAAAAAGATATTTAAATGTGTAACTTGAACTTACACCTGCGACTGCCATGATTTGAAAATGCAAGTTTGCGCCTTGTATTAAGAAACTGTACTTTACAATTGTCTATGCACCCATGTACTATTACACCAGTATAGCATAATGTGGGAGTAAATCTGCTAATCCCCCAAAGCTAGTCAGGGAGCTCTATAAGCGTTACTAATGCATTTTAATGCAGTGATGCGGACACTAGCATTAAGATACGTTAGTTTAACCCCTAATGCGTGGTACTTGGCAGGGGTGAAAGTACTTTCTTGTTCAGTGAGGAAACCTGTCCAACAGAGAAAGCATATGCACCTCTGTACCATCTTCCAGATTCCTAGGTACTTCCCGCAAGGCAGTACCTATGTCAGGCGAAGGCAGCACCTGTGAGTGAGAATCAGAACTAGGAGAAGAAAAAGATGACTGAACAATGATTATTGATAAGTAATCTATACATTTCCCCTTCACCTCTCTTTCTCGACACAGTCTTTAATTCGCGAGGGTGTACCAGGAAGTAAGAGAGGCTTTGAGTGACGCTGATCCAAAACTACGGCTGACAGGTCTAAGTTGGAAAAAAGGTTCATGTGGTAAGAACTGCCTTACCAAAGAGTGGCCCACCAGTCCTGCTCACCTTTTAAAAAAAGTGAACCATGATTGTGTGCGGGGATGCCCATGTAGCTGAATGGCAAATGTGTGTGATGGACACACTGCCAACATCTATCCAAATCTCCTCCATATCTTTAATAGAGCAATCCCGAATGATCTGGGGTAGAGGTGAGATTAGCTGCTTGTGTGCAAGAATTATATTTTTCCCAAGCCATTGGCTAAGGGTAGCCACAGAGGGCTTAGTAGCCATATGGTCAACCTTAAAGGCTATAAAGAAATACTCTATCCACCTTAATTTAGATGGTACGAGCCAAATATATCAAGATGGATATCACAATTATCCCCTTCTTTTACCTATCTGAGGCCCAGGGACGGGAGCACCACATTCTGCTTATAATGGACGTGGAATAGAATCTGGGAGCGGAGGATAACCATTGACCATGGAAGGCAAAGTTGTTGGACATCACAACATAATAGGGTTCAGTTCCTCATTGTGTCTGGCTGAGCTGTTGTCGCTATAACTTTAGAAGAGGACCTTCAGAAAGCATTCCGGCAGCACCTAGGAGTGCCAATTTGAGGAGCAAGAGGATCTTTCACACCAATGGGAGGCCCAGAGAGGAAGGAGAGAGGTATTAGGTGGTAAAGAGATTGATAAACGTTTAAGAAGTCTGCGGGCATAAGACTAGATTACAGATAAAACCCCCCCCCCCCCAACTTCTCTTGCAGGAAGCAAAGAATTGTTATACGTCTGAATGGGAATGTTTGAAGAACCTTATTCAGGTACCAGGTAGAAAAAGAGCCGGATGCAGCATCAATGTCATCTTTGCAGATGTACTTTTGGTGATCAGCCCTATCCTTTCAGTTTCCAACCTGCAAGTCATGGTCTCTTTAGGGTCTTGAAATGCAGGTCTGGTCTCTGCAAGGGGGAGGGGAAGAGTCACACCCCATTCTATCAGGCACGAGTTATCAGGAAGGAATGTGCCAACATGGAAAATCACTGGAACTAGGGGGTAAAACGATCTGGCCATTTGACCATTGGAAGATGAGGAAGCTTATTCCATGCCTGTTAGTACCTGTAACTGGAGCAATAGTAGAAAGCCGGTATCTCTGATGAACAGGAACAAGTGAAGCCATGACTGGGCAAACTGGTAGGAAGTCTGCCAAAAAACCTCATTGCCCAGGGAAACATTTGTGATCATTGGGAAAACAACAGAGAATATCTGCCAAATCATTCTCTACCAGTAGGATATAGGATGCCAGAAAGGACACAAAGTTGATATTAGCCCAGTAACAGATTAGGCAGGCTTTAGAATGTATGTATCCTGACAGTTGATAAAACATTTCATCACAATTTTGTCTGTCTGAATCAATTCTACATCCCCTGGCATGGGGAGTGGATTCCAATTGGAAGAAATGACAGCCTTGTTTCTTGAGTATATAGTCTGAGTTGACCCCCTGCCAAAGGTCACTCCCGAACCTTTCTTGTTTTGTCCCACATAAACCTTGTGTCTTTATCATAGATTTACAAAGATATTGTCTGGGTGAGTGTAGACTTTCTAATATTAACTCCAATGAGATATTTTTGTAAATAATATTTAGGACACAATGTTTATCTCAGGCGATATTCTGGCAACAGCATTCTGGTACCAAATTCCTTCTGGCATCTGTGGTGATGAACTGAAGATTGTAGTTGATCCGGAAGATTCATCTACAGCGATGCCACTTGTCGAGCTTCTCCTTTCCTGAATCAGGCAAGATGTCATTAGGACAAGGGTTTCCCAGATCCAAGAGTCTGGAGGACATTGAGAGACCATATGGTGAATAAGAAGACTCCCTTGGAATCATACTCATTGTACTGTGTAGACTGAAGCTGCCATATCCACTAACCTGGACTTGGAGAGGATATGGAGAGACTTCCCAACAAAAACAAAATCTCAAAAGGAGCTAGAGTGTCAGGGGTCCTGACTCAAGGCAGATATACGTTGGTCTGTTTGTTCTAAAGGCTGCCCCAAGTAATTGTATGATTTGGGTTTGCTCAGAGGTAGATCTTTTTCATGTCAATTTTTCAACTGAAAATCTGAGTAATTTTGATATGGTGTGATGATTTGTTGTGAAGTAACTCATCCTGTCTTCTAAGTAGGGTGGGCATGTGTACACCTCTAGTGAAAGCTGATGAACTTTCACACAGATAAATCATACATACTGTGTCTAAGTTGCTTATTACAGGTGACTCCAACCCCCAAAATGGACATGGTGTAGATTTTTGCTTTTCAAAAAAGTTTGAAAAAAGGGGCTTATTTGTGGAGCACAGCTTTCACAATAAGCTACCTAAAATGCTATAGATTTACATGTACTTCTTGGGAGCAGTAGTAAAACGTTCCATTAGTTTATGGTCTTAAATACAAGTCCAGGTGGTGGGGGTTTCCCCCCCAAGAAAGTGTTGAAAAAAAAAAGTGTCTGCAGTGCACAATGTTCAGCACAATTGTCTGATGATATTTTCTAAAACAAAACATACATTTTACAGGCAGTTCAAATAATCCAAGTGCTTCCCCTATTTTATAAAATATATGAAATACCTTCCTTCAGATCCTTCTTTCATTTTCTTCAATATTCTCTTCCTGACCGTTCCAAATGGGCCTGAATGTGAAAAGATAGGAAAATAAAACTTTATACAGCCCTTACAAACTTTCAAGTTCTCAGAGTTATGTCATAAACCACACAGATCTTTTTAAAATGTAGTTATTTATTTTGCTTTAAAATAAAAACATTCACCAAAGTACACAGGAATTAAAATTCTATGATCTTGGTGGTACATGGGTTGACAAGTATCATAGCCGTGCGTTAACAAGCACAGCCAATATTAGTGAGGGCTGGGAACATATACTGGTTATAATATTTTCTCTATCAACAGGGCAGGATCTTGCAAAAAATTTAGAAGAAACACTTGGGATGTTATGTCACAGTAGGGAACTCCAATACATATATCAAATATAGCTATACACCACATAATAAATCATAGTCTGTTCTCAACATGTTATATAGGAGACATGTGTACAATCAGCCCTTCATAATTGACCAAGTTATAATATGACACCGTTCAGGTATTGCCTGAGGGGTCCCCAGATATCTATCGGTCTGAGCTGAGGGACATTTCCACATGTCCTTGCCGTGTTGCCACAATAAGCAGCGTCCTTAAGTAAATCTTTTATAGTCGAGTTGGACCCTTCATCCATGAGCATAAAAGTTGCCACTGGGCCAGCAGCAGTACCATACCCATTATCCTTCTTATGAATCGAGGGATGGGTTTGACATAACCTAGCAACAACAGCCTGTGGGAGCCGCCAAAATGAATTCTGATTATCAGGCCCACATCTCTTGATATGGCCTCCCAGTAGGATTTCATCGGTCGGCACACCCATGCTAGGTGGAGAAATCCACCAATCCAGCTGGAACAGCAGGGACATTGAGACAGCCTGTTAGAGTCTATGGTATGAACGAGATTAGGAGTGTAATAGATTCTACAAATAATAAACAGTTTGTGTCCATATTTTATTGAGATGGATTTGGTTTGTGAGCAGCAGTATGTCCATTCTTGTTGCTGAGGTCTTCGTCTAGGTCCCACTCTCACTTAGATTGCACCACGTTGTCTGTATGTGGGATGCTATCAGTGTATAACTTGTACAGTTTAGATAACCAACGTCGAGTGGTTGGTGTCATTATTGTAGGAAAGTGCCCCGTTTTTACATGGTCAACCCCACTTTTTGCTTGGCATTTGATGCAATTTTGACAGAAGTGCCTGGGGTTCCTGCTATCCAGGTCTCCAGTGCCATGCCAGACAGATCACTTTCCCAAAAACCGAGCAATTGATCCACCAATTTGCAATATCTTTAGCATCCCCTGCAAGGCCCCTAGTAAATGATACCCCTGGTACCCAGGGCAGGGAGGCTAAAGAGGGACCCTAAGTGCTGCAGCATGTATTGTGCCACCTTAAGGGGCTCCTCAATATACTCATGTAAACTGCCATTTCAGACTGCGTGACATGGTGCAGAGAAAAGTGAAGCCACGACATGGCACACCTCATGTGTGCCATGCCAGCAGACACTGCATGTAATATAAGTAAGTCACTGCTACAGCAGGCCTTACAGCACTAATGCAGGGTGCATTATATTACATGTGAGGACATATCTGCATGAGCAGAATATGCCCTTGTGATATCCATGTTGATTCTTGGACACTGCCAGTGAACGAGAAAGCCATCTTGAAGTATAAGAAATGGGGACTGATGATTCAGAGTTCCCCAGCTACATGGCTTCACTGAAACTAAAGATGTTTGGTAAGCCCTCGCTAATTCCAGTGATGGATTTATTAGTACATACACCCAGAGGGCACCTTAGAGGTGCCCCATAAAAACCTACAGATCTCTGGTATACTGGCTGACTGGTGTAGCCTAACCTGCCACCACAGGTCGGCTTTTGATTCCCTACAGGTGAGAGCCCACGCTCTCTGAAAATACAAACAGTGCCTTCTCCGGCCGGAGGTCTAGTCACCTCTTCCAAGCAGGATGGCTAAGTAATCAGCATATCAAGGCAGAAGGCTTCAAAGGCATCTGCCACCTTTGATATACGACCCAGGCTTTTTCCCCAGACAGAGGAAATACCACCGGGGCCCATTTGGCACCAGGACAGGTGGGAAAATGAGGTAGTTAGGAGGTTTGTTACCTATCAGGCTAACAATGTCTAGAAAAAATGGCAGTGGCAAAGAAAGACCTAGTCAGCACCTCCGTAAAAATCTTCCAACCATATTTCAGGGATAAAGAATTGTTTTGGCGTGCTCTATGTAAGACACTGTGCCATTAATCAGTGTTGTCTTATATGAAGAAAACTTCCCCATACATAATATAGCTATATACAAATTACAGAGCACAGCCACTTATATGTATTATGACTGACCTTGTAGTCAGTATGATTTTAATAAACCCACATTGGCACAATATAAGTAATATAAAGCAAATGTTCATAGCAATTTAACACAAAGTAGAAAATCTTTAAGAGTCTTGATTCAGTTGACTCGAAGTACGTATTGTAGAAGCAGACAGCCGACACGTGTTTCGTCGTTTAATACGACTTTTTCAAGGCTCACAAAGTATTCCTAGAGCAGTGGATGAAAATATTCCTCGAAAGCCTCTAATATTTCAGAGGATCCGCAGTACACAACATCAGTGTAGACCTTCCGTTTTATAGCGCATAAGACGAGACTTAAAACAATCTCTAATGGCACCAATAAATCTCTTGCAGATGGTGCGTCAAAGTTGGGTTTTAGAGTGGTCTCAGATTTATTCTTGAATGTGTGTCTCATTTATTGCCTCTCTGATTACAACAAATGCTTAGCACTGCCCATCTGATAAGCCTAAACTGCTCACCTACACTACCACAAAAGAGCGCATTTAGTAATATAATTTTTGCCTCTGTAAACCAATTAGGGTTGCCTGGACTCTCTACACAGTGTACCTCATTTTGGTCAACAATATAGAGAGCCAGATTCCTAGTTATGAGTTGTGTTGGGAAGAGTGGGGACGCTGACAGTCCTCAGGGAAAGAGTGCTACAGGTTTGAAGTTGTGTGCCTGAACTTGTAATAAGCAAATATGTCCAGAGCTGCCATCTGCCTGCCACCTCTGAATTGTTTCAGAGGAAGGAATTTTCTATCTCTGACAAAATGCCTGTTTCGCATTGTTCACTCTGACAGGCTATTTATGATATGACTCCTTGGTAAAGTATGGACAGGAGGACTGGGTTATTGGCAGTTTTGAGAGCTGATGAGTAGGGTCAGTCTAGTTAAACCTCTCCAGCCACAGTCCAGATTGACTAGCTAGTACATAATACAGTTTGTATCAACTGGGGGGGTTTGGCAAGTGTTAGAGTGCTTATAGTAATAAAGTCTCCTGTTGTGACTTAGGGGCATATTTATCAAGGGTTTTGCTTTGCCCTTGTGCCAGGCAAGGGGGCGCAAGGCGACCCAAAACCTACAGCGAAATTTACCAAGACATGCAGGGCCACCTTGCGTGGCCCTACGTGGCTTGGTAAATCTGCAGTAATGCAAGGCAGGGCAAGTCACTGCCTCACGTTACTCTGCCCATGGATGCATTCCAGAGGGTGGAGCGTGGGTGTTCCAACGCATCCACCCAGGGTTTCTGAAGCATTCCCAGATTTACCAATACTGGTAGACCTGGGAATGCATCAGAATGCTACCCCTTCCCAGGAGAAGCATAACAAGGAGAAATATCTTTATTTCTCCTCATTTTTATCTCTTTCTACGTATGCTGCAGTCTGCACCATGGTGCAAGGGTGCCTGCGTTGGCACAAGGAAGCAGTATGTGCGCCAACAGAGAGCAGGAATGTGCCATATCTTGATAGATATGGCTCATCCCTGCCCTCTCTCGTCTGACCTGTTCAGGTCCAAGGATTGTGGCGATTACTGTCACTGTGAGACGGGTTTTCAAAATTATAAAATCAACTGACAGCTGTGTGTGCGAAGGCTCGCTGACTTATTTGCAACTGAAGCCAAACCTGTGGCACCGTTCGGTTTTTAATAGTTTGCGCACTGATTAATACATTTGCAGCATTGGATGGCGAAAGGGCTTCTTCCTGCTTTCCCCGCATGATGGGAGCACAATTAAATAACAACGATTTTGTTTTTCTTCTTCCTTCATACTGAAGAGGCCTGAAGGGTTTGGCTAAAACACATTGGCCTTTTAGAATGGTCCAACTAAATATTACAGGGTGCATATGATTTGAATACACATAAAATTTATTTTAAGGGCTCTGTTGTTCCCTCGTGTGTATTTTAATAGTGGAGGACCTTCCGCATGGACTTCTATGGACCATTGAATATTGCAGCCATATATATCTAAAAAGTCATTGTGTATGGAAGAGAAAATCTTTATGTATATGATATATGTTGTTATGTTTTATCAATGTATTTAAATGTTTGTCCACAAAATAAATAATTTTGGAGATATGGAATTGGTGTCTGCTCGTGAGTTTAGAAATAAACCAATACAGGTGGTTGGGATAATGATACCCAGCTATAGAGATTAATTAATGTTTTCACTATGAGAATGGCCTGTTGAATTTGTTCCCGCACATTACTTTGTTTATACAAACTGTCGTTCACACAGTGCAGCAAGATATCTTGTTGCGTTGCGTGAATGAATGATAAATATGGGCCTTCATCTCTTTCGGTGTGTATGTAAGGAGCAAGGCAACTGCGGTCCAGGGGTGGCCACAGAAAGACCCTGTCGACCGGATCAGCATCCTCAGCATCTTCAACGTCTTGTAGTCCTGTAGCCAGGACCACTCAATTGATATCGATAGGAGATTGCCCATAGAGGTTGGAACTGGACTGGAGACTGCTTTGACTGCAAGATAACTGTCCTGCTAAGCCTTGCTGGCCCTTATGACTTGCTCCCTGCTGGAGTTGGCAGTCCAAAGCGGGCCGGAGTACCTGAAAACAACTTTCTAAAATGTTTTTTATTTATTTTTATAGTAATTGTTAACCATGGTAGTTGCCAATACTTATTTGCATTTTGACTGAAAAGCAGTGATTTATATTTTTTTAAGAATCTATGTCTTTGGGACCTTATGGTGGATTTTGTTCATTAAGGTGTCTAAAAATTCATACAAATAAGATCTATTTTTATAAGTTGGTGTGGATTTTCCTTTGTGGCACATTTCTTTCTTATTCAATTATGTTGGTACTTCTAAATGCTTTACACTTGTTCGAAGCCACAGCTACCCAGGATTTAACTTAGGTTTTATAAACAAGACCGACTGGGGACTGTTCCCAAAAAAGGTTTGTATGTTTATTGTAGGGTGAGGTCACACAACCACACCGAATAATAAACTGTATTTCCTCACAATGTAAAAATGTGGCACAGTGCCTTTTAATGTGGGATGTGATGGGAACACATAATCAGAGCGGAGTTAAGAACAAATCAAGGCACGTTGATCTTACTTTGTGCAATGCACATGAGGAAAATATCAATTATATGTGACTTATCGTTTCGTTTCTTACTTTGTAAATATCGTTTTTTACATGAAATTGACGCTCATTGAGCCACAAAGAAGCTTTTTTTCATATCACAGGTAAGATAACTATATTACTTGCAAACAGTACCAATTATCATCATGCTTCCATAAACTAAATATAGCAGTTTGAGCTGCAAAAAATCCACATTCTTTCAGTGTATACTGCTAAGCTACACTATTTACTTTAAATGTAGTTGCAAGTACACCAAAGAGACAGCAGGCATTCTTCTCATTCCATCAAAACAAGACTTATTTTACTCCAGTGTAGTCAAATATACCCTGATCTAGCTGTTCCAATACGTGTTTTGCCAAACGGGCATAAGCCAATTACTTAATAAGGGCTACTCTGAATATAAAATGGATGAGACACCAGAATCAACCTGCTCCACTCTATACAATTCCAAGCCACACTTCCATGAGCACTACTGCTTCTTATATTTTATTGGTCACCGTTTACACGATTTCAACTTTCCCATGCATTATGAATTCAGAGAAACCCAGATAATCTATCACCTCCGTAGCATGCCGTGAATTCTTCACATGCTACACTCCAAAGAAATTATATCTTTAGTTGCGACTCGCCTATTTATGTTTTGTATGTTTTATTTTCATTTTATTCCAGGTTGGTCCTTTTACATAGCATTGCATCATGGTACACCTCAATTAGGCTTACCATTAAATATCCTGGACCAGCATTGGATTCCATCCATTGTGTAGATTAGACTCCTTCTGGTCCTGATGAATTGCCACTTGATCTCCCCAGACTAACTTAGCAAGAAACACGTAGACCTCAAGTTTTATCTATCAGAGATCATTGCATCCACTGCTAGTCACAACTTTTAACTAGACAAGTAGACTCACTTATTAAAATTCCAGTTAGAGATGTACCTAGTCTATTTTAAACATCACCATGCTTCTATACACTCAATTACATCACCAATCTACACTTACTGGCACTACACCTCACTTCACATATGGCATTTGGGACTAAAAGATCTCCGATAAAGAGCCCCTTCGGGGGGCCATCAGGCATTGCAGGGCTGGCCCGATGAGGAGCATTGCTCTATGATGAAGCATGACACCCACATGGGCGTGTGAGAGCTTCAGTTCCAAAAGGAATGGACCCTGTGTACGTTTACTTGGACATTGACCGACCTGCTAATCTTTCCCTTCCTTCACAACTTTTTAAAAGAACTGCCTACTTTTTTTGACATAATTGATATTTTTGGGGAGTGTTTGATGGACCTACAAGTGCCCCTGGTCCCCTTTCTTTGCGATAATGGTGGCCAAATGGAACATAGCGCTTGAGCCCGAGTTTAAGGGACTGGAAGAGGTACATGGATTGGTGTATGCAGGCTGAGAGTGGTTTACGAGGGAAGAGAGTGTCCGTCTACATGGACTAAAATATGGGGAAAGTGGATTACATATATGGGGGAACTATGTGAACCTATTATGGATGCAACTCATGGAATTCTGTAACAGAAGGGATCTTGATTCAGACGTTACAATGGGGAGTGTTGAAAATACAGTGGATTATTGCCAGGTTTCTGCAATGTTGACCAGTTATCTATGTACGCCTGTGTCTTCGCCTTATACATCAGAATGTCACCAGTTGCTGTATGACTTCTTGTCGTATTTTTAAATAAAAAGCTGTGTAAAAATATATGTATTAATCCAGGTTGAGGCAAAATGTGGGATTTAATCATTGGCCTTTTCCTCTTATTGAGGTATTGTTGAATCTATGTAGCAGGAGTCCTCTCCTGGTCCTCTCATTCTGACTGACATTATCAGCTGACTGTCTACATTTATGTAGCACATACAGCCAAAATAGATCTTTGTACATTGCTTAGACACACTCAACATTTATATGATGACAGTAAAAATTATTATGCTAATTAAATACAGGACCGATAAAAAACTAAAATGAGTGTCTACAATTTAATAGGTGTTTATGAAAGATATGAGACTTTTATTTAAATATAGTTTTTTTCAAAAAGCTTACTCAAAACATGTACTGAATGACAACTCTCTACAAATTGTATTATAAATTATCACTAATAAACCGAGGCGACCAGGAGCCAGTTTTTTGTTGTTTAGATTTATACTGTGGAGCAGATGAATTAATAACCTGCTGGTGCAGGGATCACCACTTAGCCACGGGTTCTTCTAATCAAATACCAAGTCAAGACTAATACCAAGTCAAGCAAAGATCAAACAGATCCAAATCAAATGAACAAATGAACCGGTTCAATACAGATTTACCTCATGCGTAGACTTCGCCTCCCACCTGTCGATCCTCCCTGATCCAAAGAAAATCACCGACCGAAGGCCCCAGTCAAGGCTAGCAGCCGCCAGGAAGATCAGAGTTGGAGAGCTGAAAAATCACCTTAGACCACGAGCAACACTAATCTCATCAGGTGGTGCGCCCATCAGTGAAGTTCATCTTACCGACCGGATCTCCTCCTCAGGTCCGACTGCAAGCCCTTGATGAGGCCCTACGTTGGGCACCAATTTGTGGAGCATATTAATTAATAACCTGCTGGTGCAGGGACCACCACTTTGCCACAGGTTCTTATCAAGTAAGGAGGAATTGACAGAGGAGCGAAGTCAAACCATGGATAGTTTATTCAATTATTCATGAATGGGTCTCCATCCGACAAGTACCATCAAGATACCCAAGGATAGAACACACTGAACAATGGTTACATGGGTTTATATAGGGAAAATCACAGACTAGGAACGCCCAAAGGTAAATAGAGCTTTGGGAAGAACACACAAATGAGACCATCGGTAAGAATCAACAACCTTGGTGCCTTGTGTAACTTTCGCGTCTTGAAGCTACATAACAAGATATGCTTATCTGAACAAACTTTGTCTAAGGCCTTATCATTGTTCAAAATACACACAAAACCCACAGTGCAGACATCAGCTGTTCTTTTGTGCTGACTTTGCATGTTTACGCAGCCTACAATGTCTCAACTTAGATTTGTGACCTAATGTTTATGCAAGTGTGGTGTCAAGGATAGAGTCAGGCTGAACACAGGTCAAAGGTGAGCATGGATGAAGCACAGCTAAATTAGAAAACAAGAGATTCAGATTTTAAGGTTTCACAGTCCTTCCTTTTCAGCTGTGCTGAATACATTCTAGAAAGTACATATATTAATCATGTACATTAATATTCATTAGTTCATGAATTTCGGTGTGCATAATCATTTCTCTATTCAATTCATGAACATTGACTGAGGAAGGTTTAATACTATTACAAATGGCTATACAGGCTGTACATATTGAATGCAGCAACAACAAGTTAAAAAGATGGCCCCTATGATTGCTATTCCCATTAACAATTTCCAACCCCAAGTAGAGATAAGTCCCTGTAACCAGTCAGACCAGGACCATGTTCCTCGGTCTTGATCTATTTCTGCAGCTTTTTTGTGTAATTTAGAAATGGCATCATAGACAGAAGGGCGTGGTCAGGAATGAACACGCAACAGCTACTCCCTATGATGCGGCATGCTCCACCACGATCATCGAGCACTACATCGAGCACCATTCTATTTTGAAGAGTTACAATTCGTGTAATCTGGAGTTCTTCAGTAATGTTTCCTAGAGCCATTGCTGTATGATTAGTTACTGCTTCTACTACTCGGGTTAGGCATCTAATCTTTCTACTGTTTAGGGCTGCACCAACGAAGAAAAAGATTCCCAAATTAAAATCTACATATTGCTGCAAGGCTGTATCGGTCTGATATACTTCATCAATATTTATGGTCCGTTTTAACCTATTTAAAGAGATGTCATTAAATAATTTCAAGTCTTTGTGATAAGAGGCAGGTGCTAAAAACACAGGGGGAAGTAAGAAAGACATGAAACAGATGCCAGACCAACCAATTGGCAAATTATAGTATCCCTTGTTTCCACAGATAAAGTAGGTATTATGTGAGGACAAAAAACTACTGTTATTTGTTCCAGTAATGTTTAGTACTGTTGTACAGTCACTTTTTCCCACAGGCATACAGCCAATACTGCTCACACAAAGTTCTGCTTGGGCTCTGGTTACAGCGATAATAGGAGGTCCATTACCCTTGGCTGTTCGGGTATTGGGGAAAACATATCTGGTGGAGGAATTCCCTCAGCGATATTCCTCCATTTCCCATACAGTTCCTTTGGCTTGGAGATCTCCTTCTTCATCGGGGTAACACATTCTGTTCAGCTTTGCATTGAGTCCTCCTACATCATAGTCAGTAATGTTAGCAATATCAGAGGCCCACAACAGTGCAAACCAGGCTCTGCAGGAGCCGTTATGTGAAAATGGCAAGGAAATGAAAGGCGTTCCTCCCTTTCTCTGGTGAGCTGGCATCATTCCGCACACCCAACAGTTGGTGGTGTTCGTAGTGTTGTGCGTATGATGCAACATCTGAATGAAAGTGTTGCTGAGGTAGGACATGCGGTGCTTTTGTTCATGATAGGGAAGGGTATAGTACACGTGTTCTGTGGGGACAGGAGTAGTAACGGGCAATAGGGTTTGGGCCGGAATCACTTTCTCCTTTGTCCAAAAAACTGCTGCCAAGATTATCAAGAGTATGATCAGAGTCACCATACACAGAGGCTTGTCTTTGTTTTGCAACTGCAACTTGGATCCCAGTCTCTGCATGTCTCCTTCTCGGTATCGATACACTACAGGTCGGAGAGAGATCCAGGCAACACTGAACACATATCACAACCCCCTCTGAACCTAGTTCAGCCGATTCTGTGATCCCACCGTGTCGCAGCCGAACCGTTCCACTAATTGAAATCGGCCCTCCGGTATCTCTATCTGCTCCTTCCCTTCCTTGGTCGTAAATCGTACCTTGATGCCGACGGCACAGTTTGATCTAGGAACAGGGTGTCTTCGTTCAGAGGAGCAACGCTTTTCTGAGTCTGCAAGATGTCCTTTAGATCACTTCTGCTTTATGGCTGGAGAACAGTTGCTGTAATTCGTTTGCAGTGGGATACATGTATCCAGTGATGTCTGTTGGTGACACGGACAGCAGTTCGGGTTGCCAGCAGCACTCGCTCGATGTTCTTCCAACGAGGTTCCAGATTCTTAGAACGCTGGAAGTTCTTGAGGAGCACGAAATCACCAAGTTGGAGACCATGAGCCGAACCCTCTGATTTGTCTGGAATAGCTTCATGCACCTGCTGATGAATCAGAAACAATTTTTCAGTCAAGTTTCTAAGATAGTCACTCAAAACAGGGTACTGTATTTTTTTAATCATATTTGGTCTTGGGGGTCCCCATACATTCATAGGTCTACCAAAGACTATCTCGTAGGGAGAAAGTCCAATCTTACTGTGTGGGATTGAACGAACAGATAGCAAAGCAAGTGGCAAAGCATTTGGCCATTTAAGGCCCGTTGTTGCTGGAATTTTTGCCAATTTGAGTTTCAGGGTGGCATTGTATCTTTTTACTAAACCCGCTGCCTGGGGATAATTAGCAGCATGAAACTTCTGTTTTATCCCCAAACCCATCATTAGGTATTCGATTATCTGGCCAGTGAAGTGGGGGCCATTGTTGCTCCATAAAACTCTGCAAACCCCAAAACGGGGGAAGATCTCTTTTAATAGAACTTTAGCTGTTGTCAAGGCTGTGTTATCTTTGGTGGGACAGGCTTCCACCCACTTACTGAAGGAACAAACCACAACTAGTACGTATTTTAAATTGTTGAATCGTCCTAATTGAATATAATCCATTTGGAGTGCTTCAAAGGGAACCTGAGGTGGAGAAAATCCATCAGTAGGGGTTGATACTCCCTTCCCAGGATTGTGCTGTAAGCAGATCATACAATGTTTAAGCAAATGCTCAGCCGTTTTCCAGGTGAGTGGACTATCCCGGATTGGATTCAATTGGGAAATTATATTTTTGGCACTTACGTGAGCAGGTCCATGAGCCATAGTTACAAAAGGCAATACATCGGCATAGGGCAATTTCCATTTTAACATGTCTTTTGACCTCCAACATCCCTCATCATATAATTCTCCTTCCTTTTCCTATTCTGCCCTTTCCTGTTCAGTGGCTGACTGCTGTATGTCCTTAATCTCTGTATACATTTTCCCATGTTTCAACTTGGGATCGTAGTACATACATCTTACTAGCGAGTGCACTTGCGGTTTCTCGTGCAACTTCGTCAACAAAAGCATTTCCTTGTCCCACCCTGTCTGTAACTTTCTTGTGGGCACTACATTTGATAATGGCTACACTCTTTGGCAATGACAAAGCAGTAAGAAGACTGTTTACCAATTCACCATGTTGTATTTTAGAGCCACGGGAGGTTAGGAATCCCTGTTCCTTCCAGTGTGAAAACTAGCTGCAATAGCTGTTAGCATCAGCTAAAGCCATTTTGTTTGTGGCAGCCATTTTAGTTAGCCATGTGCTCACCACGTGCTTTCTCCCTCTTCACTATTGCCTGCCCTTGTATTCTGCTTTTGTCATCTGTTACAGTTAACTCTTTCAGCACTGAGCCAGAGCCTTGTACATGCTCAGAAAGACCTGTAGCTGTCAGGATGCACCTGCTCTTACTGTCAGGCTGTTTTAACTGATGTAAGGAGAAATGTCTTCCCTCCCACTTTATTGAGCAAGCAATTTTTGTATGCCCATATTAGTCAATAACTATTCTTGTATGTGCCAGTACCTCCCCTTGGTCTCATGCGGACTATTCCACAAATATATATATAAGACCCATGTTCTCTGTACTCCTTGTGGTGCCTCCTACATTGCCTGAGGGCTCTGTAGAGACGCAGTTCCACTCATGAGAAAAAATAAATACTTGTTTTAATATTCCAGCGTCCATGCCAATCTCTTCTTTGTTGGTTTAAGGACCAAGTGCATCAGTGAACCCCTAAAAAGTGTTTTTCTTTCTACAAATTGGCGCCCAAACATGAGCCTCATCGGAGAAGCAGCTATTCAAGGGAGTGGTCTTGACGGAAGACAGGAATCTACTGAGGAGGACAGGACAGGAATCTACTGAGGAGGTGCACAAGGAGACTCTTTGTCTTTGCAGACCAACGTGTTTTCCGGTTTTCCCGTTCTCTCCAGGTGTTAGCCACTCCTGACTGAGATTTTCTTTGGCGTGAGTATTTTAAAACGACCGTTAGGTCACTCAGAACTTGGCAGGTGGAGGTTGGTGACTTTGGTTTGGTAAGTTTGCTGTAGCAACACTTTTTGGAATGACTTGGCCAAGCTTTTGGTTTGTTTGTTTGTTTGCTGCAGCAAATGAAGGCAGGTAATGAGATTTTTCTCTAAATTTTGAAAACTTGAACGGCACCCATTGTGTTAAGTGTCACTTGGCGAATAATATTGTATATGCTACAATATTCTTAGCATGCCTGTTTCTAGCACACTTCGTAGAAAGTGTTGGTGTCTTGGAGGTACCAATATGTATTTAGAAAGTACTCAGCTGATTCCCCTAGAGGGCATACCTAAATTGGTTTAGGTATATTAAAAATGGTATTTCTTCCATGATGTATAGTACGCTATGGAATAAATATATATATATATAAAAAGGATCCTGATCTGTGCACTTGGTAAAATTCATAAGTGGTGATATGGAGCGCTTTTGAGTGTTCTGCCAGCCCAACTACTAATTTGGTGTACTTTTGAAAAAGGTCTGAGGCTTGAGCCTATTTAGGTCTTGCCTAGCGAACGCAGCGCATGCGCTGCTTTGCCTTGGCGAGACTATTGTTGTCGGTTTTGCTAGCGAAGGCAGACAAACCATGTGCGCGCACGGACAAGCGATGTGCACGCGCATGGCGTCTGCTCTCTGGTTTCTGATTGTCCTTGACGTGATCTCCCAGCTCGGCAGCGATGTCACTCATGCTCCCCTACCAGCGCCGCCGGCACACTGCCTTCCTGCTAATATCTGCAGCGAAAATCTCGCCTAGCTTTCTTCGGTAAATATTGATGTCGAAAAGGTGGTGTTAACCATGCAGTCACGAGGGCGTGCTGTGGATTCCTTTTAACCCCCTCTTCACCTCAGGGATTTGAGTGGAGCGCACTCGCAAGGGGGAGTTCGGTAGACAGTGTATCGGTTTAATTGGGAGAGGATGTGGTCCGTGGGCCATGCTGCACTCGGGAACACATTCAGGCACTTTAAAAACTGTGGTGCAGGATACAATGCGTTGTCATTTATCTTCATTGAGACCAGGCCGGTGTTTTTCATGTTTATCTTCCATGTTTCTTGCCCTGCCAATTTAGCAAGGTCAATGTGTGACTATTTGTATTTACAAATGGTTTGAGTACAGTCTCTGGGCTGTCTCTTGTTTTTGTCCTAAGTGTTGTTTGTGGGTTAATTGTTTTCTTTTTAAAGTGTTTACGTGGTTTGTGAAGTAGACTATGTTTTTTGTGTGAAAATGGCTTGCTTTAACCAGCAGTGTTGTGTGTTCTGAGTGTATGACCACCTTCTTGAAAATGTCTGGAATGAGCTCAATTTGTTTGTTGTTGTCATTCTGTTATGCAAATGTCTTTGAAAGAACTACATTTTAAAATTCAAGGAATGAATTATGTAACATATGCTAAATAGCTGCACTCTACCATTAAAAGTGTAACAGTAACACACTATAGATGTGTGACAATTGCCACAATGGTAAAAACATTAGAATTAACACTCAATAGGAAAAAAAATAGGCCTCATAGAAAGGGGGAAAAAAAAGTGTGCTTTACACACCTAGAACTCAATACAAAATATTACAGCATTATCCTTAGATATTAATATTAAAAGGCATTCACATTATCTGAGTAATTAGTTGCTGCTCAAATAAAAGCACCTCTTTTGTACCACATCACAAGACAATAGATTTTGCCTGGCTTGGAATACCTGTGTTTTAAATAGACTGCATTGTGCTCATTCCCTGCGCTAGAAAAAAAGAGAGCTTTTAAACAGCTGTTCAAAGCTGTCTGTACCATAGGAAGCTGTCTGAACAGCAGAGGTTAGAAATGGTTTGCAAACTTTTTCTGGACATTACAATACAGCAAAAGGGGTTTTCTCCTGGAAAAGCTTAAGAAGTTGACGCCTGCTGGTCGTAAAAACACAGCTGAGTAAACAACACATTGCTGGCCACAACGCTACAGATCAGGCTGTGGGAACTAGGGTTTTACATTAGTACAGCATGATATGAAGGCGTCCGTTAAAAGACTACTGATTTTGAAAAGTTGGAAATACAGTTTCCTTATTTTGGATAAAAGAGAAAGGATTAAAAGTAAGGACTTTCTTTCTTGTTGCTTTTTACATAAGCACATTTGTGATTTTGATGGTAAATCATTATTGGCTTTTAAAAGTGACACAGACTATTTTATGTTTTAGTAAAGCTCCTGTGCTTAGTGTTATAAATAAATGCATTTAAAGGCAAAAGGAAAGGAATGAGGCTTGCTTTTCATATGTGGAAAAATCAAAAGGGTTAGTGATAATTATTTTAAAAAATTGACTATATGAAAAAAAACATTATTAAAAATAATTGCACTAAAATCGTTTTTGTATTTTTAATGTCTAATAATCCTACTGTGAACAATATATAAGTTCCTAGCATCAAAGTTGAATTTGAGAAGCACTTTACCACAATGTGGGGAGTGAAATGTGAAATTTCGCTTTAACCAGGCGTATAAAAACTCATTTTATAAGGGTGTACCGTATACATTTCTGATCCCCCACCCCTGGGATATCTAGGGGAGACCCTGGGGGTCCCTAATATGCCAAAACATTGTAGGTTATCCCTTTTTAAGAGCCCCTATCACCAAAGTCAAGTTTGGGCACAATTTACTTTTTAAAAGCTGTTCTGGCACCCAAGGGCTGTTTTCAAACTGATCTCAGGCTTCAGCAATGCACACATGCAAGTATAGAACACGCAGCTGACCTCTAAACTGCTAGAAAGCACACCACACACTGCATATGAATAAAAATAAGTATAAAAAAAGCAGAAGTTATTATCCTACCTTTAAAATTATTAGCACACAGGTACGGAACAGGACTGCCTTTCAGCTGTGATTCTCCAGAGTTACTCTGAATTGGAAAGGCTGCCTGGAAATAGCTTTTGCTTAGACAAGGGACAACAGGTTTAAGGGTTAGAGGCCAAGGTCTGTTTTTAGAACTGAGCAGCCCTACTGAACGTGAAATTTCCACGCAGGGAGCCACTGTCAGTATGTGATTTCTACATTACACTATGGAGGCTTGTAATGTTGAAGAGTAGTTTGATTAACTGATTTCTTTGTATTAATTAAATATCCTGATTCTCACATTGTAGGGTAAAGCACTACAAGTAATGTTTTAGGTAACATTAGCTATAGGAAATATTACATATTCTGTTAGGAGCACATGGGGATATCACTGTCTTCTTGCGCAATAATACAAGTGTAGGAGATATGCAGGAGGGGTTTATCCTATTGAATGACATTATCAAGGGATAGCAGCGTCTGTAGGCCATATACAGAGAATAGCTCTGCCATGTATATAGCACTAATGCTTTTAGTTTAAAGATTACTGTGCAAGGGCTACAATAAGGAGGCAATGAAATTCAGTTTGCATTCTTGCACCCTCCTTTTACACTAGTACAATTGCTAAAGGACTTGGTAGTTGGTTTTTAATGTTTTCTAGCTAGCTCAATGTGCTATTTACCTCCTACAAGTTTGTTTGTGCCCACGTGCCAAAACTAGGGGTAGATAGTGTCGACAGAAGGTTACCTGTTTCAGGTTCCCTGCTGTCGCATGGTGGAGGAGTTAAGGGAGATTAGCTCCTGGGCAAATTAAGGGTAATCAAAATTAAGTTACACATTGTCATTTTTCTTGATTTATGTGTTCTCTCTCTCTCTCTTTTTCTCACTCTCTTTTGAGCCTGTCTAAGCTGTCTAGGAACGGCCATGAGACATTTAATTGGCTATTCAGTAATACTGTTTACTAATTGTTAGAAATAATAAAATGAATAAATAAATATGCCATGTTACTGCCCATCCTGTCTGATCAAATTAGGAAAGGATGAGTAGTCTAGGTTGCTGTTCTCTTATTTGACCTTTAAAGGAGAACTATATGTGGGTAGTTTTTGTTCTAAAATTCTCAGGTGATAACACCATTACTGTTTATGTTATTCTCATGCTACATACAGTTTTGTAAAGGCATTACTAGTCTGTGTAATTGAGCTGACAGCCCTTATAGTGAGGTTTTGTTAGTTATTTATGTAATAAGAATCCCTGTTAAATTAGCAGTTTTAGATTTTCCCGCTGCGCCTATAACACGAGAGCATGGTCCTAAGCGTAAAATGTAGGTGCTTTTACGTAAGAAAAATCATTTTAGAAGTGTCTGCAGTCCTGTACAAGTAGTGACAGGTTATGACTTATGAAACACAAGCTTGTTAAGACAAGAAGCACAAAAGAATGCTTGTTCTGAAACGTCCTTTTCTTGAGGTTCTTCAGATGAATAATATAGGAATACACAAATGTAAGGATTTAGAGTATGTCTGTATTGTTTTTCTTTTTTCCCTCAGAATTGAGTAAATAAACATAGACTTCCTTGGCTGCTTCAAATAGTGTAACGTTTTACTCTTGTCAGTTCACCAAAAAGTTCCTTTTATACTCGCTAATAGGTCCAGGTTTTTTTTACTCTCAGATAGATGAAGTGGTTCTTGGGTGCCTTACTAATGTATGGGGTGCCCCAAGTCCCAAGCCCAAGCCCCAAGCCTAAAAAAAGTATTTGGAAATAGACTATCCTCTCTGTTGATAGATTATTTTTATGCCTTGTCTAAAGATTTTTTGTTCTGTCCACCAATAGATATTTGCTGCTCTACAACCATTGCCAAAGGGGCCCGGACATCAGATCCAGCCTGGGGAGTCAGCACCAGTCCAGCTTGAAGCCAAGGTGAAGGGAACCAGCACAGGCATTGCTGGCAACTAGGACCTCAGTGAAGGTAGAAGGCCGGAAGCACTGGGACGTGAAGTGTGTACCCTTGCCACTGTCTTGGGAGAAAGACGGGGTCACAAATCAGAATGGAGAAGTGATCCTTTTGTGGATCCAGTTTTTGATGCCCAGCTGATAGAGTCACAGACCGACAAGGACGGCAAGGAGGCTTTTGCTTGAGGTGACCCCTTTTGAAACAAGGGTTGCTTCAGGCCTTTGAATCATGGTCCCTAAGTGAATGCAAGTCTGCACCTCTGTTTGTTGATCAAGGAATGCCCGAGCACACTGGGTACAATCTGTGGCCCCAACAAAAGAGCAGTGCACCAGCGGAGCAACACAGGAGTTAGGGAAGGACTTGAGTTCAGGGTACCGGTGCTGTGCCTTTGGTGCCTGTTAGATTAAAGTGAAGAAAACTGGTGCACTGCCTGAGACACTGGATAGAATCACTGAGGGCATTTTCCCCGGAGGGTGATTGCCCTATCCTGAAAGAAGAAAGCTTTCCCTTAAAATTGGGCCGTGATTGTTTTCTTGAGTTGCAAGTTGTGCAGCTCCACCGTTGGATGAACAATAGGAGACTGCCTGTGAGGCTCAGATGGACACAGGGAGAAGACTCCTCTCTGGCTGGTTGTACAGCGGCTTCAATTCCCCAAGTACTTTTTGTTAGCAATGCACCCCTTTGGTTGTCCCATTTTTGAGGAGGAGCAGCCCTTTGCGGCTCTTAGTCCTAATTCCCATGGCCCCGTTTGGTCCTCCTGGTCCCCTGCAGCCAAGATAGTTTTTGTAATGATCCTTGTATTTTCTTTAATATTTGCATTAGGAATGTTTATTCTGCAAGAAAAACGTTTTGTTGAACAGTTGATAAATTCTTCTTTGCCCTCTCCCTGAGCGTATTAATTGGTGTACTCTAGCCCTCGTAAAAGGAACACTGGAAAGGTCTATTGAAAATGTTTTTTATTAAGATATTATGTTAGATATGTGCTGTTGGCTATTCTGAAATTGAAATAGATGGTCACTGAATTACATAGGAGCGCTGAAACTTAGAATTGGACTGGATGGTTTTGGGATTTGCTTTCTGTTTGGGGTTGGAAAATATTGATAGTTCTGTTTGTAACAATAGCCATTATTTTCTCCTGCTATCTGTATGTTAATTATGACCCAATGCTCTGTTCCCTTTGTGCTCCTGTCTATACCTTATATATGCCCGCTTAACAATGTTTAAAATGTAAATGCCCACCTAGCAATGGATCAAGATATTAATTTATGAGAATAAATGTGCACAATATCTCCTATATTCCTTCTAGATCATAGTGGATGTCTTCAGCTAATGCTAAAACGGCCATCTGTGGAAACTAGCTGCAATGGCTGTTAGCATCAGCGGAAGCCATTTTGTTTGTGGCAGCCATTTTAGTTAGCCTTGTGCTCGCCATGTGCTTTCTCCCTCTTCACTATTGCCTGCCCTTGTATTCTGCTTGTGTCATCTGTTACAGTTAACTCTTTCAGCACTGAGCCAGAGCCTTGCACATGCTCATAAAGACCTGTAGCTGCCAGAATGCACTTGCTCTTAGTATATAACTGTCAGGCTGTTTTTACTGATATAAGGAGAAATGTCTCCCCTCCCACTTTGTTGAGCAAGTAATTTTTGTATACCCATATTAGTCAATAACTATTCCTGTATGTGCCAGTACCTCCCCTTGGTTTCATACTGACTATGCAACAAATGTATATATGAGACCCATGTTCTCTGTAGAGACGCAGTTCCACTCATGAGAAATAATAAATACTTGTTTTAATATTCCAGCTTCCGTGCCAATCTCTTCTTTGTTGGTTTAAGGACCAGGTGCGTCAGTGAACCCCTAAAAAGGTTTTTTCTTCCTACACCAGAGCTTGCCAAAATTGTGTGCTACACCAAATGCATACTGACTGTCTGTCTAAATATTCACTCTTAATCCTTCACTAAGTTCACAAGCCCTCAAAAGCGCAATGAATTCAACTGCTTGTCTCTCCCACAGTCTGTAAAGTGGTAATGGCATAGGATGCAGAGGTGGTGCCATCAGGTAATCTTAAACAAGAGCCCTCCACCCATAGTTCTCCCTCAGGGTCTAACAAAGGTGTATCCTTTAGATCTATTCTTCTCTTAGTCTGTTAGGAAAATGCAATCATGCAAATCATGCGCCTGTTCAGCTGGCAAAGGTAGCAATGTAGCTGGGTTCAATGTTAAACATCTCTTGAGTGTGATGGAGGTGCCAAAAGTGTACGTTCGTAGCCTGTAAGTCTAGCGCTAGTCAAATGCTGTGTTTTAGTCAGATTCAGGAGTGCATCTCCCAAATGAGGTACCATAAGCTTGTTGCTCAACACTATCCCCTCAGATTGGCGTATATAAATCGCTGTGGCAGCAACCGCTCTGAGACAACCTGGGAGTCGTCTGGCCACTGGGTCTAATACAGCAGAAAAATAAGCACAGGGACGATGCTTATTACCATATGATTGTGTCAAAACTGACAATGCACATCCTTCTCTCTCGTGTATCTATAGTGTGAAAGGTTTTGCATAATCTAGAGTGCCTAACACTGGAGCAGAACAAAGGGATGCACGGAGCTGCTGGTATGCTTCTTGACATTCAGATGTCCATGGTAGAGGAGAGGGAGAGTCTTTGGTAACAAGGGACAAAAGAAGTTTGATAATAAGGGAGAAATTTGGAATCCACTGTCTACAGTAGGAAGTAATACCAATAAGAGCCCTGACTTCTTTTTGGGTACTTGGAATAGGAATTTTTAGGATAGTTTGAATCCTGTCTTTAGTGAGAGTGCGACCTTCCTTTGACAAGAGGTGACCTAAATAAGTGACCTCAGATTGACAATATTGTAACTTATTCTTAGAGACCTTATGTCCCTTGACAGCAAGATGATGCAATAGAGAGAGAGTGGCTTCTTTACAATGCTTAACTGTGTCTGCGGCTAGCAAAATGTCATCAACATATTTCACCAGTGTTACTCCTGGTGGCAAAAGAAGTTCATCCAACTGTCGCTTAAGTGCCTGACTGTAAATGGTAGGGCTTTCTGTATAGCCTTGTGGAGCCCTACAAAATCTGAATGAGCGACCCCGTAATGAAAATCCAAAAAGATATTGGCTCTCTTGATGTATAGGAATAGAGAAGAAGGCATTCTTAAGGTCAATGACAGAGTATATAGTAGCTGTAGATGGAATTAATGTCAACAAAGTCTTAATATCTGAGACAACAGGATATTGAGGGATAACTATTTTATTGACTTCTCTCAAGTCAATCACAAATCTGTAAATCTTATCCCCTGTTCCATCGCCCCGTTTTAGGCTGGGGAGAATGGGACTATTGCATACATTAGAGGAAACTTCCTCAACAACTCCTGTACGTATCATATCCTCAATGATAGACATCAATGCATCTTCACCTTCTTTTGATATTTTATATTGCGGGACCCTTGGTAAGGAAGCATCCTCCCGAACCTATATATGTACTGGGGAAATATCCATTCTTCCCACATCTGTGTCAATAGCAGTACAAACACATGAAGGGACAGAATCAAGGTCCGGACATAAAGTAAAATTATATTGTTTAGGTAATGCCTTTTCCCCAAAAATGACACGTACTCCAGATGAGGAACAATGTATAGTAGCATGGAAATATTTCAAAAGATCAAGTCCCATCAGATTATCGGGAGCATGTGGGGGAAGTAAAAAGGGGGCTGTAGTGATAACATTTTCAACCTGCAAAGGTAGTTTTTGGGACACAGAGCTAGGAATTGGTGTTCCTTCAAACCCTATCGATGTGATCACTTGGCCAGACAAGGGTGTCCCAGGGACCAGTTTCTGAGATATCGCACTACGTGTTGCCCCTGTATCCACAAACAATTTCTGATCCTGCCCAAGTATGGTGGCTGTTATATAGGACCCTGACTGATCTACAGGTATCTCAACTGGTCCTCCTTGTCCTACGCTGTCCTAGGCAAAATGTGTTCCCATGGTTTCCTCCGATTCCCAGTCCTCCATAGAATATTGATTATTTCGCTGATCAAAATAATTTCCTGACCTATTCCTCTCTGGAGCTTGAACCTGCTGTGACTGTTGTCGGGGAGCTGAAGTCCCTCGATTACTAGTCACTTGTCCCCTTCCTCTCCCACCAGCAGCTAAAACAGGGCATTCAGAACGTCAATGTCCCTTCTCTTTGCAATAGGCATATTGATCCAGTCCCAGTGGAGTTTATCTACGCGGTGGCCCTACTGGAGGCATTTGTCTATAATTCTGACCATAATTTTGGCCACGGCCTCCTCCTTGGGGTCCATAGGCCTGAACCATCATCACCTTGGTATTCAATTCTTTTAATTTTCCTTCTTTTCGTTCTTGCTCAGTGGTAACCTGATTCTGATAATACTGAGCCATATCTAATATAGCTTTTGGAGTCACTGAAGCCCATGTGCTTTCAGAGTTCTTTAAGCGAACTGATATCTCAGGAAGCAAATTTCCCACAAATCTATCTACAAATAAATGTGCACCTGTAGGGGTAGATGTATCTTGTCCACTAAAATCATGGAACACTTCCTCAAAGCGAATAAAGAAATCAGAGATGGCCTCTCCCTGTTTTTGTTTGTAAGGAGTGCCTAATCTATTTTTCTGGCTGGGACTATCGTTTTTATGTAAGTAAGTATGTTACCAGGCAGATCCAGTATAAGCTGACTAGGTTTCTGACCAGGTTTCCTATCCCTATCAGATGCTAAGATGGCAGTCCAATCTTCTCCCAAATCAACAGCATGATCCTGTTTCCGGGTAAGTCGCCACATATCAGGTGGTAGGATCATACCAAAAAACATATCAATATCTGCTAAGGTCATGATACAAGAATCAATGGCTGCCTGTACATCTTCATAAAATCCCTTAGGATTTTTCCGTATGTCAGGTAAAGAGGCTTTTAAAGTGAGTACATCCATCCTTTTCCAGGGCGCATATATCAAATTGTACAAAAAATGGACTCTAGCATTAGCACTATTTGGGTGTGCATTCCCTCTTCCAGGAATGAACTGTGGCGCAGCTTCCCTCATAGGTCTTATTCGGGGAGAGGAAGAGAGCTCATTACGGTATCCAATTATCATTGCTATGGCAGTGTTAATTCTTTTTACAGGGAAGGCCCCTATCTGACACTGTCTATTAATTGCTCTAACATCATCTGGGCCATTTCGCCCTGTAGTCATCTCCCATTGTACCATAAGTTGATGAGAAAGCTTATTTATAAGACAAAGAAGCTCTCCTTCAGAAAAATCCTGAATCTGAGCTATCATTTGTTCTACTTCCATTTCTAGATCACTTAACCAATTTAATACCATCAACCTTATCGCATCATGACGAAACTGAGGTACAGTAGAGCGAAGAACTCAATGGGTCAGGACAGATGCAGGAACCACAGAATCATTAGTCATTTCAAATGCAGTGGCCTGAGGTGGAGGCGCAGAGGCTTGGGGTGGGGGTGCAGTGGCCAGGGTTGGAGGGGGTAAAGAATGTACCGGTACTGGTTGGAAAATAGGGAGCTGGACAACTGCGGGCAAAGGAGGGGGAGCCGGGGGTACAAGGGGAGCGATATTTAGAGGTCCTGGGGGAAGAGGTGTTAAGGGTATATATGGGGGCGGGGGTTGTTCTATCAATAATCCATCAATATCTGAGTCCACATCTTCTTGGTGGACCTCTACTGCTACTGTTGGTCTAACTATATATTCTTTAGATATTAATAATCTATGCTCTCTATCTAAACATTCCTTTTTCTCCTGAACTTCCTTATCCTTCAATTTTTTATACTTCTGATACTCTGTCTTCCTTTCCTGTTTCCTTTGTATCTTCTCTGCTTTGAGCTGCTGCTCTTTCACTTCTTTCCTCCACATACGCAAACTGTCAAACATAGCTGGCCTAACTTTCTTTAAAAACAATTGATTCTCTAAATACTCGAGTTTGTGAGGGTCCATAGTTCCCTCTAATGGCCATCTCAGCTGGGGACCCCCTTTCGTATATTTGTTCCACAATGTATTATACATGATGGGACAAATACCATATTTGATGTACATCTCAAAATTTGGCGTACCTTCTGGTGGCACTGGCTGACTTGCTTCCAAAATGCTCTGCTTATCGCAGCAGCAACAACAAAACTTCCAAAGGGTGCTAAACACAGGCATGTTATATAAGATTTAAAAAACTTATAAACAGAGAGAAATAAAAAATATTCTCACATTACCTGTAAGAAAAAATGTTAGTCAAAACAAATAGCAAGTCTCAAAACAAAACTTAGATCTCGAAATACTAAACAGAACCTAGGTTTCAAAATTCAAAACAGAGTCCAAACGGATTACCAAATTCCGAACAGATTACCAATCAAATACCAAGTCAAGACGAATACCAAGTCAAGCAAAGATCAAACAGATCCAAATCAAATGAACCGATTCAATACAGATTTACCTCATGCATAGACTTCGCCTCCCACCTGTCGATCCTCCCTGATCCAAAGAAAATCACCGGCCGAAGGCCCCAGTCAAGGCTAGCAGCCGCCAGGAAGATCAGAGTTGGAGAGCTGAAAAATCGCCTTGGACCACGAGCAACACTAATCTCATCAGGTGGTGCGCCCATCAGTGAAGTTCATCTTACTGACCGGATCTCCTCCTCAGGTCCGACTGCAAGCCCTTGATGGGGCTCCACGTTGGGCACCAATTTGTGGAGCATATTAATTAATAACCTGCTGGTGCAGGGACCACCACTTCGCCACAGGTTCTTATCAAGTAAGGAGGAATCGACAGGGGAGTGAAGTCAAACCATGGATAGTTTATTCAATCATTCATGAATGGGTCTCCATCCGACAAGTACCATCAAGATACCCAAGGATAGAACACACTGAACGATGGTTACATGGGTTTATATAGGGAAAATCACAGACTCGGAACGCCCAGAGGTAAATAGAGCTTTGGGAAGAACACACAAATGAGACCATCGGTAAGAATCAACAACCTTAGTGCCTTGTGCAACTGTCGCGTCTTGAAGCTGCATAACAAGATAGACTTATCTGAAAAGACTTTGTCTAAGGCCTTATCATTGTTTAGAATACTTACGAAACCCACAGTGCAGACATCAGCTGTTTTTTTGTGCTGACTTTGAATGTTTACGCAGCCTACAATGTCTCAACTTAGATTCCTGACCTAATGTTTATGCAAGTGTGGTGTCAAGGATAGAGTCAGGCTGAAAACAGGTCAAAGGTGAGCATGGATGAAGCACAGCTAAATTAGAAAACAAGAGATTCAGATTTTAAGGTTTCACAATACCCCATTATGTAATGATTTGTCACTGTTTCGTTATAACACGCCTTCATAATTAATAATGTATCAGACATTGCACAATCTAAGCGCTGTTTCATGGCACACGCTGCGACAACCACTGAAGAATTGATTTAAACAATAATTTTGTTGTAGCCTCTTATCTGTAGACGATGGTATACGAAGCGCGCTATGACTGAAAACCTCATGGCGACTCAATGATGAAACTGTTAAGTGTATACATAATGTCTAGTCATCAGTCAGAAATACTCTGTAATAAGAAACTACGAAATGGAACAGCTTGAATAACTGCATGACTCATGTATACATGGACAAATCTAATAAAAACAGATACATTATCACTAATAAAGATCTGGCATGAAGAGCTAAGAAACCTTGTGATAAGAGTAGAGCACTGCAGGTGGCTGGGCATTACAGTGATTGCTTTGAGTCTGGCTGGGTATCATTCTGATTTCAGGGATTGCACTGTGTTTTAGCCAAAGAGAAGAATGGCACATCATACATGCACTGGGAAAGTTTTGCCTATTTTTTCTAAGCCTACATAAGTAAAGCAGGGAGGTAAAATCTTCCCATATAAGCCCATCCTTCAATTTTGCTGTAACTACTTTCAGGTAGCAATAACTGCTTGATGAAATGTGTGTTGCAAATGCTATCATACTATTGTCTGCAGATACCTTGGATGAGGGCTTTCTTTCATCATGACACATTCTGAGGCAAGTACCAAGGCCCAGTCTGGATCCAATATTTCTAGTACCGTCATCCCTTTCCACAGCAATGGTAATCTGAGGGCTGTAATGAATTATTACTTTGGGCATTATTTCGACTGAAGATAAAGCATTTCAGATGTCCTTGGGACTGTATTCACTAGGCTGATTCTGTTTACCGTAACATTATATTCCGATGCCCATTATTTTTCTTAATGTCATATTTTGTAGGGGGTTTACCTGAGCTATGGCTGTTTTGGATGGACCCAGTTTGTACAAACATTTTCAGAAGTTTATTGAGGTTTCTAACTGGACGCAATATAAGTGATAGACATATAAATTGTGAGGAAATTGGGTGTATTATACGGTGTGCTTGTGTGACCTCACTATGTAATACACTTACCAACCCCTTTAGGACCCTTAGGTTTCGTTTGTGAAATCTTCAGCTCAACATTGGGTAGCTGTGGCTCTGAGCAGCAAGACTTACTCAAACGAACAAGTGTCATTTAAACAGCACCAATACAATTGAAGAAGAAAACGACCAAACACCAAAGAAATCTGACACCAATTTATAAAAATAGTCTATATTTTTATATATTTTTAGACACCGCAATTAAAAAGATCCACCAGAGAGTTCCAGAGATATAGAATTTATAAGGTATAATAAATCAAAGCATTTCACTCAAACGCGAACAAGCGTTGGCATGTTCTATGGATTTAACACTTAGAAACATTTTCAGTAGAAAGCTGGGTAAGTTGTAATGTGGTTGGTTAGAGATCCTCTCCAGCAGGGAACCAGTGAGGGGGACCAGCAAGGCCCTTAGAAACAGTTACTTCCTCAGAAGAAGCAGTCTCCCAGCAGTTACAGTCACTCTATGCTTGTTCAGTGAATTCCTGATGCTGAGGATGCAAGAAGCTTAAAGATGCTGTGGATGTGATGCAGTCGATGGGGTTCTTCCTGCCGGGACTCCTCAGTCCACAAAGGTGCTGAGTAAGTCCTGGGCACAGGGTTTGACATCCCACGAGATCCTCTGTGGTCTGGCCAAAGTCCAGTCGCCACTGGATTACCAGTCGCCTGGTGTTTGGTCACAGCCAAATCCTTCTCCAGGATGTAGCTTGCCTTCTGGGTGACCAAGCTGCACGCTGACAACTCTACCGTGTGCAACTTCTCAGCATTGGGTTCTGTTCCCTGATACTGAGCAATGGAGGGGAGCGGTTATCTGGGGTATGGGCTACCACTTGCCCGTAGCAGGATTCATTAGCTGTTGTTTCCCTGTGCTGCGAACCGGAGGGCAGTATGCTGACCCTTGGAGTCTCTTTACTTTGACCAGGCTCTGGAGAGGACTACTTCTTGAGCTGGACACTGCTAGCCACCAAGTGCAGCAGGTGCAGTCTACGTTGGTGCGCCATCTCTTCTCCGGGAACTTGGTGCAGCAGGGCAGTCCTTCTCCGGCCCTTATTCCAGTCCAGTTGAGATCGAAGTTCTGGCTGCCAGGGGTGCCCTATTTATGTACAGAAAATGCGCCCAGATTAAGATGCAGTTGGTAGCCAAGGAGTTAGCAGGTTCTTTCCCTCCGGATGACCACTTCCTGGGAAGCCCGGCATCTGGCTATCCCAGGATGTACCATTCTGCCTACTCCCAATATGGCAGCATCCCTCGCTTAGCGTCCAAAGCTACCGAGCCCAAACCAGAGGATTAGCTACCAAGTGGGCTACACGCCTCTAGAAAAGTGGTTTGACAACAGTTTCCTCTCTCCTTCACAGGTGCCTGCTAGTCTGCCTAAACAATGGGGCTTGCCCTCTCCCAAGTGTTCCCCATTTGCCCTTCAAAGGTGGCTTCAGCTTAGAAGCTCCCCTTTTGGGTCAACCCCCATGTGACTTCCTGCAGGAGGCAGGTAACACCACCTTTACCAGGCATCACAAACCTAAACCAGAGCCCATATCTAAGGTTGAATCAAGTACCTGGAAAAATATAAATAGTTCGGAGTTAGACAATCGTTTGAAAGCAACGATGGGCGCTTGGCCTTCCTCTGCTGAAGAGGCCTTGAATGAATATACTAAATAGCTAGACTCAGCCTGCAGAACACTGGGCCCTGTTAAAATGTGTATTCCCAAGAAGGCATCGCCTTCAGCCCCCTGGTATTCTGACAGCCTAAAATTGCTTAAAGTTGAATGCAAGCAGCTGGAACGAGTTTGGAGGAGAGGCTACAGTAATATCACTAAACAAGCTTATAGAGAAAGTCTCTCCCTCTACAAAAAAGTGCTTTGTGATACAAAAAAGAAGTACTTCAGGGAACAGATTAGTAATGCTAAATCCTCCACAAAGGAACTTTTTAAAACTATTTCAAAATGTATAACTCCCACTAGTGCCAAAACACGGAGTGACCCTGAATTCTGTGAAACCCCAGCCTCTTTTTTTCGGGAAAAAGTGGACATCATTTTCTCATACTTCAGCATTTTGCCAAAGGAGGGCATTAAGATGGGTGCATGGGGCCCGTCAAATGACATCAAGGCAATCCCTACTTTAGACAGCTTTGTGACATTGGAGGCCCAAGATGCTACAAAGCTCCCGTAGGCAATCCAATCTGGCTCCCCTCTAGATCCATGCCCAGCATCAGTGGTTAAACTCGTCCTGAATACTATCGGGACGGCCCTTGCCCCGGTTTTTAATACCATCTTCAAGTCGGGTCTGTTTCCTAAGGCCTGGAAAAAAGCTTTGATCCTTCCACTCCAGAAGAAAGCTAATCTAGTCCCTTAGGAGCCAAACAACTATAGACCTATCTCCCGCCTTCCCCTACCGGCTAAGATGATTGAAAAGGAAATGAATTCTCAATTAAGCTCCTTCCTTAAGACTAATGGCCTACTAGACCCAACACAATTTGGCTTCCGTGCTGAACACAGCACTGAGCTGGCTCCGATTAAATCTACTGAAGAAATCAGAGAGGTATTAGATCAGGGAGGAGCTGCAATTTTGATTATGTTGGATCTCTTGGTGGCCTTCAACACGGTCCACCACGAAGTGCTGCTGGACCGGTTAGTCGAAAGTGGGGTTCTAGGCAAGGCTGATGCTCTTCTAAAATCTTTTCTTACCAATAGAACCCAAACAGTGGACCATGGCAAGGATCGATCGAGACCTTTCTCCCTGCCCTGTGGGGTTCCACAGGGGTCAGCGCTTAGCCCTTAGCCAGCGGGGACACGTATATGTCCCCGCTGGCAGCCCTTATACGATCATTTGGGCTCCAGCTGACCTCCTATGCCGATGCCACACAGATAGTACTTTCAATACAGGAGGGCAAAGACGCTGAGACAGGTCGTGACCGTCACAATTGCATGCAGGCCATCGCAAGCTGGATGTCAGCTAACTGCCTTAAGTTAAATGCAGGGAAAACCGAAGTGATCATCTTCGGTAATTCTCCGAATCTCTGGTCACCCGATTGGTGGCCTGAAATTTTGGGCCCGCCCCCAGTCCCTACCATCAAGGTGAAGAACTTGGGGGTGATCGTGGATTCTAAACTTTCTTTTGGGGATCAGATTAGCCGAGTCGTTTCTTCCTGTTTCCATCTTCTCAGAATCATGAGGAAAATTAAATTTCTTCTTTCTGAAGATGGCCTCAGGACAGTAATCACTGGTCTCATTTTGTCTCGCATGGATTACTTCAACGCGCTTTATCTCAACATCCAAAAAAGACATCTTAACCGATTACAGGCCGTGCAGAATGCAGCAGCCAGGGTCCTCTTAGGCATCCCAAGGTTTATTTCAGTAAAGAAGGGACTTCGGAACCTCCACTGGCTTCCGGTGAAACAACGCGTGAAATTCAAGGCCCTTTGTATGGTCTTTAAGGCCCTTAAAGGATCTGGCCCTGCCTACATGAGTCAACACCTTCAATGGTATGTTCCCGGCAGAGCACTGCGCTCGGCCGGGGCAAAACAAATAAAAATCCCACGGGTCAAAACAGCCAGCTGGGGGGCAGGAGTTTCTTCTGCTGTGCCGCAAAGTCTTGGAACGGCCTTCCCGCCCACCTCTAGTCTGAAGTGCAACCGAGCTCCTTTCTTTTAGAAGGGGGCTGAATACCTGGCTTTTCTCCTAAAATCAGTCATTCCTCTCCAGTAACTAAGTAGGCAGCTCCCAGCGCCAGGACACCTTAGGGTAGCAGTGAGCTTTATAAGCTTTATTAACATAACATAACATAACACTCCATTTCAGACACCTATTGTTCTCCTTCCTGGGAGTCCTTATCTCGTCTCCCCAGGAGGGCAGAAAGCTGTCTCGGGTTAAAACTGCATGTGCAACTATTACCCGCACAGGAGACTGAAGGCAACATAGTGGCTGTTTCTATTTGGAAAATGTCCACTGTAAATTAATAGACACTATTATACTGCATTTATGCCACATTTTACATATATTATGGAATATTAACTCCAACATGCACCACTGGAGTAGTTAGTTTTTGTTTTCCTCACAAGTGTCTTCAGGATCCTCCGCCGTAACCCCGACACACTTCAGAGAAAAAAGATTGACTCATTTCCTGCACCAACTCACTCGGCTACTCGGGTATTTTTCAAAGCTCCTTTGATTTGAAAGAGCTGACACTACACCCGAGTCTGTCAACCGGGAGTGGGAGTGATTGACTCGAGGGCCTGATTACAAGTAGCGGGTTAAACTCCTACAGAAATGAATTAAGAGGAAGCAGCCCAAAAAGGCAAAATGTGTTTAATTTAAATGCTGATTCCACAAACTATTAGGAATGGGAGCCATTTACAGCACCAGGTAAATATGCTACTCCCATGCTGCTCACTCTCACGCTATTTTGGGGACCTAAGCATCCCGCTGATGTACAGATACATGGTGAACTTCGACAGCAGACACACACTCCTCAAATAAACTTTCAAGATCACGTGATGTTAGGTTGCAGGTCAAATTCATGACACCCATATAATCGAGCGCAGCGTGCTGTCAGAGGTCGAGCCGAGTCGCGTGCGAGACGTATATTGATTCCGGCCTCGACGTCTGCGGAATCCTCAACCTCGTGACAGATTAAAGCATTTATGTCCAGATTAAGTACTTGTACGCATCGAGTGTTTTTTCCAGGCGCCAATATTTAATTATTAAATGAGATCATGATGCATCATCATCCCCTGGGTTGCCATCTTTCTTAGCATAAAATACTGGACATGTGTACATTTGTTTTCGTTTTCCTATTCTGAAATAGCCAACAGTCGGTACATAAAAAATAATGTGTGTCAAATTGGCAGGATTCTTTTGTAACATGAAAGTTAGCCCTCTACTTGCACTAATAATTATTTAGAAACGATTTAGACAGCTCTAATACTTTTTAACTGATTTATTTATGTATTTGCTGTATTAGGTTTATGTTTCAGAAGTGAAAAATACCAGATTTTACTACTTTTCCCAATGTTTTTACCAGCTTGGACTTAAAAACATATGACAGGATAGTAAAAACAACAACCAGGTTGTATACCTATCATCTCACGGAGCCTTTCTCTTTAAAACACTTTTTCACACAGAAAACCCCTCTGAAGCTGAGAAAGCACGAGCATCTCTGGATCGTCCCCCAGAATATCCTATTAAATCCCACCACTGAGTACCAATATCAGGGAAAGACAGCGCCTGAGTGTGGAGCAGGGCTGGGGAAAGGAAAAGATGATGCTGTGTAATGATGATTATTGGCAAGTAATTTGTGCAGTACCTATACCACCACCCATCTTTCTAGACTCAATCCTTAATTAGTGAGGATGTTCTAGTAAGCAATAAAAGCTTTGCCTGACAATGAGACAAAATCCACTACTGACACATCTAAGTTGAAAACAGATGCCTATGCCGAGATCTGCTTTACCAGGGAGCGTGGTAGGCAGTGCAAGATGGCGGACACCAGTCTTTAGCGCTTCCACACTGACACCTACCATCCTGCTTAATACTGCCGCCAAAGAAATGCAACAAACAACAAAGGCATAAAACAGAAGACTTCAATGGGCAATAACTGCAACAGCATCTGTAAAGGGGGAGAAACATTTGAGCTAGGCTTGCTGCTCTGAATGTCAGACCCAATTTGCGACAGCGAGGCCCAAGACGAGCCTGGCGATAGGGATGGCCCTGAGACTTCTGCTGCAGTAGTGAGAAAACAGAGGCAGTCAAGCATCAGGTGACAGGGGCGGTGCCTGGACTTTCAGGTGGGCAAACCCTGGGGATCGGAGGTGACGCACTGCCAAAGTGGAGAGAAGGGAGTCCCCCTCTGAGGCTGAGGTTTGTACAGCTGTGGGAGGACCAGACTAGGGGCTGTGGAGATTGCAGGGCCCTGGAGAGTGAGCACTGACAGCAGCCGCAGCTGTGGAGTTGCCAGGGTCATTAGGGGATGCAGTGCGTGCAACGAAATTCATTTTTATTAATTTATATGTTTACTTACCAGTAAACCTCCGTAAAGCTTGAATCTGGTGGCGTAGCAAGCATGGGACCCACGTCTGGGCATACCCTTCCCACTTAGAGCGACAAATGCAAAAAGAACAGATGATGGGCAATGGATTTAACCCAGATCTCTTACCTGAGGTGAATGTTTGATTTGCTCTCCATTTTGTCTATCATCTGTGTGTTTTATGCTTTCTCGCCCTAAGTGTGCCGGGAATGCCCAGACGTGGGTCCCGGGCTCAATGCACCACTGGATTCAAGCCATCCTGGCTTATGAGGGGTGATGCCCCAAAACCGGTCCCAGGATGCTTGTTTCTGGTCCAGGGAGTACCTGGCTATGCAGTTCTTCTTGAACTGTTCCCAGGAGGCACAGGGTCAAGATTGATTTGCATATGGCTGGGTCTAAACTGGGGTGACATGGTAAGCAAAAGAACAATAGATTTAATCAAGATCACTTGACTGGGGGTGAATGTTTGATTTGCTCTGCATTCCGTCCCTCATCTGTGTGTCTTTTGCTTTATCGCCCTAGGTGCGCCGGGTATGCCCAGACGTGGGTCCCGGGCTCACTGTGCCACTGGATTCAAGCTAGCCTGGCTGATGAGGGGTGATCCCTTGAAACCAGTCCCAGGATGCTTGTTTCTTGTCCAGGGAGGACCTGGCTTGGCAGTTTGGGCTGGACTGTTCCAATAGGGCACAGGGTCAAGACTGATTTGCATGTGTCTGGGTCAAAACTGGGGTGGCATGGTGAGCAAAAGAATGATGGATTTAACCTAGATCTGTTGACTGGGGTGAATGTTTGATTTGCTCTGCATTCCGTCCATCATCTGTGCGTCTTCAACTTTCTAAAAGTGGCATTTTCAGAATTATGCCTTAAAATCCGACCTAACCATTAAAGAGGGCTCTAAATTACACAGTGGTGGCTCCTCCAGAGCATCGCCCCACTGAGCAGTCCTTCCACAGCTGAGTAGGGGCGGGACTGCTCTGCTCACAGAGCAGGGCAGGAGTCATTTGCCCACTCAAAGGGCGCAAGACGCTTTGACGGCCGGCCAAACCGTCATGCGCACTTTGCATGTTCTGCACCAGGCTACATTACAGCCTGGGTGCAGAACATGCCCAGCCTTTCATTCCCTGGCTGAGAGCCGAACTATGGCACTCAGACCAATCACAATGCTGCATTGCAGCATTGTGATTGGCTATGGGGAGCCTGGGAGCCGGGTGCTTCCTGCTACCTGCCCTGGAAGTGGGCGAAGAGGAAAGGGAGGCTGCGGCGGCAACAGGTAAATGTTTTAATTTTTTTTTCATTCCCTCCCACTCCCCCCTGCGACTCACCCTCCACTGCCATTAAATACCAGCCGCCCCTGAAATTACAATTACCTAGACAACAAACTCAATATTCCCACTTGCTCCAAATTGAAAGTTATCATGTATTAAAAGTAATAAGGTAGCTAAATGTTATCCTATGGGAGAGGTAGGCCTTGCAGTAGTGAAAAACAAATGTAAGAATTTTTTACTACCAGGACATGTGAAACCTTTTAAAAAAAAAGTGTTGTTTATTAAATTTTGAATGACAAAATACAACACATTGTATTGCACTGCATCCCCAACACCCACCTCCCCCCAGTCCCATCCACCCTCAACCCGGCATGGCAATGAGATAGCATCCAGCAGTACACTGACAGGTACAGCATAACAAGAGTACAGTGGCACACAATAAGCAAATGAGAAATATTACAGTGGCAGTAGCAGTCTTGATGTCGTCAAGTGCGAGGCACAGAGCATCCTGTGGATAAACACACATGTACTTCAACCCTGATCGTGATGTGTTAGCAGATAGAAAGTCAGTGGGGCCCAAAAATCGTTAGGTCTGGAAGTCTCAGGTATTTCCTCAGCATAAGCTTCCAACTGATCCCTACAATAGAGTAGATCATGCATCCATTTCTTGACAGTGGGAACAGATTTAGCACCCCAATTCAATGCCAATAAAGTTGACACTGCGACCAAGCGCCAGTTGCAGGGCTTAAGGCTCCCAACATTGCCCAGGAGGCACACCTCCGGAGCGCAATGCACAGGTTCCATAACAACATCTGTTAACACCTTCACCACCTTAGTCCAGAATGCATGTCCAAGCCAAATGGAGGAAGTCAGCGTCCGCCCGCCCACATCTAACACATGCAGCACTTTCACGCAATCAAAACCTACACAACTGCAAAGGGCTATAGTACAGCTGGTGCAGGAACTTAAAATGTATCATACGGAGATTGCAGTTGGATGTAAGGCGCCCGGTTAGAGCGCAGCAGGCCTGCCACTGCTCAATCGTGAGTGTATCGCCTAGTACCGTATTCCATTTCAGATATGAAGGGTGATCCTCTAGCTCATTCTCCCTCTGAGAGGCCCTATATAGTCTAGTAATTAGGCCCTTTGTCGCGGATACAGCCAGCACCGCCTGCAATGCTCGCATTGTCCTAGGCTCCGCCGGAAAGTACGGGTATATGTCCCTAATCGCCTGCCGCACACGGACAAATATGAACCAGAGTAGAAAGCTGCCATGGCGATCTCCCTGTACATTTTACAAAGTACAAAACTGCCCCTTTGTATATAAATCTCCCATAATAGTGATGCCTGCAGCAGTCAGCTCCCGTAACGCGAGGTTCTCCTGTGCAGCCGAAATGTCCGGATACGCTGCAATAGGTAGCAACGGGGCATATAGATAGGGAAGCCGAGACCTTTTGGCTAGTGCCCCCCATGCCCACGCCGTGCAAAGAGCAGGATTTATTTCTGGTCTGGGGCCACCCGTGACCCCAGATAGAATGGCGGCTGGGAGAGGCAAAGGGAGTACAGCGTCTGCCTCTATTGCAGTATGAGGTTGAAACTGCTGTCGGAAGTACCAATAATGCGCAAATTGCACTTGTGCGCAAAGATAATAAGGCCGTAAGTCCGGAGCCTCAAAGCCACCTCAATCAAAGGGCTGCACCAAGACATCTCAGCTACATCTGGGTTTCTTACCACCCCATGCAAACGTTAGTAACACAGATTGGAAAGCTCGTAACAATGCAATATTTAGCCTGATAGGGATAATAACAAATAGACAGAGCAGCTTGGGTAACATAGTCATTTTAATAACTGCGATGCAATCCGCCAACGAGAGAGGCAGGCGCGTCCACTGCTCCAACTGCTAAGTAATCCGCGTTAGCGCCCAACCATAATTCTCAGTGATCACCTGATCTGGATCCCTGTGCAACCATATCCCCAAGTACTTTACCAGGTCCTGAGTCCACGCCAGCGGGAACTCGGTGTCCACTTCTAGGGTTCCAGCAGTGAGCAGAAACACAGTAGACTTCGTCCAATTTATTCCCAAACCTGAGTACCTTTCAAATTTAACGTATTCCCGAAGCAACACTGGGAGGTAGGTGGCAGGCTCCCTAACATACAGCAGCATGTCGTCTGCGTAAAGGAAAACCACTAATGGCCGCTGACGAAAACCAGGGCTGCCGCTGAGTGGCCCTGCCGGAGCTTGCAGCCCAACGGCTCCAGCGCAAGCGCAAATAACATTGGTGACAGGGGGCAGCCCTGGCGCGTACCCCGCTCTATGGGAAAGGAGGAGGAGATCCACCCATTAACTGGCACCCTTGCCAGCGGCTCCGTGTACAGAACCCGTATCCATTTTAGGAAGAACGGGGGGAATCCCATCCTAGTGAACACGGTGAACATATATTCCCATTGAAGGGAATCAAATGCCTTTGCTGCGTCCAAAAACACAGCAACTGCTGGGAAATTGGGTCAAAGTAATGAAGTGTGGAAAATACCATACGTAGATTGTGGGCAGTGGATCTAGCTTAGACAAAGCCCGATTGATCCGGCAGCACCAGAAGAGGAATAAGCGGCTGCATCCCAGAAGCTATCATCTTTGTCAGTATCTTGGCGTCTATATTAATTATAGAGAGAGGACGGTATGATTCGCATCGATTGGCAGGTTTATCAGGCTTCAGGAGGGTCACCAGCAAAGCCTCTGTGAGAGTGGGCGGGAGATGTCCATTATCATATACTTCTGCATACATCTCCAGCAGCCATGGGCCACCTCATCCACATAAGTTAGGATATGTGAAACTTGAAAGTACATGTACAACTTTTGAAATACACTGCTATTTAGGACCTATCCTAGGAGTGACTTATATGTATTAAAAAGGAAGGTTTAGGTCTGGCAAACATTTTTTTTGTTAGATCGAAATGACAGTTTAAAACTGCATACACAGGCTGCAATGGCAGGCCTGAGATCTGTTTAAAGGGCTACTCAATTGGGTTGCACAATCAGTGCTGCAGGCCCACTAGTAGCCTTTAATTTATAGGCCCTGGATACATATATTACCCCTTTACTAGGGACTCACAAGCAAATTTTATGTTCCAATTGGGTGTAAGCAAATTTCACCTTGTTTAAAAGAGAGAGCATAAGCACTTTAGCACTGGTTAGCAGTAGTCAAGTGCACAGAGCCCTAAGGCAAACGAAAACGGGTTCAGAAAACAAGAGTGAGAAGGCAACAAGCTTGGGGATGACCCTGCAGAAAGGGCCAAGTCCAATAGTCACACAATCAAACAGGCTTTAGGGGGGACTGCAATACAACAGGTAATATTATGTGTCCTTCACAATTAATACACTCAACATGTAAGGTAAAAAGGAGTAGCCTGCTTGCTTGGTTTATAGATTATAGAGTGGCCTTTGAGGAAGTGGACCACTCAATTATCTGGTCCAAGCTTCAAAGTTGGGGGATTCCGACCTCTTCTGCGAAGCACTCAGTCACTATATTGGACCACTTGGGTTCAAGTCAAACTGGCACACAATGGGCACATTTTGAAAAAATAAAAAAATAATAGAGGTCTAAAACAGGGCTACGTGTTGGCACTCTCTGCCTTTAATTTGTATGCAGCAGGTTTGCCAGATGTCATTAAGGTTCAAGGATCCCATCCCCCCAAACTTGTTGTGGTCGATTGGGGAGGAGATAGTAGAAAGACAAAGCGAGTACAGGCACTTGGGCATTTTGTTTGATAATAAATGCTACCTTAGAGGACATCTGGCACATTTAAAGTCTAACGCTGCCTCTGTTACCTATGCCATGAAAGGGCTCTAAAATAATCTATAAACAGTGATACAAGCAAACTTTCTGGCCACCATGGACTATGGTTTGGTGTCGTTTCTGCGGAGGTTACGTTTGTTAGTTGTTGCTAGTTAATTGCTATAGGAGGCCGAATGCCAGGGATATTTTTCTTAAAGTAGGAATTTGTACAGCTTTATCATCAAACTGAGCCAGGTCTGATTCGTGAAAGGTCTATTTTAATAACACAAAAATACCCTTCTGTCTAAGTTCTATGGTCTCTACCAATATCAATTAAGCAGCTGAAAAAGGTGGCCAAAAATCAATTGAATGCACTATCTTATACCATGGATCTGGACTCTCTTAAGCTTAGAAAAACATCCTGACTATATAGCTCCTACATATTCAAAAAATGTGGTGCCCTGCTATATGTTCACTTGAATGTCTGAGTCAGCTAGAGACTCCTTTATTCCACTTAGTTTTTTTGTTAAAGCCACTTTTAGTATTTTGTCATGCTTGGCCAGAATATAAATACTCTACAACAAACTGCCGCTTGTGTGGTTAGTAAATTTGAATCCTTAACCCATATTCAATGTGCCTTCCCCTGTTTTGGTAAGGGAAAGAATAAAATGGCTCAGACTATCTTTTCTGAGAATTGGCTGCCAACACGCAAAAGAGCCCATGAGTTATGCTCTGAGTGGCACAAATGTGTAAAAGTCATATTGCCTGGTCAAGTACATGAATTTGGTTATTAATTTACAGGGTGCCAAGGAAGAAGGTAGGTTTAACAAGATGTCCACTCTTTGGTGAACTGTGGTTCCATAGGCTGAGCTAGGCTTAATCAAAGTGTAGCTTACATTTGGTATTTCAAAAATGATTTTAATTGGTCCATGAATAGCATTTATTTATAGCAGACTGACAAAACAATGAATTTATTTATGTTTTATCGTGCATTGACCTTTCAAGGCTATTTTATTTTAAGCTTATGCGCTCTTTGAAGTTTTACTTGTGAACTATGTTATGACCGTTTTGCAGCTTTAAGCTATTAAGTTGGACAATGCTTTTTTTCTTGTTGTATTGTACAGTTGAATCCTTTATGATTTTAATTGACTGAAGTAAAGGTTATCTCATCTTCTGACTTTACCCTGTCGACATACAAAGGGGAATCCTGACCTCTGGCTTTACTGCTTGGCTGCACTGTTGGCCCTGGTTGGTGACCGGCTGTTTGGCCATAGACAGGAATGCGCCATGCGGCTGGAGCGGGACACCCTTGAGGAACCAGGGTCTCAATTTTTGCTGTATGGTGGACCCCTCCGAACTCTCTCCCACGTCAAATCAGTAATCCCACTCTTGTGTTGGCTGAGGCCCCTAAACACATCAAATGGTTGGATAAACTCACAAACCTCACCTCTTTGTGGTCTGGGACAAGGTTGATGCAAGCAACACAGGCCATGGGATCTTAGTGGAATTTGGGAGGATTGGGAACGTGACCATACCAAAGCCTTCGAACAACTACTGAGAGACTTTGAGTTGTGTAATTCCCAGTTTTATAGCAACCTGCAGCTCCACCAAGCTCTGCTGCATTAAAGATAAGTTTATTAACCTGCTCGAACCTTGATTGATAATGGAACCACTAGGCTGCAAAGGTATCTCTAGATTATATAGTTCCCTGGTCCTAAACACCCGAACCAGCTAGTAAGGACATGAGGGATCTGAGAGAGCTGGATGATGATGAATGGCAAGAGGTAAGATGGCTGCTTGTGGGCGGGACATTCCCTCTAATCTTAGGATGGTCCAATTATGCAACTTCCATAGGACTTGCAACAGTCCAGAAAGGGTCTTGAAAATGAGTATAAAAATAAACCCTGCAGGTACTTTTTATCATGTAATTTGGAAATGTTCACAAATTCAATTATGATGGCACCAGATGCAGGAGTCCCTCGCCACGTTATTGTGCACTCTGACCCTAGGGTAGCCCTCTTGCGTATAATAGAGGTTTGTTTTACTTCAAGGGTGTCATGGGCATTGTCCGGACTTGGCTTTCTAGTGGCTAAAGAGACAATGCACATCACTGGCAACAGAACTCACCCCCGATGAGTGAATGGACAAATGTACTGCAGCAGGAAAAGCAATCTACAAATAGACAGGGTGGGGGGATGTGCAAATAAGCATCAAAAGATTTGGGGCCCTTGGCTGCCCTGCACAGCCAATCCTAATGTCATAGGTTATCTACTGCTCACTATATTGGGTATGCACTCGATTTAATTATTAATGATGATCCGCTTAGCTTGTGCCAGTCATCTGGTAACCTGCCATTAATGAAATGTTGTGTTGTGTTGAAATTAATTGAAATCCGTAAAAAGGTATATAAACAAGCATTGGAAATGCAATAGGTCTCGCATTTGTTTGAGTTAGAGCTATTGGCCGTGTAAATGGAAATTTCTTTTAACCTATGTGTTATGGAGTGTATGTATTTTGTGTGTGTAGTGGAATCATGTAGATTGGATTGTGTTAGTTGTGGAATTGTGTGGCATGGAATTATGTGGTGTGGAGTGGATTTGTGTAGTGGAACTATGTGGCATGGTGCGCTGTGGAATTATATGGATAGTAATTATGTGGTATTGAGTGTACTGGAATTATGTGGAGTGGGATTGTGTGTTATGGTGTGTAATTATGTGGAATGGAATTTTGTGTTTTAGAGTGGTATGTAGAGGAGTTTAATTATGTGGTATGCTATTGAACTTTGTGGCGTGGTGTGGATTTGAAGTCTGTGGTGTGTTGTGCAATTGTGTTGAGTTGTATTATGTGGTTTGGTGTTGAATTATGTTGTGTGGATTGGAAATGTGTGGAGCTAAATTGTGTGGCGTGGAACTGCGTGGATAGATTTGCCTTTTTGGAGTCCAACGTAGAACTCTAGGCCAAGGCCCAGCACAAAACTAGTAGACTGGACCTAGGTAACAATGCTCTACTGTGTCACAACATTTATCGGAGGTGGCATGAATAGGAGAGATAAAAGAATCATCTTGAAGGAGGAACATACGAGTGGCTGCTAGGATCCAGCACAAATCAGCCAACAGGAAAAGTAATGTGTTGTCCAGACTCTGTTGAAAAAGATGCAACTGACTGCATTTTAAATTAAAGGGATCAGAAAAAAAGCTAAAAAGACTTTTTAATTTTGGAACACATCTGGCTTCTATGATCAATAAAAACATTGTGTCCCACTAAGATGTCTAAGGACTAAGGTCACAAGTCTTTGGTGAAGAAAGAGAATGGTCAGTGCAGTGAGATAAGCGCTAAAAGTTTGGAAAAAGCACAATGTTGCAGAGGTGTCTTGAATGAGCCCCATGGAACAGTACTCAACATGGACCCGTAAAGGTGGTTAGAGGTAGAAGTGTTCCAGCACCTATCCGAAGGATAAGAAAAGAGGAGACGAAGGGGGTAGCTCGAAATACAAAGGCCACCACACCACCTGGCACAAAAACAATTACACTATCTGCTTGTAATGCTCAGATTACAAAACATGCATTGAAATGTTCCAAACATAACATAGGTCAGGTTTACACTAATAAATAATGAAACCATCACAATCTAACAGATGGAGCAATGGTCACCTTCCACGCTCTCCAGGTTCGGACCAGAGCCAAGGGGTTTACACTACAGCTGCACATTTACATGAAGCTGTAGGGAGACGTGGCATGGGTATGCATACTGCACCGCACACCGCCAACGAACTGGGTCCCAAAATCCTAGCGTACACTTATGTACTAAACCTCAATAGAATTAAGAATCCTGCACAGTTTCAACACATCAGACCCTATCAAACATGCAGCTGTTAAAGCCCACAGAACTCTCGCAGGACCTAAAAGTAAACACAGTACATCAATTAAAAAATTCAATTAGAATCAAGAAAAGGACAAAAAGGCGGGATTCAATCTACAGCGAAAGCTGGCTCAGCGGGCCAGGATTTAATAAGTTAAGGCTTACCACTTTGGTTCGTACAATAAGTGAACAGAAGGGCTCTGTTGGCGACACTGGGTTAGATATTTGCCCTATTAATTAAGGAGAAAGAAACGCTATAAAATGTAATGCAGCTGCATTGTGGACCACGTTTTAAAGAAAAAACGGGGCTGCGACTTACGTCACCACTCATGAAGAAACTGTGTATTCCTTGAATGTAATCAATAGCGTCCCTTCTTTGAAAGTCAGTGCCCGCATTATAAAATGTCAAGGAAGGTGTCGCGGAGGCAGACCAACTAATCAAACTGGCTTAATTAAACTAGCCTGCAAGGACGAAGAGAAGAATTGCGTTAGCTGTGGGCTAAATCACCATAAACAAAAGAATAAATAAAAATAAATGCGATAACTGCTGCATTGCCACTTTCAAACAGTTACTTTAAAATTCCAGCGACGTGGCAACTAGTAGGATGGACGGACATAGGTTTGGGTCGTGGTGTAGATCCACAAACCGGCATATGGCAAAGCTCATTACACCAATGATTAATGCTTCCTCTTTGCTTGTTAAGAAGGATTTTAAAAAACGGCTGTGGCTGATATTCAGGGCTCAAAAAATCATACAATTGTTACAAGACCTGCAGGTCTAGTAACTTTAAAATATCTACTTGACCTAACTGTAATGCACTTGACCTCTGTCTCTGAAAGTGGAACAAATGTGACAAGTTAACAAAATGTAAAGGCATTTTTATTGCTCTTTCACTTTGTGAGCAATAAAGATGCCTTTAAATCTTGCCATCTTGTCACATTTGCTCTGCTTTCAGAGACAGAGGTCAAACGTCTTCCTACTTGCCAGAAAGGGCAAGTAGGACCTGAAAATAGCTTGTCCTAATTAAATCTGGTACCCAAATGCCAATGGGCAAGTGGATTTTTCGAGTCCTGATGTTATCAGATGATGAAAATGGTGCTGGAACAGGAACACTAGAAAGTTGTTCCTAGTGTGGAGGGGCGTGTAAGTGTAAGCGCCATGTTGACAGAGGCGATGCCTAATGTAGTGGCGGGCTAGTTATGTGCACAGCCGATGTCTATTGTTATAACAATTTGTGCAGAACTACTGATGGGAAGATTACCAAGATTGCATGCATCGTGAATATTTGATGCTTTACCCATTACTAATTTGAACTAAGTAAAAAGACAATGTTGGTTGCAGAAAATTGCATGCATCGTAAATAATCGATGCTTCACTCACTGATATTACACACAGAGTGAAAGGACAATTATGGTTATTCTTGTGAAAGGCTGTATCAGGTAAGCACGGTAGCGCGAGGGTGCTGCACCATTATTAGCAGTTTCGAGGGCCATGCTGGGCGGTCAGGAGCCAGGCCAGCACCCTGAAGGAGGCAGCCAATTACCGCCGCCAAGAGCTTGGAGGCTTTCAGCGTAATAAATGTCACACACACACACAGACAGCGGGATCACAACAACAGCGCATCCGAACAAAGCCTGAGTGAGCGGGAGCGGTAGATAAATACTTAAAGATAAAGCGTGATGTCGCGGCGTGCCACACTGGAAGTGCTCGGTGTTAATGTAAAACAAGCAGGAGGGAGGAGGAGGCAGCTGCAACCGATGAGAGGGAGCAAACAGGGAGTAGGAGGAGGCAGCTTTAGCCCGAAAAGAGGGAGCAAGGGAGTTCCTGGGTCTAAACAAGCAAAAAGAAAAAACAGTGCTCAGAAAGTAATAAATAACATGAAACAGGGACAGTTGTCATGGGAGGTTACAAAAGTAGAAGAGGAGGGACTACCGAGCAGATTAACCAATGAAAAGCAGCCTTTAAGAGGGACAGTAAAATGGGCCAATTAGAAAGATGGGCAGTGCTTAAAGCCCATATTCTAGATACTCATCCTGGCCTTGGATATTTCATACTACATATCCCAGAATTCCAGAGTTTGACGCATGGCCCAATCACGTTCATTTTATAGATACATGCAGTATTGTGAACAAACTGCTGTTTATTGCAGAACTGCGAGTGAGCCAGAGGCAATGCCATGGCATGAGCGGATTGAACACTAATAAAGTAAGTTCTTTTCCATCTGAGAAGGGTCAGATGGCTTGGAGATCATTGTATTTTAGATTATGGGTCGTAAAATATCCCCTAAGGATCTTGAATATGGTTATACGCGTTCCAGAGGTTTGCCGCAACTCATATTGGTTTGACCCGAATGTTATGACTCATGTGTTCCCTTGTTCGAATGTGAACATGTGGTGTCTAGTTAACAAGTGTTTCAGTCTTGTATATGTGGATTCAGTAATTTATATATTTCTGTTGTAGATTGTTCTTTTGTGCACACACACAGAGTGTATTTTGGAGGTTGCCTCTGGAAGGATCTTGATTAGCTCAGCATCTAGTGAGTACTACTTGGAAGTGGTTTTATTAAAAAACGGGGTGGGCAGAATATTAGCGTCTGCATTAGCTATATAGTTATTGAGACACTGTTTATAATTTTGTTGTAGGTAAAAAGAATTGAATCAGCTGATTGATATCGATATTACATGTTTTGTGAGGTAATCTCATTGTTAACTTTGAGGTATTTTAGATTTATGAAGGTCTATAGAGACAATAGTTTGTCTAATTTTTGTTTATATATGATTTTTTTAGAATTGGATTACAGTTCCATGTCCTGAGGAGAACCCTTCAAAAGATACTTCAGAGGGTTCGAAACACGTCGACCATCATTTGTGCGCTTATTGTGCATACATTTGTGTGTGATAATAGAGTGCCATTTGTATCCAGGGAAACATGACTTGCTATTGTTTTTTTAAAAATAATCATTACCTGGCTTCAAAAATTATGCTCTTACAGAGGTCCCCTGTCCATTTACATGAAAGCAGTTGAATTGATTTAGAATTCTCATTTAAAATTTTTACATGAGATTTCTTTTGAGCTCTCTTTGGGTTGTAACTAATGTGAACTGTTAATTTGTATTGTATTAAGTTTGTTTTTGTTTAAACTGTGTAAATAGTCACTGTTTTGTTGAGATTTATGTTGGTGAGAGGGAACAATGTTTGTATTTGTTTTTTGTGTGTGAATTTGTGTATGTGACAATATCAATAATATTTTATATGATGTTTGCATAAAATCAAAAAATAAATGGTGACCGTTCTTATTGAATAAAACAGTCACAAATTAATTACATTCGAAAAGGGTTAGTCAGTTTTGGCATTGTGTTCTTGGTAGCATATTCTAGATACAGCATGTCTCAAAGAGACAGCGCATGCGATACCTAGGTGAGACCTAAAAACAGGACTGACTTACCAAAGAGTGGCTGTAAGTCCCACCCACCTTTAAATGATAGTAATTCATGCATTTTACGGGATGCCCATGTAGCAGTGTGGCAAATGTCAGTAAGGGACGCCCTGTCCACATCTGTCCAACCAATGTCCTTTCATAGCTCTAGTAGAGTGATCATGAATAATCTGGGGGAGAGGTGAGATTAGTTGATCATGTGCTAGAATGAGAGTTTTCCTGAGCCATTGGCAAAGGTAGCTACTTAGGACTGTATAGCCATATGTCCAACACCAAAGGCTATAAACAAGTACCATATCCACCTTAATTGAGGTGGTATGGGCCAAATATATCTTCAATGCATGTGCATCATCAAGAAGGAGACCTTGATTATTACCTTCTCTTACCTCTCTGAGGCCCAGGGACGGGAACACCACATTCTGCTCATAATGAAAGTGTAACAGAATCTGTGAGCAGGTGAAAAACCATGGCCTCTGGAAGGAAAAGCTGGTGAACCTTACAACAGAACAGAGCTTCTCGTTCCCCATAATTTCTGGCTGAGCTTTAAGCAGAGGAATTGTGCTTAAAGCTCAAAAAGGCAAAAACACATCTTCTCCTTCCTGTGGGCAAATGGCAAGCAGGCCATTTGCCCACAGGAAGGAGAAGATGTGTTTTTGCCTTGCCCGTTTGTACCGGATAATGGAGCAGCAACGTGGAAGGAAGGCATCTCTGATGAATTTGAAGAAGCCAAGGCATGGTTCGCCCAACTTGCGGGAAGTCTGTCCAAAAAACTCAGCACCCAGTGAAAACATTTGAATTATTGGGCAAACTACAGAAGTTATCTACCAAACATTTTCTGCCACTAGGGTTCAGGGTACAGAATGTACATTAAAGTGGTCTAGGCCCAGTGACAGATGTGAAGTGCCCTAGTATTTGTGCCTCTGAGTATAGATAAAACATTACAGCGCAATGTCTGCCTGAATCAACACTGCAATCGCTTGATCTGCAGAGCGAATATGACTGCAGGCCTGAGGCATAGAGAGTGCATCATCCAATTGGAACAAATGACAGCAGTTTTTTTTTATTATAACTACTTAGTTGACCCCTTGCCTAGGCTCGCTCCCAAGCCTTTGTTGTATATCAGAATGTTGTATACAGAAATATTTTCTGACATGAATATTGCGTACTAAATATAGTTCGCAAACATATCACCCTATTCAGTCTAAAGTTTCTAATATCAACTCTAATTTGGGCATTTTTGTAAACAATATTTGTCGAATCTTGTCCATTGTACTATGAAGACTGAAGCTGCTTTATGCGCTAAACCTGGACCCTGAGATGACCTGGAGAGACTTTACATCCACAAAGGCCCTCAAGAAGAGCTAGAGTTTCAGTCACTCAAGGCAGAAAGACAAAGCCTGTATGATGTTGAAGGAAAGTAGCATCTGCTTCTTATGGTTACCCCCACTTTTTGCTAAATGTAATACTGTTTTTGACTAGCCTGACTGGGATCCTGCTAATCAGGATCCCAGTCTATCTGCTTTCTCCTTAAACTGTTATGTTATGTACTTAGGTACACTCCAGATTGGATACTGGGGTACCCTTGTCAGTCCTTAGTATATGGTACCCATGTACCCAGGGCATACGTACCCCATGGGCAGCATGTATTATGCTACCTATGAGAGGTCATGTAAAATGGAACTACAGGCCTGCCATTGCAGCCTGTGTAAGTTGGTGCATGCACCACTTACTAAAGATATAGGTTTACTATATCTAAGGGTCAGTGCACTTAAAACCTATAAGTCACCCCTATAGCAGGTCTTAACAATCCTGAAGGCAGGGTGCTTGGTTCTATGTGAGAGGGTGCCAGTGCATGAGCAGGACACCCCTGCAGCCTACGGAGTCCATTCTCCTGGGTTGTCAGTGAAGCAGCCATTACGACATATAGAGTGGCATTACGCCATATATCTTCATGGTACATAAATGTGAAGTTAAGAACAGTAAATCTATTCTCTGTATTCTGTCCACACTATATGTTTGTCATTAATATTCTATCAGACATCCCCTCTGGTGAAGGCTAGTGAATTTACCCACAGGAGGAGCATAATTACTCTGTCTAGATTACTTATTATAAGTGAGTCCAACCCTCACAATTTGGGCATGTGATGGTTCTCGCTTATTGAGGACAGTTTGTCAAAAAGGGCCTCATTTTGGAGCAGAATTTTACAAAGAATCTACTTTAAAATGGCATAGGTTTTCGAGATAGTGCATTGCTTTTTCATATTAATTTTTATCTTTTTAGCTCTCACCTATTGCACTTTTGCACTTTATCCTTGGCGTATTTGCACAGTTTTGTTATAACATTGTCTGCATACAACATTTTAGATTGAATTTCTTCCTTTTTATCATTAATGCACTGCGCAGTATTTGTACGTTCAATAGCTTTCTCATGCTTGCACTGAATACGTTCTATATGAATAACTTGGATATATACTTCTATAATTGGATTTTACCTCTTGTTTGATTCACTGCCCAGTTTTTAGCTTAAACATACATTATATCTGCATTGGAGCACTTTATAGTATATGTTTTTATTGCAGGTCTCTCCAATATGAGTATATCAAACGTGTCACAATTTCCAACACATTATTATGAATTTTCATCATTGTATTCCTTGTTTAGATCCATTCATGAATATTTATTTTTCCTGGTTTCCAATTTGCATTTTGTAACAACATTGCGCATGAATGTCAGTGTATTTTCAAGTCTATAACCCGCCAAGTATTTTTTCTATGTCTATGCTGCACACAGATGCAATGTCACATGGTTTGAGGGTTTCCTATATACTCTTCACTCATTCGCAACGCGCTCATGTGATCAAGGCCACTGCTTTGGCCGAAACGCGTCTGACCGAATTGCACCGCTATTTGAAAAATAAAACGCTATCACGGCATTACAAACCAGCTATTTGCAGTTGTCTGTTTCTCTTCCCGGTGCTGGAAGCACCTGGATTGGTAACTCGATATATTATATATCTTCATGGTACATAAATGTGAAGTTAAGAACAGTAAATCTATACTCTGTATTCTGTCCACACTATATGTTTGTCATTAATATTCTATCAGACATCCCCTCTGGTGAAGGCTGGTGAATTTACACACAGGAGGAGCATACTTACTCTGTCTAGATTACTTATTATAAGTGAGTCCACCCCTCACAATTTGGGCATGTGATGGTTCTCGCTTAATGAGGAAAGTTTGTCAAAAAGGGCCTAATTTTGGAGCAGAATTTTACAAAGAACCTACTTTAAAATGGCATAGGTTTTCGAGATAGTTCTGAGCGACCGTAATCCAAGTATGCAGTATGACAAGGCCTAATACTATTTTCCAAAATGTATTAAATGCCTTCCTTTACTTCTGTTTTGCATTGCCTTGAATGTTCTCTTCCTCTCCCTTCCAAATCCCATACAATATCACTTAAAACGGGCTTGAATGAGAGAAAGGATAGGAAAATTCAACGTTTTTACAACTATCACTAACTTTTAAGTCTGCAGAGTTATCTGAAGTAGGTGTGCAGCGTTGGGACTGCTCTTGGCTAGGAGAAGAATACACTGGCTCTCTTCTATGGTCCCTAAGTATCAGTCCTGGATGGCTGACCTGACTGAATGTGCCATAGTGGAAAACCATTGCCTGTGTGAGGAGGGAATGGATGAGAATGTGGAGAGGGATTTGGAGATCTGGGTGAAAACTGTCACTTTTTTGGTGCTGTTATATTTCATATAGGTACCCTAATATAGTCTCAGGTAACATCATAACCCTTCACCTATATTCTCCCCTACATTACATACATAACGGTTCTTAGGGACTGACCTTTTACCTAGATACGACACTGCACACAGAACGCAGGATTTTCCCTTTAAAAGCCTCATACATTATGCATGAGGAGTCTTGGAAACACAGCAGGACTACCATCTCCTGTATAATATCTATGTACAAAGTTCTTTCCCGCCGTCATCCTAAGTCCGACAAAGTAATAGAGAGAGGTAGAACTCCCGGGGACACCTATGGGTATATATACATTACATCTTGCTAATAGAGGCAGAGGAGACCAGGACTTCCCGGCCGACACACTGACCGAAGACACTGAAGTTCCTGCATGCAGGTACTCCAGCTCGCAGTGGGCTAACATCCCTTGCGGGGTGTCCAAACCGAGACCAGGACGGGGTCCCACAGTCCAGGTAATGGGGTTGACTTTATCCTAGAGGGATTCTTGGCTTAACACCTACACACATGCTAGGTACACTTAGGTACATCTAGTTAGGGAGGCATCGTAGGAGTATGCACCTTTTATTATCATTTATTTTATATACTTGTATGTAGTCATGATTATTGCAAGATGGTAGAACTCTATCATCCTTTTACTTTCATAGTGCTTCTAATCATTTATAGCTGTTACTGTCTAGTGGTTGTTGCAGCTCATCTATTTTACACTAGAATAACGACTGTTCAATAAATGCTTATTGAAAAACGTCCAGACTGTTTATTTCGTATATCTCTCAGAGACTAAGTGAGCACGAGTGACTGAGCGAAAAGTAGTACACTGTTTCCACGGTCCTGAGGGATCAGTGTTGTCATGTTCAATGGTTGCCAAGAACTTTTCTCTCCTTGGTAAGAGGATATTCTAGTGGCACTGTGAGCTAGCTGATACAAAAAGGCCGACATACCCGGTGGGGAAGTTTAGAGTCAGTATGACACCAATCCTACAGTGTATGTTGTCCGAACGCGCAGATCCTGTATACGTTTTATAGGAACTACACGACCTGGTGCACGTCGGTTGGGTACTTATTTAACTGCCAATCTGAGTAGTTCAGTCGTGCTATTCTCAGAGACCCCTACTCACATTTCCACAGAGACGTCTGGAGTGGGAAGGTACAAAATCCGCCGCAGCGGAGTAGGAAAAATCCTATTTATTGGCTGTTGGTTAATCAAGCTTGAAGGACACATTGTTCGTAAATCGTGCATAACACCTTATCTTAGTTCCCTTGGAAAACTCTTCTTTACTAAAACAATGACAGAGGAAAGAGATAACGTAGTACAAGATCTAAACCTCTCAACCGGAGAAGAAGATGCAGGCGCAATTCACATTGCAGAAAATGTTAGGAATGCCGACACCATAAAACTAGGTGCACATGGTTTAACAGCCAAGGGTGGAGAAGTAACATTAGTGATTGAGGCACACGAATCATATAGAACAGAGGCATTGTATTCATGGGTTACATCCCCAGTTGCGAATGCAATAACTAAAACATTTCATTACTACACAGAAGGTAAAATACTCGACGAATATTGTCCCTATGAGGACACTGAAGTTCCACTAACTTACCAGGAACACTTATACTGGTTTAAAGGCACCCTCCCCCATACGAGAAATAGAGTAAGACTCGGCCCGCTTGGGAGAAACGGAGCAACATGGCCGGTACTAGTCACCTACACACCACATCCTGACAATGAAACGATGCCAGGAGGAGACTTACTCACACTTCATAAAGAACTAATAAAACTGAACAGAAATATGACACAGTTTGTGATGAGTTCACTCACGGTTCAGCCAGCAATGGCTACAATAACAAGACCAGTTCAGAATTACACCACAGATGTTACACGCAGTAATGGGCAAAATGCCCGCAAAACGTGAACAAATGCAAATCTGGGTAGCTTCAAAAATAACACAGCTAGAAGCAGTATTCCCGAATACAAGCCAATTTGAAAAACTCAGAATGTTAATAATCTGCTTGCCCATGGGGAGAACACCACAAGTAGAGGATTGTCCCTCTTTTGGTACAGTTTTCGTTGCCATATATACCAGGACTCATGGTATCCCGTCGTTAGCAGTAATACCAGATGTATTAAGACAAATACAGAATGAGTACAGAGCAGAATCTGTTCTAAACTTAGGGATGAAATTACTTGGTAATGAGGAAGCACCATCAGTGGCAATCCTTCAATCACTAAGGGAGTTTAGTCCTTTACAACAGGAACGTGAATTACCCAAAATAATTGAGACTGCATATGCAGAATTAGGCAGAGACAGTTTTGGGGGAAAAGCAGTAAAACCTCAGCTGATGGGTGGTCCAGAAAAGGACACCTTCAAGCAGGCACCTGCTTCTTCTAAGAAGAAGTGGGACAATTAAAAAAAAAAAAAAAATATCTCAATCCAGAGGTACGTCTCCTCCACAGGAACCCTCCGTAAGAAGGTATAACCTTAGGAATAGGGACAATATTAGAAAACCTGACGGGTATCAGGATACTGATGTACGTTCCTCTCGTTCCTTTCAGGGTTCAACGAAAAACTCAGAGAGGGAAGGACGGTCAGACAGACAAGAAGAATGTACAAAGTCCAGAGACAAGCAACACACTCCAGACTACACTTCCAAAAAATGAAGAAAAACCTAAAACAAAACCTCAGTTCAAAAAGAAGAAAGTTGCAGGTCTAAAGATCAGACATGCCCAGAATTCTGAGGCCTCAACTACTGAACGGGGAATGGGCTCTGACAATGCTAGATAGTGCGGCAGAAGTAACAATAGCTCACCAGAACCTGATGGAATTTCTGGTGACAGCGGACTTGAATGATTATATCATGGTGGAAACACCTGATACTAGAGTAAGTGCCCCATAAAAAAGTTATATGAAATAACACTCCAGATGGAAGGGGACAAGCCTAGGAAAGTTAGAGGTCTTTTTTGGGAGAACTTGACGTTTGGCTATGACATTCCTTTAGCTGAACAAGATTGGCCGCCAGCATTCGTGAGGGATTGCCCTAGGGGGGAAACAGTAATTTTGCCAGCCTTTTTCTGACCCTGTTCCCAAATATCTAAAATACACATATGCACAGGAGTGGGCCATCGCCCTAGCACCTGTATTATATTGAAACCATGTTGAATGGGATGAGGATTCAACCCACCACATAATACCATTGTAAACTACTCCAATTCCACAGAGACAGTGTCCAATAAAGCAAGAAGCTAAAAAACAGGTCAGGGAGATCTTAGATCAACTTGAATACCAAGGGGTAATTGAAACTTGCACCTCTCAAATGAACAATCCTTTGTTTCCTTAATGAAACCTGACAACTCACATCGTCTAGTTTTGGATTACAGACATTTAAACACTAGCACAAAAACATTTGGAGTATAAAATGCACACAGTGCTGCATTAATGAATTACATTGTGCGTAAAAAATACAAAACTACTCTAGACATCTTGAATGGATTCTTCTGCCAAAATATAGCGCCTGAAAGCAGGTATTTAACAGCATTCTCCGCGTTAGGCTCCCAGAGTCAATTCTGTCTCCTCTCCCAGGGGTATAAGAACAGCCCGCGGTTGTTCGCAGCCAGAGTAACTGAATTACTTCAAAATCTGGATGAAGAGGCATTGTCCTATGTGGATGATATTTATCTAGCGGATGAATACCTGGAGGAACACTTTACCAGAGTGAATACCATAATTAGGCTATCCTATTTAGGTTTAATCCTATAATAACTGAGAAAACCCCACCGGAAGAAAACTAGCCCTCACCAGTGTAAACATTTAAACACTGAAAAAACTAATTAGCAACCACAAACTAAATGGCATTCTAAGAACAGAAAATATGACTGAAAGTGACATTTTTATTTCTTCCTGAAGGGGCCAATACAATCTAACTTTGTTACACAAGGCAGCAGCAAGAAAGACTGGGCTAACAATGTTATACAAGGCAGCAGCAAGAAAGACTGGGCTAACAGTATTCTGCTTGTGTTGTTTTGGAGGTAAAATGGCTGGTTTCATAAGAATATTTCCCGATATGAACCATCACATTTACTCACAGACAGAGAATGGGTGAAACCTTTTGATACATCATCCCCCTTTTCTAGTGAGTCAGCATTGATAGTAGGTGAATTGCCAAACACCCCAGGCTTTAAATATTCAATGCAAGGTGTAGTGAAAGGTGTATGTGAAAAGAGTAGTGTCACCAAGCATCTGGGACGGTGGTGAAAACATGACACCAGACATTTGCAAAACATGGAACGGAGTGTCACTTGGAATACTGCTGTAAAATGTTCTTATAAAGTTCAACAAAGATTGGAGTTATATCGTTTGTATTTGCTGTAATTCAGCTACGTATATGAAAAAGTTGTGTGATGACCTTTCAAAATCGATACCTGAGCTGAAGTGCTTCCCTGTAAGAAATCCTTGCCACTTGTTAAATGGTATACTAAAAGCATTTACAATCTTCAGAGTTAATGAAGTCATCCCAACTGTGGTACTTAGCGGGTGGTTCTCTGTCCTGGAGGCTGTGAATGCTATATTATCCATGTGGCAACCCATGTGAGGAAATGTGAGGTTCTCTGGTTGCAAATTGATAGTGTGAAAAAAATACACTACTGCATTCTTAGATTTATATAGGAAAACATGACTGCTGTAGTGGACATAATAAAAATACTAAAGTCTGAAAACACCCTTGCCTACCAACTGTTCAGCGTAATTGGTGTAGATGTGAAACATATCCTTGAGAGTAAGCTGGGGGACACTTTTAGAGACTTTGTTTTAGGCACTGCAACATGTTCCATGTTAGAATTCTTGCCACTTGGTAAACAAAGAAATGTTGAGGAGCAATTCAGGAAATTTTATTTTACAGTGCATGAGAAATGGCTTGCAATGATGCTTAGAAATATCCCTACACCAGCCATGTTTTTAAGAGAGACAAGGGAACCCAATAGGCAATTGGTCAGGGACCTTGGGTGCGTATATGACTTCTAAAGACAGAGGTCCCTAGACAGTCATGATATTATCAATGGTAAATATAGACTCAATCAGCGATATATATTCCTTGTCCAGCCGGACAGAATTTTAATACTCAGTAAATGTATGACATACAGTACACAGAAAATACAAGTGAGGACACAGCCAGCGTCCTACTGACATAAAACAAAACAACAGTTAGAGAAGGGTTCAGGCAAGGGGGGATGTCTGCAAGAGGTTGTAGAAGAACAGCAGACTTTTAGTAACTTATAGACACCATTACACAATTAAATGACACAATATATTATATGCATATGGTGTACATTGTGTCGACGGCGTTTCAATCCCTAGGACAAATAGCGGGATCATCATCAGGACATTTGAATAATCATGCCTGTGTAACAATAGCAAGTGTCGCTATAATTTGCACAAACCATGGAAATAACGAAAGGTTAATGAGGGAAAAAGGGAATCAGTGTGAACTACTCCCAGGAGTACAGAAAAATAGAGTCCTGCCATTGAAAGAGATGTCACCTCTCCCTGGCAAGAAGCCACACAATGTGTGATCCCAAAAAGCGAGCTTCAAAAGGAAGCATACACACAATAGGGGCTGCTCTTTTGTTGAAGTAGATGGGTTGGCGTCGGGGACAGAAAGGGGAGACCAATTACCAAACAGATTTTTCCGTGGGCATGTAGCCCTCAGGTAGCCACAGCTCTAAGGTGGGATGCCAAGCTCCACATATTTGGAGAGGGGCACTGCCATCTCGGAGGTGGGTAGAATAGAGCACCCTGAAATAGCTAGATGGTATACTTTGCAGGAAATCATCAGGCGGGAAAGTTCCTACTAGCTCATTAGCTAGTGACAGCCACAATCTCCGAGGGCTTTTTGTGGGCATAAATATGGCAACCCTGGCACACAGAGATAAGATCCCATCTGCATTAGACAGAGAACCGAAGAAGGACTGCCCTTCTGTTCCCTGGACCATGCAAAAGAGGCTCCAGTAACCACTGAACTGCACTGGCTGATCTTGGTGCTAGCAAAGCGAGAACTGTGCCTGTGGATCCTGGCTAATGGATAAGTCATGCCAGAGCCCCAGACAGAGAAGATAACTCCAAGAGTTGGTTGGCTGACTTCCTGTTGCAGCACCAGGGCCTTAAAAGCTGAAGTAGCCTCCTCTGGCCAGTCAATAGCCTGGACAACCAAGTCCCAAAGCTCAAACGTTACCTCCGAGACTGCTGGACCTTGGAGCCTCATCAAAGTGCAGTTTGGTCCCCCAAGATGGACATTAGCCTTCACCAAATGGAACCACTGGTTTCACCGTGACCGGAGAACAGTAGTCCAGTAGCAACAGGACTTTTGCTGGACCAAAGAGGACTTTGAGGGACATCAACCCCTGCAGTGAAAGTCCCCTGCCTGCACGTAGAAAGAGTAGCCCCAGGAAGCCCCCGTCAACCGCACAGCATCCTCAACATCTTGATGCATCTTCAGCATCCAGGATCCCTTCCATCAGGACCACACCATTGAAGTCAATGGCATTCGCCCACATAGTCTGGAACTGGACTGGTGACTGCTTTGGTGTCAAGTAAACTATTTTACTACTCCTCACTAGCCCCCCTGGCCTTCCTTCTGTTAGAGTTGGTCACCCAATGCAGGACGGAATAGTCAAACACAACTCTTTAAATGTTTTGCAAAGTTTCCAAACTTTGTGTTTAGCAATGCTTGTTTATGTTTTGGAGTAAAAAGCTGAAATGTATGTTTTACTTAAAAATCTATACTTCTAGACCTCTCCAGTGGATTGTATTCATTTTGGTGTCTAAAAAGTCATAAAAATATAATCAAATTTTATAGATTGGTGTTGGATTTCTTTTGTGATGTGTGATTTAAGTGTTCCATGGTTATGGTACTTCTAAAGGTTTTACAATTATTCCTTTTTTAAACCGGACTGCTCAAAGCCACAGCTACCCAGGGTTGAGCCAAGGTTTAGCAAACAATCCTGACTGGACTAAAGTTTGTTTTGTGAGTGTATTCCACTGTGAGTATGCACAACCACAACATATAATGCACCACAGTTCCTCACACTTAGGCAAACACGTTTGCACAGGGATCACAATTACGAGATTGTCACATGGCACATGGGGATATTGCCGTCTTCCCTATGTTAGCTTGAGCACGCTGCAGACTGTCCGCTGATTTGCACCCGTTACTGCACAAGCTTACTTTTCACGCTTTACGGGTTCCTAGGATTTAGTCGGAACATTGTGTGCAAGGTCGAACAACAATGCCCCTTGGTATTCTGTTCTGGTCAGGCCCTAGCACCTAGACAAAATATACGGATGCCGCTTGTGTTTGGGAATACGTACTTTGGTCTTATTGGAATACACAAATAGGTGGGGTACACTTGGAGAGGAACCTTCCCAGGGAGAAGAGCATGACAGCGCCCATGATGTATATGATGTAGATCTACTATCTATAGACTAAGGTATGGGGTCTGCAGCTAATGCCCAGAGATCTTCTAATATATAATTATCTATACAAGGGGAGGGAGGTTAGGCTACTCTGTTGTATATAATGACATGCCCTTTTATGATTTACGGAATACTTGCTATGGTGACCGTATTTGTGTTCTGCATTTTTCTGCTTATCATGGCATGTATAATGTATACTAGAGCATGTTAGTTAAAATAAATATTTTAAACTTGTTTGTGTCTCTGTCAGAACTTATTGTGAATTAGTACAAGAGTTTGAGCTAAAGGGTGTGTCTTGCAACTGTGATTCCTGAGAGAGTCGGGAGTGTTGTGTTCTGGGGTGTCTAATCACTTCTTCCTCTGTGAGTGAGCATGAGGGCAAGTGAGACACAATAGCCAGTCAGTCCTGGGCTCATGGGTACTAAGGTGGTAGGATAATTCAGTCCCTATATACCAAGGTTCCATAATCCTACGCATAGTTCTGTGTTTGCGCAGAATCCCTGCAACATGGTGCCGCCAATGATTGTTCTGGTACTAATTAACAAGACCCCTGAGTAGCGCTTGTGCTTGTCTACAATACACTTTCACCAGTTCCTGGGGATGCCCGTGGTGGTAGGGCTTAGCCTCCTGCAGTTGCAGGGTACACCTGTTTGTGTAGGTTTTTCAAGCTTGAATTCTAAAAGGTTTTTTGGACCCGTAGTGCGCTACCGTTTTGTTTAACACTTCCATAATATATGTCACAACCAGTGCGATTCCAGCACATTGCCGCGCAGCGCTTACACAACATTTGACACTGCATGGGGTCCCCAATGCGGGGGCTAACGTGATCATGGTGGTCGAGGCGGATCCAGCCTACCTCTTCGGGGTCTTTAATTCCTGGATTACATTTCCTGCAGTTGATGCAAATGATAAGTTTTTTCATGCTAACGCGGTTGCTGCTCCTCCAGCGGTGTATCGTCCTTATGCAATGCTTGAGTTTCGTTGATGTGTTGGGAGCATACTATTTGGTTTAATGGCACCCTTCCTTGCCCAGTCTCTTTTGTTCGTATGGGCCACTTAAGTATATATGGAGCTGCTTGGCCAGTTTTGGCTGGCTTTACACCACATCCAAACTATCTAAATGTTAATATAGCAGAGCTTTGTCAGCTCTATGCACAGGTTACTCAACTCTATAGACGAGTCATATAATATGTTTCTCGTTCCTTTCAAGTGGCTCCACCTGAAGCTGCACCTCTGGCACATGTACACGCCGGAGGTCTTGTGATTAGTCCCGTCATGATTAATTCAGTGATGCCCTGTGTCTCATCCATGAATAACCCACTTTTTCCGATATTGAAACCGGATGGTTCATATCGCATAGTTTTAGACTACAGACATTTGAACAGTCATGTTCATACCTTTGCAGTACAGAACACACACAGCTCTGTGTTGGCAAATACCATAGTTCGTAAGAAATTGAAAACTACACTAGATATTTCAAATGGGTTTTTCAGTCACAATTTGGCTCCAGAAAGTCGTGATTTGGCCGAATTCAGCGCTCATGTCAATTTCATCTTTGATCCTTCCTTGCAGACACAAGAGTTTTTACAATATGAACATGTTCATCCTCTTCGTTTGTCCCTACTTTCTCTTGATCAGTGTAAATGTATAATTTTCACGGATGGGTCTGCACAACCAGCGATTGGTTCTAAACATGCTTACTCAGCAGCCTGCGCTATTGTGGCAGGCACGATAGTGGACAGTGACTTTAAGAATCCTTGGTTCACACACAATTTGTTGGGATTGCATGGCACAATTGGCTGAGTTACATGCTTTGTTCTTGCGTTTTCTGATCCTGAAGTGCCTACACTTATAGTGTGTGATTCCTTCTACTGTGTACAATCCTTTAATGACAACCCTTTCTTTTGGAAACAGAATGATTTTCATGAGTCTAAGGGCAGTGCAATAAAGCATAAAACGCTTCTGGCCTGAGTGGCCGCTCTTAAAGACCGTTTGCAACTCACACATGTTATCCACACACTAAGACAGCGTGTGGGTGCACACACTATTGGTAATTCTATGGCTGATGAGGCAGCCAAATCTGCAGTAGTTTTCAGCAACAGTGGTCCCCAGAAAGTGAAATGGAAACCAAAGGAATGAATATAGACTCAATCGTAGCTATATTTAGTGGACTTGTCCAGCCGGACAGAGGTCTGATATTTACTTGTAGGTTTAGGATATAATCATACAAAACAATACATAAAATGGGACACTATCCTGTGTCCTACTTAGCCAGTAGAGTACATAAACAAGGGAAAAAACGAACAACAGGGGGCTCAGGCAAAGTTTGTTACACAAAGAGGATATACAGTGTTACAAGAACAAATCACTACAAAGCACCTTTACAGCGGAATGAACTAAAGGTTTTTTGCGTATAAGGTGTATTAGGGTGTCGACGGCGTTTCGATCCGTTTGAAGGATGAGCGGATCATCATCAGGACTTAAATAACATGCCTGTTAAATAAAGCCTCATTAGCCGCAATTCCAGAATGGGGGAACTTGGGCGAGGAGACAAGGGCTGCTATAATGGCGGCTTCAGATATGATGAATTTCAGCTCGGATACGGGGGGGAGTCGCCTTCGCGTACTCTAACGGCTCAGTCGCCAGTATGTTACAGGGAAGTTGCTGAATAGCAGGAGTCTTCCGGGTGTGGGGAATCACATCATAGCCGATTCTCTTTTTCTAACAACTCTATATGCTTTCTTTTTTTAGTTGCATTCTCTCTCATTGACTTTCTTGGCTTCAATCTTGTGCTCTATCTGAGGGGCTCTCCAATATAGCACAATTTAGATATGACTGTCAAGATCTCATTCCCCACCATTTTACTAGAAAACCCGATTGCGCTGTTGTGAGAGGGTGAGCAGGTCGGGATGATTTGGACAATTAGGGTCCCAGAATGTGACGAGCATTAAAATGCTCCTCGTTTATAATATTAGGGGAGTATAGTTATCATGGCATTAAATGCTCTTAAGGCGTTTGAACTCTATGGCGTATTTTTTGAGGCCGCCTGTCCAGACAGGAATTGATCTTAAGGTCATCCAACTATACGTCCCGACTACGTGGCATACCATAGTCGGAAACATCTTTAATCATACTAATAAAATTCTGACCGTTTTATTATCCAGAGTTCATAGAGATATAGGATTTCTCATGCTGTAAATCCCCGTGTACTTAGGATACCTTACTCGACATAATGCATGTATATTCACCATTTATGATGGTTATAAACGATGGGAACTTTGCACATCATAAGATGTCCGCTGAGAAAGTGATGCCAGGGACCACTGAGGAAGGACTTCGCTTACACTTGACAAACAGGAATTCTGGACACTTTACGTGATATAATGGATGTATAATCAGGTTACTCAAATATATGTCGTGTCTGTGTGGCATACCGTAGTCGGAAACATTTTTAATTTTGAGTATAACCTTGATTGTCTCACTATTAGTTACGCGACCCCCAGCTCAGAGTCTGTAAAGACATTGGGTTTCTAATGCAGAAAAAAATCCCCGTGCATTCAGGACACCCGCTTTATATAATGGATGTATAATACCTTGATGGTTATAGATGGTGGGAACATTGCACACTAAAAGATGGCCGCCGCGAGAGCGACGTAGGGAACGTGGGGGAAGGGCTACGCCTACGCTCTACAGACAGGTGTTATGAATTTTCCTGAACGCACGCGCTATTTAAACCGCTCTTAAATGATGGCTCAGGTTCATTACTTTGGCATTCGGATCGTGACGGAGATCTATGTATACCGCTGCAGCCCGCAAATATTATATTGCGGTAAGTTCCATGGTTAAGGAATGCCATCTTTTCGCGTAGTTCCGGGGCAAAGTTTTGTGCTAAGAAACCGGCACTGGGTGTCCTTGTCGGGTGTCTCATCTCCCCATGATTGAGGGGGTTCATTCTGTGGAGAGGGTCTCTCTTTCCCTCGTATTCTAACTTTCATGAAGTGCTCTGCGCATTAATGGCAGCGCGGATGCTATCTAATAGCACAATAATATGGGGCAATGAGATACAAATTTTGGACCGGGCGATTGCCTCTATTTTAATATCTATGAAGAAGTCAGCGCATGAATTGTAGCATACGAGCTATCTAACATCTAGATAGTGATGGGTAATTGGAACTAAACTGTGGACCTGACGATGCATTTATAGCTAATCATTGAAGTTAGTCTTTTGTCTGTTTCTTTACCCCTATACGCTCTCTCTCTCTACGCAACCATAGTGTTGCCTGTTCTAGTGATAGCCTTGGTTATATGACGCAGAGACTATTTTCTTAGCGCCAGTTGGTGGCTATTTACAAGTTATTACTAGTCTTTATGAGAGTTATTTTACTCAGGAAGGGAAACATAGGAATACTGGCCGTTGTCATTGGGGGTTGGTACCGTCGTCTTGTTTTAAAGGAGTGTGATTTTATTTATGGAATTTTCCAATGTTAGAAACCCTACATTGAGCCTTTATGTTTTCCTCCTTTTCTCAGAAAGCATTGGACTTGGCCTTAATTGATGTTTAAACAGAAATAATATTACTTTTGATGTGAATATTGACTCTGGATCCTCCAAAGGTAAGGGCTTTACATATGCCGTTTTGCTTATATGGCCTTTTTGTTTTCCCTAGTTTGGTATACACGTCCTTGTTTCACTTTTCCAGCTTACGTCCTGAGAGAGGGAGGTTTTTGCTCGAATTATTTAAGTGTGAGCGACAGTTTGACTTACTATTAGATATAAACATGTATCTTCTGCCCCTTGATAGGCAGTTTTGTGTGGTTATCCTCGACTTTGTTATGGAGGAATTGACTTTCCAGTCACAGGAGGACATTTCTAGGCCTACACAACTCTATTCCGCCTAGACAAAATATATAGATTCCACCCACTAAAGTTTGGCTGATGTACTCCCAGTTTTTCAATGCCATTTCGGTTAAAACTGCCCTTAGTGATGTTCCTTGTTGTTATTCGTCTTTTAGATTTTACTGGATGGCAGAATATTTTCTACACAAACCCTATTAGGCTTTTCAAGAACAGTAAAATTCTACTCACCATCAATTACTAGCGGTGGGTATTTGATTATTTCCTTTCCTCTTTCTTCTTCTGAATATTAGGCTTTCCTGATGCCCTTGCGTCTCCCTATCTTAATTTGTATCATCTTCTTCCTTTTTCTCCCTGTTATTCCTTTGGGTGTTCTTTCGGACTCATAGCCCTTCTTGTTTTTCCTGTTCTCCGTTATGTTCTTAGAAATCTAGTAAGTGGAGGAATATTACTCCTTCCACTTTTTATATGCGGTTTTTAGTCTAATTATGTGTGCAGTCTTAATGAATTTCTCTACCCTCTATTACATAATAAAGTTCATTATCAATTTTAAAAATATATATATATAATATAAAAAATAAATATAGGCGTCTAGGACAAAAAATTATAACAAAAATAAAAATTAATAATATATTTCAGTTTGATTAGCTCACCAGGTGTAAAAACGTTCGTTATTTCATGTTTAATGAAATTATTCATAAGTTTTGTAACATGTGGTCTGTCATTTTCTATGTGAATGTAAATAATTTATGTAATTTGGTAACATGTTTGTGGACAAGGCCTTGACCCTATGGTCCTCGCATTCTGTTGGTCTGTCTTTGTGGTGTACAGTGTATTTATATATGTATGTTATTTGTTTGTAATTAACAGCCCTGAAGAAGTCCTGTATCAGGACGAAACGCGTTGGCTGTTCTGTTGGTTGATTAACAAGAACCGAAGGTTGTTTTTTCAACGCTTTATGAAAATGGAATAAATGAAAAAACTTTGAAGAATCCGCATTGTTGGAGGCAAATCTTTTGAATGTGAACTTTAATTTCCTCCTGTGGTGCACCTGTGCTTTGATGTTAGATAGTTAAAATAAATATTTTAAACGTTGTTCGTGTCTCTGTCAGAACTTATTGTGAACAAGTGTGAGCAAAAGGGTGCGTCTTGCAACATGATTCCTGAGAGAGTCGGGAGTGTTGTGTTCTGCTGTGTCTAATCACTTGTTCCTCTGTGAGTGAGTAGAAGGGCAAGTGAGACACTATTACAAGTCGTCCAGGGCTCATGGGTACTAGGGTGGTAGGATGACTCAGTCCCTATATACCAAGGTCCCATAATACTACGCATAGTTCTGTGTTTACGCAGAATCCCTGCATTTCCCCCCACCCCCACCCCCATACATTCAGGCAAGTCAAATTTTCCAAAATGTATCATGCCTTTAAAAAGGCAAAACATGTGGAACTTGGTGTGTTACATACCAATTCTGCATGTTATGTAATTGTGATGGTAATTGCATGTATATGGCATTTTGATGTCAGCATTCTGCAGCACACATAAAAGTAACAAATCGCCATTATTGATTGTTTATGTGCCAGTCACAGACGGTCTCAAATAGTGACCTGTCTAATTAATATTCATTAAACAGGCTGTTCTGTAACAATCCTGAAACCGAAGATTTTGCAACACAACCTCTTAGTACATAGGTTGCATCGCAAAATCAGAGACAGGTTGCAAAACATTGGTACACAATTTGCATCCACTTTTTGCGACCTGCCTCTGTTCATTTTGCCTTATGTTCTTAGTCCAATTAGATATGATTCCCATAAAGGTCATTTATCTACAATAATTAATAGTATTGATCTATAGTAGAGAGCTGAGTCTTTCCCCTTCTGATTAATTACAACAATATCTGTTTCCGCCATGGAGTACATAATTTCATGCACAGTGATGAATTGTACACAGACTTACATTTCTATATCAGCTGCTTCTAAAATGCAGAATTGTAGCAAACACTATCACCCGGGAGGATAGCCATAATATAGTATGAAGTAGCCCATGAGTGTGCCAGGGTCTGGAGCCTTGTCAGTCTTTCTGGACAAAACAGGCAACTGGTCCTCCAAGTTCTCGATGGGAGGGTAGATGATTTATCAGGCCTAAACTTTTCAGGGACACTCTTAACCTTAATACAGTTTGTTAAACACTTCCAGTTTCAGCGACTCAGAAATCTCTATTTGCTTAACATGTTGCCTATTGATCTTTAGCCTCTACGGCATCAAATTGTAAGCTTTGTCGCGTTCTCCTAAAATATCTGTAGGTGGAGTAAATTCACATTGGTTTCCAACTCCTCTAATTCCATTTGCGGTCTTCCTTGAGTTAATGTTCACTGCCCATTTATATTTGAGATAAAATCATATCTACAAGCATTAGAATCATTGAAACATAACACAGTACAAAACAAAGATAACTTATACACTGGAATGGGCTTTTAACGTATCATCTTCTAAAAGGATTTGTGTAAGATACTCCATTAACCTTGCCTAACCTGTAACACCCAATCCGTGCAATACTACAATATACAAATCACCATTCACTCATAAACAGCCAGTCAAGAGAGAAGTCCTGCACCAGACACGCCATCATTGTCTCAGACCTATATATAATACACCAGTGAAGTTGCTAACCACTCATACTACTCTGATAGCCCATTCGCATCCTTAGTGTAAGAGAAGTCACCACAAACTAGGCATACAATTATAACAGACTATTATCCACATTACAGGAACAAATAAGAGCCTGGATAAATTAGCACAAAAAAGCTGTGTGCCCTAAGGGGAAAGAGAGGTTGTCTTCCCAGCTAATGTTTGAAGTATGTCTGCAAAACATGTTTCTAGACAGGGAACCCTCCAGTATCCCAATGGCAAGTGATGTATGTTGGGTATATAGGGCCGGCACTGTTGTATGTATTGGATTATGTTATTGCGGATGTAAACAAAGGTCACTAGCAATGTTCCCTGTGTGTTCAGGTGCTTCTTTGTCGAGGCTCCGAGCAGAAGAGTAGAACAGTGAGCCACAATGTAGAAGATCAGCGGTTTGAGGACGGGGTGACCATTCAGGATCAACATAGGTTTTGTTTTGTCATCTTCTGCTTGTAGGTATGGTCCATTTGTACAGTGTAGATGCTTATTGTAGGCTAATCGACAAGACTCTAAAAGCATTTATCGCTGATACATGTCAGCCCTGAACCCATCATTGCAACCCCGATGGTTCGATCGCAAGGGATGAGTTTACTTTATCCAAGAGGAACCGACTGAACAGCAAGGGAGGGGGAAACACCACACCTAAAATCAGCATAAACTGAACCAAAAGTACTAAATATGTGACGTGTGAAATAGTGATAGTTATTTATGGTCACTTACTACTAAATTCATTTGAAGTGCTTACTCTCTCTTTATATCAATCTCATTCAGAAATGCGGACGGGTGGATGACTGTCACAAACAAAGGAAGGCAATGAGAAGGAAATAAAATGAGAGACAAGAGAAAGAGTAGGATTGGGTATTGGCGAGTTAGAAGGAAATGTGACAAAGAACAGTTTTGGAGAAAGGAAGAGTAAGAGAAGAGGGGCAATGGAGATGCAGGTGAAACAAGAGGAAGACAAGAACAAGAAGAGAAGATATCACAGGACAATAGCTTGCATTCTGAGATTTTTAGGCATATGCTTATTATGACAATAATACAAGTCCCTGCGCTCAAAATGCACTTAGAAAAAGCTGTCTGAAGATATTACACATGGGATGGGCTCACTTAGTAGCACTGGGGTTTCCATTTTATTTTGGACTTGTAACAGCCTTCACAGTGTTTGAAGTGGATTACATCAATTGCTATCATTTAAAATGCAGTGGAGGTTTCAGTTTGCAATTTTGCATAATTTGTCTTGGGGCTATTAAAGATTAATCAGCCAGTTTGGGAGTGTAGAGATTGCCTTACAAGTGCAGCCTCCTGTTCGCACCCAGCTCTAATGGGTAAACATTGACAAACATCTCATACAAAAGGAAGGATTAAAAATATTCTTGCTGAGGAAAATGACACTGCTGGGGTTGAGAAGCCCAATGTAATCAAGGAGTTCAATGACTCAACAAGGGGTTTCAGTCTTGAAAGAAAGTGAACCTCCTGCTGTGGTCACTTTTGCAGCACAAGCAGTGTGTATTGAAACAATAGAAACTGTGGTACTGGTGTCTCGTCCCTGCCTTTGCTTGGATTTCTGGTGCCTCTGTTCCTAGCTGACCACAGCTTTTGCGAAGAGTTGCCAAGATTTCAAGGCACGCCGGCCTCACTCATTCTGCCATAACAAGGCGTAATACAGGATACAGTTACAGCCTGGGCTTAATTTGTAAACAAGTGCCAGGGCCCTCATCAGGAGGCCACTGCAGCTTGCACCACCCATTGCTCCTGCCAGCACTGCCAATGGCAGTACCAACACAATTACTAATCATCACACTCTTACAAGTGTGACAATACAGCCTACTCTAGGCCCCCAAATCTATAAGAATGGCTTGGGCGGCATTCAATTGTCATTTTTAGCAGCGCCACGATGTGGCCGACTGGTACAAGCCCCGGTGTTGACAATTAAGTGCCAGTGCTGAGCACCGGAAACCACCTGCTCAAATTAGGCCCTGGTTGCAGCGCAGCACGATTTAAGCTGCCAGCGTTAAAATACAATGAAGAGGCAAGTTTCTAAGAACCGTTTGTGTGTGCCACAGCCATCAAACAGTGCTTCTTCATTGGCCCAGGGAATTTCATGCTACGTTTGGGACTAAGGGTGTGTAACGCTAAAAGTTGCTGAGCAACATCTGCATCCCATGGTCCTTTATGAATCTATTTGTTTCTTACATTTATGAAACTGTTCATGCACATTTGGACTGAACCGCATTTCCTTATTTGTTTAGAGAAGAATAGGTGGCTTGCACATCTGTTTTCAGCGTCTGTCTGCTCACCAAAGGCATTTCAGTGCTTAGCATTAGGTAGGTATGTGCAGGACACGAAAGCGCGCGGCTAGAGGGAACATAGGTCACTAGTATACATACTAATATACTCCAATCAAGGAGCTTTGGAATGGGTGACTAGCAAATGATGTACATGGGGACGTATTGGATATTATCTCTGGACCTCCTAAGTTCAAAGGAGGAGAGAGTGAGCTGTTATAAGGTGATAGATGTATGTATAGGTCTATCTGTATACATCTGTATATACAAATATAAACATCTATGCTTGTAGACGTTTGTGGCATACACATTACGCCTGTCAGATTACCTTAAATCTCAAAAGATTGAGAGGTCACTTACCATTTTAAAGCCAATAAGAACTTCCCAAAGCTCTCATACCAAGCACCTCAAATTATACTCCCTTCACTCGTTTTTAGGTCTCGCATAGAGCAGCGCATGCGTTGCCACTACGAGGCATCAAGTAATCAGTATTACTACTGAAACTCCACCCATTGCATTTGTCTTTGTTTTGTTGCTTGCCATTGGTGGAATCTGGCATCGCTGTTCTTATCTTGCTCATTGCTGGCTTGTGGTCCTTTTTCTTCCCTTTCTGGAGGAAGCAGCATGGACTAACTACAGTTAACTTGCGCGGCTGGCCGTTATCTTTTTAATTAGGGACTACTTTTTTTCTTTGCTGCTCCCATTTCCACATCTAGCAGCTTCCTGCACTTACCCGACCCTATTTATTTATTTACGTTTAATTTATTCATAATTAATTCACACTTAAATGATGCAGCCCACACTGAGGCTCGAACCCTGTTTTCCTGCTCCAAAGTCAGCAGCGTTATTTGTTGAGTTACCACCTCGCTCCGTTTATTATACTTGGTTTCAGATGCTACATTTCTCCATCTCAACCTGTTTTTTTTTTTAATTGTACCTGTCTCCACCTCCATGTGTATTATTTTTTTAATTTGTCTCTCTCCACCCCCACTCTGAGATCGCTGTTTATTTTTAAATAATTAAATAATGCAGCCCACACGGGGGCTTGAACCATGTTCTCCAGCTCCAAAGTGAGCAGCTTCTTCAGGGTGTGCAGCCTGCCATCTGCTTTGGGTCAGGTTACAAATGCTTTCACTTTCGTGGCTTCGCTACCGCTGCCCAGCAAGCACACACCACTCGTTCACTTTCTTGTTCCTCTTCTTCCTTCTCTGTCTAGCTCCTTCTCACTTAGTGAAAACCGTGACTTCAACAAACAGGGTTCTCACCCTTTCTTTTCTCCTTTCGTGTATTTGTTCCCTTGTGAAATGGATCCAAAAAAGAAAAACACTTTTGCTGAAAATGCCGTCTTTTCTGACATTTTTCTATTACAAAGTGCAGCCTCGGAAAAAGGTTCAAAATATGAGAAAGAAAGAAATAACTAAGTAGAACAAGACATAGGGGTCACAAAGTGGCCAGATTGGTTTGATTCACACCAAAACATTAGCGCCATGTTACAGAGTTTGCCAGTGAAGCGCTACTTTTGTTTTCCTTTGAAAAACATTATTTTCCCTGGGCGGGGAAGTGCTCCAATCTTGTTTGTTGTGTGTGCCTGTGTCTGCCCCCCTGGTTGAGTTTCCACTCTGTGCGATGGAGACAGGGGGGTGGGGGAGGCAGAGAGCACAGGCCGAGATCTTGCCGAGACAATTGTAGGAACTGCAGAGCATGCAGCAGCGCGGGCGACCATGCCGTCGGATCTGAAAGGTACGTGGAGGTTCTATCCAAATACACCCCTCGGGAGATTCCGCAATTTGTGCTAATACTTAGTGATGCGGGAATAACTGCATAAGCAACCATCTTAAAACTTTTGGCAGTGCTATACCAATATTATTACAACGGAGCATTACCCCATGGAGTAGCGTTTTTAGGTCTCGCCTAGCTATTGCGTAGCAATCGCAATGCGAGACTATAGTAAGGGGCTCCCAAAAGTGGGTTGCATGGCGAGCACGCGCACAATCACGTGCATCGTGCCGCTATGCAATCCGTTTGGCATCGTACTTCAAAGGGTCCGCTCCCCCGCCTGGAATGCGCTCCCCCGCCCCCGCCAAGCACGCGCGCCACGCTCCGCCGGGCTTGTCTTGTTAAGTACTTTGGCGACGGTGCAGTTTCCTCGAATGTTCAAGCCATGCACGCGCTCAAAGGACTGCTCCCTACACACTCCATTTCGAAGCAACCTCTCTGACATGGATCTGTAAACCCGTTCCATGCTAACATATGTTGTTTAAATTATGTTTGGAAATGTGAATCCTGTTATAGAAACAAAAGGTTATGTTTTCCTGTTACACTATGGATAAAAATCTCCGGTGAGATCGTCTTCTACCAACGCCCTTGTTTTCCAGCTAATGGAGAACTAACTTTAATGCATTCACCACATAACGGCGCGGGGACACGGAATTGGATTCCAAGCACAAACATGATGCGATCAAATAAAAAAAAAAATCTTCAATAAAGCAGGCATGGAGACAAAAAGCTTGAAACGTCGAAGAAATGTTAAAGTTAGCATATGTGGTTTATATTAAATTGGGGTAATAAGAAACAGACATTCTCAGAAGAACACTTCCAGCACTTACTGGCCCGGCTCCAGGCACTTTAAAGCGGTGTTATCAGAGTACAGTCGTCCTCCTGTTGGGAATGCTGGGCGATGTTCTCAGGAAGTGTCACGGTTTCTTTCGTTTCATGTGAAAAGAGGTCAATTTTCAGTGCCAAGCATTGCCAAGAGAGCAGGACGCGTCAGCGGTCCTCCTCCCCCAAGCTAGATAAATCACCCGGCGTCCACCTTTCATTCCTTCCAGGAAGAGTTGGCCCAGAGCTCGGCTGCCTTTCCCCTCTGTCGCCGGCTCTGCGGCTTCTTGGCGCCATTGCTTGAACACTACTGCCCTCTACCCATGCACAGCGGCATGACACCCAGGGCAGCCAGTCTTCCGGTTATGTTTCAGAGTAGGGACGATTGAAAATACAAACAAGCCTTGTATGAATACATGCCGACATAGAACAGGCAAGTAGGATAGTAGGGGAATGTGTTTTCCCCGTTACCTTATTTTGAAATAGAAGACAATCTGGCTAAATCGGGTCTCTTTGGCACTTCATTTTTGGCGGTTTGATAATGTACAACAAAAAACAGAATTGTAGTCTCTGTTTTTGTGTGCCTTTCATAACAAGCATTGGCATAGCCAATAGGTCTCGCCTTTGGGACCTTATAAGTGTTTAGCCATGCAACAGTTGCATAACTAAATACTTATAAGGTCCCAAAAGCGAGACCTATTGGCTATGCCAATGCTTGTTTTCACTCCCTTCTGGCCTGCACAAGCCCATCCTGGCTTGATTGGCGGCTCTGGCTCCCCCTTCTGGTGGTGGCTGGGAGAGGAACAGCTTGTTGTTGTATGTGCAAGCTGAGTGCGGCGCCCGCTTTAGGGACCCCGCGCTCAGTTTACATTTTATTTTTATAAGTTTGAAGTTGAGCGCGGCGCCCGCTTCAGGGACCCCACGCTCTGGTTATTTATTTTTATTAAGTGCTTGCTATTCGGGCTCGTTGTTTTCTTCACAATGCAGATAGGGTCTTCGAGGCACATGGCGTTAGAGCGGTGGCCTCGCATCACTCTTCGGTCACGTTTGGGACCGGAGTCTCCCGGTTCTACGGATGAAGGCATGGTCACCAGACCACATCTCAGAGCTCCAACTTTATAGAATATACCTTACATTTACACAATCTTGTGCACCAGAAAATCACAAAAATCAAATAAAGATAATTACGTGCAACAGAACATGTAAAGTTCAGCAGAAGAAAGTTTAGAGCAAGTAAAGGATTGCAGACACTTTGTGGAGCATGGAATAGATTTGGCGCCTATATGCCTGGCCCGCTGCCAAGGGCAGACAGTGTGTATCCAAGTAGGAGCCAGGGCGTTGTTTACCCTGGCATCGGAGTTCTTCCTTCTTGGGTGAAGTGTATTTAGATAAAAGCTCGCCTTGGCTGACTCGTCCTCTTTTTCCTTTACCTTATATGCACACACTTGCAGACCCTCCTTGCTTTTGTATTGCGTTATTACTTTAATCTATTTTATTAGTTTTTTCATCGACAATAACGTCAGTATATACATAGGGAGCATCATGAAATAAGTTGTCTTGTGGCATTTGAATTACGTGTTGCTTGTGCTGAAGGATCAGATGCACACTTTGTAGACCTGAGAATGATTAAAGCCTGGGATGTGGGTGGTCCGGACCTGTCATGAGCAGGATACTGTAGATCTTCGGAGGGAGCTAACCTGATGAACATTTTTTTTTGGACTATGGTACTTTCTTTTCTCAAGTGATGCCTGCACAGATGGTCTTCTCCGCGAAAATTGAAAAATTTAAAACGCACTGCAAAAGTTAAGGTATTAGGAATTGGAGGCTAAAAATTAAGTTGCCATCTTCATTTTCATTAAGGCTCCCTGTTTTCCGTTTTTTCTGATTTTTACAGATAAATACAGACAGAAAACATTTATTTTCTTGTCTGTATTTATTTTTAAATGTAGATAAAAGCGGAAATTGGGTTTTGATTAATTCTAAATGCTGTCTGCCATGACTGCCAGGCCAATAGCTGTGTGGATTGATAGGTATGAGGGCTAAAAAAGAAAGGAATTTTAGTAAAGTGCATTTAACAGCAGTAGATATGCACATGGTTGATACTGAAATTTGCATATTTTCTTAAAAGTGCATTAATTTATCTTCTGCTGGTGTTTACAGAATTGAAACCTATCAAACAAATATTTGTAGAGCAAATCAATCAAACAAACATTTGTAGAGCGCACTACATACCCCTGAGGGTCTCAAGGCGCTGGGAGGGGGGGGTGCTATTGATCGAACAGCCAGGTCTTGATTAGCCTCCTGAAGGTCAGCAGTTCTTGGGTCTGTCGTAGGCTCAGTGGGAGGGTGTTCCAGGTCTTGGCGGCGAGGTGGGAGAAGGATCTCCCGTCGGTGGTTGTTCTTCAGATGCGCGGGACGGTGGCGAGTGCGAAGTCGGCGGAGCGGAGCTGGCAATTGAGGATGTAGAAGGAAAGTCGTCTGTTGAAGTAGGCTGGGCCGGTCTTGTGGAGTGCCTTGTGTGCGTGGATGAAGAGCTTGAAGGATATCCTCTTGTTGACGGGCAGCCAGTGCAGGTTTCTCAGGTGGGCGGTGATGTGGCCGTGGTGTGGTACGTCGAGGATCAGTCATGCCGAGGCGTTTTGGATGCGTTGCAGTCGTTTGATGAGTTTGGTCGGGGCTCCCGCGTAGATGGCATTTCCGTAGTCGAGTCTGCTGCTGATGAGGGCCTGGGTGACTGTTCTTCTTGTATCTGTTGGGATCCACCTGTAGATCTTGGTGAGCATGCAGAGGGTGTTGAAGCAGGAGGAGGAGTTGTTGTTGACTTGCTTGGTCATGGAGAGCGGTGAGTCGAGGATGATTCCCAGGTTGCGTGTGTGGTCGGTGGGTGTCGGGCTGCCCCCAGTGCCGTCGGCCACCAGGAGTCGTCCCAGGCTGAAGGGTTGGAGCCGAGGATGAGGATCTCCGTTTTGTCTGTGGTCAGCTTCAGTTGGCTGGTCTTCATCCAGTGGGCGACGGCCTTCATTCCTTCGCGGAGGTTGGCTTTGGCGGTTATGGGGTCCTTGGTGAGGGAGAGGATCAGTTGAGTGTCGTCAGCATAGGAGATTATGTTGAGGTCGTGCTGTCGGGCGACGTGTGCGAGCGGGGCCATGTATATGTTGAACAGTGTCGGGCTGAGGGAAGATCCCTGGGGTACGCTGCAGATGATCTCGCAGGCTTCAGATCGGAATGGGGGAGGCGGACGCTCTGGGTTCTGCCAGAGAGGAAGGAGGTGGTCCATTCCAGAGCTTTGTCTCGGATCCCTTCGGCGTGGAGGCGTGCGCGTAGTGTGCGGTGGCAGACGGTGTCGAAGGCCGAGGAGAGGTCCAGGAGGATGAGGGCTGCGGTCTCACCTTTGTCCAGCAGGGTCCTGATGTCGGTGGCGGCGATGAGGGCGGTCTCGGTGCTGTGGTTGCTGCGGAACCCTGACTGGGAAGGGTCTAGGATTCTGTTATCTTCGAGGTATCGGGTTAGCTGTCTGTTGACGATCTTCTCGATGACCTTGGCCGGGAACGGGAGCAGAGAGATGGGCCGGACGTTCTTGAGTTCTCCAGGGTCTGCCTTGGGTTTTTTGAGTAGGGCGTTGATCTCGCCGTGTTTCCAGCTCTCTGGGAAGGTCGCGGTGTCGATGGAGAGATTGAAGACATTGCGCAGGTGGGGTGCGATGGAGCTGCTGGCTTTGTTGAAGATGTGGTACGGGAATGGGTCTGACGGGGAGCCGGAGTGGATTGTGCTCATGGTCTTGATGGTGTCATCGATGCTCACGCTGGCCCAGGCTAGCAGGGGGTCATGGTCGTTGGTGTGCGGAGAGTCTGTTGTGTTGCTGTCTGTTGGGGCTGTCTGGGTGTTGAAGCTGTCATGGATGTCTGCTATCTTGCAGTGGAAAAAAGTGGCGAGGGAGTCGCACAGGGCTTGCGACGGTAGGATGTTGTTGGTGTTGGAGCTGGGGTTGGAGAGTTCCTTCATGATGTTGAAGAGCTCCTTGCTATTGTGTGTTGTTGTCGAGGCAGTCTTTGAAGAAGGTCCTCTTGGCAGTCCTGATGAGGTGATATTGGTTAAGGGTGGCGTCCTTGTGGGCTGCATGGCTGTCCGGAGTCTGTTCGCGGTGCCATTTCTTCTCTAGTTTCCGGCAGGCTCGCTTGGAGGCTAGGAGTTCTGGGGTGAACCAGCTGGCCCCCTTGCTGGTGTCTCTGTGGGGGCGGTTTCTTCAGTGGGCGAGGGTGTTGGCGCAGTCGTCGATCCAGCGTCTGAGGCTGTGGGCAGCGTCGTCGGTGTTGGAGGGTTCGGTGGGTGGGCTGAGAGCGAGGTTTGCGTGTAGTTGGTCTTCGGTGATTTTTCTCCAGCAGCGGCGAGGGATCTGTTGGGTGCGGGGGTGTGTGGTGGGTTTCTGGAAGGCGAAGTGGATGCAGACGTGGTCGGTCCAGAGGAGTTCGGTGGTATGGCTGAAGGAGACGTGGGGGCTTGCGGAGAAGATGGGGTCGAGTGTGTGGCCGGCGGAGTGGGTAGGCGTTGTGTCGAGTTGCCTCAGTCCGAGGTTGGCGAGGTTATCGATTAGGGTTGGCGAGTGTGAGAAGTTGGCCTGGTATATGATGCTCACTAGTTAAAGTGATCACCTTGTACCATGCCAAGCAACCCTTATGGTGTGGTTGTAAGTCAACCTTTTCAGACTAGCTGCCCTAGTGGTAGCGTAGGCTAAGCAGACTTTGAGGCTAAACTCGTGAAACGTGTTAAGCAAGCTGTTTTACCAAATGCAACCCCCTTTTATACCAATGAAAGGACACCACACAGATATATATTCAAAATATATATGTATTTATTTCTCAAAGTAACCCCTAGTCTCTTTATGAGCACAGGAGCACAAATCGTCAAACAAGATTACAGTAGAATACACAGAAGTTGCACTTTATATGGATAGGCCCTGGTGGCCGCTCAAACCATATACTAAAATAGTGGTATAAGTACCACGAACAGGAAAGGGAAAAGGCCTAGGGCCTCTAGAATCGCTGGGCCTACAAGGAGCTAACTTCAGTTAGTGAACAGGAGGTCCACGGGTTGCGTGTGCAGAGCAAATAGTCACACGCGGGCTCCCATAGGTTTCAATGGGTGCGTAAAAAGTACAAAGTTACTGCAAAGAGGATCTTCCGGATGGACTAGGAACTTAAGATTGGAAACACAGACACTAGAGATGATTCTCTACACTTGGGCACCGGAGTGCCAGCTTTACCTCACCCACAGGAAGCGGGTGCATAGGCGTCGAAGTGCGTCGGGTTTCTTCTATCTGTTCCGTGGAGCCTGTGGACAAAGATGCTGCAGGCGGTCGGTCTGGAAGAGATGCGGTGGATCCAAGAGTGGATCGGAGATGTTGAAGACCTGTAAGCAGAGGGGACAGTGTTCACAGTCACTAGCCAGTGACCAGCGTGGCACCAGGTGGGTACCAGGCGATGTCGGGTGCAAACAGGAAGAAAGGTGTAGCTTGTCTCTGCAGCCACGTGGTCCCTGAAGGTCGACGACGTCCAGGAGTCGGTTCACGAGCCGTCCCACGCAGGCTCTCGCTGTCGGCGGTGTCGGCGACTTGATCAAAGCAAACAAGCCTTGGCAAAAGCAATTGTTGTGGAAAACAAAATAAGCTGATGGCTCTGACCAGCAAGGTCAGAGGGACTGCTCCTTTGGAGGGGAGCAAGGGCCAGTCTGGAGCAACCAGACCAGTGGTGTATTTCTTGAAGTTCGTTGCCAAGATGGCCACTAGCCAGCGGGCCAGCAACCGGTTAGGCGCGTCGAGTGGCAAAATGCAGAAGGGCCCCACGCAGATCGTGGAGATGCTGGAGGGCTCACCTTTGGTGCAGATGCTGCTCGGGTGTTGGGCTTCTCAGATCCCAAAGCACAACTTGAAGGGAGCCTCGGTTGTTGCACTTGTCCACTTGTCGTGGTCGTTCCAAGATGGCTGGCTCCACGTGTCTCGGTGCCTCCACGGGTCTCTTCTTTTCAGGGACTGTGAATCGGTCGGTGAGAGGTCTGGAGGTCCAGGTCTTGTCAGTCTCTGGGCTCGGGCTCCGGCGGCGGCAAAGCAGACGTTGATTCGCTGGATGGTGCTTGCGTTAGCAAGGTGGTCACTCCCTGACCACAGGGGAGATTGGCTTCAGTCCTCTGTGCGGCAGAGCGTCGAAGTTCCCGTCTTCTTCTTAGTTTCAAGTTGATTCCAGGATGTCTGAAGTCTTAGGACACAGCTCCTACCTTTAAGCGGATTCTAGGGGCCGGACTACCTGCTAGGTCCCTCCCTAAGGGTGGGACCAGGAAGGGGGGTGGTTACACCCCCAATCCTTTGTCCAGCTCGCCCCAGGCCCGGGACTGGTGTGCCCCAGGACCGGTTTGAACTGGCATATGCACCGAGGCTCCTTGTGAGCCTCAGGCATGTCTGGTTTCTTTCAAGCCCTACCTGACCAATACACAAAATCCTGTCTGGGGTGGTGCACGCACCTCCCCTGGCAGGAAACCCTTTGTCCACACCTCCCAAGCTGGAAGGACTCCCAGCAGCAGGAGGGCAGACTTGTGTCTGTGGTGGCAGCATCCATTTTGTGGAGCTGAGGCTATGTCTGATTTTACCCGGGTTTCAGGTACTGTACATGTCGTGTCCCTCTAGAAGGGTGGAATGCTAACCCCGTCGCCAGAATTGGCGAGGGGTTAGTATTCCAATTTGTATGACACCTTACTCGACATGTTTTGATAAAGCCAAACCAAAGTTAGCATTTAACCGCGAGGTTCATAATGCACTTAAGAGTATATGGTATGACGATATCTGGAAACAGTAGAAGGAAGTTGTTCCGACCACTGCAGACAGGCTCAGCTCATGCCAGAGCACCATCTCACATGGAACCAAGCACTCTGCCTTCAGGATTGTTAAGGCCTGCCATAGGAGTGACTTATAGGTTAACATGTGTTTCATTTAAGGTTAGGTATAGGTATACTACACCTAAGTAAGAGGTGGTTACGCCAACTTACCCCAGCTGAGTGATCAGCCAGTTGTGTCAAATTTGTTAGGCCAGGCCAGGGGTGGCATAATACATGCTTCAGCCCCTGGTAGGCCTTAGATACACCAATGCCCTGGGTACCGAGTGTACACTGGTACAGGGGCTCACAGGGTGATCCAATTCCAATAGGTTATGCACCTAGGGTGCACAGTGTCAATTTAGTAGAGAGAACAGCAGGCTGGGGGTCTGATTGGCAGGCACACAGCCTCAATATGTCAAAAACCAGTGAAGCAAAAAGCAAAAATTTGGGGTGACCATAGGATAGCAGACCCTACTCTCCTACAGCGAGTTGCTGTCATTGTTTTTTTTTTTAAAACAATTTTTATTAACAGTAATTGTACTCCTCTTGCCAATACAGGCTTCACTCCCGAAGATACAGTTTGTAACCACATAGTTCAAATTATAACACTCTTGATAGTACCATTATGCATTGATGTTTAACATTTTCCACACACCTCATGTTACATCGTAGAGCCTCTCCCATTCCCTGGTTCCACTATCCCTTATAGCGTAATGATGCCCAGATTCTATTCGCTCATTTCCGACTCCGAGTCGGGCAGAGGGGGTTCACATATATTACCCCTGAATGTATTCCATTTTCCCCAAACCTGCTGCCATTTCCGGGGGAGCTGTTTTCAAGGTGAAAGTTTAGGTCTCCGAGGAGGATGTAGTCGGTGGAGACCAGGGCGTGCGTGCTGATGAAGTCGGCGATGGAGTCGCTGAACAGGGGTCGGGTCCAGGGGGTCTGTAGACGAGGGTGCCTCTGAGGGTGGAGTTGGGGTCTGTGTGGATCTGGAAATGCGTGTGTTTGGCGGTGCTGAGAGTGTCGTCTGTGCTGGTCGAGACCCTGATGCTGTTCAGGTGGACGATAGCGAATCCTCCTCTGACTCCGTTGGCGCGGTCTCTGCGGGTGATCTTGTAGCCATCTGGGATGGCTATGGCGATGTCGGGTGCGGAGGAGTCGTTCCTCCAAGTCTCTGTCAGGAAGGCGACGTCTGGGGATGGTGTGTCGAGCAGGTCCCAGAGCTCGACGGCGTGTTTGAGTGCGGAGCGGGTGTTCAGTAGGATGCATCGGAGGTGGTTGAGGTCTTTCTTGGCGGGTTGTTCGGCGGCTCTGAGGGTGGTGTAGCTGCAGTTCCGGCAGGTGAAGGGACCGTGTGTGCGTTTTGGGGCGGCCTTGAAACAGGTGTGGGTCCGTCCGGGGTTGAGAGCGTGGAGTGTGCTGGCATCGTAGCGGCGGTGGTCGTCGTGGCGGGTGCAGGGACCAGGGGTTCTGGCGCTGGGCACGGTCCGGGCGCAGACGGGCTTGCCTTAGGCGCGCCCGCTGCATGCGGCCACGCAGCAGCCGCCATATATGGGGAGGTGGGAGGGAGGAGCAGCTGGGAGGCAGGAGGCGGGAGGCAGGGAGGCAGGGGCAGCGAATGGGCAGTGAGGGGGCGGGGCAGCAGGGGACGCAGCGGCGCGAACGGGAGCGGCGAGGGCACCGAAGTCAACCGGGCACAAATCAGGGGCAGCGAGGGGGAACAGAAGGCAAAAGAGGGCACAGAATGAAGGGGCAACGAGGGGAACAGAAGGCAAAAGAGGGCACAGAATGAAGGGGCAACGAGGGGAACAGAAGGCAAGAAAACGGGCACAGAAAAGAATGCAGGCACAGGGGGGAGACAGGCAACAGCGGTCACAGACACCAGAAGACAGTATGGGCAGTACAGGGAAAGACAGACAGACAGCGACAGTGATACAAACCTAAGGCCTACCACTGGCCACCAGGCATGAGGCGCAGTTGGTAGCCTGCGGGTGGAGAAGGGCCTCAACTTCTACAGAAGCGGCAGCTGGGGCAGGGTCAGGACACACAGGCGGAGCTGTGTGGTGGGGGAGCGACCTACCTAACAAGGTCAAGGTTCGCTCTCCTCACCGCGCAGCGGCCGCCATATATGGGGAGGTGGGAAGGAGGAGCAGCTGGGAGGCGGGAGGCAGGGGCAGCAAATGGGCAGTGAGGGGGCGGGCCGCAGGGGATGCAGCAGCAGGAACGGGAGCGGCGAGGGAAACCTAGTAGGCATTCAAGCATGAGTGCATATTTACCGGTTAAATAAATGTGGAAATATACTAATATTAGCTTCATTTTTTCACAAAACCCAAAATAAACATGGATAAATACAGATAAAATTAGCAAAAACATAAATATGGATAAATACAGACGGAAATGTCAAAAAAATAAATACCATAAAACCTTGAGCCCTAATTTTGATGTATGGGAGCTGCGCAAGTACAGCAAACGGAAACTAGGATTGACAATTGGCGGCCTCTATTAAAGCACTGGTATTCGCCAACAAAAGAGAGCATGTGTTGGGAGCAACACCAACAAAAAAAGATAAAAGTGCCTAAAGTCTACGAAATTGGTTTGTCTTTTTAAAATTAAATTTCAATTTTTTTGCTTTTTTTGTGGTAATTAATTAAAGAAAATATTTCAGAATGTGTGTATTTTCTGGCATCCATTAATGAGTTAGTGGGGGCCCACAGGAGTCAGAAAGAACAGGTGTGCTGCAACATTTCAGTCTTTTGACCTACCAACCAGGAACCTTTTTAGGTCTTGGCTAGACAATGCTTGCGCTGTCTCAAAGAGACCTGTTGTATTCTATCTGTGGGCTTACAGGCCACCCATCTCCTACCATTGGTAAAGTTCAGCGTCGCTCTAGTTTTCTTTGATGCCATTCGTCATTGCATGTGGGCGTAATGCCCTCTTCCTGTGTTTGGCTCTCCCGTAGCGAATGTCTTCTTACACTGCTCCCAGTTTGTTGAGATATTTCTTTTTCTTCATTTTCAAGCACTCCATTGGAGTACTTGTGTTTTCAGGCCGTCTCCTTTGCACAAATACACACATACCACTAAAATGCACACAAACAAATTAATTTCTTAAAAAGTTATTCAACCGCGAGCAGCACTTGTTTCTTTTTTCGCACGATCCAACGGTATTGGAGTGCTCGCTTTGTCGTCCGTCTTGCTATAGTACAAACACAAGCCAATGGTATTGGAGCACTTTAAGTGCTCACCAGTTACATTGAACAATTACACATTCATTTTTGTCGCTGATCCCGCTTCAATTTAGGTTTTTTTCCCATTGTTTCTTGCCCATCTCTTCTTTCCCTGCATGACCATCCTCCCCACTATCTCCCTCATCGCTGCTGCTTTTTTTTTTTTTTGCATGATCCGATGGTATTGGAACACTTGTTTCGTCCTCCATCTTGCCATAGTGATAACACCCGCCGATGGTGTTGGAGTTACATTACATTTGCATTTCACGGTGAGCCATTCATAGTCAAAGGCAAGGAGAAGTGGCGGTGATTAGTCCAGAATCACAAACTGTTCAGCCGACCCTGAGATTTGAACCTGTTTCCCCAGTTTCCCTGTCAGCAACTCTGACCGTTATGCCACATCCGTGCTTCAACTGTTTCTCACAACCGTTTCCACATTTGTTCAGCAAGACCCTGCCAACACCGAACAAGCATTGGCAAAGCCAACAGATCTCGGCAATGCCCGAACTATTGGCATAGTCAATGTGAATGTCTTTTAGCCATGTTGTCTAGCTGCACATCTGCTGTTCAGCATGGCTGACAGACACTAAAAAAATCACTATGATGCGGGCAGCACAGGCCACTTCATAGCTATTTTTGCATTAGGAGGGGTAGGATAATAAACTCAACCTGGGGGCGGAGAGACTTGGCATCGGCTCAACATCCTGTGATTCTGGGCTTTCAGTAACTTTCAGCCATGCAGAACAGCAGATGTGCTGCTAGACAGCACGGCTAAAAGACATTCTCATTGACAAGGCCAATAGCTCGGGCACTGCCGAGAACTATTGGCTTTCCCAGGGCTTGTTTACTTATTGCAGCCATCCCATAGATTCTACATTTCACTGCTCTAACCGCTCCTATAGATCCTGTGGAGAAACTGCTGACTCCAAAGCAACTGGTCCTCCTGAGTCCTGCAGCCAGAGATCCGGGACCAAAAGGCATCAACATACAAAAAAACACACTACCTGACCTACAACTCCACAGGGCCACCAGATTTATATGACCAAGAACACAACTGCACACCAGAAACAGGTCCATCTGCCCATTCCTCATACAAAGGGGCTAGTAACGTTTCAAATTACATCATTGCCATGAATGTATTCACACCTCAGGATATATAACACAATTTGCTTATTTAACAACTTGGAAACTAGGATCAGCTGTTAACAAAAGTTGTGACTCCTGTGGAGAAATAAGGTTTTTTGTTCTCCAAGTTTACAACTCAGAAGAACATTCAACAAGGGCAGCTACGTTCTCAATTGCAACGTACAGCATGACATAAGCAGTCACTCACTCCAAGTAAACGAAAAGAGTGCACTTTCTAATCCATGGACTTGTGACCTCCCTCTTGACAAGACTGCAACTTCATATAACAGTTTCATTCACAACTTAATGTTCATGGAATTTAGGTAGGCAATGTATGTGCTAACACTGCACACAATGATCCCTCTCAAACAAAGGGTCAACCCTTATTCCGAGAGGGAACCTTGGTTTCATACATTACAATTAAGAACAGTGGTTCCCATCCATTTGTTGAAATATATTAGAAGTGGTACATGTACTCTTTAGCCCACACACTATACAAATAACTAAAGAAAATAATATTCGGTTTTCTTTCATCAGAGACTATTGTATTCACAAAGAGCTATTCACAAATTGCGTGGATGCCACAGGATGCAAGCAGCAAGAGAACAAATTGAAAAAGAGAGCCTAAACTTTGCATCACTCTTCAAATGCAGCACTGTTGGGTCGTTCACATATTCTACACAGGTCTTGAAATTGACTACGGGTGTAACTAATTACGCCAAGAAACCGCATGGTAAAAGTGCGCTATAGAAATGTTTTTAAATTCAAATTCAAATCAGTATAACATAGCTCATTTAACTTCAAACATCCGGCTTTAATCAATTCCTAACAATGAAATCAAGTGCTGACGGGGCAGTGGACTGATTCAGGACAAATGAGTGCAAAAAGACAGTTGTGACTGAGCCAAATGTATCAAATGTGCCCAAGCTGCATCCAAATAAACATCCCATATGTCATAAGCTTGTTCAGATAATGTTCCTACAGATCCAGTCATGTGGGGTTGAAGATTCTCAACATTTTGGTAATTATGGCCAGAAGTCCATGGGACTCGACAGGACAAAAGCATTGGGGCTCATCAGGCTTTTGTTACATTTGTTCAGGGAGTTCACCTGAGGCAGTGAGCTTGTAGGAGCAGATGGTGCACTTGTTGTGCAGCGATGCAACACATCCCTGGACTCCACGCTCACTGCATGGTTGGGTGTTGTCGCTGCTTAGACCGCATGGAGTTTCTGTGGTTGGAGTTGCCTGAAGGGGAGCCATCTGCCTTGCAAGGAGTGGCAGGCAGGAAGAGCAGTGGTGGGACTGCAGAGGTTGACACTGGACAAAAGAAAGATGGCAAACTTGGGATTCTTCTTTCTGTGTCCCGCCAAGTCCCTCTGTTGAAAGAAGAGGTGTGGCTAAACCTTATACTGCTTACAAGATGGTGGTCCATTCAGGGATTACTGTGCGAGTTTCCCAATCTAAAATGAAGTTGAACCTTTTCATGTGATCTCAGTTAGTCTTTGAACCATGTATAAAGAAGACATTGACAAGTGAAGGATGCATCACAATGCATTTATTACATTAGTTGCATTCATGGCTATTTGACTATTTTTCTCCTTGGTTTTTGCTCCTTGCACCCAGAATTTCTGTTGGATGTCCTAGTTTGGTTCTTTTCTCTGCCCAGGTATCAGGGACAGTTCGTTAACTCGGACACACCATAAGACATACTAAACATGCACCCTTAATGTCAGTAACCTCCGAAATACACATAAGTGCCACAGCTTGAAGACCCATATTTTTAAAGGCTTCAGTGGGCACCAGAGCACACGGCTCTCTCACCCGCACCTTTCGATGACTGGGGAGTCTGGAGATCCAGTACTTTGTGCAGGGCAGCAGCCCCAGCCCCAGCCCCGCCGGCCTGCTCAAAGCTGGGGGTAAGGTGAAAAGTCTAGGAGACACAGATAAGGCAGTTCCATAAACGGCCACCTTACAGCAGTTTGACAACTGTATGAACGAGCCAAAATATTTAGCAAATGCACATATTTTTGTCGAAAGTTGCAGCTGAATTTTCCCACATCGTTCATTAGGGCCGATTCACGACTGCTTTAATCAGGTCAACTTGACAGATTTTCGGCAGACTTGAAGGCCGGGATCCCCAGCTTCTCATGCGAGTCAGCCCATGGCCTCTGACTGCATGCCGCGCAGGATTATGTTCCAGGCGAGGGGCAAGTCATTTGATCTTAAAAGTTTTCGTTGAGGATTTGTGTGTATGCCGACGAAGCTTGCCTTGCTTGCACAGCGAACACCAGAGTGGCGACCAGGCCGCAGCTAACAAGAGAGGACAAGTCACTCAGCCTTTGAATGTTGCACACCCCAAGGAAACGCAGGATGGGAGTCTCGCCTGCCTAATGGTTACTCACTGAAAGCATCCACTTAAATATCAGCTTGAACAGCGGACTGAAATTACGGTGGGACTAAGTCACAAAGACGTTTCTTCGGCCCTAATTACGAGGGAGCCGGAAGTGAGTGAGATATTTCCCTGGTGCGGTAAATAGCTCCTATTCTGCGGCCTGCATTTCAAATTAGGAGGAATAGGTGAACAATTTACCACATGTGGTAAATCCCATTACGCTGGAGTGTGGTATATAACACGACTTTTTAACTTTCAAATGACACATGGGCTGTCTATTTCCTGAAAGTTTCAATGCGGTTTTCTTCTACCCGTGACCTCCTCTTTTTCGCTTGTTTTGTTTTTAGGATTTATAGTTTAAAAATTGAATTGACCTGCCAGTGACCGACTCAATTTACCTGTTGCATTGTGGGTTTTGTAGTTCAAAGTCTGCTGTTTTGCACCTGCCCGTGACTACTTATCCTTGTGCTATTTCTTTACTGAAAGTTCCTGGTGATTTTTGTGCTTTTACTTTCCTGGAAGTTCCTTGTGCATATTGGTACTTCCTTGTGCTTTTACTTTCCTGGAAGTTCCTCGTGCATATTGGACCTTCCTTGTGCTTTACGTTATCCTTGGGAACTTCCTAGTGCTGTTCCTGTGTGCTGTGCTTTCATAGGAAATCTGTATGATTTCCATCCCGAGGAAGGCTCTCATGTCCTTCCCTGAGAGCAACCCGCCCGTTACAAAGACTTGAGCTTGAGTTCTGGGCTGAGCCCCCCCACCCGCTTTTCACTGAGCCCAAGAGATTGCTGAATCCGTGCGGCCACTCGTCAGAGGAGCGAGCGCTGCAGGAGTATCAGGTGTTGCCTGGCAAACAGCAGCCGAAGTCGGAGAAGTGTCTGGAAGAAGGATCCCTGCTCGTTGCAGCCCCGCTCCGAGGGAGACTCAGCGCCGAGGGCCCCAGCGTATCCTTAGTGAAGACGGACTGCAGTGGAGAGTGAGAACGCTCGCAGAAGAAAAGAGGAGCAGCATCCTCGCACCCAGCAGAGGGGAATGGGAGCTTGGGGGGCGGACGAGCACAGCGAGGTCCGCTCCCCGGGCAGATTGGGAGGGGGGAGGAGGGGGCGTGGCCGAAGCGGCCATTTTGTAGGTTTTGGGCTACATTTGGGAATAGCCCAAATGTAGCCCAATTTTCGTAAAAGATAGCCCAAAGGTATATAAGGCGGTTACGCGCTTTCCCAGCCACCATTTTAGGTTTGGTGACCTGGTGGCTGGGAGCGCTAGCAGTAGAGTGTAGAAAATTTTTCAGGTTGTTAGACTAGTGGCGGAATAATGGCGGCGACTATCGGGTGTTGGAGGCGATTCGCTTGCTGAGCGAGGCGGGGAGGATGGATCTCTTGATCCCGGAGGCGCCGTTGGCGGTCTCGACGCGCCCTGTGAGGCGCGCCGCCCCGGGAGTCGCGTGTGTGGGCCCGACTGGGGCGTCGCTGGTGCGGGGGCGGGGTCGAGCGCCCCGGCGGGGGAGCGCGTCTGGGGCTCTCCCGCTGCGGGCGAAGTCTGTATCGGAAGGCCGCTCCCGGACTCGGGGAGCGGCCGTAACGAGAGCGGCAGTGGGGGCGCGGGGACATTTGTGGCAGGGCGGCTCTTCTGACAGGGGAGCGGCCCTGGAGGCGCCGGGTCGGTGGGAGGGGGCGGAGTGTGGGAGGATGCTTGGCGAAGGGCAGGGGAGAATGAGCCGGTCGGCAATATCTCGGGGCAGCGCAGAGCAGAGGAGCGCTGCCCCGTTTGGGCTGGATCAGGGAGAGGGTGTGGGGGGGCGGTGCGGCGGTGCGGGGGCATATGGAAGCGGCGGATCTGGACGGCGCAGGGTGGAGGAGCACGGCCCCGTCCCTGGGGAGACTGGGAGAGGGTGGGGGAGGCGGGGGACAGCCGTGACAGGCCGGGGAGGGCGGCGAGGTGGGGGGGGCGCACGGAGGGGCTCTCAGGTGGGGCAGGCGGGAAAGGGGGACCGCTGGCAGGGGGACGGCCCTGGCCCCAGAGGGGGTGTGTGGCAGCATGGTAAAGTGGCGGGCAGAGAGGCTGGCCCAGGGGCGGGGGGGGTGAGTGGGGGAGCACATGGCGCGGAGGGGTTCGACCGGGTGGGCGGGGGCGCGGGGTTGACGGCATACGTCGGGGGTGGGGTGGGGGAGCAGGCGGACGACGGGGGGGGTGGGGTGTGCAGCAGGGGGGGAATCCCCGGTGCTGTTCGAGTCGGAGGGAAGCGAGCGGGATTGGGACGGCTTGGACATTTTTGAGTCCTGGGCGGAGGGTTTAGGGGGGGCGTCCGGGGCGGGGAGGAAGGCGACGGGGTTGGGGGGAGTTCGGAATGGGGTGGGGCAGGGAGAGGGGGGGTGACGGAGGGGCAGGACTACGGGGGTTGGTCGGGGGACGCGGACGGAGCTGGGCCGAGCGAGCAAGGGGTGGGGGGGTCGGGGGCGTGGGATGGGAGCGACAGGGAGGAAGGGGACGGTGCGGGGGGGGAGGCGGTGGATCTGAGCGTGGTGGGGAAGGCATGGGTAGCGGGTAAGTGGGGGACCGGTAAGCGGGGATGGGATGGTAGGCGGAAAGGAGGTAGGCCCAGCACACCAGACCATTCCTTTTCTTTGCAGGCGGGGGAACGACAGCTGGACCGTCGCGGGGTGCCGGACTTGGTAGGGCTGGGAGCGGCCCGACGGCACCAAGGAGAAGGGAGGGTGGAGCCTTGGGCGGCGTATCCTGTACCAGCGGGGATCACGGCGCGGCTGGCATAAGTAGGCCCGATACGGGCTCGCCAGCCCCAACACCCAGGGAGTCACAGCGCCCCGGGGGACAGCGGCAGAAGAGCAACGCAACGGAGGATGTTGGGTTACTGAACAGGCAGTTGGCGCCTCCAGTGGGGAGTGCTGGGGGTGTAGGACACGAGGAGCTAGACTACGAGGAGGAGAGCATGGAAGAGGGGGAGTTGCATGATGCCGACGACAGGGCGGGGGGGCCGAGTAATGCTGTGACTAGTCTTTTGCAGGTGTCACGACGCCAGACGCGGCCCACGGGTCGGACATCGAGGTGGGAGACCAACTCGGCCTTCAGGACAGGACGCCAGGAGCGGCGAACAGAGACACTGGCGCCAGGTAATAAACATTTGCTCGGGCGCCCAGTGATGGTATCCAGAGGAGTGGGTGAGACTGTTGGGGAGGGAGGGGAGGGGGGAGGTTGAGAAGGGGAGCGTATGTGGTGGATGTGTCTGTGGGCACGGACGGTGCAGGTAAAGGGGACGAAGGGAAGAGCGACACGGGGGTGACGGATAAGAAGGCGACAGGCGACGGCAAGGCAGGGGAGGGGGAGATGAAGTTGGAAAGTAAGGAGCTCAAGATAAAGCGGTTGCCGTATATGTGGGTCACAAAGCCCCTGGGGGCGCATCTGATGGTGACGACTAAAGAGAGGATCTGGAAAGGGGAATATGTGCAGATGCTCAAACTTCTGCACAGGGAGGTCAGGGCGAAGGAGGGCTCGAAAGAAGAGGAGTTTGAGTTGGCAAAGAGGCCTAAGGTGCCGTTGACGATCGAAAATTGGACGGCGGCTTTTCTCATTTACGCTAGTGTGTATTGTGAGAAATTCCCGGAGAGGTCGGTGGCCATGTTTAAATATATGGACGTAATTCGGAAGGCACAGATTACAGGGGGGTGGATACGCATGGGCACAGTATGACGAAGAGTTCAGGGCGCGCATGGCATGGGACACGGAGGCAAAGTGGGGAGAGCTGGACACGGATCTGTGGCAGCATACGATGGGGCCCGCGGGGTCGGGGAAGACCATTTTTACGGCCAGCGGGCTACCGCTCGTGTACCAGCCCTTTCGAGGGGGTCCCACCCGGGGGGGGTGGGAGGAGCGGGGAGAGGTTCGACAGGAGAGAAAGGTGCGTGCTGGGACTATAATAAAGGAACGTGCACGCGGGAATATTGCAGTTTTCGGCACGAATGCTCAGGCTGCGGAAAGCGGCATGCATTGGTCAAGTGCTGGGGGGCCCAGGGACAGTGGCCCGGGGGTCAGCAGTGGCAGTCAGGCGCCTTTAAGGCAGGGGGACAGCAGCAGTCACAACAGACGGGAGGTGGGAGGGGGGCTAAGGGGCCTGGGCCAAAGGGCTCATACTCCGGTTAAGGTGGAGGTTTTGTTGGGGGCTCTGGGGGGGTATCCGGACAGGACAGCGGCGGAGCGACTACGGGGGGGATTTCTGGACGGGTTCAGGATGGGGTATGAGGGTCCAAGGGGACGTAGATGGGCAGACAACTTGAGATCGGCACGGGAGCACCCACAGGTGGTGCAAGCGAAACTGGATAAGGAGGTACAGGAGGGCCGCATGGCGGGACCTTTTCAGGATTGGCCCCTGCATAATTTGATTGTGTCACCCATTGGAGTGGTGCCCAAAAAGGAGCAGGGCCAGTTTCGCCTGATACAGCATCTGTCATGGCCGGAAGGTGGGTCGGTCAATGACTTTATTGAGGAAAGTGCGGCCACTGTATCTTACTCCTCTGTTGACGTGGCTATGTCACTGGTGGTGACCGCGGGCGCAACAGCGCAGATGGCAAAGTGCGACATAAAGTCAGCTTTCCGGCTGCTGCCAGTTCACCCAGATGACTGGGATCTGTTAGGCATACAATTCGGCGGGCACTGGTACGTGGACAAGGCATAGCCGATGGGCTGCTCCATGTCTTGCGCACTTTTTGAATGTTTCAGCACGTTCCTACAATGGTCGTTTACGGAACGGACGGGTCACCAAGGCGTGACGCATTACTTGGATGACTTCTTTTTTGTCGGCACCTCGGGCTCCGCGGACTGCCAGAAGGCTCTGGACAGCTTCCAAGAGATCACGAGGGACATGGGCGTGCCGCTGGCCCCAGAGAAAACACAAGGGCCTAGCACGGCACTAGCTTTCCTAGGCATTGAACTGGATTCCGTTTTGATGGAAGCGCGCCTTCCGGCGGATAAGAAACAAAACATGTTGGAGCTGCTGGCAAGTGTGTTGGCACGACAAAAAGTGACGGTCAGGGACATACAAGTGTTGCTGGGACATCTCAATTTCGCCTGTAGGGTGGTCAGAGTAGGGCAGACGTTCTGTAGGCGACTGGGGAGAGCATTGGAGGGGCAGAGGCCCCCGCACCACCATGTGTGGCTGTCCGCCGGGGTGAGGGAAGAATTGCGGATGTGGCAGGTTTTCTTGCAGCAGTTTAACGGGGTGCCGTTGATGAAAGAGGTGGACATGGTGTGGGACGTGCAGATTTTCTCAGATGCTGCGGGGAGCAAGGGTTTTGGGCTGTACTGGCAGGGGAGGTGGTGCGCAGAACCCTGGCCTTCAGACTGGTTGGCGGGCGGCAGGAGTATTGCTTTCTTGGAATTCTTTCCCTTGGTAGTGGCGGTCATGTTGTGGGGAGCTTTGTTGGCGCACAAGAGGGTCACGTTCAGGATTGACAACATGCCTGTGGTGCAGGTGGTCAACAGGCAGTCGGCAAGGGACGAGCAGGTGCTCAAGTTGTTGAGGGTTTTTGTGCTGGGGTGCTTGAGACATGATATGGCGTTTCGCGCGGTGCATGTGCCAGGTGTGGACAATGACATTGCAGATGCTTTGTCTCGTTCGCAGTGGGGGAGATTCCGTGGGCTCGCCAAGGACGCGGACATGAATCCAGACAGAATGCCGCACCAACTATGGGAAGTAGGCAACACAGGATGCTACAATTGGTTTTAGGATCATTAGCTCAGTCTACACGGTTGGCATACCGGGCGGCATGGGAGGAATTTGTCCGTTCAGGGGCGAGGTGGCGGGCTTCCGGGGCGGCCAGACAGGAGGATGTGGTGCAGTTCATATTGGATTTGGTGGAACGAGGCCTGACGAAGGTGACGATTGGGGGCAAGTTAGCGGGGATCGGTTTTGTCGGGAAGCTGTTGTGGGGCTACGCCCCCTCCGCAGGGGAACTAGGGGCACGGATTCTGGAAGGGTGGGCGCGGGAATGTGGGAGCAAGGCTCGGGTGAGGAAACCACTATCCTGGGAGCTCTTGGAAGGGGTGATGGGGGCTCTGCCCGGGGTTTGTCTGGACGACGGGGAGGCCATGCTTTTTTCCACAATCATGTCTTGGATGTTTTTCGGGGCCTTTCGGGTGTCGGAATTGTTGGGCTCCAAAGGGAATCGGGGTCTGGCCTGGGGCGAGGTCTCTTTCGGGGTGGAGGTGGTTAGTATTTGGCTCAGGAAGGCTAAAACGGACCAAAAGAGCCGGGGGAAGTGGGTTGCTTTGAAGAAGGGGAGCTCGCCGTCGGTTTGTCCGTTTCGGTGGGGTTTGCGGTGGAAGGCATGCTCGGGGGGGCGGGGGGACTTGGTCTTTTTGCATCGGCAGGGGTGCGGCGTTAAGGCTTCACAGTTACTGGCCGTGCTGCGTAAGGCGCTGAGGAGATTGGGGGTAGAGGAGAAGGGTTTTTGAACTCATTCCTTCCGAATTGGGGCGGCGTCTGAGGCTCATGCGAGGGGTTGGGAGAGTGGGGACATCATGCACTTGGGTAGGTGGTCATCGAATTGTTATCAGCGGTATGTGCGCAGCGAAACGGGGGGTGGGTTGCTGTAAAATAAAGAGAGAGGAGGGGTTTTAACGGGTGTTTTCCTGGTTTTCATTCTTGTTTTTCTTTTCAGGTTCGGTTATGGGACCCCTCGCCAGGGAGATGGCCATTTGGATTGTGGGGCACTCGTTTGTGACGCGGGCGCAGGTCCAGGTCCGGGAGAGTTACTTTGGAGAGAGCCTGGGGTTTAATAAAGAGTTATTTTCGGTGGCATGGCGGGGAAGGGGTGGCATGCGATGGAAGGAATTGGTGACAGTATTGAACGGGATTTTGAGGGGGGGGGGTGCCCGGATGTGTTGGTTTTACATTTGGGGGAGAATGACATGGTCAGGGAGACAGGTTTGGCGCTGATGCGGGTGATGAAAAAGGATTTGGTCTTGATCAAGGAAAGATGGGCAGGGTGTTCCATTGTATGGACTGAATTTGTTCCGCGGAGGAGTTGGAGGGGGGCGGTAAACCCTGGGGCGGTGGATAAAGCGAGGAGGAAGCTCAACACGGAGATGGTGCGGTTTTGTCGGCAGGTAAGGTTAGGACGGGTGGCTCATAAGGACCTCCGATATGATGCGCGGGAGCTCTTTCGGGATGATGGGGTACACTTGTCCCGGATGGGGATGGATCTTTATTTGTTGGAGTCGAGGGAGGTCCTGGCGCGGTTGCTAGGGGTTTACCGGCGTTAAGGCAAACAGGCGGTTCCACAGGGTTTTTGGGGGGAAGGGGAGGCAGACAAAAGGGAGGAAGGGGCGTATCCGCCGACACTTCCCCCTTCTGTCTGGGTGGCGGGGTGGTTGACAGTTGGCCGGGATTGGCTAGAGTTTGTTGTTATAGGTTTGGTAGTTTGGGTCCAGGAACAGGGAAAGGGTAACCAGTTTGGATAAGTTTAGATTAGAGGTTGGATGGTTACAGTTGCACAGAAGGCAGGTAGGGGTTACGGTCAGGGGAGTTTGGGAGTTGGAAAGGCTACATGGTGTAGGATTGGGTTATATGTTGGTTATGGAATGTTATGTTGTATTTTGGGGGATGGGGGAACTGATGTGGGGATCGTAGGGGTGGGGGGAAAGACCAAGGGGTCAGGAAGTTATTGTATAGCGAGGCGTTAGTTTTGTAAGGCAGTGGCCAAGGAGTTAAAATTGTGATATGCACCTGTTTCAATAAAGCGGCCTTTTTCACACACAGTAAGTGGTATGGTGTCGGCTTGCCCCTCCTCCCCCCTTAGTCTCCCAATGGGAGCTTGGGGGGTGGACGAGCACAGCGAGGTCTGCTCCCCGGGCAGACTGGGAGGGGGGAGGAGGGGGCGTGGCCGAAGCGGCCATTTTGTAGGTTTTGGGCTACATTTGGGAATAGCCCAAATGTAGCCCAATTTTCGTAAAATATAGCCCAAAGGTATATAGAGCGGTTACGCGCTTTCCCAGCCACCATTTTAGGTTTGGTGACCTGGTGGCTGGGAGCGCTAGCAGTAGAGTGTAGAAAATGTGTCCCCTCCCGCCCACCCTAATGTTAGGGGTGGAAGGGGTGTTAGGTCCTTGGGGTGGGGTTAAAAAAGGGGAAACCTGGCGGGCAGCATTTGTTGGAACAGGTACATAGGGGCAAGTGATGTATTGTCGCTGGAACAGGTGCAGGCGGGGTGGTTGACAGTTGGCCGGGATTGGCTAGAGTTTGTTGTTATAGGTTTGGTAGTTTGGGTCCAGGAACAGGGAAAGGGTAACCAGTTTGGATAAGTTTAGATTAGAGGTTGGATGGTTACAGTTGCACAGAAGGCAGGTAGGGGTTACGGTCAGGGGAGTTTGGGAGTTGGAAAGGCTACATGGTGTAGGATTGGGTTATATGTTGGTTATGGAATGTTATGTTGTATTTTGGGGGATGGGGGAACTGATGTGGGGATCGTAGGGGTGGGGGGAAAGACCAAGGGGTCAGGAAGTTATTGTATAGCGAGGCGTTAGTTTTGTAAGGCAGTGGCCAAGGAGTTAAAATTGTGATATGCACCTGTTTCAATAAAGCGGCCTTTTTCACACACAGTAAGTGGTATGGTGTCGGCTTGCCCCTCCTCCCCCCTTAGTCTCCCAATGGGAGCTTGGGGGGTGGACGAGCACAGCGAGGTCTGCTCCCCGGGCAGACTGGGAGGGGGGAGGAGGGGGCGTGGCCGAAGCGGCCATTTTGTAGGTTTTGGGCTACATTTGGGAATAGCCCAAATGTAGCCCAATTTTCGTAAAATATAGCCCAAAGGTATATAGAGCGGTTACGCGCTTTCCCAGCCACCATTTTAGGTTTGGTGACCTGGTGGCTGGGAGCGCTAGCAGTAGAGTGTAGAAAATGTGTCCCCTCCCGCCCACCCTAATGTTAGGGGTGGAAGGGGTGTTAGGTCCTTGGGGTGGGGTTAAAAAAGGGGAAACCTGGCGGGCAGCATTTGTTGGAACAGGTACATAGGGGCAAGTGATGTATTGTCGCTGGAACAGGTGCAGGCGGGGTGGTTGACAGTTGGCCGGGATTGGCTAGAGTTTGTTGTTATAGGTTTGGTAGTTTGGGTCCAGGAACAGGGAAAGGGTAACCAGTTTGGATAAGTTTAGATTAGAGGTTGGATAGTTACAGTTGCACAGAAGGCAGGTAGGGGTTACGGTCAGGGGAGTTTGGGAGTTGGAAAGGCTACATGGTGTAGGATTGGGTTATATGTTGGTTATGGAATGTTATGTTGTATTTTGGGGGATGGGGAACTGATGTGGGGATCGTAGGGGTGGGGGGAAAGACCAAGGGGTCAGGAAGTTATTGTATAGCGAGGCGTTAGTTTTGTAAGGCAGTGGCCAAGGAGTTAAAATTGTGATATGCACCTGTTTCAATAAAGCGGCCTTTTTCACACACAGTAAGTGGTATGGTGTCGGCTTGCCCCTCCTCCCCCCTTAGTCTCCCAAACCACTGCGGCTCCCGCTCTGTGCAGCCGGAGAGGCCTCGCTGCAAGTTGGCAGCTGGTACCTACTGGGGACCGAGTGAACACCCTCCTCCCACCTCTTTCTTGAAGTCACTCGCCGCTGTGCTGCCAGCTGTGCTGCCAGCTGTGATTTTACTTATTGTGTGGAGGTATTTGATGTAGTATTACCCAGTGCTTTAAATGGGAAAAAATGAGTGCAGGTACTCTTAAAATGAGCTATGAGTGTAGCAAGTGGACGGGGCTAGGGGCGGAGCTAAGGACAAGACATACAAGACACTTCTACTATGTGGCTGAATACTTATATATTGTTGACTGCCACTCACAGAAACAAGCAGCAATGCTCACGCAAAGCATTCCAAGAATGTCCTTTAAAATACCTCCCTAGTGTCTGGATTCTCTCCCTCCTTCACTCGCTTTTCTCACAAACACACACAAACATGCGCACAAAAGTAGGCAAACACACAGACACAAGCAGACAGACACTCACACAAAAGACTCAGGTGGGATAAAGGCCATTTTACACTCCTTATCTCCCGAGGTTTTCTTAATTGCTGCTATTGTTGCTGTCAGCGGGATTCCTGGATTCGAATGTGTGCACAAATGCACACCATGGCGTGAATGTGATTGACAGCACAGGGACTGAATGGACCCTGCTCTGTCAAACACAGCGTGGTGGTGAACACCGGACATTATGCAAATGAGACCTGCTGAATTGTTTAGAGGTGGCTCAGCTTGGGCTAGAGGCGCTTTGGCTGTCAGACAGCCTCATTCGTGCTTGTGAGCACTAGCAATGAGCCTACCTTTGATGAGTACCGGTACTCTCCTTGGCAGCAGAGAAGTGCCGGTACTCAGAGCGATAAAAACAAGCATTGGCAGAGCCAATAGGTCTCGCCTTTGGGACCTTATAAGTGTTTCGCCATGCAGCGGTTGATGTTGTTGCACCAAGGATATTGTGCTGCTTAACTAAATACTTATAAGGTCTCAAAAGCGAGACCTATTGGCTATGCCAATGCTTGTTTAAGTTGGATAAGTCAGCTTGAAACAAACACCAATGCAAATTTAGTGCACTGCTAGGTCTAAACGAGTCTTTCACTGAAAGCTTACAACCAAGATGACCCGGTGTGGGGCACATGTGTGTGTACTTTCATAGAAAATTTATGAAGCCAGGGATGTGATTTTTATTTTATTTACATAAGCACGCGAGCGCGCGCGCACACACACCCTTATCCAAAACAAAAAACAACTGAAATTCACACATGAATAAAACACCATGCAAACAGTAACAAATAAATGCATACATAACGAACATGGCGCTTAAATGTTTCAAATTGCCGAACACACAAAACACGGCCCTGTTGCAGTTCATGAGCACAAACAAGAATGCAAACAAAACCTCTCACGTGCGTTTATATAGTGTCTGAAGAACAACATTTTGAAACCGGAACGCACCTTGGAACCAATGTCAAAGCATTATACATGCTCAGGGCTGGAGCAGGTCTGTGGGCCCCCGTGGTGCTCTGCTTGACATTTAGCCCCGTTATCCGAGGTGCATGAATTCATGGAGCAGTGCCTCGGAATGGAAATGAATCCGTAGGCGCACAAACAGACCTTGTTACAGTTACTTGACAGCTGTGCCAGGAGAGAGCTGCTGGCGACGAGTTATGTTTGATTAGCTTTGCATCAGATAAACTAACTCAGTTACATTAATGAAACTAAACGTGTTCGGCCTGAATGTAAATTGTATCCAGGTTTTCATTATAGTTGGCTGGCGGTGGAAAGAGAGCAACGGACCGCGTTTCGCTTTGCCCTAAAAAATCTGGTGAGGAAGGTGCGGGCATTAAAAGGAGGAAGTTCCCAGCCAGCGCCTGGTGAGCGTGGCTGGTATCCCCCGACAGCGCGGATCTGAACGCTCTGGGTCGCATAGAGAGAGAGTGGTGCATTCCCGCTATGGCTCATCCAGCGATGGGTCCGTGACGTACAGCACCTGGGGAGAAGTGCCATCCAGCATCGCTGCTATTTTGAAACCCTGAGTGGGGCCCCTCCTGCAGGAAAGGCACTGTGCCGAAGAGAGGACACGCTCTGAAGACTGGGAAGGCCATCCTCACTCGCGGCAGCTCCCACCGGACCGGCAAGAGGGCAAGACTGCTTTCACTGCCCTGCACGCTCGCAGACAGCTGAGGAATGCGGCAAGGACCGGGTGAGGGCTTTTACCCACACTGCCCACTGGAGTCTCCCTCTGCTTGGGCAGTACTGCACACAAGCAGCTGGATCTTGCCACTATGAGACCGCAGAGGTTCGAGAGAGGACTACTGCACTAGTAACTGGCAGGCTTACAGTTTCTGGCCGAGATGTGTAGCGTGGCCAGACATAGGACGAATATAAAGAGATTCAGAAGGGAACAAGGAAAAGTGTTCAACATGGGAAAGCGAGGCAGGACTGAGGAGCAAAGGAGAGCTGACACCAGCATCAAAGAGAGAAGAGCAAGGCGGGAGAGCAGGGGCGAGGGAAAGAGCAGAGAAGAAAAAGGGGCGCGGCAGCAGGGGGAGGGGTCCTGCGCGATTCCCTTGCGGGAGCGTGCGATCATATGGCTCCGCTCGCTCCCGCAGGGAAATCGCCAGATGTGCACGCGTTGACATTGCAAGCAATGCAACGCGTGCACGTTTTTGCCCCCAAAGCTGTGACGATGGCATTAGGTCTCTCTCCTATGCAGCGCATGCGCGCTGCCTAGGTGAGTACCGGCCCATTTAAAGCACTGGTGGTCGCGTGCAGGTGTTCCTGCGGCCTGGCCTACCTTACGAAATTGTTTCTTTACCGTCAATGTCCGCATTTTTAAGGTCGGCCTATTTCCTAACATTTTATGACATAGATGACCTATGAGAATTCATGCAATCCAGAAACATGGTTACTGTCTTGCCCTAAATGTTAGGTTGATGACAATGGCGTACTAGCAAAGTGATTTATGTGATTGTGGTCTTTGTTTAATATATAATTTATGAGATATTTGTGTAACTCCCTTATCCTGACTCGAGTGGTGGGTTCTGCCTGGCAGAGGTGCAGACCCTAGCCAACCAGGAATCTAATTTCTAACATTGCAGAACCTGCAGAACTCCAGAGTGTGGATTGAGCCTGTCTGTCTCCAAGGAGCTTCTGAACTCAGGCGTAGCTCCCAGCTCCCTGCCTAGCAGCCTGAGCTTGCTGATTTTATGAGCTTCAGCTTCCCTGTGGCCAACATTGCTGTGAACCAAGGACCAAAAGATAGTAAGAAGACAGACTTTTTGCTGTCTATTTCGTGAAACTTTAAAAGCGATTTTCCTCTACCTGTGACTGCTTCATTTTCAGCTGTTTTGTTTGTGCGCTTCACAGTTAATATTTTTTTCGTTTTACCTGCCTGTGACTGCCCAAATGTATCTGTAGCTTAAAATCCCTTGTTTTGCACCTGCCAATGACTGCTTCAATTTCACTTGTGTGTGGGCTCTTTTAGTTCAAAATCTGTATTCCACCTGCCTGATTTTCCCTCCAACTTTGTCCCGAATCTGCTCAGACCTGTGTGTAAGCAATCCACCCCCACCTCCCTTTTGTCTTAGCAAATGAGTGAAACAAGATTTCCCACCTCCCTAAAAAAAAAAAAAATTTTATACATCAGAGGCCAAGCAGAGTGTGCTTTGAGAATGCAGTAATCTGCTCCTAGTGTATAAACTGTGTTTGAAAAGTGATTGTAGCACTTGTTTTTTGGCTTAGGCGAGTGAGTTGTTTAAGTGTTGAAAAGCAGTATTGTTAGAGGCCTAGTTTAGGCCCTTACCTGCAGAACTCCAGAGTGTGGATTGAGCCTTTCTGTCTCCAAGGGGATTCTGAATTGAAGAACAGCTTCCAGCTCCATGCCCAGTAGCCTGTTCTTGAGGTCACACGCACCTTATGTAAGCTGCTATTAGAAGTTACATCTGTGCATTGATTGGTGGCTGTATCTGGTGTTTCTGTTGGGCTTAGAGCTAGTGTTCTGAATGAATTGTAAGTCTAGGTTTCTGATTGGTCTCTGGGTTAGTGATTCTATTGGATGTAGGGCTTAGGGTTAAGGGTACTGAACCCTCGGTCCCCCAGGGGTACTATCTAAAAGGCCCCCCAGGTGTACTATCTAAAGGGTTCCCCGGGGTACTATGTAAAGGGTCCCCCAGGGGGACTGAACCCAAGGTACCCCAGGGGTACAATCTAAATGGTCCCCCAGGGGTACTATCTAAAGGGTCCCCCAGGGGTACCGAACCCTAGGTCCCCCAGGGGCACTATCTGAAGGGTCCCCGAGGGATACCGAATCCTAGGTCCCCCAAGGGTACTGAATCTCACCCATAAATCCTCTCACAGATGCAGTCATGAACCCATACAGCTAGTGAATCACATCCATGCAGAGAGTCGCATACCCCCTCATCCACCCACACAGCAACTCAGGCACCCATACCAGGTACTCAGACAACCAATAAGTAACCCATATAGACACTCATGTAGCTACTCAGCAACCCATGGGGCCACTTACACACCAACTGACCTACTGATACAGACATTCACACAGAGTAGTCAGTCCCTGAGATACATATAATCTCTCACTTAGAGTCAGTCACACACTCACTGAATCATCCATACAGACACTCATACACCCATTCATTCCTCAATACACCTTGGCATACATATATATAACATGCTTAAACTTTTTAGAAACACTCACACTCACTGGATGATGTCATCAGTGAAGTTATTTGATATATTATAAGTGATGACATCAGCAGTGCATTGCGGCAGCACGACTTATAGTTAGCTCAGCTAACTATAACGGCTGAATTTCTATGGTTTTGTGGGAGTAAAATGTCAGCCTAACTATAACGACCCTTAATCATGTGTTTTTTCAGTGAATATATATATATATATCAATCAATCAGGGTTGGTAAAGCGCAGCTACTCACCCGCAAGGGTCTCAAGGCGCTGGGGGGGCGGCTCCATTGAGTACTGGGATCATCCGAACAGCCAGGTCTTGAGGTCAGTGTGGGAGGTTGCTGGAGGGGCAGGTTGTTCCAGGCCTTGGCTGCGAGGTAGGAGAAGGATTTTCCTGACATTCTGGCCTTGTAGATGTGTGGGACGGTGGCCAGAGAGAGGTCGGCTGATCAGAGGTGGCTTTTGGGTGCGTGGAAGGAGAGGCGTTTGTTCAGGTTTGTTGGTCTGGTGTTGTGAAGGGCCTTGTATGCGTGGGTGAGGAGTTTGAAGGTTATTCTTCTTTTGACTGGGAGCAAGTGGAGATTGGGGAGGTGTTGGGTATTGTGGCTAAGGTGGGGGATGCCGAGGACCAGTCTGGCTACGGCATTCTGGACGGTCTAGAGTCTGCGAAGGAGTTTCTTGTTGATTTTGGCATAGAGAGCGTAGCCGTAGTCCAGACTGTTACTGATGAGTGTGTGACATTTTTCTGGATTCTTTTGGGATCCATCTGAGTGTCTTTCAAAGCATGCGGAGGGTGTTGATCAGGTCGATGATACAGGGTTGATTTGGCGGTTCGTTGTGAGCGATGATTCTGAGGTTTCGTGCGTGGTCTGTGGGGGGGGGATTTCCGAGGGCATGGGGCCACCATGAATCGTCCCATGTGGAGGGGGTGGAGCCAAGGATGAGGACTTCTGTTTTCTCTGAGTTGAGTTTCATGCAGCTGTTCTTCATCCAGGTGGTGATGGCTTTCATCCATTCTTGGAAGTTGTGTTTGGTGTTGTTGGGTATATATGTGTTCACTGAAAAAGCCATAGGTTTCAGGGGTGTTATAGTTAGCTGGACATTTCCCTCGTACAAAACCCTAGAAATTCCCCTGTTATAGTTAGTTCAGCTAACTATAACTCGCGCTCCCGCAATGCACTACTGATGACGTCACATATTACATCACTCATGACATGGTCAGTGACATCACTCATGACATCACTGATGACATCTCAAATGAAATCACTGATGACATCACTGATGACATCATCCATTGAGTATGTGTTTCTGACCAGTTTTAATATGTTTAATATATTTAGGGAAAGGCCTGTTGAAAAATAAGTGGGTGTACAAGTGTGTGAATGGATGATTTTCTAGGTGCGTAACTGACTCTATAAGTGAGTCATTAAATGTATCTTACTGCAGACTAGTGACTAAACTGTGTGAATGTTTGTGTGTGTCTGTGTGTTGGTGTATAAGTGGCTGCATGGTTTTGTGAATAGCTATATGAGTGTCTATGTGGGTTATTGATTGGTTGTCTGAGTATCTGTATGGGTGCCTGAGTGTTTGTGTGGGTAGGGTGTGTGTGACTCTATGACCAGATGTGTGAGTGGGTGATTCAGTGGGTGCATGGTTTTAAGAGTGCATCTGTGATGGACTGTATGGTTGGGTGAGTGTATGTATGGGTGTGTTAGTGATTGAATGTATATCTCAGTTGTACATGTGTCAGTAACTACATATGTGAAATGCAGTGTATATGTGTGTAAGAGTATATAGCTATCTATATGTGAGAGTGTGTGATTTTGGGAGTGGCTGTATGCGCCATAGTGCAAGGATATCTGTGTCATGTGCTGTTTGTTTTTCTGCAGGAAGACACAGAATTTGTTAGTATTTTTATGAGTAAGTGAACTTGAGTGTGTTTAACTGTATAGGAGAGTAAATTGGACTGTGATTAATTATTTGCACGACTGACTAGATGTGTCAGTACCTCAATGGATGATTGGCGGTGTGTGAGTGTCTATATAGGTGTATAAGTGCACAGAGTGACTGTAAGTATGAGTGACTGTACAGGTGAGTGAGTGGACATGTATGTAGACCTAAAATTCAATGAGTGGGTGTGTAGTTATTGGTATTGGAGTATCTATGGTTGTCAAAATGGCCGTTTGAAATTTTGAGTCGGTGTATCAAAGGTTATATTAGGGTGTGAGAAGATGCACTAATATATCACATGGTTGACGTCATCAGTGATGTCATCAGTGATGTAATTTGAGATGTCATCAGTGATGTCATCAGTGATGTCACTGACCAGGTCATGAGTGATGTAATATGTGACGTCATCAGCAGTGAATTGTGGGCGCGCGAGTTATAGTTAGCTGAACTAACTAAAACAGGAGAATTTCTAGGGTTTTGTATGAGGGAAATGTCCAGCTAACTATAACGCCCCTGAAACCTATGGTTTTTTCAGTGAATTTCTAAGGTTTTTTAAATGCTAATTCCCAACTATAACGTGCCTGAAACCTATGGTTTTTTCAGTGAATTTCAAAGGTTTTTTAAATGGCAATTCCTAACTATAACGTGCATGAAACCTATGGTTTTTTCAGTGAATTTCAAAGGGGTTTTAAATGCTAATTCCTATCTATAACTTATCTCTGAAGATATCATGTTTAATGATTTTGATTGGATTTCTATATTTTTCAATTTCAGTGTGTCAATTTCATTAATTACATTTTTTTAAAAATACTTTATTATCACCATTTTTTAAACTATTTTTTCAATTAATTCTTTTAAAAATTAAAAAATATTATTTGAACTTAATGGGTTTTTCAAACATATTTTTTTATATTTGTTCAAAATATTTTTTTAACTACATGTTCAAAACTTTATTTTATAAATTTTTTTCCATGTTTTTTGGATCCGCGCACCCTACGCGTTAGGAACCGCTCACCCAAGGCGAGAGAATCCGTGCACCCAACGTGATAGGATGCGCGCACCGTGCGCGCATTTCGCCGTTTAAAAAAAAAAAAAAGGGGGGCCCTAAGGGTCCTTCTAGGACCCCCTAAGCACCACTAGAGGGTCAGAGTATTTCCACTCTGCCCCCTTTATATGTTTTACACACTTATTCCCCTTGCTTCTTCAGCCTCGCTTCTACCGAGGCAGAAAATGGCACCCAACAGTTCCTGGTTTCGAATGTAGAGAGACACTCGACAGCCAATTAGCATTCAGCACGCGATCGGGAGGGTGCGCGCTCGGTTCGGGAGGGTGCGCTTACGGTGCGGGTACGGTCCGCGGCCATAGATATTTATGGACTTTTAACTATAATTTTCTCAGGAACTACTGAACGGATTCACACCATATATGCAAAAGGCACAAGTCCGAACTGAGGACTACCTCTTTGCCAAATTTGGTGTCATTCCGTCCAGCGGTTCGGGCTGTAGCTGCGACAACAGATCCTATGGGAAATTGCATGGGGAAAACGTGTTTTGGGACACCCCTTTTTTCTCGGCCCCCGTTTGACGAATCACCGCGAAACTTTCAGGGTAGTGCGCGCACGGTGAAAAACCATAAAAAAAAGAAGAATTTTTAATACGTAGTTTATTGAAAAATAAATATATAACAACAATAATAATACATACATAACTTAGCATTTAAAAACCGTACAAATTCACTAAAAAAAACATAGGTTTCACACACGTTATAGTTAGGAATTATCATTTTAAAAAACTTGCAAATTCACTTAAAAAACCATAGGTTTCACACATGTTATAGTTAGGTGGATATTTCACTCGTAAAAAAACAATGAAATTCCATCATTATAGTTAGTTCAGATAACTATAACTCACGCGACCGCCACTCTATCACAAGGATGATGTCATCAGTGATGTCAAGAGTGATGCCACTGACCATGTCATGAGTGATGTAATATGTGACGTCATGAGCAGAGGATTGCGGGCGCGCAAGTTATAGTTATCTGAACCAACTATAACGGTGGAATTTCATTGGTTTTTTACGAGTGAAATATCCACCTAACTATAACATGTGTGAAACCTATGGTTTTTTCAGTGAATATATATATATCAATCAATCAGGGTTGGTAAAGCGCAGCTACTCACCCGCAAGGGTCTCAAGGCGCTGGGGGGGCGGCTCCATTGAGTACTGGGATCATCCGAACAGCCAGGTCTTGAGGTCAGTGTGGGAGCTTGCTGGAGGGGGAGGTTGTTCCAGGCCTTGGCTGCGAGGTAGGAGAAGGATTTTCCTGACATTCTGGCCTTGTAGATGTGTGGGACGGTGGCCAGAGAGAGGTCGGCTGATCGGAGGTGGCTCTCGGGTGCGTGGAAGGAGAGGCGTCTGTTCAGGTTTGTTGGTCTGGTGTTGTGAAGGGCCTTGTATGTGTGGGTGAGGAGTTTGAAGGTTATTCTTCTTTTGACTGGGAGCAAGTGGAGATTGGGGAGGTGTTGGGTGTTGTGGCTAAGGTGGGGGATGCCGAGGACCAGTCTGGCTACGGCATTCTGGACGGTCTAGAGTCTGCGAAGGAGTTTCTTGTTGATTTTGGCATAGAGAGCGTAGCCGTAGTCCACGCTGTTACTGATGATTGTGTGTGACATTTTTCTGGATTCTTTTGGGATCCATCTGAGCGTCTTTCAAAGCATGCGGAGGGTGTTGATCAGGTCGATGATACAGCGTTGATTTGGCGGTTCGTTGTGAGCGATGATTCTGAGGTTTCGTGCGTGGTCTGTGGGGGGGGGGGATTTCCGAGGGCATGGGGCCACCATGAATCGTCCCATGTGGAGGGGGTGGAGCCAAGGATGAGGACTTCTGTTTTCTCTGAGTTGAGTTTCATGCAGCTGTTCTTCATCCAGGTGGTGATGGCTTTCATCCATTCTTGGAAGTTGTGTTTGGTGTTGTTGGGTATATATGTGTTCACTGAAAAAACCATAGGTTTCAGGGGCGTTATAGTTAGCTGGACATTTCCCTCGTACAAAACCCTAGAAATTCCCCTGTTATAGTTAGTTCAGCTAACTATAACTCGCGCCCCCGCAATGCACTGCTGATGACGTCACATATTACATCACTCATGACATGGTCAGTGACATCACTCATGACATCACTGATGACATCTCAAATGAAATCACGGATGACATCACTGATGACATCATCCACTGAGTATGTGTTTCTGAACAGTTTTAATATGTTTAATATATATAGGGAAAGGCCTGTTGAAAAATAAGTGGGTGTACAAGTGTGTGAATGGATGATTTTCTAGGTGCGTAACTGACTCTATAAGCGAGTCATTAAATGTATCTTACTGCAGACTAGTGACTAAACTGTGTGAATGTTTGTGTGTGTCTGTGTGTTGGTGTATAAGTGGCTGCATGGTTTTGTGAATAGCTATATGAGTGTCTATGTGGGTTATTGATTGGTTGTCTGAGTATCTGTATGGGTGCCTGAGTGTTTGTGTGGGTAGGGTGTGTGTGACTATGACCAGATGTGTGAGTGGGTGATTCAGTGGGTGCATGGTTTTAAGAGTGCATCTGTGATGGACTGTATGGTTGGGTGAGTGTATGTATGGGTGTGTTAGTGATTGAATGTATATCTCAGTTGTACATGTGTCAGTAACTACATATGTGAAATGCAGTGTATGTGTGTGTAAGAGTATATAACTATCTATATGTGAGAGTGTGTGATTTTGGGAGTGGCTGTATGCGCCATAGTGCAAGGATATCTGTGTCATGTGCTGTTTGTTTTTCTGCAGGAAGACACAGAATTTGTTAGTATTTTTATGAGTAAGTGAACTTGAGTGTGTTTAACTGTATAGGAGAGTAAATTGGACTGTGATTAATTATTTGCACGACTGACTAGATGTGTCAGTACCTCAATGGATGATTGGCGGTGTGTGAGTGTCTATATAGGTGTACAAGTGCACAGAGTGACTGTAAGTATGAGTGACTGTACAGGTGAGTGAGTGGACATGTATGTAGACCTAAAATTCAATGAGTGGGTGTGTAGTTATTGGTATTGGAGTATCTATGGTTGTCAAAATGGCCGTTTGAAATTTTGAGTCGGTGTATCAAAGGTTATATTAGGGTGTGAGAAGATGCACTAATATATCACATGGTTGACGTCATCAGTGATGTAATTTGAGATGTCATCAGTGATGTCATCAGTGATGTCACTGACCAGGTCATGAGTGATGTAATATGTGACGTCATCAGCAGTGCATTTTGAGCGCGAGTTATAGTTAGCTGAACTAACTATAACAGGGGAATTTCTAGGGATTTGTATGAGGGAAATGTCCAGCTAACTTAAATGCCCCTGAAACCTATGGTTTTTTCAGTGAATTTCTAAGGTTTTTTAAATGCTAATTCCTAACTATAACGTGCCTGAAACCTATGGTTTTTTCAGTGAATTTCAAAGGTTTTTAAATGCTAATTCCTATCTATAACTTATCTCTGAAGATATCATGTTTAATGATTTTGATTGGATTTCTATATTTTTCAATTTCAGTGTGTCAATTTCATTAATGACATTTTTTTAAAAAAACTTTATCACCATTTTTTAAACTTATTTTTTCAATTAATTCTTTTAAAAATTAAAAAATATTATTTGAACTTAATGGGTTTTTCAAACATATTTTTTTTATATTTTTCAAAATATTTTTTTAACTACATGTTCAAAACTTTATTTTATATATTTTTTTCCATGTTTTTTGGATCCGCGCACCCAACGCGTTAGGAACCGCTCACCCAACGCGATAGGATGCGCGCACCGTGCACGCATTTCGCCGTTTAAAAAAAAAAAAAAGGGGGGCCCCAAGGGTCCTTCTAGGACACCCTAAGCACCACTAGAGGGTCAGAGTATTTCCACTCTGCCCCCTTTATATGTTTTACACACTTTTTCCCCTTGCTTCTTCAGCCTCGCTTCTACCGAGGCAGAAAATGGCACCCAACAGTTCCTGGTTTCGAATGTAGAGAGACACTCGACAGCCAATTAGCATTCAGCACGCGATCGGGAGGGTGCGCGCTCGGTTCGGGAGGGTGCGCTTACGGTGCGGGTACGGTCCGCGGCCATAGATATTTATGTACTTTTAACTATAATTTTCTCAGGAACTACTGAACGGATTCACACCATATATGCAAAAGGCACAAGTCCGAACTGAGGACTATCTCTTTGCCAAATTTGGTGTCATTCCGTCCAGCGGTTTGGGCTGTAGCTGCGACAACAGATCCTATGGGAAATTGCATGGGGAAAACGTGTTTTGGGACCCCCCTTTTTTCTCGGCCCCCGTTTGTAGAATCACCGCGAAACTTTCAGGGTAGTGCGCGCATGGTGAAAAACCATTAAAAAAAAAAGAATTTTTAATACGTAGTTTATTGAAAAATAAATATATAACAAAAGTAATAATACATACATAACTTAGCATTTAAAAAAACCGTACAAATTCACTGAAAAAACCATAGGTTTCACACACGTTATAGTTAGGAATTAGCATTTAAAAAAACTTGCAAATTCACTTAAAAAACCATAGGTTTCACACATGTTATAGTTAGGTGGATATTTCACTCGTAAAAAACCAATGAAATTCCATCATTATAGTTAGTTCAGATAACTATAACTCACGCGACCGCCACTCTATCACAAGGATGATGTCATCAGTGATGTCAAGAGTGATGCCACTGACCATGTCATGAGTGATGTAATATGTGACGTCATGAGCAGAGGATTGCGGGCGCGAGTTATAGTTATCTGAACTAACTATAACGGTGGAATTTCATTGGTTTTTTACGAGTGAAATATCCACCTAACTATAACATATGTGAAACCTATGGTTTTTTAAGTGAATATATATATGTATCCATACAAATTCACTGAAAAAACCATAGGTTTCAGGGACATTATAGTTAGTTGGACATTTCACTCGTACAAAACCAGAGAAATTCAGCCGTTATAGTTAGTTCAGTTAACTATAACTCGCACCCCTGCAATGCACTGCTGATGACGTCACATATTACATCATTCATGACATGGTCAGTGACATCACTGATGACATCTCAAATGACATCACTGATGACATCACTGATGACATCATCCACGTGATAATCTGATGCACCTCCTCATACCCTAATATAACCTTTGATACACCCACTCTAAAATATAAACTACCATTTTCGAAACCATAGACACACCAATACCAGTTAGTACATACCCACTCACTAATTCCTAGGTCTAGACAAACATCCACTCATTCACCCATACAGTCACTCATAAATGCAGTCAACCATCAATACAGCACTATCATATGCACTCCCATATCTATACAGACACTCACACACCACCACTCATCCATGGAGTTACTCACACACCGAGTCAGTCATGCAAAGAATCAATCACACTCCCATTTACACACCGATACAGTTATACACACTCACCTCAATTATTCCATCAATATAGTAACACACAGTGGCGGTGCGTCCATTGGGGGCGTTGGGGCGCAGCCCCCCCTGCCCGTAGCTCCCTCGGCATTTCTAAACTTAAGTAAACTGAATCAGTTTACTTAAGTTCAAAGACGCCGAGGGAGAACCAACTGACAAATATGTCAGTCCGCATGACGTCGGACCGCCCACCCCCTTCAGAGTCTGAAGGGGGTGGGCGGTCCAGCGTCATGTTGACTGACATGATTGTCAGAGCAGGGGCAACGCCGCAACAGGCAGCAGCACAAGTGCGCATGAGTGGGGAAGGTGAGCGAATTTTCACCCGTGCCCAGTCATTCGCACTTGTGTTTGCACCGGCTTGCGCATGCCCATTAGGAGCCCCTCGGTCTCCTAATGGGCAGGCGGCGGGCATAGCGTAAGCTGTGCCGTCAGCCAATCCTGGCACTGCTGGCAGCACCAGGATTGGCTGAGAGGGGTTGGCAGGACCCTCCAGTGCCGTTCGTGAAGGCGCCCAGGGGAGCAGAGGTCTGAGAGGTGGCGTGGACCCAGACCGGCTGTGAGGTTAAGGTACGTTTTTTGTTATTTCATTCCCATCCGTGCGTGACCCCCCCCCCCCGCGAGCCGCGACTGCGTGAGAGTGACCCCTTTCAGTCTCACGATAAAACCAGCCGTCTGAAAGGTGCCTGATTATTTTATTTTGGCGCTGAAAGCCAATGCGTTTTCCTTCTCCCCTGGCTATATAACGTCCCAAGATGACGCGCTGTGGTAATCACTGTCAGCGCGCTCAGGCATGGTACACTGCGTCTAATGTGTTTGTGTGACAGCGAGCTCAGGACGGTTACAATGCTTCTAATGTGTATGTCTCAGGCAGGCAGCTACACTGGTTCTAATGTGGATGTCTCAGGTAGGTTACACTGCATCTAATGAGTATTTGAGACCGCGCGCTCAGGCAGGTTACACTGCTCCTAATGAGTATTTGAGACCGCACGCTCAGGCAGGATACGCTGCTTCTAATGTGTATTTGAAGCAGCGCACTCAGGCAGGTAACGCTGCTTCTCGTGTATTTGAGGCAGCGCACTCAGGCAGGTTATGATGCTTCTAATGTGTATGTGTGACAGCAAGCTTAGGATGGTTACACTGCTTCTAATCTAATGTGTGTTTGAGGCAGCGCACTCAGGCATGTTACGCTGCTTCTAATGTGTATGTGTGACAGCGCACTCAGGCATGTAACTCTGCTTCTAATGTGTGTTTGAGGCAGTGCACTCAGGCCGGCTTCACTGCTCCCAGTTGTCAGAGAGCCCGGCACCCGACACAGCACAGGCCTTTTCCATCGGGGCACATTCCAAGAGGTCAACCCACCCTGATATTTACAATGCAGACCTGCTCCCTTCACCAGGATCCAATGGTGCCTGACTGCTCAGGTGTGTAAAGAACTGCAAATTCATCATTACAAGTAGCCCTGGTTTGGAAAGTACCAGTGAGTTTGTTTATTAAGAGTTCACCGTGTATAGCGCCTCCTGCAGAGACCTGCTGGAGCACCGCTGCTTGTTGTGACATGTTGCAGTTTTGTACCTGTGGAGACCCTCTTCCTAGTGTGACGCGTGCCCGGTCCGTGGCAATCAGGAAACCAGATCACTGATGCAAACTTCTTCACTGCTCTGCAGTGATGCGAGTGGAGCTACTGACGGGTAAAAGGGCTTCAGGGCACAGGCTCACAAAACAGCTGTGGCAACTCGCGCACTTGTGCATAAGAAGCTGCTTGTTTACTTAGCGTGTGGATTTGTAGTGCCTAAAAGCACAAGGCCAAGACCTGAGTGGATGAGCTGAACCGCTCCTCCTGCGCGGAGACGGGGTTCCCTGCGGCACACCAGTGTTTCATTTGTATGGGCAGCAGCCTTCTGGCGCTGTGGATCAAGGAATAGACCATTATTTCTTTGAAGCCGTGGAATGTGCTGTGACGTCACCGTCTGTCGCAGGCCTGTGTTTGGTTGTCTTGTCTCTCGCTTCAAGGCCAAGGCTGTGCTTGGACTTGCCTTCTTCACCTCCAGACTCATGAGTCAGGGATTCACACAGATCAAGCGCTATTCCTTCCACAGGGCACTCAAAGACAAACCCGTTTTGCTCCCCAGTGTTTAACTGACTTTGCCAACTGATGGCTGCCTTTTATTTGTGAGGGTACCCTTTATATTGGCACAAAGGAACCAGCCTTGTGGTTTTTTACCTTCTAGGATCTAAAACGTCCGCAACATTATTACGCCCTTAATTATTCTAACTCGGTTGTAAATTGTATCAAATCTACTTCAAATCCCACCCAAATCTAACTACTTACATATTTATTGCATGCTGGGGTAGAAACTCTAGTTATAGTTAATGGAAAAAACAAATGCTTGATTGACCTAATACTGTTAGGCAATTTACCCAGAAGGGTGGGGTATAAAGCAGTGGTGTAGCCATGCTTTCTTATCAGGGGGTACTAGGACGAGTTTCCAGATGGCCTAATGTCACTGTCATACCACTTTCCCAGTCCAAACCTTTGCATATATTATCAGGCACTCTAGTCCGGTTAAAATTAGACTACAACTCCCAGAACGCACTCGTAAACCTCAAAACTAAATGTCCTGGTGATATGGAGTCACCTGGTAACCCTGTCTGTAACCAGACCTTGTTTACCTGGACCTAGGTAGGCGGGGTTGTGAACTGTCAATGCCATTTCACTCAGTGTCATCGTAGTGGGCCTGGGCATGACACATTTGAGGCCCCCTGTTTGGAACAATGTTTTTTTTTGTGTGTTTTTTTTAAAAAAAACCCTTTATTTAACACAAGAAATATGTACAAACATGGGCCTACAACCACAGGGGCCAGCCGCTAGTGTAAACAAGATTACCAATGACACAAATTACATATCAAGTTCACTAATGAAGACATGGGCGGGTCATACATGAGCAGGGTGCGAACTTCCCCAATACCCATCAGATCAACAAGAAGGTTTCATTTCTGTTTGATAAAGCAAAATAAACAAAACGAAACAATAACAAGGCAAAGATTCCGCTATTGCAGGCATGTGCCCTCGCAGGCGGGGGACAGTAACAGTGACGCAATTTACTATACCCCAACTCACGTCGAGGAAATCGGGGGGGGGTAGGAAGAAGGCCAACTACCATTCGTATAGTTCAGTAAGAACCGGGAACATCACAGCTAGGAGGACAATGGTATGTCTAAAGTGACCACCAAGGGGGGGGGTGCAAATGTCCCCGCGATAGGAGTTCCACGGGCCCCACATCCTGCTCTATGCCTTAGGTTTGCCTTTAGCCACATACACAGTCTTCTCTCTGAACATACACCAGTCCATATTTTCCTTCCATTTCGACACCGTGGGTGGCCTATGGGAGCCCCACAACTGTGCAATGTCCCTCTTGGCAATCATGTTGCCCAGAGTAACCCAGCGCTCTTGCTCCACCCTGCAATCAGTTGGCTCCCATACATTCAACACACATCGCCGAGCCTCGGGATACAACGCCACCCCCGTCACCTCTTCCATTACTGCATGCACCGCAGCCCAGAAACGCGCCACCATCGGGCACTCCCAGAGAATGTGAAGAAAAGTACCGAGAAGACCACAGCCGCGTCTACACAAACCATCAACGGAATACCCCATATGGAGCAATCGAGGACCAGTAACATAGACCCTGTGTAGTATCTTCAACTGTACAAATCGAAGGCGAGCCGGTATGGCCACCTCCCTCGGTGAAGCTATAGCAGCGGTCCAATCCTCGTCGTCTAGTTCCAGTCCATCGGCGATCCAGACCTCTCTCAGATGCGTGAGGAGGTCCGCACGAGTGTTAATCAGTTTTTTATAAATCAGGGTGATGGTACTATCAGGGAGATACCATCGAGTATGCGGTCCTCTAACGGAGAGGATTCAGGGATAGCCCCCGGAGTCGGGAAAGCCGAGCGCAATGCATGATGAATCTGCGCATAACGAAAGAATTCCCTGTCATGCAGCTTGTACTCCACCTTAAGCTCTTCAAACGTCTTAAAAGCACCCCTCGCCCAAAGATCACTCACCCGAGAAACACCAATCATATCCCATTTCTCAAAACCTTTCGTCCTCCACAGGCTGCCCAGCCTGTCCGAAGCATATAGTGGAGTCGCGCGAGACAGACGGCCCTTCCAGCCAGTAGCGGCGGTGGCACAGTGCCAGGCACGTACCGTTGAGTTCGTGGGACCCGTCAACTTGACACCGCCAGACGCGGAATAGAGCGCTCTATTGTAATCTCCGCCTGGCAACAGTAGTTTATCCATCTCGTAGGCAGGATTCACAGCCGGGCCGTACGTCCCATGATTCACCGCCACCAGCTGGGATGCCCAGTGGTACCTCCGGATGTCTGGGAGAGCTATGACCCCGTCATACCACGGGAGGGTCAATTTAGCGAGAGCAATCCGCGATTTTCCACCCCAGATCAGCTGTCTCTGTAGACTCTCTACCTCACTAAAATACCGTGCAGGCACCACATCTAACGTATTCTGTAAGGCATACAAGAAACGCGGAAGAGACATCATCTTGAATAAGGCCGCCCGGCCGAGCGGCGAAAGTGGAAGCTTCCGCCAGCGAGCAACATCGGCCTTCAGCCGTTGGAGCGGGGGCAATAGATTCCGAGCGTAACGAACCGCGGGGTTCAATGACATAGAGATGCCCAAATATTTGAATCCGGAATGCGATATCGGGATTGGACACCCGCGGGGGAGAAGAGGGGGATCGCCGACAAGCACGTAAACGCAGGATTTCAACCAGTTAATAATGAGCCCAGAATTGCGACCGAAGGAATTTAACACATCAAACAATACAATCAAGGACCTTAGTGGGGATGTAAGATAGAGCAGAATGTCGTCTGCATAGAGTGACACGCGATCCTCAAAGGTCGGTGTCCATTGAATACCTTTCAAAGAGGGCTCCCACCGCAACCATGCTGCAAGGGGTTCCAACACGAGAGCAAAAAGAAGTGGGGACAAGGGGCAGCCCTGTCGTGTGCCTCTACCAAGCACAAAGGAGTGAGACACTCTACCGTTCACCACCACCTGCGCCAGCGGATCCTCATATAGCAACTTCACCCATCCGATGAATCCAGGCCCGAAACCAAACTTAGCCAGTGCCGCCCAAAGATAAGACCATTCCAGCGTGTCAAACGCCATTGTGGCGTCCAAAGACGCCAAAATGGTAGGCTCCTGTAAAGAATCCACTCTCGCTAAAACTCCGTGGAGGCGCCGCAAGTTCAGAGCGGTGTTAAGATGTGGAATGAAACCAGACTGATCCGGGTGAACCAGGTCTCCGATAACTTTAATCAGGCGGTTAGCCAACACCTTGGCGAGTATCTTTGGTTCAGCATTCAGAAACGATATAGGTCTATATGACGCACAGCGATCGCGTGGCTTTCCCTCTTTATGAATCACCACAATAGTGGCAAGGCGTTGGTCACGGGGAAGGGAGCCGACATCACGGGACGCAATAAACATCTCCCGGAGATACGGCGCCAACTTATCAGGCCGAAGCTTATAAAGTTCGATCGGAAGGCCATTGGGACCAAGAGCCTTACCGGAGCGAACAGAGCGAATCGCCAAAGCTATCTCATCACTTGTCAATGCGGCATCCATCAAGCCCCTATCCTCTTCAGAGAGACACAGCAACGTGATATCTCGCAGCAGTAGGTGAGAGTCCTCTTCAGGTCTATCAGAGACCCGAGAGTACACCCCACAAAGGTGCTCCGCAAAACAATTCACAATCTCCGCAGGTTCCGTCACACTCACACCATCGGCACGCACAATCACCGGAACCACTCGGTTAGCACTCTCCCTTCTGTCTAGCCACGCAATCAACTTTCCGGCCTTGTCGCCAACATCATACAGGCGTCCCTGTTGTTCGCGGTTCATGTGTTTAGCAGCATCAGTAACCAGCGCCCTATAGTCCGACTGCTTTAAGCGGAGGGCATGGAGCTTGTCACGCGTGACACCCCGGCCCAGATCATCCTCCAACTCAGCTATGTCAGACTCAAGGCGCACCACCTCCTCATTTTTACGTTTCTTGGCTAAAGAAATCAAAGAGAGGGCCTGCCCACGTATGACCGTCTTGAAGGCTTCCCATAAGGTTTTTTTTTTTTTTTTTGTTTTATTAGCATTTCAAGTTTATACAACCAAATACAACCATAACATACAGGTCACAGTACAACAGCATCCATCGTCCAAGTTTAGTATCCCAGTATGAATCGGAGGGTCCCCTCACGCACCCCGCCATGTGTCACAGGCGACAGCAGCACTCCACTCTTTTACTGCGATTGCAAGTATTGTGTCAGGTACGCCCAGTAGTCTTTTGGCTTTGACCTGGCAGGAAGCTCTTCTTCGTATATCTTCAGTGTGTCCCTGCAGTGCGTTAAATCCACAAGCCAGTCTTTAAGCTTCGGGACCTTTCTGCCATTCCAGCAGATTGAGACCCTCCTCTTGGCCATTAGCAGCGCTATAACACAAAAAAGAGAGGGCCTGCCCACGTATGACCGTATTGAAGGCTTCCCATAAGGTTTTTTTTTTTTTTTTATTAGCATTTCAAGTTTATACAACCAAATACAACCATAACATACAGGTCACAGTACAACAGCATCCATCGTCCAAGTTTAGTATCCCAGTATGAATCGGAGGGTCCCCTCACGCACCCCGCCATGTGTCACAGGCGACAGCAGCACTCCACTCTTTTACTGCGATTGCAAGTATTGTGTCAGGTACGCCCAGTAGTCTTTTGGCTTTGACCTGGCAGGAAGCTCTTCTTCGTATATCTTCAGTGTGTCCCTGCAGTGCGTTAAATCCACAAGCCAGTCTTTAAGCTTCGGGACCTTTCTGCCATTCCAGCAGATTGAGACCCTCCTCTTGGCCATTAGCAGCGCTATAACACAAAATCTACGCTTTAAGGCTCTAATGTCTGGAAGTAGACCCAACAAGCAAGCTTTTGCTTCATAACGCACCTCATCGCCCACCATAGTTCCCAGAAGTTTCGTCACTTGCATCCAGTATTCTCCTACCGCTCCGCATGCCCATGCCAGGTGAATGAAATCCGCTCCCTCCGCCCCACAGCGCCCGCATCTAGAATCCTCGCGCAGCCCGTATCTGTGTAGCCTGGCAGGCGTGTGGTACGTCTGGTGTAAGTATTTGAAGTGTAGGATGCGGAGATTGCCATTAGGCGTCAACATGCCAGTCAGTGCACAAGCAGTACCCCATTCCTCCTCCGTTAGCGGAGTGTCCAGGCAGCTATTCCATTGTTCCATGGATGTACTTGTGTCCGCTGCTATATCTGTTTGTATTTTCGTGTACAGTGTTGACACCAGATGTCTGGCCGCAGGTGTGGTGATCAACCACTGCAAGGCTGTCAGCTCCGGTGGCTCCACCGGGTATGTTGGGTACAGTTGTTTCACCGCTATTTGGAGCCGATGATAGTTAAAGCGGAACAGCGCGGACATATTACTAATGAACGTCAGCTGATCTAGTGTTTTGAACGTCCCTGCTTCGTGCAGATCCCCCAGGGTGTCAATGCCCACTTGTCGCAAAAGCTCCAACCCCTTCTCCTCCTGTGTGACTGAGATGCCCGGGTGCCACTGAAGCCGGAGCGCCGGGGCATACAGCGGTAGTTTGTTAGCCTTCCGCCCCATAGTGTGCCATGCTTTATTTGTAGCGTCTATTGTATTAATGTCGTTCTTGTGTAGGGGAGGCCTACGGTGAGTTATAATTGCTTCCAGGGCAGATCGGCGAAGCGTCCCCGTCTTCAATTGCCGTGTGGGTGAGGAATGGAATTTTGTGGTACCAGAAGTGCGCAAATTGCGCTTGTGCACAGAGGTAGTAAAGGAAAAAATCGGGTACTCCGAATCCCCCCCGGCTGTATGGCAACGTGAGCGTGCTCAGCTTGATCCGTGCTGCTTTCCCCGCCCAGATAAGCCGGAGGACCAGCGATGTGATGCGTCTGAACACCTCTGCAGGAGGATGGATAGGGATGTTATTGAACAGGTATAGGAGTTTGGGCAGCACCACCATCTTAGTGATGGCGATGCGATCCGCCAGAGACAGTGGCAACTGGATCCACCTCCCCACCTTCTCCTCCAGTGCGTCAATGGTCCTCCCATAATTAGTTCGGATCACAATGTCTGGGTCCCTGTGATACCATACACCCAAGTATTTGATCGGGTCAGTTCTCCACTCAAACGGGTAGTCCATTGTGTGTGGCCTCGTGCTGTCCGTCAGAGGAATAATCATGGACTTGGCCCAGTTTATATTGATACCAGAGTGGCGCGCAAATTTGATGTATTCCCGCAGCAACGGGTTGAGGTTGTCCTCCGGATCCCTCACATATAGCAACATATCGTCGGCGTATAGTGATATATGCAGCGGCCTTTGTGGAAACCGCAAAGCCGAGTGGTGGTGACCCTGTCGGATTTTGCACGCCAGGGGCTCTAGCGCCAGTGCGAATAGGAGGGGGGACAGAGGGCATCCCTGCCTTGTTCCCCTCTGAATAGCAATGGGGTCTGAGTGATATTTGTTTACCCGGACCCGCGCCACCGGAGCGTCGTACAGTAATTGTATCCACTGGAGGAACCTGAGCGGGAATCCCATCCTTCGCAGCACCGCATTCAGGTATGTCCATTCCAGTGAATCGAAGGCCTTGGCCGCGTCCAGGAAGACCGCCGCCGCCTTCGTCTCGGGTGTTAGGTAGTGCGAGAGCGCGAACAAGGTTCGAGTGTTGTGCATAGTGGAACGCGATGGTATGAACCCAGATTGGTCGGGTAGTACGAGCTTGGGCATCAAGGGGTTAAGCCTGGCAGCAAGTAGTTTGGCTAGGATCTTGTTGTCCACATTTATTAGGGATAGTGGTCTATATGAATCACAGAGCTCTGGATCCTTTTGTGGTTTAAGCAGCGCCAGTAGTATGGCTTCACGTAGAGTCGGCGGTAGGTGTTGTTGTTTGTGAGCGTTGCCGTACATCGCCACCAGGCGAGGGGCCAACTGGTCCACAAAGGCCTTGTAGAATTCACACGTGAACCCATCCGGGCCCGGGGCCTTACCATTCGGTAGTGAGCGAATCACCTCTGAGACCTCTTCCACCGTTACGGGCAGCGACAGGTATTCCCTGTGTGTGTCTGACAGCCACGCTATCGCCACATCGTCCAGGTATTCTACAATTTCGGCTGTGACGGCCGTCGGCCGGGAGGCGTACATTGCTCCATAGCTGTCTACAAATTCCCCCAGTATGTCTCGTTCCCCACATTTCCTCTGTCCCTGCTGATTTCGGATCATCTGTATGTTTTGCGGGGCGCGTGCCGCACAGATGTTAGCTGCCAAGTGCCTTCCCGGCCTGCCGCCCTCCCCGTACGCCCTCGCTACCTGTCTTTTCGCGGTATACTTTAGTTCATCGTCCGCCAGTCTCTGGAATTCAGAAAGTGTTTTTCTAATGTCCCCTAGGGTGTGAGCGTGCTGTGTGTCAATGTAATCCCGTTCCAGCTGCCGTAGCCGCTCCTCCTTTGCCTGTATTTGCTGCCGTATGTCCTTAAGGATCCCAGCATTCGTGCTTATGCAAACGCCGCGTATGGTGGCCTTAAAGGCCTCCCAGAGTAAGCCCGGGTCGTCAGTAGTAGGCTCATTGTCAGTGAAATACTCCTGTATCGCCTGCCCAATGGCATCAGCGTATATGGGATCCAGTAACGCCTTCGTGTTAAATCTCCAGCTAAAGGGAGGTGGTGTATAGTTCGGGAGTGCCAAGACAAGGAGCACTGGGCTGTGATCCGATAGCGTGCGGGGCAAATGTCGGACCTCACGCGTCCACAAGGCGATATCCCCAGTCACCAGCCAGTAGTCTATGCGGGACCAGCTACGTGTGTGGCTTCGCGGTCCTCTGGGTGTCTACTTCTCCAAACGTCAGTAAGTCCCCTGTCTACCATTGCGTCCCGCAGGACGCGCAGCGCGCGTTTATGCGGTTCCGTTGTCGCTCCGGACCTATCCATGTCGTCACTGAGTGCTATGTTGTAGTCCCCTCCCCATATCACGTGGGGGACTTGGAGTTCACGCAGTTTACCCCACAGTGATTGATAGAATTGTGGGTCGTCCACATTAGGACCATATGTATTGACAATAGCTAGTATTTGTCCTCGTAAGAGGCCTGTTAATATTACGAAGCGCCCCATGTCGTCAGCCTCAACCTTGTCTATCACGTAATTCAGTCCCTTTCGAACCAGTACCAATACCCCCGCGCATATGATGAGTATGAGGAGTGGTGTATCGATTCAGCCCACCTACGCCCCACAGTGATTGGGCGCGTCGGCGCGCAGTGTGTCTCCTGCAGGAGTGCAATATCTACGCGCAGCCTGTCTAGGTATGCCAGTGTTTGCCTAATTTTCTTGGGATTACCCAGCCCCCTCACATTCCATGTAAGCAGTCGGATACATTCAGCTCCTAAGCGTTGCTCAGTCATGGACCATGTATGGTGGCAATGTAGTCTGCAGCCCGCTGTTAGTGGGTGCGTCTCCGCGACCAGCTAGACACAGGGGAACTTTAATAGTCCCGTCTAATAGCACTTGGATTTCAGCGATGCGTCTTATGCACAGTGACCAACTTGTTAACTTCCCAGCCCCGACCCCCTTCCCCCCACCCACTTCAGCATCCCAACCATGCCAAAGACATTCCCCACAATTTACAACAAACATTAACTCAACTGAATTCGGGGATCACCCACTTTGGGGGACCACCTAGAGCACACCTCTCCATCCAACTCAATGGATGTGGACGGGGGATATTTACGTGTGAGGTCCATTGGCCTCATGTCTAGACGTACGTTTACACGGTCCGCCACCCGTTCCCGACAGCCATCTCAGTAAGTGCCCGCTATGTAATGGACCCCGCCCATCAGAGTACCAGCCCGCACCCAGCCCTTTCGCAACTGACTCAGTGGCTCAGGTCCCAGCCATTTCCCCCAGGCTCCATTGTCCCAGCCAGGACGTACTCTAGCATTGTCCCCATCCCCTGAGCTGCGGGCAGTAACAGTGCACATTGTCATTAATTGTCCCCAGGCAGGCCCCGGTTAGTTAACACAGTACCTTCTCTGTAGTCCCGAACCAAAAGCCATCGTGGGCCCACCAGGGCGAGTGCATCATAAGGGCTATCAGGTACTGCTTTGGCCCGAGCCCGGGCCGTCTCAATCATGACATCCGTCTATGCGACCCCCACCAGGGTAGGGGGGCCGCTTGCAGCAGCACACATCTGTAGCCCACGCCGTGACCATGACATCAGCTCGTGTTGGGCAGTGCTAAGGTCGCATCTCAAACGTTTCTCCTTGGCCATCCTCTAGTCGGTGTCCGTCGCCTGCTCCTGCCTCTGTCGTTCTTTGTGTCTGGCTCCGATTTTTTTAACTAGTTCGTGTGCCGCCTGCGGCGTGTGACACAGCGTCACCCGGCCCCCATGTGTGACCCGAAGCCGGGCCGGGTATAACATGGCATAGTCCACACCGAGATCACGAAGTTTCTTTTTAACCGGATTGAATTCCTTACGGGCCATCTGGACTGCCATCGTAAAGTCCGGGTAGAATTCTAACGTGTTGCCCTGGTATGCGACTTTTTTCTTCTCTCTCGCTGTTCTGAGGATGGCATCACGATCTCTATAGTTCAAGACTCTAGCGACTATGGGTCGCGGGGGCGCTCCAGGTTTCGGTCTCGGGGCTAGCGATCTGTGCGCTCTTTCGATCAGGAACATCGGAGATAGCTGATCCGCCCCGATGACGCTGCGTATCATCTCCTCAACGTAGGTTTCCATCCTGCCGGTGTTGGTGGACTCCGGAACCCCCGTTATGCGCACATTATTGCGCCGCGATCGCGCTTCCAAGTCCTCCGTCTTGTTCCGCAGCGCCTCCAGCAACTTCTCAGCCTCTGCGCATTGCTTGGCCGTGTTTAGCGAAGCATCCTCCATCGCCCGATTCGTGTCTCCGCCTCCGTCAGCCGCTCACCGTGCCCATCCAGCTTGGCCGCCATGTTGTCCACGCGTAGCGTGATAGTGTCCAGTTTTCCATGAATGTCGTGCAGGCTTTGCTGGATGGCCCTCAGAGCCCCCTCCATGCCCAGGGGTGTCGCCTCCCCGGCTTCAGTGGCAGAGTCCGACGACACAGTGGCACGTTTGGCCTGTTTCTTGGCTTCGAAGTGGAGCTTAGCTTGCGTCTTGTCTGGTTTCCCCATCTTGTGGCGTTATTCCTCCTTGTTTACCGATGAATCCGCCCGCAGGGTCACCCAGCCGCGGCGACCCTCGCACAGCGGTGATGCAGCTCAGGGGAGCGGGGCAACAGCGTCAGGGCCTCACGGCCCGATTCAAGTAGGCGCGCCTATGCCACCACTCCACACCCTATATGCGCCACCACGTCTGCAGCAAGCATCAGCGACCGGGTGCCAGCGTAGGCCGCAGTTCCTGTGCCCCAGGTGCGTGGCACTCCCGCAGCTCCTGGTTCAGGTGGTATGCCACGTCGCGCCGGGAAAGGCAGTCGCTCCCACGCCCTCACCACGTTAGCCTGGGGCTGTCTAGCTTCCCCGCTCCCCGTCGAGCAATCAGGCCATCAGCGTCCTCGCAGTCTCGCTGTTTCGTCGTCTTGCCATCAGGGATAGTGCTATATGCCACCGCCGACCTCCGTTGCACTCACACTGCTCTCACGCCAGCGGGGCGCTCAGCTCGGCGCCTCGGGTCAGCTCTACCTCAACGGCAGTCTCCGGCCTCGGCCCCCACTCCGCGCCACATCGCCTCTCGTGTCGCATACCGCTCTGGAGCCCTCCGGCCGTCAGCTTCACTCCCGCCCGCGAGGGCATCACTCGGTGTCTCCGAGTCCGCAGGTACAGCCCGCCGCGATTTCCTCCAGGCTCAGCTCGCTGTCGTCTCCCTGGGCGCCGCCATTTTGACAGCCGTTAGGCGCGCCTGCATCGGAGCGGTCAGCGCCGTGTATCAAGGGGAACCGGCCAGCTTATATAATTTCCAGCCACTCCACAGGTAGCGGCCACCTTCCGACGCCCGTGGTGCTGTTTATAGGCAGTGGCGGCGCGTGCATCGCGCCCGTCGCATCGCTTTCTTCCCCCGTCCGGCGGAGCTGTCTCAGAAGGCAGCCATTCCGCTGTGCGCCCTCTAGCGCCCCCAAGGCTTCCCATAAGGTTACAGCCGAAGTGACCGACCCCATATTTTCTGTAAAATAATGGTCCAGTGACTTAACCAGGAGAGCACGAGTTTTGGGGTTTTGCAAATACCGGGGGTTAATCGGCGCCACCCTCCCCGCCGCCCCCAAGGCAACCTCCAGGTGTAGGAACAGTGGGGAGTGATCTGAAATGCCTCGGGCAAGGTGTGTAACTTCCCTAATCATCTGAGCTTGGGCAGCCGGCATCAGCACATAATCCAGTCTAGATAAAAAGCCGTGGGCACCAGAGTGAAACGTATATTGGGTTAGCCCCGGGTGCAGCAACCTCCAACAGTCCATAAGCCCCATAGTGCTGAGAAAGCCACCCAACCAAGAGTGCGCCCCGGGGAGGTCCCTGGGTGGATACCGATCCTCTCTCCCCGAAACCACAGAATTGAAATCGCCACCCACAAGCAGGAGGAGTAACAACCGCCCCAAATCGGCAAAGGTGGTAGTTTGCAGCCCAGGGGGGACATAGACAGAGACCAGCAATAAGACCTTTCCCTCCCACCGGCCCACCAACGCAACATAGCGTCCCCTTACATCGTGTATGACGTCATCAACTTCTAGTGGGAGAGAAGCTCTAACCAGAATCCCCACTCCCCTAGAGCCAGAATTGAAACCAGAGTGAGCGACCAAACGGTAGCCCCTCCTATTCATGGCTTGGCAGGACTGTCCTATTAAATGCGTTTCCTGCAGTAACACTACATCGGGCGAAAGACGCTTCAAGTACTGCAGCACCACCCCCCGCTTCAATCGATCCCCTAACCCGTTGACGTTCCACGTCAACACACGTAATCCCCTACCCCCCATCCCCGATGCAAAGATTCCCCCATCTACAGCGAGAACACGAAACAGAAAACTAATTGCCTTGTATTAAACTGAAACAACCCCCATCCCACAACTCCACCCCCACCCACCCAACTCCCGTCACACACCCCCCACCCTGCACCCCTGCACAAGACCAATCAGCCCCCCCAACTTGCAGTGTGCCTGTCGCCCCAACATCAAACCTACTCTACGAAAAGAAAAACCCCCTTAGGAGGAAGAGTCTCGCCAGTTACCCCGCAGCCCCCAAGTTTATGAAGGAAAGAGAACACAATACAATACAATAACATCAAACCAAAGTCTGAGGTGAAACACGATCCCGTCCAGGAATCAGCACTTGAGCGCTCACAGTCGTCCTTCCGGTCCGCTACCCTCGTCCGCGGTCCGCTCCTCATTATTACGGCGACGTTGCAAAGTGCCCAGCCAGTCCCCAGCCACCTCGGGCCGATCAAAAAAATAGGTCCGTTCTGCTAACTCAACACGCAACTTAGCCGGGAAGAGCATAGAGTACTTTAGGCCCATGTCCCTCAGTCGCCGCTTAACAGACAGAAAGCCCATTCTTTGCTTTTGGACCGATTGTGCGAAGTCTGGATAAAAGCTAATATCCACATTCTCGTACTTCGTCGGGCCATTCACACGGGAGGTCTGCAGAATTGCGTCCCGGTCCCTAAAGTTAAAGATCCTGGCAATGATAGGCCGCGGTGGAGCCCCCGGCTTCGGTTTACCTCCCGGAACTCTGTGGGCCCGTTCAACCATAAAATATTTACTCAGTCCTTTCGGCGCAAGTTTATTCAAAATCAGGTCTTCCACAAATAGAGCGGTCGAATCCTCCTCCGATCACTCCGGCACCCCGATGATGCGCACGTTGTTCCGTCGGGCCCTACTTTCAAAATCCTCCAGTCTCTTGACAAAGAGATCGTTGGAGGTCCGCAGGTTGTGGACCTCGGTCTGGAGGCCAGACACATCAGTAGTCAGGCTTGAAGTCAGGAGATCCAGCGATTTGACCTTCTCATTAGTTTTCAACAAGTCCGCTCTAATCAGATTGACATCGATCAACACGGTGTCCAGTTTGTGGGCCAAGGAATCAAATTGTTGGCCGACAGCAGCTTTCATGGCATCAATGGCACCCATGACGTCCTGTAGTGTCAATTCCGTCGAGGAAGACGAGCCTTCCTTGGTCCCGTCTGGAGGTCCACTCGATAAACCGGGGGATCCCTTCTGTTGTGCGTAGCGATCCATGGTGTTGGTTTGAACATAGCCGCCTCTCCGGGTCACTCTAGACTTTTGCATGTCGTTGTCTGATCGGCCTGTCATTACTCAGCGGGACCGCAAAATCCAGCGCAGGCTGTGAGGCGCAGGGATCTCCTTGGGGAGGTCGCACCAAGCAGTGGTTGGCAGTCCCCTCAGGCCAGCGATCGTCGTCCAGTCTAGTTACAGACCCTCTGCGCACATCCGCTGCTGGACTCGCGGAGGAGAACCGAGACCGAAAGTGAAACTAAAGTGGCGAGCCAACTCAAAGATCCAGGCCCGTTGTTGTTCAACTGCAACTCGGAACAATGCCAACTTGAGTTCAGGGCGGCGTCACGGTGTTGGCCTCAATCTTGGAAGCCACATAGGCACAGTTCCCGAAGTCCGATCGAAATTCCGAGAACGGGAGCCACCTCAGCATCAGTTCACCCGTGTTGCCCCTTCAAGATAACAGGATAGTGAGAGGCTGCGAGGGTCTCGGGTGCTCTGTGCCTACGCGTCCATCTTGGTTGCGCGCTGTTTGGAACAATGTTGAATTTTAGCACCCATTTGTGCAAACAAATTGAAATCCACTCAATGCCTACAAGAATGTATGTATACATTAAACTTTCAGAAGTGGGATCAGGAGAAACAGCTGAAATATATCTTTCCTAGGCACCCCAAAAATCCTCATGATGATAGTGGAGAGGGGAAGAGGTTAAGATAAAGAAATAGATGGAAGTGAGAGCCCCACCTTCTCAGTGGGCCCCTTTAACGGCGGGGGCCCTGGGCAATTGCCCACTTAGCCCATGTTTTAAAACGTCTTTGATTTATTCCACAACTGGGAAATTACTGATTTCTGAGCAATGAATGCATAAAACATGTAGGTATTCCATGTCAGTGATATCGTTTTTGTTTATGTTTCACATGTTTTACTTAATCTTGCATTCCTTAAGAGTGCCCACTATTTCCAGGATGCTGTATTTCTGTATTTTGTTGTGTAGCATATTTATTGTACAGTGCATACTTTGAACTGAGTTGCATTCAGGCATTTTTAATGGGCCACCATTGAGAGCTTTAGAGCAAAGGCTGAAGGCTGTGTCAATTTTTCACAGTGCCTGTCAGTTGGTCAAAAAGGTGTTCAGAAAACTTAGCCATCCAACCCCTGGCCTCTCTGCTGAACAATCAAAGCTAAGGTCACTTATTTAAGTTGCGATTGTGATTCTGTGCAACTGTGTGTGAAGGAGGTACACAGTTGCCAAACTATTGAGAAGGCAATTGTAAGGGAAAATACAGTGCTTACAAGTGAGTCAGTGCGTTGTGTTTTTGGGGGTTGAAAAGTGAAGTTCTCTGATTATACTGAACAAGCGGCTGGCTACCTACGTCAAATCTCTACTATTGATTTCATAACACTTTCGCAAGTGCTTTATCAACCATCCTGCTTTCTCAAATTTGCTTGAAAATGCTCCATTTATCCACTCTTTTTCTTTTTCTAAACCCCGGTAGGTTTTTCGGGCTCGCTCGCTATGCTCGCTCGCCTCAGTGCAGTACCACGATAACTTTCCGCTCACCACTTTCAAATGTCACCAGCCGCCACTGGTAACACACACTTACACTCTTATACAATCACTAATACAAGCACACACTCGTCCATACAGCCACTTTCACAATCACTCCCTCTCACATATAGTAATTTATATACTCCAACACTCACATGTACTGCCTTTCACATATGTAGTTATTCACACATGTATCACTGAGACATCCATTCACTCACCAACACACCCATACACACACTCACCCACCCATACAGCCCTTCACAGATGCACTCTTGAACCCATACACCCAGTGAATCACCCACTCACACACCTATGTACAGAGTCACACCCCCCCACCCACCCACAGACACTCAGGCCCCCATACAGATACTCAGACAACCAATCAATAACCCATATAGACCCTCATTTAGCTACTCACCAACCCATGCATCTGCTTACACACCAACTGACAAACTAAACTGTGTGAATGTCTGTATCAATCACTAACCCATGCATTCAGTAAGGCACATCTAATCACTCACTTATACAGTCAGTCACGCACCTATTAAATCATCAATTCAGACACTTATACACCCCTCATTCTTGAATACACCTTGGCCTATATATATATATATATATATATATATATATATATATATATATATATATATATATATATATATATTAAGTGCGCCATCATTACCCGAGTTTGGACCAAATTTGTGTGTAACGTGAAAACGATCAGGGTAACGGACGCTGCCTTTTACTGGATAAGGCATGGTTCCCTGCAGCCTCGAGAATAGGACTGCACAGGGGGCAACACTGAACGGGAATAGAAAGTGTTCCCTGTATACAGCAAAAATCATTGGCACAACCCACTGGAGGGTTTCATTTTGACTAATTACCAAACTACAAATCCCAACATGCAAGAGCAAAACATCTATCAGGATGTCCACTAGAGGGCCGAAATTATTCAAATTGCAATTGTTCATTGTGGCTGGTAATTGGTTCCTGTTGCCAAAGCTTACCTTCCAGAAAGTTCAGTGATGAACGAAACGCGTCAGGACTGCCTGCAGCTGTTAAATAAATAACAAATTGCCAGTGTTGCGAGTGCGGCTTACATCTTTCCAAAGGGGGAGAACTTGTGTGGATATCTATATATATATAAAACATATTTAAACTTTACAGAAACACACAATCACTGGAGGATGTCATCATGTCATCAGTGATGTCATCAGTGATGTTACCGACCATGTCATGAATGATGTAATGTGTGACGTCCTCAGCAGTGCATCTAGGTATTGAAAAAAGATTCATCTTCTTATTCATTCATCTTTTGATGTTTTATTCTTATTTTCTTTTAAGTCAAATTTACAAAGAGGTATCACAATAATGCCAACACGTGTTTCGCGCACACTGTGCTTCTTCAGGGCTGTCATACAAACAAACATTGATATACTTTAGAATCATAGAAAAATTAAAACAAATTACTGTGGCTACACATATACAAGTTGCTATTGTATTCTTATCCAAATTTACAGCTGAATGAGTATCCATTTTTCATCTTATTAAACACTAAGAACATCATTCTTGACTTCATTTTATAGAAGTTTCTCTTTTTTGTTTATATATTCAAAGAATATATTAAACAAATTAATCAGTCAAATCCCCACAAAAGGAGAGGGGTTGCATGATTATAATACATATGATCTTAGGTTTATGTAACCTTTCCATTGTTCCACATCCGTGGCTCAAAATTAAAATTACAATATTGACTTTGGCCGGAGCATTTTTTACCTCTAATCTGTTGCTAGTCCCATTTCTTGAAATGTATTTTAAAGAAAAATCCTCCGTACAGATGTTGAGTCCCCTTTATAGGCATAGGTTCCTAAAACAACATACTGATTTAAACCCAATTTTTTGACTTTTACAGGTTTTCACTATTGATATTTAAATTAAAATGTCGTCTCACCTTAGTATTAAATATATTCCACAGTGCTAGACAGGTCTTCAAAGTAAATATTTATTCATGATTAGTCTTCAAGCTAGCGTTCCTTGATAAGATCTGAAATAGTCCAAAACCCAGTGTTTACACAATATTTACAGTTCTGATCAGAAGTTTAGTGTTTTTAACCCCAGTTTAAGGTTAACATGAAGATACCTCAAATTAACCCTGCGACATAGATCTTGTTGATCTTTAAACAATTGAAATCCGGTGTAAGGATAGATTTTTCTAGCATAAGTAGTTTCTATATCTAGTATTGGTGATTCTCACGTAGATAGCAGAGTGCCTCTCTGTATTCTAAAGCAGGATATCATACTATAATATCAAATATGGACTTTTTCAGATCTAATAGAGAGGAATTAGGAGCTGGGGCAAGAACCTCTTCTTTTTTAAGGGAACTCAAAAGGATGCGGAGAGTACAATTTCAAACAGGAGGGAGAGATCGAGAACAGGAAATGAGAGGAGGAGAGGCAGTAAAGGTGGGGGGACTAGGGCCTTCCGTAGAAGACAGCAACAGAGACGGAGTAAGAACCAGGTCACAACTACAGAGAAAGATAGGAATGAGGATATAGAAAGTTTGATAGTCAATTTGTCTAACAAAACCTTGACAGAAGCAGAAAAAAGTGTTCTGAATAAGGGTTTAAGTTTTGCACCTTCACACAAATGGGACGACTTGAAAGCTAAAGTTGATGTCAATAGATTTGCACGTACGTTGAAACTGAAGAAATATTTTTTGAACAAACCTGATTTGAAACAAACTGTATGTATAGAGAAAGATATTAGTCAAATGTTCATAAAAGAACTAAATGACATTGGATGTCTTGCTAATTTGGATGATGAAACAAACTGTGATATTGAAGACATTGCATCAGAATTAGACATGGCAACTGACTATAGTGTACCAAGTAAATTAAAACCAAAATCAAAGTTTGTACCTCCTATGAAAGGAGAGAATGTGATTGACGTGTTTACTAATCTTGTTATGAAAGATTTTGATAAAGATATACCAAGCAAGTGCAAGTATAATTTAAATAAAATTGAATTTCAAGCATTGCAAAACTTGAGTAATGATAAAAGTATTATTATTCGACAAGCAGATAAAGGGGGGAATGTAGTGGTTTTAAACCATAGTGATTATCATAATGAAGCATTGAAACAACTTAGAGATCGTTAGAGCTATGGTAAAGCCAACTCATCCCAGTTAACAAATTCAAAAGAGACCATTAAAAATACACTCAAGGCCTATCTTGACAAAAAACTGATTGATATGGATGAATATAATTATCTATTGGTGACCAAAGCAAAAACACCTATAATTTATTTTCTCCCAAAAATACACAAAGGTGGGAAAACACCACCGGGACGACCGATTATATTAGGTATAGGCAGCATGACAGAACGCATATCAGAATATATTGATATGTTTGTGACACCATTTGTTAAAACACTTGTCTCATACATCAAAGACACCAAGGATTTTTTGCGACAAATGGGAAATATCAATTGGGAGAAAGGAATGATTCTAGTAACTATGGATGTCAATAGTCTCTATACTAGCATCAAACATGATAAAGGAATTGAAGCTGTTAAATATTTTTTATACACCAAGTCAGCCAGTTACCTACAACATTCAAATATGATACTAGACCTTTTAAACTTAGTCCTCACAAACAACTTCTTCTATTATAGAGACAATTTGTTTCACCAGAAAACAGGAACAGCTATGGGGGCGAAATTCGCACCATCATACGCCAATCTATTTATGGGACACTATGAAAGAGAACATGCATGGAAGTTAGGTGAAATTTATGATGAAAATATTATCTACTGGGGTAGATTTATAGACAATTTATTTAGGATTGGGAAAGGTAGTGAAGACAAACTGAAACTTTTTCATAATCATTTAAATACTAATAACTACAATATAACCCTCACTCTTGAATATAGTATGAAAAAGATAGTTTTTTTAGATGTGGAAATGTATGTCACACATGGACACAGAGTCAAGACTTTTTCGGAAACTAACATCAACGAATTCAATACTACATGCTAAATCAGGACATTTAAAAAGGCAGATTGACAATATTCCATATGGGGAATTTTTAAGAGCCAAAAGACACTGTAGTGAGGATAAGGAATATCAAATTGTGAGTCAAGATATAACGGAAAGATTTCTAAGGAGAGGATATGACAATAGAATTGTAGACAGAGCTAGAATTAGAGCTCAGAGAGTGACTAGAGATGAACTATTGAATGACAGATCTCGACCTAGAGAGGATAAAAAAGAAGTGATTAGATATATCACTACATACAGTGAAGGGAACAATAGGGTTTTCAAATCACTTTGTAAACATTGGGACATATTAACCTTAGACAACTTCTAGGCAATAAACCAAAAATGGTTTACAAAAAGGCACCAACACTTAGAAATATACTAAGTCCCAGTGATACATGCACATATATTGTACAGAGTAAAGATAACGAACAACAGATAAGGACAAGGAATACATTAACACCAGGATCTTACAGATGCAATCAATGTATTTGTTGTAAATACGTTGTAGACAAAACTCAAATATTTTATGACCAAACCCACGAGAACACATATAAAATTAATTCCTTTATTAACTGCAATACAAGTCACTGTGTATACACAATGACATGCATATGTGGTAAAATATATGTGGGCTCCTCTATGAGAAAACTGAAGATTAGGTGGATGGAACATCTTAGAGCAATCAAAAATTGTGATCCTGAGTACCCTATGGCAGTACATTTTAAAGAAAAACATAAACTGATTGAATTAGGAGACATTCAATTTATGGGTATAGAACAAGTTAACATCAACAGAAGAGGTGGAGATTTAGAAGCGAAACCAAGATCTCGAGAAACTTATTGGATTAACAGACTACAGGCAGTACAATATGGGTTAAACATGGATCGCGAAATATACACATTGCTGGGTTAATTGGTACCATAATAACATCCTTAAATAGAAGATTACATATACAATAAGCCTGATATTAATAATCTGATATTTATAATGACTATGTGTCACATGACAGATAGAATATGAAACATACTTCTATTCACATTGGTATTTAGCCTTACTATGAACGTGATATTTAAATGATTCTCATTGATCACCACCTCCTGTTAAACTATAATAGAGATGGAGATAATTAGGCACAGCATTCTTATCAAAACAAAAGAATTAATAAGATAGCGCGAAAAATGATCTTATTAAAGAAATAGCTACAGCAGCATATTAACTCCCTGGGTATATTCTTATATTTAGTTGATGGACCATCAAAACAAACTCTAGGTTCGAAAATATATATTGAGGAACAGTGAGTAAATCTAATTAATTACTAGCTAATGAGATATAGCGTAAATAATACTAAATTTTAAAGTAAGTATTGGACACATAATGGAAGACTGCACTAGGATTTGTCTGTGACTAAAAAGATGTTTAAGTACATCTTCAGTGCACTATAAGAAACTTGGATTAAAGGATTAGGACCAATAATGTATTTAAACAATACTAATAAACTATATTGCATATAATACTTATCTGAATGCATTGTTAAGTATGTAGCTCAAGATAGCACAAGAAACTACCCAGGGTTCGATTCTCAACAGAGATGTCTAAAAGAATACACAAAAATCTTTTTCTTTCTCAGTTTCACTGTAATCACTAAAATCAAATCTTTTCTACTAAAATAAACGAGTTCATGAATACATTTACAAAGTAGGATCTGAAAAATGTGTGTTAAGTTAACAAATTAGTACTGTGTAAAACATTGGAATAGAAATGTGCTGGTAAATTACACTCATTCGACAAATAAGATAGCTCACTGCATTATAACCTGCAACTACCAAGGAGTATGCGTTGGGGGTTCGGTCCTGACATGGAAACTAATAAATAAATATAAAAATATCTTTTTATTTTTCTAAACTGTGTAAATTTCATGAACTATCTATTTAGATTTAATTCGATTTTTTACTCTGTCTATATATAAATGGTGTTTATAATTAACATATATCAATATGATGGCTTTGTAATTCTTGATATAATACTAAGATAGAGTGTAGATGACGTTCCGTTTCCCGCCCAAAAAGTAACACGGTAATTAGGGGCGGAGTATATAAAGCGGAAGTAGGCATCGATGCGCCTCCCGCGGTACTTGTAGGAGATACGGACAGACGGACGCTGTTTGCCTAGTGGTAAGAAATTGGCCTCAGTACGAGAATTTTGATCCTATTAGAACCGTTGCAGAATTGTGCATTAGTTTCCTGGATGTTAGTCTTGCCTTAAAATACAGATAGGTACTCTACCATCTATTGTAAATCTGATATACCTAGTGATAAGAGGACTGCCTCTATATGAGGATTTCAATTGTTTAAAGATCAACAAGATCTATGTCGCAGGGTTAATTTGAGGTATCTTCATGTTAACCTTAAATCTGGGGTTAAAAACACTAAACTTCTGATCAGAACTGTAAATATTGTGTAAACACTGGGTTTTGGACTATTTCAGATCTTATCAAGGAACGCTAGCTTGAAGACTAATCATGAATAAATATTTACTTTGAAGACCTGTCTAGCACTGTGGAATATATTTAATACTAAGGTGAGACGACATTTTAATTTAAATATCAATAGTGAAAACCTGTAAAAGTCAAAAAAATTTGGTTTAAATCAGTATATGTTGTTTTAGGAACCTATGCCTATAAAGGGGACTCAACATCTGTACGGAGGATTTTTCTTTAAGATACATTTCAAGAAATGGGACTAGCAACAGATTAGAGGTAAAAAATGCTCCAGCCTAAGTCAATATTGCAATTTTAATTTTAATTTTGAGCCACGGATGTGGAACAATGGAAAGGTTACATAAACCTAAGATCTAATAGAGAGGCAACCCCTCTCCTTTTGTGGGGGTTTGACTGATTAATTTGTTTAATATATTCTTTGACGATATATAAACAAAAAAGAGAAACTTCTATAAAATGAAGTCAAGAATGATGTTCTTAGTGTTGAATAAGATGAAAAATGTATCGACTCATTCAGCTGTAAATTTGGATACGAATACAATAGCAACGTGTATATGTGTAGCCACAGTAATTAGTTTTAATTTTTCTATGATTCTAAAGTATATCAATGTTTGTTTGTATGACAGCCCTGAAGAAGCGCAGTGTGCGCGAAACACATGTTGGCATTACTGTGATACCTCTTTGTAAATTTGACTTCAAAGAAAATAAGAATAAAACATCAAAAGATGAATGAATAAGAAGATGAATCTTTTTTCAATACCTCGATTATGAAGATGCGGTTTTCTCAGATTTGTTTGTGTTGATTATATATAAATAACACTGGTGGGGACCAGTGTCTGAGACTATGGGGCGCCGGGCAATTTACCTGTAACCCATCTTGTATTACAATATATATATATATTTGAATTAAAAGATTTTGACAAATCACCGGCTGGAGGAGTGCGTATCCAAATGAATGGACATTGTCTGGTGAGATATCTATATATATATATATTCACTTAAAAAACCATAGGTTTCACACACGTTATAGTTAGGAATTAGCATTTTAAAAACCTTGCAAATTCACTGAAAAAACCATAGGTTTCACACATGTTCTAGTTAGCTGGACATTTCACTCGTAAAAAACCATTGAAATTCCCCCGTTATAGTTAGTTCAGCTAAATATAACTCGCGCGACCGCAATCCACTGCTGATGACGTCACATATTACATCACTCATGACATGGTCAGTGACATAACTCATGACATCACTGATGACATCTCAAATGACATCACTGATGACATCATCCAGTGAATATGTGTCTTTCTGAAAAATAAATATTTTTTATATATGTATATCTAAAGGTTAATGGAAGAATAAATGGGTAAATAAGTGTCTAAATGGATGTTTTTTTTTGTAAAATTAATTGTATAACTGACTTATTAACAGTATCTTAGTGAATGCAGTGATGTAATATGTGACATCATCAGCAGTGGATTGCGGTCGCGCGAGTTATATTTAGCTGAACTAACTATAACGGGGGAATTTCAATGTTTTTTTACGAGTGAAATGTCCAGCTAACTATAACATGTGTGAAACCTATGGTTTTTTCAGTAAATTTGCAAGGTTTTTAAAATGCTAATTCCTAATTATAACGTGTGTGAAACCTATGGTTTTTTAAGTGAATTTGCAAGGTTTTTTAAATGCTAATTTCTAACTATAACGTGTGTGAAACCTATGGTTTTTTTAGTGAATTTGTAAGGTTTTTTAAATGCTAATTTATGTATCTTTTATTATATTTTTTATATATTTATTTTACAATAAACTACCTATGTATATAGATATAGATTGACTGTATCCTGTAATATGGAATGGCTCGTTTAAAATGTTTTTTTGTTTTTTTTTAAGGGTTTTCACCATGCGCGCACCCCGCGATTTTTGGGAAAAAAAATAAAATGTTTTTTTCACCCTTCGGGGTCCTTCAGGGACCCCCTGACAAAGGCTAGGGGGTCAGGAACTCTCTACCCTGTCCCCTTTTCACGTTCTCCACCTTTGTTTTTCACTGCCACACACAAAATGGCGTCCGACACTTCCTGATTTCGACCGATTCGAATGTTGACTGACATCTAACCACCAATCAGAATTACGCTCGCGCACAGCACCGTGCACGCACGGTGCGCGCATATAGATATATATGTACTTTTAACTCCAATTTTCTCAGGAACTACTGAACAGATTGACACCATATATGCAAAAGGCACATCCCTGACCTGAGGACTACCTCTTTGCCAAATTTCAAGTAATTCTGTTCAGCCGTTCGCGCTGTACCTTCGACTAAATGTCCTATGGGAAAATGCATGGGGAAAACGCGTTTTGGGACCCCCCTTTTTTCTCAGCCCTCGCTTGACGAATCACCCCGAGACTTTCAGGATAGGAGCTGAGCGGAGTGCCCCATTAGTTTTGAAAATTCACGAAGATAAGTCAACCGGCGCCAAAGTTATTCAAAATAGAATTTTCAGATTTCCTATGGGAACTCGGTCCTAACTATAACTATCTACTGGCAAAGATAGATAGATAGATAGATAGATAGATAGATAGATAGATAGATAGATAGATAGATAGATAGATAGATAGATAGATAGATAGATAGATAGATAGATAGATAGATAGATAGATAGATAGATAGATAGATAGATAGATAGATAGATAGATAGATAGATGTTCTGCTCGATGGGGAGTGTCCAAAAAACGAGCTGCACTTGAGCGCGGGTCTGCTTTCCCCAAAAACACTTTATTGGCATGGAAAGGAACACCTTACAGCAATTACGGCATCTGACCGCAGCCTGACGCGTTTCGGGAAATTCCCTTCTTCAAAGGCCATGCTGTCACAAAGAGCGTGCGAGCTTCACCTTCCTTTGTACCAATATTGTATGTCCTGATTGGACGGCTCTGTATGAGTCTATATGTGGCATTCTGGGAGATGGAGTTCGTGATGTATCCTCAGATGGATGCTATCTTGAAATAAAATGCATATTAAAGCTCATGAGCCACGATAGGCGCACCTTTCCTCAATCCATGACCAGCGCCCCACATTGAGCTCCTTAATCCTCAGGCTCAGTGACCCCCTGAATTTGGGGTGGTGCATACTCAGCGGCAGGACGGCCGCTTAACATGTTCTGCTCGATGGGGAGTGTCCAAAAAACCAGCTGCACTTGAGCGCGGGTCTGCTTTCCCCAAAAACACTTTATTGGCATGGAAAGGAACACCTTACAGCAATTACGGCATCCGACCGCAGCCTGACGCGTTTCGGGAAACTCCCTTCTTCAAAGGCCATGCAGTCACAGAGAGCATTCGAGCTTCACCTTCCTTTGTAGCAATATTGTATGTCCTGATTGGAAGGCTCTGTATGAGTCTATACGTGGCATTCTGGGAAATGGAGTTCGTGATGTATCCTCAGATGGATGCTCTCTTGAAATAAAATACACATTAAAGCTCCTCATGAGCCCCGATAGGCGCACCTTCCCTCAATCCATGACCAGCGCCCCACATACAGAGGGACACTCCATATCGAGCAGAACACACATATACATATATATATATATATTTATAATTTGTATCTAAGACAAACGAGGACTGTAAACTGGAAAATTGCCATAAAGTTTCCCCAACTAAGATGCAGTATTGTGAAAAAGAAGTACATTTTGTTGGACACCATATCGAGAGGATGCGAGGGAAGTCTCCACAGAATGCATTTCTGCAATTCTGAAATTTAGCCTACCGACCATCCAAAGCGAGGTTAGGATGTTTTTTGGAATTGTTGGCTACTGTTGTCTGTAGATTACAAATTGTTCCTCGATTGGAAAGTTTGACATGCAATGATGTACAGGATCTGGTACCATTTGATGATGGGGGCCTTGCTGCATTCTAGGAATTGAAAGAGAATTTGCGTCACGCACCCGCACTTGGGATGTTTGAATACAATATGATGTTTTTCCTATTTTGTCATAAAAATTATGGATGTGCACTTTCAATTCTCAGTCAGGAACATGGAGGACTTATGTAGCCAGTAGCATATCTTTCAGGTGTACTGGATCCTGTAGCTGTTAGTCTTCCAGGATGTTTAAAATTGGCTCCAACAGTTTGTCTGGCAATTGAACAAAGGAAAGAGTATGTTCCACATTTAGTTGAGATCATTTTGACAAGGACCAGAACACAGGACATGACAACAGTAGATTGACGTGTTATGAGCAAACTGTTCTTTCAGCAGAGAATATCTCAATTCGAAAGTGTAATTTCCTAAATCTAGCAACATTACTTTTGATTTCGGACAAGGGTTGCGAAGACAGGGAAGTTGAAAATGATTGTAAGTTGGACCATAACTGTATATAGGTGACCGAATTCTGCACAAAATAAGATCAGCCATAAAAGAAGTTCCATTGGAATTGGCAGATTTGACACATTGATGGTTCTTGTTTAAGTGACCAATATGGAGGATTAAGAGCTGCTTATGCAGTATGCTCCATTACAGACACTTGAGGCATCCTCCTTACCTAATGTAACATCAGTGCAAGTGGCAAAATTAATCGCCCTAACGAGAGCTTGTTGCTCATCTAAGCCTCACCATGGAGGGTGAACTAGATCATCTCTGTGGAACGGGGGGTGCCAACCGAAAGCGGATACTACACTATGCTACTTCTCCGAAGCCCTAGGACTGCCGGAGGGAGGACCACTCCATGACTTGACAATACTCCTATGCTTCGGGACCAACGGGTCCAGGTCACAATTGGACTACATATTAGTTCCCTGTATGCAAGGGGGCTATTTCCAGAACACCAAATACCTACCCTGGGGCATATATAGCCACACCCATCTGCATACAGCTGGCACACAAGGGGTGGGCAGAGATGGGCCACATGGAAGCTAGACACTTGCGATTCGCAATTAAGGAATGGCTTCCCATTCATTCCTATGGGCCTAAAGGCCCGTAGGAATGAATGGGAATTGCATGCGCATTTTGTGAGTACCCAACAGGTACTCGCATATTGTGCATGCAATTTCAAGGGTGACAGGGTGCCAAAAGGACACCCTGTTGCACCCCTGAAATTTCCATTTTACCACATGTTGCACACACACATGCCCCAAGGGCATGTGTGTGTGTAAGATGGAACTTTGAAAAATGCACTTTAGTGCATTTTTCATAGAAATCGCAAATTACCATCAACTTGAGATTGACGGTAATTTGCGATTCCTATTTGCGAAATCGCATTTTTTTTTAGGTTAAGGCATTGCATTTAAGGAATCGCAATTTGCGATTTCTTAAATGCAATCGCAATTTACGAAATCGCAATTTTTGCGATTACTTAATTTGCTATTTTTTCATCCCGAATGCAAAAATACTGGTTGCAAAGGGGCAGATTCTGCAGATCTGCCAGTTTGCTATAAGTTTTTAGGTTGATGCATGTGACCCCAAATATGATAATTGTATACAAGGCTGTGGGTTCCAAGGGACAGTGATACATATGCTGATTGATTGCCCAGCCTGGAGGACTACTGGTTCCAGGTGGGTCAGTGCTTTGGAGGTTGTAAAAGAGACCTTAATCATCGGGGCAAAATTGGCAACTCTGGGCATCTGGGGTACAAGATGGGGTCCAAATATGTTAGACTATCATACAATGTGGCTCCTGCAGTGGCCAGAGAGACATTGTCTGCCTCTAGAGAAGTGGTGAGCCAGCAGTGCTTGAGTAGTGGAGGGGAGGCATGGACTGGTGCATGCAGGCTAAGAATACTGTATATAGAGCCCAGAAGTTAGAAGTTAGAAGTTAGAGGTGAGTCTGGAAGGAGCCTGGCTCTTGTCACCATGGACAGTCAAAGTCTGACAATCAGACTCAACTAGTGGTATTTACTCCACAATAATAGCCCTATGGTGAAAGATATTCCACCAGTAGATTCACTTTAAGTTTTCAGCCTCCCTCTAGAAATTGTAGGACACTCTTAACACCCACTTTTAGATCAAGAGCCTAGACTACTTTACTACACTACACTACATCATGTCTGCCTACATGATGTAGGTGTAAGTTTAGAGTCAGTCATAGATGTGCTGAAAAATACACTACCAATGCTTGATAAAATCTACAATTGTGTGTTTGTTCACTGTACTGGCATGGAACTCCCATGTGACTCACAATTTTCATGTCACAAATAGGCCTGGGTGGAATTTCTGTTATATTGGCATAGCCTCACAAATTTCTCGTTATGGTTTTTTGTGTGCAAATTTCCCCAAATCGCGATATTATGCCACATTGTATGCTTTGTTTTAGTGCAAAATGTGTCCTCTCGTACAAAATGGACACAAGGCTGCATTTTGCACTAAAATATAGTGCTAAGTGCCTGTTTTGCGTTTTGCATATTTTTGCACAATTTTGGGAGAATCTCAACTATCTGCGCAAAAGCAAATTACTGGAATTTCTCACAAATACACACCTATAGTCACTGAAAATCTGTCTGCCCAGAGTGCAATATGATGTTGTATAAAAAGCCATACCATAGTGTGTAACAATGTAGAGAGCTAAATGGAAATGGAACACTGTATGAAAGCGCAGTACAGCGCATCGGAACACCATATATGTACAGTGGCGTAGCAAGGGGAACCGGGGCGGTGGCCTACAACCCCCGCTCTTACCTGTGGCCGTTGGGTGGCAAATGCAGAAAAACACCAGCACCCCGTGCTCTTACATTCCGCCGCCACAGGCGGCAGAAGGAGGGACCACCACGGACTGCACAAGGCCTAACTGTATATGTACAAAAATTCCCAAGAGCATGTAGGAGAGAGACAGAAAAAAGGAAGAAAGGAATGAAAGGGAAGAGAGAAGGTAAAAAAAGGGGGGAGAGTGGAAAGGAGTACATAGTAAGAGAAAAAGAGAGAATAAACGGGTAAACAGTGTGCGATGAGAGTGAAGGTGACACAAAAAGAGGTGGGATGGGTTGTGGCTAAAAGTGGTAGAAGAGACAAAAGGTCGAGAAGGAGAAGGGAGGGTAAGAAAATGGGAGGAGGGTGACAGGAAGATAGTGACAAGAAGGATGAAGAGGAGTTTGAGAAAAGGCAAGACTCAAAAGGAGCAGGATGTGCAAACTAAAAGAGGGATTGATAAGCGAAGGGAGAGACCAAAGGAGTAGAAGAAATATAGAGAAGCAAAGACATGAGGGAGAAAAGGAGAAGAGAAAGGCAGGGGAGAGGGTGGGAAAAGGGAGTAAGTGGACGAAAAAGAAAGATTAGAGTGAGTAGAGGGGAAGTAGGACAATGGGTCAGGTGAGAGAGTGAAGAGAGCAAGGTATGGTAGAGAGTGGGAAAGGGAGGGTGGGAATAGCGATTGGCAAAGGAAGTAGAGGAAGGCAAGAGTGTGGTAGGAGTTTCTTGATGTGTAAAAATTGAAGGATGGATAATGTCTCCTGAATACCACCTTAGTTTCCTTTTGGACCAGCGTCCTAGGAGCTTGATCTTAAGGTGGATGATTATGGAGTGTCCTACAATTTCTGAAGCGTAGTTGAAATACTGAAATGAACCCACTGGGGAAATTTCTTTCACAGTAGGGCTATTATCGTGTAGGATATAATAATAGTGGACTCTCAGTGTCAGACTTTGACGATACATGGTGCCAGGCTGTTGAGCCTGCTGCTCTGGACTGCCTCTGTGCACTATCCCTGTGACTCACTTTTTACAGTCTGAGATGCAGCAAGGAAAGCTGCAGATGTCAGCGTGTGCGTACCATGCGGTCTGTAGGTACCAATGTCTATGTCATGGTAGAAAGAAGTTCTGATGTGCCCTATATTCCTCATCATGATCACTAACTCATATTGCTGCAGCCTTTTAAGGTTACTTCGATCCCATTACATTTAAGTAAAGATGATCATTTCAGAAAACAGTCTCTTTATATAGACATAATTGCCCTGTTTCAGTCATGAAAAAGGGTCAAATGACTGAAGTTTCACATACAAACACACTGGTAACATGGTAGCCATCAGCACAATCTTTAAAATCATGTTTAAATACTATTTATAATCTTCTAAATAAAACTTCAAATGGAAAATCCAAAGCAGTTTAAAATGTGAACTATTATTTTTAAAAGCATAACATTTCAGCTGTGAACAGATGAGCAAAATATCCAAAGTATTCACCTCTGAGTGCTAACAGCAAGTGCTTCTCAGCTTCAAAGGAAGTGGCTTCTAGAAGGACTTGAGAAAACTGAGCTTCCAACTTAGAGACATTGTGACCCCTGAATTTGTCTCCACCCCTCAAATCTGCTGAGTCAAACCATATTCTAATGCAAGGGAACCAATGCATAATGTGCAGGCTTCAATGTAAAACCGATTCAAACAACGGTGTTGCTGTTCATTAACCTGTGTGACTGGCACGTGATAAGTAGTGTGCAGAGGGCATACCAAAAATGTGTTTATTTATATTTTGAAAACAAATCATTATGTGATGTTTAGAAAACAGTCTATTGTTTATAGAAACACATATATTGTACTTACAAAACAATGTGCTATTCATCTGTGTCACATAATGATGCCTGCCTACCAGTACTTTATACATGCAAACCAATATGGGAAACAAGAAAATAAGTAGATTTCCTATGAGAACCAGCGCATCATGCTTGCAAATCAGCATGATATGCTTTTAAACCAATGGTTATACATTTTAACCAATATATCACACACAGAAACCATTACAAGAATGAGAATGAAGTGACATATCATGTATATGAGCCATATAATTGTGTGTCTACCAGGATACTACACATGCAAATCAGTATAGTATTCATGCAAACCAGCCATGTATGCATTGGAACTAGTATGGCATGAATGCAAACCAGGTTGTAATGCTTTCAAACCAATTTGTATATTAAAACCAATATATTACACTCACAAAAGCAATGCATTTTGGATACAAACCATGCAGTTATTTAAATCTACCACTACATTATGAATGCCAACCACCATATAATGCTTTCAAACCAATAGACTACATAGTTGGTTGAACAGATCACGTGCACTATATATATACACACACACACGCACATCTATCTATATTTTATATATATATATATATATTCAGTGAAAAAACCACAGGTTTCACACATGTTATAGTTAGCTGTACATTTCACACGTAAAAAACCAATGAAATTCCCCCCGTTATAGTTAGTGCAGGCAACTATAACTCACGTGACCGCAATCTTCTGCTGATGCTAATACTGTATTTAGACACTTATTTGCCCATGTCTTCTTCCATTAAATTTTAGCTATACATATATTACAAATATTTTTTTTTCATAAAGACACATATGTCATCAGCAGAGGATTGCGGTCGCGTGAGTTATAGTTGCCTGCACTAACTATAACGGGGGAATTTCATTGGTTTTTTACGAGTGAAATGTACAGCTAACTATAACTTGTGTGAAACCTATGGTTTTTTCAGTGAATTTGCAAGGTTTTTTAAATGCTAATTCCTAACTATAACATGTGTGAAACCTATGGTTTTTTCACTGAATTAGCAAGGTTTTTTAAATGCTAATTCCTAACTATAACGTGTGTGAAACCTATGGTTTTTTCAGTGAATTTGTACGGTTTTTTAAATGCTAAGTTACTTTACGCCATTCGTGGCGTGCGCGCCCACTTAACGCAGTTCGTTCCGTGCGCGAGCGGTGCGCTTTGCGCACCGTGCGCGCACAGTGAGCACGCGGTGCGCTTCGCGCACCGCGCGCCCACTTTACGCAGTTAGTGCCGTGCACGCACGGTGGGCACGCGGTGCGCTATGCGCACCGCGTGCCCACGTTATGCTACATGGGCCATGTACGCACGATGCGCTTCGCGCACCGTGCGCACATGGAGGACATATGATGCGCTTCGTTGTGAAAGGTAATATTTTAATTTTTCACATCTGTTATATGCCATGCACAAATGGTGCCCTTCGGGCACCATTTGCACATTGGGTGGAGAGAGTATGGATAATTTTTTTTTTTAATTAATTTTTACCGTACGCGTACGGTAAGCGTAATCTGCGAAATTATCGAAAAAATTAAAATTACGTTTTTGGCCTTGGGGGATCTTTGAGGACTCCCTCAACATGACTAGGTGCTTAGGAGCTGTCTAAACAGCCCCTTTACATGTTTTTGGCCTTTGTTTTTTAACCCCCTCTCAGACTGCGAGAGAGAAAATGGCGGCCGCCGCTTCCTGGTTTCGACCGATTCGAATGTTTACTAAGATCTAACAGCCAATCAGAATCGCGCTCGCGCACGGCGGCGTGCGCGTACGGTAAGCGCACCGTAAGCGCACCGTAAGCTGGCTCAGATATATATATTGATTTAAAGGCTATTTTCTCAGAATCTACTGAACAGATTTACACCAAACCTACAAAAGGCACTTCCTTGACCTGTAGACTACATCTCTGCCAAATTTCAAGGAACTCTGTTCAGCCGTTCGGGCTGTAGCTGTGTCTAAAGGTCCTATGGAAAAATGCATGAGAAAAATGCGTTTTGGGACCCCCCTTTTATCTCAGCCCCCGCTTGACGAATCCCCCCGAGACTTTCAGGGTAGGAGCGGAGCGTAGCGCCCCATTAGTTTTGAAAATTTCGCGAGGATTCGTCGACCGGCGCCAAAGTTATTCCAAATAGAATGTTGCGGTTTTCCTATGGAAACAGGGTCCTAACTATAACTACCTACTGGCGACCGCCAGTAGGTAATATATATATATATATATATATATATACACTCCACAGATGGATGGGAACACCCGTTGCCTCCAAACCAAAGGGCGCGTCGAAGTAAAGACCTCCCAAACACGGTCATAAGTAATTCACCAAACTTTCTCAACAAAAGCAATCGACGCCGTGTCTGTGCGCAAAAAATTATTTAATGCCAGCTGAAAGTGCTAGACGCGTTTCGCCTGTCCTGCAGGCTTGTTCACTAGCAATTCAATAAAGTTTCCATGGCTTTTTTAACTGTGAATGTGAACAAGTCACATGGTGAACTACAACAATAAAACTGGACAACAGACTAGTAGTTTCATGTAGTGTGTCATACGGGTTGAAATAATTAACGGTGAATACCAAATTGACAAGCATAATTAGTCAGAATTGTTGCAAAATAAAACAACATAAATTCCTTACACTATATTTTGAAATTCAATTTGATTTGTACAATCTGTTGTTATCGTACACTTGTTGGTAGAATAAGGCTAACCAAAATTTTGACCCAGGTGGTCCATTCTCAGCATGTACTTATTGCATTCAACAAAATTGTTTGCAAAATCAGTATTAGATCAACATGGATTGACATAAACATTATATTGGTTTGACCAAATAGTCAATTACCCAATACAATAATTAGCCAAGTAGACAATGCATATAATTCTGCCCCAGTGGGCAAAATGTACAACATGAATTAAATTGAAAAACCCATATGCACAACATATCGTCTGTAATTTTTCATTGTCCAATAAGTGCCAAAATAAAAATTATAATAACAAACCTGAAAAAGGTTGAACAAAGACAGGAGGAACCTACAGGTGAGTATGTAGATCTTCTTCCATATTTAGACCATGTGGGATCTTAGTGTTAAGTCTAATAATGTAGCAAGATTCTAACTTGCGCAGTTTCTTCTCCCGGTTCTCTCCCCTGCTATTGACTGGAATAGCGTCAATAACAAAGTAGAAGAGACCCTCAGCATTTTTGGTGTGGTACTGGTCGAAATGTCGGGCCACGGGGTAAGATTTATCCCCATTTTTGATGGCACGCAAATGTTGCAGCACTCTCTTGTGTACAGGAAGGATGGTAGAGCCTACGTATTTCAAGCCACACGGGCATTGGAGCACGTAGACAGCATATTCTGTTTTACAAGATAATTGTCCCTTAATTTGTTGTTCAGACTTCTGAGCAAAGCCTACTGGGAAACTGGTAGTGCTTTTTCCAAACATACATGCCTTGCACTTAAGGCATTTGATGAAACCGTCCCTTCTACTCAACCATGAGCTGATCGGTCTCTTTTGAATGTTACTGGGTAGCATGTTGCATGTCGCGTGAAAAACCCTTAAAAAAATAACTGTTTCTAAGTTTATAGAAGATATTAACTATGCTGTTCAACTTTATCCAAATTAAAAAAAAAAAGAGCTGAGCCATTCCATATTACAGGATGCAGTCAATCTTTAACTATATACATAGGTAGTTTATTGTAAAATAAATATATAAAAAATATAGTAATACATACATAAATTAGCATTTAAAAAACCTTGCAAATTCACTTAAAAAACCATAGGTTTCACACACGTTATAGTTAGGAATTAGCATTTAAAAAACCTTGCAAATTCACTGAAAAAACCATAGGTTTCACACACGTTATAGTTAGGAATTAGCATTTAAAAAACCTTGCAAATTCACTGAAAAAACCATAGGTTTCACACACGTTATAAAAGGAATTAGCAATTCAAAAACCTTGCAAATTCACTGAAAAAACCATAGGTTTCACACATGTTATAGTTAGCTGGACATTTCACTCATACAAAACCATTGAAATTCCCCCGTTATAGTTAGTTCAGCTAACTATAACTTGCGCGACCGCAATCCACTGCTGATGACGTCACATATTACATCACTGTATTCACTAAGATACTGTTAATAAGTCAGTTGTACAATTAATTTTACAAAAAAAAAACATACATTTAGACACTTATTTACCCATTTATTCTTCCATTAACCTTTAGATATACATATATAAAAAATATTTATTTTTCAGAAAGACACATATTCACTGGATGATGTCATCAGTGATGTCATTTGAGATGTCATCAGTGATGTCATGAGTGATGTCACTGACCATGTCATGAGTGATGTAATATGTGACGTCATCAGCAGTGCATTGTGGGCGCGCGAGATATAGTTAGCTGAACTAACTATAACGGGGGAATTTCAATGGTTTTGTACGAGTGAAATGTCCAGCTAACTATAACATGTGTGAAACCTATGGTTTTTTCAGTGAATATATATATATATATATATATATATATATATATATATATATATATATATTCACTGGGGGAAAAAACAAAGGTTACAGGGACGTTATAGTTAGGCTCAGATTTCACTCATATGAAACCAGTGAAATTCAGCAGTTATAGTTACCTGAGCTATAACTTACGCCCTTGCAATGCACTGCTTATAACCTCACATATTACATCACTTATGACATAGTCAGTGATATCACTGATAAAATCATCAAGTGAGTGTAAGAGACTTTAAGAGTTTATGGGTGTTAAACATATATACTAACCAACTACAAAAGTTAAATTAGTATACTAAGTGAAAGCTCCAAGGTGCCCACAGGCAAGGTTGCACTCATCCAGCAGCACTACAGTTTCAAGCGCGTAAAAGACATCACCGCATGCCGGTCTGCCGCTCTCATGTCTTGATTAAAAGCCTGACGCGTTTCTGAGCCTTCGCTCGTCTTCAGAGACTTGACTTGAGTTTCTTTGGCGCTTTGACACTCCCACTATTTAAACAATTAATCGCCCTCAGATGGGCAAACTCCTATGAGTTTAAACGCACTGCTTTGTCCGGTTCCTAACGAGGGGAGCAGCGCTGTGATTAAAGACTGTGCTCTTCACGGGACCCATTGGAGGGTCATGAATCAGGGACCCAAGGTGACACAGCACCCATTTGGATGAAATCGGCCTCACTACGAATCCCACAATCCTGTGGCGGACTGCTACAAATGTGCTCATTAGAGTAAGCCTATCAGGAGGCAGAAGATTTACATAAAAGGTGTGCTGTAAAACGCTGTGCATCATACGGAACCAAGCTTATGATTAAGATATTATTTCGAAACGCGTCAAGCTGCATCCCGTGTTTGGCAGAGTCTATTGGGGATTTGCTGCTGCCAGAGTGGATCTTCGCCAGTGGGCAACTTTGGAGCTTTAATTTGCATGCGGCAGGCCCTGCCGTAGAAGATGCACCACCGCGAAGATTGAAAGCAGGTCGGAGAGCTGGAAATCATGTCCAGTTCCTAACGAGGGGAGCAGCGCTGTGATTAAAGACTGTGCTCTTCACGGGGCCCATTGGTGGGTCATGAATCAGGGACCCAAGGTGAGACAGCACCCATTTGGATGAAATCGGCCTCACTACGAATCCCACAATCCTGTGGGGGACTGCTACAAATGTGCTCATTCGAGTAAGCCTATCAGGAGGCAGAAGATTTAAATAAAAGGTGTGCTGTAAAAGGCTGTGCATCACACAGAACCAAGCCTATGATTAAGATATTATTTCGAAAACGCGTCAGGCTGCATCCCGTGTTTGGCAGAGTCTATTGGGGATTTGCTGCTGCCAGAGTGCATCTTCTCCAGTGGGCAACTTTGGAGCTTTAGTATACTAAGTGCACTACTACTGAGTGACACTACTTCTAACATATATTAAGTGAGTAGCTGTGTGACTGTATGTATCCTTGTGTGTATGGGTGTGTAAGTGGCTGTATGGGTGTATAAGTGGGTGTGTGAGTAGCTGTGTGAGTGAGTGAAATGCTGTGTGAGTGGTGGTATTGGTGAGTGAATGGCTGTGTGAGTGGTTCTATGGGTGGGTAAGTGGGTGTGTAAGTGGCTGTATGGGTGAGTGAGTGGCTGTTTGAGTGGGTGTTTGGTTGAGTGAGTTACTGTGTGAGTGGCTGTATTGGAGAGTAAGTGCCTGTGTGAATGGCTGTATGGGTGAGTGAGCGGATGTGTGAGTGCTTGTATGGATGTGTGAATAGGTATGTAAGTGGTTGTGTGGGTAAATGAGTGAGTGTGAGTGCTTGATGTGTGAGTGAGTGGCTGTGTTGATAGGCTGCATGGGTGAGTGAGTAGTATGTGAGTGACTGTAGGTAAATAAGTGGGTGTGTGAGTAGCTGTATGGGTGAGTGTTTGGCTATGTGAGTGGCTGTATGGGTGAGTGACTGGTTGTCTGAGTGAGTGAATGGTTGTTTGAGTGGCTTTATGAGTAGGTGAGTGAGTGTCTCTATGGAGGAGTGAGTAGGTGTGTGAGTACTGGTATGGGTCTGTAAATGGATATGTGAGTGGTTGTGTGGGAGTTGGCGAATGGAGGTTGTATGGGGGTGTGAGTTGGTGTGTGTGTGGTTCTGTGGATGATGTCATCAGTGATGTCATTTGAGATGTCATTAGTGGCTGCTAGATATCAGAATTATAGGGCAGAGTGCTACGAATATGGGGACAGTCTGGGCAGGTTTTTAGCACGTCACATTAGACAGAAGGAGTCAGCCAGAGGGATCAAGGCTAGTTGTGGTAAACAGGGGAGGAGAACGGTTGTGCCTGTTGAGATCATAGAGGTTTTCTGCACGTATTATGCTGACCTGTTTTTAGAAGATATAGAACCACAGCCAAACAGGTGTTCCTAATTTTCTTACCACAATTAAGGGGAACCCAATAGAGGAAGAGGATAAAGCATCTCTGGAAATACATATCTATGCAGAAGAGCTGGTCACTGCAGTTAAAGTTATGGAAAGGGGCAAAGCTGCTGGGCCAGACAAAATTCCTCTGAAATGTTATGCAGTATTTCTTCCCGAGCTCCTGGAGGCTATGTCCCTTATATTCTTAGCAGCACAGCTAGAAGGGGTAATACCAATATAGTGGGAAGAAACCAATATTGTGATATTTTTAAAAAAGGGCAACCCCATCCTCTGAACCCAGGGTCATACAGACCAATATCCTTGAAAAATGCGGATGCTAAAATCTATTAAACAATTCTAGCAATGAGGCTTAGTAAGGTTATTTTGAAGCAGGTGTCTCCTTACGAGTACAGTTTCATTCCAGGGAGGAGCACTGCTGATCATGTGCATAGAGTGATCACTCTATTGGATATAGCAGAAATAGATAAATCACTGCTTGGGCTGGTGGTTCTGGATGCAGAGAAAGCCTTTGACTGAGTCTCGTGGGACTACCTTTGGGAGGTATTGAGGTGGAAGGGACACGGTCGGGGTTTTATCAAATCGATCAATACTTTGTATCAGGCTCCTAAGGCGAGGTTGCAGATAATGGGCAAGAGGTCGAATCAAATCAGTATCACCCGAGGAACAAGACAGGGATGCCCTTGCTTGCCTCTATTATTCGCTCTATATATTGATCCATTTTCAATACAATTGGAATGTAATAGTACGATTCAGCCAATAGTTGTGTCCCAAGTACAGCATAAAGTATTGGCATATGCAGATGATGAAGTCATTATAACCCTAGACCCTAAAAATGCTTTAAAATTTATTGAGGAGGAAGCGCACAGGTTTGGGGCTATCTCAGGATATCAACTCAATGAGGGAAAGACCCAAGTGATAAGTGCGGAAGACACTGATTCTGGCGACCATCGCTGGGGAAAGGAGGTGACCTATCTCGGGATGGTTATCACACCTGATATTGAGAAGATAGTAGAATTAAATCTAGCACCACTCTTCAGCAAAATCAAGCTGGATTTGCATAGAATTGATAATCTGCATCTGACGGTGGATGGGAGGTGCAATGTATTGAAAATGACCGTACACCTGAAGCTATTGTATCTATTCAGAACCATCCCACTTGAGATACATAAGAGCTGGCTGCCTAACTGGATAGTTTGTGTAATAGCTTTATGTGGCAGTTTATGAAACCAAGGCGGGCCTCAAAATTTATGATCTTACCAAAAAAATCGAGGCCGTCAGGGGGTTCCTAGTATCATACTATACTACTGGGCGTGTACGATGCAACATTTTGCTGTGTTGTTAACTGGTAAAACTCAAGATGTGAATCTGGCCATAGCACCATCTATATATCAACTCGCGTTAGGTTCTGATGTAAAGGGGTGTTTTTTAAGGAACCTAAAGAAGAGCTATTACAAGAAGACTGAGTTTAAGACAGTGGATGGGGTCTTTAAGATTTGGCGCCAGATTAAAAAGAGACTTCATATCACTAAAATAAATAAGTATTTCCCTCTGTGGGATTCCTCTTTTTTACCAGACATATTCCAAGATGGTATGTGCAACCGATATCAGGCCTGTGGAGTCTTAAAGCTGGGAGATTCTTTTGATAATGGCCAACTGCGTTTCTTTTGTAAAGATGCAGGAAAAGTTTGGGCTAACCAAGGAGAAGTTTTACAAATACCTTCAGATTCAGGATTACCTTGGTAAGCTAGATATAAAACAATCGTCAGTTGTCAAATACCCAGTAATAGATATAGTGGATCAGGGTGGCCGGATTGGGCAGATCTATAAGGCCCTGATGGAGGATCTCCCAGATGACATGGAACTTCAGAATGATAAGTGGGAGTCAAGGTCGGGGATGAAGGGACTACTACTGGAGACCTCTTTGGAGCTTTATAATGAGTTAATTCTGACTGCTAGTCTCAGGAGCCAACATTTGAAGACAGTTTTTGACCTATATTATACACCTAAGAAGTTATCTAAATGGGGAAAGAGGGCTGATTCAAAATGCCATAGATGTGGCATGGGAAGTGCCGATCTAGTACATAGGTTTAGTACGTGTCCTTGGCTGGCAAATTTTATACAAGAGGTAGCACTCTTCGTAGACCAGATCTTAAAACAGCGTGTGAATAAGACACCCTAGGTAATCTTTCTGAGGTCAGTGAAGATGAGGAACTACCCAGATGGGGGTCTATTTAATCTTTTTCGCAATGGCTATGGTACGAATGTGTCTGGCATCCGGATGGATCAGGCAGGACCCCCCAACTTTTATGAAGTGGAGATCACATTTCTTGGGTATGTACAACATGGAGAAAAACGATATAAAAAAGGGAGCAGGGCACAGATTGATATGGGCATCAGTGGAGGATTGGATGGAAGGTATGGATGGTAATGTAGCGACTAACCCTGGAATGTCGGAGGGATAGGGTTTAAATAAGGGATGTATTCAGATGTTTTTAGGGGTTTTAGTAGTTATATTTATACATATGTCACTTTAAGGCCTCAGAAAGTACTCAAAGGGTTTGTATTTTTTAGCACTTTATTCCAGTAGAGTGTAACTCTATTGAGCTATTATGCTGCTGTGAAATGGCTGTGGTGTCATTGTTCTGTATGCTGCAACCCTAACCCCTGGCAAAGGTCGGATAACACTCAGAGGGCTAGTGGCAATCACTACATGCACTTTAATGTCCTTCAAACACTTTATATCAGGAGAATTCAAACTGGGGACGGTTACTATGTCGCTATTATACTGCCTTATTATTATTGTACCATATGCCGTTATCTTAACCCCTCTTATTGTATGTTTTGATATTAAGCTGTTTTTATATGGATGGTGCTTTAGTTAATCAATTTTTGGGGTGAATTTTATTGTAATATGATATGATTATTAATGACTTCTGAATATCTCTATAAATAATATTGTGAATGAATTCTTACCCATACCTTAAAAACAATAAAAATAATTTTTTTTAAAGTGATGTCATGAGTGTTCTCAGTGATGTCACTGCCCATGTCATGAGTGATGTAATATGGGAGGTCATAAGTAGTGCATTGCGGGGGCGCAAGTTATAGGTATAGCTCAGGTAACTATAACTGCTGAATTTCACTGATTTTGTACGAGTGAAATCTGAGTCTAACTAGAACATCCTTGTAACCTTTGTTTTTTTCAGTGAATTTCTATGTTTTTTTCAAATTCTATTTCCTAACGATAATGCCCCTGTAACCTTTGGTTTTTAAGTGAATTTCGAAGGTTTTTTAACTAGTAGTTACGTTTGCAAAGTGGTGGAGAAGGGGGGCGGGGCCTCCAACCAGCTCTCAGGAATCCTGCTGTGTCGGACTGACTAGATGTAACAGGAGGGCTTCTGGGCCCCCAAGAACCCTCAGCATCCAAGAGCACGTCATCCCCAACCAGCAGGGCACCAGGAGGTGCGTTTGCAGAGTGGTGGAGAAAGGGGGCGTGGTCTCCTAAGACCTCTCAGCAATCCCGCTGTGTGGGACTTACTGGAGGTAACAGGAGGGCTTGTTGGCCCCCCCCAAGGACAGCCAAGAGGACTTCATCCCCCAATCAGCAGTGCGCCAGGAGGCACGTATGAAGAGTGATGGAAAAAGGGGGCGGTGCCTCTGGCGACTTGCTGGTCCTACATTTTTTAAAAAAAATTATGGGACAATATCGATGCTGGGGACCCCATCCCCCGGGGTCAAGACTTTTTTTTTTTTCCGATGAAAGGGAGGGGGCTTGAGTGCCCCCCGGGCCAATTTCAGCCCCAGGGACCCCATCCCCTGGGGCACGGCTTTTTATTTTATTTTTTAAATATGGGGAAAGAGGCTGCATGGCCTCCCTCCCTGGCTGATTTCATCCCAGGGGACCTTATAACCCGGGGCCTGGCCTCTCTTCTGCGGGCATTGTTCCCACCCAGGGCACCCAGTTACTTATGTTGGGGACCTTCAGGGGGAGCCTCTAGGCCCCTGGGGTTCCTGCTGCCTCCCCACCTCCTGTGGGAGCATTGCTCGACAGGAAGGGAACAGCTGAACATGTAGCTCCCTCTCTATCAAAGCAATTGTGCTCCGCTTCCAGCAAGCGAGAGCATTTTTTTCATGTTCTCGCTTGCTAGAAGCAGAGCACAGTTTGCTATTACTTGGCAGGAGTGGTAAAGCCTTACCAAGCCATAGCAAACAGCTATGTCCCAGGGGGTGGGCACCGGCCCGCCTCTGTTGAAGCAAATTCTATGACAGGACAGGAGGCTTCATTCTCTTTCTTGCTTTCATTGAATGGCAGCTATGCAACAACAATAAACATTTCAAAAACATCAAACACAACAATGCCCATGGTTCGATGCTGAAAATCTACAAGTCCCTCGACAGATTGTTTTGTTTTGCTTAATAATTATATTAATGCATATTACATACATATATCTAAAGTGTGATTTGCATGTTAAGTTTGACCTTAGTGAATTTCCCGCTATAGATGACTATAGTCAAAGTGTGTTGACTTTTAAGTTAGTCATACTAAATGAAGGCCTCAGTTTGTCAATTTAACCCCTTCGCCGCGGCAGGAATTCCGCCGCGGCGCTGGGGGGGGGGGGGTTTGGGGGCAGCGCGGTGGCGCTGTGCTTGTGACGGAACCGCTCCGTCACGAGCCACGGTTGAGCTGTGCTCATGACAGAGTGGTTCCTTCACGTCTCCGCCCACTGCGCTAATCGCCCGCACAGGCGGGGAATTAGCGCCGCGTGGGCGGAGCGGCGGCCAACGGCCGCAGCATGACGGAACCACTCCGTCATGAGCACAGCGCAACCGTGGCTCATGACGGAGTGGTTCCGTCATGAGCAGGGAAGGGGTTAAATTAACATCAAAACAGTGCTTTTGGCTGCTGTGTTATCTTATTTTTTTTCTCTTGTTCCAGTAGATAAGTTAAACTGCTGTCGTTTGAACTAATAAGCAGTTTCAGTAGTTTAGTTTCCATGAGAAAATGGTATAGTTTCACTGTACCTGAATAACTGATTTCTGGCACCTATGTTGGGGACGGCCTGATAGTGATGTACCATCCTGTGGGATATATCTTCTAAAGGCTGTGCAGCTGTAAGCTTCCTTTGTGTGATGCTCGAGTAAAAAAGGCAATGACATCTTATTGACAAAATGCTGGAATCGTTTTGGCTCCCACTTCTTGGGAACTGTGGGCAGTATAGCCATTCACTGAATCTTATGTTTTAATTGGTGTGCTGCTGAGCTAGTTAGCTTCAGATGCTCCTCTCTACTCTTTTGAGAGCAAATACCCCTTTCCAGTCTCTTGAGGCCCTATGCTTATTTTATTTCCTGCTCATAGAGTTAAACTCTCAAGCCAATCTATTTCCTTTTGCCTGATAGAACCTTAATTTGGTTCTGTCTTTAGAGGCTTTACTTGCTAACACCTGCTGCTTGAAATCTTCCCCGACCTTCTTTAACTTAATTTTAGGTTATTTTCCTTCAGGGGAAACTGATTCTTACTTGATGTACTTATGGCATTCTTTAAAAAAACTGTCTTCTTATTTGCTATTTTGACTTGCTTTAGACTACGCCAAATTGTACTCTAATGAGGTGATTACTGATATATGAGCAATTTGATTTATTTGAGTTGGCAACTTTGCTAATCTGCTAATAAAACTTCATAATTTGCAAATTTACTAGTATAATTCTACTATTTTCTGTCGTACTTATCAGGCAAAAGGTGCTTCAATGTCATTGAGATATTGTTGAACTGTTGGAGTTAAGCCTTAATTCGGGATAAAGGTCCATACAGTCGAGTGCAGTTTGTACCTGAATTTGGACCAAGGATCTGCATGGTGCAAACTCCATTCGGCTCTGCTTTACAGTATAGCAACCAATAGTATATCAGACTGTGGCTCTGCCTCTTTCTTGCTACTCAGTAGTCATGATAAGTACTTTACTTGCCTTATCTTAATTTACTCCTGAATTGTATTTCTTTATTTTAAATTGTGCATTTTCTGTGCAGCCAGGATTGGTACCATCTGGACCGCTGTCTGGGTCTCTGAATGCCTTCATTTGCCCTCTGCTGTGGGACATGCTTCGTGCCTTTTTTCATTTCTCCCGGGGAGTACGTCAGGGACCTGCTCTGTGTCAGCACCATTTTTATAGCTTTACCTGACATGAAGCTGAGTTCATGAGAGCCTTAATCCTGCCTTGCTTCTGTCCGCCTGACTGACTGCCTCTTCCTCAGTGGTATTCCTCCTCTTGCCGCATACCAGTCAGCCTTATTTTGCTTCGCGTGCCCTCCCTTCTATAATAGAGCCTTTAAGGCGGTTCACATGGTGGTGCTTCCTTTTAAATCCTCAGTTTAACCTCTGACAAGCCTTTTCCTGTTGATGCTAGACTGATGAAAGAGCTGCTGCTTGGAACAATTAGTGATCAGGTTTTTAAAATCAGGGTGAACAATATCTATTATTATTGTATTTTCCTCCACAGAGCTGCCATCGTACATATATCTCCTCCATGTTGAAACCAAGTTACATGGGTGTCCCACAACACCGGCCACTGAACTCCCCTCCAAGGGTGTATACGATCATAGCTTAGAGAGAAAGAAGTCTGTCATGGATCGGGCTATACAAAAATATTCTCAAATTAATTTTTTTCCTCCAAAGGTCCCTTGACCCAACAATCGAACTTATTTTCTCCCTGCTCCCAGCATATGAGCTTCCCTCTGGGTTTACCCTTACCAATCCGTCCAATGATTTCCAGAAACAAAAAAAAAGAGACTGCCTAAGATGGCCGCCATAGAAAATATAAAGTTTGCCTATTTGGATTCCCTTCCTGTAAAAACTCTAGATACTGATGAAGAATTATATTTAGATGAGGCTCTATCTTTACTGGACCCCCAGGCGATGAAGAATCTGATGCCTGTGATGGGGAGGTGAACCGCTTTTGAAACCCTTTGGCCAAATGCCAAAGATGGGACAACCAGGATTTGGAGAATGGCCCATCCAATGCGGGTGCCCCCTCTGACTTGCTAAGAGATACCCCTGTCCCAGAGGACTTAATTCACACACGCTTTTGGAGTGGGAACCCTCAGATAAGATGGCAACCTATGTACAAGCTAGATGAAGAACACATTTCAAGAAGGAAGTAAAAAGCCATCTACAATCTGAATGCCCACACCCCATGCACAGGTCTCCAGAGAATTTTCCAGATGAAGGCGAAACTGGAATGATTATTTGGGAGACATATTCTTCCCTTCAAGACACAGAGCTACCAGATGGCAAAGATTCCATGGAGCATCCAGAGAAAATTCACCTCCTTCTGCCTACACAGGTGACCATTCAGTTTTCTTCATCAATAGAAGTGGAAGGAAGGATCCAAATATCACACTGTGTACATTACTGACTTTCGCCTCTAAGTTCAGGATCAGATCGGAAGTCTGAGTAACATTACTAAGACAAGACATGTTTATGTACTCCTCGCAGCAAGAAAAGGCAAAGCCATAGTTGTTTAGATGCTTTTACTATTGTCTGACACACTATTGGTTTCTAGGCTGTCATGGGACTTGTAGCTTTTCAGCAAAGAACTATGGCCATTGTAATTTTCTTTGCCGTTTTGTGGAATGTTTATTGTTGTCACATGGGTGCTATTTAATTAAAATGAGAAAGAGAATGGATAAACCTCGCCTCCATGTCCTTCATAGAATTGAAAACTTTTGATCAAAAATGTTATAAGACGATTGTAAGCAAGAGGCGTTCTACGTCACAGCAGTTGGAAACAAGTTTTGTTTCAGACTGCTCTAACGTACTTGCAGTGGATAACAGCATTTAGAAAACCTGACAGAGTCCATCTATAACACACCTTTTCTGTGCAAACGTTCACTGCAGTTCATGATTGTTGGAATGAAGAGTACATTGTGGCCCTGAGTACACCACATCAAGGACATCTCCAAGCAGACAAGCCATTATTTAGAATCATAACAAACCATATTTCACTAGACTGAAAATCCCTTCAGAAAATGACCTTGCCTGCATCCAGGCTCTTCCTCAGTAAATCATTCTCCTTGGATGAAGTGTATGAAGTGTTCTTGTCAGCATAGGGAAGGAGCTGGCAAGTTTAACAGCTGAAAAGCATGACTTGTTCTGGAAAGTGACTTTTTAAGTCAGTGTAGTATGCCAAGATTTTCAGTCATTCGAAGCAACAGTAAATCAAATGCTTTCTACCAACACCTCTCTAATTTATGAACATACATTTTCAGAAACTATGCAAAGGAAAAGTTGATAAAATATTGTGATTGTTATTTGGGAGAGGAGAGGGTAGGGGAGTGTTCTACAGTATGACCACAGTAAGAAGCAGACCGAAAGGAGTTACAAATTGCAAGAAAAAATGAATAATGTATGGACCCTGTGCCTGTCATTTGGGAAAAGTAGCGTAGTGTTTATATGGATGTAAAGGCTACTCCTTACAAAAGGGAATTTACTAGGTTTCATGGGGGCATCCTGTTGCCATACAGCTCTGCATCAGCAAGGCATCTCGGACTCTGTTGGATACTCACCCTTACTGTTGCGTTTTTCACCCTTCGTGGGCATCAAACGCTCACTGAGGCCGAATGGAACTTTTGACCCAGTTGTAGAGTGTGGTATAACCATAAATTAAAATCCACCAACAAAAATACATTTAAAGAGTATGACACATTAGCCCATACAAGAAAGCTCCAGTCAGGAATAAAGTTAGGGAGTTTTATTACACACTCAATCTTAAAGTCGTATAGACCATTCGCAATGTCAAATTATAAAAATACATAATCATCAGGGGTTATCATAAGTGACAGGATAATTTCAGACAGACTAGCATTAACAAAAATAAACATGGAAGAAAAATAATGCTGATATACAGAAATCAAACACTGCTAAGGATTAGCATTCATCAGTCAATTAAAATCCAGCAGAGTTCTACTTTAGGCTGGGCAGTGGAAAACCCTAAAACTAACCAAATCAGGGAAACACAGGTGTAGAGCGATACACATGTGGGCTAATTTCATTTTTTATTTTTTTTAAATTTTATTGCATTTTATCCCATAAGTCAGAGCCATCAGAACTTTGACAACATTCTTATATCATTTTTTTTATCAGATAATTATATAAACATTATCACATCACTAGTAGTTCATTGATTCAACAAAACCCAAAGAGGGACAGAAAAAGAATGTACGTGAGACAGAGAAAAGCAGAAGAAGCACTAATTGTATGTGAGCAATACTTTAGGTCAGTGAGCTTCATGTATCAACAGCAAGAGCGCTCAGTACAAACTGCTACATCCAGTGCAATTTCGACTAGATCTTCTCCACATTTTTAACTGCCCTGGGTCCTTGGGCCTTGGCAACAGTCATTTCACATTCATAAGTCCGCTGGAGTATGGCCCAGAATTCAGGTACTCTAGGCAACACTGACTGAACCCATGCCCTAGCAATACATAGGCGTGCACTAACTATGATAATTGCGATAAGAGCCCTAAGACTTGGGTTCCCTCCGGTCTTTAAACCGATTAATATTTCTTTGTTACTCAAGCAAAATTCCAGCCCCAGCTGTTTAGATATTAATTGAAATAGACTACCCCAGAATTATTTTAACCCCGGGCACTCGATGAACATATGGACTATATGTGCTGCAAATAACTGACATTCGCGACAATATACCCGAGAAGAGTTCCTAGAAGAAGTCAACTTAGAAATCCGTTCTGGTGTGGAATACAGCATATACACTGACTTAAATTGTTGCAATTTGAGATTTACTGATATTACTGCCCCATCTAGTGTATACAGAGTTTCTGGTACTTCAGGAATAGTTACTGTAGTTGCTAGCCTTTGACTCCACCTTAGCACTATTTGTGCATTATCTTCTTCAACATAGGACATAAACTCTTGGTACATTTTACTTATGTTACATTTTGAAGATTGATATAGTAGCACAACAATTTCAGATGTCTTATGCTCATTTTTGTATCCCCAGTAATAGAGAAAGTAGTCCCTAACCTGAAGATATTTAAAAAAAAAAAAAAGGATAGTTGCAAAAGTTCATATGCTTCCTGAAGTAAAGTAAAAGATCATAGCCCCTGAGTGTCATATAACTGGCCTAAAGTTTGTAGACCCATATTCCCCCACGTTTGCCCCACACTATCGTGGAATATACTGGGGAATAATGGACTACCCCAAAGCGGGGTGAGAGAATGAACATCTGGTAAGGAAAACTTCATACAGATTTCCCACGATACTCGGACTACATCCCTTATCACCTTAAATCTCATCCTCTTAAAATAATCGGGGTCAGTTAGCTTATGCATTGCGTACTTGATATCTAAGTCTAAAGCTAATTGATACCCAACTGCATTCGCCCTAGGCTTACGCTCAATCAGTAAGCTTTGAATCCGATCCATAAATGAGGCCCAGAAATATACTTTAAAATCCAGCAGCTTAAATCTCTCCTGCTCATAAGGCAGTTTCATACACTTAATGGCTCGCCTAGCTTTCCTGTACCCCCATATAAAACTACCAATTGCCCCCTCAAGAAGTCTGAAAAATGAATTGGGAACCCGCATTAGTATAGAGCAAAAAAGATATAAGAATTTAGGTAAGATGCTCATTTTAATGATATTGCTTAAAGGGAGCCAATGCCATTGCCGTAGCTTGATATTAGCTGTCTTTAAAACTCCTATGATCATACCAGTTAGGTATTGTATCAGTGCATGTTTATCTATAGGTACTATAATCTGCTAAATTGAGCAGGCAAAACCACTAGGTTATTCTCTAACAGAGTGGTACAGGGATCACTTTTTGGTCCTGAAGAGAAGTCATGAGGATCGCTTCGAAACATGTAGACTAGGGAGGTAGTAGCCCATCATAGCACACAAACCTCTACTCCCCACTTTTAATAATACCAGCTACAAGGAATATAAAAATGTCGTTCCCACACAGCCAGGTATTTTTTAATATCACTATATCCACTCAGACCCTTCCACTCTCACATAGCATTACTTCACTAATAAGTGCTCCCTCGTCGTTGGTCGTAGCACGCCCCGTCCCTCAGCGGGGGCGGGAAGAACCTGATGATGAAGCATGCCACCAAGGTACCTTTTGGTGGGTGAGGGTTATTTTAACAAAACAGTGTGTTTTTCCTATACAAACTTAGGAAAACTGACCAGCTTTCTCTAATACTGAAGAAATAAGGATAGTAACATTTTTATAGCTAAAGGTTGGACTTTGTTTGGTTTCTCATAATTTACAGAGGAGGGGAAGTCCACTACCTATTGAACCTCTTCACTCCTTTCCTTGTTTACATCTGATATTTTCAAATCAACACTGTTAGAAATGGGATCTCTGCTTGGCTAAGGCTTGCGCTAAAGCCAGGCAGAGACCACCACTCTAGTCAGGGCAAGGGAGTTACACGCCAAAGATAACCCCTGCTCACCCCCTCGGTAGCTTGGCACGAGCAGTCAGGCTTATCCCGGAGGCAATGTGTAAAGCGTTTGCGCACGCACACAGAACAACACCCCAGGGACACCACAAAAGGTACTCCACACAAGGTTATATATAAAAATAGCCTTTGTATTATAATAAACACATTAGATCATAATCACATAATATACACTGTGCCAACTGGCACTAGGCAATATTCACAGGGGATTATATTACACAAGACAGGGCCAATTGGGCCACCGTCAGAACCGTTAGAAATGCACGTAGTAGATGTAAATCACAACCTAGTAACTACTGGTACCATAATGACCTAAGCATTATATCACATAAGACAAAAAACACATTATGCATCCCTCACATTTGATATGAACCGTATTATGAAACCACATTTAGGCATCAACAACACAATATGGAACTATGTAACCTCTTCTGCCAATACATCTGGATCTCAATGCACCATCACTGTGCATCACTAGATCCCTTCATTACTGTGTAACATATGGGGAACCTCAGCCCCTCAACAGGCGCATCCCCGTTCAGTGTTGTTGTCCCCTTTACCAGGACATTCGGCAGTGGGGGCCCTGTCCTGGGCTCACCCATCAATGCCCCGTCCTCACTGAGGGCTTTCTCAACTCTGTGCCCCTTCACAAGGCTTCCGCTAGCCCCCCTGGCTGCAGTTGCAGCAAGAACAAATGCCTGTAATGCGAGGGAGCGGGGATGCCACTCACCCTGGTCGCCTCAAAAGAATGCCCCCAATGCTTTGTAAGCGCGCAGCTGCCCGCGACCCTGCGGGGCAGCGGCACTTAGGGGAGGCCAATGCCGGAAATCATAACGCCGGTCAGGGACCTTCCTTGAAGTATCTTTCTATCTGTGGGAATAACCCCGGCGCTGCCTCCCACGAACAGGGCAGCTTCAAAGTGACTCAGAGCAGGCTTAGTAAAGGAGGAGCTAACCACTATAAATGCCCTCCGTGCTCCCTAGCCTTGGATACTGCAGAACCGGGCTTTTGCTCTGTAGTCCTTCACCACGGGACCTTACCGGGGACTGGCGCACTATGTAGACCCTCGTGGGGGAGGTGTGAGACCTCGATCAGTCCCAGTCTGTCTCCTGACGTCTGTGCCTCCCCAACTGCACACTGGGGGAGGCGCGAGGGCTTCCCGTTTACTCACGCGGTGGCGAGGGTCCTGGGACCAGAGGGTGTCCTCCGCTCTCCTTCCTCGACTGGACGTCCTGCAGGGCGAGGAGCGTCTCTCTCTCTATGCCTTGGGATGTTGGTAGGCAACACAGGGATTCCCAGGCTCCTTTGCCGCCGCCGCGGCTTCACTTCCTGCTTTTCTGCCGGTAGCCACTCCCACAACTAGGCCCCAGCTGCCTGGCTTCCTGGCCAGCCGTGCTTCTCGGAGCGAAGTCTCCGCTACTCCTGCGGCCCCTTCTCTCCTCCGGCCGGAACTTCCTGCTCTCCTGGGCCAGGCCCCGCCCACGTCTCGGCGAGGGTTGCCTGACTTCCTGGTTGGCCCGGACTGCGGCGGTGATCTCCTCGATACGGGGTAGGCTCCTGTTATTTTTTTTAATAAAGTCACCTGCGGGGTGGGCATCCGCTAGGCGTATTTAAAAATGGCAAATACGCTGGGTGGGCTCCCGTTTCCCACGAAGCATGGGGGGATCCCTACGCCGGTGAGTCCCTCACAGGGAGGTGCAGCTCAGCGCTGCCAATTATAAAATAGAAGCGCTCTCCACAATAAAAGTAAAGCGCTCTCAGGCGCTTCTCCAAAAGGACAAAATAAAGCGCTCACAGGCTCTTGAAGTCCCAAGTCCAGGGACAAAAATGGAGCGCTCTTCCCAATAAATGGCAAAGTTCAGGGATCACAAGGCTGGGCTCAGGTAGGCAAGCACACAGGGTCCTCCAGCAGGGAGGCAGTCCTTTGTGGCGGTTCCTCCTGGAGCCCAGCAGCAGCAGCAGGCCCCCCTCAAGTTAGAACAGCACACCAGAGAGCACCTTTTCATGGGGTCACAGCCCCTTCTTTTATACACCCTTTTCCTTTGTGACATGGCACAGGGCTGGGGGAAAAACCAGATGCAACTGGTTTGGGGGAGCTTTGGAGCACTTTGTTGTGCTCAACTCCTCTCTCCTTTTCAGGTGGGGCTAGGTGCTCAGACGCACCACAGGGGGTGGAGCCAGCATTGAGGAGGCAAGACACAGTCCTATTCAGGTCCCAGGTGCAACTTATCCCTCCCATCTACATGCAGATCTCTATATTCACCACTGGGCTGACTCACCCTGGCTCCTGGAATTCCCCACACCATCCAGCACCTGTCAATCACAAGCCAGACATGCACTCCACATCAGGCAGGCAGACACACAGCAGACAGAAATGCCAACTTCTAGAAGTGGCACTTCTCCGATAGTTATAATAAATCCGCGCACATCATTGCGCAGCATTTATTCTTACGAGTTCGCACATACTAAACTTGACCCTGCACTCCTCTCACACCAGGAATTACTATGGACACACACATCCCCAATGCATTCCTATGGAAGGGCAGGCCAGTCTCACTAAATGTAACACAGAACGCATGCACTTTACACTGGGACACAGTGCTAAAGTGCCTAGAGGCCTAAAACCACTAACACTACATAGGGACAAAGGCTAGGATAAATGCAAAAAGTTTAGGGGTGAACCTGCCAAAAGGGCCAAGTCCAACAAACACCATTTCATCTTACTGGCTGTATGCCCTGGTTTAGCATCAGGTGCCTTATATAAGGTTCTATATAGAGAGCAACAGCAATGGGGAGAGTGGATATCACTGACGTGTTCCCCTATATTTGGAAAATAGAGTTGAGGACTTGCCACACGTTAAGATTTTGACCATCTGACTCATATATAATGCATGCACTAATGCTATGTACCTATCACCGATTCCAAAACTCCCCATGATCGTCCAGAGTGACTCCCAGGTGACCCGGTCAAATGCCTTCTCAGCGTCCAACATTATCATACCCATTAGATCCCTAGTTTGACACGCAACATCAAACGCTGCAATTGCAGTACTAATGTGCGCCGTGGTATCCCTTCCATGTACAAACCCGTGCTGTTGTATAGCAACCAGCTTGTGCATAAAAGGGGCAAAGCGTGTAGCTAACACTTTAGAGTAGATCTTTGCATCCGCATTTATACAAGATATCGGACACCACGACCCCCCCTCTCTTCAGATGGTTTGACCTTCTTCAAAAAGACTACAATGTTAGTCACCCCCCATAACTATGGGGCTTCTCCCCCACTATAGATATAATTGATCAATTCTATAAGTTCGGGGCAACAATATCCATAAATACTTTATAGAATTCTAAGCGAATAGTATTGTCTCCCGCGGCTTTACCAGATGATAGAGCACATACAGATGCCTCCACCTCCCCTGGCCTCACCCTCTCTTCTAACATGGAGCTCTGTAGAGGATCTATCCGGGGCATCCTACTTTCCTCCAAATAGCTGGCTACAATCTGCTTATCAATACCATCAGGCTTACCATAAACCTTTTGATAAAAAACAGCAAATTGCTCGGCTATTAATTGTGGGCAAGTATAGCTACCCCATCATCTCCCAAAATACATTTAACAACACTGCATGCCTTCAGCTATATGATGGGTCAAAATACGTCCTACTTGTTCACCATACTCTTATTGGCATGTCCTATTCTTCTGATAACTTTCCGCCGCCTTCTCAATTACCCCCGGGGTTTACCATTTGTTGCCTCTCCCTTAACTTAAGATGTATAGCCTGTTCAAGGGGGATGCATGTTAAAATTGCCTGAGCATGTTGCAACTCTAGGTCTAAACATGCCTGCTGCGATTGAGCCAGCTCCACTTCATTACACTTATTCTTATTTAAGATAAACTGCAGTGTGATCCCCCTAATATAAGCCTTCATGCAATCCCGTATGATAGCAATAGAGGCAGTGCCCTTATTAATTCGAATAAATTTAGCCAATACAGTTTTTAAGTACAAACGATAGTACAAATTGGCGACCAGATGGCGAAGAAACGAGAAGAGTAGTTGAACTCTCTGCCCTACTTGCGGGATCTGCAGTGAAATATTATGGCATTATGATCAGATATAATCTTGGGGTATCTCGATCTTCACCCCATCTAACACCTGCCCTCTTACAAATATCATGTCAATACGTGAGTATTGCCTGTGGCGAGAAGATTGATAAGTATAACCAGGTAAATGAGGATATAAAATTCTCCCTGCATCCTCTAGCCTATGTAGCCTCTTCAATTCCACAATTGAAGCCCGGGTTTTAGCCATCCGAATATTGGGTTGTCACTTAGTAGAATCAGCTCTATAACACAATTAAAATCACCCATTACTATTGATGGAACAAGGACTCGTAGAATGAGCAGGCGCCCCCCGCGCCTAGAGGAGGGGCGCCCTTAGTAGCGCCAAGGGACTGAGCATCCCATGGGGGGCTGGTCTGAGGAGGGAGACTGGCTAGTGATGTTAAGGTTTTGGGATGTGCTAAGGAAGAAAACGAAAATGAATCCCAAGGGTTGCTTATTTAAGCCAGAGCCTTAAGGGTCTCGTCCTCTTCGTCTCCCTGGACCTTGAGATAGCTGCTGGAGCGTCGGAAAAGGAGATCCGGGCGAGGCTCGTGAAGGGCAGCACGGTAGGTTTAAGGGGGCCGGCGTAGTGTCTGGTTTGGGGTGCTAATTAGTCGCTCCGATAATATTTACATTTCACATTTGTAAGGCAGTTATTATTAATTATGTGCGTAGACAGTGATACCGTGGTTACGGTTTGCCTGTCATTATAAAAATAGCCTTGGTCTTGCTTCGTGCAGGGGAACAGACAGTTGCAAGGAGGCCCCGCTAATGCTTTTTAGGTCTCGACCTTGCTATCGCGTAAGCGATCGCAAAGCGAGACTATTTTAAAGGGGCTTTTCAAAGTGCTCCCAAAAGCGAATTGCATAGCTAGCACACGCACAATCATGCGCATCGTGCCGCCATGCACTCCGCTTTTGGGAGCACTTCAAAGGGTCCGCTCCCCCGCCCCAAGCGCGCTCGCCACGCTCCGCTTGTCTTTCTTTTTTTTTGTAACTTTAAGCGCGAGGCGCGCGTGCGGCCAATGCTTGTTACTTAGATTGAATATATTAACAAATTTGCTTAAAAATACTTGCCTACTTTCAGACCATTTCGTATGTTAAATATGTTAAAAACTATTTCCCCCGCCCCCTCCCCCCACCCCCCCACTGCACGGACACCACCCGCCCTCTCCCCCCACTGCACGGACGCCACGCTTCATGGTTCACAGGCGCTCTGTTAATTAAAGATGAAATAGGCATACGCTTCCACCATTGTTTCTCCTCCTCCCCCATTCATGCTCTTTGTGTGGCTTTTACACTGAAGAGTTTTGCATACATATAGGCTTGGATTGGGGTCGCAAATCGGCCTGGCATCCTAAAATGGTGGCGCTCATTTGGGACAAGTCTAACATCAGACTGAAAACTTCTCAGTTACAGTAATTCCGTTCAATTTAGGCGGTGCATTGGTAGTGTTATACACACCACAAGGTAAGCGTGCCTTAGTTCTTTCCAGCGATTTAGCAAGAACGCAAAACAAGGAACACGTTCCTTGCCCCTGTGCTTTTTCCTCCTCTGCGCTCCCTCGTGAGCTGTCTCTGCCTCCCCTCTATTGCTCTTTCCCCCGCTTGTCTGCCTAGCCCCTGCTCAATGGCTTTCATGATTTCTGACACTCCCATGTTTTTTCCCCCCACAGTTTTAAGTAGCGCAAACCCAAATGTATCGGAGCGCTTTTACATTAGCACCAGTTACATTAAATGTTTTTAGGCACGGGTAGATTCATTTATTTGCCAAGATTCAATAGGTGTTGGGCCGACGCTAAGACTCCAACTTGGCTTCACAGTTGGCAGCTCTGAAGGGCCATATTTTGTCTCCTGTTGTTTACACACGTTCTCTGCCCCCTCCGCAGGGTATCTAATTAGATTAAAGGCATCAGCCATGAAAAGACAGCAATCGGGTAGCAAGCAATAACAAATTTCTTGGACATTTTGTGAATTACAAATATAACACAAATGGAGAACTACTAAAGAACGAACAACGTCCATAAATAAAAGCTCAAGCGTACACAGCATCTTCACGTTGCAGTACTTCTATTCATTGCCTTCAACGTGAAGATGTTGTGTACTCATGAGTTTTAAATACTTGGCTACTTTCAGACCATTTCGTATGTTAAATATGTTTCAAACTATTTTCCTCGCCCCCTCCCCCCACCCCCCCACTGCACGGACACCACCCGCCCTCTCCCCCCACTGCACGGACGCCACGCTTCATGGTTCACAGGCGCTCTGTTAATTAAAGAAGAACTAGGCAGACGCTTCCACCATTGTTTCTCCTCCTCCCCCATTCATGCTCTTTGTGTGGCTTTTACACTGAAGAGTTTTGCATACATATAGGCTTGGATTGGGGTCGCAAATCGGCCTGGCATCCTAAAATGGTGGCGCACATTTGGGACAAGTCTAACATCAGACTGAACAAGCATTTGCAATGCAATAGGTCTCGCATTTATAGGAGTTTGAGCTATTGGCATTGTAAATGACAATGCTTTTTATTTAAGTTTGGTTTTTTTAAAACATAAATAAAAGGCACTGTCATTTATAATGCCAATAGCTCAAACTCGTAAAACTGCGCGACCTATTGCATTGCAAATGCTTGTTGTAAATATAGCGCGGTGCACTTTAATCATGTTGTTGATTGTGAGATTCTCGCTTTCTGCGAAGCACACGGTAAAAATCAGCTCAATTGTCCACTTGAAAATATTGCACATCCAAGTTATGGTTTCAACAGTGACGTTCATAATTGTAAATTACTTACAGAAGACGCTGAAAAAAGAGATGTACTGGTTTCAGGGCGAGGGACGGATTTATTTTACAGGTCATGTATTCAGCGTGCGAGTGGTTTCATTGCATTTCTTTTCATTTCTAAAGTTATGATTTGCTTGAATACAACTCACAGGTTTATAATCTTTTCACAAATGCATAGTCACGACGTGTAAAACAAGCTTGGCTAAAGCAAAATATGTCAGGCCTTTTTTATCTGTGAAACGTAAACTTTATTTAGAGTTTATGTCGCTTGCGCGTGGCAGCTGAGGACCTTGTTTAATTAATAAGAAGTTCTGCTTTACAAAGGACTCATGATATATGGTGTTTTCTGAATATCTGGTCTTGCTGGCTCAGAGGACTAATGCGTCCACTGCAGGGGCCTGGGTTCTACCTCCTGGTCACAGGTTCATATCCCGGCAGGTTCTCGCAGCCCTTCATGTATCGGAGGTCAATAAAAATGAGTACCATCTAGTTGGGTACCAATAAATCTTTGTTATTCAGTGCCAAATTGCCTCCGGTTGAACATGCTTTACAATCACACATGTCAAAAATGTTCTGGCAGTCTAACTTCAGGAAGCAATTTTTCCGCCGTCAGGGCCAATGCTGTGTTATCCTAGTATCCTGTGATCCTGGGCACATCACTCAATATCCCTGTGTTTGGATCAGGGCCGGACTGGCCGTAGCGGGCACCGGGCATTCCCCTGGTGGGCCACAAGCATGGGGGCTGGTTTTGGGCCCCTGGGGGGCCATTCTGCTAAATCAGCCCCTGTAATAAAATCAACCGAAACCGGCCCTGGCAAACAGCCCGGCCGCACTCCCCAACTGCCAGGGGGCCGGCCGAGCGCTTTGCCAGGGCCAGTTTTGGTTCCCAGTCCGGCCCTGGCATGGATATAACATGTTTAATGCACCTAGTACTCTGGCAAAACACCACTGCTATCCTGGTTGGCGATGAATGCGTTTAACATCCTTGGGCATAGGTCCATTTCAAGTTGGGAAAGAGTAGACGCCTGGGGTGATATCCATCCTGTGGGCAGGTGGTGGGGGATGGCTCAGTATTGTGAGATTGGATGTTTAACATGTTGTTTTTGTTTCTCTCTAGCAGGTTTGTAACATGGCGCCTAAGCGCGCACACCCCACTTCCGGGAAGTCTGGGACTCAGGAGGATTTTCATGCCCTGAATGAGCTTTGGAAGGCAGCTAAGCGGCATGGCATGGAGGCAGCGTTTCAGAAGTTGGCTGGTGAGCCAGAGCAACAGCTAGAAGACAGTGCACCAAAGCGGCAGAGGAAGGTCCCGGTTCGATATAGGGTGGGGCAACAGGTCAAGCCACGCACGCAGCCTGAATCAGTAGCCACTATAGAGGGTGAGTCAATTGCTAAGGGTGCGGCTGCGCGCAGCTCTGAGCAGGCGGCGCAGGGGCCCGTACTTAATATGTCGGTGGGCGCAGGGGGGCAGAGCATTATGGCGATCTCCACAACAACAGCATCTGTGGGGCACCACAAGTGGGGGGTGTGCCAGTAGTGACACAAGCGCCAGGTAGCGCTGCGGCCCCGCAGCCCCTGGGGAATATGGCTGGGTTAATGGTGCCGCCAACAAATGGGCCAGGCGTGCCGTCGGAGCTCAAGGGGGGTTGCAAGTGGCAGCGACCTCTGTTGCCCACCAGGCCCCGGTAGTATTGGGAGGGGCGCCAGTCACACCACCCGGACCAGTTTCAGTAACAGGAGCACAAGGGGAGGTGGCGGCACAAGTGTGGGCACAAACTGGTAGGACTCCGGCGTCAGCTAGCCTGGAAGTAGCGCAGCCTTCTACCACACTTATGGCAGTGGGGGCGAGCGTAGTCCAATCGCCTCCATTGGTGAACCCATTGATATTTTGGTCTACATCTTTGGTGTTGGCCCCCCTTCAGCTATTGCATGGCACGTTCCGTCGGAGACGAGGGACAAAATTCACAGGGGGGGAATTTGTGAACGTTTTTGATTTGATTAATGTAGGGGTGGTCCCAAGTAGGCCCAAAGCGGCTAAGGAGGGCGAGTTCAAGTCAAAAACGGGGTGGGTTGAGTGGTCTTTGAGGAACTGGGCAACAGGTTTTTCCATTTATGCGGCGATCTTAACTGAAAAAACACCACCGTTAGCCCCGCAGTTGTTTGGGTACATGTCCCTTACACACGATGCGGCATCCGAGTTCCAAGGGTCTGCGTGGATGCAGTACGACACTAAATTTAGGCAGATGAAACCGGTCAGGCCTGAGATAGCATGGGAACAGAGGGAGATCAATTTTTGGCATGCAGAGTTCAATATGTTTCAAGCACCTGGGAGGGCGACTCAGTCCTTTCGATTCAACAGAAGTTTGGAAGCAAAAATCTGGCCTCCTGGCAGTACAACAAAAAGGAATGTAGCAAAGGGGTAGCCTGTAAGTTTAAACACATTTGCTCTTTCTGTGGGGGCCATCCGGAGTTCAAGTGTTTTAAAAAGCAAAGGGAGCACAGACCCTTTAAGAGCCTCCTGCCCAAGCAATAATGGCAAGCGCCCTTCACCAATTCGCATGCACGTTCTCACGCACCTGCTCAGTAGATACAATAATCACAAGGATGCTTACATGCTGCATTACAGTTTTAAGGACGGGTTCGGCATTCCTTCCCGCGCACCCCATTCAGCAGTCCCACTGAAGAATCACCAGTCAGTACTGCAGCAACGGGAGCTGGTCCGGGACAAGATTATGGGGGAGGTGCTTGCGGGGAGGGTGGCGGGTCCTTTTAGTTCTCCGCCATGTGAATCTTTGGTGTGTTCGCCCCTGGGGTTAGTTCCAAAGAAAGAGACAGGCAAATTTCGTTTGATTCACAACCTATCTCACCCCACTGGGTTATCAGTAAATGATGGGCTGGACCAGGCACTATGTACAGTGCGGTAAACCACCTTTGATGAAGCCATTGCAAAATTGCAGAGATTAAGCAAAGGGGCTCTCATGGCCAAGTCAGACATAGAGTCTGGTTACCGCCTTCTTCCCATTCACCCAGAGGATACTCGCTTGCTGGTTTTCACTTTTGAGAGACAGTACTTCCTGGACTTGTGTATGCCCATGGGGTGTTCCATGGTGTGCTCAGTATTTGAAACATTCAGCAGATTCCTGGAATGGGCAGTGAAGGACTTGGTGTCATGTGACGATGTGGTGCATTACCTAGACGACTTCTTGTTCATGGGTCCCCCGGGTGACCGGGCGTGCGAGAGGGCACTGCAAGGCTTCGAGCGTTAGGGGTTCCGTTAGCTGAAGACAAGACAGAAGGCCCCACGACCTGTTTGTGTTTCCTGGGGATTGAAATAGACTCGGTAGCAGGGGAGTGTTAGGTTGCCACAGGAGAAGGTGAGGGCATTCAGGGATGCGGTTAACATCTGCATAACAGCCAGGAAGGTACCTTACATCAGCTGCAGGTCTTGGTAGGCCAATTGAACTTCGCCTTGAGAGTGATTCCCATGGGGAGAGTTTTTTTAAAAGAAAATAGCAAGAGCGATGTCCGGCCTACGGGCTAAGCACCATCACACAAGGTTGTCTGTAGACGTCAGAGAGGACTTGGAGACACGGAGGGGGTTCTTAGATAATTTCAAGGAACACTGTTATGGCAGCAACCAGCGCGGAGCAACAGAGAGTTAGCCCTCCATAAGGATGCGGCGGGCAGCATTGGTTTTGGAGCAGTGTTTGGCTCTAGGTGGTGTACGAAGCATTGGCTAGGGGAATAGGTTGCGTCTGGGCTCACACGCAACATTACCTTTCTGGAATTGTTTCCTATCATTGTCGCCTTGCACATTTGGGGGGCTTCATTAGCGAACACAAGAGTACTTTTTTGGTCTGACAGTATGTCTGCGGTCATGGCCATTAATAATCAGAGCGCGAAATGTCTTTTGGTGCTGCAGCTGCTGAAGACTCTTATTCGCCTATGTCTCTTGCATAACGTGCATTTTTCTGCCAAACATGTACCTGGTGTGGATAATACAGTGACTGACGCTTTGTCTCGACCTATGTTGGCAGAGTTCAGGGCACGGTGGACGCAAGCGGACGAACTGATGGCGGAGTTCCCAGAGGAGCTGTGGAGGCTTGGTGCCCCATTGCCGCAGACCTAATTGCAGCAGCGCTGGCACCCCAGACAAACCGTATGTACAAGAGGGCTTGGGGGGTATACAGCGCAACGTTCAGAGCAGGTGCGGAGCAAGACAGATTCACACCTGAAGGTGTACTGGGTTTTCTTGTAGGACAGAAAGACCAGGGAAAGTCGCTGTCATTAGTGCCCAGGCAATTGTCTGCAATTGCCTTCTTTGCTGGGTTGCATGGAGTCAGAGATCCCACCAAGGATTTAAGGGTGCGAAAGGCCATCAGGGGTTGGGAATGTTTGGTACCTGGAGGGCAGGACACTAGGCGACCTATAAACGTAGAGAGGCTGGGTAGGCTTTTGGGGGCCCTACAGCAGGTCTGCTGGTCCCAATATGAGGTAAAGCTATTCGGCCTAGCATACGTGCTTGCCTTTTTTGGGGCTATGCGTATCTCTGAATTGGTAGCAGCATCCACAAAAGGTGAAGGGGGGTTAGGACTAGCGGATGTCCTTCTGGAGGTGGGAGTGATCCATCTTAGGATCCAGCGGTTAAAAACATACTCACGAGGGAGGGGCACATGGGTGAAATTGTATGTGGCGCACCAGGTAGCATACTAACCAGTAGAATTGGCGAGGGAGTACCTTAAGGGACGCCCCGTGGTGGCCTCAACGAGGCTTCTAGTGCACGAGGATGGTATGTCAATGACACAATACCAGTTCACTCAGGTGTGTAGGAAGGCGTTAACATACCTGGGTGAGGATTCAATGCAGTTCAGCTCCCATTCCTTTCGCATAGGGGCGGCCACTACAGCAGCTGCAATGGATCTGCCGACAGAAGCAATCAAAAGGGTGGGTCGTTGGCAGTCGGCATGTTTTCAATGGTATGTCCGGCCCAGTCTTGTGTAAGGGGAGGAATGATGCCCAGGGAGCCCATCAGTCATGGTCTTACCAGCGCTTCTTTCTCTATTTCAGTTGTTTCCCGCAAACATGCTATGCTTAACTGTAATGACAATTTTAATTTCTCAGTGCCTTTGACATGTGAAGGTCGCTAGAGTGTGAGGCCCTGGTTCAGGTACCTCGGAGGGCCGGTGTGCTATGCGGTGCCCTGGATTTCAAGTAATGCAACTGTTTGCTGTAGTGCGTTGTGGCCTGCCGGCACAATGTGCACAGCAAAGTGTTCAAGAGTATGGACAACTTAATGCTATGCTTAACTGTAATGACAATTTTAATTTCTCAGTGCCTTTGACATGTAAAGGTCGCTAGAGTGTGATGCCATGTATAATGATATATATATATATCCAAGTAGGATACTTGTACTCTCGTAGTGGTTTATGGTGAAGTACCCGATTTGATGTGAATAAAATCTACGCCTTGGACAATATAACCTGATCATGAGAATTCATGGGCATGGCAGGGAGTGGGTGGAGATGGATGTTGGAAGTGGTGGGGAGGAGAGAGTGTCACGTTGTGCGCGCATTAAAGAGACTTGCTCGGAAGCAATCCTCTCATTTAACTCCTAACATGATATTAATTACGTATTGTGTAAAACTAAAGCGCACCACATAAAATTGAGGGTTAGAGAAGCTTGCATATGTGTTTACTAATGTGGGTAACTCAAACTCATTTCTAAAATGGCTGCAAACGGGAAATCTTTATCGTGCATGCGTCAACTGCATCTACGCAGTATGACGAGCTGTCGCTTGGAGGGAAATTCTTGCGCATGAGCAGAAGATACTAATATGGAGTCTTGAAGGTCTCGCGTGCTTTGCATCTGCTTGCTTGAAACTAAATCAAAGTATTTTACTAAATGCTAATGAGGGTATTAATAAGTAATGGGGGTAGAGCAGTGATGGGTGGTATAGAGTGAAAACATTTTATTTTTTAAAGTAACATCTGTCTTTCTGACTTTATCACTAGTGCATATTTGGGACTCTTAGGTATGTCCAGAGTGAGCCGAGACACGTGGGTTGTGCGCATGACGTTGAAAGACCACCCGGAACAATGATGATTAGGTTATGAAGAGGACACGGTTGCGGTCTGCCTGAAGCCTGGGAACCAGCAGAGAAGAACCTGAATGAATAAAACTATATGTTCTAACAAATACAATTGTTTCAAATGTGATGTGAATGCAGATGGGAAAATAAAACATGAATAAAAATTAAGGGAATGGGTTTGTTAACAAAGAGCCAACTGAAAAGAGTGATATATAAGCATGGTGTTATGATCTTCCCCATTGCCTTACAAATCACAGTTAGTATTTTTACGATATTGAAACTTTAGTGCGTGGTACATGAAGATCGAAAGGTATAACTTAGTTAGTTTTAGTTAGAGAGACGTTGATGCTGAGATGCTGTGAGCCGTGGGTGCTGTCGGAGAGATGCTGATTTAGAACCGAATGCAGAACCTACTATCCTAATTTAATTAGGTTAGAAAGAAGATCGCGGAAGAATCTCAAGGAGGAAGAGAGTGTCAGAGAGGGGTGCGACGCAAGCATCATTGTTAAAGAGGTCATCTATCCTGTCCTGAAGCCCTTGTAGCCTGATCTATCCCAGGGGACCCTTACCAGTCCTTTGGCCAGGGGGTTGGTCTTCACACCATCCTAGGTAAATAGATCTTCGTGAGTTTGTAGATGTTCTTTTCTCTCTGTCCTCTCCTTTCTGAGCATAAGTCATTGCATAAGTATAAAGTATGTGTTTTATGATTTATTAATTGAATCTTCTTTCCTATGAGTGATGGTGACTGTACTGTACTTTGAAGTGGTTCACATGAAATTAATTTAAAGATTTAAACCTTTCCCGAGTCGGTGGTCATTTCATTATTATGTATGAGGATTAATTCATGTAATTTCACCATCAACTAGTTCAACTAATGGTCCATCGACCAGAGGAAAGAACTTTTTGATCACTGAAAGGTTAGTTAGGAATAAAGGTAACTAATCTTGAATTCCGAAGCAACAAACTTTGACTCCAGTGGGTTTACCCAATTGTGTGTGTATATGGGCCCAGGTGAGTATATGGCAATGGAGTATCTGTTGTTGGTACGCCGCTGGATCCGTTTTCTGGTAGCAGAGTTGTGGTTATTATTGACTAGTTTGGTGATGAGTATTAATTATTTATTAATGATTTATGTTTAATAAAAGAGTTAGCATCTTGTTTTATGTTGTCTGGAAGATTCCCGGGGAATGAATAGCGGGTGTGATAGAAGCCACACTGCAGTGAGATTACTCGTCTGTTGGAATAGCACTGAGAAGCTACGCAGGGCTGGCAGTGTTAAACTAGGGACTATTTCATATAAAAGTTGAGTGTGAATGGTAGCGGAAAGGTTCACTGGTGAAACTTTGGTCTTATATCACCTAGTAAGGGTAACACTGAAGGAGTAACAGGCTCTCTTGAGCTTGAATGATGGGTAAACAGAGGTTTTTACTCTCAGTGGTAGATGAGCAAATCTGAGACTCCAGAATAAGTCAGAAATCTATCCTTTGTTTAGCGGAACTGGCAGAGTAGCTAATGTTTTTATGTTGTTACTAACGAATTTCATTTAAAAGAAGTAAAGTTAAGAAATAAGTTTTCGCATTACCTTGTGAAGGGAGGGTCAGTTGCCGGAGTTGCACTGACATCACAGAGGTCCGCGCTGGGATAGGTTGAAACAGCGGGGGTTTGACAGAAGCAGATTGTAAAGGAGGGGTCAGTAGTAAGGAGCAGAACTGACGACATCGAAAAGGCCGCGTTGGCATTGGTCAGACCACAAGCTTGTGCCGGAACCTGATTTGGGTGATTGAATACAAGCTGCTTTAGGATTGGTCGGTAAAAATTTGTATGTTCGATTCTGATTTGCCTGTTGGTGTGAGTCATCCGGAGACAAAAGCTCGAGAGTTTGCGCATTATTGTTTCCTACATGGAGCATCCAGAATGTATGGAGAAAGGAGAAACATGTCATTAATAAAGAGAATTAAGAATTTCTTTAAGAAAGATAAGCCTGTGTTGACTAGAGAGGAAATTCCTATTCCGCCACCAAAAACGCCTGCTTCATTTATGATGATGGAAAGAGGATATCATACTTGTGTATGGTTGGAGAATTGGATAGAATATACGAAAGGTGATGGTGTTCTAGCTTTCCCTGAAAATGGTACATTTAATGGGAGAATTCTTCCAAATTTGAGGATGAGGATGAATGATTTAGACCCAAGACCTAGGCTAACGCATTATGAGGCTTTAGAAGAATGGGAGACTCAGTCATTCGAATTAGAGAAAAACAGGAGGAGTGGGAGATATATAAGACCTTTTCCAAGATATTTATGTGAGTCACGTGAAGGTCAGATGAAGCAATGGAGAAGAGCAATGGTATCAGAAGGTTTATATCCAGTATTAATGGCTGAGGAACAGACAGGGGGCAAGTGTAAGGAGAAAGCAAAACATATGAAAATGACAGGATATGGTGAGTCAAATGATGAATTATTGGAGGACATTTTAACTAAAAATCCTCCACCGTACCAAGAAGGACCCAATAGAGTCACAGTGAGTGCACCAGTAATGGGAACACCCTTAATCCCACAAATTTTACATGATACATCAGTAAATAGGGTGCGTCATAAGAGAAATAAAAAGAAGCATTGAGTAAAAACAGAGAGGAAGTGATACAGAAAATAGGGCAATTGAATTTAAACCCTGAAGCATGACAGTTCCAGTGACTATAGACCCTGTTATTCCATTATATGGAGACAAAATGAATTACCCAGAACCCCAAGCTGTAACTACTCCTTTAAATAAGCCTAGAAAAGAGATTGTAATATCTGACGATCAAGCCAGTGAGTGTGATTCAGGGATTTCATTGATGGATTTACCGATAAGAGAATCGGTAAGTGAAACCCCAAAAGAAGGAGGTCAGTCGTACCATCAGGAACTAGAAGTTCAACAGCAGTAACTCCAGAAGATTTGGAGAGATGGGCAAAGGGAATAGAAAAACAAAGTTCACCCCCAAAGATTTTAGATATTTACAAACTGAAAGTAGAAGTAGAAGAAATGATAGCTGGAAATGTGGGAATAGAGAGATTGAACCATTACAATGAGGAAGAGTTGTTGTTTATATGTAGGAGTATAACCAGAAATGCAAAATTGTTTCATGAGAAATTGACACAGCTTGCATCAGAGATGGGAATAGATATAAGGAGATCAAAAGTATTACAGAAACCATATCATGTGGAGTTTACGGATAAAGATTTAGAAAGTATGAATGTGTCTGGAAAGAAACTACAGGTCAAAGAGTTGATGAATATTTTGCAAAAGTGGGGAGACATTGACAAGTGGAGGACTAGGTGGACAAGAAAGAAGGAGGAAGCACAGGCGAAGGAAGCGTCCTATGCATACTTGTTGAAAGAATCAGAAAAGGTAGATATTGTGTCCCATGAGAGAGGTACCCGGTGGTGGATATGTTCATTTTCCATGGAGCCGACAGGATATTTTGTCATTTACGAATGATTTCTCTAGATTGAGAGAAAAAACAGTTGAATGGTACAAACAAGTTGAAAGATTTGTGAAAGTTTTGAAGGTTCTGTTAAAGGATTTGGATGGGTTGTTTGACATAGTGGGACCTGCTGATTTATGGACAGAGTGTAAAATTACAATTGATTGGCCAAGTGAGGAATATCCGAGGGACTCGAAAACAGGAGCACCCTCAGATGAGGTGATGAAGAAATATCATCAAGTGATTACTTTCCTTAAAAGAAAAATCCCTTCAAAAAAGAAACAGATTGGGTAAAGATAGATAGAACAACTCAAGAGCCAAATGAGTCTGTACATGCGTATTATGAACGACTGCTACGAGTATTTAAGCAGTATAGTGGTTTTGAAAAGATTAGAGATAAGGATATGGGACATTTTGTGTATCAGTTTGTGTCTGGTCTGAAACCAGAGATTAGTCAGATGATTCAGCAGCACATGTTGTGCTGGCAGGGAAAAACGATAGATGATATTTTGAAATACGTAAAATATTGTGGGGATGATATTGAGGCGAGGCATAGAAAGCTACAAGAGAAAATGATGTGGGCACAAGTTAAATTGGCAGAACAACAGGAACTTAAGTTGAATAGTCAGACTGATGGTCAGATGAAAGAACAGAATCAGAGTGATCATGCGACGAATGGTGGTAAAGTAAGAGGACGAATGAATAGAGAGGATGCAAAGAAGAAGTTTCCTTGTCATGGGTGCGGAAAGCTTGGACATTGGAAGAACGAGTGTAAGAGTATTCAGAATAATAATGGGCCAAATCAAACTTTAAATCCACAGGCGCAGAATGAAGTGCTTATGAATCAGCCGCAGCAGGTAGTTAATCCACAGTGTCAGGTGCCATCAGCTCCTATGCCAAATTTTGTGAACCAGTCAAAGTACAGTGCGGACGCCAGTTTCCAAGGAGGAAGTGGCAAAAAAAATTCTGTGGTTTCACAATATCTTTTACAGAATAACGATGATGAAATTAGTCACCTGCAAGGACGGTGGTTGAGGGAGGAGGAAGAGGAGTGCGTACTTGGCGCATCCTTACCGGTAGATCAGTCAGGTCCATTGTTGATGGGAAAGTGGAAGGCAATTATATCACTTTTCTATTGGATACTGTGCTACCCGTTCTACTGTGAGAACAGCAAACATCCCAAACCTACCCCTCTCGGGTGATTCCATCCAAGTTGTCGGAGTATCAAATCAACAAATTTGAACCCCAATTACAGAACCGCTGGAAGTGCACATCGGAAATTTTAAAGACCTGCATAGATTCGTAGTTTGTGATTCCAGTTCAGTAAATCTATTGGGAAGGGATCTGTTGTGTAAAATGAATTGCACAATCTATTGCACACCAGATGGTGTTGCTTTCCAAACACCTGATGAAGATATTGTATATTAGATAATGCTTGCTAAACAAGGCACAGTTTGTACTGGCAAGGAAATGTACTCTTTAATGACAATAAATGATTTACCAGAAGAACTGAAAACAACAGTGAACCCAGATGTATGGGATTTTACTGGAAAAGAAATGGGGCTAATGTCAAATGTAGACCCAGTGAAGGTGACAGTAAAAGAAGATGCAGTTTATCCCAACACCAGATAATACAAAATGAGTCCAGAGGTGAAAGCAGGAGTAGCTTCAGAAATTGACCGAATGATTAAACAGGGCATTTTAAAAGAAATAATGAGCAGTCCTCGTAATTCGCCTATAATAGGACTTAAAAAGCCTAGCAGAAAATATAGGATAGTGCAGGATTTGAGAAATATCAATTAAATTGTAGTGCCTTGTTGTCCTGTAGTGTCAAATCCAGCAGTGATTCTTTATCAGATACCATGGAATGCAGGCTGGTTTACAGGAATTTATTTGTGCCAAGCCTTTTTCTCTATTCCTTTGCACCCAGAAAGCCAGTATCTTTTTGCCTTTAAGTTCAAAGACCGTATTTTGGCATGGTGTCAAGTTCCTCAAGGGTATACAGAAAGTCCCTCAATTTTTAACCAAATACTGAAAAAGTGTCTTCAAAAGTTAGTTATGCCCAGAAATTCAGTCCTAGTAAAGTACATCGATGATTTACTAGTGGCATCAAAATCACGAGAAGATTGTGTTACTGATTCAATTGCGTTGCTGAACCATTTGGCTGACGGAGGAAACAAAGTGTCTCCAGAGAAATTGCAATTTTGTTGAACAGAAGTTAGATATTTAGGCCACAGAATAGAAAGGGGAGTGAGAAAAGTGACCCCTGAGAGAATTAAAATAATCAAGCAAATGCAGTTACCACAGACGCAAAGGAAGATAAGAATTTTCCTCGGAGTGGTTGGGTACTGTCGGCAGTGGATTGTAGGGTTTTCCCTGCTGGCAAAGTCATTGATTCAGATGACACGAAAAAGAGTGAAGGATCTGATTGTCTGGACCGATGAAAGTGTAGAAGCCTTTGTGAAATTGCAAAATTGTCTGTGTGAGGCCCCTGCTTTAGGCATGCCTGATTAGACAAAAGAATTTGCACTGTTCTGTGTACGAGAGAGAGAGTTGTGCGCTTTCAGTCTTGACCCACATGCATGGATTAAGGCGACGTCCAGTAGCATATTTTTCTGCTACCTTGGATCCTGTGGCTTCAGCTTTACCTGGCTGCTTAAAAGCAGTAGCTGCTACCTGTCTGATTCTGGAGCAAAGTGAGCCAATTGTGATGGGACATCCAGTTAAAGTTTATGTTCCACATTCTGTCGAGATTCTTTTGACAAGAACTCTAACACAGCATCTTACCCCTAGTCAGATGACTAAGTATGAAAGAGTAATTCTTGGAGCAGAAAATGTGACAGTGATTAGATGTACAATGGTATATCCTGCCACACTATTACCAGATCCACGTTGTGAAGAAGTGAAAGATGAAGCAGATCATGATTGCTTGGATTTGACTGAGATGTGTACCAAGCCCCGCCTTGATATAAAAGAGGAACCTCTGAAAGAGTCAGATCATGAATTATTTGTAGATGGCTCTTGCCTGAGAATGGAGGGAGGAGGATTTAGTGCAGCGTACGCTGTATGCAAGGTATCTGGGGTTGTTGAAGCATCCTGTTTACCGGGAGTCTAGTCTGCACAAGTAGCTGAATTGGTGGCCTTAACAAAGGCGTGCAAAATTGGGAAAAATTGGAGAATAACCATATTTACGGACAGTCAATATGGTTTCGGGGTTGTGCATGACTTCGGCCAGTTATGGATGCAGAGGGGATTTCTGACCTCTTCAGGATCCCCCATCAAAAATGGCAAAAATGTGAAAGAATTGTTGGAAGCAATACAATTGCCAAAGAAAATAGCAGTGGTCAAGTGTGCTGCACACCAGTCAGGAAATGACTATGTGGCGGCAGGTAACCGATATGCTGACCATATTGCTCAATATTGTGCGAGAAATAATATGGCATTGAACAGGAAAATTGAGACAAGTGAAATCAGCTGCCAACTTATGTTATTCTCAGCCTTAGAAACATGGGATGAGGTGAGACAGTTGCAGGATGAAGTGGAGGCAAGCGAAATGGAAAATTGGATAAGATCAGGTTGTGAAAGAAGGGGAGAAGATGATGTATGCGTATACACTGATGGCAGACCAGTCATTCCAGATGGTTTGCTTTCTCAAATAGCAAGAATGTATCATGGAGACACATGTAGGATGGGATGCCATGATCAGACTATTTAGACAAAATTGGTACAACCCCAGGTTTAGGGTAGTCGCAGAGAGTCTTTGCCAGAGATGCTTAATTTGTCAACAGCAGAACCCAGGAAGGAAAACAGTAGTCAGTTGGGGAAAAATTGGAAAGGCAGAAGGACCATTCATAAGTCTACAGCTTGATTTCATGGCGTTAACTCAAAGCAACGGATTGAAGTACATCCTTGTCATAGTGTGTTTGTTTTCACGATGGGTGGAGGCATACTCAATTAGGAGAAATGACAGCCTTACAGTTGCTAAATTGCTGTTGAGGGAATTGATTCCTCATTTTGGTTTTCCAGTCACTTTGGAATCAGATAGAGGACCTCATTTTATTAATGAAATATTTCGATTGATCTGTGAAGCATTCAAAATTGAACAAAAACTGCCCTGTGCATATCGCCCAGAGGCTTCTGGCGTGGCTGAGCAATTAAACTGCACAATCAAATCAAGGCTAAGTAAAGTGTGTGCATCCACATCACTGAGTTGGCCAGACGCATTGCCACTTGTATTGATGAGACTCCGAAGTGTTCCTGATAGGAAGACAGGATTGAGTCCCCATGAGATACTTATGGGAAGGCCAATGAGACAAGCATTTATTCCTGGACATAAATTGCTTAATATAACTGATGATCTGGTACTGGACTACTGCAAAGGGTTGGCTGACCTAGTGCGTTCTGTCTCTCATCAGGTTGGAGAAGACGCAGTTGCCAGGCAACCAGCAGAGGCGCATGATTTGAATCCTGGAGATTGGGTGGCAGTGAAGAAACACGCCAGAAAGTCGTGCCTAGCACCCAGGTGGGATGAACCACGTCAAGTCATACTGGTCACTACAACAGCAGTGAAGTGTGCAGGTTTACCCAATTGGATTCATGCCAGTCATACCAAAAGGGTACCAGATCCTACTGAAAAGAACAACAACTGAGAGAACCACTTGAAACTGCTGAAGGTTGGGAAGACGAAGAATCTGGAGTAATAGATTCTGAAACAATAGACGAGGAATAACCAAGCATAAGTCAGGAAGGTTGGATACCAGTGGTTGACATACCTGAGGTTGTTATACAAACAAGAAGCAGAAATAGATTAGAAAGACAGGAAAATAGGGAGGACCAGAGAGGTGTAGAGGAACACGCTCAGGAAAAGTTGAATAAAGCTACTCGAGACCCTGAGCAGGACCAGACAGGAAAAGAGGAACATACTCAGGCAAAAGCAAACAAACCTGTCAAAAGACCCGAGGAGGGACAGATAGGGGAAGAAGAACACATTCAGGCAGCAGAAAAACAAACTGTAAAATGACCTGAACAGGACCAGTTAGGAAAAGAAGAACAGGTTCTGGAAGAAGAAGATCAATATGAAATGAGACCCGAAAAGGAACAGATAGAGAAAGAAGAACAGGTTCAGGCAGACGAAGTCCCAATAACAAGCCCTGAACAGAAACAGGTAGAGAGTGACTCTGAAGCAGAAGAAGAACGGATTGTGCCTAAACATAACGAAAATAAAAGAGCTCTTGAAAAAGACGAAGAAGGTGAAAGTGCAGTACAGGTTAAAAGGGTCAGAAAAGGTGACAACTGGCCAGGTGGAGTCAAAAGACTAAAATACTATTTGAGAAAAACAAATGAAAGACCTGAGCAAGTGAATGAGGTTACTAGTCAAACTCAGTCTAAGAGCACTCAGTCCAAGACTGAGAATTTTGAATAATAAGTTCAAGGGTCCTGAATGGACCTACATAATATTGGAAGAATTTGAAAATTTAGATCGGAGTGAAGAGACAGAAGAAGAAGTAAATGCTGCACAGATTGATGAAGGAAAAGTGAGACCTCCTTGAGAATTCAAAAGTTTGAATTAACAAGTAATAAAAAGAAAAGAAGAGGAATCTTCTTAGACTAAAATGGCTAAAGACAGGGTTACCGAAAGACCAAAACGAAGTTGCACTCAAAAATGCTGTAGAGCTTGCATATGTAGCATTTTATTAGTGGTCACAGTATGGCTATTCCTAACAGTATCAGTTCCTTATCTTATGATAACAGACAAGAAGAATGATACAGATACTAATGAAAAGACAGCTACCATGAAAGGAGATAGAGTAGAATTAGAAGCAGCAGATGAGATAGATTTGCATCACACAGTATCAGATAATGACACGTCTTTAAATGTCTTCACAAAGTTGTTATTCCAGTATGTAGATACAATGGAGATTAGTGATTTTTATGTTTGTATGAAATTACCAGCTTCAGTGTCAGAGGGAGTCACATACCATCATTTACATTTAACATATGGTATCTCATGTAGTGTCCTAACAAGTCTATTCTATAGAACAGGAAAACTTCAATATTATTACTCAAACGTAGATGTAGTATTTTCAGAAATTCCTATTCGAAATAATATGAATCTAGTGCTTAGTAGTGCAGACGCACAGTTTATGGGTGAATTTTTCCTAACAATGAAGTCAATAGATATAGTATAGGCACACACAGATAATTTAACCTGCACATTACGTGAAGAAGAGAAGGTGTTTTGATTTAGTTGAAGAAAGGAGACAGGATTTCAAAAGAAAAGCTGCAGAATAGAAAACCCATGGGCTGAGAAAGAGGGAATTTATACAGCTGGCAAAGCTCATGCTGCGATGTCCCTAGACTTTGTGAAGAAAGGGAAAACCTGCCTCCATAGATTAAAGACAGACTATAATGACATATTTATTGATTCCAGTGAATGTGAACATAACTCCCTGATTCTGGGAGGTTGGGGACTAAAATGGGGAACTGATCCAGTATTTCCTGGGGTTTATTACGTGTGTGGTAATAATGCTTACTATAAGCTGCCTGCACGGTGGTACAGAAGTTGCTACTTTGGGATTTCATTTCCAAAAATTTACCACGTAAAAAGAATCACTGGAAGCAATGAAAACACGAATGAACTAACACGAAGAAAGAAAGCTAGTTTTTCAGAAATAGTAGGTGACATATTTGGTGCATTGATACCTTCAGTGGGGGTTATTCTAAATTCACATAGAATCTGTCAATTGTCAACAGTAGTTGATTGTCTCTCGACTGATACTGCTGGGGGTTTCTTGATGATTAATACAGAAATGGTTGCAATTATATCTATGGTTTTACAAAATCGACTTGCGCTTGATATATTATTGGCAAAGGAAGACTGAGTCTGTAAAATGCTGAAGGTGCAACATTGTTGCACTTACATACCTGATAAAAGCAGGGAAATTAGAGGGTATATTAAGAATATTAAAAAACTTCAAGAACATTTTAAACCACCGGAGGTTGACAGTGTATGGGAAAGACCAACAAAGAGTATTTCTTCAATAGGGACTTAGTTTCCTAATTTATGAAAAGGTATTTTAGGTCAAATAGTTCTCCCATTAGTTGGTATAATAATTAGTTCTAGCAATAATGATATGGTGCAAATGTTGCAAAAACAAATGGAAGGGAAGAATATATGAAGTAAATGGAAAAGGAAAGAAAAGAAAATATGTGGAAATTCAGTTGGAGGAAATGAAAGGAAAGTTATATAAAAGAATGAAAGATTTGAAAAGCAAAGATGAAATTAAGAACGAAGAGGGATGAACAGAAAATGAGATATGCTAAAGTTGGCATCTGGTTTGGGATGGGTAATTTTGTGATGGCTCAAAATGCTATCAGAGAGGGGATTGATGGAGCAAGGACTCATAGAAAAGAGACTTGCTCGGAAGCAATCCACTCATTTAACTCCTAAAATGTTATTAATTACGTATTGTGTAAAACTAAGTAGTTAGTTCAAGGATGAAACATACAAACACGTTCCTTCAAAGGAGAATTGAAGGCCCCAATCCAGTGATAGGCAATTATAAATGTAATACCTGTAAATCCTGCCCTTCAGCCATTGAATCCTCCACCCTTCAATTCAATTCAATGACCATCTGATATCATCCACTAGTCTTACTAACTGCAAAACATCCGATGTGGTTTACCTACTTATTTGTTCTTGCAAACTGGGATATGTAGGGGAAACCAGCAGGGCAGTTAGCATACGTTTGACGGAACATAGATCTGCAATTATAAATCGCAAATTAGCAGCCCCCATTGTTCAACATCAGGTGGACCACGAACATACCTCAGAAGAAATACAGTGGTACATTCTTGAGAAAATCAAGAACAAGCCTGGCACGACCACTGAGTCAACAAGAAAACGCAGGGAAGTTTTCTGGATTTTTACTCTGGAAACGGCCACAAGGGGGTTAAATCAAGAAATACCCTGGGACCAGGCTATTAAATATAACAACTGACTAGTGAACAGTTAGTAATAAGGGTCCCTTTATTATGTATTTGCAACCGCTGAGATTGAGCTTTCTTGACCTAATACTGATTAAATTTAGGGTTACTTATACCGTCATGCCATCTACAACCCAGTGACAAAGGTAAGCCTATAAAGCATCTAGGATAAAATATACCCTTCATAACTGAATAAATAAGGCTCGGGTTCCTTTAATAATCAATACAATCATCGTGAGTTACAAGCTCAAACAGCAATCGGTGCCAATTCATGTCGCTGTTGTTTTGATTCGAGTCATACTCCACAATAGTTGGAATACATTTACATGTACACAGGTTAAGATGGCTCCCACGATAGCAGCAAATTCCCACAACGTGAGGTAACCCGGAAGTAGTTGCATGCTATAACGTCAGGGCCAACGTTCAGTATTTAATGGTGTGAACATAGTTCTTTCGGCGTTTCCCAAAAGGTGAAGTACAGCGACTGATAAGGCAGGTAAGCAGGATATTAGAGAATAGACTAATAAGAACAACTCAGAGAAACTTCTTTGCCTACTAGACATATAAACTGTCAGCTGGTTAGTTTTTTCTATCGTTAAAGCTTAAAACCTGGCCACATATATTTTACTTTCTGTTAACATTTAAAAAATCTGCGATCGGATTAGCCTTTGAATAGTCGGCTGTGCAGTTGACTAACAACACAGACTGTGTATATCCCATGCACGTAAAGCGAATGCCATATAGAGCTCCTCTCAGACACTACAAGGATCGTAGCGAACTAACTCTGCTTCAGCATAGTTTGGGAAAGCCACTTATAGTAAACCCCTTGAATAACGATAAAAAGCAAACGTTTATATATATTTCGGAGACCTGATAGAGGGCGCAATATCGTTTTTTGTTTCAGCATTGGATGAAGAGAAGAAATAGTCTGAGGGCGTATTTGTAACCCAATCATTCGCTCTACCAACTGTACTCATCATGTAGTAATACATAGATACCAAGACCCGCATCGACAAAACTAAGGGTTAGTATAGCCTAACCTTTGCGATCATTGCTGACTATATACAAAAAATAGGTGGTTCTCAGCGAACCAAAGTCATCCCCTCGTTTTTTTTCCCCCCATCTCCCCTCCTTTTTATTTATTTCCAGATTATTAGCTTAGCCTGATACAAGCGCATCAAGCACCTCACAATTTTCACTTTTATACTGTGGGACTAGTATGAGCATTCTTTAACAGGTAATTCTATGAACCCGTCATATCTCGGTATAATGAGTTAATTTATTTCGCCTTAAATCTACATATGGCATTCAGATATACAGTAGACTGGTAAAAAAAGATGGAGTATGTATAAATCTTCTCTGCATTCACTTTATATGTCTGTACACTCCGATTTAGCGGCCTGGAGATCGCTGAATATACAGCCATTCTGGCACCATAGGAAAGAAATTGAATATGAGCTACTCACCTGAGAAGGGAAAATATAAGTTGAACAGGTATCAAAATGAGTTACACTCCCAACCAAAAATGAATCAATTCTAATAAATATAATAAATAATGTTATACAACTATAATTACTCATGTTTTAAACAGCATAAACAAGGTAACTGCTGAAAATATCCCCCACAAAACGGATGAGCAGGGCGCATTCATCCTGTAGATGCCTTTGAGGTATATGAATACAGATTGAGACTATCCAGCATAATATAAATGAAAGGTTGGTCGAGGGACCTAGAGCACGCCACTCTCCTACTCTACACTAGCTCTCTAAATTTCTCTCCTGTACATGCAGATGTAATGCAAACTGAAATAAGATTCTTTAAACTTAACTCACGATATAAGACAATTTGGGTTCTTTGGTTCTATTCTTGGGCCATCTTAGTGGCCTTCACTTTGGATCTTTTGAGCACCATCTGTAATTATCTATTGGTACTGTGTCAACTTGATACACCTGTGACATGTATCTTCTTAATACTTAAATGTGGAACTGGTTACTAGAATATATTATAATTATCAAGCAGGCACATTCAATAACCACTGTGACGGAGTCCTGACGAAGGCCTATGCCGAAACTCGCGTAGTTTGTCAACCAGCCGCCAGTCTCCTCATATCATTACAATGAAGGATGGTTTTAAAATATTGATTGTATGACCATTTGTTAGATAAGATTGCCAGTCTCTTTTATATTGTTAAACTGATGGATGGTTTCAATTATTGACTATATGACCATAAATATTATGGCAATGTTGTTGTGAATAACAATGAATAGAAAAATATGACAACTGTGAGATTTTTGTGAAATCAACTCCCTGAATGTAATGAAAATATGTACATCAATTTAACCATAAAAAAGACTAAAACATTTTGGAAGTTTCCCCAAAACAATTTGTTAACATTTGGAGATACATTTTTGTAATTCAAAAAAAGATTATATATTTTTATCAAAAGTGAAAAAATAAATGAAATATATACAATATCAGTTTGTATGTGGTTTTCAAAAGTAATGTTATTTCAATGAATGTCTGGTATTGATATGCCTGCATTCTGCTTAATCCACCGTGCCCAGGTGTCTCTTTCCCTATAGCTTTAATTCCCTGTCAGGGCTTTCTATCCTAGATTCAGGGGCCCGCTTCTTTCCAAAATGATTGTCCCGCAGCCTGTCTGCGAGGAGTATTTCAGTTTTTACTAACTTTATACTTTCAGTTACCACATATATATATACATTGTCCATGGTGTGTCTAAGTTGACTTTGCTTTTCACTCTTTCGTACACTTGGTTAGAGATACTAATAGGCTCTTTACTAAATATATATATATTTAGACACTTATGGTGGAGTCATTTCACAGGTTGTTTTCAGTTATTTCCTTGGTCAAAAAACAATTTCTGTAAATTAATTAGAACTATGGCAAACCTACAGACATTTGGGTTTACAGATGAGCAGTTTGCAAGTATGGTGGGGAGTACAGCCAATTTTGGCCATCAAATAACAAACAGTACAAATAAAAGTGAAGACACAGCATCACTGTTCGCTCTTAGAAAAAAGATCAAAAGGGTAGAGCTTCATGGACAATACATGTTGGAATACCTCAAGGCAGGGGTAATCCCCCAAGGCTTCAGAGTGAGAAATATTCCTGGACTGTTTGTCCAAATCAAACACATTTTGACAAGATGGTCAATGATCGCTAATCGATGCTCCCGCGATTTCATGATGCTTATCGTTGAAACTGCCAAGGAGGTCATAGATCAATTGGCAGCCGAAATATTAGATCTAGAAAACAAAAACAAAGCTTCAGGCACATTGGAGGATATAGAAAGAAATCTACATTCGTACACTGAGTATTTAACAAAAAGGAAAGTGGACAAACTAAAAAAAGATATCCGTTTTTTTAGTAAGGAGGGCACTTATCCGTATCTATCAGAAAATTATTACAATCAATCAGAAGGCACGTACTATGACCAGACAATGAACAAACAATATGGTCGTAAAATTACTACTTTTTCTGATACCTCAGACTCGGACAATGAAGGTCTGTTCAGTAACTATGAATCCAGAGGTAATGGATTCAATTTGAGGAGACAACGGTTCGCGCAGCCTTTTTTAGGGAGGCGCTTTACGAGGCGAACCAATTGGAGACCTCAGTACCAGCCGAGGTTCCAGGGAAATCCTCAGATGGATCACAATATTTACCTTGTTACTCGAAACGCTCAATACTGGAGGGAATAGAAGCCATCCCTATTTTCAACTTAATTGACTTCCCCCTATTGGATTCAGCTTATGCTTTATTAACAAAAGGATTGACGTTTGCTCCTCACTCAGGTCTGAATATATTCAAACTCCGAGATCTGATGGCTTGAGCAGGTGGTCTACAATAAGATCATCAACATTACCAAACATGTACAAAAGACGCCATTCAATTTAAGCAGAGAGGAATACAAAGCCTTAGAAGAACTTAAACAGACTCCCACTATTACCATTAAAGCGTGTGATAAGAGAGGAGGGATCATCCTATTTGATACCCACACTTATGTCTCCAAAATTGAGACGATGTTGGGAGACAATCATTTTTACAGCAAAATAACAAGAGACCCAACCACCAGCATTGCCACAAAAATACGTAGGCTTACCAATGGAGCCCTGAGGGATGGCGACATCTGTGATAATGAATGGACTTTTCTAAATGTGGAACAGCCAGAGATGGCCAGTATTTACGGCATTCCAAAAATTCATAAAGATGAGGGTAATCCACCTTTGAGACCCATTGTAACAACTATTGGCTCGATTACGGAACCTCTCTCTAAATACGTCGATGCAATCCTATGTCCTCACGTGTCTCGAACACCTGCATATGTTAAAGACACGAAGCACATCATAAATCTGATCGAGGATACACCCTTTTGTGCCACCATGCAGTACATGGTTACAATGGATATAGAAGCTCTTTACAGCAATATTCCTATTACTGGAGCAATAGAAGCAGTAAACTGGTTCATAAATACTTATAAGATTTCATGTCGAACCATCTTTGTATTGGAATGTTTGAAAATAGTGTTGGAAGATAATATTTTTGAATTCAACACTCAACTATATAAACAAAAACAAGGTGTAAGCATGGGGGCATCCAGCGCCCTGACAGTAGTGAACATACACATGTCACTGAGAAAAAATTAGTCTACAATGAAATAGCACCTTTTTTTGAATCTGTGGTCAAAAGGTCCAGATTTATAGATGATATTTTTTTTATTTGGACAGACACATTGGACAAACTAGGAGAATTCTTTGACTGGCTAAATTTGTGTGATGAGACTATTCACTTTACAAATATTGTCAGTAACAGTCAAGTGGAGTATCTAGATGTTGTCATTAAAAATGATTCGGGCTCTCTAGCCGTGGATTTTTACACCAAACCGACCGCAAAGAATTTGCTGTTACACTATGGCAGCTATCATCCATCTACACAAATGAACAGCATACCTCCCAGTGAGTTTTTACGCGTGCACGTAATTGTACAAGCATTAAAGACTTTGACATCAAATCAGACATCATGAAAAATACATTTTTAGCCAGAGGCTATCCCAAGCGACTTGTTCGCAATTCCTACAAAAGGGCCCGGTTTTATGACAGGCAACATTTGCTTCACAATACCCGAGCTAAAACTAATCCATCCATTGTCTTTGTTACACAGCACTCAATGATCAATGAGCGAGTTCGACAAGCGGTATGTTCCAGTTGGAACATACTCAATATCAACAAATCTAGTGCTATACCATCAGTGCCAAGACCACTTTTCGCATACAGACGAAATAAGAATTTAAAGGACCACATAGTTAGTTCAAGGATGAAACATACAAACACGTTCCTTCAAAAGAGCATTGAAAGCCCTAATCCAGTGGTAGGCAATTATAAATGTAATTCGTGCCCTTCAGCCATTGAATCCTCCACCCTTCAATTCAAATCAATGGCCATCTGATATCATCCACTAGTCTTACTAACTGCAAAATATCCGATGTGGTTTACCTTGTTATTTGTCCATGCAAACTGGGATATGTAGGGGAAACCAGCAGGGCAGTTAGCATACGTTTGACGGAACATAGATCTGCAATTAGAAATTGCAAATTAGCAGCCCCCATTGTTCAACATTATGTGGACCACGAACATACCTCAGAAGAAATACAGTGTTACATACTTGGGAAAATAAAGAGCAAGCCTGGCACGACCACTGAGTCAATAAGAAAACGCAGGGAAGTTTTCTGGATTTTTACTCTGGAAATGGCCACATGGGGGTTAAATCAAGCAATACCCTGGGACCAGGCTATTAAATATAACAACTGACTAGTGAACAGTTAGTGATAAGGGTTCCTTTAATATGTATCTGCAACCCCTGAGATTGAGCTATCTTGACCTAATATTGATTACATTTAGGGTTACTTATACTGTCATGCCATCTACAACCCAGTGACAAAGGCAAGCCTATAAAGCATCTAGGATAAAATATACCCTTCATAACTGAATTAATAAGGATCGGGTTCCTTTAATAATCAAAACAATCATCGCGAGTTACAAGCTCAAACAGCAATCGGTGACAATTCATGTCGCTGTTGTTTTGATTTGAGTCATACTCAACAATAGTTGGAATACATTTACATGTAGACAGGTTAAGATGGCGCCCACAATAGCAGCAAATGTGATGTGAATGCGGGTGGGAAAATAAAACATGAATAAAAATTAAGGGGATGTGTTTGTTAACAAAGAGCCAACTGAAAAGAGTGATATGTAAGCATGGTGTGATGATCTTCCCCCTTGCCTGACCAATCAGAGTTAGTATTTTAACGATATTGAAACTTTAGTGGGTGTACATGAAGATCGAAAGGTATAACTGAGATAGTGTTAGTTAGTTAGAGAGACGTCGATGCTGAGATGCTGTGAGCCATGGGTGCTGTCGGAGAGATGCTGTGAGATGCTGATGAAGAACCAAACGCAGAACCTACTATCCTAATTTAATTAGGTTAGAAAGAAGATCGCGGAAGAATTTCGAGGAGGAAGAGAGTGTCAGAGAGGGGTGCGTCGCAAGCGTCGGTGTTAGAGAGGTCATCTATCCTGTCCTGATTCGTGTCTTAAAGCCTTTGTCACCTGATCTATCCTAGGGGACCCTTACCAGCCCTTTGGCCAGGGGGTTGGTCTTCACACCATCGTAGGTAAATATATCTTTGTGAGTTTGTAGATGTTCTTTTCTTTCTGTCCTCTCCTTTCTGAGCATAAGTCATTGCATAAGTATAAAGTACGTGTTTGATGATTGATTAATTGAATCTTCTCTCCTATGAGTGATGGTGACTGTACTGTACTTTGAAGTGGTTCACATGAAATTAATTTAGATAAAGATTTAAACCTTTCCAGAGTCTGTGCTCATTTCATTAGTATGTATGAGGATTAATTCATGTCATTTCACCATCAACTAGTTCAACTAATGGTCCATCGACCAGAGGAAAGAACTTTTTGATCAGTGAATGGTTAGTTAGGAATAAAGGTAACTAATCTTGAATTCCGAAAAAACAAACTTTGACTCCATCGGTTTTACCCAATTGTGTGTGTGTATATGGGTCCAGGTGAGTATATGGTATTGGAGTATCTGTTGTTGTTACGCCGCTGGATCACTATCAGTTCCCCTGCCCAGTCCAGCAATTCTAATCTTAAAAAGTCAAATATATCTGGGTTATCCAGGTAGGGGTAATAAACAACCCAAATAATATATCTCTGGGTATTAGTCATATGGGCTAATTTAAAAAAAGCACAAAAAAGACAAAAATAATTTGGAAAAAGGATAATCTCGGGGTGTAAACTACTAACTAAGGTAGGCAACAAAAAAAATGAAGAGAAAGAAAAAAAAGAGTGCCAGCACATCAGAAGCTGGATAAAGAGTCTTCTGAATGGGATTAGGTAAAGAATTCTAGGTCTCAAAAGGGCATTGAAGGGTCACCAGCAGAGAGGAAAATACCTCTCCAAAGGGTGCAGCATTCAGGAACCCTTCATCAGCAAAAGCATCTGGATCAGGAATGTAAGCAGAATTTCTCTGCAAAGTCCAACTGAGCACTGTCATCTCAAAATCGTAAAACATTCTGATTCGTCAAAAGTATCAGTCAGTGTCACGTTGAAGGGGCAACACCTAATAAAAAACTAAATCACACAACTCTGAGTTGACACATACTCCTTCTTCCCAAGCTTTCCACGAGAACATCCTCCATCTATGTGACTCCAGGCATGGTTGAAACAAATAAATTACATTCAAGTGCAATGGATACATCTCTACGCCTTAAAAATGAGGTCTATCACAAGAAGTTTTCTTCTCATTGGAACGAAATCTGAAAGAAGCCTTCACGTTAAAAAGTAATGTTTCATCATGTTCATGTTACTGCGAAAACAGCTCTGCAGGCCTCACTTATACTAACGCTAGAGAATCAACACATTTAACTAATACATTTTGGTAAAACACGAATAATATGCAAACTTATGAATTCAGGAGTAAAATATTTCATTAATATGAGTAATACATTTAATTTCAAATGGAAAAGGCTGTGTTAGTGCATTTCTTTAATTATAACAGAGAAGGGAATTTCTCACATTTGTGCATGCATGTTTAATTCATTGATCATTATTGTTTTGATATGCACTGTTAGTCTAGAGTCTAAATTATACTATAACATCAGTTTTATACCTCTACCATGTAATTTAATACTAATGCCACCTAACTTGAACTCTACAATACAAACAAATGCACATTCAAATTGTGTGTCAGTGCAGCTTCTATGTTTAGCTGTTAATACTTTGATCTTCAGGATGAATAAACTGTCACGTACTAATAACTTTTGTGGCACGAGGGACATCACTGAAATTACACGTTTTCAATACCCCCTTTGATGGCAAAATATATGCCATCACAAAAGAACACATTCTCATTTTAATTAGACAATTCAAAACTTCAATGACTTGTTCCGATAAGGTCTGCTGTAATCCTCCACTCCCATGAGGTTACAATAAAAGAGGCTTTCCCCCGTCTCCACTTCTATCTATTCCCCCCTTTGTCTAGTCTTGACTCTTTTCATTTCTTGTATACTTGTAAAGTCTAATTGCAATTAAAACAGACAAAGCCACAATTAAAAGGGATCTTATGATGGTTCCCACTATTCCCTTTCGCAGATTTCCAAACCAATTTCCAATGGCTGACAAACCTCTTTCTATAGGTTCCCATGCACCTGTGACTGTCTCACTATTCAGGCCCTTTTTTCAAGTTCAGTCAGGTTTGCAATGTATTTTCTTATCTCCTTTACTCTCGACCATTGGCTTTTACGGCTTGCTTAGATTCAGACCACATTATAATTCAAAGAAAAATCAAAAATATCAAATTATCAAAAATGTAAAGAGGCTGTCAATATTCCACCATTTCTTTTCAGTCTTTTCTTTAAATTTTGAGCAAAGTAAAAGCAACAAACTCTTTCTCCCAATCACTGGTTGTAAAATAAGTCTTCGACTTGGCACTCTTTGTCATTTAAGCCTCCTTGTTACATGACCCTCTGTTTCACTGCCGCTTTGACACAACTTTTCAGTTCCTTCAGCTATTGTCGGAGGCACCTTTATCACTGGTTCTGGGGTTTTCCTAGGCCACTCATCTCTGAGCTCAACTCTTATCTCATGCACAACTGGACTTCTAACGTAATCTGAGTGAGCAGGAATCACCTGGCTCTGTCTCGACCCTCCTACATCTACCACGGTGGTTGACTCGCTCAGAATTTCACCAGATCATATGTGCTCTGCATTAGCCACTTGGCCAAACCCCACAGCTTGGCAAACCTGGACCCGCTCTCTCTCTCTGTGACCGACCCTTGGGGAACAGGTGTTGTTTTATCAAGGGGACATAGAACTTTGTGCGTGTGACTAGCGTGAAGCCAGTTCGGGAGATTGGCACATTTCATTTCTGTAGTGGTTACCGAACCCACTTGATAAGGCCTGTTCTGACCCAGCTCCAAGCACGTTTTCCTCACATACCTTTTCACTTGCACCCAGTCACAGAGACTCAGGTTGTGGTGCAGTTCCTGTTGCGGTTGTGCAGTCACTTCTTCAACCTGGATAGACAAAGAACTAACCACACCAGCCAATCATATGCAACAATCCAGTACCAAGTCATCTGTAATGTTCACAAGACCATTTGCAGGCACTGCTGACAATCTCATAGTGCACCTCATGAGGTGACAAGACTGTCTTTCTGTCAGGGGTGCTGCTGCACATACTCATCAGGACAAGAGGCAAAGTGTCTGGCCATTTCAAAGTTGTTGATGAACATACTTTCATCAATCTGGACTTCAGCGTTTCATTGATCTGCTCCACAAATCCTAAAACTTCCGGTCTGTACTCTGTAATAGCAATGCAATCGTTGCTCAACTTTTAATGCCGCACATGTAAGAATGAGTTCTAGAGTCTGACTCCAGAAATTCAAAAACCAGAATCGAGATATCAACTCCCTCAATAACAGTTTTGCAACAGTGAGGCTATCCTTCCTTCGAGTTGCGCAAGCCTCTACCCAATTAGAGAATACCCACAACACCAAAATATCTCTCAACCCATTGCTCACTGGCAGTTCAATGAAATCAAGCTGCATTCTGTCTATATGACTCATTGTGACAACTGTGGGTTTCACTACATCCATCTGCTGACACGTTACATGTCTGCAGCGCACATCTTCTGCAACCAATCTGAATCTTGAATTGTACCACATTTGCCTGAACGTTCTGATCATTGCATCTCTGCCCATAGGTGCCTGTACATGACAATATCTCGCCATCAGGGACAACAAGCTATTTGGCAGCACTGCTTTCCCATCATTAGAAACCCATACATCATTCTCTTCTCCTTTAGCACTTCCTACTCTAATCCAACCCTGTTGTTCTTCCTCCGTCACCTCTTCCTGAAATCTTTTAACTTCTTCCCAAGTATCAATGGAAGTCATGCAGATATTTTGACTTGTCTCAACGTTGCTTCCATAACTCCACTCCTCATTAAAGGAAGTGCAATGCAGGGCACAGTACCTAGCAAATTTGTCAGCATAGGTATCACCCAAAGATATATAATCAGTTAACTTCTGGTGTGCTGCATGTTTAACAACTGCAATTTTTACAAATAACTGTAATGCTTTCAGCAACCGATAAGCTTTGTCATTGTATCAGAAAGGGAATCCAAGAGGTCATAAAACCTCTCTGAGATCACAACTGTCCGGAAACATGAACACCACCAAACTCATACTGGCAGTCAGTAAAAATAGTCACTTAAGGCTGTTCTGAAACACAGCATGCTCTAGTAAGAGCAATCAATTCGGCTACTTCGGCACAAAAAATTCATGGAGCCAAGAAGCTTCTATCACACCTGAGACTGTGCTCATTGCATAATCAGCTCTCAGATTTCCATCTGGGTCTCTCATACAGGAGCCATCAACAAATGTGACAGTCATTTTTTTTGTCCAAGGGGACATTTTGAAACTCCAGTCTTGGTCTGGTGTACTGTTCAGTCACATCAAGACAATCAAGTTCAACCCCATCATCTTAAACTGAACTTGGCAAGAGTGTAGCCACATTTAATACATTATACCTTTTGGTGTCACTTGCTCATAGTGGGTCAAAGGTGCATTTGTGAAATATTGCTTCTTGGTAGGGGTTAACAATATTTCCACTGAGTGGGGGACAAAAACGCTGGTCCAGAACAATGCCTTCGCATTGTTCAATACTGATGCTCAAGGCTGCCGCAGGGATTGAACAACCGGGCAATGAAGAAGCCACATGAACAAGTGTGGCCAAAAAGAATGCTACATGCTTGTTTGCCTTTTCATATAACTGTATCAAAACAGAGAGAGCACTTGCATCCCTTTTGCAACAAAACAATGATAAACATTTGCTACAGTCGGGCGTTACCAGAGCTAGGTCTCGGCACAAGCTTCCTCTCAGCTCGTGGAAGGCATGCATGCGTCATCAAATGGTACCAGATCCAACACATCCTCGTGTGTCAGCTTCTGTAAAGGCCTAGAGAGAAAAGAAAAATTCAGAATCCACTGACGACAGTAACCAACTATTCCCAGAAACATCCTGACTTCCCTATGAGTAACTGGGGGACTCATCTGCATAATTACTAAGATTCTTTCTTGGGACAATTTACTTGAACTGACCGTAAACCACTCAGTTTCACAAAAGATATTAAACAAAATCACCGCTGGATTTGGTTCACTGAATAACATGGAATGACACCCTCTTTCACCTTGCTCAGGTTCTGGACCATGCAGTAATTTCCTAATATAGGGGAATTACACCGGCTTCCTAGATTTTCTTTCAGAACACCTTGCTCAATCAAGTTCTCAATCAAGGGTGGTATTCCTGCAATTGTCTCTGGGGTCATATTGTAAGGCGGTATCCTCCGATACACTGCATTTGGCTTCACTGCTATTTTGACAGGTTCAACTCCGTTTACAAGTCTATATCTTTTCCTGAAAAATCCCAAGGTTTAGGGATAACTGTCCCTTGAAATTCTTCGGGCAAATCATTCCATTTCATCATTGGGTGCAGTAAGACAGTGAGTACTGTTCTATAACTTGCCAAGGCACATCTTCTTCCTCATTGGTTTGAATTTCTATTCCTCGATGTGTGTTGCTAATGGAATAATTTAGCTTACATAACAGATCAAGTCCTAACAAATTCACAGGACTCGAATCACAGACCCGAAATTGGTTCCTCATCTCCAAATGAACCTATTTTTACAGGAATATGTTTGGTTACAGGGTTTGTCAATTGCTTATTTGCAACTACTACCACCTGTATTCTCGTTCCTGAAAGGGGTAGATTTGGATCTTCAGCTGTTCTGACAGTGGAACGTGTAGCTTCAGTGTCAACCAAAGATGACACACCATGTCCCATCACGTTAGCATTTACATAGAGACCACATTGATCTACCTCAAAGGATGTGCCTAGCATGCAATCCTCATCATCAGAGCTATAACTATGACATGTTTCTGTGAATTCCTCATCAATCAAGTCAATTACGGGAAATTGTAATGCTATCTGATTCACATTAGCATTTGCCATTTGATTCATGTTGTGTAGAGGAACGGTCACCTGCTGATGTGTCATCGGGGCTTGTGATATCTGCATCTGCTGTCCTGAAGACACATTAACAGTTCGGTGTCTCTGAACTCTTTGAATTTGAACTTGATCATTGCCGGGAACCAGAGCAACACCACCATTCTGCATCAAATTATTCACATTAGGATATTGACATTCCCTCCGCCTACATTTCTGTACCCATGACATGAATTAATCTTTTTCCATGACTGAACGTCAACCATATTCCCATTCTGATCTACCTGAATACCACGTCCTCTACCTCTACACTGAACCACATTGTTCACTTGCTGTTGCACACCTTGCATTCCACTTGTTTACACCATCATCTGCGGGCTCTGATTCACTTTCTGTGAAGCTGTCACTTGCATCACCATAAATTTTCTTGAACCTTCTCTACTTCAATTCAGTTTTACCACTACAATTTTTCCCATACCATAGGATCACCTCTCCAGACGGAGCACCTGTAACCAGAAGTCTCAGCGGTTCTTGATCAGGCCGATCGGCCCTCCCTTTATACTCAGTCCACAAGTCAGCTGGAACCACATTATAAAGCAAGGTATTCAAGTCTTCCCACAAGCATCCTGAAAGCTTCACAAACCTCTCTGCCTGCTGGTACCGTTTCACTGGCTTATCTCTCTCAAGCTTGGGTAATCATTTGTGAATAATAATATATCACTCCTACTATTCCAAGAGACATGTGCATAACATCCACCTGGTATCTCTCTCATAGGCAGCATTTTTACTTTGTTTTCAGCTTGATTGGCTCCTGTCGGAGACACGGTGTGCTTCGATTTCTTCCGATCTCTTTTCTTTGCCCCTCTGCCTACCCATTTATCTAATGTTCCCTATGTATGTATGCATGTAATCAATTCTTTAATGTGCTTTCTTACTCCAGGTGATCTTATATTCATAAGGTCTTCAGTGTTGAACTCTAATCTATAACTTCTCTTCTGTAGGGGTTTTGACTTCTGTAAATCCATATCGTATTTCTTTGCCAATTCAGCTAATTTTTCATAAGCCTGTCCTGCTCTTTGTATAACATCATTGCATACGAATTACAATTTGAGCCATGCCTAGCATTTTTAAAATCAATTCATTTAACTCTAATTTCAATCTGGACACATTCACGGTTCTGTGTCTCTCTGGTGTCTCTTATGTTCTAACACTACCATTTGTTGCACCTGCTGCACCTTGCGGGCTCAGATTGTTTAACCATTCCTTTTGTAGTGAAGGTAGCAATTTAGATGCATACATTGCTATGTTAGCATAAGCGCGTTAGCTTTTAGAAAGCCATCTTGCCACTTTTGCTGCTTTTGCACACGACACTGCTGAGACATGTTATTATTTGAGAACTGCTTGCTTGCCTTTTCTTCACATGAGAACGGTCTGTTGTTCACATCCCTAGACGTGCACTGCGACCTTCGTCTGAACATTGTGTGCAAAACACTCTGAGCCGCCAGACAATGTATGTTTTTGAGTCCAGGTTGATCGGCCCACTCTCTAGTCATAATATGCACACAGCTGCAAATACCTGAATGTCGAGAGCCTTTAATATTACAGTTTGCATGCGTTTGAAACACATTCAGGTGAAGAACATTTCCAGGCACAGAGCAAAGCTGATCCTGTGATGTGATTCACCTAAAGCTGATCTTTACGGTATGGGGTGCCCCATTCAAGCCTAGAGACCTTCTATTAGCCTAATAATATTAGTTTACTACCGAAAGGAAGGTGGCTGCATTCCACTGTCATTTATACTATGATTTCTCCTTTAATTTTCTATGGTATTGTAACAATGCTGATGGTTTTAATTATAATCATTTGTCTGCTTATGTTAGCTAAAGTACTGCATCTTAGGACATGTTGTTTATAAAATAAACCTTTTAAACTTTACCGTGTCTCTGATTACTTCTGTTGTGGATTGATATATGAATAATAGCGGACAGGTATTTCTGATTCCCACTATTCCTGACAATACTCTAAGTCGCTTGTTCTAAGTTGTCTATACATTGAGATCTCCGAGATGATACGGATAACGAATGGGACACTGATGCTGGTCGGATAGGGGTTCTGAGGTGAGTTTTTTGGTACACCACAAATCACTGAGGTCCTGGTTTCCTGCGCATAGTTCTGTGCATGAGCAGAATCCCTGCAACATGGCGCACCTAACGTTTGGTCTTTTGATTTGAAACGCCTTAGTAGTGCTTATATTAGTCCACAACACCCTCACTCTTGTTTACGGATAGCGGGAGTGACGGATTTCATCTACCTGTTAGTAACCTAATAGTTTAATGGCGCCCTTCCCCATGCGGTTGCACCGGCTAGACTCGGCCCTTAGTCAATTCCACGGGCCACGTGGCCGGTGCTGGCTGGATTTACGCCTCACCCCCACTATTTGACTATTGCGGTGGATGAATTGCGTACCCTCCATACTGCCCTAATTACAGTTTATAGGGCTTTGGTGCAATACGTTTCATGCAATGTGCAGGTGGGGGCACCTGCTGTTGCGGGTCTACCAGCTGGTCATCCTGCGGTTGTTATTAGCCCAGTCATATTTAATTCGCTAATGGGCAAGCGCCCCCAGAATAAGGACGATTTGCCTTATTGGCTTGCCGAGAAATTTGACCAACTGGAAGCAGTATTTGCACACTCTACAGCAGTGGAGAAACACAGAATACTCACCATTAGTTTGCCGAAAGACTTAGTCCCAGAAGTGTCCGATTGTGACAACTGGGGTAAGGTTTTTGCCACGGTCTACTCGAAGTGCTTTGGCACTCCGTCTATGGCTGTGCTTCCCTCCGTCATTAAACGTGTTCAAGATAACCACCGTCCTGAGGTGGCTGTTGAGTTGGGAATGCGACTTGTCGGAGTATTCAACGTAGTTGCCTCTCTCGTCCTTGGTAATCTCAAGGGAGATGCGGTACAATTCCAAGTGGCTAATGGCTTAGCCCGCGTCGATGAACTCGATAAGCCGAAAGAGTTGCCTAAAATTATTGCGGAGGAGTATAGAACAATTGGCCGCAGTAGTTTAGGGGTTAAACCAACTACAGTCATTCCTGACCTGATACAACAAACTAAGGTGAGCTCGTCTGTTAAAGACGATCGTCCAACTTTTCCAAAGCAAAATTGGCGACAAAAGAAACAGGGAAAGCAGCAACAGAAACAGGGGTCTCGTCCTGCGTCTCCCATACTAGTGAGCTCACATACGATTTGCGCGATCGCACTAGTATTAAGTCACCTGATAGATTTCAGGTTACTGAACGTTCTCCTCGTTCTTCACAGGAAACATCGGCCTCGCAGTCCGGTGGAGGAGAACGTAGCAAAGGTCGGGGTGCCCAACAAGGACGTGAGCAACCCCGTCAGGCTGACGGTAAAGGAAAGCAAGACGAGTTTGCACGTCAACGTCCCCCGTTTCAGAAGAAGAAGGTTGCTGCGCTAACAGCGAGGTATGCCACAGATAGTGCGGACGCAGCTTCGGAACCTGACATAGGCGATAACGCTGCTCGACAGCGTAGCGGAGGTTACAGTAGTGAGGCAAGCACTACGTCCATTTCTAGAGATGATAGCAACTGACACGTTCATTACTGTAGAAGCTGCGGACACTAGAGTGGCTCCCCCTGACAGACTATATGACATAGTCCTCTTAATTGAAGGTGACATACAACGCACAATACAAGGGATTTTTTGGGATAATCTGACCTCTTCCTATGACAGTCTCTTGGCGGAAGCAGACTGGCCCCCGACTTTCATTTTAGATGCTCCTAGAGGGGAGGAGGTAATCCTCCCGTCCTTTGCGCATACTGTGCCAAAGGAGCATGCTGAAAGGTTTGCCGAAGTGTGGGCTCAGGTGCTTGCACTGGCTTTGTATCGTACTCCGGTAGGCTGGGATAAATTGATCCCCAGCCATGAGATTACCTTACGGTCTATGCCTCAACCACAACCACAATATCCCATGCGCTGCGAAGCTAGATCTCACGTCGCGGAAATCCTTGAGCAATTGGAATATCAGAGTGTCACTGTGACGAAGCCTGATGGGTTGTACCGCCTAGTTTTGGATTACCGGCACCTAAACTCTCATTGCCGGACGTGTGCGGTACAGAATACCCACAGTTCTGCCCTAGTTGATAGTCTTGTGCGCAAAAGGTTTAAAACCACACTTGACATATCAAATGGCTTTTACAGCCATAACCTGTCCTCTATTAGTAGTCAGTGGACAGAATTTACATCTGGCGGCAAGCAAAAACAATTTAAAAGATTGGCCATGGGCTATAAAAACAGCCCTGGCGTCTTTGCCGCACGTGTAGTCTCTCTGTTAGAGAGCATTGACCCGAATGCGTACTCGTATGTTGATGATATCTATCTCACAGACGACGAGTTGTGGACGCATCTGTGTCACGTTGATCGCATTATTGTTATGTTTGCAGACTTCGGTTAAAAATTCAACTTTGCGAAGTCTCACATTGCAGAGTATACAGTGTTGTTTTTGGGCTACGAGCTCAACAATGAGGGTCGAGGATTAGCTCCTCACTTTCTGGAAAAGTGCGCATGCTTGCGTGCTCCGACAACACTGAAGAAATTACAATCGTTACTGGGCTTCCTGAATTTCGGTCGTACGTACATTCCCGATTATGCCCAGCGTATCAAGATGCTATATGCCTTGGTACAACCAACTTTTTCCAAATCAAGCTGGCTGCCAGAACATTCAGCTATTTTGCAGTCATTGCAGGCTGATCTTCTTGCTTCAAAATACTTACTGACACGTGATAACCACACAAAACTGGTAATAAGAATTGTGCCAGGCGCAGTGGGTTTCACGTACTTAACGTTCAATGAGGGCGACACCGTCCCCATTGCATACAAATCACACCTGTACACTTCGGCTGAACTGCGCTTTTCCTCTGTCGAACAGGTTTTGACTGCGGTGCAGATGGCGATTCTTAAAGAACGAGCGCTGTAGCAAGGAAAACGCATGTTGGTGGTCACACCATATCCTGCCCTAAAGGCAGTGATGAAAGCCAGTGTATCCAATTCAAAAGCTTTGCATCCACGTTGGATACAATGGGCCACTTCTCTGACATCGCCAGGTGTCACTTATATCTTTGATGCCTCATTACAGACGCAGGAGTACTTGCAATATGAATTTGTTCATCCGGCTCCTCTGTCTTTGCGCCCGCTCGAAGATTACCATTGTGTCATTTATACTTATGGTTCGGCGCAACCGGCGACGGGATCGAAGCACGCCTATTCAGCAGCTTGCGCAATTGTGGCAGGTACTTTTGTAAATGGTGAATTCCAATCTGATGTTGTGCATACGCAGTCATTGGGTGATTGTACCGCACAGTTGGTGGAGCTACGTGCTCTGGTGCTTGCACTGGAGTTTGCTGATCTTCGAGTCACTACTCTTATAGTAAGTGACTCATTTTACTGTGTTCAGTCCTTCAACGACAATCTATTCTTTTGGTCTCAAAATGAATATCGTGATTCCAAAGGTAGCACAATTAAGCATAAAATGCTTTGGGTTCGAGTGGCAGAACTTAAAGAACATCTGCCTCTCGTGAATGTAATTCACACTCTTGGGCACCAGCGAGTTGGTGTCTACGCTGTCGGTAACAGCTTAGCTGACGAAGCAGCGAAAACAGCAGTGGCGACATATTTAGTAGCAGCAGTTACAAGATACAAAAGTAAGATCGATGATGACATCTTGGCAGCTATTGCTGCTACAGAGAAGGGAAGTAATTACCCAAGGGGTTTCCCTTCTCGTTACCATTATCACTTAAGTCCTGATAAAGTCCCATTAGTGAGAATTAACGACGTTGGTGACGGATTGATTCCCAACGCGGACTTCAGACCATCTCTGATATCAGCGGCTCACGAGGGTATGGCGTCTGCCCATGCCGGCGTTGCAGCAACTGTTTCTCTGTTACAACAACGTTACTGGTGGCGCGGGTTATATAAACAAGCACGCACGTATGTTCTTGATTGTGACATTTGCCAGCAGATTAAACCTTCAACTGCTGCGCGTCCACCACAAACTCAGTTTTACATATCCAATAAACCACTTGGGTATGTTTATCTGGATCACTGCGGTCCATTCTCCTCTGATACTGCGTACAAGTATATCTTAGTTGCAGTGGATTCGTGCACACGTTTTCTGTGGGTATGGCCACAAAGGAGTGCTGATGCCCATACTGTCATCAGGGATTTGCGTGTCTTTGTGGGAAGTTTTGCGTGTGGTACCTTTCATTCTGATCAGGGCCCTGCGTTCGCCTCTAAGGCGTACAAAGAATCCATGAAAAATTTGGGGGTCCAAGTCAAATTTTCGTCTCCATACCGACCTGAGGGTAATAGTGTAGTGGAGCGGATGAACCGTGACTTAAATCAATCCTTGACAGCTAGGGTTTTAGGCACTGGCCGGAACTGGTTAACCCATCTGTATAACGTCCAACATGCACTTAATAATCTCCCTAGAAGGTCTCTGGGTGGCCGGACCCCATACATGATGCTCTTTGGCATAAAAATGTTTGTCCCGGACCTTGATGGTCTAGACATGGCAGCGTCTGCCGCAACCCTTTGACGTAGATGATCATTGTGCTGTGTTACAGAGTCTACAAGAGACTAGAGATAGTCTCGCGAAGGAACACTTGCTGCGCTTCAGATTCCGGTAGTCCGCTGGCTACCGCGAGTTGGTGACCTGGTCCGTGAGAAGGTGGAGAACAAGAAGGAGTTTGGCCCCTCTTATCGAGCCCTGGGTCCAGTGCTTGGGGTGCAGGGTACAAGAACAGTAATTTTACCTCCACTTCCTGGTCGCAAGGATAACAGGCACATCTCAATTGAAAATGTCAAACTACAGCGAGTGGCCGATTCTTCTTAGTATGACTCCAGCGGTCTCTTGCCCTGCGATGCTGAGAAATTCTGTTTTGGCTCCGGCTCCTACCACCATGCCTGATGTTGTCATCGAGATGCATACAGTTACTGATCCTTTATTGCTACCACCGGCTGGTGGTCTACCTGAAGATACTGAGTATGCTTATCCCGCAGATGTGTCATTGCCGGTTTTACAATCAACCGCTGTTGCATAGTCACATTTCTCCTTTGATACAACCTCTATGACTTCCAGGGTCCCGTCAAAAGTTTCTGTTTTTGCTGTTTGGTTTCAAAGAAATTTTTTGATTCCCCCTTGGACTTACATTTGGCTGATGCTCATATGTATTTTTTTTATTTATGTCCATCGGATTTGTAGTGGTATTTTTTCGTCTTGTGAACGGACACTACCTAAAAGAAAGATCTACAATTAGACTAATTGATGCAACTTTGGCCCCCCACTCCTCATCATACATCATGAAGAGAGACCAGACTTTTGTGAATATTACTGCCTGGCCTGTGTTAGATGGGATCGCGTGGGATGCTGTTAAATTTCAGATTCATGGTCCGACTGAGGTTATCAATGTACCTAATGTATTTCGTGTTTCTATGGGTGATGTGGTCAAACAAAACATCCGCTCTGATGATTGGGACGTTCAGGCCATAGAAGCACTGTTTTCTGATTTGAAATACTATGCCGCTTTTGATGCTGAAGATTTGTATTTAGACACTGCTAATTACGGAGAGTTGTTTTACTATCAACAATATGGCAATCATTTCCTACATAAACCCAATACGTTTCGTAATTTTGTAAATTATACACAATGGGAACATTGTCCAACGCCAATGTTGGACAGCTCCAGCACATTGGTGAACAGATTTGCCTATTTTACTGATTTCAGTGTTTCAAAACCTGCTGCCTTTAATTTTAAAATGGCAGCGAAGTCTGCATCGAAGGTTAGGCTGACACACACTAAATTATTATATTCCAAATCCTTCATGGATGATTTAGCGGTCAGGGGTTATGATCTGTGGAAAGATACTATTGATCTTTAATCTGTCTGGGGTTCTAAACCATGGCAGGTACAAGGAACAGAAGCTTTGCATCGTGCCTGCCTCATCCCGAACCACATGTTATTTTTGAATTCGACTATTTTTCAGACCACCTGTTTTGGATTGGCTACTTCTAAAAAACTAAATTCCCCCTCTATTCTTGATCTGGGTGCTTATCCCAATTTGGATAATCATACTGATCTGTCCCTTGATGCGTTGCTGTCGTACATTACTAATTCATCCTTCAATATTTCTAAGTTGCACTCTGAGGGATGGTTGACTTGGCAGACGAGTTCAGATTCCTGTCAACATCGTTTTTTAGGTCTGAAGCCTGGGTATACACAGGATCGTGTGGACCCTCGCTTTGAATCTTCTCATTCTGTTACTACCTACTCCGTTGCGAAGTTATGCCAGTCTTGGCTGCAACACTCCACCTTGGCATCGGTTAAAGTTCATTTATCTAAATTACATGACAAAATAGATTTGAATGATTTTGTTAAGGGTCCCGTGGGTGGCAGGTCCAAAAGATGGGTGTATGCTTTTATAACGAGGTTTGGAAGTTATCACAAATTGAAGCTGCTTCCAGATTGAGAGCTATTGATCAAGCCAATATGGAAAAAGTGCTAGCGGTTATAGATTATAGCATTAACACCGTTTCTTCCAGAATTTACATATTAGATAATATTGTTTCATCTGTTGTTGATATCGTGCAGGATGATGTGTCTGTTTCATATCATGGTCAGAATCAATTGCGTTCTATAATACAGTTTGCATGGACATTGCAAACGTTAAAGGCTGGGAAAGTCCCCTGGGACTATATGAATACTTCATCATTATTCCTTCCTTTTAATCTAACTGCGAAACAACAATTCATGTCCATGAAAGATGCAACATACTCATTACTGCATATTGAAAAGTTTGCCTTTCTCAGTAGCCGAATTGAACTCAGCTGTGTGGCTTATCCGCGGGTTAATCACATTGCCATTTCCATTGTTTAAATTCAGTTCGTGCATGAAACATTATGCCCTAGGCAGATATGAACCGTTGGGTACTGTTTTCCTGCATGAAGTATGGTCACTCCCATTTACATACAGGTGCATGAGAGAAGGTAAAGAAGTTTATTTGAAGGGTGAGGAATGTTCTTCCACACCTGATCACTCTGTAGTCTGTAGGCACATCCAATTGCATAGCTCTTGCAATGTGCAAGCGCCTAATTTAGCATGCGTCCTGAAAGGGATTCCAGTGCCAGCTGTTACACCTTCTTTCACGTTGCTAGCTAACGTTAGTTATTAACTTTTGAATAACGAGGCTTGCTGCGGAATGCTAGTGGGAATTCCCTACATTGTGACTGTATCCCAGAGAGTAGTTTGCTGTAAAAATGTCCTTTTCCCACCCCCGCATGGGCGGCTAGATGTATCCATCTGGCCTTCCATTTCAACCTTGAAAGCAGAGTTCAACAAGATGAGCAGAATAAGGGCTCTATTGTCTCAAAAAGAGGTCGCTCCGACTTCGTCCCGTGAAACATTTGTCCTTCACGTAGCTAACACCCGTACCAAGGTGCAGGCACTTTTAAATACTGATCTCCCACTTCATTTTTGTGCCCTGATTCAAACTATATTGAACGCCTCGTCGACAACTGGCGTGGTGCATTTGTTCAAAATTGTGGGCTCCGGCCTCGTGACCTCCTTCCAAACTATTTTTGGTGTGATACCGGCCTTTTTTCATTCTATTTTTTCCAGCGTCTTTGAAGGGCTCCCATTGATTCTCGCCCTCGCGGCTGGCGTGCTGCTGTTGGTTTGCGTACCGCGCAATGGCTGCACACTGTGTGTCACGCAACGGCCTGTCCCGGCTGCTCCATCTTCGTAACCGGATGCTTGAATACTATGGAACCTTACCACTGGCAACCCTGAGTATAGCCTATGGATTAACCTTCCGGTTTGCCTACTTTACATGCGTACAACCTGTTTTTCATTGCCTAGATTGTCCTTTCGAATGGGCTCTGGATTTGTGCTTGTCAAACTCGGTGTCTCCTGCCCCGGATTATGATCGACTAATGAGTCCATTAGTGGCTCATGAGTTGGACTGTTCTGGCGTTAGGATTATGGCCGGTGGAGCGGCACATGGAGTTCTTGGGAATTGGGACATCGGAACGGCAGTGTATGACTTCTTGGCACGAAGTTATTTAGAAGAACACGCCAGTTGTCCTCTGAACGTGCTAGAGGCTCCAGTGGTCGAAGAACATGTATGTTCATTTACCTTGTTAGACTGGATGGCGGACACTTTTGCAACTCGTTCCAATGACTTCCTTTTGGAAGCTGTTGCTACGTACTGTGCTTACACGTTTATGGATTAAATTAATTATCGTCCAGCTTCCCTTGCACAAACCACACATTTTTTTTATGTGTGTTGCTACATCTGGGCTTATTGAGCTTTTGCATGATGTATTGACTTCCCATTTTTTTTTTCTTTCCCACCATTTTGTTTTTTTTAACGTTTTTTTCGAACTTTCACTGCTCTTTATTTTGATTTCCAATACATGCACTTGGTTCTGCTCTGTCGGACTTGAACTCTGCGTTCCTTTTTGTATCCCTATTTGTTCGCGGTCCGATCAAGGGGGGGTGTAGTGCAAGTAGCGATTTAGATGCATACATTGCTATGTTAGCATAAGCGCGTTAGCTTTTAGAAAGCCATCCTGCCACTTTTGCTGCTTTTGCACACAACACTGCTGAGACATGTTATTATTTGAGAACTGCTTGCTTGCCTTTTCTTCACATGAGAACTGTCTGTTGTTCACATCCCTAGACGTGCACTGCGACCTTGGTCTGAACATTGTGTGCAAAACACTCTGAGCTGCCAGACAATGTATGTTTTTGAGTCCAGGTTGATCGGCCCACTCTCTAGTCATAATATGCACACAGCTGCAAATACCTGAATGTCGAGAGCCTTTAATATTACAGTTTGCATCCGTTTATAACACATTATGGTGAAGAACATTTCCATGCGCAGAGCAAAGCTGATCCTGTGATGTGATTCACCTAAAGCTGATCTTTACGGTATGGGGTTCCCCATTCAAGCCTAGAGACCTTCTATGAGCCTAATAATATTAGTTTATTAGCGAAAGGAAGGTGGCTGCATTCCACTGTCATTTATACTATGATTTCTCCTTTCATTTTCTATGGTATTGTACAATGCTGATGGTTTTAATTATAATCGTTTGTCTGCTTATGTTAGCTAAAGTACTGCATCTTAGGACACGTAGTTTATAAAATAAAACTTTTAAACTTTACCGTGTCTCTGATTACTTCTGTTGTGGATTGATATATGAATAATAGCGAACAGGTATTTCTGATTCCCACCATTCCCGAGAATACTCTAGGACGCTTGTTCTGGGTTGTCTATACACTGGGACCTCCGAGATAATACGGATAACGAATGGGACACTGATGCTGGTCGGATAGGAGTTCTGGGCACTGAGGTGAGTTTTTTGGTACACCACAATTCACTGAGGTCCTGGTTTACTGTGCATAGTTCTGTGCATGAGCAGAATCCCTGCAACACTTTACATGTTGTGCTGGAAGACCTTGTAAATTAATATTATTCCTCAGGCTACTTCTGCTTGTGGGGCACAGCAGTGTAAACTTGTAATCTGATCAGGTGTGAGCATGTAAGGAAGTGAGGTTCCTTTCGGACAACTAACCTCAGAAATAGGTCCCGCTTGATTTAACATTTGATTTGGATCTGCAATTTGGGTAGGCGCTAATGGCATACCGAGAGAAGCTGATCTCCATTGTTTGAACAAACTGATCCCTGCATAGTAATTGGTGATTTCCCAACAAATGTAGCTGGTGTTTCAGGAACTATCTGGCCACCAATCAAAGGAACATTACCTCCAGGATTACTTGAAGTGTACAAGGGAACAACTGGACCTATAGTTACGGGAACTGTCAATACATCTGAACCCTTACGATTTGCCTGATTTGGGGAATTGCAATTCCTGCGCTCTTTCCTGTTAAGACAGTACTGAAAGTCTGTCCTGTTTGGCTCGGGGTAATATTTGGCATTGTCTGCACTGTCTGGTTCACATTGCAATTTGGCATAACTTGATTCAAATTAGGATTTTGCATAGCCAGATTCATAACTGGACTTGGCACGACTTGGTTTACAGCTAGACATGATTCAGACTGAATTGTAGACACATCAAGAAGAGGTGGATAAACCACAGGTCCCTGTGTCACTGGATTAACAGGTGTTCCTGGAACTATCAGGTTAGGGGTCTGTTTGACTGAAGCTGTCTGCACATTAGGGAGCGCACTTTGTACTCTTTTGCTACCTGTTCCTGTCTCAACTGCATGATAACGCGGGGGAAAATTCATCAAAAGGTGATTTGTGAACTCATCATCTGAATCATTTTCATGAGTCACTGTCTTTTTGCTGTCATCTTCTGCTGTCTGCTCTGCCTTCGCAGTCTGCTCCTTTCTCATTTTAGGTTTGGTGCTTTCACCTTCTTCATTTGAAATGGCTGGAAACATTCTCATTCTCATTCACATTCTCATTCTCATTATATCTGCTTTCCACATTTTCTGTTCTTCATCCCCTCTAGTATCTCTTAATGTCCTAACTGCTTGCATTGTTGTCTCAAATTTGGTTGTCTGCCTAACAACAAGTTCCTTAAATACCAAGGGCTTCAAATTGTTGGGGTCTTGGAGGCAGTTTAGATTCGCACAGCACTAACCTCAAATTTTCTAAAATTCCCAGGTTAAATGTTCCATAACGGGGGAAAGCTAAATCACCGTCTTTCTCAGTTAATTTGCACCACTGTTCTAACGACAGGCACGCAGAAACTCCCTTCAATGATTAGCTGGGGTTCCTTCGTGTGGGGCTTCTGCATCCTCTCTGATTTGAATTAATACATCCCCCCTCAACACACTTCTCAATGCCTTGATAAACTTAATTTTTTACTCAAATTCAATTAAACACAATGAATTACAATGGAATCAGGAAGTAAATTCAATCGCACAATCCCTTCCGAAAAACTTTTCCAACCGATAGCAATGTGATACTGTCCACCAATATCAGCGCTACTTCACACTAACCGACCTATGCCAGCGTGGCACAAAATGATGTCACACTCACTTCTCTCAACAATTGCAGCTGCTTCGTGATTGTCTTTCACACAACCGCTCACACACACCTAAATGCAAAATATTGCGAGCAAAGACCGACAACCTGTCTGCGCACTATGGGCAAGAACTCAAACACTCCAAAGCTGTACTGTAGCTTTCACAATTACACATGAGTGAAACTTGACCAGCAATTCTCACTCTGGTTGATACTGATCCTCCATGTGCACTCAGGATTCACTAAATACCAACCAATAACTCACACTCACTGAAGAAAAACTATTGGCACGGTCAACGATGTCTCATGACAAGTGCCCCACTGCAGACAATAATTAACCAACAGCCTCATGCATCAACCCAAAATCCAGTCGGTAAAATACCGATTCGGTAATAGCTCCCGGTATTAAGTAAAAAATACCCAATCCCAATGCATCAACCCAAAAGCAGAAATCGCTATTTAAGGAATCCTTAAATAGCGATTCTTTAAATAGGGATTCCTTAAATACCGATTCCTTAAATAGCGATTGCATTTAAGGAATCCCAAAGTGAGATTCCTTAAATGCAATGCATCAAAGTTAAAAAATTAGCGATTTCGCTAATAGGGGGAGCAAATTACCATGAAGATGAACTGCATGGTAATTTGCAAAAACTTTGAAAAATGCACTTTTGTGCATTTTTCAAAGTTTCATGTTGAGCACACACATGCCCTTAGAGCATGTGTGTGTGCAACATATGTGCACATATCATTTTCAGGGGTGCAACAGGGTGTCCTTTTGACACCCTGGCACCCTTGAAAGTGCTCCCGCTATTAGCGATTCGGTAATACCGAATCGCTAATACAGACTGGCTTTACATTCATTCCTATGGGCCTCCAAGCCCATAGGAATGAATGGGTAGGTATTCCTTATTACCGATTCGGTATTACAGATTCGGTAATAAGGAATATTAAGGAATCGCTATTTGAATAGCGATTCCTACATGCATAGCCTTTTGCTATTCCTTATTAGCGATTCCTTATTTTTCGCTAATAAGGAATCGCAAATGGCATTGTTGATGCATAGGCCCCCAAGTGTCTTCTACTCTTGTGCATTATCCCAGGATCATAGGCCACGACAAACCCATTAACAACAACAACAACCATGGACATTTTGGAGCACAAAGAGCCACATTCAATCCAAGTACGATGACTCCTCAAAACACTTCACAACATCACACTTCACCGCAACCTTCAAGCCTAAAGCGTTGCCGGTGCAAACCCCTATTAATACTCACACATCCGTCACTTGTAGGCACGACGCTGGAACTTCATCATTCTTCGGAATGAAACATGATAGAATTATGGGTAAACAATTTTTGGACTGGGCAGTAGCATAAGGTCAATCCTACCTCCCTACCACTAAACAAAATGGCTCTCCCCCCCCTCTATAGGGCCAAGCAGCTTCTGCTACCAGATTTGCTGTAGCATTTTTTCACACTTCACGGGCATGAAATGCTCACTGAGGCCAAATGGATCTTTTGATCCAGTAATAGAGTGTGGTGGAACCATAAACCAAAACCCACCAGCAACAATAAATGTAAACAGTATGACACATTAGGCCATACAAGAAAGCTCCTGTCAGGAGTAAAGTTAGGGAGTTTTATTACACACTCAAACTTAAAGTCATATAGACTATTTGCAATGGCAAATTATTAAAAATACATCACCAGGGGTTCTCCAAAGTGACTGAATAATTTCAGACTGACTAGCATTAACCAAAATAATCATGCAAGAAAAACAATGCTGAGATAAAGAAATCAAACGCTGCTCAGGATTAGCATTACTGCTCCCACCAAGCTATTGCAAACTCTGCTCTGCTTCTAGCAAGCAAGAGCAATAAAACTGCTCTCAGTTACTAGAAGCAGAGCAGAATTGCTTGTGGACAGAGTGAGCTGCATGTTCACCAACTCCCTCTGTCCAAAAGCAATGCTGGCTCCTGCAGGATGCAGGGAGCTGGCAGGAAATGCGGGGGCCTTCAGGTTCCTCTGCAGTCCCAAACATGAGAAACTGGCGTGCCCTGGGTGGGACCAGGCCACCTACTATTGTGTCCAGGCCCTGGGGAATGGGATCCGCATGGCCAAAATTGGCTCGAGAGCGCGCCCCCGCCCAGTGTTTTTGATGTGGTCCTCAGGGCCAAAATTGGCCCAGGGAAAGGGGGCCTCTTGGACCCCTTCCTTTCTAATAAAACCTACTGGCATGCTGCTGGTTGGGGGGTGAAGTCCCCTTGGCTGCGGAGTGTCCTTGGGACCAACAAGACCTACTGTTACCTCCAGTAAGTCCTACACAGTGGGATTGCTGATAGGTGGTCAGAGGCAACGCCCCCTTCCTCCACCACCGTGCAAATGCGCCTCTCAGCGCCCTGCTGGTGGAAGGATGAAGTTCCCTTGGATGCCGATTGTTCTTGGGGACCAATAAGTCCTCCTGTTACCTGCAGTAAGTCCCACAGAGCGTGATTGCTGACAGGATTTTGGAGGCCATGCCCCTTTTCTCTAGCATTCTGCCAACGCGCCTCCTGGTGCACTGCTGATTGAGGGAGGACTTCCCCTTGGATGCTGAGGGTCCTTGGTGGTCAACAAGCCCTCCTGTTACCTCCAGTAAATTCCATAGAGTGCGATTGCTGAGAGGACTTCGGAGGCCATGTCCCCATTCTCCACCACACTGTAAACGCACCTCCTGGCACACTGCTGGTTGGTGAAGTCCTCTTGGTTCTAGAGTGCCCTTAGGGGCCAACAAACCTTCCTGTTACCTCCAGTAAGTCCCACACAGCAGAACTGCTGAGAGGTCTTCGGAGGCCACGCCCCCTTTCTCCACCACTCTGCAAATGCGCCTCCTGGAGCCCTGCTGGTTGGGGGATGAAGTCCTCTTGCATTCTGAGAGTTCTTGGGGGCCCAGAAGCCCTCCTGTTACCTCCAGTAAGTCCGACACAGTAGGATCTGGTGAGAAGCTCCGCCCCCTTTGTCCACCACTCTGCAAATGCGACTACGAGTTAAAAAAAACATAGAAATTCACTTAAAAAACAAAGATTACAGGGACGTTATGGTTAGGAAATAGGTTTTGAGAAACCTTTGAAATTCACTTAAAAACCAAAGGTTACAGGGTCGTTATAGTTAGCAAATAGAATTTTTTAAAACCTTAGAAATTTACTGAAAAAAACAAAGGTTACAGGGACGTTATAGTTAGGCTCAGGTGTCCCTCGTACAAAACCAGTAAAATTCGGCAGCTATAGTTACCTGAGCTAACTTTTGGGGAAAGAATGTGGCCTAACGGCTAGGGTGGTCGACCTCGGAGCTGGGGAACCGAGTTAGAGTCTCAGCAGGGCCGCTCAACATTCAGTGATTCTGGGCAAATCACTTAATCTCCCCGTGCCTAACAAAAATGAATGTGTCCGCCTGTAACGTAACTGGTGCTCATGTAAAGTGCTCCGATACCTTCGAGTCTAGTTGGCGCTATGTAAAACTTCACCAAAAAACCTAGAAAACTATAACTTAACCCCCGCAATGCACTGCTTATGACCTGACACATTACATCACTCATGACATAGTCAGTGACATTACTCATAACAGCTCAAATGACATCCCTGATGACATCACTGATGACTCCATCCAGTGAGCGTAAGTACTTTGTAGGAGTTTATGACTGTTAAACATATATACCAAGGTACTATAAAAGTTTTCCTGGATTTGTCTGGAATATAGGGTAGAATCTTTCTGATCATTCTAAGTGTATGATAGGATGAGGACACCACTGACGAGACTTGGGCTCCGAGGTCGAGTTTGTCATCAATATTAACCTCTTAATTTTTGGCTTTAGAGACAGGAATTGGGGGGTCAAACAGTTCTGACCACCAGGTTGGGGACCAGGCAGGAGCGAGTTTTCCAAATAATATCACCTCTGTTTTTCCCAAATTGAGCCTTAAGCAGTGTTTGCTCATACAGAGGCTAACTGCTCTGATACATTCTTGACATTGTCGAGGTCCAGACATGTCGCTGTTGAAGGCTGTGACTACCAACTGGGTGTCGTCACCATAGGAGGTAAGAGCCAATTTAAAACTTTAAATGAGAGGGGCCAGTTTAGACACATAGACATTAAAAAGAGTTGGGCTCAGCGAGAATTCCTATGGGACCCTGCATGGTAGTGTGAAGGGTGTGGACTTAAATTTGCCTGGAGCCAGAGTTTGTGTCCTATCATAAAGAAAAGAGGTAAGCAAGGAAAGGGCCTTATCCCTATCTCATCTAAACGGGGGATCAGGGTTTTATGATCCACCGTATCGAATGTGACAGATAGGTCAAGGAGAATGAGGGTAGCAGATCCCCCTCTGTCTAGTAAGGTACTTATCTCTTCCGTTGCTTTGACCAGGGCAGTTTCTGTACTGTGTACTGGTCTGAACGCGAACTGAGTCGAGTGCAGGATGCGATTATCCTGGATAAATTTAGACAGTTCTAAGTTCAGGATTTTTTCAATAATTTTTGAGGGGAGGAGAAGACGTGATATAGGGCGGTAGTTATTGGGGTCAGTTGAGCTGAGATTAGGGTTTTTTTTATAAGAGGGAGGATGGAAGCTTGTTTCTATCCCGAAGGAAAAACACCAGTGGAAAACATTGTGTTAAAGATATCGGACAGATTAGTGATTATCTCTGGTGCTAGTTTGAGTATCTTAGGGGGCAGGGGTTATATGGGACCCAGATTTAGCTTCCATAAGAAGAGTGGCCACTTGACCAGGAGAGGTGGGAGTGAATTCAGAGAAAGGGTGATAGTCTTGCTTTAACTGGGATGTCTGCTCCTTAGCTGGTGTGTAGCTGGAATTAGGAAATGTATTGAAAATGTGATTAGCCTTCTCTTGAAAGGTGAAAGCTAAGGCAGTGGCATAACACAGGCCCCTGCAGCCCCCACGGTGTGAGGGGGCAAACTCAAGGGGACCCCCTCACCACAGTACTCTGGCCAGAAAGCTCCCGATATAGTCCTGAGGGGGGCCCTCCAAGTACCTCCAAGTAACTTTTGTTATGCCAATGAGCTAAGGTATCGCAAAACAGTTGACATTAAACTGTCTCATTGTTCTTAGGAGCAAAGGTAAGTTTGGTGACCACCTGATAAAGTTCCTTGGTAGAGTTTGAGACCTTTTCAATCAGCTGTGTATAGTAATTACTTTTCCCCTTGATGAGAAGAGTTTTATACTTGGTTAGTACTAAATTATACGAGCTTTGTTCGTGGGTGTCGTAAAGCTTCCTCCAGCTCCTTTCTTTCCTGCTACAGGCTTACTTTCCAGCCTAACAGCTTCCGTAAACCAAGAGGCTGAAGGTTCCTTCCTGTTGGGGTATGTGGACTTAGGAGAAACTAAATTGCAGAAAGTGTCATTAAGCCAGTCTGATTAGTAATTAGATGCTAACTCTGCATCAGAAGGGAGTATGGGTTGATTATGAGCAAGAATTTGGGGTAAAGTATCTGTGTTCAAATTATTCCATGCTCTGCTGCTTGTTGATGTGGTCTGTTTGGTCTATCAATGTAAAAAATGATGGGATCCTGTATTGTTTGATGGTCTGGGCAATGTTAATAAAACAGAGTTTAAAAAAAAAAAATGATGGGATGATGGTCTGACCAGATACATGGAGATACCTTTATAATTTTGATACAAGGGTTCCTGGTAAAAAGACCATCTAATGTTTTGCCTACTAAATGTGTGGTCTCCATTAGGAGTTGATTCAGCCCTAAAGATTTAGAAAAGGGCTTCTGTTTCTTTATCATCTTTCGCTTCCAGACGAAAATTGAAATCCCCTAGAAAAGAGAAGTTATCAGATTGAAGGCTATATTTGGCTAGTAATTTAAATTTTTTTAAAATTAATTTTAGTGCCTGGTGAGCGATATAAAAGTATACCCTTAAAAAAGTGCGGATTCTGACTGCCAAGGCTAAACAAAACTGCCTTGCAGTCATTAGTAGGGGCAGCGTTGCAAGTAGCCGTCAACTCACTGCAATATATTAGAGCTTGGTCGCCACGGTCTGTCTAACCTAAAAAGTGAGTAGCCTGTGGGAACGGCTACCACAAAGTTTGGTCTACAGGACTCATCTCCCTACGTTTTGGTGATAAATAAGGCATCCAAGTGTTCGTTGTTGATCAAGTCTGCAATTTCGAACTTGTGTTTGGCAGGGAGCGTGCATTAATTAATGCAAGATGTAGTCTAGTTCCCCTACTATTGGGAGGGGGTCTGGTCATGTGAGTTGGTACATGGGCTTAGGGCCGGGTTTAAAATAGCTTTGTTACAGTTTAGGCATATCAGTGATTAAGAGTCTATAATGCAAGATGTAGTCTAGTTCCCCTACTATTGGGAGGGGGTCTGGTCATGTGAGTTGGTACATGGGCTTAGGGCCGGGTTTAAAATAGCTTTGTTACAGTTTAGGCATATCAGTGATTAAGAGTCTGTCAGTGAAGTCAGACATAGGCGGATACAATGAGGGGAGCGCAGAAGTTGCAGGGTGACGAGAGACTCCCCCGAGTATTGATACAGGAATCTGGATGAGGGGAGAAAGGTTCAGAGGTCCTGGCCCTGGGTCATATATGGGCACGGACGGGCACAGATGGGGCTGCCTTAGGCATGCCTTTGGTGTGAACACGATCCGACCATATTTAAATACCCTCTTAGATGAGGGGGCGTGTCCTGACTGAGCGTCAGAACATGAAAGTAAAATGCTTGGCAAAATCAAATGGGACTTTGAACTGGAGCCCTGCAACCCCTACAACACCTCTAGGCTCCCCGGTGGTTGTTGCTACTGGCAACTATAATGTAAAATGAAATTAAATGTGAAAAACATAACACATAAAATGAATAAAATCGGGCTGTTGTACACCTGAAATGTCGCTGTGTTGTCAGGAGCCAGACACCTCCCAAAGAATACAAGGAAATTAAAATGCACATTCTAGTGTGCTCTAAAGGTGATGGGGGCATGCTTGCAATCAGTCTAACCACTGACAATCACTCAGGGTAGCATTCAAACCCATCTATCTTTTGCCCACTATGCCTCCTCATATTGTACCCAGCCATATGCAAATCAGTCTTGACCCTGTTCCAATAGGAGCAGTTCAGCCTGTACTACCAAGACGTCCTTTCTGAACCAGAACATAAGCAACTCAAGACTGGTTTCACGCTGATACGGGCTCTTCAGTCAGGTGTAGCTTGGTTCTAGTGGCACAATGAGCAAGGGACCCACATCTGGGCATACCCTTAGCCACTTAGGGCATTACATCTAGCACACAAAAGGTGATGGGAGGATGCTTGCAATAAGTCTAATCATTGGCAATCACTCTGGGTAGCAATCAAACCCATCATTCTCTTGCCCACTATGCTACCTCATATTAGACCCAGCCATATGCAAATCAGTCTTCACCCTGCTCCAATAGGAGCAGTCCAGCCTGAACTGACAACCAAGGTTCTTTCTGGACCCAAACACAAGCAACCCAAGACCAGTTTTGCCCTGATTGGGGCTCTTCAATTGGGTGTAGATTAGTTCTAGTGAACAAGGATTATATGTGATTTGATTGATTTGCATATAGCCGGCTCCAAACTGAGGTGGTTTAGTGGGCAAAGAATAATAGATTGGAATGCTACCCTGAAAGTTTGCCAGTGGTTAGACCACAATATAAAAATCTCAATATGTTGTCCAAACACCATTAGGTTTGGGTAGTTAAGGGGTCTGATAAACTGTCAAATTCAAGAGAGCAATTAGAGGTTTAACTAGTCTCCAGTAAATGATTGTAGTGGGATTGGGTTCTGGATAGATGGAGTACCCACAACGTGACTCAGATATACCGGACTTCAGTGGTCCATGTCTTAATAGGGCCATAATTTGTAATGTAGCATGGCACCTGTAGGACAGAGGAACCCACTTGACCCACAATATTTTCCAGTATGTACTAGGATCTGTGATTTAGGGTCAGTGTCCAACTGTGCCTTTAAATGCAGCTGTATTTGAAACAACTACAGGCACAGATGGTTTTGGAATCAGAGCCACAGGTTACACACACCAGAACTCTACCCCAAGACATGGGTTCAAGGGTCAAACCGCTGAATACTATAGGGCTGGGAAACAGAGAGATGTGGGATCTCTCGGGTCTGGGATGGTACCAGACATGACAGGGATAATGTACACTTACATTGCTGGAATACGATTCAGTAGGTCCATGTCCTTTGATCTTATGGGTAATTTTTGTGGCAGTTCTGGCCTCTTCTCTGTACTATCCTTCTGGCTCCTGAGCTAATCATATCCTTGTGACCTTTGTCCTTCAGATCTGGGGCATGTTCCTCCTCTCATAATAGCCTAGATCCCGTTTCTCTATGGGTAGTGTGAAGAAGCAGGGGATCTTAAGTGTCTAATTCTCATTTTTGATGTAGAGGAGGTTGCAACCACTAGGGGGCTTTAATTATTGCACCCAGTATATACCAGTTCCCGGTGGTTGGGTATTTACCAGATGCAGAAAATACCTCTGATTAATCAGTTTGTCAGTAAGGGTGGGCAGAACTCATGGACTTTCACTCAGCTGAATTCTGCTAAGTGACATAAAAACTCAGCAAGGTTCTATGGCATTCTGCCAATGGGCAGAAAATATGCAGCTTGCGCTGTAATTTAGTGCCGATAGCACGAGCAGCACTGAAAGATCAACGCAAAAGGCACCTTGTGCTGTGCAAGAGAGCGAGGCCATTCAAGTTGATTTTGCTGCCGATCCAGTAGAAAATCTATGTGAGCGGAAACAAATCTACTCAAGGATCAGCCCTCTGACCCGGACTGCCTGCGACTGCCCGTATTAGAATATCAGGCTAAGGGATGCCAAATCTTGCTCACCATCTTGCACTTTCTGGAGCCTTGTGGGAGAAAAATTCACCACGCGGTGATTGGCCAGGTACCCAGAACACCAAGAGCCAGATGGGGAGGAAGAAGTCTGACATATCGTGCGTCTAGGTTATGGAATGAATTACCTGACGACATCAGACTCCAACCCTCTAGACCTCGGTTCAGGAAATTGTTGAAGACATGGCTATTTTCCAGACAGAATTAAGCTAATCCGCCTGGTGCTAATTCATTGTCCTGCTATAGCGCCAAGATGCCACGGCATTTGTGTGCTCTATAAGCATATTACTTACTTACTTATTGTTGGAATTCGGACGGAACTCTGTGTTGAAGAGTAATGCGAAGGGAACAAAATTCCACCAATTAGGTGGCCAGAATGAAACATTTCACCCACAGCCATTTGCCATCTGAAAATGAGGAATCTTGTGAAGAATTCCTTACCAATCATATCTCTGTATATTTTGTAGTTTTTCCACCCAGCCCCCCCCCCCAACTTTTGGCAGGGATCCAATAATAATGTGTTAGGGAATGGTGGAAAGGGAATGGCCCCTACAATGTAAATGGGTGTGTGCCCCTGCCCTCTGTGACCAGGCTGTGGGCTAAACTGGTATCCTGACTCTTCCTTAGCCAAGCTAATACAGTAATCTTGCATGTGTGCTGAGATTTAAACCTGTCCATGTTAAAGCCAAAGTCCAGAATCTTTTTTGTGATTTGAATGAGTGCACCAACTGTTCCCTCTTTTATTGATATGGGACTTCTGTCCATGTACTGGATTGTTTACATGAAGCAGTGGTGACAGGGTACCAATTTCTGTGAAATAATAGTCCTGAGCAGACAATCGGTGGGTGAGTATGGCCTATCAGCACCACACAGGTAAAGTTCAGCTTAGAGTAACACCTTTACCATTGTGCTGACATGTGCATGTAGAGTGTGTGTTTGCATAGTAGATATGTGGTACATATCTGGTAGAAAAACTCTGTGTGTGAGATGGAAGGTAGATACACATTACCCAGATAGCAGAAGTGTATTGCCTGCATTTCCAAAGCTAGATGGTAGAGAGACAGGCGCAAATGTGAGGAAAGATGGAGACAAGTCTGCCTTTAGATAATCTATGAGGATCTTTTGGTAGGAAATTGCAGGTTAATCCTTCTCAAGCTCTGCCATTCGATGGACCCTAGAGCAGAGAGTGACGAGTCAGCTGATTTTGTTGTCAAAGGTTAGAACGTTTCTAGGCAGGGCCTGCCCCTTTTCCTGTTTCAGATTGTTGCTTTAGGAAGGCGGATGATCGCCAGGTGCAAAGACCATTGCACCCTTGTTTTGGGCACTCCTGGTTTGAGCCAGCAGCATTTCTACCTGCTGTGAGATCCATCACCTTTCACAAAGGATGTGTCTGAGGAACAGCCAGAAAATTACATGTAAAAGAGAACCAACCCAAGCTGGCTCTGAAAACGTTAGACAGTGAATCCACATCCCCTGACTAGGGAAAGCCTATAAAGGTGGGATTCAAACCATCCCACTTTGTTCCAGTTTCAGGTTCTGCTTGAGCAAGGGAGAGAGTGCTCTGTAGAGAACTCAAGAGCTGATGTAATTCAGGGCTGGTGTCTGCAAGACAGCTAGTCTCACCTAAAGCCTGCCAACTTGCTAGAGAAGCTGTAGGTTTCCCTATTACCTAGGAGCCTGTCTGTTTGCTCAGTGAGAGGAGACGAAAACCTGGCCCTGCAGGAGGAGAAACTGTCCAGGAGGAGAATGCCAACCCATGTTCTTGGCTTGTGGAGCATGTCGAAGAAACTGACTGACTTCAGATGCAAAGTCAGTGATCTTCCAGTCTCCAGTCTCCCTGCGCAGTCCATGTGTCAAACTGTGTAAAGAAACTACAAGCCAGAACAGTGTGTCGTACAGCACGACTTGTGCTGCTGCAGCCCAATAACTGGTGTGGCCTGTGACAGCTATCATCGCCACCATAACGGAGGACCAGCCTGTAGGCCACAACTGCGAAAGATGAGCATCTTCCAACCTGGTCTGGCGAGCTGCTCGGTGAGGACGGAGGCTGCTGCCCTCAGTTCCACCAAGACTAAGAAGGGGCTGCTGGTGTGATCCCGACGAGTGCACGGTCCAGTGGTGCACCCAGCCATGTCTCCACTGAGAAGATAACAAGGAGCCTGTGATCAAAAGACTGAGAGACTTTGACCTGAACATGCAAACAGAAACCTGCTGTTGGGAAGTTAACATTTGCCAGTATGGGAAAAAACTTATGAAAAGAACTTATAGAACTGTCCTACAGATTAGCAGACGTGGTAACTGCTTACTGAACTCACACCTGAGCCTAGTGTTTGCCTATGACATTCTCCCTAATAAGTCACCGTAGATATTTTGTGTTACACTAGAATTGGGATAGGACACTGTGATTGGTGTGACGATTAGCTAGAGCCCATCGGCTGGATCGCAGAACCTTATAATTAAACCACTATCGATTTTTAAGGAAATCGTTTTGATGTGACATTGAAGTACTTTCTTTTCACTGAGATAAGAACTGGGCTGGGCAGTGCATTATTGTGTCTGTTGATTAACTGCTGAGTCCTGAGTCTGTCTCTCACCCACACTACCTCCCTGAGATTCCCTGGGTGCTTGCTCTTGCTACCCTGCCACAGGGATGCACTTGACCCAGTTTGAAGAGCTGTGATCCCCGGATCCCAGGACATCATAGAAAAATTATCCCAACACCCATAGATAAGACCTAGTAGCGCCTGCCTGCCTGTTGCCACCTGAACGAGATCTGACGGGGGAAGTTGCAGGGGTGTGGAGTCAACAGCAAAATCAAAATTCCAATCACTGCTCAAACTCTTGTTTGTGAAGGATCGGAATTCATCCCCCCCACCCCCCTCAGAACAAGGATCTGAGTATATTATTTACATTTTCAAATTAAATCTACTGAAAAAAAAGTCCTCGACTGGCTAGTTTGTCGGTCCAAGTGTATGGCAAAAGGGCAGCAGCTTATCTGAAAAACTCAAACAATTGTGTTGTACTCTTTAAGAGAAGGGTGGAAGTGGTGCAAATGAATGTAGTGCACTACTTTGCAAGCCGCTTTAAACATTAGGTTAACTCCCATGGTGACAATAAAAAGCTATCATATTGACAAATGCCCAACTTTAATAATATAAACGAGCTAAAAATGCCTGTTCATCATTCTGATGTGCTGCACAGTGTCAGTACTAGTAGGCAAAGTATGCCACTTTATTAATATGAACCTTGCATGTTATTTTATTGCTGCTTGGTTATTTGTCTGCTGTTGAATTAGGGGCAGGCCAGCCAACAAATAAATAGGGAGAGCTGAGCCAGAGCCAAGTCAAGGGGCAGTTCTGCCTCTATGAGCCAGTGCATGTGCCGAGCCTTCACAACATCTGGCATGTAATTCATGCAACAAAGATCATGCTAGAAAATGTTGAGGTACCTTGAAGTTTACAAAAAACGTTTCTTTCTTGAACATGTGGAAATATTTTCACTTTAGTGCATCAGATTATATATCTGCATTGAGAATATTTAATACATGAAATGGTTATTAAACCTGGACTGAGAAACATTGCCCTCTCCTGCCCTGATGACAATGCTATTATTGAAGAAAGAGGCAAGTTTGTTTCATGTGTACCATACATGCGGCCTAGATTCTGACTATAAATGGAAAAATGCTAGTCTATGAGCTCAAACACAAGTCAGATTTGTTTATACCCGGCACATACTGAATGCACGTATTTGAAAGTGCTCTGATATGTGAATATGAATGAGGGTTGATGAACTAAAGTATTTGTCTAGGATCACACAGTTTGGTTAAGCAGGAAGGCCGGTACTGATCGTAGGCTTAATTCGCGGAGGATGAGATTAGACAGGGTGGGGTGACAAGCAAAATCCACATTTTATTATTGGCAGATTTACTTAGCACAAACCGTGCATGAGGACATAAGAGCGCTTCGCAACAGACAAAGTTACACTTTTTTTAAACACAGGGAGAATTGTCAGGATTCACAGGATGCTGAGGCGAGGCAATGATTCGTACCTGGGTCCTCATGTCATATGGTGGGCAGCCGTAGCCCCCAGGCCACGTCGCCGTTTGTGAAAGCTCGGCTCGTTTTGGGCTCGAGGTTGAAAGGGGACCTCGAGCTTTCAATGGATCAGCCGCCTCCACAGTGAATGCAAAAAATCAATGAAGAAACATTAAACAAAGGCGTGTGACATATCACCATCACATGCACTGGTGGCGCAATATGATGAGTAATGCACAACAAACGAAGAGCGTCTGAGACAGTTCAGTTCAGTTCAGAAGGCTTTATTCGGAGCTTAAAACAAGTCCATAAAAGCAAGACAAAATACACATCAAATACATCAAACAATACATAGTTAAAATGTAGACAGGTTACATGATTAAGAATATAAATAATTAAAAAAGCATACCAGGCCTTACTTTGATAGCTAATAGGAGGAAGGTTGCAGTAAAAAAGCATACATCGGGATATGGTTTAAAAAGCAGCTTCATGGCGTCTTTCCTGTTCCTTACTCCATATTTTAAAAAGATGGGTTTAAGATAGGCACGACGGTAATTATCATACAAATTACATGACAAAAGAAAGTGCATGGTGCTTTGTGCTGATACGTTATCACATGGGCAAGGGCCTACCGGGTGTTTTTTAATATATGGGTAAGCCACCAGATGGTGAACTATCCCAAACCTTAATCTGGTGATAACGTACCTGTGGGAGGGTCGAGTGACTAGACTCAGGTATAACTGAAAACCCTCATCTTTGCAGAAACTACTGTAAAATACACATGTACTTAAATTACTTCTAGTTCTTTCCCTTTGCTCTTGTTTAAAATTCATAAAAACTAATTTCATCACTTTTTTAGACAGACTGGAGGAGGCGTTACAGTCGTTTTTAAGACTAATACCATAAATCTCGAAGTAACAATTAATGACATATTTAATCCAAGCAATTTTCATATGGCCATCAATGGAGAGACAATCTCCGATAATTGCCCTGCTTAGGGAGGTCTCTTCTTTTAACCATACAGAACGCCACAACATTAAGGGCCGTAATGCCAGTAAATCTGAGAGGTGGGAGATACCTAGTTCTCTATGAACCAAATCATTTGTGGCAGATTTAGGTAGACACAACAACCTTTTTAGAAAGAGGTTTTCCTCTACTTGCAGGTTCCCTGTCTTGGTATGCCCCCACACTCCAGCTCCATAAAGGGCCACGGACAAACATCTCATTTGAAAGATCATCAACATATCTTTAATCCGTTTATCTCCAATGTTTGTAGCGAATTTGAACACCCCATGCGAGCTATTCGCCATCCTAGCCTGGACATTATTCATCTCACTAGTCCAGCTGCCTGATTTAGAAAAAGTGATGCCAAGATAATTAAAAGATTCCACTGTTGACACCTTGTGACCTTCCAAAAAGTAAGCATGAGGTTTTTTACATACCACCCCACACTCCATAATGAAGGTTTTAGTCTTGTTGATCAACAGTTTTCTATCGTTAATGAACAGCAAGAACCTGTCCATCAATCGCTGTAGGCCAATAGGGGTCCTAGACAGAATTACAGCGTCGTCCGCATAAAGGAGTACGGGGACGCTGAAATCTTTAATTTTTGGTGCGTCAGCCACAATCTCCTTTAAAGCTGCGTCCACTTTATTAATAAAAAGAATAAAAAGCAGAGGGGCAAGCACACACCCTTGCCTGATTCCCCGTCTAACCTTAAACTTGGGGGTACACTCCCCAGCCTGACCATAGCGGACACTAGAATTTAATTTTGCATAGAGTCTTGCTAGAAAGTAAACGATTGCCTCTGGGGCCCCCATTTCCAATAGTGTAGTCCATAGGGTACTGTGATCCACCATGTCAAAGGCACTGCTCAGGTCTGCAAAGCAGAGATAGAGCGATCCTTTTTTTGCCTTGGTATATTTGCCTATGATTAAATCTAGGTTGAGGCATTGTTGTAATGTTCCTCTACCCCGCCTGAAGCTGTATTGGGAATCAGCAAGGATATTATTGGACTCGGCCCATTCTTCTAGCCTGACCATGAGTACCCGGCTCATGACTTTCACCGAGGAGTCCAGGAGGGATATTGGGCGGTAATTCTTTGCATCCCCCCTATCTCCTTTCTTGAAAATCGGTACGATAATGGATTCTTCCCAGGTGTATTAAAAACTTTTGTGAGCAACGGGCCCCATAATTCAGGTACTGTTTTGTATACATCAATAGGGACCCCATCAGGTCCCTGGGCCTTCCCACCCTTGCTGGATTTAATACTATCCCACACTTCGGCAATAGTGATATCCAAGGATATGACAGGCCATCTGTCATCATGGGGATCTTCGAGTCTGGTCGAATCAAAGATCTGGGAGAAATGGGTAACCCAGCTCTCTGAACTAACATTAGCTGTTAATTCTGGGATCTTTTCGTCCTTCAAAAAAGGGCTATTTACTGTTGCCCAAAATAGAGAAGAATCCGCAGTAGAGGCTGCTAGATCTAATTTTTCCCAAGCCTCTTGTCTTAGTTCAGTTTTCCTGGACTTGGTAGCCATCTGATAAATCCCTCTTAATTCCCTGATGGTTCCGATATCTCGCTTCTTATCTGCCAATGCAATTTTAAGTTTTTTTAGTGCGATAGTACAGGCGTGGTCAAACCATCCCTTGGGCTGGTATTTCGTACCCTTGTGCGGTACAGTGAAGTTGCTATTTATAATTAGGTTAAGATTGATAAAAGTATGCAAGATTTCAGCATTTCCCTCCTCCCGTTCTAATATAGTAACTATTTCTGTGAGACACTTTGACACAATGGCATTGGACTGAATGTCCGCTTTATTGCCTTTCCATCTAATACGAATACCGTTAGGGCGATGGGGCTCGATATTAGTAATGGTACATGGGGCTAACACAGGTCGTTCCTTCCACAAAATTAACTCGGCAGTAATACAATTATGGTCGCTAATCATGTTGTCTACGACCACAGGGGTAGAGCACCTTGGAGCGATTCCGGATGATAAACAGATAAAATCAATCACTGTATTGGCGTTCCTTCCCGTATAAGTGGGGACAACTTCGCCTGAGTCATTAGTCTGATTAGCCAATATTTCCATGTCATATGTCATTAAGATTTTGTTCAAAGAATTACCATATGCGTTGTGGGGGAAATGGGGAACCCCATCCCCCCAACAATCAATAAAGCCACATACCCTTTGGGTGGCAAAAGGACACACCATTGTATTGAAGTCTCCCACCCAGATGATATCAAAGACAATATCAAACTTAGTTACTATATCTTCCATAGCAGATTCTAATGCAAGTACAACCTGGTACCTTGAATTATCAAAGACATTGTTATAAAAATTGATTAAAAGCATATTCCTGTCCTGCTCCTGTTGAAGCCATAAAATCTGAGAATGTGTGCCAACCAACACATGTTTTTTGACTTTTACAGGTATATCAACAGCAATCATAACCAATAGCCCACCCTTAGCTCTACCCGAGGATGAGGCCTCAGCTGGTAGGTTATAAGAAACATAGCCATTGTAATTGATTGGATCTACACACCAGGTTTCCTGAAAACATAAAATGTTAAAAGTGTTAATAAATTCAGCCCATCCTGGGCAAGTAAACTTAGAGGAATGTCCAGCAATGTTCCAGCTAGCGATCGAACAGACACTCTGGCTCCGGGATCTAAGGCGGGAAGGGGGGTTAGTGGAGTCAAAAGGGGTGGGACTGCAGGGCTGGTCACTGAGCAAAGGGGCACTATTCTCGCTTTCACAGTGGCCAGACTTTCCAGCGGTAATAACAGACCCACTGACATTCACTGGGTCTGGAACCCTCACAGCATCAGACCCTCCCTTATCTCCCGTGATATTAGCCACAATAGTTGACTCAAACAGATCAATCCCCAGTCAATCATTCCCGTCTAATCCGCTTAATGCTTCAAATCGATTTACCATGGTAAAGATAGGACCAGGGGCAACATACTTATCTCTTTCCCTCACCCCAGTATGTACAGTATTTGGGCGGTTGTTATAGTGCCTGTAAAAATAACCTAAAGGCCGAAGGGATATCCCTTGGTCCAATGAGGGAGACGATTGCGCTCTTAGCAGAGCTGTAGAAGCGAGGTGCGGGTTACGGAAATTAACTATAATACAATCACCCCCACAGGTCTTACGCGAGCTCCCAATCCAATCAGCTCTTCTGGTACTTATGATATCCTTTGCCAAGGCTACTGGAAAGCCGCACTCCCGGTGCAGCCAGTCCACAGTTTTATTTTTCAAAGAAGCATGGCTTTCACCGAAGTTACGGCCAATTTCTTTAGCTTGTGGCACATTGGTAAGAACCGCCACGAACGGAGCGCAGGCTGGAGGCAGGTCGGGCCTGGGGGTACCTACATTTTTTACGCCAGGACCAGGGGTATAAGACAATCCTTGTTGGTCCGGGATCGGCAGGAAATCAATGGCATTTCTACTTTCATTAACTTGCACGTCTAGTGAGATCTTGGTGGGGTTGACCGCTGGGTTAACTAACTCAGGGGCCGGTCGGAGAGCATGGCTGTTTACTGGGGTTTCAGCGATCGCTTGGGCACCAGTGCTTGCTTTAAGGTGAGATTCTAACAGACCTCCCAGCCTAGCCACCTCAGTAATTGCCATATCTAATTTATTCATTAAAGGTTTGATTAGTAAGTCAAACTTGGCGTCAATCATGCTAATTAGAAGGTCCAACTGACCGCTTTTAATAATGACCGGATTACTATCCATCACAGTGGGAGGGGTTTGGGTAGAGTTCACGGCTAAAGGATCAATTCTCTTAGGTAATTTCCCCCCCCCCCCCCTCCTAGAATGCACAGTCTTATTGTATGTCTTATTATGTGACCGACTGGAACGTAATATTCTTTGCGATGTGGTAGCCGCTGGGACAGCAGTTGAGGAGTCTACGGTACATGTTAAGTCCTCGGAAGATGGGTCAACTATGTTGGTGTCATCGGCGGGGGCAACCACACTCAGATCTGTCGGTTCATGGGTCCGATCATAATTACTGAACTCATAGTTAGCATTGACATTGTCTGTAGCAGAAGACTGGGAAGGAGGATTGATATCTACAAGAATAGGTTCAATAGCCTCCACCCGCCCCAACGATTTTCTCCGCTCCTGATTTATTTTATCGACCATCTTCACCAAATAATTGTCCATGGTTGATTTAGTCGTGGGAGGTTTGGCTTTAGACATGGGGTACTCTGACACCTCACTGCTATGAATCAATAAATAAAGATAAACAATTATTTCCCCTGGCACTTCTCACGCGTTCCCCTCAGTCCACAGTAACCAGTTACCAGGTGGTGCCACAAGAAGACAAGGGGTGGATAGAGCCCCTTCCGTCCTCAACAACCAACACGATGCCACAGACCTGCAAATAGTATTAATAACAGTACCTTCACACACTGTCCCAGTATCCGTGTCGTGACACCTCAGGGGGGTGGCCCAGCCCGGCCTCCTCTGGCCTCTGATGGCCACAGACGGCCCGCCCTCTGCCCGGGCTCAGCCCGGCGCCGCCCGCGCGCGTCCCGCGGCGCGGAGGGAGCCGCGGCTTTTGAAGCGCCTCCGGGCGCGCTAACACCAGGAAGTGGGCGGGGCAGCGGTGATTCACGGGAGCTGTAGTCTCCCCCAACGGCGGCCTACGATGTCGTGGAGGCGGCGGGGGAGACACACAGCGTGGGCACCCCGTCCAGGCAGCAGCAGTTCGGCGTTTTCCAGGCGCAGGTAAGGCACAGCGCGATGTGGCAATGAAAGACGGCACCCCCCGCTCCACCGAGGGAGCCGCGGCTTTTGAAGCGCCTCCGGGCGCGCTAACACCAGGAAGTGGGCGGGGCAGCGGTGATTCACGGGAGCTGTAGTCTCTCCCAACGGCGGCCTACGATGTCGTGGAGGCGGCGGGGGAGACACACAGCGTGGGCACCCCGTCCAGGCAGCAGCAGTTCGGCGTTTTCCAGGCGCAGGTAAGGCACAGCGCGATGTGGCAATGAAAGACGGCACCCGCCGCTACACCGAGGGAGCCGCGGCTTTTGAAGCGCCTCCGGGCGCGCTAACACCAGGAAGTGGGCGGGGCAGCGGTGATTCACGGGAGCTGTAGTCTCCCCCAACGGCGGCCTACGATGTCGTGGAGGCGGCGGGGGAGACACGCGGCGGGGGAGACACACAGCGTGGGCACCCCGTCCAGGCAGCAGCAGTTCGGCGTTTTCCAGGCGCAGGTAAGGCACAGCGCGATGTGGCAATGAAAGATGGCACCCCCCGCTCCACCGAGGGAGCCGCGGCTTTTGAAGCGCCTCCGGGCGCGCTAACACCAGGAAGTGGGCGGGGCAGCGGTGATTCACGGGAGCTGTAGTCTCCCCCAACGGCGGCCTACGATGTCGTGGAGGCGGCGGGGGAGACACACAGCGTGGGCACCCCGTCCAGGCAGCAGCAGTTCGGCGTTTTCCAGGCGCAGGTAAGGCACAGCGCGATGTGGCAATGAAAGACGGCTGAGCCAGAGCCAAGTCAAGGGGCAGTTCTGCCTCTATGAGCCAGTGCATGAGCCGAGCCTTCACAACATCTGGCATGTAATTCATGCAACAAAGATCATGCTAGAAAATGTTGAGGTACCTTGAAGTTTACAAAAAACGTTTCTTTCTTGAACATGTGGAAATATTTTCACTTTAGTGCATCAGATTATATATCTGCATTGAGAATATTTAATACATGAAATGGTTATTAAACCTGGACTGAGAAACATTGCCCTCTCCTGCCCTGATGACAATGCTATTATTGAAGAAAGAGGCAAGTTTGTTTCATGTGTACCATACATGCGGCCTAGATTCTGACTATAAATGGAAAAATGCTAGTCTATGAGCTCAAACACAAGTCAGATGTGTTTATACCCGGCACATACTGAATGCACGTATTTGAAAGTGCTCTGATATGTGAATATGAATGAGGGTTGATGAACTAAAGTATTTGTCTAGGATCACACAGTTTGGTTAAGCAGGAAGGCCGGTACTGATCGTAGGCTTAATTCGCGGAGGATGAGATTAGACAGGGTGGGGTGACAAGCAAAATCCACATTTTATTATTGGCAGATTTACTTAGCACAAACCGTGCATGAGGACATAAGAGCGCTTCGCAACAGACAAAGTTACACTTTTTTTAAACACAGGGAGAATTGTCAGGATTCACAGGATGCTGAGGCGAGGCAATGATTCGTACCTGGGTCCTCATGTCATATGGTGGGCAGCCGTAGCCCCCAGGCCATGTCGCCGTTTGTGAAAGCTCGGCTCGTTTTGGGCTCGAGGTTGAAAGGGGACCCCGAGCTTTCAATGGATCGGCCGCCTCCACAGTGAATGCAAAAAATCAATGAAGAAACATTAAACAAAGGCGTGTGACATATCGCCATCACATGCACAGAGAGCGCACCAATGAACAAGTTAGAGCGATTTAATGGTGGTGAATTATGATGAGCAATGCACACTGCATCCGAAGAGCGTCTGAGACAAACTGTGCCATTTACAGTGCATCCTTCTCATAGTCATTCCTTGAAGCATGGTTTCATCCTGTTATTTGCTTGCACTGTGTAAATGAAAATAAATATGACACTTCTGAGCTGCACTGTTTGCTACCGGGTTAGCAAATGAGCTGCAGGCAGCATGATTTCGTGCACATAAAAGGCGCACCTGTGCATCTGTGAACACATGCGTGTGCAGCACTTAATTTGAGCAGGTAGTTGTCATCTTTGAGGACCAGCACTTATTTTTCTGTATCAGACGTTTACCGAGATAGGAGAGGGAAAAACACACAGAGCAGAAAGATGGAGGAGGAGAAAGTCGGAAAAAACTCCAGGAAGGGAGAAAGCAGGAACCTGGTGGCTCAGTTGACTAATGTGCATTGCAGGTACCTGTGTTTGACCTCATGGTCACAGGTTTCACATCCTGGTGGGTTCACTCAGCCTTTCATCCATCTGAGGTCGATAAAATGAGTGCCATTGAGTTGGGTAACAATAAACATCTGTCATTCAGCGCCAAGATTTCTCCGGGTAAACGTGCGCTTTACAAAAATGCATGTTATGGTATGTTATGATAAGCATAAGATAAAGGGGCAGATTTTGTCATTTAGTGAATTAAAAGGCATAAAGTAGAATTAAGACTATGCAGCCTTGGTATTCGGTGCACCAACTTTTAATAGCACCGATGGAGAGCTTCAGAGCAGAGTTTTGGGCACCAGCACTCACTCTTTTATAGATTGAACACTGTGGTGTGTGTGATGATTCCACAGGGAGAGGATGTGGCTTAAGGGCGAGAGGGGCAGACTTTGAAGCTGGGGAACCAGGTTCCAGTCTGGCAGGAGGCTCAAACATCCTGTGATTCTCGGCAAATCACTTAATCTACCCCAAGGCTAAAAATGAATATTTCCGTCTGTAATGCAACTGGTGCTCCTGTAACGCGCCGATACCTTCAGGTCAAGTTCGTGCCATATAAAACTGCAAAAATAATAATAATATTAATAATACAGCGTGTTTACTTGTTCCACCCTGTACTCGCAGGATACTACAGAAGGTTCATAGTTTGCAGCAACTGAAGCCATGTGGATAATGTTGCCTGTTTTTACATTTTACGCAATTAATATGCCATGCAATCTCGGCAAGCCCTCCCACAATATTGCTAAAATCCTACATGAAAAAATTACCTTGATTTGTAACTTTTTGCATGTTTGTGTCTCCTCTCCTACTGTTGACTGGTATCCTTAGCTATGTTTCTTTGACCGATCGACTTTCCTTGGTTATAATTTTATTTAAGTCGCATAATCGTTTGCCTTATATTCTATTATACGTTTCTATGAATTGTAAATACCTCATTCCATAGATCATAATATCGACGGTCAACCACCTGCCTGCAACCTAACAATACCTTATCTCTTCTAGCCCACACCACTCATCATTTGTATGAACTCAGTGAATTTATAGCTAAGAAACTGAAGTAAACGTGGCCTTGGGTGCACAAGACTAAACCCAATAATGGATTAACCACTAACTAACCTTGAGTTCAGGAGTAGCGTTCTATTAGCTGGGCATCACTATAGTGCCTCTGCAGCGGCAGTAAGCGCTATATAAATACAATTATAATACAAACCAACTCCAGAAGAAGAAATCTGTACAGTTCGCAGAGCAGCAACAATTGCACTTCTTAACTTGTACTGGACTGCCTTGATGTGCTAGTATCTAACTAAATTCATTCAGAACATGCCGAGAAAGGAGCATAACGTGAGCCCCGCGCCACGGGTTCTGCCCCGCCCCCTCCAGTGCTCAGCCTCTCATTGTAAAGCAGCAGTCCCACAGGACAGTACTCCACTATGCTTCGCATCGTACGTCATCACAGACGCGTTGTGCTTTGAGCCTGAATGTCACATGTTGTGGTGGTGATGCCTTTGTGGCAAACCATTATCATCTGAGAGGAAGAAACAGGAATAGTTTAATGCTAGCCCCCAGCAGAGTGAGCGCAGATTCTCATCACAGAGCAGGCTGAGTAAACTTACTCTGCATAGTGTTTTATAATGTCATACTATTAGCTCCGGGTTGTGGTGGAAACTAGTGAAGTCAAAATAAAATGAAAATAAAAAATAAAATAAAATATCGCCATACTCCCCACATAATGCACATACCGATGTTAGCAAGATGGTGCGGGAAGCAACAGGACAACCATTAGAGAGACAAGTATTTGCAGTGCAATAGGTCTTGCATTTGCCAGAGTTAGAGCTATTGGCGTTGTAAAATAATGTCTTTTATCTATGTGTTTTGGTTTGGAGTGTAGTGGATGCATGAACAGAGACACAGCTGCAGCACTGCCTAGAGGACTTAGAATGAGGAATTACCACTTGGACTAGAGAAGCAGCTGCTTTCTCTAGAGGACGTAGAATGAGGAATTACCAGTGAGACCAGGGAAGCAGGTAGCAGCACTATGTAGAGAACTTAGAATGAGGAATTACTGGCGTGACCAGAGAAGCAGCTAGCAGCGCTGCCTGGAGGAAGACGAATGAGGAATTACCGATGGGACCAGAGAGGCACCCAGCAGCACTGCTGAGAGGACTAAGAATGAGGACTTAACACTGAGAACAGAGAGACAGCTGCAGCACTGTCTAGAGGACTTAAAATGTGGGAATTTCCGACAGGACCAGAGTAGCAGCTAGCACCACTGCCTGGAAGACTTACAAAGAGGAATTACCGACGGTACCAGAGAAGCAGTTAGCAGCACTGCCTAGATGATTAGGAATGAAGAATTACCACTGGGAACAGAGACACAGCTGCAGCACTGCCTACAGATCTTAGACTGTGGAATTACTGACGGGACCAGAGTAGCAGCTAGCAGCACTTCCTAGAAGACTCAGAATGAGGAATTACCACTGGGACCAGAGAAGCAGCTAGCAGCACTGTCTAGATGATTTAGAATGAGGAATTACCACTGTGACCAGAGACACAGCTGCATTACTGCCTAGAGGACTTAGAATGATGAATTACCAATGTGACCAGAGTAGCAGCTAGCAGCACTGTCTGGAAGAACTAGAAGGAAGAATTACCGACGGGACCAGAGAAGCAGCTAGCAGCACTGCCTAGAGGACTTAGAATGTGGAATTACTGACGGGACCAGAGAACTAGATGCAGCACTGCCTAAAGGACCTAGAATGAGGAATTACCGATGGACCAGAGAGACAGCTGCAGCACTGCCTAGAGGACTTAGAATGAAGAATTACCAATGGGACCAGAGTAACAGCTAGCAGCACTGTGTAGAGGACTAAGAATGAGGAATTACTGACGAATCCAGAAAAGCAGCTAGCAGCATGGCCTAGAGGACTAAGAATGAGGAATTATCACTTGCACCAGAGAAGCAGCTGCAACACTTTTTAGAGAACTTAGAATAATGAATTACTGATGAGACCAGAGAAGCAGGTAGCAACACTGTCTAGAGGACTTAGAATGAGGAATTACCGATGAGATCATAGAAGCAGCTAGCAGCACTGTCTAGAGGACTTCGAATGAGGAATTGCCACTGGGACCAGAGAAGCTGCTGCAACACTGTCTAGAGAACTAAGAATGAGTCATTACCACTGGGACCAAAGAAGCAGGTAGCAGCACTGTCTAGATTACTAAGAATGATGAATTACCTCTGGGAACAGAGACACAGCTAGCAGCACTTTCTAGAGGATTTAGAATGAGGAATTACTGACTGGACCAGAGTAGTAGCTAGTAGCACTGTCTAGAGAATTTAGAATGAGGAATTACCGATGGGAACAGAGTAGCAGCTAGCAGCACTGCCTAGAGGACGTAGAATGAAGAATTATCAACATGACCAGAGAAGCAGCCAGCAGCACTGCCTAGAGGACTAAGAATGAGGAATTACCACTGGGACCAGAGAAGCAGCTAGCAGCACTGGGTGGTGGACTAAAAATGAGGAATTACCACTGGGAACAGAGACACATATGCAGCACTGCCTATAGTACTTAGAATGAAACAGGGAGATGCAAGAAAGAGAAAAGACAAAATGAATGAAAGAAAAATAAAATGACAAGGACGAAAGAGTGAAAGAAAAAAAAACAGCTTACAAAGGAAGAAGGAATAGAGTAAGACAAATATACTGGTCATCCTTAGATTAATGGAGGCCCTGTACTAAGAAGCCACCCATTAAGTACATGTCTCCAGGGTGGCCACTATAACCTGGTTGTGCATGTTTAAACTGCAAGTTCGACCTAATAAAATATACCTTTTGCCAGGTCTAAACCTTCCCTTTTAATACTTATTAGTCACCCTTAAGGTAGGTCTTAAAAGCCAACAGGGCATGCATAGTCAATGGTTTACTTGTCCTTTCAGTGAAAATCCTTCAAAGTAGTTATTCACTGTGGCAAGGCTGGCTTTCTATAGGTTAACACTAGTTAACCCTATTACATTTGATAAGTGCTGAATTCAGTTTAGGAACTGTTAGAAAAATATATCAAGGACTCATCCTAATAGTAATTTCAACTCCGCGTAATGATCAGGTTTGATTTTATATTACTATTTTGGAAATTACACTTTAGAAAGTTGGCATTTTCCTGCCTTAAACAGAGAGGGTTTCCAGCTAGAGTCCAGCTGCCTCCTCATCCCTGATGGCTCCCTGTGGTGAGAAGTGTATTGCTTTCAGAGATTGAACAAAGAGATCTTGGTTTGGGGAGAGGATCTCCTTCCATGACAGGATGGCCCGAGGGCTGTACGTAGCCCCTTCGTGAGCTTCAAAGGGTGTCTACCCTGTCATTGTCAGGTGAATCTCACACCTAGACCTGCCTCCCTTTTGCCCCTCTAGTTAGGTTGGCTCCAAAGCCAGTGGGAGGGGAGGAACTGACCAGACTGGCTTAGGGAGTGAACAAAGGATCGCCCTTCACCCACAGGGCACTGGGCATAAATGTAGATCCCACATACCTCCTCAGAACATTCATGGACCTGTGAAGAATCAGAAGAAGGACTGCCCTGCTCCCTGATAAACCTTAAGGACAACTGGATCCTTGTGTCTTGTACCCAGGACCCCAGACAGGAGGGCAGTTGCCTGACCTCCTGTTCAAGCTACATGGAGACAATATGCTTCAAGAGACCTTTCTCTCTACAACTGTCCAGGTGAACAGTTCTAAATGGACCTTCCTTGTACCCTGCTTCTGGCCTTTGTTGGAGTGCTTTCTAAACCCAAAGAGGTGCCCCCAAAACCCGGACGCTTGGCTGGTGTTAGAGTGTGCTACTCCTCCTATCCCAAAAAGCAAGAAGTGGAACTTAGAAACTTTTCACCAACTTTCTGCCTGGAGAACCAACAAGGACCGGGGTCACCATCTATGCCACATTGCCAATTGGCCTCAACTTGCTTGTGTACCCAGCTAAAAGAGATCTGGTCTTCCAGAAACATTTCTAAGTCTGACTGTAGAGGGCTTCACCAGGACCAATGTTGAGTAGCCACTGTCTGACATCTAGGCCTTCCTGGGCATGGACTTTGTCCACTCATAACTTTCCTGCCTTGACCACACCAGGATCGGGCTCTTCAGCAGGCCGCAGTCATCAAGCACTGCTTCTAATCCAAATTCCAGCCTTTCCTGCTGACTACTTGTCAACAACCGCTTTTTCTCCAGAACAGTTTCTAAGGCAGATGGGAAACTTTTAATCTGGATGAACCTGGTCCCTGTATCCAACTGGTGAGCCATCGTATTATGCCTTAACTCTTGATATTGACCCAGCCCAACGCAACCAGATACCCACAGTTGGTGTTTTGTGGCACTATTTTTAGGTCAATTATTAAAAATCTATGTTCCTGGTTCTACTTATTGGACTTGTATTGTTTTGGTGTCATTTAATTAAGTAAATTACTCTCTGTGTTTTCTAAATTGGTTTGGATTTTTTCTTGTATTGATTTTACACTATATTACTGTTTGAGTGCTGTGTAAATACTTTACACCAGGTGTCTCCAACCAGTCGATCGCAAGCTACCAATAGCTGGTTGACACTTTCAGAGTAGCTCACAGCTTTAAGTTCATTTAAAAAAAAGCATAGGGTCACATTTTTCTTTTGAAGTTAAGGGAAGGCTGTGTCCAGTTTACATTATTTTCTTCAGGCTGCAGCCAGCAAGGCCTGATAATTAGCAGTGGTTAAGTCAGATTTATGACCCATTATACCCCGCTGTAAAAATGGATGAATGGCAAAGGGCACACAGAGAAAAGGCTCAGGGAACTTGTCGAAACACGTACTTGAGTACTCTTGCTCCATCCCTTGCTCTGCAGGGCCTAACCAGCTTCGTGCAAAGGACTGGCAACTCTTCTAATTGCACTGAACTTGTAACTATTCCCCTCCTCATTGCTAGTAATATCTTGGATAAGGCTGTATGTAATTCACACCTAAGTAAAACCGTGGGGGCCAATGCTGTTACCTTAAATCAGGGGGAAAACATTGAAGGACAGGCTAATATTAGGTCGGAACCGCTGCACTTACCACCTTCAGCGGCTCCCCTTGTACTGGTCTTAGGTAATTTTCCCATCCTGAAGGAAGGTCAGTTTGAATCTACAACCCAGCTAATTGATAAATCTCTTCACTGGCTGTCTACCCATACAACAGGCTGGATGAGGGGGGGGGGGGGGGTCACGCCTTGCTAACCATATTATTATGGCGAGAAGGGTTAGGTGGGTGGGATCAACTAAAAAATCTGGAAGGCGACTGTGTGGTACTTAATTTTAATAGTTCATCAATACCAAGATCGCTTTGGTTTCAGTTACACAGAGTTCAATCTAGAAACTCCCAGATTGTAGCCCTCCCTTTGAGTCATTTGTATACCCCTCCCCCTCATAGAACTCTGGAACCAATAGGAAACTATAAAGAGGGTCATACAAATTATTATCTCCATGGGAAACTCCCTGGGAAATATGGGCATATCTACGTCATATAGATTTACCCCGCTCTCAGGTCTGGACCTTTGTGACTGACTGGCCCCAAGGCTACCTGAGGGCTCTTCCCTATTACAGACTGCACCACCTGACATCATTGAGTCCCCTAGAGCATCTGTGCAGAAGTCAGGTGAGGCTAGCACTTATTTGTTAGCATCCTGGAATGTAGAGGGTATAACACATAAGTTGGGTGATGATCAGTGGGTTAAAACTTGGCAGAACTGTGATATCATTTCCTTCCAAGAGACCAGGGCAACAGACGCAATTTTTTAAATGGCTATCACTCTTTTCAAACTAGGGCTGCACCGTCGTCATCAGGGAGGTCAAAGGGGGGCTTGTTAACATTGATTCCCAATACGTCAGCTCTGATAAAGCAGTTTATAGATGATGGAGCGGGTAGCACAAAATGTTGTATACCTCTCCCATTCTGCATGAAAATACTAATCGAATAATCTATTAATTATAATATTATTAAATGAGTTTGCATGAATAATTAAACCAACATTACTAATATCCAAATTACACGTGGGATTGCATATTGCATGGCTAAATAACCTTTATGACTAAAATCTGTTCGCATACTAACAGTAGTATATGTAATAAATAGAATACTGCATAATATATGTTGCTTTTGAGATGTCTTGGTAATGTTGCCCGAGAGGAGGACCAAAAGGGTGAATTTAAATGCTTTAAATGTCGCTATACGCTAGATAAATACAAGCACATAGAGGGATTAGTAAGGGGTTAACATTAGATTTATTATTTCTATGCATTAATTACTCTTTTGTGTTTGTTTCGCTTAAGCTGGCGTTTGGGTCTAAATCTCAAAATGGCCGTCAACGTGACACGATGAAGTGGCCACTGTCCCACGAGGCACGGAGTGAAGTGCGCAGGAGCAACAAAGCCTTCCAGACCTCATCATGAACCCTGATCCTAGTGTTCTCAAACAAGGTCACTGTGGGATGACGGCCAAGACGAAAGACAATGGACGTCTACAGAAAACCAGAATGGACCGACATTAAATGACCGTGTGACATCACCCCTTGAACTGTACCAATATCCCAAAAAAGTTCCTGTCGGACGATCTCAACCGACCAATCACGACTGCATTAAAATAACAAAATGTATCTTCTTGCTTTATTATAAAAATATGCAGTAGAATAGAGAGGGACACATGCTTATCGCAATCGTTCTTTCCGATGACAACGACGACGACGCTACGCGAACTCTACTACTTAGGGTGACTGCTGCGTTTCCTGATTCCTAGATGGTCCGGATTTTACCCAATTACCTGACGACTGCGAACTTTTCCTAATTCTATGGACATTGACAGATGCTTGCACGTCTCTGGTCTTTACCTATTCTTTGTGACTGTAGCGTGCTGAGCAAAGAACTTTGAACTTTAGACGAATAACAGATCTGAGTATGCAGACCTAAAGATTTAGAGGACTTCAGATAGCCAGATTAGGTAAATATGATGTTCTGCGATTTACTTGAAATTTGATATAAACTTTCAAAATGCAAACCTATCCTTTCAAGAAATTTTAAATAAACAAATATTGATGAACAAGAATTGAGTTTGTGGTTTATTAAGAAGGATAAGATCTAAATCTTGAAATGTGTTTTAGCTGGTTCTAGATCACCATCAACAATCCAACTATTCTGGTCCAATGACCACGTGGGAGGAGTGCCTTGATGATCAGGATTGAGATCTGTATGTAGGAAGGAGTATTGATGTATAATTTGTAAATTAACCACATGTCGACCGCTCGAACCGCTCATCCCTCCAATTGCATGCAGATCGGTGAATGGTTAGTGTGAGTGTTGGTGTTATGGGCCCACCAATGACTGCATGTGTGAATGAGTTAGTGTGACGTTGGGTCTGTGACGTAGGGGAGGATACCGGTATGGGTTTTGCTTTCCCCGTTACCAGGGTTTTAGGTGCTGCATCATAGACAAGAGCTAGCATTTTCACATCCTCATCCTTGAGCTGGCCAAACAAGGCATTTGGCTTTTAATTAATTTCTACAATAACAATTTCGGGGCTAACATGCACCTGGCTGTAGATTAAGTAAATAGGGAATTGGACGAAATACTACCAAGGTTAAAGGAACCCATACATGTCATATGGCATTGACATCCTCTACCGCCCGGACCTCTTCTGGAAATCCTATCCCCTCCCTCCGCCCGAACAAGAAAACTTATCGGCTACTTGTTCTGTGTGACCTGCACTCTTCATGTTTCCTTTCGCTCAATTACTCCTTTGTTTAAACTCTACTAGTCACAAATCTCTATGTTCTACTATGATCTCTGCAATGCCTGTTTGCATATAAGTTACTTGTTGTGAAGCGCTCTGATGCCCTTGGGTCCAGCTAGCGCTATATAAAACTCCTAAAATAAATAAATAAATAAATCTTGGAGATTTTAATATTCATCCTTGTAAACCTAACTTAGAGAATGTATGTGGTTTGGTGGACCTAATGGGTAATCCGATATCTCATTTCTCCCACTCAACCTACGGTAATAGTCTAAATCCAGCATTATCAGCCAAGAAATTGGTGATTATGAATAATCATTCTTCCCTGTCAGACTACCTGTTAAAAACCTTTAGACGGTCTGATTGTGAAACAATAATTGATTTTATCCTGGTCTCCAACCCTTTTAATGAGCTCTGCTCCAACGCTGATACCCAGTTTACAATTTTAGCGACCATGCCATTTTAACCTGCGAGTTTCGATCTGTCACGAGAGAAGTCTCCACCACACAGGGTGATGACCCACCACGCATAGCGAGAAGAAATGGATACCAGCTAAAGTGGGCACAGATTGAGAGCTCTAAATTTCTTCTCGAAATGGTGGCTAACTCTCTTAATAGTATCGAAACCTGCTTGGATTTGACTATCTCTCCCTGCGTAACACTACTAGGGTTCATGATGATCCTAGAAAACATAAGTAGAGCGTTAACACGTCATAAACCCAAAAGGACAAAGGGCTGGTTTGATACATCCTGTTCAAAATCAAGAAAGGCGCTAGCAATTGCTCTCAGGGCTCAACCTAGAGACACATCATTAACTGCATCACTGCGCAAGGAGTTCAAAATGGCTAGAAGGTCTAGGGAAAAGGTACTAAGGGAGGAGATTTGGACAAGACTAAAGGAGACCTCAGAGACAGGAAACAGTAAAGAGTTTTGGAATGCGATTAATGCCCCCTACTTTAAGATGCAAGAAGAACCCACGCTATAGTCCCACGTAGGTGAAGAAGATTGGGTCGCACACTACTCAAGTATTTTTCCCTTATTGATACCACGCCCAGCACCCATAACCTAATAGGGCCTATCTCTCATGGCAAATTAGTGTTCTCTCTCTCAGAGGTAAAGCGTGGCTTAGAGGCTTGCATTAAGGGAAAAGCGCCAGGCCCGGATAGGGTTCCCATAGATGTTTTTCAGATGGATCAGGATCTTTGGGTCCCCGTGCTGACAAATGTTTTTAATAAGATTGCGCAAACAGGCCCATTACCCTCATGGAGGACGAGTGCAATAGTCCCTATCCACAAAAAGGGAGATAAGGGGAATCCAAAAATCTATAGACCCATATCTCTCATAGATACTACAGCTAAAATGATTGGTCGTCTCCTCCTGTCCCAATTGGAACACTGGGCTTGAGACAGGAATCTTCTAATGCAGACCCAGTATGGATTCCAACAAAGGGAAGGGCACTATTGATCAGTGCCTGAACCTTTCCCTCATTATGATTAAATATACCAGAGCCAAGGGTGGGAAGCTATATCTTGCCTTTATGGATTTATCCGCAGCTTTCGACTGCGTGCCCCACCCAAAGCTCTGGAATATTATGGCAGAGATGGGAATTGAACACTCCCTAATTGATTTCATCCGGTAACTGTATTCTCATGCCACTGCAACAGTCTGGTTTGGGAAGAATGGGGAGCAAACCCACCCCTTCAACATCTGAAAAGGGGTAAGGCATCGCTGCGTCCTTGCACAGTTTCTTTTTTCAATCCACACAAACGGTGTGGAGAAGGTGCTGATGGGAGAAACATTGGACTTTCCTACTTTTGATTCCCAACGTATCCCCATTTTGGCATACGCTGATGATGCCGTATTGCTTTCTAGAACAGGTCTGGGCCTTCAACGCCTTATTACAGCATATGCAGCTTTTATGAACACCTTGGACCTTAAAGTTATTCAGGCAAAGTCTTTCATACTAGTAGCAAGTGGAGGGAAAAAGGAAAAAATCACATACTTCCATATGGACTCTATAAAAATTGAGATGGTAAACTTGTTTCCTTACCTGGGAGTTCTTTTTGATAACAACCTTTCGTGGACACACCTGGTGGAAGGCAGGGTTATGGTTATGGACAGGAGGTTAGCGGCACTAAAATCATTTTATAAGAGGCTAGGCTCCAAACCTCTTGACCCTATAAAAAAGATTTATCACGCTAAAACAGTATCAGCTGTGTCTTATGGGGCATGGGTATGGGGGAGGGTCCCTATTGACACTCTCCAGTCCACAGAAAATAAAATTTTTAAATCATTAGGCTCCCAGCCACAGTCATATTTAAACTATGTTTCCCATATAGAACTGGGTCTCCCATACATCGACTTAATTCGCATGGCCCCACTGTTGCTATGGCTATCAATCTGGCGTCGAGTTACTGTTCCCCTAAATCAAAGGATCATTAGAGATTTATTAAAATTTGAAAACCACACTAAGAGTGGATGGTTAAAATATGTTGAGAGGGAACTTAACGCCTTAGGCCTGGTAAATCTTTTTAAAGATCTCATTTTATGCAAAAAGTTCTCAAAGCAAAGACTGGTTGAGACTTTTAACTTGCGGGCTTAATATGAACGCAGGGAGAGGAACTACGGAGCTCAGATGGTCCGTATGTATCAACTGACCCCCCCATTGGTAGAGGGAGAGTTCTCTTATTTAGCAGAGGTCTCATTCCCAAACCATTTGTTTGTCTTGATGAGGTTCTGGTTGAACCTGATCCCATTGATGCTGGGGTATTCAGCCAGAAGATTCAAGTACTCAGAATTGTCCCTGTGCCCATGCGATCTTAAGTCATGACAAATTGATTTACATTTGGTACTTTTCTGCAGTTTGTATGCCCAGGAGAGAAAGAGATTTACTATCCCAATTTTAAAGAGGCACCACATTTGTTTATGTCAAGTTGCATTGTATTTGTTTTGAATCATTACCCAACCCGTTGGTCTGTCTCGCGGTGGCATTCTGTTTGTGGGCATGCATACAGAAAAGGAAATAGGTGTCTCATGTATGAATATTGGGGATTCTTTTATTGCTTGTGGTTTGTAATGCCTTTGTACCTTGCTTTTATGTATTTTTTATGTGCTTTTATGATCTGATTTAAGAAAGATCGAATAAAGTTTTCTATGATGACCCAGGTCACAGAGGTGAAGAAATGAAGCACTGAGGTATTTAACTCTTAAATAAGTCCTTGTCAACTCAATATTGGAGTGGAGAAGAAAATTATGTTTCTGGGTGCTTTTAAATGGTAGAAAATTTAAATAAATGACAATTTACCTAATGAGTAAGTTAACTCTTTATTTTACTTTTCCCCCCATTTCAAAGTGTCACATTTGCAAACAGCAGGCCTCTAGCTCTCAGTAGCCAGTAGACACTGTGCCAAATTTATAACTAAAAAAATTCAGTCCTCTTTCATTAAATGGGAAAAATTTAAAGTGAAGAAAAATATTTTGATGAAACATTAAGTCTTAATGTTTTTCTCCACTTTCAATTTAGCCAATTATGTCTAAATGTTTTATGAAGCATGTTTCTTCACTTTAAATTCCTCCCATGTAAACAAATGGCTCTCTTTTTCTTTTATACATATGGCATCTGCACTATGAACGTTTTTGCAGAATGTTTTCCGCACTTTAAATTCCTCCCATTAAAAAAAAAAATGGTTATATGTTTGTATTACACATGTAACAGTGCCACATATCACAAAAGGTATTCCAATGCCACAAGTACATACAACATAGGCTCTCAGACACCCACACATTTATCCATACTCACACATGTTCATGATCCCCAAAGACCATATTCTCACTGATACACGTGGCAGTCCTCTCATAGTGACCCTAGTCAAAGTATTTTGTTCAGACCATAGTATCTGGTTTTATGGACCTTAGGCTTAAAGTCAAGGGAGCTTGACGTGAGGGTGTCTGGTAACAATGCACGAGTTGCTTAGCCTTCAGTAGCTCACAATGATATTTAGTGATCAGAAGTAGCTAGCACTACAGAAAAGGTTGGATACCCCTCCTCTAATTTCTTACAGTTTGAAAAACCAAGCTGTTACATTACTTTTCCCATTCCAGAAGCGAAAATGTATAATAGCCAGACAAAGGCATAGTGTGTGGTATGACTGTGTCTTTTACATGGGGCACCTGTCATCAACTCCTAGTGGATAACACAAGATGCTGTGCATCTGAGACAGGTTTGCCGTACATGGGTATGAAAAACACGCTTTGTCCATGAGGGTTAGTAGAACAGGTGAGCATTTGATGAAAAATGACAAGCTGGTATTTGTGGACCAAACTATTATTATTTTTTTTAATGAAAAGGTGGTATTTGGGTGACAGGAATTTCATTAAAAAACATAACACACGGTTGCCTGGTGGAATTCATTATCTACGTACAAGCTGTTTTCTCAAGCTTCTATATCATCCCCCCCTCCCCCTTTGTCATCCGTAGTATATGACTGATAATCTACGTGGAAAGGGCAATATGGAAAGTGACAGAAAGTGGAAGTTAAAATGGAAAAAACATGGTATATATCTTGCACAAATATAAAATTGTATTCCAAGATTGCTTGACCTACTTCTAAATCCTATTGCTTTTTGACTGCTTCAATGCAATTTCTTTAATACATGTTCTTATTGAATAAACCCCCTCTAACAGCCCTGGGGAGGGTCAGACTGATCTGGAATACCATGAAATGAATGAACTTTTTCTTGATTTCCTTATGAAAATACACACAAATTTGATATCTTCTTTTCAACGTATCTAAACAATGTATTGTACTATTCACAATCCTGCCACCTGCAAATTGGCTACCTTAAACAAGTTTCTGTCACATGACGAAGTTCCATTGACTTGTATAAAGAGAAAACTTATATACACTGGTCTAATTTTCTATACATTTTACTTTTCAGCTCCAGCTGATCATTTTCCATCGAGAGCCCTGGTCAGTTGAAATGACAATTGTCTTTGATCTTTTGCTAGGCTGCATGCTATTTTGACGAAACGCTAGTTGAACTTTAGGCTTCCCAATGTGTTGCGTTTTATTTTTAACACTCCATTGCTCCAGACACCTGGCAGTGCTCTTGAAAGCAACTTTCCCAGTAGGGAAGTCTGTATGCATCACCTGCCTACAGGGTCACCCTAAAGGGCAGACGCCAAGCATGTGCTTCCGTGGCGTGATGAAACTTGAGAGGGTGCCCCCCTGCAAAGTGCATGGAGGGGGACCCCCATGCTCCGGACCCAGTCAGGAGCTCTCAAGACAGGGGCATGCCACACATGCACAGTATTGCAGAGGGGCCCTGAAGCTTGCCCCCCCCCCCCCCCCTCACCGTGGGTGCCTTCTGGGCTATAGTTACGCTACTGACGTGCTCCCTTTTTTGGGAACCTGTTTAGATGCACTGTCGATGGACAGCCATGTGCAGAATTGAGAAAGGTTTCGCATCCGCTTACTGCAGATTAACAAAAAATGTAAAGGTATTTCGTCACACCCAATTCCAAACGCTTCTTAACTTTATCTTTCTTTCGAAACTATTTGAATAGTGCCCTATAGATTTCACCATTTGCTTAATGTTTGAAAAGATACATTGGGGGGGGGGGGGGGGGAGTACCCCAACCCCAAACCGTCTTAGGCAGGGCTGGGCTCGTTCAGTTTGCTTGCTTGCTCTGTGCCATCCTGGGTTGATTCAGTATTTTATTTTTCTGGCTATTACCATGATTGCGAGTGGTCCCTGTAGTTATGTGTATTCCCTTCCTGGACCACTTAGATATTTATCTGTGACAATCAGCTGTAGAATACGGTCTGCTCGGTTGGGTGGTTATGAAGCTCCTGTCTATCCTTCGCAAACACTTGGCAGAACCGTTTTTGTTTTTCTTGCATTTAAATGAAAAACCTTTCGATGAATCCCACAAGCTGCTGAGCTTCTTTCATTGACTGCGGTGGCCGCCTCTCTATGGTTGCAGAATGGGGTTCTGGAGTGACCAAGGCATCTCCTTTCCTCTTTATACCTTCCAGTTCGCATTGCAAGCAGTGGCCCTCAACCACAAGACCTGGCACTGCATTAACAGGTTGGGTCCTGTAATAGGCAGTGTTTACATTCTACTGTGGCCAAATAGTCCAATCGATGTTCGGGAGCCTTCCTGATACGCTTCTGAGGATTCCATCACAGACCTTTGATTCATCTAGTGAGGAGTGTGTACACGTTCGTTCCTTGGTAAGGTGATGGAGCCATGGTCATTGACTTGTGGAAGTATGGCGTCTTCCTATCTGCTGCAATGGGACTGGGGGCTTTGCTGAGTGCTGTGACATCTTCTACTGCCAGGCAGAGGGTAAGAGTGAATAGCGTTTGTTGATGATGGGTGCTGTTGGGTACTGTAGTAGCTGGCTCCTGGCTTCCCTGAGTTGTGCCAGATGAATTTTAGGAATTCTGTCTGTTAAATGTTGTCCTTAGATTTAAGAGGACTAAGTGGGAGTTTGCAGCTTTGTCCTTAGGGCCACCAAAATCCAGTTGTGCTCAAGTCTCTTTTAGCGCCAAGACACCTCCGTGTAATCGAGCGCTTTACAAACTGCTTAACACAACAGAACAATGATTTCTGCGGCAAGAAAGAGTTTTCCGTAACCTGCAGGTGTTGTGAGTATGGTCGTACCCAATAGGCTCATCAATGTAGAGTGGCATGTTTTTAAAGAGTTTTGGTGGCCATTAGAGGAGATTGACTGAGTCAATACTAGAGTCGAGGAGTGCGTGAGAAAGCCATCAAGAGAGCACTCTGGGACTGATTCACAGAACTAATCTGAGATGAAATCCTAAACTTACTACTTTTGGTATTCACAGAAGGCATTTAGTAGTAGTAAAGTTAGTATTTTGTCTTAAGTTAGGATTTTGTCTTAATTTTTGGTCTTAAGACAGAATACTAACTTAAGACAAAATTCTAACTTTACTACTACTAAATGCCTTCTGTGAATACCAAAAGTAGTAAGTTTAGGATTTTGTCTCAGATTAGTTCTGTGAATCGGCCCCTCTGTGCCTGTGGGGACAAGGAGCGAGCAACAAGCAGGAGGGAGCGGGAGAGAGCATAAGGGATCTGTCTGAAGCCCATCACCATCCTCATATATGTCCCTAGTTCTGTTTCTCCAATCCTCGATGCTTAATGCAGGCCATGTATTTATTCTATGAAAAGGTCAGATATGTAAAGCCACCCCCCCTCCAAACCTACTAGTCAAGGGTCACTTTATGAATATTTTTTTAAAGATTTTTTAGTTAACTTTTACTCTTATACATTCATGGGTTTTACAGCTTGCTTGATGTCTAGAAAGCTGAATACAAATGTAGGTATTCTCAGGCAGAGGTTTCACGTTTTATATGTTATAGCGGTTATGACACTTCTTTTTTTTAAACTTATCTTTACTGTGTTATCTGACACAAAAATGTGCACATCATGCAGTTTACAGTTCTCCTGATATGCCCACTGGGCTTCCAGCAAGACTATATTTCGACATATGGGATGTACCTGGCTTTACTCACCCAGGCCATGGTTGTGTGCAACATCATGTTATGACACTTACATGCAATCACCCCACAAGTCCACCATTATGTCAGTTTCACGAAATCGACGATTCAAATGTGAGAAAGGAAATTAAAACATAGTAACTCAGTGTAATCCTAGAAGGGCCAAAGAGAGGTACTACGAATGTATTGCTTTTGCTAGGCAAAGAAGAGAAGTAGGTAGCGAAGTCATTTGAGGAGGGTGTGGTTACGCTCTGGATGTAGTTACATCGAAGGGCAAACGGGGTTGGATTTACCTGGAGCTATTAAAGTGGATTGATAACGTTCGATCAGGGATTATTGACAGGGGTCACGATTGGGTAAAACTGACTACAGTTAGTGTGGCTTTATAGTGCATGCCAGGGTTGGTTGTCTACACTCCACAGAAGCAGGGCAGTGTCTTTAAGTAGAGTCTTGAAAGTGGTGACAAGCCTGGCTGTCTCCACATAAGTGCTTTACTTTCGGATTCAGCCCAAGAAACAACCCAACAACGCCACACTGCTGCCAGAGGAGGCGTACCGGTTTTCCAGTGACGGGGTATGCAGCACATAGCTAACAGCAGAGCTAAATTCAGGAAGCGAGCTAGCGCTTTGCATTTTTTAGAGTACTGGAACATAGCTGCCAAGTTTCCAGATTGCTTATGTGTGACATTTCCATGGTTTCAGTACACGTATGAGTGACATTCTACTGCCAAATGTGTGACACCAAGAGTGACACTATTTTGCAAGTAAAACCAAGCAATGAAGTGCATGGAAAGAGATGAATGTCAGAAATAACAACATTTTGATCAATGAGGAAGTCTAAAAAATATTTAGAAACCGCTCAAAAACTCCTGAAATGGAAGAATAACACTTGCTTTTTAAAGAACACTAAATGTCTCCACGTTTTGCATCAGCTTGTCTTATATTGTGTGTAATACAATTTTAAAACAATGTGCAAATTCATAAAGTTTCAGTTGCAGGATGGGACCACGTAGCACTACAAAACAAAGTCACTATATCCCAATGCACCAAGCAGGAGTCAATTCTGTTTCTTGCTGGTTTCACACAAACTCTCTGCAGTGATTGCATTAACCAATTGAGATAACACATGAGAGTCCTGCCTTTGTGTGATCCTTGGCAGCCCTATTGAATTGATCTGCTCCTTGCATTATTGATAGACCTCTTCTTTTTACGCCAGTAAGGCCCCACTGACCCACTACCTCATGTTTATTTTTCAGGTGGGGCAGATAGGATCTTTCTGTTGCTCGGTCCATGTGTGATCCTCAGCAGCGCTGTGGAGCCTAATGCACACCATACTTTATACATAGTCTACTCTTTGGTACCCCCAGTGAAACCACCAGAGTGCCCGCTCTGAGCCACAAAGACTACTGGCCTATTTGTTCCACAGGTAGAGCACACTGTATAATCCTACTACTCTGCACAGGTTATTTCCACCCAAGTCACCACTACCAACCCCCCCAACATACACCTTTCCTAAAATTACCCATCCTATAGGTGCTAGGTAACAATTTATTATCACCAGTAAACGCTTATAAAGTATTAAGTATTGTAATTATAATTGCATTTATATAGTGCCTTACGACCCCTGACGAGGCGTCAAAGCGCTTTTTCGGCGAGTAGCACGTTACTCCGGCACCCATAGAGGATTAGTGTTGAATTAGTATAGTGAAACATGCAAGTAAATTTTAAGTGGCGGATAGGTTAGTCAGTTCTAGGTTAGTCAGTTATTTAGATTCGGAAAGATATCAGAATCTATAGTATAGTGCACATTGACAGAGTGGGGATGGGGGTGGGGGTGTGCAGGGACAGGTTTTAACCCGTTCCTTACTCATTGGCGAGGTACAGTAGCCAGGACAGGGGGCACAGCAATCCCTGTCCTACACCAAGAAGTGCAGATTCCCCATTGCAGTGAAATTTTGCTTTGAAAATGTTGTCCATTTGAATCCACTAGAGAACACAGCGGTCTAAGGATTATAGTGCATGTACATAAATAAAAGCTGGGCTAGTGTTAATGTGAGACCCATAGCCAAACATGCCAATTTAGCCAACAGCATGCTGGAACGTGTAGTTTCTAGCATAAGTTTGAGTCTATAAATTTGTACGTGTATGCGGGCAATTAGGTTTAAAAAAAGCAAAGCACTCGTAAAGGCAGAGGCGCATCCTCCGCTAAGGCAGAGGAGAGTCGCCCCACTGCTCTGTGAGCAGGTCAAAAAGGAAAAAATAAAATGACAATAACTCTTTGTTATTGTCATTTTATTTTTCCATGGCTCAGCTGGTTAGGGGCAGGGCGGGGCTGGGCTGTGACAGGAGCAGGAGAGGAGTGGTGAGCAATCTCTTAAGTGCGCATGATGGTTTGGCTGGCCGTCTTGGGCCGGCCAAACAGCCATGTGAACTTTGCATGTTATCCACCAAGTTGTATTGTACAGCCTGGGTGGAGAAAATGCACATCCTCCCAGTCCCTCTCCAGACCAGGAGTAGTCTGGGAGCCTGGGTGCTTCCTGTTCCTGCTTCTGGAATCCTGAAAGTGGGTGAAGAGAATCAAGAGGCGGCAGATAGCAGGCAGATAAATGATTTTTAAATTTTAGTTGATCCCCCCTTCTGCGAGCTGCCCCCTCTCACCACCGCTGAGTAGCAGCTGCTACTGCGTAAAAGTCTTACACATTCGTTTATAGAGGTGTAGATAGGTGCAGGTACAGTGGAACAGTGAAGTCAGGTTTGAGAGCCCCCTGTATCCCAGGTATGTCTCTCTTTTATTACCAAACCTGGGGGCGGGAAGGCCCATTTCCCTTGCTTGCATTTGGGTCCTTAGCACCCTTGCTGTGCCGCTGGGTGGGTTTGCCTGTGCATTGCATGTAATAGACTTCCTATTGCATAACCGTTTTTTTAAAGAATGTGGGCAAAGCTAACACAAGAGAAAGAAGGGTTGGTTAAATCTTGAAAATGTCGTGAAAGCAGGCCCCCACTGCAGTTCTGTCAGCCCCTTCAAAGGCTCAGAATTAGGTCACATTCCCACAGCTGACCTTGACTCATTAAACCCATCTTATCACAGGAAGCAAGTCGAAGGTTTCCTAGAGAGTAGACTGCCTTTGAAATGCCTTGCAGAACCGCTGATATCTTGGCGGTTTGATGCACCCAGTGGAAATAACGGGCAGAAGTAACCTTTCAGACTGGCTGGGCCAAGTTGAAAAAGATATTTAAATCCGTAACTTGAACTTACACCTGCGACTGCCATGATTTAAAAACTGAAAGTTCACACTTTGTATTAGGAAACTGTACTTTACAGTTGTCCATCCACTCATGTACTATTACAGCAGCATAGCATAATGTGGGAGTAAATCTGCTAATCCCCCAAAGCTAGTCAGGGAGCTCTGTATGCGTGACAAATGCATTTTAATGCAGTGACGCAGACACTAGCATTAAAATGCGTTAGTTTAACCTCTGACGCGTGGTACCTGGTAGTGCTGAGTGTGAAATGTTCCTCTGTGTATTGTTTTTACTTGCCTTATTATCTGGAGCCTTGAACAATTTCTGCACACTTGTGGATGAAACATGTCATAGAACTAAATACATTAAGGATGAACTTCTGTGCCTTATTGCCTGTCATTGTGAGCTATACTGGCCCGCTCCAGCGTTTTCGGCTGGGACCTTTACCTAAGGAGTAGGTCTTTAATGGCCGGTATTGCCCGCTATGGTGGGCTATAAGGCTATATTAGAGCATTGGCCCAGCAACGCACCGCCTGTAATGTGAGGGAGAAGGGCCCCTGAGGTCACTCTACAATTTAAGTATTTTAATCCAGTGACAGCTCGAGCTGTGCACTGTGCGCATGCGCGCTGCTCGTCTCCCATGCTGCCACTGAATGCAAATGAGGACTAAGAAAACATATATCCGGATGTTGGCCTTTCATAACAAGAAATGATCACCACAAGATAATTCCCAGCTGGGCCTTTTTTTTAACCTTAAAGTGGTCAGCAGTGAAGATGGTACTTAATAATTGGAAGGACACACAAAAAATTTCATATAAGGGATGGATGAACTGGGTTTTTCACCTTAGGGGTGCAGACAATATTGTGCTACAGAACTCTCCATGGAAACCATGGTCTAGACCTCTATGGAATTCCTTGGACATTTACTTCAATACACTTCAGTTCAATACACACAAACCCCCGTGAATAATCAGGCTGAGTTTGTTTCCCCTGTAATATTATTTATGCAATATTTTATGGTTTGTTCAGGATTTTTTGTGCTTATAGTGAATTTCCCAATAGATGTATAATAATGCTATTAGTCCCTTAATACAGGTTTCCTCTTGTTGTTTATTATCTATTTTTCTTCTCATTCTTTCTTTTTTTTTCTTTCTCTTCTTTTGCTTTTTTAAGGGCTTTTTTCTTTCTCTCTTTCTTTCTATCTTTGGTATATTCAGGTTTTGGAACTCTGTTGATACATCACAAATTTTATGCGGTAAGTTCACAAATTTGACACGAATATCTCGCACATCTATTATGCCAATGTTGTCATTTGTGGTTATTTCGGTTTATTGTGAAAATTCAATAAAAATAAATAAAAAATAAAAAAAGTGGGTGGAATAAAAACGGTATGCAATTTCCTTGCTTCTTTCTGTTGAGGCCACCAGTAGGGTTGCCATATTACCAAGAAAATATGCCAGCTGTTTGTTGTAGTTTAAAGAGTCTGTAATGGCCCAGACATGATACTAAATAGGACTTTAAAAAACAGGTAATTATTCATTTGAAAATGTACTCTTCTGCCTTTGTTTACTTTAATAATTAGCCAGGGTTCATTAACACAGCCCTACAACACATTTAAAAGTACTTTCTGTTTATATTTTCCGTTTGAAGTATGTACAGAACATATAAAGCAAAAGTACCTCGTTTTCTAAACAAACAGTTACAGGTTGGTTAGTCTGGAACACTCACTGCAGAGGGCCTTTACCAGTGATTACAGATTTCTGCAACTTCATTGTCTTCAATGTAGCTTTCAAGATTCCAGTGCTCTAATATAGCTGTATAGCCCGCCGCAGCAGGCTATACTGGCCATTAAAACCCGCTACAGAGATAAAGGCCTGAGCTGAAGGCGAGGGCCTTTAACAAGGAAGCTGGCTTTTAATAGCTGGTATTGCCCGCTATGGCGGGCTATAAGACTGTTCGAACATTTCGCCCCATCAGGGCATAATGTTCTAATTAGTAAAACAAAAGCCTCACAGAGCCCGAGGGGGTTGAAATCCCCACGGGCTCCATGAGGCCTTTGTTCACAGCTGTTGCTGTGAAATACCAATATTGGAGTGATGGAGCTCCGAGCTTTTACCGGCCATTAGAAGCCCAGAGCTACTCCATGGTCTTCAATGCAGAGCTCAACGTTTCAATGTTCTTATATGTATTTTTATATGAATACCTTTTGGCATATCAAGGGAACTCAATTTGTCCTATTGGTTTTCATATGAAGTGTGTCTAACAATGCAGAATTAAATTATATTACAATCTGAAATGTTCTTGTTTTCATGAAGCCCGTATCCACACTCCCATTGCTAATGTGAGAACATCAACTTATGAATGCATGCCTGCTGCAATAGGAGGCAAATAGTCCAGATTGCAGAATGGATCTAATGGCTGTTTTCAGGGTCCATTTTTATGTTAATACAGTCCCTCAGGCGTGCAAGAAGTTTTTGCAAGGCCTGGGTTAAACTAGATTTGGGTCCCCACCAGTGGTGTAACGAAAATTGAGGGGGCCCGCTGCAAGTTACGTCGAGACTCTATCAGGAGCTCTCTGGCCGAAGTGCTGTGCTGAGGGGGCCTCCTGGAGCGTGGGGGCCCCCTGCACCACGGGAGCTGCGGGGGTCTGTGTTACGCCCCTGGGCCCCACTTCTTCCATTTATGCCAAGTGACAAGCACCTGATTTAATGGGTATCAAAATATCCTCAGGTAAAAAAGAGAACAGATATTCCTAGTTTTTGTGCAGAACCTGGCACCACCTAATGACTTTTTCATGTTATCTGCCTCATCATTCATAATAACAAAAATATGCTTTATAAATCTATAAATAGATTGTTTAGCAGAACTGCAGGGTCCTGTAAAAGTGGTGGGGCCTTGAGCATTATGCCTTGTAATGGCCCTACAATCCCATGTCTCACACTTTCACCCTGGAATCCAGTAATGGGACTTGGACTGGATTTCATGCTTCATTCTTGCTTTGCATTTGGCAAATCTTTCACCAGTTCAGTGAGTGTCGGTCTCTCTTCCAATATACGTTGCATCAGCAGGAGCTTGTTCTGCTGTACACAGTGACAAATTGATTCCAATCCTATAAATCTATTTATGCACCGTCTGTGCCATCTTTGCTCTTAGGATAATATAGGAGAGCACCAGTGAGCTATTCGGAAGAGGATATCTGAAGGGGCTGTCATGAAAATGGCAGATATTAATTCAGTTTACCTGCATAATAGTTGCAGCGGATTCCTTCAGATAACACAAAAAGGTTAGACTGAGACAGAGGCATTGCTATCATTGTGACCATTACCATAAAATATAATTAAGTATTTGCTGTTTTGCCTTCTCAAGCAAGTAGGTGAATATGCAACATGTAAATATTTCAATATTTTTAAGGCCCAACACTGTTCAGTGGCCATCACCTGAGGCGCATCTAAGCGATTGTGAAAAGTTATCTAGACACTGAAATGCTCTGGTTGAACATTGCTTCTGCAATTCCAACTAAGAAAAGCTAGGCTTAGGACTCTCAAAGAAAACTGTATCAAACAGAATTTCACTAAGTACATAGGAACATCAACCCACCACATTTCATGAGATCGAACTATAGTTAGAAAATCCTAGCTCTTTTTAATCTTGCGCACCTCCATAGAAATCCTCTGAATTTCCCTACATACCTGAATTGGTGCGCCAGTTCTCGCAGAGGCCAATGGCTACTCACTGGACCCCTTCTTCGCCTTTCATCCTTGAGACCCGTCTAAGAGAGCACCCTCCTGATTTCGGTTGCTTGGCAGCGATATGCATATAAACTCTAGAAAGAACGATTAGAGAACTGATTAATTTTGTTAGCTATTAGCACGGGGTACATTTACAAGCTGCAAAATGGATACATTGCTATCTTACTGAAAACTGAAAGCATAAATCTGGATGCAATGAAACTAAATACCCTGTTGCCTGCTACACTGGAATTAAGTGGCTACTTGTAATGGTGGCATTAGTCTCTAAAATCTGGCATTGTACTTTTATCATGATGCTGTGTTTATAGCAGCGGCAGCTCCTCCGTTAAGGTGGAGGAGCGTCGCCCCACTGCTTCAACTGCAAGTTGAATACAAAAAATAAAATAATAAAGGTTCCGTTATTTTCATTTGTTTTTGTATTCAGCTTGCAGTTGGAGACAGGCAGGCAATACTGGGCTCCCCACGTCACAGGGGGAGGAGTGGAGGCAGCACCTTACGTGCACATGAACCAAGTCACAAGAAAACAGGGAAAAAGAGGTTAAAAAACAAGAAAAGGGGGCAGGGTAGAAACACCCGAGGCCTGCTCAGGGGGTCCCACAAGGACCCCGGGGCCAAAAAAAGCATTAAAAAAAAGGCTGAATTTGCAAAATTATATCGCGGGGGCCCGCGGGGGACCTCCCAGCCCCGGAGACCGCCACATCCCCAGGGCTATGCAAATTGTATGCGGGATGGCACGTGGCCCCCCCACAGCCACCTCCCTGGGGCACACAGACACAAATTTGAGGGGGAGGCTTCACGGACCCCCAAAGCCCCGGGGACTGCCACCTCCCCAGGGCTTTCTTCAATTATATGCAGGGGCCAGCGGGCCCCCCGAGCCCCGGGTACCACCACTTCCCCGGGGTTGTGCAAATGATGGGAGGGGGGCCACACTGCCACCCTCCAGGAGCCCTTAATGTCCCTGGGGACCGCCAACCCCCAGGGCTGGCTTCCGCAATGTCCCGGGGCGCCCAGCCCTAGCAGAGTTTGCTAGGGCGGGAGCCATGCTCCCGCCCTGCCATAGCGAACTCTGCTTTGGAAAACCTGCTCTCGCTTCAAGGAAGCAAAGCAGGATTGCTTTTGAGCAAAGGGAGCTGCATGTTAGCAGCTCCCCATGCTCATAAGCAATGCCGGCTCCCGCAGGAGGTGGGGAGCCGGGGGGACCGTGGAGGCATTGGGACTCCCCCCACGGTCCCAATCACTGAGGCCAGGCCCCGGGAATGGGGTCCCCGGGGCCAAAAGTGGCCCGGGAGGGGGCCACGCGGTCCCCCTCCCCTCTAATAAAAATAATGAAAAAAAAAAAAAAAAAAGAAAAGGCTAGCCCCGGGGATGGGGTCCCATGGGCCGAAATTGGCCTCGGGAGGGGGGACACGAGGCCCCCTTCCCGTTTAAAAAAAATCTTTACAGAAACACACATTCACTGGATGATGTCATCAGTGATGTCATTTGAGATGTCATCAGTGATGTCATGAGTGAAGTCACTGACCATGTCATAAGTGATGTAATATGTGACGTTATCAGCAGTGCATTGCGGGGGCGCGAGTTATAGTTAGCTCTACTAACTAGAACGGACGAATTTCTCTGGTTTTGTACGAGTAAAATGTCCAACTAACTATAACGTCCCTGAAACCTGTGGTTTTTTTCAGATAAATTTCTAAGGTTTTTTAAATACTAATTTCTAACTACAACGTCCCTCAAACCTATGGTTTTTTCTGTGAATTTCATAGGTTTTTTAAATGCTAATTTCGAACTATAACGTCCCTGAAACCTATGTTTTTTTCAGTGAATATATATATATATATATATATATGTAAAATAGTTACAGGGACATTCTAGTTATGCTCAGATTTCACTCATACAAAAGCCATTTAAATTCAGCAGTTATAGTTAACTGAGCTAACCAGCTAACAAAAACCTACGCCCTCGCAATGCACTGCTTAGGACCTCACATATTACATCGCTCATGACAATGTTCGGGGATTTTGAGTTAGAATAGTATTTTTGTCACCACCTGAATTAGTACAATTTCCCCACATTTTGTGGACTGAAGTTACAATATTGAATCTAAGTCCTCCAATTCATGCACTTTCTACAATGTTGGGGTTTTGGAGTAAGACTAGTATATTTCTCAACTCCTGTATTAATTCACATTTCACAATATTAATTAGACTTGAGTTAGAATAGTAAATCTAACCCCTCCAAACTATGCACTTTCTTCATTGTTCAGGGTTTGGATTAAGAACAGAGTTTTTGCCCCCCCCCCTCCCAACACATATACATTTCCTAATGTTTGTTGGACTGGAGATAGAAAAGTCATTCTAACTCCTTATAACCCTTCTGACTTTCTTCAGTATACGGATTTTCAAAGTTAAAAGGGCATAAGAACCACTTCCTATATATATATACACATGTAACCAAATAGGTGTTGGACTGGAGTTAGGACAGTAAAACTAAGGCCTCACAAATATGCTATATCCAACATTTGGGGATTTAGGCCTTGAATTATATATTTTCTCCTCCAGCGATACGCTTTACCCAATGTTTGATGAACTAGAGTTGGAATAATAAATATAATGGCCCTAATTCACAAACTATACTTTGCAGTATGTTTTGTGGTACTACAAAACCTACAAAATGCATGTTTTACCTATACTTATAAGTGCGGTATTCTCCACCCTGACTGCAGAGTCTCCGCACATATATGTATAGGTTTTAGCATTAAATGTGGGACGGACACAGGGGAGTGGGTGGGAACAGGGCAGATTTAGGGACTGATTAGAACTTGGCGAACAGGTTACTCCGTCACAACAGTGACGGACATCCTGTCTGTCGAAATATAAATCCCATGATATACTATAGAATTTATATTTTGGCGGACGCAATATGTCACATAGTTATGACTGAGTAACCCAAGATCTAAATCAGGCCCTTAGTCTATATGATATGGGATTAGGAAAAAGTAAAGGGGGTTAAGGGGCAGGTAAGGGTTTAGGGAGTAGCATCACCCCCACACACAAAATTAAGGCTGTTGCTTCACCCTGGGGGTAGAGACATTGAACTTACACTTTGTAGTAACTTTACACTCATAATTTGTGAATAGCGAAAGTAGTAAGCCTAATTTAAAGTGTAAACATGTGCAAAAGTGTAACGTACCTTTCTGAATCAGGCCCAAATTGCACACTTTCTTCAATGATTAGGGCTTTGGATTTAGAATAGTATATTCTCTCCCTCCACCAAATTAATCTCCCCAATGTTAGAGTGCTAATTTTTAACCCACCTGTCTATTTAATTATTCTATTAAAAAAAGATTGTTGTTATATTATAAAATGAGTTCAGTTTTCAATTCAATTTGAATTTTATTAAAAAATGAAGGATAATAATTATAACATCTTTTAAGTTGTAAACAAAAAGTTACACATTGTGCAAAACAAATAGTACAGTTATTTAATTTTAAAAATCTTAATTACTTCTACTTACAAATTTGTACTTATAAATTTATTATAAAAGCATTCAAGTTTTTTCCAAAGTGTAAATTTATAAGGGATACATCACTAGGCCGGTTCCAAAGTTAAAAAACAAATAAAACTGCTAATTCACATTAAATTTGATGGCAAGAGACAGAAAAAAAATAATACATATTTCAAAGCGCGGAACATTTAAAAAAATAAAACTTTTATATGCAAGTTTTTAAAAAAAAGATTTTTTTAATATATATTGCATAAACAAACTATGCCATTTAACGTTGCTTAACATCATTTTACATTAAATAGTTTTGTACATATTTTCAAACATTGAATTATTGAATACAGTACAAAGAATTATTTTTGTTTTTTGTTTTTTCATTTCATTCCACAGCAGACATCAATGACAACATCAGCAGGTTCTTGGTTAGCTGGATCAAGTAAGTAAACTTAAATTTTACTTCTATTTGATTGAAGTAGGTGGGTTTGATGCAGTCTAAATTAATTTGAGCGTAATGCGCTATAGTAAAGTAATTGGTTAACTTTTAACACTAGATTTGGTCGAAGTTGAAAAAACCCTGGCCAAGATGAAAAGTGGCTCCCCCGGTGACCCTGCTCCCATGAGGTTCCTGAAATCAGTCGCCTCGGTGATCGTCTCTCCAGTCTTGGAGCTGATTAATGCTTCACTGTCCCAAGGCTCCGTTCCTCCTAGTTGGAAGGGGGCGGTAGTCAAAGCCCTTCTCAAAAAACCACAATTGGACCCCGCCGATTTGGCCAACTACAGACCAATTTCGCTCCTTCCGGGCATCAGCAAAATCGCTGAAAAACTAGTTAACGTCCAGCTGTCCCAGTTTCTGGAATCTAACAATCTGCTCCGACGTTCCCAAACGGGGTTTCGCCCTGGCCAAGGCACGGACACTGCCCTCCTCGCTGTCATCGAGGAGGCAAGGTGCATTTTGGATTCGGGGGGATCAGTGGCAGTGATCCTCCTGGACCTTAGTGCAGCCTTTGACACAGTGATCCACCGTGTCTTGCTCCACCGGCTGGCCAGGGCAGGACTTGGGGGCACCGCGCTGGCCTGGATAAAGTCTTTTCTGTCGGACCGCTCGTTCCAGGTCTGGGATGGCAACTCCCGCTCTGACTCTCTTCCTCTTACAAGTGGGGTTCCCCAGGGCTCCTCACTTAGTCCTACTCTCTTTAATGCATATATGGCCCCTTTGGAGGACGTAGTCACCCCCTTCGGCATCAAGACTGTGAGCTATGCGGACGACACACAATTGGTCGTCTCTCTCTCTCATCTTGAGCAATGCCCAGATAATCTTCTGCACTGCCTCCAGAAAATTCATCTCTGGATGTGCGAGTCCTCACTCAAACTTAATGGGTCCAAAACAGAAGTTATGCTGATGGGGAAGAAGTGGTCAGCAATTCCACCATCTGTCTGGCCCGATATTATGGGTGAGGTTCCCGCCCCTAAGAAAAAAATCAAGAGTCTTGGGGTTTGGCTCGAACCGGACCTCTCCATGAAGACCCAGGCGACTAAAACAGCGGGAACCTGCTTCGGACTCATGCGGTCAGTCCGCAAGATCCTTCCTCTGCTCCCCCTTCAATCCAGGAAACTCCTGGTTCAAGGACTGGTCCTGGCACGATTGGACTACAGCAATGCTGTCTATTTAGGAGCCCCTGAAGCCACTCTGGGCAAGCTACAACGAGCCCAAAACGCGGCGGCCCGGATGCTGATGGGTCTCCCCTCCAGAACCTCTGCCAGACCTGCGCTCAAGGCTCTGCATTGGTTACCAGTCCGAGAAAGGATCGAGTTCAAGGCAATGTGCATCGCCCACAAGCTCCTCAATGGGCAAGGTCCATTGATCCTGGGAGATATGGTAACCCCTTACAAAGCACCGAGATCTTTACGCTCGGACAATGAGGGACTTGCGACTGTCCCCAGGTTTAGGAAGGTGCGTACTGGAGGCCGGCGCTTCTCCGTTAAGGCGGCCACCCGCTGGAACTCGCTCCCCCGCAGTCTGCGGTTGGAACCTTGCTACCTGCGTTTTCGCAAGCAATTTAAAACTTTACTTTTCCCAAAATAAGTCCTCTCTCCCCTCTTGACTAATTCAAGCTCTTACAGCGCGGGGATGCCTTCGGGTCACCAGGCGCTTTACAAATCTTTAAATAAATAAATAAATGAATAAAAATAATAAATAAGATTAGCATGAGATCTTGTGTTTTAATGTATGGAAATTACTATTTGGTAGGTAATGTATATACTGGGGTTACTCTTCAAGGTGGGGGTATACAGAAAATGTATATGTTGGTAAGATTACGATTGTTTTAGGGTTGGAATATATAATGTTTTGATTTTTGTAGGTACAGGAGAGGTTTCCTGAAGATCATCCCTTGGAGATGCATCACATCTTTCAGGAAAATGAGTTGAAACTTTGTATTTCCAACAATATTTTTCATTTTCCAGTTTACAGTGATTTTTTTTAACTGATTTGCCCGTTTTTGGGGAGTATAGATGGATGTGATAAGCAACATACAATATTTTTGGGCTTTTTTTGGACATATTTCTTTTTTGCACATTGGGGGTAATATCCTATGGATTATCTGCTGTGGAGTATTTTCTCTATCTGGGTCTTCTACAGCTAGGGGACTTTGAGCACTGTTATTTTTTATTTTCATTTGAGTGTTAGCTTGTTCTGATTTCCTTTTTTTTTTTAAATGTCTTCACGGCAATAATTAATTTTGTTATTTTTTAAAAGGTTTAATGTTTTCATATACATGTAACAAAGGCTTGTATAATGAATTACATAATATATAAGATATTTATTTTTATTTAATTGAACATCTACTGTTGATCATCGTGAATGTAACTTTTGTAATTGTTTATTATATGCACTAGTTATATATGGCTTCCATGAAGTGTATGTAATACTTTTAGCATATTTTTCATTGTAAAGTTGTGTTTGTGCATTTGTAATTACTTTATGTGGCTTTGTTGATGCATATTGGACATGTAGTTTTATTTTAAAAATGTAAACAAGGGTGTGTTTAAGAATTGGAAAGGAAGGTAAAAACTGTACTGGGTAAATTACTTAAAGTGAAATCATACAAATATAATCATTCTGTTTGTAGCAGTAGTAGTATTGTACTTTGGCTTGGTTGGTTAGTTTATTGTTGATGTTTGTGGACCAGTTTAGATGAAGGTATGGGCTATTGACTCCAAGTAGGCTGCCCTTTGATGCTTTCAAATCGCTGTACTTTGGTAGTTATTATATCCTGCATGTGTTTAGCTAGTTTGGATGCTTTGGGTGTTTAAACTAGGGACTACTTTTCTCTAAGATCCTGATAGCTAAGAAGTTCTTTTTTTAAATTTCAATAAATTGGTGAGGGGCAGGGTGGTTTCTCCCCAGGTCCCCAAAAAAGACTTGTGATACCCTTCAGTAGCATCATTTGTTTTGGCTTCTTTGTACACTTACCCAGAAGCTCTGCCTTGGGATGTGGAACCTAGATTGGCACCTGTGACCTTGGTGGTGAAGGTGACCAGGTGTAATTGTACTTACTTCATTGGAAGAGATGAAAGATAGAGCAACTGATTTTTTTAAACTTAAAATCAAATTTGCTGTTTGGGAGTTTTCCACCCTTAGGCCATTAATGAGTTGGCCGGTAATTGGATTAATATAAATCATAACCAATAGGATCAGACTCTGTTGCATCCAAATTTAATGAGTGTGATTATCACCACCCAATGACGAGTTTTTCCCAATAATGTTATGTTATGTTAAATCCTTTTATAGCGCGCAATAGCTACTCCAAAGAGTGTCCCAGTGCGGAGCCAAGAGTAGTATCTGACTTAGTAGCCAGCAATTACGGGAACAAATTAGTTTTTAATAGTTTCTTAAATACTAACAGGTTTTGAGTATTACGCAAAAAGAATGGAAGGGCATTCCAAGCCTGAGAGGCCTTGACAGCAAGAGAGCAGCCACCCAGTTTGTGATGGGAAAAGCGAGCCACCCTCGCCAACAAAAGGGCAGAAGACCGCAGTTGTCTGAGCGGGACATAAAAAGAGAACCGTTTCTGTAAATAGGTGGGCCCGTGATCGTAAAGTGCATGGTGTGCAATTACCAGCGATTTAAATTTGACCCTCTCCGCCACGGGCAACCAGTGCAGGGTGAGGAGATGAGCACGCACACTACTCCTCCAAGCAATTCCCAAAAGCAGTCTGATGGCTGCGTTCTGGATCACCTGAAGTCTATTCATAGAATAACCAGGGATGCCAATATACAGGGCATTAGCGTAATCCAAGCGAGACAGAACCAATGCCCGAATAACCGTCTATTTGGCAGACCTAGGGAGGAGAGGGAGAAAACTCCTGAGTGTTTTAAGGAGGCCAAAACAGCAGCCTGAAATCTTTTTCACCTGAACAGAAAAAGAGAGGTTATCCTCAAACCAAACACCTACATTTTTAGCAGATTTCCCATTAGAAGAAGGAAAGGGAAATCCAGGAGGCCAAATCATATTTCTGAAATCAGGGGGAAAGTTGCCATAGAGAAGGATCTCAGATTTGTCTTTGTTACACTTGAGTTGTGCCCTAGCAAGCCACCCAAACACCGAAGACAAACACTTCTGCACAGGCAGTACTGAGTCTGCATCCTTACCCCACGTAAAGAGGAGCTGGGTGTCGTCAGCATATGCTATCACCTTAGCCCCCAACTCCTCAGCCAAAAAGACCAGAGGAGTAACATAGATATTAAAAAGAAGGGGGATAAGGGAAGACCCCTGAGGGACACCCGTAGTAACCACCTGCGAGGTAGAGGCAGCCTGTGGCAGCCAAACCTGTTGGGCCCGCCCTTCCAGGAAGGACCTCAACCAGCCCAAGGCCAAACCAGAGACACCAATCTCCGTGAGACGGGTGAGCAGCTTGGAGTGCGGGACCGTGTCGAATGCAGCCGACAGATCGAGCATAACAAAAGCTGCTCTACCACCGGCATCTAAACAGTCACGGATGGCTTCAGAGATCTCAACCAGCGCTGTCTCCGTGCTGTAAGAGGTGCGAAATACAGACTGCGCCGGATGCAAAGCGTCGGATTTGTCAACAAACTCAGTAAGTTGTCTGGTGACCACCTTCTCACAGACTTTGGCTAGGCTGGGGAGGAGGGAAATAGGGCGATAGTTCCCTGGAATCAGAGGGTCGAGAGTAGGCTTCTTCAAGAGGGGAAACATTTTGGCCTGTTTCCACTCCAACGGAACCCGGGCCTCACCAAGGGAGGCTTTGATAATAGCATTAACCTCAGGGTTAATAGTCTCCGCTACTGCTGCCAGCAATCTCGCCGCACAGGGATCCATGGGAGAGCCGGACTTCAAACCCTTGAGGATCTTCAGAGAACTGACCAGATCCACAGGGGCAAAAGCTGACAGCACGTGTTTTAAAACACCCTGCGGTGGAGCAGTGGGCCTCGAGGCAAGGGGAGGACCAGGGCAAGAAGTGAGGGTCTCCTGAATCAAGCGTATTTTATCTAAGAAAAAATTAGATAAAGTATAATGAGTAATAACATGAGAGTTTAGGCTCTTACCGCTCCAAAATCCCTATCTGGCACGCATTTTTCCTCATATAAATCTTGGAAAGATTGACTTGCTAGAATGTATTAAGGGAATACTATGTTAATCATAAGACTAATCACTCCAATATTTTAAGTAACAGTAGTTATGCACATTTGAGAATATAACGGCCAACTAATAATGAGGGCCTTAGAGTTTGTTTTAGTGCATGTTGCTAAATAGCTTGATTGAAATAAAAGATGTATATTTATTGGTTGGTGTATTACTGACAGATATTCATGGTGATTGGAGACTTAGGACCTCATTGCGGGTTTCACTTTCGACCGCTGCATTATGATGCAGGTGGTCGAAACTGAAACCGGCCGGTCATTCAAGGAGCCCGTCAGCCAGTCCGAAACGGCACGTAATTCCAATGGACATCGTTTCCGCCACTGGGATTACAATGCTCGGTTTCCGACAGGTTTTCCATGCCAGGCTTTCCGACATGGAAAGCCTATCGGAAAGAGAGTTTGGGCGGCCCCTGGCAGGGCCCCCTTCTCCTTGCGACCTCCGGTTGGGGACCAAGGGGGCACCTATGGTGCCCCCCTGTTAATCCCTGCACCGGGTGGCAGGCACCTTAAGGTGCCTGCCATGTGGTGCAGGGATTAACAGAATCTCCCGTTTCTCTATGGAAGCCGGTTTATGGCCGCAGCACAGGCTCCCATTGAGAAATGGGAGTATGTAACTACACCATGTGTGGACGCATTGTGATTGCTGTGTCGGGACCGCTGACCGAAGGTCGGTCGGTCCCGAGAACACGATGGTGTCCGTTGGAAGCAACTCCGACCGACATCGTAATCAAGCCCTTATTTGTTTGGCAGAAAGGCATAGTCTAGGAGAATATTGTTAAAAATATATAGAACGCCTACATCAAAAGTATTTTACACAGTGTACTCATAAATTCAATGGACCAGGGTAGAGCAACTAATAAAAGCCCGAATCAGGATTTATGCTATTTTCAGTTATCTTATTTATTTGACTTTTTCTTCTTAGTTAATTTCTTCGCTTTTCAGGATTCTTTATGCTTTTACATCTTGTGGTTCCAGGTAGTGGAAAAACAAAAGCCAACACATTTTTTGCCCATTCCTTGTTTTGCATGCCTAGGGCTTTTTTCAAGGCTTACTAACATGGCAATAAGAAGTAGTTAACAGGGCAGTCATGACAGTAAGGAAGCACTATGATGAGTATGCGGTGCAAGATTCTAAAGTGAATGTGGTGTCATGGGCAGTATGGAGCAGTGGTGTACCAGAGAGGGTGTCCGGAATCCGGTAGAAATCTCGGAAGTTGATCTAGTGGCGGCCAGCATGATACATCTTCTAAGTAGTCTGGAATATGGCCTCAAGAATATAGTTGTTGAGAAATTGGCCATGTATTATGTAGATTTGGCAAAAGGGGCGGCTGCATTGAAACGCCCCATCTATTATCCAAATTTAGTATTAGATTAGTTTGTTACTTTGAGTGCAGAAAACGATTATTCTCTTTTTACAGCTATTTTTGTCATAGTGGATGGACTGTTGCTTACTGTGGGTGAAAGGAAGGGGGTTTCTCGGTTTCTTCAAAGGTTTAGGGTGGTGGTGTGACATGTCTTTATGACATTTTTCATTTTTTTTTTTTTGGGAGGGTCTGTACTGGTGGCATTTGGCCACGTAGGTCACCTGGGATTTGGAGGGGAGGACATAGGCTTTTATTATTGTGCCAGCAGATGCTGTTGAAGTTGATGCAACAGATTTTAGTCATGGACTACACTTCTTATTTCGATTTCTGCCATTAAAGATAGTGGTTGTGCTCAATGACATTTTGTATGGCTTCATTAATGGTTCTAGTACACCTGTAGCAGCCAATGGAGTAGCGTTTTCTACACTTGGGCCTGATTACGATGGTGGTGAGACCGCCACCATCAGGCCGTCGGTGGCAGGCCCACCACCATCCAGCCCATTGGACCCGACCGGCGCATTAGGATGCAGGCGGTCCGATCTAGGCTGGTGGGGGAAAGACCGCTGTATCCGACAGGATCCTGTCAATGCGGCGGTTGGAATCCTATTCCCTACAATGGAGTGGTGCCTGCTCAGGCACTGCCGTAAGGCTTAGGATGTCACTATCCGCAGGCCCTTTTATGGCGGTTAACCCTACATGAAATGGCAGGCAGAAAGTGACTTTGGGGTCCCCCTAGCAGGGACCCCTTCCTCCTTGGCCCTCTGCTGTGGGCCTAGCCCCTAAACATCCCTGCACAATGTGCCAGGCACCGCATGGTACCTACCACATAGTACAGGGATGTTTGAAATGTGTATATTTTATACTGCGGCGTGTGCTGCAGCCCGCAGCACATGCCGCAATGCAAAGTATACATAGTGCGACCACCGAGAAGGCGGTCGCATCCTAATGCGGGCAGCGGACAGCCGAGATCTAGTCGGACTAAAGTCCGACCGGCATCGTAATCAGACCTTTTTTTATGTATTTGTTCATTTGTAATGTTTTGTGTCGGGTAGATGTATGCCATACAAGTCAGCATCGGTACCCATTTTTGGAATGTACTATATGTTGGTTCGGAAGACATTGTGGAATCTGTAAATGGTATACGTTTAAATAAAATAGATTTATTTGTATAGGTTTGCATAATTGTGGAGATATCACCATTATTTTTTATTTATAATGAAATTTAAAATGTATGCCTATTAACTGTTTTTCTTCTTTGGTTGTGCAATTTAAAATTTTCAGCAAAACTTCGTAAACGCCTTGTGTTGAAGAATATGCAGTTAGAAATATTTTCAAAAGAGGTATAGCTAGTGTGAATATAATAAGGGAAATGTTTAAAGTATAAATAATTTAACTTTTATGTGTGAGCAGCAGTTATTAGAGCCAATCTAATTTCGGATGTTAAGGAAATAAATATGCACATACTTCATGCTGACTTGTAGTTGTTTCTGTTGTGCACGGTAAGGTTTTTCTCTTTATTAAGGCAGGCTTTGTACCAACTCTGTATGTTTATGGCATCTACTACTTATACCCTTTCATAATTAATTGTGGTTTTCTATTTACTAACTGTTGTGATTTGAAATGGGATTGATTCAATGATTATTTTTTATTTTTGTTCCTATGTTTCATTAGATAGTCTTACCTTTTTTAATAGGCGGTTAAAGTTGCCTCTTTTATGTGTTATATAAATCTTACTTTTATTTGGGTTATACATTTATTTGTGTGGTGTATTTTATGGAATATGTTTTAACTTACGTTTTTTTCAAGATATTTATGATATATACACCTGCACAAACACACAGTTTAGGAAGAAAATTCCTGTACCGCTTGAAGAGCATTAGTGCCATTGGATGAAGACCAGGATACCACCCACTGACTATTTGGAGCATCCGGCATACGGGTGGGAGGTACCCAAACTTTGGCTCTCTGGGTCAGATTTGTGGCACTGCACGGTCTACGTTTGGAGCAGGTAGCGGGAAGAAATGTACTTGGACACACGGATCTACTATAAAAACCAAATCGGAGGAGTGCATAGTGGCATCTGGAAAATGGGAACATAGGAAAAAATACCTTTATATCCTAATATGATAATTGAGTAACTATTGCAGCAGCAAGGACCACAAAAAGAAAGGCAGCAGCTGACAAACTATTTTTACCACAGGAACTAGACCTAGAATTACATATCACTCCCTACCCAGAAACTCCAGCAAGGAAACAACAAGGGGATAACCTTGACAAACTGTGTAAAAAAGAGCTAACCAAATGGTGGGAGGCAACCTCTTTCTAAGTACATCAACTTTGGAAGGATACTGAGGGGATTGAGAACATTAACTGTCCAACATATCAGGACCCTGATCCAGCAATGCTGGATGAGTGGGCATTGAACGCTCATGGATGCTCATTAGTATTTTTTTCCATATACTGAATAAATATGCATGTAGAGAGCTGTCTTTTGAACTTTTGAGACTTATGGGTAAAAAGAGACTTTGATGAAGCCATGAAGAAATTGAATTTGAAATTAGAAAAAATGGAAGAAGTAATAATGACAAAAAAAACGAGAAAGGTTATTTGTGATTATAACGATTACCAAAGTGGCTGACCTTTGGCAAAAAAATTTGTTCCAAGAAGACAACATTTGATGGGAAATCAAAGTATAATAGAATCAATCACAGGAAGTGAATCCAGTGAACATGAGCAACATTGAAACTAGGGGGACAAGCGATGCCACGGATAGTGATGTATTAATTGATTCAGACTCAACAGCGAAAAGGAACACATTTCTAAGGGAATTTCGGCTCCTCACAAAGGGGGTAAGGGAACAACAATCAAATCATGGAAAACTAGGAAGAAGAGGATGAGGAGAAAAAAGATCCCGCAACAAGGAATAAGCAGAATAGAAGAAAATGCAGCCCTTGTGGGAATGAAAACAAGAGGCCAAACATCGGAGAAGTAATGGAGTAGCGAACAAATGTGGTGAATCTATGTGATTTTAATCTTACTCCTGCCCAGATTGAAATACAGGCATCTTATCTTTTTGTCCCACCGCTGAGTTGAACTATAGACAAATCCACATAGGCCTGGTTAATTTTACCAGAAAACGTAAGTTGAAAAAATAGTACAATATGAAAGGAAAGAACACTGCTAAACAAAACAAGACACGGTTAGGCTAGTAGGTACAAATTTAAGCATAGGTGATGTTGATCTTTTACACACATTATGTGACCTTGATGAAAATATTGTGCCAGATGATGGTGTTATACTGAATCTTTCTGACATGAGCCATCCCATTGACCTGAGTTGTCCCAGTGGCTTTAGGCCTAAGTTGTTGTTTTTTTTAGCCTTGCATGCTCTACAATGCTATTGATGTATTTTGAAAAAGTATGATTAATGATTTAAAAAACTCAGGGCCTAATTACGAGTTTGGTGGCCCTGCAGTGGGGCACCACGCCAGCTGCTGCACTGCCAAACCCGTAGGCATTCAGAGTTGAATCTGGTGTGGGTGGTCCTGAGGCGGCGGTGCCTTTCAAAGGCTCATATGTGAGCATTAGAAAGGTAGCACATTGTGAGCGCTAAAGTATGTTGCTGCACGGCATGGACTGTGCACTCCATGCCGTGCAGGAACATGGGGTACATTCAAACAGGGGGGCACACCATATGCCCCCCTGCATGCACACCCAGGCCCAGAGGCAACAGGTGGCCCTCCAGGGCCCCCTTAGTTTTCTCACTGCCACCCTTTTCATGGTGGGCTCACCACCATGAAAAGGGGCACAGTGAATAAACTTGTAATATGCTTGGCGGTGCCGCATCAGCATATAACAGCCTCACACTGCTGCGCCACAGGGATCCCCGGCAGTTGCAACAGTCCTGTGGCAGTCCCACCGCCGTAGATGTAATTATGATGACATTCCAGCCCTTTCTACTTCTTCTTCATAAGGACACAAGAAATCCACCCAGGAGGCCTATTGGTTCATCTATAGGTTCTTTATTGGAAAATATTTCATGTTGCGTTTGTTTTGCTCCACCATTCTTTTCACAAAACGTATCCTCCTATGTAAAAGGCAAAGAGTGGCTTCCTTAGACTCATAGATGATATCAATCAAACAAACATTTGTAGAGAGCATTACTCACCCGCGAGGGTCTCAAGGCGCTAAGGGGGGGGGGAGGGGGGCTGCTACTGCTCGAACAGCCAGGTCTTGAGAAGTCTTTTGAAGGTCAGCAGTTCCTGGGTCTGGGGCAGGTGGATGGGGAGGGTGTTCCATGTCTTGGTGGCGAGGTGGGAGAAGGATCTGCCGCCGGTGGTCGTTCGGTGGGATGCATGGAACGGTGGCGAGGGCGAGGTCATCGGAGCGAAGCTGGCAGTTGGGGGTGTAGAGGGTGAGTCGTTTGTTGAGGTATGCTGGTCCGGCGTAGTGGAGTGCTTTGTGGGCGTGGGTGAGGAGCTTGAAGGTGATCCTCTTGTTGACGGGGAGCCAGTGCAGGTCCCTCAGGTAGGCAGTGATGTGGCTGTGGTGGGGGATGTCGAGGATGAGGCGTGCGGAGGCGTTCTGTATGTGTTGGAGTCTTTTCTGGAGTTTGGCCGTGATTCCAGCGTAGAGGGCGTTGCCATAGTCCAGCCTACTGGTGACGAGGGCCTGGATGACCGTTCTTCTGGCTTCAGTGGGGATCCATTTGTAGATCTTGGAAAGCATGCAGAGGGTGTTGAAGCAGGAGGTGGAGATGGCGTTGACTTGCCGGGTCATTGACAGTGCTGAGTCCAAGATGAACCCCAGGTTGCGTGCATGGTTGGGGGGTGTCGGCGCAGCTCCCAGCGAGGCTGGCCACCAGGAGTCGTCACAGGCGGAGGGGGTAGGGCCGAGGATGAGGACCTCCGTCTTGTCAGAGTTGAGTTTCAGGTGACTGTTCTTCATCCATTCAGCGACGGCCTTCATTCCTTCGTGGAAGTTGGTTTTGGCAGTGGCGGGGTCTTTGGTGAGGGAGAGGATCAGCTGGGTGTCGTCAACGTATGAGACAATGTTTAGGTTGTGTGATCGGACGATGTTGGCGAGTGGTGTCATGTAGATGTTCAAAAGGGTCGGGCTGAGGAATGAACCTTGGGGTATGCCGCAGGTGATCTTGGTGGCTTTGGATCGGAATGGAGGGAGGCAGACTCTTTGGGTTCTATCGGTGAGGAAGGAGGTGATCCAGTCCAGGGCTTTGTCGCGGATTCCTGCGTTGTGGAGGCGTGTTCGTCGTGTGCGGTGGCAGACCGTGTCAAAGGCGGCTGACAGGTCCAGGAGGATGAGGGCTGCGGTTTCTCCGTTGTCTAGCAGGGTCCTGATGTCATCGGTGGCGGCGATGAGAGCAGTTTCGGTGTTGTGGTTGCTGCGGAACCCGGACTGGGACGGGTCCAGGATGCTGTTCTCCTCGAGGAAGCTGGTCAGTTGTTTGTTGACGGCCTTCTCGATGACCTTCGCCGGGAAAGGGAACAGGGAGATTGGTCGGAAGTTCTCGAGGTCCTTGGGATCCGCCTTGGGTTTCTTGAGTAAGGCGTTGATCTCGGTGTGCTTCCAGCTCTCCGGGAAGGTTGCTGTCTTGAAGGAGATGTTGATGGCTTTCCGGATATGGGGTGTGATGGTGGTGCTGGCTTTGTTGAAGATGTGGTGTGGGCATGGGTCTGACGGGGATCCGGAGTGGACTGTGTTCATGATCTTGATGGTGTTGTTGTCGTTGATGTTGGTCCAGGAGAGCAGGCGGTTGGTGTGGGTGGTGGTCGTGGGGGCGGAGTTCTCAGTGGTTGACGGGGTGGTCATGGCGGTCAAGCTGTCGTGGATGTCTGCGATCTTGCAGTGGAAGAAGGTGGCCAGCGAGTCGCACAGGTCTTGCGAAGGCGGGATGTCGTTGGTGTTGGAGCTGGGGTTGAAGAGTTCCTTCACGATGTTGAAGAGCTCTTTGCTGTTGTGTGCGTTATTGTCTAGGCGGTCTTTGAAGGAGGCCCTTTTGGCGGATCTGATGAGGTGATGGTGTCTGTGGGTGGCGTTCTTGTAGGCTGCGTAGCTTTCCGGTGTTCGATCACGGAGCCAGTTTTTCCTCTAGTTTTCGGCAGGTTTGCTTGGAGGCCTGGAGGTCTTCAGTGAACCAGCTGGCTTTCTTTCTGGTGTTAAAATAAGAAACTTTGTAAAGTTTGCATTCAAGATTATATCCATTGGTTTAAAACAGACTACCAGAGCTTGTCTACATGATCGTACTCTTCGCTTATTAAAATAATTTTTTTAATACATCCTTCTTTCTTCCTACATTGCTGTACATATACAAATCAAATGAATAATGTTTTCTTCCCATTGGTTGCATAGTCTGCAGGGATCGACTTAGATGGTCGCAACCATAGCAATGCATTTACCAATCCTAGAAGATGGCCAAATCTCGCTTTAATAAATATATTTTTTATTTGCGCAGTCCAGGGTGTTTCTAGATAGGGCTGGACTTTAAAGATCTTGTACTCATTCACAATCATCCATGCGTGTGCTCGTATAGTAAATTACTCTTTATCTTTCAGGATGGACAGACGTTTTATTATTCTGTTAATCATCTTTTTAAGAGATGTTGGTGTTGTTGTCATTTCCCAAATCTCATGTGGCAATAGCTCTTTCAGTGCGGTTTGCAGATATTTCCAAAATTGTCAGCTTTGGTTTAGCTGTATTTCTTGCCAGAGTAAGCAACTCATTGGATTAGAAGTATTCGTTTTTATTTGTTTCCATACTTTAATATATTGACCCATCCTGGCAATTTGCTGATTGCATACTGTAAATTCTAATCTAATTAGTGCAGGTGATGCATTAACAGGTAGCCGAAACAAATACTTGAAAATGTTGGTAATAACATTATTCAAGAGTACGGAGTCCTTCCTATTCCGACATGCACTACAGTCTCACTTCACTAAAGATTCCACCCCCCCCACAATACACACCCCTCGAGGATAGATTACTCGACAGATACCTGCCAGAGAAGGCAATCTCTCTCATGTATAAGAAGCTGATAAACAACACCGTAAATCCCCTCCAGGGCATCAGGGCAAGGTGGGAAGGGGATGGCCTTGAACTGGATGATGAGGAATGGCAGGAGGCGCTCGCCTCTTCACGGGAGGTAGCAATTTCGGCTAGACTACGACTCGTTCAGCTCAAAATATTGCATAGGGTGTATATCACTGGACCCTGCCTGGTTCGCATGGGGAGGGCACTGGGAGGGGAGTGCAGAAGACAGTGTGGTAATGAGGGCACATTTATGCATACCCTATGGGAATGTGATCTCATTCAGGTGTATTGGCGTCGAATACATACTGTCCTTAGTGAGGTATTGGATTTGGACATAAGCCCCGAGGCGAAAAGGTGCCTTTTGAATGTTTGGGAACCCACGGACTTGGGCAGAATGGGTAGGATCTGGGTCACTCTAGGCTTCATTTTTTTATTTTTTTTTTTTAAAACCTTTATTAACCGCAGTTGCGTCAACTTACAATGTACATTCACTAACCAGAGCGTCGAATCAGCAAGACAAAGACACACATGTCCAGATGGTGAGACACAGCCATTTAGCCGGCAACCCGGAGGTCCGGCGGCGGTAAACAGTTGAACATTTGCATAGGAATCAGGTGTGTACATTGTGTGAAAGTGGGTCTATGGTGCTTTTCTGTGTTTTGTCGTGTCGCATCTGAAGCGCATTGCCTGCAATAGAGGATGGCGCTGTGTTCCAGCCCACATTGCGGCGCCGTCGATTAACACCTAGGCCCGTAGGGGGAATCGCGCAAGGCACCAGGTTTACCCCCAAATGCCAAGGTCTCTGGGCAACGGAGCCCTGGTGTCCTACTCTTGGCGTAGGCTGGAGCGCGACGAGGAGGTTGCAGTATAGCTCACAAAGACATACATGTCAGCGTGTATATCCGGCGAGCCCAGTGTGCAGCTTCGCAGTTCAGCTCTATACGCGCGATACGTGGCGCGCTATCGTCCCCCCAGCGGTGTGCTCCCCAAGCCCCCGAGCGCCTGTGTAAGCCTGGTATGCAACGCTGTGCGCTTCGAGTGGATCATTCCGCGTTTTCCGGGCATAACCGCCGCCTGCACGTAGTGCGCGCCATTGCTGCCTCATCAGTGCTACACAGGGCGCGCTAGGTAGGGCAGCGCCTCGGGGGCGTCGGATAACACTTCCAGCAACTGCTCTCTGTGGTGGGACAGGGGTTCGGTCAGGGAGCGTAACCAACAACTAAACTGCTCCCCGTGTGTGTAGTGCGATTGGAGGGATCAGGACTAGGGTCATAAACTCGGGTGAGGTCCAGGGTAAGGGGGGAGGGGGGAGGTGGAGATCATTCTGCGTTAGAGTAGGAGGAGACAGCAGCTGTCAAGTGGGGCACAGCTGGGCCACATGAGAGGTGCGCCGAGCAGCAGGCCGGGGGGAGGGGGGGAGGGGGGGACAGGAGGCTGTCAAAAGGGCCAAGAGCCCGCTGTGTCTGCGTCCGCAGTCCTAGGTTACCCCCTCGTACGAGTGAGGTGTTCCTCTGTGCCTAGGAGGGAGCTCCTGAGTAGGGCGGAGTGGTCATATCTTCCCGTTTGTGCCTGTATCCCGGTACCGCGCGCGCCGCCTCAGACTGCGGCCCGCGCGCGCGCCATAGACGCACCGCAGGCAATGCCTGGCAGCAGCCTCCTGCAGGGCAAAAGCGAGAGGCGCTAGGGGGGCAAGCAAGCAGAGGGGGCCGGGAGCCATCTCTGTCATGGTCTCAGGGATGTCGCCATCCAGCTAGCAGGGCAGCGATCGCCTCCAAAGGCTCAGGTTATCCCTCGGTCCCGGCAGGCCACCTGAAAGGCTGCGAGGAGGTCATCCCAAAGCTGGGCGATGGGGAACTTCCGGAGCCCTGCAGTTTCCTCACGGAGAAGCACCGCACTCTCCGCCTGCGCCCAGTTAACGAAGGAGGCCCTCCAATGTCTGATGTGCGGGGGGACCGCTGCCTTCCAATGTTTGGTGAGCAGGCGTTTGGCCGTTATGAGACCCATGTCCCAAAAGCGCGCCTGCGCTTTATTTGCTTTTGTGCGCTTGTATAAGCCTAATATGCATGCATCCCACGTGCGTGGTAGTCGTCCATCTGCACCGCGCTCAATTAGTGACAGCACGTCGTTCCAGTATGCCTGTACACCAGGGCAGTGCCATAGCATATGTAAGAGGTCCGCTCCCGGTAGCGAGCACCGCTGGCAAAGTGCGTCCGCCCGCAAGAAATATCTGTTAATCTTTTCAGGTGTGAGATACGCACGCTGCAGGATGTAGTATTGTATAAGTTTAAAGCGGGGGTTGCGTGGAATGTTGGTCGGGCTGGCCAGTATCATCGCCCATTCCTTGTCTGTCCAGTCTCTGCCCCTGTCCGCCGCCCAGCGCTCCCTCAGTGCCAAAGTGGATGGTTGCGAATGTGCCAATAGTGCCTGTGCTAGCCAATGTATGACATGCGCGCCATTGCCCATAACGTGCAGATATTGGATGAAGGTATGCGTCGGCGGCTCCACCGCCATGTCACCCCAGGAAGCCGCGAGCGTTTGCATGAGGGAGGCATGCAGGAGGAACTGCCCCGCCGGGAGCGCCGTGTCTTCAGCCAGGGCGGCGAACGTAAGCAAGTCGCCATCTACATACAGATCGCTTAGCGTGTCTACTCCTGCCTGTTCCCATCCAGCCAAGTGGGCCTCCGTGAGCGGTCCCGTCGGGCCGGGCATGCCCAATAGTGGCAAACCCGGGGCGTACGGTTTGGTCGCGCGCGTGAGGCGAAGGCACCGCAGGAAACATCTGCGCGCCACTGCCAGGTAGACCTGGGAGGGGCAGGGCATGCGGGTCATCGGGTGAAACAGTGTATTGATTTGTGTCCGCGTCCAGGCAGCCGCATGCGAGGCAGTGTCCTCTAGCTGCTTGCCGCACAGCCATCCCGCCACCCATTGCATCTGCGCCGCGAGGTAGTACAGCTCCATATTGGGGACCGCCAAGCCCCCGGAGTCCGTGGGCATGTATAATTTGGCCAACGCTACGCGCGGTCTCCCTTTGTTCCAGATGAGGCCGCGCAGCAGCGCCTCCAGGTCGCGGAACAGCTTGGCGGGAACATACAAGGGCAGGTTTGCAAAATAGTACAATAGACGGGGCAGCACTATCATCTTGGTCTGTGCCACCCGGCTAGGCACATTAAGGGGTAGGGTGTTCCAGTAGCCAACCTGTGCTCGAACAGATGCGATCGCTCTGAGGAGGTTCCCGTCCAAAACGTCTGCCGGGGTTCTATAGATTCTAATCCCCAAGTAGCGGAAGGTGGTGGGATGCCACTGCAACCTGTCCCCTCCCAGCCGGACGTCGCATTCAGGCGTCGTTGGACCAAAGGGATAAGCTCCCGACTTGGCCCAGTTAACCCTCAGGCCTGACATCACCTCAAAGGTGCGGAAGACGTCAGTGAGGGAGGCGGGGATGGCAGTTATGTCCCTGACGTACAGCAGCAGGTCGTCTGCATATAGAGATACCGCGTGCAGGCCATCCGCCAATGGAATTCCCCATTCCAGTCCGTGCGTCCTGAGAGTCGCAGCCAGGGGGTCCATGGCCAGCGAGAACAGCAGCGGCGACAGCGGGCAGCCCTGGCGGGTGCCTCTGCGGACCCGGATGGCATCAGAGAGGAGGCGGCCCGTACGGACTCGGACAGTCGGTCTGCCATAAAGTAGGTCAATCATGGCGTTGTATCCCCCCCCCAGCCGGTATTTCTCTGCAACCGCCCTCAGGTACGGCCATTCGACGGAGTCGAAGGCTTTCTCCAAGTCCAGTATCAGACATCCCGCCCTTGGCCACTGTTGCGTGGCGTATTCCTGTATCCGAAAGAGGCGGCGGATGTTGTAGGAAGTGTGGCGTGTGGGGACGAATCCATTTTGGTCCCGGTGCACCAGAGCGGGTACATGAGGGGTCAGCCTCCTAGCCAACACAGAGGCTAGGATTTTATAGTCTGTGTTTAGCAGGGCCAACGGGCGGTAAGAGCCTACTCGCGTGCTGTCCTTGCCTGGTTTAAGGATAGAGACCAATGTGGCCTCATTCAACGTTGGGGGCAAAGCAGCTCCCTCCGCCGCCGCTGCGTACATTCGCAGTAACTTCGGGACGAGGATGTCCGAGCCAGCCTTGTAAAATTCAGCCGGCAGCCCGTCCGGGCCCGGGGTTTTTCCATTGGATAGCTGAAAGATGGCCCCTCTGAGCTCGTCTGCCTCCAGCGGGGCGCCAAGTTCGTCTTGCTGCGCAATAGTCAATTGCGGTATTGGCGGGGGGAGAGATAGTCGGTTATATCAGAGGGACTGTGAGGCGAGAGCGATACAATGCGTTATAGTGGGCAGTGAAAGCGTCATGGATGCCAGTTTGCGTGTACATTAGTTCCCCCCCCTCTCCCTGTATAGCCGTCACCGGGGTGGAGCGGGCGTCCCGCGAGATCAGCCACGCTAAAAGTTTGCCCGGTCTGTCGCCGAGATGATGCGTTCTCGCCGAGTGCGCAGCGTAGTTGACATTGCGAAGTCGCTCCAAAAGGCGCGCGTGCTCCGTGTGGGCTTCATGTAGTGGGCCCCCGTCCCCATCCACAGCCTCCCCCTCTCGTGCAAGCAAGTCCGATTCCAGCCTAGTTAGGTCTCTCTCCAGCTGGTGTCTCACCTGACCCTGGGCATGTAGGCAGTGTCCTCGTATCACTACCGTGAAGGCGTCCCACTCCACCCTTGGATCAGTTGCCGTACCGGCGTTGTCCTCAAAATATTGCGCGGCGCGCTCGAGCAGGGCAGCACGGAAAGCCGCATCTAGTAACAGCGCTGGCTGTAGGCGCCATGTAGGTACAGGGGGGTGTGGGCGGGCCCAGGCTATGGACATGAAGTGTGGGTTGTGGTCCGAGTGCGTACGGCCCATGTACTGCGTGTCTGTCACATGGGGCAGGAGGTCAGCAAACGCCATGAAGCGGTCTAGGCGGACGTGCAAATCGTGGGCGCCAGAGTAATAGGAGTATGTCCGCGCCCATGGATTGCGCTGCCGCCAAACATCATGCAAATCCCATTGTGTGGCCCATTCCAACAGCGCTTTCGTGGCTCCCCTGGTAGGGGCATTAGCTGGGGGCGGGGAGGAACGATCCAGCGTGATGTCTAAGGTGCAGTTATAGTCACCCCCTATGATCCATGAAGTTGCATGCCAAGTCGCCATGGTCGCTGATAGCCGCGCCAGGAAGCCGCCCTGATCAACATTTGGGGAGTAGAGGGATATCAGTGTAATAAATTGGCCATCTAGCCTGCCCTGCGCAGCTGTATATCTGCCCTCACTATCCACTACAGTGTCAATGGCTTCCCACGGGGTCCCTGGGCGGACCCATATCAGTGTTCTGCGAGCGAATGAGGAGTATTCCGTAGCATACAGTTGCCCTCGCCATCTACAATGGAGCGCCCGCACCTCAGTTCCGCTCAAATGGGTTTCTTGGAGCAGCGCTATGTTGATTTTATGCCGCTTTAGGTACGAATAGATATGATAAAGCCTAGCCGGTGTGTGCATCCCCCTGACATTCCAGGTGCATATTTGTATGTTAGCCATAGCGGTCATGTGCGCGCGCATCTCCCCCATTCCCCCAGGGCGCAGCCCCCACCTCAAGGGTCCCCCAGGTCCAGCAGCCCACTCCCATCGTGCAGCTAAATTGAGTAATGTGTGCGCAGTGTCTTGATCTCCAGCAGGGTAGGGGGAGAGGGAAGAAAGGGAACATAGAAAGCCTGAACATGGCAACAACGAAGTCTAGAATACCAAAAGGTCGGCTTCACAACAGGTCGCCGTCCAAACACTCGAGTGAGCTTATGAACTATACAGTCTTAGGGGGTTCGTGTGGTTTATCTCTTAACAGTAACCAAAACAGTGCAGTCTTGGAAGCGCCCTGCATTCTTCCCGGGTGGTGTGTGCAAGTCGCTGCTGGCCGGCAGGCGTCTAGTGTCTGTTGTTCAAGGCCGTAGCAGCTGTACGCCCAGTTGTCAGGCCAGTGTGGGTAGGGGTGCCAGGGTGGGGCATGGGCATGTCCCCCCCCGAATGGTGTCTGTGGCAGCAAGCCCGTGATGCAGCACCAAGAGACACTTCTACATGTCTGTAAAGTGGGTGTACGAACCACGTGTTCATAAGCGGAGAATGTACTTACAGTGTCCAGCTCCGTGGGCGAGTCCCTCAGAGTTTCAACGGTGTGGGCGCAGGGGGCCTCAGGTAGGTCTAGCTGTGCAAGGGGCAGCCAAACAGGAACTCAGGTAGGCCAATGTCACGTATCAAGCGGCAGTTCACCACCGGGCCCCCTCAGCCGAAAAGGTCCGCTGTTTGTGGTGTGACCTCCGGGGGTCCCCCAGAGTCCTGCGTGTCCGGGACGCCATAGATCGCCTCATCATCCGTTGAGGGCACCGTCGGGCTAGCGTCCGGCCGGACCGACGACGCCGGGGAGTTGCTGATTTCCGCCACCCTGCGCAAGGCATCCCGCTGTTCCTGCTGGACGAGGTCCACCGGTGGGGAGTGGCCCGTCGCCCCCCGGGCCGGCGGCGGCATGGGCGACCTGCGGCGGTGCCGTCGTCTTGATCCTCTCACCCTCTCCGCTGCGGCAGCTCCCAGCGCCCGCCGCGGCGCGTCCGGCATCCCGCCATCAAGCCAGGCCTCCGCTTCCTCGGGACTCGCGAAGAAGTGCGTTTTGTCACGTGCCACCACTCTTAGTTTGGCTGGGAAGAGTAGCGAGTACTTGAGGGCCGCTTCGCGCAATCTTCGTTTTATCGCCAGGAAAGAGTGTCTCTGCCTCTGTACTCGCGCCGTGTAGTCCGGGAAGAACATCACCGTTGCGTTGTCAATGGTGATTTCCCCTAAGGTCCTGGCTTCTCGCAGTATGGCATCGCGGTCTCTATAGTTGAGTACCCGGAGGAGAAACGGTCTAGGGTTAGAGCCCGGGGGGAGCGGTCTCGTGGGCACGCGGTGGGCTCTCTCCACCACAAAGTGCGGGGAAAGTGCATTGTCCGGTAGCAGGTCTCGCAGCCAGTCCTCAACCCTGCGGACAGGATTCGCCCCTTCCCATCTCTCCGGGATGCCCACCAGGCGAATGTTGTTTCTTCTTGCCCGGCCCTCCGCATCTTCAGCCCTTCCCTCTAGTGGTTCCACCCTATTCAGGAGGTCTTGCATCTTTGTTTCCGTCCGTTTCGTCGCTGGCTCGATATCCGCCATAGTGTCTTCCAGCGTTTTGGTGCGTGTTTGCAATTTTTTATGGTCGGCTCGGAGGTGAGTTAAGTCGATTGCCACGCTGTCAATTTGGGTCTCCAGGGAGGCGCGCGTCTGCTGTAGGGACTCCTCCATCCTCTCCATGGCTGCCAGGACGCTATCCAGTTTCGCCGCTACGTGGTCGGCATCCATCGTGGGTGCTGCTTTCTCGTGCCTTCCCCTCTCCGCTGCAACTCCCGGTCCGGAGCGCGTTCGCGCCCCTCTAGGCATGGAGCCGGTGGCGTGCGCAAGGTGTTCCCCCCGTCGCAGAGGAGCAGGGGTCCGTTCCGCGCAGCGAAGCGGCAACCGCGCCGTCAATGCCTTCGTCGTGGATCCTATCCCACTCCAAGGGAGAGGAGTGGCGCACTTCCCCACCGCAGCGCAGCGCCAGGCTCCGCCGCCTCAGTCAGCCAGGCCACGTGTTACGCGTCGCAGTCGCCGTGAGTCCAGGGGTCCCAACCAACGATGGGTCCAGTCGCAGCCGGTACGGCGCTCGACGGCTCCCTCCAAGATGTGTGTCGCTCCTGCGTCCCTTTTCCCACGTCGCGTTCGCGGTCGCCCTCCGCAACAGCCAGGGGCGCAGGGATCGTGCCACGTGTGTGTCCAGAAGGCCCAGTCCAGCGCTCCGATAGTGGCCTCAGGGTCCACGGGTGGCGGCAACATGTGCCGGTGCGCCGTTCAGCAGCGCAGCCTCCATCCAGAGCAAGTCCACCCCTTGCGGCTAAAGTCCTGCAGGAATCCCGGAGAGGGAAAGGCGCCCCAATGCAGCCGCAGCCAGGCCAGAGCGCGGGGGGGGAAGGCAAAGCCCGTGCGCGCCTTCGCAGGCCCGGAGACCTCCGCTGCCGCTTGCCAAAGTCCTTCTCAGCCCAATAGGAGTACGATGGCTGTCTCCGACGCGTGGCAGCGACCAGGCACCGCACCCCTCCGGGTCCGCCCGGCCGCCTCCAGGGCCCCAGGCACTCGACTCACCCCGAATCCGGGTGCCGCCAGCAGCGTTTTCGCGTGTCCTCAGTGGTGTCCCCAGCTCGCCGCCACCTTCCGTTGGTTCTGCAGGAGGGAGGGGGGGTCTCAAGGTGTCCCCAACTGTGGCGTCTGCCTCTCCAGGGCACCCCCACCGTGGTCGCGGGCCGCCACTCGGCGCCGCAATAGCTCCCCCGCAGGCCGCAGAGTTAGGCCCAAGGGATCAGGCAACGCCGCGGGTTCGCGTAGTCGCGGTCCGCGGCCACGCGTCCAGCAGGGCGGCCTCAGTCCCACCTGTCGGGTGCTCTACCCGGGCACGTCTGCTTCCATCGCGTGTTAAGCCACGCCCCCCGTCACTCTAGGCTTCATGGTGGCAAAAAGAAACATCTCTCAGCTGTGGGGAGCTACAAACCCGCCAACCGTAGCAGAATGGAAGAAACACATGGACTGGTGCATGTTCCGTGAGAAAACACTGTACTTTGCTAGGGGCTGCCCGAAGAAATGGTCACTGATATGGGGGGCATGGAACACATACCGGGGGGAGATCTGTAGCCCACCGCGCAACTCCCCTACTGAAGACCTGTCCTCGCCATAAAGGTAGTGTTTCAGGAACTGGTGCAGCTCAGTTCAACCCAAATTATGATTATTACTGTGATTGTTTGTTGATTTCCTCTCATGTGCACTATTTCAATTTGCTACATGCTACCATTCTGACATGTGTTGTTTAATAAAAAGATTTGAAAAAAAAAAAAAGAGTACTGAGTCTTTACCACAAAGTGCTTCGCTACCGTAGGTGAGACAGGGCAGCAATTTAGCTTTTATTACTTTTAATAGTGGAAAATAGGTAGGCCCGCCTAAAGAATTAGCAAGAGTAGATAACATCAAGAGATAGGACTTACCTAACATATTGCCTGTCACCAAGAAGAGTGAAACTGTAAGAGTTGTGGACTGTGCACTCCATGCCGTGCAGGAACATGGGGTACATTCAAACAGGGGGGCACACCATATGCCCCCCTGCATGCACACCCAGGCCCAGAGGCAACAGGGGGCCCTCCAGGGCCCCCTTAGTTTTCTCACTGCCACCCTTTTCATGGTGGGCTCACCACCATGAAAAGGGGCACAGTGAATAAACTTGTAATATGCTTGGCGGTGCCGCATCAGCATACAACAGCCTCACACTGCTGCGCCACAGGGATCCCCGGCAGTTGCAACAGTCCTGTGGCAGTCCCACCGCCGTAGATGTAATTATGATGAAATTCCAGCCCTTTCTACTTCTTCTTCATAAGGACACAAGAAATCCACCCAGGAGGCCTATTGGTTCATCTATAGGTTCTTTATTGGAAAATATTTCATGTTGCGTTTGTTTTGCTCCACCATTCTTTTCACAAAACGTATCCTCCTATGTAAAAGGCAAAGAGTGGCTTCCTTAGACTCATAGATGATATCAATCAAACAAACATTTGTAGAGAGCATTACTCACCCGCGAGGGTCTCAAGGCGCTAAGGGAGGGGGGAGGGGGGCTGCTACTGCTCGAACAGCCAGGTCTTGAGAAGTCTTTTGAAGGTCAGCAGTTCCTGGGTCTGGGGCAGGTGGATGGGGAGGGTGTTCCATGTCTTGGTGGCGAGGTGGGAGAAGGATCTGCCGCCGGTGGTCGTTCGGTGGGATGCATGGAACGGTAGCGAGGGCGAGGTCATCGGAGCGAAGCTGGCAGTTGGGGGTGTAGAGGGTGAGTCGTTTGTTGAGGTATGCTGGTCCGGCGTAGTGGAGTGCTTTGTGGGCGTGGGTGATGAGCTTGAAGGTGATCCTCTTGTTGACGGGGAGCCAGTGCAGGTCCCTCAGGTAGGCAGTGATGTGGCTGTGGCGGGGGATGTCGAGGATGAGGCGTGCGGAGGCGTTCTGTATGTGTTGGAGTCTTTTCTGGAGTTTGGCCGTGATTCCAGCGTAGAGGGCGTTGCCATAGTCCAGCCTACTGGTGACGAGGGCCTGGATGACCGTTCTTCTGGCTTCAGTGGGGATCCATTTGTAGATCTTGGAAAGCATGCAGAGGGTGTTGAAGCAGGAGGTGGAGATGGTGTTGACTTGCCGGGTCATTGACAGTGCTGAGTCCAAGATGAACCCCAGGTTGCGTGCATGGTCGGGGGGTGTCGGCGCAGCTCCCAGCGAGGCTGGCCACCAGGAGTCGTCACAGGCGGAGAGGGTAGGGCCGAGGATGAGGACCTCCGTCTTGTCAGAGTTGAGTTTCAGGCGACTGTTCTTCATCCATTCAGCGACGGCCTTCATTCCTTCGTGGAAGTTGGTTTTGGCAGTGGCGGGGTCTTTGGTGAGGGAGAGGATCAGCTGGGTGTCGTCAACGTATGAGACAATGTTTAGGTTGTGTGATCGGACGATGTTGGCGAGTGGTGTCATGTAGATGTTCAAAAGGGTCGGGCTGAGGAATGAACCTTGGGGTATGCCGCAGGTGATCTTGGTGGCTTTGGATCGGAATGGAGGGAGGCAGACTCTTTGGGTTCTATCGGTGAGGAAGGAGGTGATCCAGTCCAGGGCTTTGTCGCGGATTCCTGCGTTGTGGAGGCGTGTTCGTCGTGTGCGGTGGCAGACCGTGTCAAAGGCGGCTGACAGGTCCAGGAGGATGAGGGCTGCGGTTTCTCCGTTGTCTAGCAGGGTCCTGATGTCATCGGTGGCGGCGATGAGAGCAGTTTCGGTGTTGTGGTTGCTGCGGAACCCGGACTGGGACGGGTCCAGGATGCTGTTCTCCTCGAGGAAGCTGGTCAGTTGTTTGTTGACGGCCTTCTCGATGACCTTCGCCGGGAAAGGGAACAGGGAGATTGGTCGGAAGTTCTTGAGGTCCTTGGGATCCGCCTTGGGTTTCTTGAGTAAGGCGTTGATCTCGGCGTGCTTCCAGCTCTCCGGGAAGGTTGCTGTCTTGAAGGAGATGTTGATGGCTTTCCGGATATGGGGTGTGATGGTGGTGCTGGCTTTGTTGAAGATGTGGTGTGGGCATGGGTCTGACGGGGATCCGGAGTGGACGGTGTTCATGATCTTGATGGTGTCGTTGTCGTTGATGTTGGTCCAGGAGAGCAGGCGGTTGGTGTGGGTGGTGGTCGTGGCGGCGGAGTTCTCAGTGGTTGACGGGGTGGTCATGGCGGTCAAGCTGTCGTGGATGTCTGCGATCTTGCAGTGGAAGAAGGTGGCCAGCGAGTCGCACAGGTCTTGCGAAGGCGGGATGTCGTTGGTGTTGGAGCTGGGGTTGAAGAGTTCCTTCACGATGTTGAAGAGCTCTTTGCTGTTGTGTGCGTTATTGTCTAGGCGTTCTTTGAAGGAGGCCCTTTTGGCGGATCTGATGAGGTGATGGTGTCTGTGGGTGGCGTTCTTGTAGGCTGCGTAGCTTTCCGGTGTTCGATCACGGAGCCAGTTTTTCCTCTAGTTTTCGGGCAGGTTTGCTTGGAGGCCTGGAGGTCTTCAGTGAACCAGCTGGCTTTCTTTCTGGTGTTAAAATAAGAAACTTTGTAAAGTTTGCATTCAAGATTATATCCATTGGTTTAAAACAGACTACCAGAGCTTGTCTACATGATCGTACTCTTCGCTTATTAAAATAATTTTTTAAATACATCCTTCTTTCTTCCTACATTGCTGTACATATACAAATCAAATTAATAATGTTTTCTTCCCATTGGTTGCATAGTCTGCAGGGATCGACTTAGATGGTCGCAACCATAGCAATGCATTCACCAATCCTAGAAGATGGCCAAATCTCGCTTTAATAAATATATTTTTTATTTGCGCAGTCCAGGGTGTTTCTAGATAGGGCTGGACTTTAAGGATCTTGTACTCATTCACAATCATCCATGCGTGTGCTCGTATAGTAAATTACTCTTTATCTTTCAGGATGGACAGACGTTTTATTATTCTGTTAATCATCTTTTTAAGAGATGTTGGTGTTGTTGTCATTTCCCAAATCTCATGTGGCAATAGCTCTTTCAGTGCGGTTGCAGATATTTCCAAAATTGTCAGCTTTGGTTTAGCTGTATTTCTTGCCAGAGTAAGCAACTCATTGGATTAGAAGTATTCGTTTTTATTTGTTTCCATACTTTAATATATTGACCCATCCTGGCAATTTGCTGATTGCATACTGTAAATTCTAATCTAATTAGTGCAGGTGATGCATTAACAGGTAGCCGAAACAAATACATCAAAATGTTGGTAATAACATTATTCAAGAGTACGGAGTCCTTCCTATTCCGACGTGCACTACAGTCTCACTTCACTAAAGATTCCACCCCCCCCCCCACAATACACACCCCTCGAGGATAGATTACTCGACAGATACCTGCCAGAGAAGGCAATCTCTCTCATGTATAAGAAGCTGATAAACAACACCGTAAATCCCCTCCAGGGCATCAGGGCAAGGTGGGAAGGGGATGGCCTTGAACTGGATGATAAGGAATGGCAGGAGGCGCTCGCCTCTTCACGGGAGGTAGCAATTTCGGCTAGACTGCGACTCGTTCAGCTCAAAATATTGCATAGGGTGTATATCACTGGACCCTGCCTGGTTCGCATGGGGAGGGCACTGGGAGGGGAGTGCAGAAGACAGTGTGGTAATGAGGGCACATTTATGCATACCCTATGGGAATGTGATCTCATTCAGGTGTATTGGCGTCGAATACATACTGTCCTTAGTGAGGTATTGGATTTGGACATCAGCCCCGAGGCGAAAAGGTGCCTTTTGAATGTTTGGGAACCCACGGACTTGGGCAGAATGGGTAGGATCTGGGTCACTCTAGGCTTCATGGTGGCAAAAAGAAACATCTCAGCTGTGGGGAGCTACAAACCCGCCAACCGTAGCAGAATGGAAGAAACACATGGACTGGTGCATGTTCCGTGAGAAAACAGTGTACCTTGCTAGGGGCTGCCCGAAGAAATGGTCACTGATATGGGGGGCATGGAACACATACCGGGGGGAGATCTGTAGCCCACCGCGCAACTCCCCTACTGAAGACCTGTCCTCGCCATAAAGGTAGTGTTTCAGTAACTGGTGCAGCTCAGTTCAACCCAAATTATGATTATTACTGTGATTGTTTGTTGATTTCCTCTCATGTGCACTATTTCAATTTGCTACATGCTACCATTCTGACATGTGTTGTTTAATAAAAAGATTTGAAAAAAAAAAGAGTACTGAGTCTTTACCACAAAGTGCTTCGCTACCGTAGGTGAGACAGGGCAGCAATTTAGCTTTTATTACTTTTAATAGTGGAAAATAGGTAGGCCCGCCTAAAGAATTAGCAAGAGTAGATAACATCAAGAGATAGGACTTACCTAACATATTGCCTGTCACCAAGAAGAGTGAAACTGTAAGAGTTATTTAAACCTTTAGCAGCAAATCCAACGAGGTTAGGAAACGCCTAAACAAACATTGGTACATTCTCCGCACTGCTTATATAAATTCAAAGTATTTGGATAATCCCCCTTGAAATCTTTTAAGAAAGTGGGTCTTTGAAAGAAATCCTGTGCAGGAATTTGATCACTACAGACATATTTTAAATATTTCAGAATCAAAAGAAAGGTTTTAAAATATGTGCAAAGCGTAAGGCATGTAAATACAGTGTAGATTTTGAGAAATGTGTGGTCTCAAATACTACCAGAAATCTTTTTATTAACAAAAAGCTTGTGTCTATGAGCTAAAATGCACATCCAATAAATTGTATTTTGAGCAGCACTATTCACCAAGTAAAAGATGAGTCCTTGAACACATGTGAGCTATAACTCATAAGGTAAAACAGTATCAAGTAGCAAGCTATTTCAAAGATTATCACTCGAGTCATAGCAGTAAATTACAGTTTATAGAATTCAAAAGAATACCCCCAAATGTCAGGGGAGGGAACACAACTCTACAATTACAAAAGAATGTATGAAGTTACATCGCATACATTCTCAACGCATGGCTTTACAACACGGTCGTGGTGGATGACACTGTGGTTATTTTATTAATCCTATGCTAAAAAAGTGTGCTACAAAAACAGACATTTGAGGTGAGCTGATACAGAGCAGCAGTGGTGTTGTAGGGTGCTCCAAATGAAGGAGTTACTATCCACCTAAATTTTGGATGTACCCTATTCTTTATTATAGGGAGATCTTCGCCCTAACTGTGGAGTTTTCCGTCATTTGTGCAGAACATTAAGTACAGTCATAATGTCTCTACTAATAATAACTTTGCAGTTGTATTTGACATTATTACTAACTTTATATCCCATTTTAGGGGGTGGGGACATGTAAGTCTACACTTTAGAGTAACTTTACAAACGTTAATGGTGATTAACCAAGTTACTCAAAAGTGTAAGAGTAAATTTACTTGTAATACATCTACACATATGCATCAATACTTATTCTGTTTATACCATTCAGTCCTCCAAATCCAAAATGAAAATCAGCAGTTTATGAACCTAAGGAAGGTAAATCATATATAGTCTTGTCTCTGCCTGCATGCTTCATTTCTGTCAGGACATCAACAAAGTATGCATTACTTGTGATCAGAGTAGGCGAGGATTCATCGGGGGGCAATCAAGATAGAAAGACTTAAGGGGGTGTGGCTAAGCTTGATGGCGGAGTAGACGTGTGTATACAGAGCTCCTGCCATCCCACCTGTTCGTGATAGAAGGTAACCTATCACGCATACAAGCAGAGGACGTACCTCTCCTCCCTCTGTGGTGTCGTCAGGTTAGCTACCAGGGGCCCCTGTGATGCAGGCCGACACACGTGGTCAATGAGACACTGGACACTCGTGGTAGGGTTTGCTCCGTCACCGCTGCCGTGGCTCTTCTGCTGACGTGCACGCGTGACGTCATATTTATTGGGGGCTGAATGCACATGACCTGACGCGCACGCCATCGCGTGTCACGTCAGGGATACTATCGCGACACTACATTCCTCCCCAACACACAAAACAAAACGATAACCCAAAATATGTGACTGCACTTTAGAGTATGGATGACAGGTCCCTTAGTATCCCGCAACCCTGCACTCAACATTTGCAGTCCGAAACTCAAACAAGGAAAAACAAAAACAGTCTTACTTGACGTAGTCACGTAACCGACAGGAGGGCTCGGGGTGCGGCCTCAGGTCATATCGCGGTCCCCCACGGTCCGACGCGATACCCCGGCCTCTACTCCCGGAGTCACCATCTGCGCCACTCTCTCCAGTCTCTGGCACGCCAGCTGCCTCGGGTGGCGTGTTCTCTGGCTGGTGGCTTTGCTGCGGTGTGTCAAGTCCATGACTTGGGGATTCCGCTCCTCCACTCGCCTGGTCCGCAAGTTCTAAGAATCTCTCCTCTCGCGGCGTGTGTCTCGGGGGACCGTCCTGGCGTCGTTCATCCGCTCCAGGGGGCACTGGAACTTTCTTGAAGTATGAAACATTCCTCGTTATCTTCTCGGTACCTTTCCTGGCTGTCACACACGTGCCTCTGACTTTCTCCACTGTCCATGGCTGTGGTTCAAAGTTCAAACGAAACTTGCCCCCTGGCATCCGATTTCGGATCAGTACATTGTCACCTGGGATTAGGGGTGAGGACACAGCCCGCTGTCGGGCGCCGACTTGAGCAAAGGCTCCGCGTCGGTGCTCATCAATGGCACTGTCATTGGGAGCTTCGGGCTTCCATTCTGGGTGATGCGGTATGAAGTCTGTGACAACCCGCCCCATCAGCAGGTGTGCCGGTGCCACTCCCGTGATAGAGTGGGGCGTTTGGCGATAGCTGCGGAGAAATGTAAAGATTGCAAGTTCCACAGATTGGTTCTTCTCGTGGGCAATTCGTATCACTTTGTTGAGTGTCCTCATGAAGCGTTCAGCTTCTCAGTTCGCTTGAGGCCATCGGGGGGTGATTCGCCGGTGATGGACCCAGAGAGTCTGTAGGTATGCCGCGAAGTCCTGGCTCTGAAAAGGTGACCCATTGTCGGTTCTGATCTCTTTGACTATGCCGTGTGTTGCCATGATTTTCTCAAGCTTCGGGATTACTTCCTGGGCACTCAAAGCAGTCAGTATTTCCACTTCGGGATACTTGGAGTGATCATCTATGGCCACCAGAGTGTGCCGTCCGTCTGGCAGGCTGCCAAAATCAACGCTGATCTTCGACCAGGGCCTCCTAGGGCGAGGCTCCATCACGACAGGGGCTGGCCGGGGCACTTCCCCTGTTACCTGACACGCCTGGCATTCTCGAACGGTGGCCTCCACTATTTCGTCCATGAGAGGGAACCACACTTTGGTTCGGAGCCTTGACTTGGTCTTGACCATACCTTGGTGACCAATGTGGGCCAGATCCACCACTCTCTGGGTGAGGGACGTCGGGATGACTAACCGGTGGCCTCTCAACAAACATCCTGTGTCGTCTTCCATCAGTTCCGTTCTTACATGGTACAGGCTCTCCATTATTTGCTTTGCCCGAGGCGTCAAGCTTTTCCACTCCTCTCTGGTGCGGGTCCAGCTGTTGTCTCGGACCGCCACTCTTGCTCTTTGTAGGCACTCATCTTCACTGGTGGCTTGTGACAGGCTGGCCATGGACACTGGCCGGGGACATGACCGCGCCGTGATGCAACGGACGTATTCTTCTGTTTCCGCCGCTTCCTTCATCTCTTTTGGAGTTGCTGTGCGAGGGTGGCGAGATAGGTAGTTCGCCCGGTTCCGGGCGCCCGGCTGGTACTCAATCTTGCAGTTATAATCCTGCAGTTGCAACATCCATTTCTCGATTCTTGGCGGCGGCTTAGTGGACGTGCCTGCAAACAGGGATACCAGTGGCTTGTGATCTGTGGTCACAACAAATGGTTTGCCGTAGACATACAGATGGAAGTGACAACACCCCCAATGAATGGCGATCGCCTCTTTTTCTATCTGGGAGTATCTCTGCTCCGTCTCTGTGAGTGACCGGCTGGCAAATGCCACCGGGGCCCATTCCTCGGCACTTGTCTTCCGTTGCAGCAGGACCGCGCCCAGCCCGACTGGACCGGCATCGACGGCGATTTGCGTCAGCTTGGCCGGGTCGAAGAAGGCCAGCGTCGTGGCTTCTGAGAGCGCCTGTTTGATTTCCTCGAACGCTCGATTCTGGTCACTGTTCCATGTCCAGGGGGTGGACTCTTTGGTGAGCTCTCTCAGTGGCGCTGTGAGGTTCGCCAGGTCCTTGATGAACCTGCCACAGTAGTTCACCATCCCTAAGAAACTCCGCACCTCCGTGATGTTGGCGGGGGCGGCCGCTTCCTTGATATCCTTTACCTTGTCCGGATCCGGGTTGACACCATCTGCCGAGAAGGTGTAGCCAAAGAACTGGATCTTCCGGCACAGAAACTCGCACTTCTCCCGATGCAGCGTAAGACCTGCGTCTCGTATGCGTCGTAGCACCTGCACCAGCCTCTCATTGTGTTCCGCCACGGTCGTGGCATGTATCATGATGTCATCGCTGACGTTGATCGCTCCGGGGATTCCTGCGATGAGCTCTTGTATTACGTTCTGGAATACTTCCGCAGCGCTCGACACCCCGAAACTCAGCCTCGTGTACCGCCTCAGACCTACATGTGTGGAGAACGTGGTTATGTTCCAGGACGCTTCGTCCAGTACTAGTTGGTGATACCCAGAGCGTAAGTCCAGCTTTGAGAACCATTTGGCGCCTGCCATTTCCCCGACGATGTCATCGATGGTCGGGGTGATGTGTCGCTCCCTTTTGATGGCAGCATTGGGGAGCCTCATGTCTACGCATATTCTGACAGCGCCTGGTTGCTTGGGTTTCTTCGCTACGACAATTGGCGACACCCACGGGGTCGGTCCGGACACTTTCTCGATGATTCCCGCCGCCTCTAGCTTCTTCAGTTCAGCTTCCACCAGTGGCATGAGGTGGAATGCTATGCGGCGATGCCGGAGTGCTATCGGCTGGACAGTGGGGTCGATATGTAGGTGAACCTCTTTGCCCCGGAACTTGCCTATCCCGTGAAAGATTTCCTCGAACTCCTCCAAGGTGTGGTGTACTGATTCTTGGTGTACCCCAAATGCGAACGTTACCACTCCCAGATCTTCTGCCGCTCAGCAGCCCAGGAGCATGCCTTGCCCGTCTTCGGTAACATAGATATTCGACGTGATTGACCGCGTCCCATGGGATATCACAGTCCTGAACTTTCCTTGTACCTTTAACGGTTCCTCCTGTCCGTAGGCGAACACCGTGATCGTCGAGGGATGGAGTGCTGGCTGTGGGTGCATGGATCTGTGCATCGCAGCGGCCATGATATTGATGCTGGCTCCTGTGTCTACCACCGTCGTGACTTCCTGTGACCCTACTCGGATGCTGCATTGCGGCAGTCTCCTAGTCCGGCGGGCCGCCGTGCCTATCATGTGTACCCGGTGTATGACCTTTTCCTCCTCTTCATCATCGTCCATGTCACTGGCCCCCGGGCCTCCTTCCTCAACCGTGTTGACAGCTTGGCGGGGCTTTCGGAATTTCTTTGACCGGCACACTTTCTCAAAGTGGTTGAAGCGTCCACACCCCCTGCACTTACTCCCTCGCGCTGGACACTCAGACGGGGTGTGGGGCGAGCCACCGCAGTACCCACGGGACTTGGGTTGCTCTTGAGCGGCCGGGCCTGGTCCTCGTCGGTGCCACCTCTGTTTTGGCTTGACTGCCACTGCATTGACCGGCTCGGTCTTCACTGGCACTTGTAGGGCCGCTTCCATGTGCGCAGCGCGCGCTTTGGACAGTTCCTTCGTTCGGCCCATCGTCAAGATATCAGCTAGGGGCTTACCGGATTCCTCTAAGATCCTTTCCCTCAGCTTGACGGACGTGCACCCTTGTATTATCTGGCCTCTTATCTCCTCCGTCTCATCCCAAAACCCGCAGGTGGCCGCTAGGTTCTTTAGACGAGCGTAGAATTTGTCGAGCGACTCCTCCGGCAGTTGGCGTGCTTGGCAGAATATGAAACGTTCATAGTCGCGGTTTGCCATCGGTTCGAAGTATTCGTTGAGCGCCGCTATTAGCGTCGTGTGCGTCTTGGGGGTAGCTTCCGCAAGCGTCTTTACTATGTTGTGAATCTCCTTCCCGCCCAGGTGAATTATCATTGCGCGTTTTTGGTCTCTGTGGACCTTCGTGGCCTCAAAGAAGATGCGCACTCTATCCTCCCAGTCTCTCCATCGGGCCGCTACCGCTGATGGGGACCCCTCAACAGAGAATGGCTCAATTGGCGGGATGGTCGCCATGTCGCACGTGCGCGGCTTGCGCCGGGCGAGACCTCCTGCTCCCGTGTGTTCCTGCGCTGGGCGAGACCTCCTCCACCCCTTGACAGTGATGGCTCCCACGTGGGTGGCAGGACCTTCCCCCCGGCTGTGTGAGACCTTCCCCCGGTGCTCTCCGGTATGGCAGGGATATGGGGATCCTTCAGCGCTGTGCTTTCTTGACCTAGGGCCTCTCATGCAGGCATAGGCTGGGCAATCGACCTTACCCCTCAGGCAGCACTTGACCCCGGGTCCACACGACCACACGACTTGCTGGCGGCGAGAGGCTACGGCCACCAGTATTTTAGGCAGCTTCAGGCAGGCGGCAGGGTGTGGAAGGCGCTCCGCGCACCACAGGCCAGGGGGGGGGCGGGGCACACGTGCTCACCGTAGCGCGCTGGGGCGCCGATGCAGCCGACGTCCCCTACGCGAACACCCAGCCGACCGGGAGCGCTCCAATGCTTCCGCGCACTTCCTCCACAGGCCAGGGGCGCGGGGACAGCAGCGCGTTCCAGCGGGGCACGAGCACCGCGAGCGAGGATCGCTCACCGGCCGCCACACCAGCTGAACGCGAGGAGCAGGAGCGAGGGAACGCCCACCCTCGTCGCCACTTTGTGGTGTCGTCAGGTTAGCTACCAGGGGCCCCTGTGATGCAGGCCGACACACGTGGTCAATGAGACACTGGACACTCGTGGTAGGGTTTGCTCCGTCACCCCTGCCGTGGCTCTTCTGCCGACGTGCACGCGTGACGTCATTTATTGGGGGCTGAATGCACATGACCTGACGCGCACGCCATCGCGTGTCACGTCAGGGATACTATCGCGACACTACATCCCTCGATGCGTGTCTGGGATCGGGCTCGGCGCTCTGAGGTGACCCACGGGCGGTGGAGCCGAGGAGGACGGAGCTGTGCGGTCATCTTGGAGTCCACAGCGGAGGACCCAGCTGTGTGAACTTTCCTGGAAGGTGGCCGGTGGTCCCGATCCCCACCCGGAGAGCTAAGGACAGGACTAAATTAGTGGCATGCAGTGTTGGTTACCGATCCCGGTCGCTGCCTCAATTAGAAAAACAAAGAAAAACAGGTACGGCTGCCGGCTGCATCGTCCTTCAATCAACTGCATTAGGTCTGAAGCCGGGTACGCGATTGGGCCTCTGGGATACAGGAGCCACGTCATCAGGAGGACGTGTGGCGCGGGCCTGCGTCTCAGAGTACCAGGCGGCTGGATGAATGCTGGAAGCAAGGCGCCACTGGGGGTAAACACAGCCTGAAAGGACTACCAGGGCAGTAAGGATCCCAATATATAGGCAGCAAAACACACTGCTTCCATGCTGCTGTCTTGGAGACCATAATTTGCCACCTTGCTGCGTTGGGGTCCGACGACTGGTGGGTCCTGGGCCACCCCTGTGAATCGAGTTGGGGGATGTGTGGCTGCGTGCCTTGGGAGACCCTCCTCCCTGGAATATAATACACGCAAGTACCCAGGACAGTGAGAAGGCCGTGGGGCGCCTCTGGGGGGGCGCTGCTGCAAGGAATATATTGGTGGCTCCTGACTGGACGCCAGGACCCCCCAAGACGTATACTATATGGGGAAGACCCCTGATTCCCCCAGAGAGGAGCTACACCCCCAGGAACTTGAACTACCATTACAAACTGATCCAGTGAGCACAGGTGAGAGATTTATCTGCACTTCACCACTATTCTAGCCTGCCAAGTGCTGTGATAAAAGACTGCTGGCACTAAGTGAGGAACCTAACAAGTGGTGTGCGGACACCCTTGTAAATCGGACCCGGAAGAGATTCAAGCCCAATTAAACCATGTTGCTATACCATATGACGACCACATAAATAACGCTGAACGTGGATTAGGTGCGCAGATTTGCTTACACCCTCTCCAGGACATACATACACTATTAATATGGTGAGAGACAAAGGCGGCAAGGCGGCTCAGGCAAACAAAATTTCAAATTACGCACAGACGCTCCCCCCGGATCAAAGGGCGCCGAACCCGGCTATGGCCACTAATACGGATGGACAACCCTAGGACTCCGATTGACCCCCCCCCCCTATATATCGGAGGTGCTTGAGGCCATACGCACCTCGGCAGAGGAGTTAAAAAATAAAATTGACTCAGTTGCCATAGATGTTAATTTATTGCGATGTGATCTGCAGAAGGTCTCGGATGGAGTCACCACTACTGAGCAGACGGTGGACACGCTCCAGAAGGAACTCCATACCTTTAGGGACACAGTTATTGGTCTACAAAGAAATGTAGGACGCCTAGATGACCGAGCTGAAGGTGCGGAAGGACCATCTAGAAGGAACAATCTCCGCTTTGTGGGATTTCCTGAGAAGATGGAAGGTCCGTCCCCAGAACTGTTTATCGAGGATTGGCTGACCTGGGTATTTAAGGGTGCACAGAGCATTGGTGCCCGACCCCCCCCCGGAGGCCGGGAGTACCTCCAAGGGCCCTCATAGCAAGGTTTCCCAATTTCCGGGATCAAGATTTTATCCTGCAGCTTACTCGACGCCATGGCCCGTTAACACATGAAGGCTATCAGATTTCTATATACCCGGATTACACACAAAGAGTGCAGGAACGAAGACGCTCCTTCCTGGTGGTGAAACACCGCATGTGAGACTTGAATCTAACGTACAGTCTCCTATTTCCCACGAAGTTGAGGGTCGAGTGTGGAGGGAAAGCATTGTTCTTCTTCTCGGCAGGGGAAGCTAGTGACTGGCTGGCAAGAGGATCACAAGAGTCCTGTTTGGTACCCTCAATGATGACGCCGGGAGGGTCTAGGTCTCATAGACAACCTAGGCACCGGGGTCTGCGTGTGCAGTCTCAAAACAGAACCAAAAGCCGTAGCCTGAGCAGAATAAGAGTTTGTCCAGAAGGCACCTTGCAGGGGTCCGATGTCGTCCCGGACTCTAGACCCACTTCACCCAGAGATCCCTTGAACAGCAACCCAAACGAAGACTCAGATGTCTAGCAGAGATACGAGGCGAAGATACGAGACAAGAACTGGTAGCTCCAACAGACTACCCCAGATGGGTGACAATTGATAACACTGTACTATGTTGTAACGCTGGGAGGGAAATGGAAGAGACTCATTCTTTATGGGACATTCTACATGAACTAAGATACATGGCGGGGGTGTGCCCCCTAGAGGCTGGTACCTGGTTAAGGAGTAAGAGGCTTGTTCTCACATCTTGCTAGCGAGCCTGTCACTTCTTTTGAGAGGGTGGGAGGAGGGGAGATGGTCAATAGTGCATATTTTTGTTGTTGACTTGTGTGAATTTACAACGGTGGGACATTGTTAAGGGAATGGGGTGACATCTGCAAGCCTTAGCCAGGTTTAGTTTAGAAGGCAAGGGAAATGCGTTATTGCCCAGGGGGTGGGGGGAAGTTACGATACGGTTTATGAGGTCCCTATTACACGAGTGTCGGTCTGGGAGAGTCAAAACATTGAAAGTCAGGATGGGAATGTGCATCACAGTTCACGCACGCAGGTAAATCGTAAGGAAGGGCACGCGAAGCAAGTTGGATAGGCAACCATGAGTAAATTAATTAGGTGGAATGTTCGAGGCATTGCTGCTTTTGAAAAACGTAGACGCATCTTTGTCTACTTACATAGATATAAGGTGGCAGTGGCATGTCTCCAGGAGACCCATATATGGGGGGATTCTATTAAGTGCTTACGGAAGAGATGGAGGGCACAAATATACGCTACCTCATATTCTGCGTTTGTGAGGGGAGCGCTTATATGGATAGCCCCCGGAGAGCCGTTTCAATATTTACATCATGTAGTTGACCCGGACAGGAGATATGTAATCCTCCATGGGAGAATGGACGGCTCAGAAATTTGTATTATCAATGTCTATGCGCCAAATGTTGATCGCGCTTCCTTTTTTGCTGACCTACTGGTCGCGGCCTCTCCTTGTATGGGAGCCACAATAATTTTGGCAGGAGACGTTTATTGTGTACTCGATGGGTCTCTTGATCGTGAACCACCGTGGCTCCATACTAAATGTAAAATGACTGGAGCATTGCTGAGTCTGTTCCTAGGGTTACACCTGCAAGACGTATGGCATATGCACTATCCTACTACAAAACAGTACTCGTGTTACTATCCTGCCACTGGCACCTCCAGTAGGTTAGACTATTGGTTTCTCTCTGTAGATCTTGGCTGGAGTGTGGAGGGGATATGGTATATGCTGAGATACCTGGCGGACCATTCCTTGGTCTTGTTGGAATTGGGGGCTAGAGGCACAAGATTGGAGATAACCCTGTGGCGGCTCAATAGTGAGGCTCTCATGGACCCTCCATTTGTAGCCACGACAGAACTGACCATATACTTTCAGGAAAACTGGGGGTCAGCCTCATGCCGTACGAGTGACTGGGAGGTGGTTATACGAGGAATCTGTACTAATCTGGGTTAGATCCCAATTGGAACGAGATGTGAGTAGACATGAGACTGTCTTGGGAAAACTAGAGTCTGAGCTGGCGAAGACCCCAGAGAAGTTAACCGAATGGACTGCAGCTAGGGAGGCGCTTATGATAGATCTACGCAGACTTGAAAAACATGTTCACACGACATATAGGCAGAAACTTTACAGAGCAGGCGACAGGACCGGAGCGCTCTTGGCCCGCTCATAAGACACAAAACACCAGTAGCTCGGATGCTACAAATACGTAATGAGAATGGAGTATTAATGTACTCGCAAAAAGCCATAGCTGATACCCTGGCACATCACTTGCAAACAGTATACACTAGTAGAGCTGGACTGGACCCAGACGCATTGATATATCTAGACATGGTAGACCTCCCGTCCTTAACGCTTGAGGACCAGGACATTCTGAGTGCCCCGATTACCAAAGGTGAAATTATTAGTGCTATAGGCCGTCTCAAAACGTCCAAGAGCCGGGCTTGGACGGGCTCCCTGCGGAGTTCTATAGAGGTTTTGCTCCTCTTCTTGCAGACAGGCTCCTAGAAGTATACAATGAGGGCTTTGATAAATGTAGGTTGCCGCCTACAATGGGGGAGGCACTCGTGGCATGATAGATAAAAAAGATAAAGATCCTGTCCAGCCATCCTCATACAGACCAATCTCACTGTTGAATGTGGATATGAAAATATTAAATGGCATTATAGCGGATCGTCTCCTCCCGATGGTGTCACAATTAATCCATGCCGACCAGGCTGGCTTTATCCCTGGCAGGACCACCACTTATAACTTAAGGAGATTGGCACACATATGGCAGGCCCCTAGATTGATAGAGATGGACAGTGCCGTGGTACTCTTAGATATCGAGCAAGCGTTTGACTCTGTGGAGTGGCCGTATTTATGGCACGTCCTTAGGTGAATGGTAGTGGGTGGCACCTATCTTCAATGGATTCAGCTACTCTATGCAGCCTCCTCAGCTAGAGTGCAGATAGGAAGAATGGTATCAAAACAACTAGCACTACGACATGGCACCCGGCAGGGATGCCCGCTCTCGCCCTTACTTTTTGCAATTGCGATGGAGCCAATGGCCTTTCGACTAAGAGACAAGATGGAGCTATGGGGAATACAGTTGGGGGACACCACTCGTTATATGCAGACAACACTTTAGTCTATCTGACACAGCCGGATCGATCCATTCCGATACTATTAACAGAAATACAAAGCTTTGGGATGATCTAAAGGCTCCATATTAATCGTGCAAAATACAGGGTGGTCCCACTGGGTAAGACAGCTCAGATCTCACCAGCATTGCAACCGCAGATCAAGCTACCTTGGGCAGAAGAAGGAGAACGATACTTAGGTATCCATCTGGCTTATATGGCCAAGGCATATCATGAGTTCAACATTAGTAGTGTAATACAGGGTTTGAAGGGATCGATTCAATTTTGGAAGGAGGTGCCGTTATCCCTTATGGGACGCATTGCAGTCATTAAAATGATTGTTGTGCCCCGTTGCCTGTATACATTACAACACAACCTCTTTATGGTTCCTCGATCTTACTTCCTCACACTGGAAAGTCTCGTCGGAGACCTACTATGGGGGAAAAAACGCAGACGAGTGAGATTAACGACCCTACAGAGAAAATGGGAGTCAGGAGGTCTGGAGGTGCCCCAACTTGAATGATATTACGTGGCTTCCCTGCTGCAACATGCAGTCCACTGGTTAGATACCGATGAAAACTGGGAGAAATCATTGTTAGCCGGCACTTATGATTTAAACTCAACCAATATAATGTAGTACATCAAACTTACTTTACTCCACGTACACTACATAAAATATACCATACTCGTTCAGATTGTTGTCCTAGATGTGGAGCCCGAGGGGCAGATTTTCTCCACATGATTTGGCACTGTTCATGGTTATATTCCTATTGGGAGGAGGTACTGAGCCGCTTAGGAGAGGCCGCTGACTGGACTATTCAAAAAAAGATTAACCAGGTCCTGCTTGAACTATTGCCCACGCCTAAAAATAAAAAGTTAGGCAGACGCTTTGTTAATCTGGGGTTAGTACTAGCCAAAAGATGTGTAGCAATATCATGGATGCATCCTCAACCACCGAAATTCATAAACTGGATGAGATATATGAGTGAATGGGCAACCGCAGAGGTGGTGCGAATGAAATTTGTAGGAAAGGATGAAAAAGTTGAAGAGGACCGACTGGCATGGAACAAGATGCTGCTAGATCTGCCGAAAGATCAGGAGTCTGTCTCCCAAGAGAACACAGGAAGAGAAGGCCCGTAACTACATCAGATACAAAGCATGGCACATAAATAATACCACAACCCAGAATAAATGGAAATACTTTGCATAGGGCTGGGATTCCGGACCGACACTTAAGGGGATGGGATGGGGGGTTTTTAGGGGGGGATTTTGTTAATAGTTTGTTATGCTTATTGGTGATTCACTATACGAGGACACTTAAAAGATACATAATAGGATGGAAATGTTAAGACGATAGAATCTCTGTAATTACCAAATAGAACTGCCTGAGAACACACCACAATGCAATAATTGATGGAAAGTACACTTTGTATGCTGATATTATTGTTCCAGGATATATTCCAAGATGTATAAGAGTGAAATGCCAATAAAAAATAAAAAGATACAAAGACACAGGCATTAGTTACATTCATGGTTCCTTACATTTAGTAATTAAGAACATTTATATCTTGAATATTGATTTCATGTATTTAATATGGACAGTGGCGTAGCAAGGGAGGCGGTCCGCCACGGGTGGCACGAGTTTTGGAGGCAGCGGACCCCGCCCCGCATTAACCTGCAGCTGTCTCTGCAGACGCCGGGACTGTCACCACCCTTTCCCCGCTCTCACTTGCGGCTGTCGCGGGGCAGCAAACGTCCCGACCGGGTGGCAAAGAACTAGCTATGCCACTGTAGATGGATGCTGAAATGGTGAGTTTTTGGTGTATTCTTCCCTAATGAAGATGACGTGCAACTACTGAGAGTCATATTCCAAATAAGAACAAATGTAAACAAGAATGTGGTGGCCAAATGTGAACTCTAACATATTGAGGCACTTGCCTTGGAGAACCTTGCTTCCTAATAGCCATTTTTTTCCTGCTCATATCTCGCTCACTTTGAAGTCTGAAAGTGATATTATCATCTCCGGAAATTTATTGCATCGGCTGATTGCTGTTGGAGTGCCGCCATCTATTTTTACAAGGACTTGGACATTTCCTTAAAGGAGGTATTGATTCATGACTAATTCTATTGAACTAAAGTTCTGTTTTTGTCTGCAGGGTACAACCTCCCATTTCTTTGAACCACATACTTGATTTGTGTTTCTAAACATATTGTAAATTGCATTAACATTTTTTATTCAATGTACTTTACTAATTTATTTAATAAAGATGCCAGTTACCACATGACAGCATCCTACTCAGCTGACAATACTCCTCATCTCTGCCCTCCACTCTTCAACCATTGGAGCGTTTTGCTCTTTAAATTCTTTGGAGCTTACTCTCTGTGCCACTAAGGTTACTAAGAGTACAACATGGTCGATCTCAAACCAAGTGTCTGGACCCGCAACGGTATATCAATTAGTGTAGTTTTGCCGCCATTTACCAGGTTTTTTTATTTGGAAAGCATTATATTGTATTTGAAACAATGATTACAACAAGCAACCGTTTGCTTCTATGGCAAACAGATTCTTCTGTTTAGTAGCTACTAGTCTGTCTCACCCCACGTGCCAGTTTCAGGACCATTCAAAAAATATCATCAACAGTAAGGGTCGTAACACAGGCCCCTGCAGACCCTTCAGCACAGGGAGGGGCAAACCTTCATGCGCCCCAAAACCCTTCAGAGGAGCCACATTCTACCCAAGCCTTATGAATATCTCTGAGATATGGGAGACTTCCGGGGTCCCTCTTAACATTCTGCAGGCGGACCAAATCATTTTACATTAGGCCACTGTCAACAATGTCAAACAAGCACAAAATTGAGTAAAATAATTCACTGCCAGCATGTGTCCAAGCACCACTCGAGGTTTTGAAACAGTCTTTCAATTCTTGGTCAATAATCACCCTCTAATCTCAAAGACCGAAGTAATCAAAGGCAGAAAAGAACCTGCATTTAAATATTGCAACAGGCTTCCATCATTTCACAATTTCTCCACCTTATCTCTCCTGATCCAATAGGTCCCAGATCAGTATTTTAATGTAATAACTAGTCACAGCTTGAACACCCATTCTTGTAAACTTGGTGATGTTTTCATCTTCCATTTCAGAGCAATCAGTTGTTTGGCAACTAAAAGCGGACAGAGAATTCGACCCCACTCCCCCAATCAGACTGAAGTAGGAAAGTAAACTTTATGATATCTGAGAATTGTCAAGAATGTTAACCCTCATGCTACCGCTGTTTATTCTGAGAGTTGGAAAAATGGTGTGAGTTTAAACATTTAAAAAAATAAATAAAGTTTAGTTTTGTAGACAAAAAGACAAGTGAGATAAAATTGAATATTGGTTTGAAAATGTTTTGATAACGCCAGAAATATAGGGATTTGAATACAGAGATTAACAATTATGCAGTAGTACATCATACTTAGAGAATGTTGCATGTTTTGATTTTATACCTTAATAGTTAAAAATCTAATTTTCCCTCTGTAAATCCTTTTTCACTCTTATCCACTCATATACCTGATATTCCACTCACAACTCAATTATTTCCTTAAAATTAAAATTAGAAGCTCTACTCAGAGTGTGTAAGCACTGGTGTGTATATTTAATAAGTCATATCAAAAGTTAAATAAAATTGTACAATAAAAAAACCTATATCATCATGAACAACAATATACAACTTGTTAAAAACATATGGGTTATCTCATAACTCCCAATTGATCTGAAAGCAACCCCCCGGACAGAAAAACTACACGAGACAATACATTTTGTCTTATAACTGTTAAATTGAGACTTGTTGTAGGCAGCGCCCTGCATTGGAAGAAAAGCTTCCCTGTTTTATTAATGGTCGCTAACTCTCCTCAAATGTAACGAAGATAGCGTTGATGCGTTTCGGTGGAACAGTGTAAATAAAGTCACCTTCTTCAGGAATAACAATTTTCTTTTCCTTATCCCAATAGCATGTGATTGTACAAACCTACCACAGAAAGAAGAAATAGATATACATAAATACAAGGAACATATCCATTATTTTTAAAAAGTTTCTTTTTTAAACATTCCTACACATTAAAACCATCCCCATTGATTGACTGATAAAAACACACCCTCCTTATGTGAACCCGACATGTATACTGTTTATTAATACATGCTATTTCATAAATCTCTTTCTGTACCATCTTCTAAGTACAAACACATCTCCTAAAAGAGCTTCAATAAAAAAATCCCTACATTCATTCATTCACACCAATTTCATACTTATGTTATTCTGTCACAACCGGTAATCTTTCCCACACTATTATACAGCACTTGATAAATCGCTTTACTCACCGGTGCTGCGGCACTCAGAGAGGTGTGGCCCCTATAGAGTTTAGAAGGTACACACTACAATGATTTGGTGTCAAACTTAGAATCCTGTATATAAAGGAAAGAGACGGAACAATAATTATTCCACACTTTTTTTTATTTCATTAAAGTTTGTATTCTCTCTCATTCTTTCTTTCAGGTACTGGCTCTTTATTATTTACCTTTGTCCATTCTTTTTTCCCAATTAGATGGTCTGTTTATTTCATCTGCATATGATTTTGACTGAGTCACCCCCTATATGAGTGAAGAAACACCTCAGTCTTCTAATTTGATATTACTACGGTTAAGCTCCCCACCAACTGCCAATATTTCTCTCCCTCTCCCACCTTTCAATTTATGGGATGATTATAAAGACGTGTGAACAATCTTGTCCCCAATTCTAGCAGACTTCGTCTCGAGTATCCTAAATAGATTGGAATGCATCTATTTGATTATTATAATAAGCGGTTCTGGGTAATAAACAATAAGACAATTTTTACACAGAAATTTCAAGATTACACAGTGAGTACACTAGATAATTGTCTCACCTTCTCATCAAATGGTTGAAAAGAGAGCTTGCAGTCACACTCTTTTTTTACCTGTCACCCGGAGCACGATATAGATGACTGTATAGAAATAAACAGAACTTAATATCTGTTGGTTCTCTATACGTACCTTTAATTGCCCTGTCTCATCCTACCACCTTATTTTGATACCCATTTGGTGAGCGTTAACATGGGACATTTTTTAAATTTCGTTTTGGCAAAAAACATATAACTTTCTACCGCCCAATCTTCCAATCCATGACCCCCTGCGTTGATTGATACAATACAGGGGATAGTTTACATGTGTTCCCTTTGTATAGATAGCAGGACAGTGTCTTATGATTTTGTCTAGATTTAACAGGATTTACCCCTTGTTTTAACATGGACATTATTAAAAATTTCGTTTTGGAAAAGAGCATATAACCTTCTATCCGTGACCCCCTGCTTTGATTTATACAATATAGGGGATAGTTTAAATTCATTCCTTTTGTATAAATAGCAGGATTTACCCCTCGTTTTAACACGGGTCATCCCTGGGTTCTGACTAAAACTCCCTCTATTTATCCTGGTAAGACGTATCACCTAATTTCGATAATGGCTCCTTACCTCCGTCTCTGTGTGTGCCTTGCTTACTCCGGGGGCTTTGCTCGGCTGTTTATTTTGAAATAATCAGCTGCTCTCTCTCTGGCATCTTTTAATATGTTTACTTCTTGTGCGTAATGACGCATCGCGCCTACACGATTCGGGGTATTATGATGACATGCGCCTATATGATTCGTCGCATTTTGATGATGTACTTGAGGGTTTACAATCGCCGCCATCTTGGAGTGATATCTACTGACACAGCCAACAGTACTGCCCCTTACTATTATTCCTAACAGAGTTTATATCAAGTTTTAAATATATCAACAGATATAGACTGCTAGACACAAAAGGTACAATACTTCCCAGTTCAGAATAAAGAAATGCGATGTGGGGACGTACGTGAGGATTAACACTTTCCGCCCTTTCAGAGTGGTACCCAGTATCATACAAATTTAAGAATAACATGTTCCTGTTTAAGGATGATCTATACCTTCAGTGTAAAGGGACAAGCATGGGAGCCACCTGTGCTATACGTAGGTAATTTTGAGGACAAGCACATCTTCAATGAGGCGGCGCCATTTTATGAGAATATTCTCTTGTGGCGCCGCTTCATTGACGATATCTTCTTTATCTGGGAAGGAGAAGAAGCAACACTCGTACAATTTCATGAGTGGCTGAACTTGGGGGGACCAGAATCTAAAGTACACAGCTGACTATAACAACAGCTCAGTTAATTTCCTTGACATCACCATCAAAAACGTACAGGGTGTCCTTGCAATTGAGCTTTTTACTAAGCCAACTGATAAGAACACACTTTTGCACTATAGGAGCTATTATCCTCAGGCACAGAGGGACAACATTCCCTTTGGACAGTTCCTCCGTCTCCAGAGGAATTGCTCTTCCTTTGATGAGTTTTATAAACATTCAGAAATTTTAAAGAGTAAACTTCTAGATCGGGGATACCCGAAGAAGTTGATAAAACATGCCTTCAAACAATAGAATTGTATTTGTTAGCCAGTTTTCTAATATTAGCAACAAGTAGAAAAATGCAGTGAATTCCAACTGGAGTATCCTGAATTAAAGAAATGAGATCAAACTCCCAAAACCACTCTTTGCATTTAAGAGGAATGACAACATCTGCAAGAGTTTGGTGAACACTTCCAGAACTTCCCGACCTAGCATACAGAGTACTCTGCAGAGGGGTAGAGTGTTGGGCAACCACAAATGTGAGTCATGTTCCATTTGTGACCATTGCTTGGTTACAAAGTCATTGACCTACAATGGTTACAACTTAATATCTAGAAGCCTGAACAATTACAGGAGCTGCAATGTTGTCTACCTGATACGCTGCCCCTATGGGTTAGCGTACGTGGGAGAAACTGGAAAAGAGGTCAGGCTCAGAATGTTAGAACACAGGTCAGCTCTCAAGACAAACAAACATAATGCACCCTTAGTGGATCATTATAATGCACTCAACCATAAACACACTGAGTTTGAGTGGTTTATAATAGAAAAAATAACCATAAATAAAACAGGAGGCAACACAGAAGTGAAGAGGAAAAACCGGGAACAATGGTATATTTCCATTCTGGATACTATAGAACGAGGACTGAACACAAGAGAGGACTGGATGAAATTAATTAGTTAATAGTATTACAGCAATAGGTTATATATAAATCACTGAGAGACAGATTGTTATCCTTAATACAACTGAGTAGGCCCCTATGGTGTTGAAGGTTAACAATTGTTCATATATTTTAGAATTTAAGAGGCATTGGGCATCTAAAGAAACATGTTGAATGCCTTTTTTTTAAATTTATGGACATGATGCTTAGAGTTAAGATTAGACGTCTAAGATGGTGTACATTTCTCTAACTAAGGACTCCTGATTTTTGTGCAATCATACAATTTGACGTATCACTTTTGTATATCGGAGTAGAGATTATCGTACCCATCATGTTGAGCAGTTTACGTTTGTGGAGAGAGATATATATATATATATATACAATTTGATATAAACATCGTTATAAATAAGAGTGAGGGGCAGCACTCATTTGTATGATACTGGGCACCGCTCTGAGATGGCAAAAAGTGTTAATCCTCACGTACGTCCCCACATAGCATTTCTTTATTCTGAAGTGGGAAATATTGTACCTTTTGTGTTGAGCAGTCTATATCTGTTGATATATTTAAAACTTGATATAAACTCTGTTAGGAATAATAGTAAGGGGCAGTACTATTGGCTGTGTCAGTGGGTATCACTCCAATATGGCTGCGATCGTAAACCCTCACGTACGTCATCGAAATGCACCGAATTATGTAGGCGCATGTCATCATAATACGCCGAAACGTATTAAAAGATGCCAGAGAAGAGAGCAGCTGATTATTTCAAAATAAGCAGCCGAGCAGAGCCCCCGGAGTAAGCAAGGCCCACACAGAGACGGAGGTAAGGAGCCATTATCGATATTAGGTGATATGTCTTACCAGGATAAATAGAGGGAATTTTAGTCAGAACCAGAGGATGACCCGTGTTAAAACGAGGGATAAATCCTGCTATTTAGACAAAGGGAACAAATTTAAACTATCCCCTGTATTGTATAAATCGACGCAGGGGGTCCCGGATTGAAGGTTATATGTTTTTTGCCAAAACAAAATTTTAAATAATGTCCGTGTTAAAATGAGGGGTAAATCCTGTTACATATAGACAAAATCATAAGACACACGGTCCTGCTATCTAGACGAAGGGAACAAATTTAAACTATCCCCTGTATTGTATAAATCGACACAGGGGGTCACGGATTGGAAGATTGGGCGGTAGAAGGTTATATGTTTTTTGCCAAACTGAAATTTTAAACAATGTCCTGTGTTAACGCTCACCAAATGGGTATCAAAATAAGGTGGTAGGACGAGTCAGGGCAATTAAAGGCACCTGTAGAGAACCAACAGAGAGATATTAAGTTCTGTTTATTTCTCTACAGTCATCTATATCGTGCTCCGGGTGACCTGCAAAAAAAGAGTGACTGCATGCTCTCTTTTCAACCACTTGATAAGAAGGTGAGACAATTATCAAGTGTACTCACTGTGTAATCTTGAAATTTCTGTGTAAAAATTGCCTTATTGTTTATTACCTAGAACCGCTTATTATAATAATCAAATAGATGCATTCCAATCTATCTAGGATACTCAAGACAAAGTCTGTTAGAATTGGGGACAAGATTGTTCACATGTCTTTATAATCATCCCATAAATTGAAAGGTGAGAGAGGGAGAGAAATATTTGCGGTTGGTGGGGAGCTTAACTGTAATAATATCAAATTAGAAGACTGAGGTGTTTCTCCACTCATATAAGGGGTGACTCAGTCGAAATCATATGCAAATGAAATAAACAGACCATCTAATTGGGAAAAAAAAGAATGGACAAAGGTAAATAATAAAGAGCCAGTACCTGAAATAAGAATGAGAGAGAATACAAACTTTAATTAAATTTAAAAAAGTGTGGAATAATTATTGTTCCGTCTCTTTCCTTTATATACAGGATTCTAAGTTTGACACCAAATCATTGTAGTGTGTACCTTCTAAACTTTATAGGGGCCACACCTCTCCGAGTGCTGCAGCACCGGTGAATACAGCGATTTATCCAGTGCTGTATAATAGTGTGGGAATGATTACCGGTTGTGACAGAATAACATAAGTATGAAATTGGTGTGAATGAATGAATGTAGGGATTTTTTATTGTAGCTCTTTTAGGAGATGTGTTTGTACTTATAAGATTGGCACAGACAGAGTGTCGGAGGGATGGGCGGAAACAGAAGCGAGGAAGCCGTAATGGGTTAATAGTGGTTGTTTTTATTCTTCACACATACAAGTTCGTTATGAGGGAAATCTCTACATATACATATACATAGTGTTGTCCGGTGTTTCTTCATGCTCTTCTTCTTCTTTCTTCCTTTTAGATGCTCCCCTGCTGGGTGATGGGATCCCGGGAGGCTTTGAGGGATGGCACAACACAACAAAATGAAGCGGTAAGTATTTTTGTCAATAAGGGGGGGGGGTATTCTTCCACCACACCCAGGTGAAATAAAGTAATGCCGAAGAAGAAAAAAATAAAAAATAAATAAGGTGCGCTTTGACTATAGGGCTTTTGCTGAGTGCTCCCTGGTTCAATTGTGTCTTGGGTGTGCGGTCGGGGAATCTATTCCCTAAAAAGGGGTAGGGTAGTGCTGAGTAGTGAGGCAGAAAAGGAAGGAGGGTAAACAACCCAAGGGCCGTCAACACCCAGAATCGGTGTTTGAGCCCCTCTAGTGCGGTTGTGATGAGGATCCTTGATCCACCCTCCAGCCACCAACACACCCTTGTGCCCGCAGCACGTACCACCTCAAGCCTCAACCCTCCTGGGTTGCGGCTGCTCCTGTGCGTCTCCCGGGGTCCACCACTCTTCCCACCACACGTCCGGGTCTTCTTGGGTCTCATCGCCTTCCGCCGCCACAGCCCTGGTATCCACGTTCTGCAGGGGGTCGCCTTCTCACCTAGTCCTGTTCTTGGAGTCGGTTTCACAGGAGCCCTCCTTCGCGTCTTCTTCCCTGTCAGTCTCCTCTTCCGGGTTTCCCGCGATGTCCCTTCTCACTGTCTTTGGCTCCTTTTCGTCTCCCCTCAGGACTCCGGATTGGACTTCCTTCCTCACGTGCCCGCTTCGGATTGGTTCTGACCCCAGAACCACCGTAGCTCCGCCCTGGGAAGGGGAAGGACAGTACATTGTTAGCGTCTGGATTGCTGTGGGGCTCTCTTCCACATCCGCGACACACGGGAACCAAGGTGAGTTGTCCATTGGCGCCTCAAGGCTTCGGGGGGGTTAACTGCGGAACTTCCTCACATCCCCCTCCCCTAAGATTCTTGTGTACAAGAAAGGGGTCTAAAGGGTATCGGGACAGATAGTCTATGTTGGCTTGATTCTTTCCTTTCCTATGGAGGATGGTAAAACGGAAGGGCTGCAATGTGAGGAACCATCGTAAGATTATTGGGTTGTGTCCTTTGTTCCGCGATAGCCATTCTAATGGGGCGTGGTCGGTGTAAAAAAGGAACTCTCTACCCTCTAGGTAATAGCGAAGAGATTCAATGGCGCATTTGACTGCTAGGGCTTCCTTCTCGATCACTGCATAGTGAACCTCCCAGGGAAAGAGTTTCCGACTGATGTATATAATTGGTCGTTCTTGATTTTGGTCATCTGTTTGTGATAATACAGCCCCAAGACCCTTTTCAGATGCATCGGTTTGTAACAGGAAGGTTTTGGTATAATCAGGACTTAAGAGAAACGGTCTTGATGTAATACTATGTTTCAGGTGATGGAATGCCTTCTCTTCTTCTGGTCAGGGGTGCTGGAGATGGTATGCGGTTTGTATGTCCTTTTTGAGGAGATCGGTAAGGGGAGAGTCTATCTGAGAGAAGTGTGGGATAAAGCGTCTATAATATCCTAACAACCCCAAGAAAGCTCTGAGGTTTTTTTTTGATTTAGGAAAGGGAATCTGGGTGATGGCGGCAACGTTTTCCTCTTGCAGTCTAATGAAGCCCTCCCCAAAAAGGTACCCTAGATTTCTTACGGTTCTAGCAGCCAAGCGGCTCTTGGTGGGATTACTAGTTAGCCCACTGTCACCTAGTGCTTGGATGACTCGGGTCAGGTGTTGCAGATGGTCCTCCCAAGAGGAGCTGTAGATGATGATATCATCTATGTAGGCCGCTGCAAACTCGGCATATGGCTGTAGTATGATATTCATGAGCCTTTGGAACGTTGCAGGTGCATCATGCAAGCCAAAAGTAACACCCAAAACTGATAGAGACCTTTGGGAGTGGAAAAAGCATTTTTTTCCCTATCCTGTTCTCGTAACGGCACCTGCCAGTAGCCTTTACACAAATCCAGTGTGCTAACTTACTGGGCGTTCCCGAGTCTTTCTATCATTTCATCAACCCTGGGAAGGGGATATGCATCAAACTGGGAGATCTTGTTTACTTTGCGGAAATCTATGCAGAACCTAATGGACCTGTCAGGTTTCAGCACTATGACTATCGGGGAACTCCATTCACTTTTGGATGGTTCAATAACCCTAATGCTAACATTTGCTGGATCTCTTAGTCTATCGCTTCCCTCCTAGCTTCAGGGATACGATATGGGCGTAACCTCACCTTCTTACCAGGCAAGGTGTGAATTTCATGTTCTCTGACCGTTGTTCTACCTGGGATCAACGAAAAGACCTCTTTTAATGGTTGTAGAGCACGTGTCAAGTCCTACTTCAGTGAGTCAGGCAATTCCGGGTCTATGCTTTGTTCGGCCAAAGCGAAGGAGAAGGTTCCCACTAAAACAGAAAGGGGGCCCTCCCATTTTTTTTGTCTGTTTATATGATATATTTGTGTATTTGTTTGTGTGGGTCTAGTTCTAGTTTGTATGTTACTGGGGTTATCTTTTCTATGATTGTATAGGGGCCTTGCCACTGACTTAGCAGCTTTTGTTCCGAGGTGGGCATCATGAGAAGGGCCCTATTTCCCACCTCCAAGGTACGTTCCTTAGCTTTCTTATCGTTTTGCTTTTTTTGGTTGAATTGGGCTCTCTCCATGTTGTTTCTAACAATTTCTCTCACCTGATTAAGGTGAGTTTTTAGACCAGATACGTATTCTAATAGAGGTTTTGAGTCATCTCTCTCTTCTTCCCACTCCTCTCTGGCCATGTCCAAGAGAGTCTGGGGTTGTCTTTTGTACAGCAGTTCAGGGGAGTAGCCTGTTCTTTTCTGTTGCCTGCAACGGATGGCAAACGGCGCCAGGGAAAGCATATCGTCCCACTTCCTTGCCTCCAAATTTAGCAGTTTCTTTAAGGTCGTTTTAAGAGTGGAATTATATCATTCCACTAGCCCGTCTGTTTGGGGGTGGTACACCGCTGTACGGATTTGTTCGATTTTTAGTTGATGGCATACCTGTCGCATCAACCTTGAGGTAAAGGGGGTTCCTTGATCGGTAATAATCTCTCTTGGGAAACCCACCCGTGAAAAGAAGTCAAGCATGGCTTTAGCTATCTGTGTCGTGTCTGGGTGTCGGAGGGCTACGGCGTCTGGAAACCTTGTGGCGTAGTACACAAGGACTAATACATATCGGTACCCACTACGGGAAGGGAGAAGAGGCCCAATTATATCCATACCCACCCGAGAAAAAGGCTCGTCGATTACCGGCAGAGTTCTCAAAGGATCCTTGGGGGGTACATATCGACTATGCTTTTGACAGACTGCACACTCTTGGCAGTAGCGACGGATCTGTTGGAAAATCCCTGGCCAATAGAATCTATCTAAAATAGCTTTCTCTGTTTTATCTGCCCCGAAATGACCCCCCAAGAGGTGGCTATGTGCCAAGAATAGGACTTTCTCCCTAAAGGGTTGGGGTACTAATAACTGGGTTAGCATTGTTTTCTCTCCCTTCCGGTACAAAAGGCCTTGATGTGTGAAAAACTGGGGACCTACTTGGTGAGGATTCTCCTGATTGATGGGGTGTCGCCAGGCCTCTTGAAGGGTTGGGTCATCCCTCTGAGCGGAGTGAAAGTTACGATCTTGGTCCCAGAGATCTTGACCTGGAGTGGCGAGGATTGCTGGATATCCATTTTCCTTTTCTCTTTTCTTTTGTTTTCGGCTTTTCCTGTCTTTGCCTCTATTGAGATCCGGTTCCGGGTCTTGGGCGAAAGGAACTGTTTATCTCCATTCACGTCCTTCCTTCCAGGTCTCCTGGAGGAGATCGTCAATATGAGGGTAATCGTTGCCCAGAACTAAAGATTCAGGTAGCCTTGGGATTAGACCCACTCTCAAGGTAACCGGAGGGTTATCTGGTTGATGTTGGACAGTTACGTTAGCCGTAGGATACTTCTTGCTGTCTCCATGGACACATTGGATGGTAACTACTCCTCTCATTTGAGGAACACCCCCTGGAACAGCTTGGGGTCACATAACACTTTGTAGGCACCCCGTATCTACTAAAGCATTTCGATGTACCCTGTTGACCAGCACCCTTCTATGAAAAGGGAGACCCTTCCCTGCGTAGTGGCAATACATGGTTCAGGCATACCCCACCTCCATGGGTTCTTCTTTTTGTGGGCATGCCCTGGCAATGTGACCAAAGGCACCGCAGCGAAAACACTGTGGTCCCGGGGGGTGGGGGGGTGGGGGTGGATCGTGGTGGTATGGTCACAGGTCCCGGGGCCAGAGTCACTGTTTCGGACTTTCAGGGGTTTGAGGGAGCCTTGGAGGGTCTAGTAGATGCCCCACCAGACTGTTTCCATGGAGTGTCATCTCTTCCTCTTTGTAGTTCTTGAGCCCGGAAGCAAGCCGTTGCTGTTTCTACCGCTCTGTCCGATGTAAGGTTGGCTTGTTGCCTGACCCATCTTTGTATAGCTATATGCAGAGATTGCAAAAACTGTCCCAGGCAGATCTTCTCTATGATTTCTTCCTTGGAGGAAGTCGTTGTTTTAAGCCATCTCTCTACCATGTCTCTCAGCCTGAAATACAGAGCTCTGGGGTTTTCTTGTGGCCCTTCCTTTATCTGTCATAATTTAATCCGATACAACTCCTCATCTATGCCCATATGTTCCAAGATACTCTGCTTTACATCCAGATAGGGGGTGGTCCCCGTAGGATTGGCCGCCTGGTAAGCTGCTTGTAGGTCTCCTGTCAGGAGTGGGCCTAGATATTGTCCCCACTTTTCTTCCGGCCACATAGCAGCCCTAGCCATTCTCTCAAAATTCGAAAAGAAGAAGTCAGGGTCTTCTCCGGGGGTATACTTTTGCAGTACTACCGAGGGCAAAGAGGTGTGTCCTCTAGGTTGACCAAGAGTTTCTGCTAACTTGCCGATCATAGTTTCTTGAAGGGTTTTGTGCAGGGACGCCCGGTCTGCCTCCGCCACCTCCAGAAAGCGTCCCATGATTCTTTCTAAACGTTCTTGTCCTTCCACCATTTTGGTCACAACGGCCTCCATTTCCCCCAATCCCACTTCTGACACCACTTGTTGGAGAGATGGGCGGAAACAGAAGCGAGGAGGCCGTAATGGGTTAATAGTGGTTGTTTTTATTCTTCACACATACAAGTTCGTTATGATTGAAATCTCTATATATACATATACATAGTGTTGCCCGGAGAGTTTTGTAGAACGTTTCTTCATGCTCTTCTTCTTCTTTCTTCCTTTTAGATGCTCCCCTGCTGGGTGATGGGATCCTGGGAGGTTTTGAGGGATGGAACAACACAACAAAAGGAAGCGGTAAGTATTTTTGTCAATTTATTTATTTATTTATTTATTTAAGAAGCTTGTAGAGTGCACGGCTACCCCCAAAGGGGGTGTCCCGGCGCTGTAGACTACATACTGTGAAAGAGAGGCGAAATTAAGGGGTGGTAAACAGCCAGGTTTTCAGTTTATTGCGAAAAAGAGATTCTGAAGGATGAAACCTAAGATCAAGTGGTAGGCTGTTCCAGAGTTTAGCCGTCATTACGGTAAAAGCTCTACCGCCCATTCTGGAGCGGCGGAAGCGAGGAACGGTAAGAAGACGTAGGTTGTTTGACCGCAAGGATCTGGCCGATTGGGAAAGCACCAGTCTCTTTCTCAAATAATTCGGGCCTGACCCATTAAGGGCCCGAAAAGCAAGAGTCAGCATTTTGAACTGAATGCGACGGGAAATGGGGAGCCAATGTAACTTCCTACGGTAGGACGCAACCGACTGACGGTAGGGGATATTACCTATCAGTCTCGCCGCCGCATTCTGAACGATCTGAAGACGTTCGATTAGATACAAGGGGGCACCGCATAGAGACTGTTGGCATAATCCAAGTGTGTCGTAATCAAGGCATGGATGACAGTTCTACGGGCATCCAAAGGAAGGTAAGGAAAAATCTTTCTAATCATACGCAGTTTCCCAAAACAAGCAGCAGAAACCTTATTAATTTGAGCCTTACAGGAAAGAGCGTTGTCAAATTGAAAACCCAGGTTGCGAACTGTTTGGACAGGGGAGGGAGGGGGGTTAAGCACACTCGGCCACCACAGAGTGGCAGAAGGAAAGGTTTTCTGATTAAAAAATAAGACCTCAGTCTTGTCAGTGTTGAGTCTGAGATGATTAGAAGTCATCCAGGAACATATATCAATCAATCAATAAGGGGGGGTATTCTTCCACCACACCCAGGTGAAATAAAGTAATGCCGAAGGAAGAAAAAAATAAAAAAAAATAAGGTGCGCTTTGACTATAGGGCTTTTGCTGAGTGCTCCCTGGTTCAATTGTGTCTTGGGCGTGCCGGTCGGGGAAACTATTCCCTAAAAAGGGGTAGGGTAGTGCTGAGTAGTGAAGCAGAAAAGGAAGGAGGGTAAACAACCCAAGGGCTGTCAACACCCAGAATCGGTGTTTGAGCCCCTCTAGCACGGTTGTGATGAGGCTCCTTGATCCACCCTCCACCCACCAACACACCCTTGTGCCCACAGCACGTACCGCCTCAAGCTGCAACCCTCCTGGGTTGCGGCGGCTCCTGCGCATCTCCCGGGGTCCACCACTCTTCCCACCACACGTCTTCTTCGGTCTCGTCACCTTCCGCCGCCACAGCCCTGGTATCTGCGTTCTGCAGGGGGTTGCCTTCTCGCCCAGTCCCATTGTTGGAGTTGGTTTCACAGGAGCCCTCCTTCGCGTCTTCTTCCCCGTCAGTCTCCTCTTACGGGTTTCCCGCGACGTCCCTTCTCACTGTCTTCGGCTCCTTTTCGTCTCTCCTCAGGACTCCAGATTGGACTTCCTTGCTCACATGCCCGCTTCGGGTTGGCTCCGATCCCGGAACCACAGTAGCTCTGCCCTGGGAAGGGGAAGGACAGTCCATTGTTAGCATCTGGATTGCTATGGGGCTCTCCTCCACATCCGTGACACACGGGAACCAAGGTGAGTTGTCCATTGGCCCCTCAAGGCTTCGGGGGGGGTTAACTGCGGAACTTCCTCACACAGAGGTTTATGAAATGCCATGTATTAATAAACAGTATACATGTTGGGTTCACATAAGGAGGGTGTGTTTTTATCAGTCAATCAATGGAGATGGTTTTAATGTGTAGGAATGTTAAAAAAATTTTTTTTTTTAAATAATGGATATGTTCCTCGTTTTTATGTATATCTATTTTTTCTTTCTGTGGTAGGTTTGTACAATCTCATACTATTGGGATAAGAAAAAGTGTTAGTCCTGAAGAAGGTGGCTTTATTTACACTGTTCCACCGAAACACGTCAACGCTATCTTTGTTAAATTTGAGGAGAGTCAGCGGCCATTAAACAGACAGGGAAGCTTTTCTTCCCCTGCAGGACACTGCCTACAACAAGTCTCGAATTAACAGTTATAAGACAAAATGTATTGTCTCGTGTAGTTTTCCTGTTGCTTTCAGATGAATTGGGAGTTATGAGATAACCCATATGTTTTTAACAATTTGTAGATTGTTGTTCATGATGATATATGTTTTTATTGTACAATTTTATTTAACTTTTGGTATGACTTATTAAATATGCACATAAGTGCTTACACACTCTGAGTAGAGCTTCTATTTTTAATTTTCAGGAAATAATTGAGTTGTGAGTGGAATATCAAGTATATGAGTGGATAAGAGTGAAAAAGGATTTCCAGAGGGAAAATTAGATTTTTAACTATTAAGTTACCTAGGTGCTCTGTCCCTTTGGATTACTGGAGCCCCTCTCCTTGCTTTCAAGGTTGATTTTATACCTACAGACTGGCTAATGATGCACTTCTGAAGGGCTGGCTGACAGTCCTATCAATCCATTCTATCTACTTTTTCACTACCAATGTGAGCACGAACAAAGGTTTTATTATAAAAACCGAATAAAGAGATTTTAAAAATTATAATTTGTTTAGGTACTAACAACAGGTTTACAATTAATGGGGCGGAAAGAGACGTGTACCCCTACATGGTAATAGATGTGTACCCCTGCTGTGAATGCCCAACTGTACTTTTTTTCTGGCTCCATAATGCTGATTTTTTTTGTCACAGGCGAACACAGATCTTGCATGTGCGCCAAGACATAGGTCTGGCTCACGGATTGCGGTCTTGTTGGACCGGGAGGGGTGCCCTAAGTGTTACCCTTAAAGTGGGGCAAGGCTACCATCAGGAGTTGAGCAGCACTAGTGCGGTGGTGACAGCATACCGTGCAGTGATCAGTAGTAGTGATCAAGACCCTTTTACAATGTGTCACTTTAGTCAGGCCTACAGGACCACTCACCTTTTTAAATATTCCACTTCTGTGTGCTTAACTCACCCTGTGCGTGTAGTTCCTAGGACCCCCCAGGACATGTGCATTTTGGATGACCGAAACTGAGGGCCTGGTGTGCAGACAGACTCTGGACACCCACACAGGATGAGTCAGCCGTTAGACCAGCTAGCTCTACGGTGCCACTACCACCCCCCTGTATTCTACAGTGGTGTATGTAGTTTCTGGCAACCACTGAACATGACAACCCTAATTCCTCAGGTAGCGTAGAAACAATACGGTATCTTTCGTTCAGTCACTCTTGCTTGCTTTTCTCAGAATACATAGAATGACGATTAAAACGGTTTCAATAATTATTTATTGGTTAAGCGTCAGTCTAGTATGAAACATTTAGCTGCGACAATCAAAATACAGGAGCAGACACATGTGATCACTAGTACCAATATCGTAAATAGCAGATACATTTCTACCATAGTGCTAATAAAATGAATAAAAGCATATTATATAAAACAATAGCATTGGCGTACTCCTACGATGCGTAGCCTACCTAACTGTTCTTACCCTAGATGTGTAGGTGAAACGTGTATGTGTAAGTGCTAGGATATGTCCTAATGGAGCCTAATGGAGCCAAGAATTCCCCGGCGAAGTACTAACCCCTCACCTGATGGTTCTGAATGAAGGACCCAGTCTCTGAGTCGAGGATGGCACCCCTCAAGGAATGTCAGGTCTCTGCCTGTTGAAGGATCAGCCTGCAGAGTCTCGGTCCAGCTCGGAAGGAATTCTCCTCTGCTTGTCTAAGGGGGAGTGAGGGTCTTTTATACTAAAGTGGTCATCCCCTGCTAATCCTTTTCTAAACAAACATGATCATGCACAGCTGGCTGTTGGCCATGGATGAAAAAAAGTGGTGACCTTTGTACAGAATAAATCCACCATGCCTGGGTTCATGTTTATGTACATCAGGTACAGGGGATAAAATATAGTACCAAGAGCCTGATGTCGGAGAGACAGAAGTAAGCTACTAGGTAAAAGGTCGTGTAAGATCGTTATGTCGTGTAGATGGGACACAATGTATGTAATCGGTATGTACATGATGGGATTAACCTAAAGGACATGACACCCACTCTTCATAAAAGATCAACAAGGTGAGCTAGGTAATGATAGTAAATGCTAAAAAAGCCATGATTCTAAAAATAATCCTTTATATTAAAAGCATACTAAAAAGCCTTTAAAAAGCATCCATAAATGGTCTATATGAAAGGTATTCTTCACTAAAAAACATTCATAAAAGGTCCTCTATATTTTGAATATGTCATTGTTCACTGAGCATATTGACAGCCACTATGTGCAGAGAGAGCAGAGAAGAATAAAACAAAGTCTGTTCGACCTTCAATTTGGTACATTTAAAATGTTGCCAAACGGTTCCCAGCACAGGAAAGGCCAGATTGTTTAAGAATCCTGCACTGTAGACTGAACATCACTGTACATGGCATCCACATGAAGCAGTATCTGCAGTTTGATAGCAAGTGAGCAGAGGTGGTCATCACTGTTTCCCACGGCAGCCGTTGGGGAAGAAGTAGATGCCTGTGTGCCTGAGAATGATGCTTGCATATCCGTTGCAGAGCCGTTATCTGGTCCAACAGGAGCTGAAGCGTCCAGTGGAGGCTCTAGGAACGCCATCATCAGCATGGGAATACTCTGTGGACAACTGTGCACATGAGCCTGTAAAGGCACCAGGAGCATGTCTATGACCGGCGGTGCAACCAATGGAAGTGTCAGACAGAGGTCCAACACGCATCCGAATCTGCAAAAGAGGCAGCGGAATACTGGTAGGATGCAATCAAGCCCAGCCAGTCTGAAATACAGGAACCAAGACTCACTCAGCTGTTGAAGCTCAGATAACCGAATTAAGAACAACAATCGCTCACAACAACGTTGCTCCAGCAGTGCTCTTTCCAGGTTTTGGGTGATGCTGACATTCATTGCGAAGCAATAGGAGTAAAATCAGGATGCCCGCTACCGAAAGCAGTACCAAAGGAAGCCCTCCAAAAACGCTTCCAAGTACGAAGTGCATGAAAGATGGAATCACTCCAAAAATGGTTTGAAAGAGGGTTAACAGACCTGATCCAATGCTCTTAAATAAGTGTACGATACCACTCGTATCAGACATGTTAAAGATATGATGGACCATTTTCCCGAAATGAAAAGGGATGTTCGTAGGGACCAACGCCTGTATCTCTGCCAAAGTCCTTGCCACTTGGAGATCAAAAGTCTCTTGGGCTGAAGTTAAGGTCAAATTATGCTGAAACAGCATGGCTTTCAGTCTGCTCAGAGAATCAAACCCTTTGTTGGATACATTCAGTGAAGACCACAATGGTGCCTCCCTAACTGTGCGAGCTGGGGAAAACAAAATAGTTGCTTACACCAAACAACCCTGGAATTGACGGTCACTAGATAAGCAATGCCGGGTGTCATACCACAGCAGCCTTGGTCATTCAGCATCAAGTAACTCCCATTTGAAAGTAACTCGAAAACCAGATGATTGTGGCAGCTGGAGAACCCTTCAGGTAGCAGGACAAGTTCACTATTGACGCTTTACATGCACCGTGCAGCAATATTTCTTTACACACTAAAGACCCACTCAAGGCCTTTTCGCAGTTAGAACCACTCAGAAAAATGTCCTTGTCTTTGTTCCTGCACCTATATGTGTACGGTAACTCCCAGGTTTCTCATATGTACCCTTCGCCCAACGCTTCATACCTGCCTACTGGGTAATATTTCAGGCAGTACTGGAATTGAAATGTTGTGATTGGCAGTGTGATATAGCCATGGATTAACTATTCCGTAGACGGTGACTCTGCTACAGTAAAAGGTAACTTCTCTAGTTTTTCAATGAGCAGCATGGCGTACTTCGCATCTGTGTGCCATGGTTAATTGTCCGTCGGTCAGATTGTAAGCCAAAAACAGATTTTTGTCTTTAATGTATCGCCATGGAACGTGGTCAGAACTTAATGATTGAAGAGTCCAGCTTAGAAGCACAATAGCACGTAGCTGTGATTGCCCATGTTGTAAAATAGACAAAACTTGTTCCATTATATCGATAGCTAAGGACACAATGTTGCTCAGTGAATAAATAGGAGACGAAAGTGTGGTCATGCCATTGTCTACCACAGCTAAAGCCTTTTCTAGGTTAATTCTATCTATCTCACATAGTCTCTCTGCAGCTTCCTGTTGAGAGACTTTCCAAACCTCATTATAAATGGTATATAAGAAGCATTTCCTACATGGTTTCTTGGGACCTAACAAGAATCCCAAAGATCCATGTCGTCTGACAAAAGGGACAAGTGTTATTTCACCTGTGATAGTGTCGAGGTCTCTAGCCAATCTAGGCACAACTTTCCAACACTATAAGTAGTCACTACCCCTGGGTCGTCTATGTGAACATAGCATGGGTCGGGCCTATGGATACTAAGCCCTTCGGTAGTACCCTATAATCTTGAGTTACACATATTTGTGTCTATGGGCCAAACCAACCAACCCTTTCAATCTGGAGATGAGGAATTGAATGAATGTCTACCATGTTTCCCCTCACTTGTTAGTGTGTTATTTGCAATACCCTTAATCGGTGCGTGGGAGAGGATGCTTGGTGTTTTCAGGTCTTTGATTTTTGCAAACCCGTAACAAGTGGTCTGTTGCACTGTTCTGTTCAGGAAAATAATCTGTAACAGTAATTGGCAAGCTCTAAATAATGCCTTAGCTCCCTGAACCTGCCACTCTCTTGTCCCCAGATGGATTTTGTGTCTATGGTATCTCTCCAGTAGTCGAAACCCTGTAAAGACATGTTGGGAGATAAAAGGTGCTGAATATAACAGCTTTGTGTTTGTCAGCATAATTTTCTTCACAGTTGCATTCGTTTGTGCAAGTTTGTAGTAAAATGATTCTGGGTCTGAGGTGTTGAACCCTGAAGAATATGCCAATTTCTGTGTGAATGTGGCAGAACTACCTTTTGGGCAATGTTTGGGCAATGTTCCCATTGATGGTACACATTAGCAGTGCATGGTACACTTGGTCTATGCTAAAAATGATGACCATAATGCTGGTAACAATACATGGTATTGTAATCAGTTGTACCTTCATACAATTCCCTGTAAGAGAATGCAGCAGACTGTTCTGAATCTGTAAGCATAGTATTTACAGTCTCCATGTCCCACTCATCAGATAGTGTACTGGGGGTAATGAAATAGTTTAAAGACATTTTAAACAAATGTGACATTTTCAAATGTTCAGTGGGGCCTTATGCATCAGAAGAAACCTTATCCCAAACTATACTATCCGATTTTGGAATTGCAGTAATGTTCACCAGGGACAAGTCTCTTTGTTCAAGATGTGATAACGTATGTGGTATCAGGACTAAGTTCACGGATTGCACTGCAGAGCGTTCTGGGAGATAATGTCTGTTTAGAAGCAGAAAAAAGACAGTTACTGTGCCAATCCAAATTAACAGGTATGCTACCCCTATTGCAAACCAAATATGCAACCAAGGTGGCACTAAGGAAGTCTTTTTGAGCAAAAGATAGAATTGGCAAAATTTTTCTTTCTTTGAAATTGATGGCATTTGATCAGGTTCACTTGGATCTGAAGAGAAATCATCGAAGTTGATGAAGTAGCCAGACGCACTTCGATCTATCTTTGGTAGTACCGCAGGTTTTGTAGAACCGGCACGTGTCGTTTGAAGGCACATTAATGTAGACATCATTTTGGGGCCGAATTGCAACTTAAATTGTTGTTTCTTCTAGATCTTTTTCAATTTCAGCTGGTGTGATTTGTACTCCAATAGTCGATACTCCTTCGCATTGCGTAGTGGAGTCTTGAAATGGTATTAGTCTTTTCATTGGAACTTCCTGTATAGTAGCAAGAGGAGGTCTGTGGCTACTCAGGACACCACGTGGCCTACTGTTGAGGATCGGCCACATGATGCGGTTTGATCAGATCAATGGAGACAAATCTTTTTCTTTTTTGCTGGCAAGAGGCTGAAGTAGTACTGTTCTTGTTCCTACAACCGCCAGGACAGGTACAGCTGTTCTGTAAGCTAGCCCAAACTCTCTTCTGTCGCTGATCCTTTCCCTAACCAGGTCCCCAACCTTCGGAACACAGGCAGGTCTTGCCGGAACTGGTTTCACTTCCCCAGTGGCAGTGCGTTTGACTTGCACATTGCTTTGTAACGCTTGGAATTCATTGAGTTCCTGTAAAACAGCCAAATGGTCATTCAGTTCAAATGGTTTTGTATCCGCCACTGTGCTGGCACAATCGAGATCAGGTACCCACATTCTTGTCCGAAACAGGATTTCATAAGGGGTACGGCCTCCCAAGGACTTTCTTAGCATGTTGTTGAGGGCCCTCTGGACCCCGTATAGGTGACTGACGCATGTACCACCCGCGCCTAATACCCTTGCTGTTAAGGATTGCTTTAGGTCCCGGTTTTTGCTCTCCACCACCGAATGTCCTTCGGGATGGTAGGGGGAGGAGTACCGCAAGGCCACACCAATACTTTCCATGGTTTCCTTGTAAGTCCTAGAGCTAAACAAAGGACCACGGTCAGAATGTAATGTGCCAATTGGTATTGTCCCGATGAAGACTCCCAAATCCTTTATAACAGTTCGAGCATCAGCCGAGCGCTAGGGTCAAACCCATAGGATTCTAGAGCATGAATCCACTGCCACCAAGATTTACTTGTAAGCCCCATCTGAATTTAAGGGGCAGCAGTGGTCCAAATAGACACATTCGAGTGGTCTGTCTGAAACCAGTAACGGTGTCTGTGGTGGCCTGAGAATGGTGGAACCCTTCATCTGCTGGCAAATGTCGCACTTCAGGACATAGTCCTTCGTTTGTTTTGTCAGTCCTGACCACCAGTAACAAGGCTTCAATAATGAATTTGTTTCAGTGGCTCCTGCGTGTGCTGAGCCCAGACCCTCGTGTGCAGCTGGTATAAAACCTAATCTGTGATCTTTGTTCAGTATTACTCTATCCCCCACTTCTGGAATTTGAGCATACAGTGTGTTATGCGTATCTAACTTGTAGGAGTACTTGAGGGGAAAGCCTTTTGGCAGGACGGGTGAATCGTTCTTTGAGGCATTGATAGCTACTAGTATATCTCCATCTATTCTCGTGTGTGAACGAGTGATTGCGGCAACGGCAGCAGTTCGCACTGTCACCTTGGTGGCTTCATCAGCCAGTGAATTCCCTTCAACAAGTATGCCAACACGCTGATTTTGTTTTTTTTGTAAACAGATTTTATTCGGCAATTTCCAAGTACACAAGTGAGACAGTGGGTTTAGAACATACATCGTGTAACCAATAACAGATATCGATAAGTACGACTGTTGGACGCATATTTCCCGGTGCAGGTTCCATCATGTGTGGTCCATGCAGAATTGTTAACAAGGTATGGTGTTCTAGTTCGAGTTCTCAGGGAAGTTATTCACTGATGCCAACACGCTGATGACTCAAGGTGTGAATAACTTGAACCCGTGGCAGGCATGCTTTCAGCTTTGCCACTTATTCCCATGACAATTTATGTTTTATCATGCCACCCTTGGTGTCTCTAAACCCATTCTGGCCCCAGTAGTGAAGATATTCATTGTAAGTTTGCACACAGTAAAACGCATCTCACACAGTGTGGGGAACTCCTGATCCGTATACTGTAGTGCTAGTCTCAGGGCTTTTAGTTCTGCCAGCTGCGCAGTACAATCTCCTAGAGATTGAGTAGTCGTATTGCGGGGGTGAAATTTACCGTCCCACATCCAAACTTTCACCATAGCATATGCAGCGCTATACTGCTGTTTACTTCCTATAGCAGGTTGCACAGAAGTGTCAGTATAAATGATGTATTCGTACTGATCTAGAGATCTTGTTTGTATTGCAGGAATGCTTGTGTTCCAAGTCTTGTATCGTATCTGTACTGTACATCTGTTGCAGTAAGAAAATTAGCCCATTGTATCCATCGTGGATGCAATGCCTTTGCATTTGGAATGCTGGCTTTAGTTACCACTTCTAAAGTCGGTATCGGAGTTACAAAAATGATGTGTTTTCCTTGTGCTTGTGCTCTTTATCTCACTACAGCAGTCTGTACTGCTGTCAGATTTTTTTCTGTTGCTGCAAATCGATTTTCAGCATTTGTGTACAGATGAGATTTTTACGCGATAGGAACGGTCTCATCTTCGTTGAACGTGATGTAGGTATACCCTGATAACCCGGGAACAACCCGTATTGCTAGGTTGCGAACATTTACATGTGTCTGCAAATGTTTTGAAGCTATCATGTCAGCTTGAACTGAACGTAGAGTGTCTGTATGTTTCTCAGTCCACTTGTTTGCGGTGAAATCTGGTCTAATTAGATCATAGAAAGGTTTTACTCCTTCTGCGTAGTCTGGAATTAATGTGCTGCTGAAATTTTAAAATCCTAAAATGGATTGTAAACCCTTCAGAGTTTTTGGAGGCTGGATTAGCGAGCACTATTCTAAAACGTTTGCAGCCTGGCTTTTCCTTCACTTGACAGCTCATATCCCAAAAATAGGATGCTGAGATGGGCAATTTTCGATTTTTTGAAGTTAAATTTGTAGCCCAAATTGGCAAAACCAACAATTATGTTGTTCTCCCTGCACAAGTGATCAGGTAATTCATCTTCCATTAGATAAATATCACCTACATAGGACACTGTCTCTTCATCGCAAGTTTGTAATAGCTCTGACACCCTTGCCGAGAATAGCCCGGGCTGTTCTTATAGCCTTGGGGCAGGCGGCAAAACTAACGCTGAGTGCCAAGGGAGGAAAATATGGTCAAATATCGGCTTTCAGGAGCTATATTTTGGCAGAAGAATCCATTCGCGATGTCTAGTGTTGTTTTGTATTTCTTCCGCACAATGTTATTCATTAATGCGGCACTATGTGCATTCTGAACTGCAAATGTTTTTGTGCATGTGTTCAAGTGTCTGTAATCTAAAACCAAAAGGTAAGTGTTGTCAGGTTTCATTACGGGAAACAAAGGATTCTTCATTGGTGAGGTGCAAGTTTCAATCACACCTTGGTATTCTAGTTGGTCTAAGATTTCTCTGATCTGTTTCTTTGCCTCATTTTTAATCAGGTACTGTCTCTGTGAAGTTGGAGTCGTTTTTAATGGTATTTCGTGGTGTTTGGACTCCATGTCCCACCCTACATGGTTGCTGTATAATGCCGGGGTGGTGCTTGCGCCCACTCCCACGCGTATGAGTGTCTTAAGGAAACAGGAACAAGGTCAGAAAAAGCAGGCAAAATTATGCTTTCACCTTTTGAGCAATCCATTCTAAATTCAGGCAGCCAATCTTTTTCTGCTAAAAGGATGCCAAATCCAAATGTCAAATTTTCCCCAAAAAGTCCTTTAATTTTTCTTGAGATGTCCCCCTCTATTTGGAGATTAATTTCATGTAGACGGTGTTGGACACTCACTCTTGTATCAGGTGTTTCCACCGTGATGTATTCATTCAATACTGCTGTCATCAGAAACTCGATGTGTTTCTCTTTTTCCCTTTGGTCGACCTTCAATTTTTTGTTCTGACTGTCCTTGCCTCTCTGAGCTTTATGATGAACCCTGAAAGGAACTAAAAGAATGTGTATCAGTATCCTGATACCTGTCAGGTTTCCTAATGTTATCACGATTCCTATGGTTGTACCTCTTTTCAGAGGACTCCAGTTTGAGAGACCCACCCCTTGAATGTGAAGTGTTTCTGTTATTATTTTTAGGTTGACTGTTATCCCATATCTTTTTAAAAGAAGTGGGGGCTTACTTTGAGTTCTCTTTTTCAGAATTACTCACCACTAGTGGTTTCCAGAGTTTGGCTCCCAAACTATCTCTGCCTAGTGAAGCATAGGTGTCTTCAGTCATTTTTGGTAATGCACGCTCCTGATTTGCAGGAGTTGTTTCCTTTAGGCGTTGGCGTATAGCCGCCGCTGCTGCTTCCCCCTTGATGTTGCTCAGCATAATTGCCAAGACTTAGTCAAAATTACCCATAATTTTCATCCCCAAGTCCAGGGCAGATCCTGCCCCGAACTCATTCTGTATCTGTTTCAGTTCTTCAGGAATAACTGATGTGGTTGGGGTACCGTGTATTCTAATGTATACTGCAGCATAGATTGTTCCCCAGGTGATACAATCCTCAATTGAGGGAACCATTCCCATTGGGGAAATACTGCTGACAACGGTGCTATTTTTTGAGCAATGCAGAATGGTACTGGATCCCTTCTTGATGAGAACGTACCCATTATTACCTTTAGTGTTTGTGGACTAATTATTGGTGTGGACTGGGTCTGGACCAATCTAGGTGGAGCAGTTCTCGCAAGTTGTAATGTGAGTGTTCGCATGACTAACTGGACAATATGTCTGTATAGCCTGACTATTTCTTTGTGTAGTGTATGCACTTCCTCTGCTGGGAATGTGTCTATCTCAGGACGTGGAGTGTAAGCCGCTGAGACCGGCCATGTTGCTCCTCCTATACTGAGCGGACCTAGTCTTACGACTGAATTGGCGTGTTTTAGGGCACCTTTAAACGAGTTTTTATGTTGCTGGTAAGTTAATGGGACTTCAATGTCCTCGTATGGGATGTCTTCTTCCGGTGGATCCACTTCAATATATTCGTGAAATAAATGTGTCTGTGGATCTGCTGGTTGGAATTTCGCCCAGGAATAGAATACCTCTGATCCGAACACCTCATGTACCTCAATCACGAAGGTAACATGGCCACCTGTTGCAGGTAATCCATGTTCTAATAATTGTATTTAAAGTAACTGCCTGTCTGCAGTTTTCTGTAATGTTTTTAGCATTAGCAAATTCGCCTCCTTCCTTGCTTCTACCACTATTTGCGGCTTCAGTCATTTCGAAAGGATAAGAATGTAAGTAGTTTAAGAGTTAGGGTTTAGCACGATAGGTAACTTTTAGTCCTTACAAGCTTGTCTAAAACCTTCAGCAAATATACAGGGTGTGCCTTCTCCGCTGAGGCGGATTAACCTTCCCACTTCAGACATCTCTGAAAAATGTGAGTAGGGCTGTCTAAGAAAGCACGACTAAACGACTCAGATTTTACTGTTAATATAAGAACCAAACTAACGTTGCCGGCGCCATGTCGTGTAGTTCCTAGGACCCCCCAGGACATGTGCGTTTTGGATGACCTAAACTGAGGGCTTGGTGTGCAGACAGACTCTGGACACCCCCGCAGGATGAGTCAGCCATTAGACGAGCTAGCTCTACAGTGCCACTACCACCCCCTTGCATTCTACAGTGGTGTATGTAGTTTCTGATAACCACTGAACATGACAACCCTGATCCCTTGGGTATCGTGGAAACAATACGGTATCTTTCGTTCAGTCACTCATGCTTGCTTTTCTCAGAATACATAGAATGACGGTAGGAATGGTTTCAATAATTATTTATTGGTCAAGCGTAAGTCTAGTATGAAACATGTTAGCTGCGACAATCAAAAGACAGGAGCAGACAAATGTGATCGCTAGTACCAATATCGTAAATAGGAGATACATTTCTACCATAGTGCTAATAAGATAAATAAAAGCATATTATATAAAACAATAGCACTGGCGTACTCCTACAATGCGTAACCTACCTAACTGTGCCTAACCTAGATGTGTAGGTGAAGCATGTATGTGTAAGTGCTAGGTTATGTCCTAATGGAGCCTAAGAGCCAAGAATTCCCCGGGGAAGTACTAACCCCTCAGCTGGTGGTTCTGACCGAAGGACCCCGTCTCTGCGTCAAGGATGGCACCCCGCAAGGGATGTCAGGTTTCTGCCTGTTGAAAGATCAGCCTGCAGAGTCTCGGTCCAGCTCGGAAGGGAATTCTCCTCTTCTTGTCTAACGGGGAGTGAGTGTCTTTTATACTACAGTGGTCACTCTGGGGTTTTTCTTCAATCAATATGTTTTGAAAACATTCGCTAATCCCCTGCTAATTCTTTCTAAACAAATATGATCATGCACAGCTGGCTGTTGGCCATGGATGAAAAAAAATGGTGACCTTTGTACAGAATAAATCTACCGTGCCTGGGGACATGTTTATGTACGTCAGGTACAGGGATTAAGATATGGTACCAAGAGCCTGATGTTGGAGAGACAGAAGTAAGCTACTAGGTAAAAGTTCAGCTGCGTAAGATCATTATGTCGTGTGGATGGGACACAATGTATGTAATCCGTATGTACATGATGGGACTAACCTAAAGGACATGACACCTTGGCCTACATCAGGTAGCTGTAGAGTGCTGCATAGCACAGGAGTAGGTACTGTGGTACTTGTATGTGTGCCTGGGAAAGGTACATCACAAGGATGGATCAGTACTGTGCAGTATATGTGTGGTTAGTACATGTAGTGGATGTATGTATGCCTGAGAGGAATACATTACATGACAGATCGCCAGAGCTCCAGTCGGGAGCCAGAGAATTCCCCTTTCTCTTGCTAACGGGAGAGCAACTTACCTTTTGCATCTGCCACGTGGAAGCCGCTCCAATCACTGGAAACTGACTGGCATTGCTGCTCAGCAGGAAGAATCTTCTCTGCCGGGTGTGGCTGCGTCCATCGCAAGAGACCTAACTTTGCCATTCAAGAAACGGACTTGGAAGGGCCTGAGGAGAAGGTACTCGGTGCACCGCTGAAAACTGTCAGACATCCAGAGCTGGTAAGACTGAAATTGGCCTTTTGAAGCCCTGGAGGATTCACTGCTGAAGTTACTGCGGCACAATAGTCACTTTATATTGAGATTCTGAAGAGTCCTAAGGGGATTCTTGAGTGTGGCCTAATAGTTTAAATTCCCTGATGCAGTCAGCAGTGAATGGAGACAACCCTGATCATGTTACATGAAGGAGGGTGGGACAGGGATTTGCTTGACAGCTACTAGAGCCCCGACCTCAAGGGGGATTGTGTTGTTGCTTCTGAATGTTGTATTCCTTTGCATGTGCAGCGCTAGAAATAAAATACTACTTTTTCTTATAAAAACAAGTATTTGGCTGGACATTGATTTATTATTCATACTGTCTGCACTTTGAGTTATGAGTCATAATCACTGACCTGTGTCTACATTCCCCGAAGGAGCCATGACAGCTCTACCACAACTACCACTAAGAGTCAGGGGCAGAAGGAGTACTTGGTCCAGTTGCTCAGGACCCTTAGTAGGTCGAGCCTGGGACATCAAGAGTAATGGGTTTTAACTACCAAGGTTGCACCAAGTAGTCCCTGATTAGTCCCTGAGTGTCTCATGGCCCTCTGGAAGGGGTTCTGATAACAATCAATCTCCAACTCGACTTAGTTAGATCCTTAAATGTAACTGGCTTTATTTTAAGTATAAATGCTGCTAAGTCTGGTGGGAATGGGTACCCCATGACACCCCTTTTATGGCGTATGATTTCATTCCAAATATTTGCAGCACTTGAGAAGACCGCCATATATGTAGGATACCCCCTTCTAGGACACATACATGCAAGCTAGAACTTTATGCATGGTATTTGCTTTAATTGGTATATACACATGACTTTATGGTGTATAACACAGTGTTTATCTGTTCTGTATGCTATGACTCCATTTGGGTACGCCATCCCAGAGTTCTTGCCAGTCACGTGTAGAAATATGCTTTGAAAAACTAAGCCCCATTCTTTCATGTAGAGCCATTACTATTGGAGAGTTCACCACAGATAAAACAGAGTATATTTTAGAGACCAATCCACTCATGGAGGTATAAGTGGAGAGAAGCTTTACAAAACAATAAAGCTGCCTCACTCCTGCCTTGGTTTAAAGGCCCAGTGTCAGAGCTGAAAATGAGGCATGCACTTCGATTCATCGGATCAAACTTCCTTTTTACATTCCTCGAAGGTCTTAAATTCAACCTAGTGGAATAAACCCCTCAACAACCTGTTGCCACTTTCTAAATTTTCTGCAGGGTTGCTCCTGAGAAGAAATTAGGATTTAGAAAAAATGGTTATAATGGCAAGGGAAAGGATGCAAGATCAAGTCTTAACGTTACTGCACCCAGGTCTTTCAAGTCGGCTGGAGAATATCCGAGACGTAGCTTACTTGTGGTGTGAGGCTTTTATGAAGCCACACCACGTCCCATGAGAACCAGCCTAGGAGGCCCATATATATATATATATATATATATATATATATATATATATATATATATATATATATATATCCAAAACACACTCCTCAAAGGCAAGAGAAGTAAGAGTCCACACGGGGGTCCGGTCGGAAGCCTTTATTTGGACACTTCAGGCATAATGCATTTCGGCGCTTTCCTGCGCCTTCCTCAGATGCCTCTGCAATCAAGACACGATTCCACCCACACCTTCATTAACCTCCTGCTGTGCTCCCATTGGCTAAGGAGCTCCACCCCACGGTCACCTGACATCACGCCCACTGTAGTTCATGACAGCATACTACAGGTCCCAGAATTCATCAAAAGGGGATTTGGCTGCGTGGTGGGGGTGAAAGAAAGATCAACGACTGAAATAGTCCCGATATTAGGGGCAAGGTGTGCGATGTTAAGATGGAAGGTCTTCTTGTGAAAAAGTTGTCCTCTGGCTTCCTTGGGTCCCCGCTAACGTTCAAAGCCCATAGTGAAAACAGCAGGCGGGCCACAGGGCGGGATGCAATGATTCCCGTCATCTCGTGCAGTCACGAGCTGCTCATGGCAGAAGCCCTGTCCTGCGTCAGCACTTCAAGGCGGGCTGGAGTTACCAAATCCTTGGTTAAGTGAAAAAGCAGCAAAGCCTGCAAACACTCCAGTCTCTTTACTGAACGGGGCCTCTTAAGCAAGCCACTGGCCCGCGTGCAAAATGTCCAAAACACACTCCTCAAAGGCAAGAGAAGTAAGAGTCCACACGGGGGTCCGGTCGGAAGCCTTTATTTGGACACTTCAGGCATAATGCATTTCGGCGCTTTCCTGCGCCTTCCTCAGATGCCTCTGCAATCAAGACACGATTCCACCCACACCTTCATTAACCTCCTGCTGTGCTCCCATTGGCTAAGGAGCTCCACCCCACGGTCACCTGACATCACGCCCACTGTAGTTCATGACAGCATACTACAGGTCCCAGAATTCATCAAAAGGGGATTTGGCTGCGTGGTGGGGGTGAAAGAAAGATCAACGACTGAAATAGTCCCGATATATATTCACTTAAAAAACCATAGGTTTCACACATGTTATAGTTAGCTGTACATTTCACTTGTAAAAAACCAATGAAATTCCACGTTATAGTTAGATCAGGTAACTATAACTTGCGCGCCCACAATAAACTGCTGATGACGTCACATATTACATCACTCATGACATGGTCAGTGACATCACTCATGACATCAATGATGACATCTGAAATTACACATTGTGGATTGCGGTCGCGCAAGTTATAGTTACCTGATCTAACTATAACGTGGAATTTCATTGGTTTTTTACGAGTGAAATGTACAGCTAACTATAACATGTGTGAAACCTATGGTTTTTTAAGTGAATTTGCAAGGTTTTGTAAATGATAATTCCTAACTATAACGTGTGTGAAACCTATGGTTTTTTCAGTGAATTTGTACGGTTTTTTAAATGCTAAGTTATGTATTTATTTTTTATTTTTTTTTCTGGTTTTTCACTGTGCGCACACCCTGCGCGCACTGTGCACTTCGCGCACCGTGCGCGCGCTGTGGGCGCTCGGTGCGCGAACGTTGCGCAGTCCATGCCGTGCGTGCCTCGCCTTTTTTTACACAGTAACATTTGGTTTTTTCTCCCTTTTGGGTCCTTTAATTTATTTAATAAATGTGATTGTTACTTCTTTATTTTTGTTTTTTATTTTTTTTTCCCGTGCGCGTACGGTAAGCTTACCGTACGCGCACTCAGCGATTTTTTTTTTTAATTATTAAATGTATTTTTCGTACTTTTGGGTCCTTCTGGGACCCCCTGACAAACACTAGGGGGTCTGCAACTCTCTTCGTTGCCCCCTTTTCACGTTCCCCACCTTTGTTTCTCAGTGCGAGAGACAGAAAATGGCGGCCGACACTTCCTGATTTTGACCGATTCGAATGTTTACAGTCATGTAACCACCAATCAGAATTGAGCTCGCGCACGGCACCGTACGCGTACGGTAAGCTTACGGTAAGCGCACGGAGCGCGCTTACAGATATATATATTGATTTAAATGCTATTTTCTCAGGACCTACTGAACAGATTTACACCAGACCTACAAAAGGCACATCCTTGACCTGAGGACTACCTCTCTGCCAAATTTCAAGTAATTCTGTTCAGCCGTTCGGGCTGTAGCTCGGACTAAAGGTCCTATGGGAAAATGCATGGGGAAAACGCGTTTTGGGACCCCCCTTTTTTCTCAGCCCCCGCTTGACGAATCCCCCCGAGACTTTCAGGGTAGGAGCGGAGCGTAGCGCCCCATTAGTTTTGAAAATTTCACGAGGATTCGTCGACCGGCGCCAAAGTTGTTCCAAATAGAATGTTGCGGATTTCCTATGGAAACACGGTCCTAACTACAACTATCTACTGGCGACCGCCAGTAGATAATATATATATATATATATGCAGTGTTTTTGTAGTGTTAGTAAAGGATAGTCACCACTCCCATCCTTCTCCCACCGATTTAGAAAATTTCACTTTCCTACCATCCCATTTGAAGGAGTTAATCACCCCTTGAAGATCAGCCATATTTTTCTTAAGTATTAGGGTAGCTAAGGCCTCAAATAAATATGGGAATCTGGGTTTCACATTGTTTTAACTGTGTTTATTCTTCCTAGCCAAGAAATAGAGTTAATCAATGGCACAGGTCTACTTTAACGGTGGACAAGAGTTTGGGGTAGTTAGCCACGTTTAATTTTCCCAGGGATAGAGCAATGTAAACTTGTTGATATTTAATCTTCTCCTTTTCCCATTGGAAATGGGAAACTCCACCCACTCGTTGTTTCATTTCGTGACTTAGCTTAATAGTTCAGATGTGTCCAGATTTTATATATTTATATAATTTCCTGTGCGACCTTGAGAGATAAATTTGGTTCTAATATTGTTAATAGATTATCATCTGCAAACAGATGGAGTTTATGTATGTCTCCTCCAAAGGGCTTGACTTTGACATTTACCAGTTTTTGGCTGACCAGTTCACTTAAATAAGTCTGCACTTGGCTACAGAATGTTTGGTGAAGTTTATAAACATATGTTCTAAAAACAGTGTAGATTCTTACGGCATGTGCAATTTGAGTCTGTTCCTGGAAACCTTTAATGGATCAGTGCTGGAATATAATATAAACTAAAGAGTAAATCATCTAGAAGGTCTATATTTGTGTGCTGAGAAATGCAGTACACATGCAAAGTGAGAAAAACTAGAAGAAATGAAACACTTCTTCTCGCTGTGCCTGCCTCGAAGAGGCTTATGATTTTGGCACAAATCTCTGGACCAAAACCCATGGGTGGTTGCACTGCTGATTGTGGTTATGCAAGTGAATGTAAAACATAGGCACAATATAGTCACGTTACTGCTTGGATGACAATTTTGATATTATGGAATACTAAACAATCTATCCTAGGTAAAATCACTCTGTTTACAAAGAAATCTAAACAATAAAGGAGTACTTGGTCCCATCAACACTGTTATATCTGTAAATTAGGGCATTAGCAGTGAGATTGCCTTCGTCTGCATTTCTTTTTTTGTAACATCATCTTAAAGGGTCTGTATCAATCAATCAATCAATCAGTCAATCAAGGGGTTTGTAAAGCGCAACTACTCACCCGGAAGTGTCTCAAGATGCTGATGGGGGGGGGGGGGGCGCGCAGCTCCTGGATGTTCACGGTGATTCATCGAAGAGCCAGGTCTTGAGGTCCTTCAGGAACCTGGAGAGTGTTGGTGTGTGTCGGAAGTGGAGAGGGAGGGTGTTCCATGCATTGGCCGCGAGGAAGGAGAAGGAGCGACCTCCTGTTCTGGTCTTCTTGATGTGTGGTACCGTTGCAAGGGAGAGCTGGGCTGAGGGGAGGGATCTTTGGGGTGCCTGGAACAAGAGGTGGTGGTTCATGTAGGCGGGTCTAGTGTTGTGGAAGGCTTTGTGTGCATGGGTGAGAAGTTTGAAGGTGATTCTCTTTTCTACGGGGAGCTAGTGAAGTGTCCGCAGGTGTTGGCAGTTGCGGCCAGCATGACTCGCGGGCGGGGAGGTTAATTAATTATTTTTTTTTAAAATTAAACTTACCATCTCCTCCGGTCCCGCGTCGTGTCTCGTCTCTCCTCTCCATACAGGAAGTAGGCAGCCTCCCTCCACTCACCTAAGCCAATCACAACGCTACAATGGCAGCGTTGTGATTGGCTAGGACTCCGACCCCACAGGTGTCTATGGGGAGGCCATATTCTTTATGTAGGCTGCATGCAGCCTACATAGAGAAAATACAGAGTGTGCATGACTGGTTTGGTCAGCACTGGGGCCGACCAAACAGTCAGCGCCCACAACAGTGGGATAGCCACTCCTTCCCTGCCTGAAGCAGGAACGCCCACCCCCTGCCCGCCCCCAAACAAACCCTGCCTTCAGCTTTCTTGCAGTGGGAGGAGCAGAAACATAAATGGGTGGATAAAAAAACCATTTTATGTTTCTGCTTCACGCTATGCGGGAAAGCAGTGGGGTGATGCTCCTCCGTGCACGTGAAGGAGCCGCCCCTGGGTTTTGGGTGATTTGGCAGTGGCACAGTAGGTTGAGAACTAGTCTGACGGAGGTGTTCTGGAGTTTGCAGGTGAGTTTCTTGTTGATCTCGGCTTAGAGTGTGTTGCCATAGTTCAGTCTGCTGATGAGGTTTTCCTTTGTTCTGGGGGAATCCAGTTGAAGGTGTTTTGTAGAAGACGGAGGGTGTGGAAACAGGAGGAGGTGATAGCGTTGATTTGGCAGTATATTTTGAGTTCGGAGTCCAGGATTATTCCAAGGTTGTGTGCGTGGTCAGTGGGGGAGGTAGGGTTCCCGAGGGCGGGGGCCACCATGTGTCGTTCCAGGCGTCGGGGTGTGGGCCCATGATGGGTACTTTGGTATTGTCTGGGTTTAGTTGTAGGCAGCTGTTTTTCATACACCTGACGACTGGTTCCATTCCTCCTTGAAAGTTGTGTTTGGAGATGTTGGGTTCGTTGGATAGGAAGAGGATGATTTGGGTGTCGTCCGCATACAATACGATGTTGAGTCCTTGTGATCTGCCGATGGATGTGAGCGGGCCATGTAGACATTGAACAAGGTGGGGCTGATGGAGGATCCTTGGGGGGCTTCACAGCTGGTCGGTGTGGGATCCGAGAGGAAGGGAGGGTGTCTGACTCGCTGCTTTCTGCTTGAGAGAAATGAGTGGATCCAGTCGAGGGCTTTGCTCCAGATTCCTGTGTCGTGGAGTCTGTGAGCTAGGGTGCAGTGTGATACTGTGTCGAAGGCTGCGGAGAGGTCCAGGAGGATGAGGGCCACAGTCTCTCCTCTGTCGAGGAGGGAGCGGATGTCTTCTGTCGCGGCAAGAAGGGCGGTTTCGGTGCTGTGGTTTTTCCTGAAATCTGATTGGGAGGAGTCGAGGATGTTGTTTTCTTCAAGAAAGAGGCGAGTTGACTGTTGATGGCTTTTTCAATGCCTTTCGCTGGGTACAAGATTAAGGAGATCGGTCTGAAGTTCTTGAGGTCGGTGGGGTCCGCTGAGGGTTTTTTCAGGAGTGGGTTGATCTTGGCGTGTTTCCAGTCGTCAGGGAAGGAGGCGGTCTCGAAGGAACGGTTAATGATTAGTCGAAGCTCGGGGCAATGATGTCTACGGCTCTGTGGTAGATGTGGTGGGGGCAGAGGTCCATGGGGCCCTGGAGTAGATGGATATCATAGTCTTTAGGGTGTCTTTGATGGTGATGGTGGCCCAGCTGTCCTGGTCAGAATGCTGCTCTTCGCCTCGCTCAGCTCCACCTTAGAGTGCCTGCCCCTAGCGCTGCAAGGTTGGTGTTCGAGGCTTCTGTGTATCATGCAGTGTAAACCACTTTGAGTGTGAGGCACTCCTTGGTGATAAAGGCTTCCTTTGACTTATATAAACATTTTAGGCTGCCAGGAGTGGCAGAGACAAACACATAGGAAAGGACATTCTATGAAGCAGCCATGGTACCCTCTCTGAGTAGTGTATCCCAGAATTGCCTACCGAAAGCATTTGAGAAATTTGCGTTATGCACTCACTCATGATAGGTGCTATGAGCAGTCTACTTTGGAGTGGCAGAGAGCAACCCATTACATTATTCCTTGTTGCAATTTAGAGTGCATTAATACCACTTGGTGCATTGTGCTATAGAAAAATGGTAAATACATAAATAAAAATAGAAATGGTATGTCTACATACGGCCTTTGTATATGATCTATTGGTCTACTCAGGAGCGATAGCAAGGGGTGCTCCGGGGTAAGGGTAGGTTATTAACTAAACCAATTGAAAATGGTTTTGGTTCCAGAAATGGAATTAACATGACGGGGACAAGGGCAGGCACCAAATTAAAGGAAATGGGGTAATTGTGCCAGAATTGCTGCCTTAAGCCCAATCTGACCGTAAAAGGCCCAAACCTACAATTCACCAGGGTGTTTACCTATCTGCCCTTTTCCCGCCTGTACTGGGCTTCCTCAGATGCAAGGTTAAAAAAGGCCAGGGGCAGAGCATGGAGAGAGGGGAATTGAGGAGGAGAGACCGCTGCACTTCAGTCGAAAAAGGGGGCTGTAGTGCGGCATGGGGCAGAGAAGTGAGGATCAGAAGGCAGATAATTCCGGGAAGTTCATCTACTTTTTCAAGGAGCGTGTTGTATACACACGGCCGTTGCAGGTAACAGTAAATTAATATAAACACTTCAAAAAGAAAAAGCCAACTCCAGGAAGTTTTTTTTAGAAGTACACTGTCTTGGCAGATGGCTATGCCTGTTAAAATATTACATACATTCTTGTGAGCTAGTCTGGACACCAAAACGTGGTGCTCGAACAATTTTCAGAGTGGGGGTACTGACATCAATGTTACATCATTGGTCATGGGGATTCTGAAAACCCAAGCGTCAAACAAAGTATAACAAATGAGTCACGCCCAGTCAGCAGGAGCATGGTAAGTTTGTGGTCTGAGAAGGTGCTGCATTTTGGGGCAAGCTGTTGCAAATCTATTAATGAAGCATGGTATGGTAGCTGACTGTCATTTAGAAACCGCACAGTGACCACTAAATTTGCACAGACATGCAGTTTTGCTGATAAAACTATGTACCACATACATTATATTGTGTAGAAATCTGGTTTAGCAAATATTTCTCACTTTTGCATCATCAAGAAATGTGTCTAGATTTGTTTGAATCCCAGAAAAAATGTGCTACACTTGTGAGTTACAAACTGCTGATTATTTATAATATTTGTACAGATCATTGAGAAGAGTTTAAATTTTTTTTTAGCATTGTCAAAAAAAGAAATCACATTCTAAAGCTTTTTCTTTCACATTCCAGAATACCCCAGCACCATTGTAGCACGGTTCACCTTACAAAATTCTCACTTTGCAGTTAGTGAGAAAGAAAAGAAAACACCATCTCAAAAGAACAAGCAGCAGATTGTAGAAGACATAGCTTGACTTTGACCTCTGTGTTTGAACTCACAGTAAGTGCCACAAGAAAAACATAATTAGGCATCTTTATGGCTTACTCTTAACTCAGGCATGGTTATTTTGGAGGTGCTTCAGCAACCCCCACACCCCTAATTCCAGTTCTTAGGACGCCAAACGCCCCTCCTTGTACTACTTACAGGACAGGCGAGTCCTCATTAGAAGGATTTGGGCTATCCATCAAGATATCACAAGTTGACTGGCAGGGTTCGCATTTTAGAGCGAGGCATGCTGTATTGTGGTATGTTGTGAGAACAACAGGAGTATAACCCATAGACCAGGTTGAGATCTGGGTAGGTATGCGAAAAGAAACAACAATATCTCAACTGGTATCATTAAGGGAGTCAATTAAACGAGTATGTGCAATTCATTACAAGGAAAGAAGAACGGAGACTCTTGATACGTTTTTGAAATGTGCACATGGCATCATATATTTAAAGCAACAAATGAACAAGGGTACAGTTGTAACAGCACTGTAGGCATAGAATGCAAAGGCAGCCCAAATTGGACTTGGTGCACAAATGTGATTGTGACACAAATGAGTGGTGACACAAGTAACAATGTGAAATCAGCTAAAAGGCTCAAGGTGGCAAAAAATGTGAAGTATCCCCACGCAGACATTGTTCGCTGCGCTACTTCTCGACCACCCTCAACCCTGTTCTCTCCACCCAGCGTTACCCTCAGGTAGACCCGGCCGCCTGCGTTGATTCCACCCACGTGCGCCTTCCAGCCATTCCCTTCCCTTTCCCACCCTCATCCCTCTTTTTCCCTCCCTATACAGCACTGCCCATCTGGCTACCCGGTCCTGAAGATGATCCTGACTCACTAGGATCGAAACATCGTCGGCTCCTCAGCGCAACTAATAGCGCCAAACCTCTTGTGGTTCAATTAAATCACTCAGTCATAACATACCCTAATATTGTAAATCGCTCCGTTGAACCACAAAGTTCACTGTACATACTTCACATTTTTTGTCACCTTGCGCCTTTTCGCTGATTTCACATTGTCACTTGCATCGCCACTCATTTGTGTCACTATCACATTTGTGCACCAAGTCCAATTCGGGCTGCCTTTGCATTCTATGCCTATAGGGCTGTTACAACTGTACCCTTGTTCATTTGTTACTTTAAATATATGATGCCATGTGCACATTTCAAAAACGTATCAAGAGATTCCCTTCTTCTTTCCTTGTGATGTATTGCACATACTCGTTTAATTGACTCCCTTAATGATACCAGTTGAGATATTGTTGTTTCTTTTCATATTGTGGTATGGACTTGAAGTTCCGCCCATCTTTTCAATTCGCTCATGTCAATGTCCTTTCTAAATGGTTGTTTTTGAATCATGAATACGCTTAGTAGTCCCTCCTTAGTCCTGCCTTGTCTACATTTGTAATCCACCATGAGGACTGGCCTTTTTACTTGTGTTATTACATGGTCTGTTTTATCTACAGTCTGTGAGAACTATTTTCTTTAATGATTTTCCCCTATTGCAGGCACGTCAGCTAATATAATGGCAGCCGTGCCTTTGGTTTATTTGCGGCGCCGAACGTGGCCACATGTTTTTTATTCTTTCTATTTATTAACTTTTTTTGTTTTAAAGTGCTCCTTTCTGCCTTTCATTTTATGGAGGCTGCACCCCTGTCTTTAGACGCGGCTTGTCTAAAGAAAGGTGTGCGGCCGCCATTAAAGTGAATGCGCGGCATGGGGCGCTTTTACAAATAAGCAATTCCAATGCAATAGGTCTCGCAATTGCGAGAGTTTAAGCTTTTTGCATTGTAGATGTCAATGCTTTTAACCCCTTCAGTGCCCGCCCCTTTCCCCGCCCAGTGCCGGCCGTTGCATTAGCGGGCGGGGTCTATGACGAGCTGGACTCGTCATGGGCACAGCGCCACCGCGGCCCATGACGAGTCCAGCTCGTCATGGGCACTGAAGGGGTTAATTTATTCATTTTAAAAGCCAACACATAAATAAAAAACATTGCGAGACCTATTGCATTGCAAATGCTTTTTTTTCTTTCAGGCCTGTATGAGGTGTTAAGAGAGGCCTGCCTGCAGCAAGCATTTGTTTACTGTGTGATGACTGGGAGGGAGCCATTGCAGCACAGGTGGGGTCCCGCACAAACCAGCTTCAGGAACACATTGGTTTTAAGAGATGCTAATGGGGAAAGTGGATTTCTAGTTTATTCAGTTCTGGATGAGTGAATAAAAACCATGCTCAGGGCTAGTCTTGGGAAAATATCCTTAGTATTTATGTCTTCCAATCAGCTTGATTCATAGTGCTCACATACTGTCAAATTAGGACACAGAGGCAAAGAGGGCAATTTGCCCAAAATGAAACTTTTTGGTAAATTAGGAGACCCGAAACAGCAAAAAAATACTATTTACTGGAAAGGACATAACTTTATCAGCATGTTACAATTTGGGGAATAGACCATGAACCTGGGTGCTGTCTACCCCCACCATCCATTCAGTGCATTTTTATTGCAACCAGGCACTTAATAGGAGCTTTTATATTAATTCTAAAGACTTAAAAGCTGAGCAAACAACGAGAGCAGGCAAATAAATTCAAAAAGTGATTGTCCAATAATATTGCAAACAACTTGGCCAAATGGGAAGGCCTGGATTAAAAAGCATGTCACCACGTTCCACAGTTTCCAACTAGCCTATTAGACTACTACTGGGGTGACAGTGAGTATGAAGGCAAGGCCATGGGACTACCCTTCCCAGTGAAATGTCAATGTTTTGTGGGCCCTGCCCAGATTTATCAGACAGGCCATACTTCCAGCATGTTTAGGTAAATTGGTTAAGCTGAGATGAATGTCAAGTCTCCTAGTTCCTTTTGTAAAAGCAACCCACTTGACGGCATGTCGTGGGGACGTCTGCCCCGCCCAGTGTATTACCCACCATGTAAGGGGTCCAGGCAATGTGTTTTGAATAGCACTCGCTGCCTGAATTGAGCTCACCCAATATATTCATGTAATGGGAAAAAGGCAGAAGTAGATTGTGAGACCTTTTCTTTAGGTCTTGTGGAAGTAGGTGCTTTCTGGGCAATACCTGTGGAGGATACTGTTGTATGCCTCTGGTGTTTTAGTGAAGACTATTTCATTCTATTTGTGTAACAGAGTTATTAATTTTGTAAATTTGTTTCGGCAACAGCAACATTACCGAGCAATTAATGCTTAATCCAGGAAATGTAAAGAGGATTGTAACTCAAATGCAGTACAACATAGTAATTGGACTCAATAACCTCAAGTTATATATTTCAAAAGGGCCTGATTAAGAGGAGTTGGTTAATTAAATGAAACCCTTAAAATGTGCCCTGCAAATCACTATTACCCTCAGTGACCAACAAATATTGTCTGGTGTATCCGAACATGCAATGTGTCTCCACGCAAGCAAAGTGTCCCGCGAAGTGATAATGGAAAGTTGGCCTCTCAAAATTCAAGCTTTGTCAAGATTTGTATGTTGAAAATAGATTATGCACTGCTGTACTTGAAAACACTTTTATAATATCCTGGGTGGACTACTCTAACTCCATAGTGTGCCTTAGTTTCCCAAAAACAGGCACACAAAGATTACAATTCCTGAAGTACATAGCCGCCAGACTCCTACTAAGTCTCACTCTATGCTTTAAAGTCACTGCACTAGCTGCCTGTAGGAATTTGGGTTACTGGTTGATGAAGTGAAATCCTAATCAAGCTGCAACCACAGTTCCTACAAGGGTGAGGTTGCAAGCAAAACCCAAATTAACCTGAGCTCAAACCTCTGGTAGCTTGACACCAAAGCATTCAGGCTTAACTTGGAGACAATGTGCAATTTATTTATGCAACACTTCAAACAGTAATAAAGTGAATACATGACACACAAAAAAATCCACACCAATTTAGAAGAATAGCATAAAATTGAATACATTATGAGAGACCAAAATGACAAAAATCCAATCATTAGAAAAGGAGCAATTGTAAAGATTTCAGTGAAATTTGTGCTTAAAAGCGCAAAGTGCCAACTGAGGTTATTTGGTTGTGCGGACCAGGACAAAGTTACAAGTTCAGGGCGACGGCGATGGAGCACTGGCCAGATACAGGAATCAAGTTAGGCCAGCTGAACAAAGTACCTTAAATTCTGGTTGCTGGGCGTTGCGAGATCTCACATCAAGGATGCATCACCCAGCAGTGGTTCCAAGGAAGCTGCAAGGTCCTGCATCACCAACTTGCGTCATCGTAGAGTTTGCAATTGAAGAAAGGCTTGAGATTCTGAGTGCTACATCAAGGATGCGTCGCACAGCAGCGGCTGTGATGTGGGGCTGTGAAGAGATGCATTTTGCTGTGTCGGTTCTGCCCGCAGGACCACAGTCTGGCTGGCAGAGCACCTTCAGGCTCACTTCCAAGGGTCCAGGACTGGGGTGGCACCATTTGGAGGGTAGGACTCACATCAGACAGAGTCCAGATGCTGGGTTCAAGGTAGTTAGAGCCTTTTCTGTCCTTGAGGCTCTGATCAGAATGCCAGCCAACTAGCCCTTGGAACCACTCTGGTGGTCCGGGGTCCTTTTCATTCAGGCAGCAGGGCATCAGAGTATCAGGGCAGCAGAGTAGGATGCCTTCTTGCAGCAGAGCAGTACATCAGTTCTTCTGAGTCTTCCACAGGTCCTGAAGTGTATTTATGATTAGGGTCTGAGGGTCCAATATGTATACTTGGTGCCAGCTTTGAAGTAGGAGAAGGTTCTGGATCTTTCCACCCCCATAGGTGCTTGGAATTTCCTGCTTCCCTGGGACCGGCCCCAGCTTGACTGGTGGCACAAAAGATTTGTGTCAAAACCTTTGAGAACGTGCTCAGGAAGAGGCTTTATGATGTGCACGTGTGATAGGTGACCGCTCCTCCCTGTGAGAAGGTGGCCTGATATATGCTGACCACTAGTTCTAGTGGGCACCTTGTATCAGTCCAAACAACCCCTATGGTGATAGGTTAAAGACAACCTTTATTGAAAGCTATCCTAGTGGTAGCTATGGAGGAATGGAGGAATGTAAAGCAGCTTGTTTTACCAGTCTATAATCTCTTGAATGATCAAATGAAAGGACAACCACACCAGGTATATATTCAAAATATGTATTTAGTTTAAAACACACCCCTCTAGTCTCTTTATGAGACTGGAGTTTGAAGTACTTAATTTACAAGTGAGCAAGCATCAGAAATAGCACAAATACACATTTGGGCCCTAGGGGCGTACAAAACCATATACCAAAAAAGTGGTATAAGAACCACGACTGAACTAGACACAAGGCCTAGAGCCTGTAGAATCGCTGGGACCCCAAGGAACCACCCAAGGTAGTGACACAGGTGACTCACAGGGACTGTATGCAGTGTGTAAACACAACCGCGGGTTCCTGTTAGCTTCTATGGGCAATGTCGCGGTTGGAAATGTAAAGATTAGGGACACTTAGAATCGAGTCAGGACCAAACCCTTTTGGACTTAAGTTCTAGGGCTAGCACCCACGGGAGCATCGGAGTACTCGAGTTACCTCACCCAGGGAAGCCGGGTGCATAGGTGTCTTTTGGTGTCGGGTCGCGTCGTCGATTTCAATAGAAGCCTGCAAAGAACTGCTGCTGCCGTGAAGAGGAGAAGTGTCCGAAGAGATCCAAGCCTGGATCTAGGAAGGAAGGAACCTGAAAGCAGAGGGGACAGAGTCTGGGTCACTAGCCAGTGACCGAGGGCAGGATGGACCAATGCCTACAGATGTAGGGTGCTTCAGGTGAGTTGACGGGTGTCTTGACTCTTCAGCCACGAGGTCCAGGAGGCGTCGACGAAGTCCACGAGCCGGATTCAAGCTGACCCATGAAGTCTGTAGAGTGTTGCGGTGTCGGCAACCAGATTGGACCCAACAAGCCTTGGCAACGGCAAGTCACTGGAAGTCAGAGAAAGGACTGCGGTGCAGACCAGCAAGGTCTGAAGGACTCACCCAGTGAGGGTAAGTCAGGGCACATCTGGAGCAACCAGGAAAGCCCAAGTAGAAGAGGAGTTGCCTTTGTGGAGACCTGCTAGCCAACGGACTAGTGATTGCAAAGGAGCCTCGAGCAGTTGCACTTGAAACTGGTCCACGGGTCACTCGTGGAGTGGAGGCCAGCAATCTTCGGTGCAGGAGGTGCTCAAGGCTGGGGCTACTTGGAGCCCAAAGCACAACTTTGAGGATGCCCAGAAAGATGCTGTTGCTGCAAAAGATCACAGTGTCCAGGGGTCAAGGTTCCACATCACCCACGATAGCCACGGGCCTCAGCTTTGCTGTGGACTCAGGGTAGCCTGGGGAAGTCTGGAAATCCACCTCTGGTGATGCAAAGACTTCGGCGTCCGGCGGGAGCTTCAGTGATGCAGATTGGTCAGTTGCTTCTTTGGTGCCTGCCAAGCAGGGGAGTCACTCCTTGACCCCAAGGGAGATTTCTTCAGTCTTCTAGTCAGGATAGAATGTCGAAGGTCCAGGATGTATGTTGCAGAGTTTCGTTCAGGGTAATCTAAAGTCCTAGGGACTGGATTCCTATACTTATACTAAGTTTAGGGGATGGACTAACTCTAATGCCCCACCTATGGGTGGGCTTGGAAAGGGGGGTGGTTACACCCATTTCCTTTGTCCAGTTTCGCGCCAGAGCAGGGGCAGGTAGCCCCTGCAACCGGTTTGAACTGGACTATGCACAGGAACAGCAACCGTGCCTCCCAGTGCAGGACTTCAGAGCACCAGAGAGTGCTCCCGTCCAGCCCCAATACACATCTGCCTGTCTGGGGAGGTGGTTACACCTCCCTTCGACAGGAAACCTATTGTCCAGGCCTCCCCTGCCAGAGTTTTGGTCAGCAGAAGCAGGCCAGACCCGTGTCTGTGGCAGAGGCATCCATTTTGTGATGCCAGGGCTCAGGAAAGTCCTACCGGGTTTGACCAGTGTGAACATGTCTCTCCCTCTAGAAGGGTGGAATGCTACCCCCGCCGCCAGAACTGGCGGGGGTAGTGTTCCAAGATGTGTGACACCAAACACGACATGTTTTGATGCAGCCATTCCAAAGTTAGCATTTACAGCGAGGTTATAATGCACTTAAGAGTATATGGTATGGCTGTATCACAGAACAGCCATAAGGAAGTATTTCCAAAAGCTGCAGAGGGTCTCAGCTCATGCTTGGGCACCCTCTCACATAAAACCAAGCACTCTGCCTTCAAGATTGGCAAGGCCTGCCATAGGAGTGGCTTTTAGGTTTATATGTGTCTGTATATATATGTGGATATAGGTAGCCTATACCACTGTAAGGGGTGCAAGCACACCCTTACCCAGGCTGCAGTAGCAGACCTGTGGTGCCATTTTGGAGGGCGTCCCAGGGGTGGCATAATACATGCATCAGCCCCTGGTAGGCCTCTGAGGTACCTATGCCCTAGGTACATAGTATACCATATACTAGGGGCATATAAGGCACTCCAGAATCCAATTATATATGTACCTAATGTACATGCAAACCATTTTAGAGAGGAAGCAGCTAGGCTGTGGTCCTGATTAGCAGGGCCACAGCCAGACTAAGGTCGAAAAACAGTGAAACACCAGCAAAAAGTGGGGGTACCCATGTGAAGCAGATCCTACTCTCCTACACTCCCCTTATCAAGCCAGAGCTGGCCCATCCTGTCAACACCTATTCCCCCTTTGTCTCACTGTCTGGGAGCAATATACAAAGGCCAACTGCCACCTACACCTAGTTGTGTGACACAGGATGTAGGCACCAAATGATTAGGACAAGAAAATAGGAAAATGCTAACTTTATAAAAGTGGCATTTTTAGAATTGTGACTTAAAATCCGACTTTACCATTAAAAAGGATTTTAAATTACAATTCTTTAGACACCAAACTTGAAATTTCTACTTGCTCTCAATTGAAAGTTAGCACTTATTCAATGTAATAAGGTAACCCAATGTTATTCTATGGGAGATGTAGACCTTGCTTTAGTGAAAAACAAATTTAAGAGTTTTTCACTTCCAGGACATGCAAAACTTAAAAGTATGTGTCCAAAGTTTTAGATACACTGCATCCTGCTCTATGAGCTATTTAGAGCCTACACTAGGGGCAACAAATGCATTGAAAAGGAAGATTTAGAACTGGCAAAATGGTTGATTTTGCTGGCTTGAGATGGCAGTTTAATTTGCACACACAGACTGCAATGGCAGGGCTGAGACATGTTTAAAAAATCAATTTAAGTAGGTGGCTCAATGAGTGCATCAGGCCCACTAGTAGCATTTAATTTGCAGGCCTTGGGAACAAGTAGTACCACTTTACCAGGGACTTACAAGTAAATTAACTGTGCCAAATGAGTGCAACCCAATTTCCCCTTGTTTAAAGGAGAGGGCACAAACACTTTAGCACTGATTAGCAAGTGCGCAGAGTTCTAAGGCCAGCAAAAACAGGAGGATGGAAGGCAAAAAGTTGTTGAAAAAACATGACCTGGATGTCGAGTCCAACACTCCCAGTTAGTGAACGTGTACTAATCCCATTCAAGAAGTCAAAAAAAAATTCTGACTCCTAAAATGGGGTTGTGAATAGTTGTTGGAACTGGCCCTTTTTGCAGGGTTTTCCCCAAACTTTTTGCTTCTTCCCCCTCTAGTTTTTCTGACCTGTGGTTGTTGGCAATAGGACTCTGGGCACTTTACCACTGCTGATCAGTGCTAAAGTGCATATGCTCCCAGTGTAAAATATCATATTGATTGGCATATTTGTATCACCATGAAGTCCCTAGTAAAGTGCACTGTGTGTGCCAGGGCTGGTGATGACAGATGCTACTAGTGGGCCTGCAGCACTGATTGCGCCACCCACATGAGTAGCCCTAAAATGGTGTCGCAGGCCTGCCTGCAGTCCCTGGACTGCCATGTCCTCCTGGCCAGTGTCCCCACTGGCCGGGCCTAACCCTTCCCTTTTTGTACACATCAGTCATCCCTATGGAAGGCCCAAGGTACCCCCCTGGGCAGGGTGCAGTGTATGTAAAAGGTAGAGCATGTACTAGTGCAGGTATCATGCTCTGGTAGTGAACAGCGGCCATTTTGTGTGTTCACTGCTGCAAGGTTATCTTGCTCCATAGGCTAACATGAGGGAGACTGGTGCCAATGGCCATTCGCCTATCTTCTCATAGGAACAAGATAAGACATGAGTGTTTGATATCCCTGAGCTCAGCATTTAATAACACATCTTTTAGGAGAGGTTGTTTTTAAATCCTGAGTTGGAGAACAGTACTTTTTAGAGAGTAGCTGTTGTCTTGTCTGACCCTTCTGTGTGCCTGGGCATGCTTGTGGATTGACTGTCTGGTTTGAGAGTGACAGGGCTGGGGAGCCCCCAGGAGGTTGGATGAGTCAGCCCTTTGCTGAATGACTGCATTTGCAAGTAGAGTGGAGGGAGGAGATAGCACCTGGGAGTGAATAGGGCTGTGCCTGCCTGCCACACTGCTGGCTCCACCTCCTGCTGGGCGGCTGACGACCCTGCCCCTCACTCTGAAAGGAAAGAAGAGGCCAGGAAAACAAAGTGCTCCAGCAACACCCAGAACTGGATCAGACCGGGCTCAGGACCCACTTGCACAAAGACTTCAAAGACTTTTAGGGGTATAAGTACAGGACCCCTGACAACAGATTTTTAGATTCTACAATCAAGAAGAACCTCTGCTGAAAGACGGACCGCTGAAGGACTGAAGGAAGATTCCCTTGCTGTGTGCTCTAAGGGCTGAACTGTTCTGCTGTGCAACTGAAGCTGAGGAGGAGAAGGGGTCTTGCTGTGTGCTGTGACCCTACCTACTTGACCTAAACAAGACTTTGCTATGTGCTGTGTCTGACTGAATCTCCAAGGGCCTGAGAAGAGCTGACCTCCTGTCCTGGAACCCAAGGTTAAAAGGTTCCCAAGAAACTGAACTCAACTATCTAGATCGTGCTGTACCGGCCGAGAGCGTGACTTTGCCAGCAGCTGCTAAAAATCCCAATCGGTGTGTTAATCGACACACAGCTTTTTGCGAGGGTCGGAGGACTGTGTGGCCTCCCCTCGTGAACCTTGCCTTGCACCCTCAACGGAGGCCCCGAGGGCGGCCTAGTCGTGACCGGCACCCTCTAATCCCTGTTGCCGTGAGGGTTTTGCACTGCCAGAGGGCCGCACCTCGCCCCGCAATCTCGCCGTACCTTGCCGGCGTCTCCAAAACGAAGATCGAGCCCGCTGCCCTCTCATTGGTTGAGAGGATCAAGCCCCCTCACTAACGCCGCGCTGGGATTGGCCAGCGTCATCGAAACATCCTGGGAAGCCGCTGCCCTCTCATTGGTTGATAGGATCGAGCCCCCTCGCTGAAGCCGCGCTGGGATTGGCCAGCGACATCAGGACGACCCGAAGAGCCGGAAGAGTGGTGCCCGAGTCGTCGGCGTGACCCGTCTTCGTCGAGGGAGCAGCGAGTGTATTTAGCGTGCCCCCAGCCTGTAAGCCAAGGAGGAGAAGGGCCGTACTGCCGACCCGCCGCTCGTTGGATTGTCGAGAGCGGGCGGAAGGGCGGACGTGATCGGCTGGGGCTGTTTTTAAAGATCCTGCCCACGCTGAGGCTGCAGCATAAAGCGCACGGTGAGAAGAGCTGACGGGGACACACAGCCCTGCTGTGATACCCCCTGCGATAACAAGTAGAGACTAGAGACCGTCTTTTTAAAGTAACAGAAACTTCCTAGTAACCTAGTGCAACCATTAAGTTCATGTGCAAAGATCCTATATGTGATCATCTTTTCTCCTGCTACACTATATAAAGATATATTTTTTTTATATACATACCTGTGTGGTCTACCTTTGTGGTGTACGGGGGGGGTCATTGTGGGGATTGAGTGCAAATACCTAGCATATTGCCTTGGGGATAAGCCTGTCTGCTCGTGCCAAGCTACCTAGAGGGTGAGCAGGGGGTTGTCCACAGTGTGTGTCCCTGTACCCGGACTAGAAGCAAGGGTCCCTATTTGGTCTCAGGTACCTACCTCTGCCAACTAGAGACCCCCAGATCTAACATGGACTCCTAAAATGGGGTTGAGAATAGTACTAATACAGTATCTTAAAGTGGCATGTTGTAGGCATCCCTTCCAATTACCAACTCAGCAAGCTTTTGCGTCTGAAATCTGATCGGTAAACGTGAACAGTTACAGAGACCTCAAAGAACATGGTAAACCATTTGCAAAAGGTAAAAGTTCCTGTTAGACCTGGCATCTTTTGGCATGTTTCCCCTGTCTTTTTGCTTCCTGACCTCCCAGTTTTGACTCAGTGTTTTCTGGTTTAGTGTCTCTGCACTTTCTCACTGCTGCTCAGTGTTAAAGTGCAAGTGCTCCTATTTTAAAGTGTAGTATGGATTGGTGTTGCCATGATTGGCATATTTGATTTACTGGTAAGTCCCTAGTAAAGTGCACTGGGAGTGTCAGGGCTTGTAAATCAAATGCTACTAGTGGGTCTGCAGCACTGGTTGTGCCACCCACAGAAGTAGCCCTGTATAGGTACCTCAGATCTGTTTGCGCCCAGTTGTTACTGCCATGTCAACTGGGTGAGTGCACCCACTTGCCAAGCCCTAACCTTCCCTTTTATTGCATGTAAGGCACCCCTATGGTAGGCCCAAGGTACCCTTGTGGGCAAGGTGCAGTGTGTAGGAAAATGGCTCTGTATATATTATACCAAGGTGAGGTATAGTGTGCACAGAGTCCAGTGGAACCCCAAAGGTAGGCAGAGGTAAAATTAGATAGAACCTTACTCTCTATTTGTGGCAGTGTGGTCGAGCAGTAAGGCAGTATCAGAGGACAGTGTTAAGCATTTGTTGTACATACTCAGTCAGCAAATGAATTCACACACTCAAAGACTGAACTTCAGACCAATTGTTTTTGTATAAAAATATTATTTTAGTTATTTTATTTCTAGAACCAAGCAAGCCTGGCACAGGTAAGCAATAAATTCTTTACAGTAGTAAATGCTGATTGTAAAACAGTTGAACTGCAATTGTAAATGTACTATGGTTTGACTTACAGTATTGTTTCAGAGAAATGCAAACACTTGAGATTTTCAGTAAAATAGAAGGTAAGTTACTTTTGGATTACTTTTCTTACTCAGTGCTGTATGCCTGGATGCAGCACTGGGACATTTACTGTAAACAGTTGAGTAAAAGCGTTTTTGTTAAAGAAATTCTTTAAATTGTACGATTTAAGGTTTCAAAACTCCACACTTAAAAACTTTTTCAGGAAAAAGTGTCAATGTCATCCAATGGAGGAAAATATGGTTTTCGGATTTTAGGTAAGTATTCGGTAGTGGGAGTTGAGGTTCTGGGGGTAGACTCAGGGGTCCCCCAGGGTCAGTGATGCACTCTTGTTACATCCTCAGCAGCACTACGGCGGCCGGGTGCAGAGTGTTGAGGCCCAATGTTATCCAATGAGGGATAGGGGGCCTCCAGTTGGTGGCTGTTGGCAAGCAGGCCACTGGGTTGTGGGAGCAAAGCTCCTGGACTTTAGCTCAGGGCAAATTGGTAAATAAATTAGCACCAAAGGTGCACCTTCAGCGGCACTAGGGTGGCCGGGTGCATAGTGATGTTTCGACATCGGATGCCCTGTTGTTTCCAATGGAGAGCCTCCCGTTTGCAAAAGCACTGCAGGCAGGGAGACGAAGGACTTCTGGGTGTGACCACCACTTTGAGAGGTAAGTTGGGAAGTTAGGGGTTGGTTAAGCACCGTTGGTTTGGGCACATAAGGCAGTGGGGCGTCGGGTGCAGGGGTGCCTTTTGAGGTCGGATCTTCTTACCAGCTCCTGGTCGCGGTTAGGGGGGCCTTCTGGATTTAGACTGCAGACGTCGGCTGCAGGATTGAGGCAGGTGAGGGGTCACTGGATCTCGGTTCAGGATCGCCGGGTGGACCTCCGCATGGTTTTGGCCCACTCGTGCTCAGGCCGTGGATGGCGGGTGCAAAGTGTGGGGGATTTGCAGTCTCCGGCTGCTGCCAGAGGTTGCAGTTGAACAAATCCGGTGTTCACGGGAGAAGCAGTCTTTAGAAGTGAAGGCAGGCATGTCCTCCGGGTTTTTAAGGTTGCAGGACACACCGGGATTTCGCAGGAGCAGGTTCGAGGGGGAGGCAGGCCGGTAGGTCTGGGACCAAGTCAGTGGGCATCTTCCTCTTGTTAGCTGCTGCACGGCTGTTCAGTCCTACTTTGCTTCTTGTCTGGATCTGAGGAAGCAAGGTTCAGGGGTGCCCCTAAATACTAGATTTAGGGGTGTTATAGGTAGGTAAAACGCAGGGACCAATGGGTCTCTTCTCTGCGGTGGGTACACTGTCTATTATGCCACCCTCCAGTGGGAGGGGGGGCATGAGCCTGTCCCTGGTAGGCTGAGTCCCCCCATCTGCAAGATGGTGGGGACTGAGAGTTGTGCTTCACCTTGCCTCCCCCACCTGAGGGGTGGAGTTGGCAGAGGTGGGCACACCTCTTTCCCTCACTTGTTTTTCCCGCCGGTTCTCCCGCCCAAAGTGGGGGTCAGAACCAGTGGAGACCAGTTGCTGAGAACAGCAAGTGGCCTGGTGAAGCTCACAAAGGAGGCAAGCCTTTGAAGCATCCCCTTCGTGAACCCTGCCCATCCTGGGGGAGGAGGCTTGGCACCTCCTCCCAGGATGTGCATTGTTTCAGGCCACAGAGAGCAGCAGGCTCTCGACCCAGTGGTTCAGAAACATGTCTGGCTGTGGCAGCTGAAAGCAGCCACTCAGCCAGGACACTAGAGGTGGGTTAGTTTTCAGGGGGCGTCTCTAAGATGCCCTCTGTGTGCATTTTTCATTAAATCCCACACTGGCATCAGTGTGGGTTTAATGTGCTGAGAAGTTTGATACCAAACTTCTCAGTTTTCAGTGGAGCCATTATGGTGCTGGGGAGTTCGTAATGACAAACTCCCAGCACCATATACTCTTAATGGCAGCACTGCACTTACAATGTCTAAGAATGGACTTAGACACTGTAGGGGTACAGGGCTCATGCACCTTTACCGTCACCACTGGTATAGTTCACCCAGCTAGAGGGGTGACTGATCTATGCCAGGGTAGTGGTTTGTAGGCATGGCACACAGAGATGTGTGGAACCCTATGATGAAGCATGTCACCAACCATATTGGTGAGTGAGGGTTCTTTTACTAAATCTGAGTGATTTGTCATGTGCTTACACATTTATACACGTAAGATTAAACCCTTTTTTTGTATCACACACTCTTTCGTTGTTTCGATATTCATTGCCCAGGGGGACTAAGAGTGGTTGCCTCCCTCTCTCTCTTGTTGTTTTTTGAAAACACAGAGATGTGTGCCATGTCGACTCTTCACTTTGTTCTGCACCAAAACATGCAGCCTGCAAAGGCAGTGTGTGGGTGTAGTGGTACAGGACCTCTAAGGGTGGCACAATAAGTGCTGCAGCCCTTAGAGGCCTTCTCTACTCACAGTGCCCTGGGTACCTGTGGTACAATTTACCAGGGACTGACCTGTGGCCAGAGATGCCAATTGGGTGTAGGCTTCAGCAGTTTTAGGGAAAGAACATAGGCCCTGGGTTTCTGATTAGCACGAGCCCAGGGCACACTCAGTCAAAGTACATCAGCATATCAGCAAAAGATGGGGGCAACCATGCAGAAAGAGGGCACTTTCTCACACAGTGTATTTGAAAGGTAGGACATGTACGGGTGTGTATGACATGTCCTGATAGTGAACTACAGTGTATTTTGCTTTTCACTGCTAAAAGGCTATCTGTCCCATAGCATAGAACGAGAAGTACTGGGTAACATTTTACGAGTATATCTTGCCATTGGGACAAGATAGAGAAATAGAGTTTAGTATGCCTGAACTCAAAATGTAGAAATGCAGCTTTTAGTAAAGTTGATTTTTATTTTCTGTGTTTGAAAATACCACTTTTAGAGAGTCGGTATTTTCTTGCTTAGCCATCCTGTGTGCCTCTGCTGGGTTGTGGATTGACTGTCTGGCTTTAGAGTGACAGGGGCTGGGGATGTGCATTTTCTTCAGACAGCCACTGGAGGGGTTGAGGTGTGTCCTGCCTTTCCTGGACGAGTCAGGGCTTGGCTGAATAGACCTGGGATGCATTTAGAATAGTGGGAGAAGATGAACAATAGTTACTTACCTGTAATCTGTGGTTCTCCAGTATTTGTGTATTTCATAGATTCACATGCCTGAATCATTCCCCGTCGTCGGAGTGGGAGTCCCACGGTATATAAAAAAGCAATAATCATGCATAAAATAACCAAAAAACGTTGGTAACCTGAAATCAGGAAGTAAAGTAGCCTAAGCTACCAGGAAAAACACTTCCACACCTATGACTATCACAGTCATTATGTACAGTCCAAACTGCAGACAATCAGGTGACAGCACCCACCAGAATGTTCTCCTCAGAGGCTCAGGCTCTCAGCTTTTCTCGCACAGGAGTGAACAAATACATAATAGCCTAAAAGCATCTGAGGGGAGGTGGGGGGGTTGCATGTGAATCTATGAAAGACACCAATACTGGAGAACCACAGATTACAGGTAAGTAACTATTGTTCTTCTCCAGTATTTGGGGTGTCTTTCATAGATTCACATGCCTGAATCAGAGTAAATAGCAGTACGTAACATCATGCTCATAAGACGCTGCTTTTGTATGATAGATAATATATATTATCAAACTGTATAACTATAGAGAAATACATGTGTGTTTCAACATATGCAGAACAATTTCAAGATAGAAATAGTAAGGAAAAGCGTCTTATAGAAAAGCATAGTGGAGGAGGGAGAACAGAGGCTCACCTTATTTGAAAAGATTGCGCAGAACAGCTTGTCCCACTGATGCATCTGCTTCGCTTGCTGCTTCCAAACAGTAGTGTCTGGTAAACGTGTGTCTGTTGGACCATGTTGCCGCTTTATAGATCTGGTGAAGAGGCACACCGGCAAAAAGAGCTGTGGATGACGAGATTGCTCTTGTAGAGTGCGCTCTTGGGGTCGCTTGTAATGGTCTTCCTGCTTGATCATGGCATAAGCAGATTGCAGTAGAGATCCAACGAGCAATGGTTGGTTTTGAGACCGAATGTCCTTGGCGTGGTTTGCCATATGCCACAAAGAGTTGGTCTGATTTGCGTATTGTTGCTGTCCGTTGGAAGTAGAACTTGAGACATCTTTTGATGTCTAGGGAATGCAAAGCCCTTTCTGCAGCTGTGAACGGATTTTGGAAAAAAGTCTTTAAAATTATAGGTTCATTAAAGTGGAAATCCGTCGGGACCTTTGGCATGAATCTTGGGTTAGTGCGCAGCACTACAGATTTGGATGTAAATTGTAGAAAAGGTGGATGAATAGTGAATGCATGGAGGTCACTAACTCTTCTGGTTGATGTTAAAGCTAGTAACAAGGAAACCTTCCAAGAAAGGAACTTTAAATCCCCCTTGTGAATAGGTTCGAAAGGGTGCCGCATTAGTTGTGCAAGTACTATATTAAGGTGCCAAGAAAGAGGTGGACGTCTGATAGGGGGGAACATCCAGAACAACCCCTTAAAGAATTGTTGAATGACTCTACTTGAATAAAGAGAGTTAACACCATCCTGCCGAAACCTTGAAATTGCCACCAAGAACATCTTTAGAGTAGAATGGGAAAGGCCAGACTTCGCCAATTGTAGAAAGAATGGTAGAATTTGTTCTGGTCTTGCCTGAATAGGGTGGATATTGGCAGACTGACACCACATGCAAAACCTCTTCCATTTCAGTTTGTAAGTTTTAATCGTAGCAGGTGCTCGAGCATTAGCTAAAACCTCCTGACAGTCTGGAGGAATATCTAGGTGTGCAAATTCAAGGTGTTGAGGAGCCATGCCGCTAATCTCAGCGATGCTGGGTCCGGATGACAAATTTGTCCGTTCTGGAGGGTCAGAAGGTTCGGAATTGGCCGGAACTGGATGAGCTCAGACTCCGAGAGGAGGAGAAGTTCCGTAAATCAGTACTGGCGAGGCCATCTGGGAGCAATGAGTATCATGCGGCAAGGTTGTTTCTTGATCTTGCATAGAACTCGTGGAACCAACGGAATCGGTGGAAAAGCGTAGGCATATATTTGTGACCAATTCATCAAAAGCGCATTTCCGAGCGAATCTTTGTGGGGAACCCAACTTGCAAAGAATGGGCATTTGCGGTTCTGGCTGGTTGCAAAGATGTCTAGATCGGGATGCCCCCATTCTTGAAACATCCTGTTTAGGGATGGTTGGTGCAGTTCCCACTCGTGGTTTGATGTTGTGGATCTGCTGAGGGAATCCGCCAGAACATTGGTGACTCCTGGGACATGAATGGCTTTGAGGCTGATTTTGTGACGAATCGCCCAATCCCAAATCTCTTGAGCTTGCCGAGATAACAGGGCTGACTTTGTCCCGCCTTGTTTGTTCAAGTAATGCATACTTGTCGTACTGTCCGTTCGTATTAGTATGGATGTTCCTTTGATGATTGTTCAAAAAGATTTTAGAGCCAGGAATATGGCTCATAACTCTAGAAGGTTGATATGCCACCTTTTTTGTTCCAGAGTCCACCTGCCGTTGACTGTCATCCCCTGAAGGTGCGCCCCTCATCCCTTGAGGGAAGCATCTGTGGTTATGGTAAAATCCGGCATTTCGACTAGAAATGCACATCCTTCTTTCAAGTTCTTTATCTTACTCCATCAATGAAAGGCTTCCTGCATCCGAAGAGTGATGCAAACGATATCCCCGAACGATCCGGAAATCTGGAGCCATTGAAGGTTGAGCTCCTCCTGCAGTGGCCTCATTCTCTAACGGCAGTTGGGAATCAGAGGAATGCAGGAAGAAATCATTCCCAGGAAGGACTTGTACAAACGGACTGAAACGCACTCTTTTGATAGGAATGAGCGCGCGAGGTTGCAGATCTGGACTTGCCTTTCTTTTGAGACAAAGGCGAGGGTCAGTTTTGTGTCCAATGTTGCTCCTAGAAACGGTCTCCTTTGCGATGGAGTCAGATGAGACTTTTTTTAATTTATGGAAAGACCCAGAGACTGGAAAAGGAGCAGGCACTTCTGAACATGTTCGGATGTTGTTTTGACAGAATTCGCCTTGATAAGGCAGTCGTATAAGTATGGGAAAATTTGAATTCCCTGCAGGCGAAGGTGTGCGGTGACAGGCGCTATCACCTTTGTAAATACCCGGGGTGCTGAACGGAATCCAAAAGGAAGGACTCTGAATTGAAAGTCTCTACCAGCCACTCTGAACCGTACAAATTTTCTGTGTGTGGGAAGGATCGGCACGTGAAAATAAGCGTCCTGGAGGTCGAGGGTGGCGATGTAATCCCTCGCCGAAAGTAATTGTAGAATTTCTTGAAGTGTTAACATTCGGAAGGACAGCTTTTTAAAGAATTTGTTGAGGGCTCAAAGGTCGAGAATAGGGCGCCATTCTCCCGACTTTTTTCGGATGAGGAAAAATCTCGAATAAAATCCTGTTCCTCTTTGTAACAGAGGGACTTTTTCGATTGCCCCCTTCCGGATCATCAGATTTATTTGGGAAAAAAGCTCCTTGAGATGAGCCGGGGGTGGACCCTTGGGAGGAGAGTTTGGGGGGGATCTTTGTGAATTCCAGAGCATGGCCTCTGGCTACTATATCCAAAACACACTTGTCTGTAGTAATTTTGGACCAGTTCAAATAGAAGTGGGATATTTTTCCTCCAATTCTTGTATGGGGCAACGGCAGAAATGGTGGCAGTTGGCTGACCTCATTGTTTCTTGTTGGACTCTCGTCCATGAAAGGATTGCTGCTTTCTTGACTGCGAATAGGAATTACTTCGCTGTCCATAAGATTGCTGCCTATAGTGTTGGAATCTTTGATTAGTTTGGGAGGATTGATAAGAACGCTGTTGATTATATCCTCCCCTGTTGGTGAAGGATCCACGTCCTTTGGCACCACGGAAAGACGACTTTTGAAACTGCAGGCTACCAAGAGACCTCACCATCTCTGTATCTTTTTTAATAGCCTGAAGGGCCTCATCCACATGTTGTCCGAGCAGAGACTCTCCATCGAATGGCATATCAATGATCTTTGTTTGGACCCCCTGACGGAAAGATGTTGATTTCAGCCAACCTTGTCTCCTCAATACTGCTGCACCCGCCAATTGTCTAAATCCAGTGGATGCCACATCCACGGCTGCGTCGATGATTTCAGCCGAGGTATATTCCCCCTCCTGCAAGATCTTCAACGCCTCGGATTTTGAAGGCTCCGGCAGCATATTAAGATAGGGGGAGATGTCGGACCACATTTGACTATCGTATCTCCCTAATATGGCTAGGGAGTTTGCAGCCCGAACCGTCGTCGCAACCATCGTGGAGACCTTTTTCCCAATTGCGTCCAATCGTCTGCCATCCCTGTCAGGTGGAGCTGAAATAGGAGACGAGGGGTTCCTGGCCAGTCTCTGCGCCGCTTGGGCGATGACAGAGTCGGCTTTAGGCTGGCCGATGAGACATGCCGGTGAGTCGTTTGGTGCTTTATATTTTTTGTCCAACAGAGGCAAGACTGCTGGGATTGAATTTGGTGTCGCCATGATTTTTAAGCCTTCTTTCCAGATAAATTCTATTATTGGAATTGTTCTGATCTGTTTTCTCGGTTGGTCCTTGAAATCATAAAGAAAGCAGTCATCTTTCTTTGCTTCCATTGGAATAAGAAATCTCTTTGTTGCTCTCTCCATAAGGAGATGAAAACTTCCGATAGCCACTGGAGGAGAGTCCACAGGGGCCGGAGCGGTCGGTGACTGAGTTTGGATTTGATATTCGTCCCACTCCGACAGCACTGAATGGTCATCCACCTCTCCCTCTTCCCTGTCATCATCAGTTGTATTTGCGTCCTGGGAATGACGAGATGGCAGTGGAGAAGGTGGTCTGGGAGATTGGAAAGAGGGTATGGGAACCCTTGGCATAGGCGTCAATGAAAGAGTCTTTGTCGACAGCGCGGTAGTCTTCGTCGACGAGGTGGGCGTCGACGCAGCAGTAGTTGACGAGATCTTCTTTGTTCTTACCGTCGACGGTGCGGAGACGAGAGATGACACCTCCTTCGTCGACGAGATGGGTCTGACAGCCACGGAGACAAGCGTCGATGGAGACGAAGCCAACGTCATAATTATCTTCGGACTCGGAGACGAGAATGTAACCGTCGACGTTGATGTAGCGTCAACGATGATAATCGTCGACGAAGGAGCTGTCGACGATGCCGTCGACTACGGCATTTTTACCTGAGGTAAATCTTTGTCAGGAAATCTTTTAGGTGCCAGAGACTTTCCGGATTTCCTCGGGGCGTAGTAGGCTTGGATTTGGAAGGTGGAGAAGCCTTCTTTGAAGAAGTAGAAGAAGACTGGCCAGAGCCCTTAGCAGGCTGACCTTTCCTCAACACCTTCGCCCCAGGTGAAGATAATTCTTCTTCAGCCATCCTCTTCCTGGAGGATACAGAGGACCCAGAGGTTGCACTTTCTACCTCAGATAGAGGGTTATGCTTATCCTTAATCTTCTGTAGCCACAGAAGTAGGTGCCCTTCTCTATCCCTGAGGGTTTTCTGAGGGAAGGTCCTGCAGATCTTACAATCCCTCACCTCATGTTCCGGATAGAGGCAGTAGATACACTTCTTGTGAGGATCTTCAGAGAATAGCCAGAGCTTTCCACAGGACTCACAAGGCCTAAAGAGAGACCTCTTAAAAGTTGACATCTTGAAGTAAGCAAAAAACTGTGAAGTACTGAGCAGAGCTCAGGGAGACTCCCTTCACACGACGTGCGGTAGAAAAGAGCCTGAGCTTCTGAGGAGAACATTCTGGTGGGTGCTGTCGCCTGATTGGCTGCCGTTTGGACTGTACATAATGACTGTGATACTCATAGGTGTGGAAGTGTTTTTTCGTGGTAGCTTAGGCTACTTTACTTCCTGGTTTCAGTTACCAAAGTTTTTTGGTTATTTTATGCATGATTATTGATTTTTTTATGTACCGTGGGACTCCCACTCCAACGACGGGGAATGATTCAGGCATGTGAATCTATAAAAGACACCCCAAATACTGGAGAACTCCTTGCACCTGAATGGGCCTGGTCTGCCTTTAACAATGCGATCTCTGCCTCCTGCCAGGAAGCTGGACCAGAGAGGACAGAACTGGTTTGGGATGAGCACAGACACTCTCTCCCTAAAAGAACAAAGAGAAACTGATTATACATATTGGGGCCCAGAACCCAGAACTTTAGAACTCTCTTGGATTAAGGAACCTGCCAAGACGAAGAGCTGGAAGAACTGCCAGGAGGAGTACTGCCCCTTTACTGTGTTGTTGCTTCGCTTGGTTGGCCTGCAGTCGCTGCTTCTGCCTTGGGCCGTGAAAGGACTGGACTGAACTTTCTTCACTTGTCGCCGAGTATCTCCAAGAGCTTGAAATAAAGCTTGTTCACAAAGTTTCAGGGACAGCAAAGACTTCACTTACCCCTGGGTACCGCCTCTGGAACCGTGGGTTTCAGTTGCCACAGAGGGTGAAATCAGCCGGCACTGTCACCAACACTGCTGCTGGCTCCGTTTCTTTAAGGCACCGCTGCACTTCGCACAGCAACCCTGGTCTCACCAACAATGACATTCGTGGCCGCCACCGAGCCGCTGCTTGCACCGCAATCTGTGGGCACTGCACTCCGCACCGAATCGCTTCACTTTGGCACCATGGTCTCACCTACGACCTCCCTGCCCACTGATCTCGACACCCGTGTCTGCACCATGGATTAGGGGCACGGCTCGTAAGTCACACGACGCACTGCCCCATCCCACACCGCAGTCTGGGCCGACCGATGCCAGCTCCCACCAACCGGCACAACCACTTGAATTGTGACCGGTCAGCACCGAGCACCACCCTGCTTCGCACTGCAGCCCTGGTCTCACTGACGCCGCTGGATGACCATCACCGAGCCGCTCCCTGCACTGTGACTCGGGGGCACCGCATCACTATGCTTCACCACGTAATAGCAATGGTTACCATGACCAGCCCACACCGACGCGGTCGGCCAGTACCAAAGGTACTGTTTAAGAGTCTGCTGACACTGACGCCGGTCTGCACCAAAGTGGTAGGCTGGAACTGTTGGATTCTGTTGGAAGGAGCTACCGGCTTTAAGGAACTGCATTTTAAAGTTATTCTTACAAAGTGCATATTTTTGATTACTGTATGGTGGTCTATTATTGTTTTGGTCTTGTTTGCACAGATAAATATTGGCTATTTTTTTACAACTTGTGTGGTGTCCCGTCATAGTGTTTTAACTGTATTAGTGTGTGTTACGTGCAAATGCTTTACACATTGCCTCTGAGATGTGCCTGACTGCTCGTGCCAAGCTACCAAGGGGGTGAGCAGGGGTTATTTCAGCATTGTATCCCCTTGTTCCGACTAGGAAGAAGGGTTCCCACTAGGACAGGGTAACAACCTTTCAACTAGAGACTCCCATTTCTACCAGTTCCCTTGAGATACCTTTCCCTTTGTGAATTAAAAATAAAAAGACTTGTTGGGGAATAGGCAGTGGTGGTCCAAGGTATCACTACCAACTCTCAGACAAACTTTTGGAGAAAAGCGAACTTTGTTTGTTTCAAGCACAGCACCATTTCCATTCTGGAAAAATGGGTCACATTAAAAAAAAAGTTTACTTTATTAAAAAGCGATAGACATGGTGATTAGCTGACCTTAGCAAGCTGTCGTCCCTGGGATGGCCTTGAATTGCAGCGAGTCAGAATTTGTGACCTACCTCATTAATATTCATGAGGAGGGTTGGATTACCACACACTACAATTCAGAATTTTAAGAACAGACCAATTAGTACATAGGCTGGTACTTACATTTCTTTACTGGTCACAAAAATACTGGTTACAACTAGGGGTGGGCGGAATTTGTGAAATTCACTTTCGCAAATTATTGCGAAAATGTTAAAAATCTCCGCAAACACGCGGAAATATCGCGAAGATGCGGACGTTTTTTTCCCGCCCGTTCGCGGTATTTTCTGCATGGTCGCGGCTCGCCAACTTACCCATGTAGTTGCTCGCGGGCGCGGCCATCTTGTTTTCACTTGTCTCACGGTGCATGATCGCGAGAAGAAAGACGTGATCGCGCGATGAATGACGTCACTGCGGACGCGAACTGTCACGAGACAGCGCAAATGGCTACCAACAATCCAACATCTCATGGAGAACGCGACCGGATCGGGAAAACTTGTTGGCGAACGCGGGGATTCAGGTAAGGCGATCCCGCGCACGCGAGAATGTATTATTTTACAGCGCGAGCAAGCAAAAAATTTCCGGTAAAATGCGGATTGCGGAAATTTTGACATTTTCGTGCTCTCCGCCGAACGCGAAAATGTCAAATTATCGCAATTTCCGCAACCAGAACTGAATTTTAGCCCAGGCCTTGTTACAACCTGCAACCTCTATTCTGTTGACTGGTTTTTGTTCATCTGGCCCTAAGCCTGGTCCAGGAAGCGTTGCATTGTCCCACAGGATCCCCTTAACTGATTGGTTCAGTTGGTATGAACAGGTGGCTCAGTTGGTATTAACCTGAATATGAACTAAGATCTTTCATGAAACATCTCATTTAAGTTTCTACTTTCAGACGGACAAGATTGAGCGATAGCATGTTTTCTGTCACAGTCAGTGTTTCAAATGGGCACTGTTGTCAGCTACTGAGCAACTGTATTTCTTTCATTTGAAAGAGAGAGTACCTGGACTTCTCAGCATTGCTGCAATATATTTAATGGGAGAATAGGTCCTTCTCATAAACAAACCGGTATCCTAAAGAGTGAGTATGGGTGCTGCTATATTTCCATTTACAGCACTGATCACAGAAGCATCCTTCTGGACTTCGTTACCAGGGCCAGCTTTAGCGCTGTTGGTGCCCAGGGCAAAATTCACTTTTGGCGCCCTCCCACCCCCGCCCCCACCCTTTGACCTCCTCCTGGGATGCCCTCACTACCACAGGACAAAAGTGCCCATCTCTCCATAGCCCCTAACACACATTTCATTTGTTTTGAAGCACTGTTAAAGGCTACCTTTATTAATATGAATGCATATCTACCCAAACACACCCATTTCAGCAACATTTGCAATAGATAATGAAAGACTGGGGAAAAAACATGACGTCCTAACCTATTTTTTGCAGTTTGCATGCATCTCTTTGATGGCAGTTCATAATAGTCGCTATTCTATATTAGGGTTGTATCTTATGAACTGTGGTAACTAAAGGATCTCTGTGACTAAAGCAGTAATCCACTCAGCTATCCACATGAAATACAGATCTGTGATCTACACAGTACGCATTCTTTGCAGCAGGCATCTTAACCCTCTATGCTACTTTATGATGAGCCAAAACTGCCAGACAAAACTCTGATCCCTCTCTTTAGCAGGAACATTAACCACAAGAGTTATCTTGACATTTTTAATGCTGCCTGAAAACTGAACGTACAAGGATTCCTGCCAGGTGTTTTTAAATCGTAAGTTATTGCTAAACACAGCGCCCACCCCCCTCCCGGTCACAGTGCAGCCGCACCGGTCGCACTGCCCTAAAGCTGGCCCTGTTCTTTACCTCTTTTCAGGGGCGGGCGGGCGAGGCACAATCTTCTTAAATGAATGAATGAAAAACCTAAAAAGTAGGGTTTCAGTGCCTTGTACATTTTAATAAATAGCATTTGAACAGCGCCTTGAAATCTAAGTGATGATTGCCCACGATATAGAAATCTATCAAAATAAATAAACAGCACGCATACAGTACACGCATTTTGTAGTATCACTAGAACTCTGGGACACCTGCAGTGACCCTGGCGCAGCCGCATATTTTAAGACGCTCTGCTTTATTCTGCTCAATGCACACGTATGTGTTTGATCGAATCCTCGTTATGTAAATTCTGCGGCTCCACTGCCCCCGTCACCTCGGCTAATTTTAACAGTGTGCTGCTAAAAGTCATGAGTCGGTCAGAGTTTGCTCAGTTAAATGAACACCTCGACTTTCCTCTCTTCCTTGTGTAACTATTGTCTCAGCACAACCCCGTCCCCGCCTCCCCCAAGGCCGGCTGCAAGTGTAAAATCAAACCTGGCCCACTGGCTCGCCATCACATGACGGCACTCTTGGAATTCCAGCCTCGCGCGCACTGTACTGTACGTGCGCGTGTGAGAGGAAGCCCAGCCGCTACTACAGTGTGATAGTCACTGCTCTAGCTCCAGGCTGCTGAGCTTAAAGCCCCTGTGACCAGCCCATTTATCCTACATCAAAGCTTCATTCACAAACCACTAACCAACCTGGTGTTCGGCGCCAGCTTAGCCCGCAGAAGGCAGGGCAGCGCTCTCTGGGCCACATCTCTCCTCTCCATTTTCTTCTCCCATCTCCCCTGCTTTTATTTCCTCGCTTTTCTTTTTTTGGCAACCCGTCTTCGTGTGCCACCTCCAACTCTGCCACCACCATCCAGGAATACATATAAGTGCCTGTCTGTATTTGGAGGGAATCTTCACAAGGACTCAGGTAAAACTACATTTTCAATAATGTTCTAGCACTAGTTCTATTTTTTTGAAATTCCGTTGTTTTTTAATTATATTTGTAAAATGCAATAGACTGTTATAGAACCCTATTTAAGATCACTAAAGACCCAGAATTTTACTGTTGCGCGTCTTGAGTGAGCATAGTGACCTAAAAACGCTCAAAGCAAATCCCGTTGCTTCAAGGCGCTGCCACTATACCGTAATATTAATTAAACAAAGAGTGGGGATGTGTTGAAGGTTTTCAGGCTAGGTTATAATATTACCCCAGGACATGCCTAGTTGTGAATTGCAGTGCCAGCTCCCTCATGGCATCCCTTTACAGCACAAGTGTGGCACCGGTGACTTTGGCATCAAACTCATATAAGGATTAAACTTGCACTGCAACAGCAATAGGCTATTATGGTCTATTTGGAGGAAAGATACTTGGGATAAGTGCCAAATATGGAACACTCTGCCATGACATATCAGAGAGGTCTCAAGTCTAGCCTTTAGAGATAAGGATTAAAGACCCATCTGTGTGATCTCTAGGCTAGTAAGTCAAGCATGGGAGATTTTCCCGCCACCTGCAAAGCCCCTGTACCTCAAGCGTCTGGATGCTACTTGATTTAGGCGCTATACAAAGGGATGCTGAAGAACATAAAGTAGCACGCCTGTAGTTCTCTTTTATACATTCTTGCGTGCCTTTGTGAATTGGCTCCAAAACATTTAAAATGGGAACAAAAATGGGAATATTTGAGGACTGTTCATGCGCAAATAGAATGGACCGTGTCATGTACAAATCAAGAAGACTGTGCACTCTCTGCACTTTTACTAACAGGGAGTTAAAAGTTTCCTGACGAGTCACAAAAGGATGAGAGTATGTAAAAGAGTACTCCTGTGGTACTACTTCAGGTACTCGTAAATACTTCGGTGAATTAGCCCCAAAGGTCACCCCTATGCAGATGAGCAGGCAGTGTGAAGAAGCCTGAGCTGCTGTGCTGGACTTCAGTGCTGGGAACTCTCAGTCCAAGCCCGATAGATACTGCAGTCTCCCAGGTGGCCACAGGTGCTTCAGTTCAGAGGGACTGCCATTCGGGTGTATTCACTAGTCAATCGACTGGATGACTCACTCACTAACACCCTTTAATCTTATTTATACCTCACATTCAAATTAGATGTTAGTAAACTAACCTCACGTCTCCTTAAAGGGAAGACTTTTTGTATATTGTTTTTGAGCTAGGTAATGAGCCAGAAGGTGTAACGAGATGACCTTTTTTCGATAACCTATCCAAATTATGAAACACAGAAGACACCATGGGTAATAGAGCTGCACAAAAGAAAAAACAAAATCATTGTAGTTACCTGGTTGATCTTTTTTACCTTCCTCGACCTAAATTTGAACGTGCTCAGCATCTTTGAAAGTATGCATCAGTTGCCTGCTCCATTCCTTATTCAATCACTGTGCTAGTGCGGCAGTCTAACAGTGGTGAGCAAACTAGCACTTTGTTTTCCAGCACACGTCCTGGTTTTTAGAAACGTTGGACCAGACTCCCAAATTCTTGGTTTGAAAATTATGTTTTATAGATGAAAATATCAGGTGCTACCTCCGCTAAGTACTCACAAAAGGATACTCAAAAAATCCTTTAACACCTGACGACTGTATGCCACAACTGCAACAGCTATGCAGGTGTAAATCCGACACTAGTGGTGTAAAGTGGGTGCGTAGAGGCATGGTTTGTCTTATGAGTTTGTGAACTCCTACAAGTTTGTGAACCTGCTCTCCAACCATTTCCACCCTGCTACCCTGGAAATGGGCGTAACACAGGTCCCCGGCGCGTCCCCCCCCTACCTGCAAGGTCCCCCCTCAGCACTGTACTCGGGCCTGAGAGCTGTGAATTAAATCCGGAGCAGGGACCTCTCTGTGTACCTTGCAGGGGGGGCCCTTCAACTTTCATTATGCCACAAATTATTAGAGATTCCCCCCCCCCCCCAACAAAAAGGCTGGAGTGAATGTCCAAGAGTAGGAAGGGAAATGCAATACCTCCAACTCTTGGAGGGGGAGTAGGGTGGAAGGGTTTCCCCACAGGAAGATAATATGTCATTGCACATTGGCACTTGCTTTTCCCAATATGGAATTCCACTGTGTGTACAAATCAGTTTTGAAAAATTTGGAAGCCTGAAAAAGACCCCTTGGTCACTGACACAGCTTTTCCAGTGCTTTCCTGGAATGGTTTGTGCATTTGAAAAAATAAGTGCAAAAGTACATTCAAGCGGAAGTGGAAGTCTCCTAACGTACTTTTTGCATTTTTTTGCGTGAATGGGGGCCATTGTATTATGAGTCACGTAGGTCGCTCTGAAGATCATGCTACACTTAGTATTTTAATGCATAACGCCCCTTTCAAGAAAAAAAGGATTATTGCATAGTTAAACCACATTTCTCACTCTCACTAGGCTTTTTTGTTAATTCATTTGTTATTGGATTTTCACACTCCTATAAATAGGCCTGTCAAAATTAAAGCAATCTACCAGGAGTTTGGTGAAATCGCTGTGCCAAGAAATCTGTAGCAAAAAGGCGGGAAAAAAAAATCTACAACTTGTTTAAGTGCAAAAACTGAAACATAAATTGCTAAATATTTATTTCTAATGAGTTAGGGATATTTTTAAGCATGTCCCTAGCCCTGGTGGGCAGCGGAGCACTGTACATATCAACATAATACATATTCCACATTTGGGAAAAATGTAGATATGTTTATATTAAGTCAAGTGATATATAAGTAAAAAATGCATAAATTCGCATACAAATTCAGCGAGAAAAAGAGGTTTAGTGGACGTGATAATCTAGAAAGTGCAAAGATTGGGAAGAGCTAGATTTTGAGTTATCTCCTCAATTACAACAATGAAGAGGAAAGTTTGAGGTGAAATGGGAGGTCCTTACAGAGTCTTGGTCTAAATGCTGAAAAAGTCTGTTAGTTTGTATACTCTTAACGCTCTTCGATTTCCAACTTGCCAAGGGATGTGCTAATAATACTGCACGTGCCACCTGATATATTGAATGTATAGGTAATGGAGCCAGGTTTTCTCATGTGAAGTGCTTTTTAGATCGCACCATAAATGGTAGTGGCTTCTCGCAGGGAAAAGGAAGCTAATACAAATCTTTCAAGCTAGGGGAAATGTGGGAAGACATTTTTGGTTGGTGATTAGTGGAGCTTCTCCATGGCACATTGCTTTAATTTGCGTCACTGAAGATTCTGGGAGGTCAGTGGGTAGAGCGTTAGCTCCAGTGATGTGTTACAGGATGAGGACCAGGACTGTAGTGTAGATCATAAGTTCATAGTTGCTAGGAAGGGCTTAACAGTGAACAGCAATTTAACCTGGAACAGGCTGTTTGTGCCAGTTTCTTGATCCGGTCCTTCAAAGAAAGCGAGCAGTCCACGAGAAAGACACCACGTTGTAGCTATAGTTAGCACCCAGTCACCATAGGAAACTGATGGTTTGGTTTGCTAATAGCTCTTGTGGCATTTACGAATCTTCACATAAATACATACATTTCCCAAAAAGTTCATCCATCTTAATTACTTCATGTAAAGTTTTAGAATACACCATCAAGCAGAGGCAGAGAAAAGCGGTGGGGGTGCAAAACACATTTTCCCCATGCATTTACCATAGGGATTTTTGAACAGCACTATAGCCACAACAGCTGAACCGAATTACACCACATTACACACACACACACACACACACACACATATATATATATATATATATATATATACATATATACGCACACACACACACACGCACTTACATATACACCTGACCTGCGGCCAACCCCCACTTGCATCCAATCTGCTGACCCTCTCTCCAGGCCGCTTTTGGCCCCAGGGATCCCATCCCCTGGGGCCTGGCATATTTTTTAGTGGGGGTGGGCTGATATCGGCCCAGCGACCTCATCCCCCGGGGCTCTGCATATTTTGTGGGGGAACGTGACCCCCTACCTGGGCTGATTTTGGCCCCTGATACCCCTTCCCCCAGGGCCCAGTGCACTTTGTTTAGGGGACGGGGGTGCATGGCCCCTTTACCCCGGGCCATTTTCAGTCCCAGTGACCCTGTAACCCGGACCCACCTTTATATTTATGTGGAAGGGAAGCATGCAGCCCTTCCTACTTGGGCTGATTTTGGTGCTGCGGGCCCCATCTCCCATGGCACACCCAAATTAAAATGTGAGAGGGGGCACAAAGGCCCCTTCCCGGGCCAAATATGGCCCCAGGGACCCCATCCCCTGGGGCCCGACCAAAGTTAATAAGTGGGAGGAGGCACGCTGCCCATCACCCTGGGCCTATATCGGCCCAAGGGACCTCATCTCTCGGGCCCGGCCAATCTATAAAGGAGGGCTGCGTGGCCCCCCCCCCTCCCCAGACTGATTGCAGCCCTGAGGCCCCCATCCCTCTGGGCCCATGCAATATGCAATGGGGGAGGGCAGCCACGCATCCCCCCCTTACCTATTTTAGCCTCGGGACCCCATCCCCAGGACCTAGCCTAGAAAGGTTTGGTGCCCTGGGCACCCACCATATCCACCTTGGGGGCCGCGGGGGAGGCCCAAGGCCCCCACGGCCCCAGCCGGCTCCCTGCATCCAGCGTGAGCTGGCATTATTACCGCCTGCAGGGAAAAGCTAAATATGCTGCTCCCTACAGGAGGGAGCAATATTCAGATCTGTTTCCCTGGCCACATCACTGCAGGCAGGGAAACAGATCTGAAGTCCGCATCCAGCTTTCCCGCTCCTTTTTTAAATTGGGGATGGGTACTGAAGGATGCGGTCCCCGGGGCCAAAATCAGCCTGGGGAGGGGTGCCGTGCAGCCCCCCTCCCCTTCATTTAAATGGCCGGGCACAAGGGGACAGGGTTCCCGGGCCGGAATCAGCCCAGGGAGGGGGCTGCGTGGCCCCTGTCCCCCTGTTCATCTTTGGCTGGGCCCTGGGGGATGGGGTCTTCAGGGCTGAAATAGGCCTGGGAGGGGGAGGGCCACGTGCCCCCCTCCCAGTTTCTTTTACAAAGGCCGGGCCCTGGGAAATGGGTTCCACAGGGCCGAAATTGGCTTTGGGAGGGGGCTGCTTATCCCCCTCCCCCGTTTATCTTTGGCCGAGCCCCAGGAGATGGGGTCCCAGGGCTGACACTGGCCCAGGAGGAGGGGGCTCATGCCCCCCTCCCAGTTTGTTACACAGGCCAGGCCCTGGGAGATGAGGTCCCCAGGGCCAAAATCGGCCAGTGGAGTGTGGCCGCGCAGTCCCCCTTCCCATTTCTAATATCAGTTGGACCCCGAGGGATGAGGTCTCCAGGGCCAAAATCAGCATGTAGAGGGGGGGGGCCACGTGCGCCCCTTTCCCCCAAATGCATATCAATGTTCACCCAGAACCTGGCCCACCCGGGGGCCATAAAAAAAAAATGTGGGAGACCTTGCTTGTTATTGAATTTTTTTTTTACATTTTGCCACCTATTGTCTGCAAATATGCAGTAATTTAAAGAAAAAAAAAGTTTTTGGCCCCTGGTGGGGTCCAAGGGTCAGGGTATCCCTACTCTGCCCTCTTCTGTTTTTTTGCATTTTTCTGGGACTCAGTCCCGAGTCCCAGGATGTCTGCCAACACTTCCTTTTTGAAGTGGTGGCAGCCAATCAGATCACCTTGAGATCCATAAGATCCGCCTCTCTAGATATACATACATCTTTTTTCTTTAGTAACTCCAAAACTACTGAACGGATTTACACCAAATTACAGAAATAGATCTTTCTGGACCAAAATCTAGCTTTCTGCCTAATTTGGTGTAATTCCGTTCAGCGGTTCGGGCTCTAGTCGTGTCAAAAATCCCTATGGGAAATTTCATGGGGAAAACGTGTGTTGGGACCGCCCTTTTTTCTCGGCCCCCGCTTGACGAATCACCCTGACACTTTCCAGACTGCAGCTGAGGTGAGTGGCAAATTAGTTTACAAAAGTTTGTGAAGATTTGGCAAATGGCGCCAAAGTTATTAGCAAAACAAAAAATGTTTTTCCAATGGAAACTAGGTCCTAACTGGAGATTATATATATATATATATATATATATATATATATATATATATATATATATATATATATATATATATATTTAAGCTATGTGGAGTGACTTGGGAGGGATGTCCAATGCAGGTCTATGAGTGCCATATCCTTGTCATATTTTCTGGATATCCAGATAAGGCACAATTTACATTCAATGAATCTAAAACGGGCTAATTTACATAATTAGTTATAATTCTCAAACTTTAGCATAGGTCAGGAAGTATCATGGACAACCCCGATCTAGGGTTACATTTTTGGTTGACATTTTCTCCGAAGGGCACAGTTGTGCTACTTTTAATATCATGCTTCTCACTGCTCTAAGGGCAGCTAAAAGTTGGTATTATTAAATAGTTTATTAGTGTTCAATTTACTGATATTTGAAGAATGGAAGACTGGATTGACCTTGCTGAGATTCAAACTCAGGACCTCCAGATCACAGTGGATGTCAGCGATGAGCAATTTATTCAGTGAACCCTTTTCTCATCATGACGGAAGTGAGCTAGGACGCTCAAAATATATTCCCAGTATTGTGCCATTCCTATGTAATCCTCTCATAACAATTTCATTTCTTCTACTTACTCACACTTACTTCATCATCTCACTGTCTCTTGCAACATGGGACTGCGTGCTCCTCAATGAATGGCATTTCTGAGAAGTGGGATAGCAAAGTGTGCCTGTTTGCGCAAGACAAACTGTTCCAGCTCAGGGATAAAAGCCCCAAGGAAGTGAAGAAAGAGCCACTTAAATACATTCATAAAAGTGGTCTGGAAAGAAGCAACTGACGTCGAGTTCAGTCTTGTGAGAAGTCATACACGTAGGGACAAACGTCAATGAACAAGGGGCGCTGCTGAGGCTTTGAAATGCCTCACAGAGGAGACGAGGCTACTTGCAGAGCGCGAGAGGTGTTGATTGAAATGTACAGAGAGCTAGAGAAACAAAGGATGTGACAACATGCAGATTCCCATCGGTCTGCAAGCGCCATCTGCATTCCATTTTTAGGGATTGTGTGAGGAGGAAGGTGAGACGGCGAGGATGCGACCGACCCTTAACGCGAAATGAAATAAACCGAGAACAAAAAGCAAAGGTTTATCATCAGAAGACATACAGATAGCTTGAGGGGGCGTTGAGGATTAATATTTAAAAATATTTTTGTTTCACAGTCGTTCATAGTCAACAGGTCTCCTGGTGGCAGCAGTGGTGGTAAACAAGCATTGGCAAAGCCAATAGGTTTCGTCTATGCAAGAGCTATTGGCGTTTCCAATGTGTTTTAGCCATGCTGTACACAAGTTTGGCTGCAGTTCAGCATGGCTAAAAGTTAGTGTTGCAGAGGAGAGTGGCTATTGGCTTTTCCAATGTGTTTTAGCCATGTTGTACACAAGTTTGGCTACTGTTCAGCATGGCTAAAAGTTGGTGGTGCAGAGGAGAGCGGTGTGGAGTGTCCTAGAGTAGAATGGCGAAGAGTAGAGTAGAGTGTTGCAGAGTGGAGTGGCAGGGAGTGATGTGTATTGGAGTGGCATAGCGTGGAGTTGCGTAGAGTGGCATACCCTGGAGTAGCATAGGGTACTAGTGTAGAGTGCATTGGAATAGAGTGTTGCACAGTATAGTGGAGTAGAGTGCAGTGGTATTGAGTGCAGGGGCATTAAATTCAGAGGCGTACAATGCAGTGTCATAGAATTTAGTGCCATACATTAGAGTGGTGCATAGTAGAGTGCAATGGCGCAGAGTGCAGTTGCGCAGAGTGGAGTGGCGTAGAGTGGAGTGGTGTACAGTGCAGTGGCATAGAATGCAGTGGCGTAGAGTGGTGCAAAGTAGAGTAGAATAGAGTGGTGCAAAGTACACTATAGTGCTGTAAAGTGCAATGGCATAGATTTCAGTGGCATAGAGTGGAGTAGCATAGAGTGGAGTAGAGTCAGTAGAATAGCATAGAGTTAAATGGCGAAAAGTGCAGTTTTGCAGAGTAGAGTGTCAGAGTGCAGTGTTGTAGTGTGGCGAAGAGAGCAGTGGCATAGACTACAGTGATGCAGGGTAGAGTGCAGTGACAGAGTGCAGTTGTGTAGAGTGCATTGATGCAGGGTGCAGTAGTTAAGAGTAGAGTGCCGTGGCATAGAGTGGAGTGGTGCAGAGTAGATTGTTTCAGAATAGAGTGAAGGGGCATATAGTGGAGTGGTACAGGACAGAGTGCAGTTGCATACAGTGGCATAGAGTGTAATGGAGTAGAGTAAAGTGGTGTAGAGTGCGGTTGTACAGAGTAGATAAGACTGGGATACAGTTGATTAGTGAAGAGTGCAGGGGCATAGAGTTGAGTGTTACAGAGTAAAGTGCATTGGCATAGAGTGTATTGGCAAGGAGTGCAGTGGCGTAGAGTGCAATATTACAGAGTGGCATAGACTATAGTGGCGTACAGTGGAGTTGTGCAGAGTAAATTGGTGTGGCTTAGACTGGAGTGGTGTAGAGTGCAGTAGAGAGGAGTACAGTGGTGTAAAGTAGAGTGGCGAGGAGTAAATAGAGTAGAATGGTATGGGGTAGAGTAGTGAGGCATGGGTGCAGTGGTGTTGAGTGCAGTTGCATAAAGTGCAGTGGCACAAAGTGTGTTGGTGCAGAGTGGTGTAAAGAGAGTAGTAGAGAGTGAGTAGTAGAGAGACAGTAGTAGAGAGTAGTAGAGAGTGAGTAGTAGAGAGTGAGTAGTAGAGAGTGAGTAGTAGAGAGTTTGTCGTAGAGAGTAGTACAGAGAGTAGTAGAGAGTGAGTAGTAGAGAGTGAGTAGAGAGTGAGTAGTAGAGAGTAGTGAGTAGTAGAGAGTGAGTAGAGAGTGAGTAGAGAGTGAGTAGTAGAGAGTGAGTAGTAGAGAGTAGTCGAGAGTGAGTAGTCGAGAGTGAGTAGTCGAGAGTGAGTAGTCGAGAGGGAGTAGTAGAGAGGGAGTAGTAGAGAGGGAGTAGTAGAGAGTAGTAGAGAGTAGTAGAGAGTGAGTAGTAGAGAGTAGTATGGAGAGTAGTAGAGAGTGAGCAGTAGAGAGAGAGTAGTAGAGAGTGAGTTGTAGAGAGTGAGTAGTAGAGAGTAGTCGAGAGTGAGCAGTAGAGAGTAGTACAGAGAGTAGTAGAGAGTGAGTAGTAGAGAGTGAGTAGTAGAGGGTGAGTAGAGAGTGAGTAGTAGAGAGTAGTAGAGAGTAGTAGAGAGTAGTAGAGAGTAGTAGAGAGTGAGTAGTAGAGAGAAGTAGAGAGTGAGTAGTAGAGAGTAGTAGAGAGTGATTAGTAGAAAGTGATTAGTAGAGAGTGAGTAGTAGAGAGTAGTACAGAGTAGTAGAGAGTGAGTAGTAGAGAGTGAGTAGTAGAGAGTGAGTAGTAGAGAGTAATAGAGTGAGTAGTAGAGAGTAGTAGAGTGAGTAGTAGAGAGTGAGTAGTAGAGAGTAGTAGAGAGTGGGTAGTAGAGAGTAGTAGAGAGTGAGTAGTACAGAGTGAGTAGTAGAGAGTAGAGAGTAGTAGAGAGTGAGTAGTAGAGAGTAGTAGAGTGAGTAGTAGAGAGTGAGTAGTAGAGATTGAGTAGTAGAGAGTTGTAGAGAGTGGGTAGTAGAGAGTAGTAGAGAGTGAGTAGTACAGAGTGAGTAGTAGAGAGTAGAGAGTAGTAGAGAGTGAGTAGTAGAGAGTAGTAGAGTGAGTAGTAGAGAGTGAGTAGTAGAGATTGAGTAGTAGAGAGTTGTAGAGAGTAGTAGAGAGTGAGTAGTAGAGAGTAGTAACAGAACTGAGATTCAGACTAATGCATAGCACAGTGGCGTCACGAAAACGAATGCCCCCGCCACTGCAGATTGCGAAGAAGCCCCCCGCCCCCATATCTCACAGCTCTTCATTGGCCTTGGGCTGAATGGGGGCCCTCAGTGGTGGAGGTGCTGCTGAAGGGTCACACCGATAACACGACTAGTGTTGAGTGCACTGAGGCGAGAAGGGCTGTGATGGTGCACTGCAAAGCGATTAGCATAGCACGGCACACTGCACAGTTTTGAGCTTGGCTAGAGTGAGGTGCATAGTGACGACCATGGCTATACCGTGCTGCACAGTGAGAAGGGCACAGAACAGACATGGCGCTATTTGTGCAAACTAATGAACAGCGCTAGGCTCGGGAGCTATACTTCGTGATGGTGGTGCATTAAATGCCCGTCGGGCATTAAAATGATTCCAAGAAGCCTCGTATGACGAGGGCAGCGCATGCGCTGCTTATGTCAGGCCAAGACCTAATAAAAAAACAATGAAGAAATGCTAACACAAAATGTGCCGCATTACGCCGCATAATATGCCTTTTCTTGCTGCATAACTGACTCGACATTGGCGCATAATTTGACCTTCCCGTGCCGCATAATTCCAGTTGCCCTTCCTAAATCAAGTGACATAGTTTATTCACTGGCCCACATCGTCGGGTGAGACCAATGAGAAGAGGGCCTTGTTAGAGGGCCTTTTCCAGATAAAAGCGTCCCACCCCCATCCCCCTTAAACAAATGATTAGCCGGGGCTGGAAGAATCCTGCCCCTGGGGTTACAAGCTTCAAGGCTTCAAACTGTCCGATACTTTTCTCAAGTTAAAGCAGAAACTGTAAGAGAGGCATTAGCTGAAGACTGCAGAAGGTCGTGGTAGGTGCCATCTGGTGGCCAGTGCGTGGTACTGGAGAGTAAAAAGCAGAGGACAGCACAGTGCACACTGTGCAGGGTGAGGGAGGGTGCACTGTCTGTAAGAGAAGAGTTGGTGCGCAGCGCTACTGTGCATTTCACAGTATGGAGCGGAACTGCGACGCACTGCCTGCCTAGAGGAGCAGACTAGTGCACTGCTCCGTGGTGTAGTGTGCACTGCATGACGACGAGGAGGTCTGGGTGCACTGCACAATTAACTGAACCGAGGTTCAGACCAGTGAACTGCACAGCGGCGTAATGTGCACTGCGTAATGCCGAGGATGTCTGGGTGCACTGCACAATTAACTGAACCGAGGTTCAGACCAGTGCACTGCAGTGGCGTAATGTGCACTGCATGACGACGAGGCGGCCTGGGTGCACTGCACACTCTTAACAGAACTGAGGTTCAGACTAATGGACTGCACAGTGGAGTCACGAAAACAAATGTCCCCGCCACTGCAGATTGTGAAGAAGCCCCGCCCCCCCCCCCCAATATCTCACAGCTCTTCATTGTCCTTGGGCTGAATGGGGCCCTCAGGGGTGGAGGTGCTGCTGAAGGGTCACACCGATAACACGACTAGTGTTGAGTGCACTGAGGCGAGAAGGGCTGTGATGGTGCACTGCACAGCGATTAGCATAGCACAGCACACTGCACAGTGGTGAGCTTGACTAGAGTGAGGTGCATAGTGACGACCATGGCTATACCGCGCTACACAGTGAGAAGGGCACCGAACAGACATGGCGCTATTTGTGCAAACTAATGAACAGCGCTAGGCTCGAGAGCAATACTTCGTGATGGTGGTGCATTAAATGCCCGTCGGGCGTTAAAATGAAAACCGCCAGAAAAGATACGCTTGTGTGTGCGCATTGAAGGCAACCCGTTGGGCATTAAAATGAAACCGCCGGAGAACAAAGCGCTGTGAAAGCTTACACTTATTAGCTTGAAACATACAATCCAAAGCTAAACAATTTAATAAGGATACGTTTGTGTGTGCACATTTAAAGGAAAACCGACGGAAAACAAAGCGCCGTGAAGTTACAAAGCTAAACAATTTAATAAGGATACGTTTGTGTGATGCACATTTAAAGGAAAACCGACGGAAAACAAAGCGCCGTGAAGTAAAGCTTACAGCAAACGAAAGGGCTAGTTGAAGCTGCCGCGATAACAAACGCATGCGATGTCTTAAAAAAAAAGTGCAGCAAGCTTAAAATAAACCTACTGTGTTGCGCCGCCGGTAGGAGATCCAATCCCGCAGGGCGTGGATAAAAGGAGACAGGGTAACAACAAGCAGTGAGTGACATGCCTGCAGTGCAATCATTGCACTGCCTTTGGCATAATTTGTGACACCAAACAACGCGCACCAATCACAACTGAAGGTGGAGCTGGGACGAGGCTTCTGGAATCAGATCGATTCCAAGAAGCTTCGTAAGACGAGAGCAGCGCATGCGCTGCTGACGTCAGGCCGAGATCTAAAAAGGATGCTGCCACCACCATGCTCGTGCTTTTTTTTTCCTGATAAAGGCAGTAGCCTTTCACTAATATGAGGTTAGTGCAATGGGATCCCCTCCTGGTCCAACAAGACCGCAATCAATGAGACAGGCCTATGTCTTGGCGCACACGCATGATTCAAGTTTGCCAATGACAACACAAATCAGAATGAGGGATCCAGATATCAATACAGTTGGGGCACTCAGGGCAGGGGTTCATGCCCATTACAATGAAGAGGAGTTTTCCAACCCAACAATTCCTGTGGAATACCCTTGACCATGGTGTAGTGCGAGCATTACATTGGCCATAAAGGTCTGTAGTCACTCTTCCCCACTGGCAACATTGCTGGATGTCTTATAGATGATGTCAGGAACTATTTCTATCCATTGTGACGAAGGCATGATGGCTATGTCTATTTTACTTTGGCAAAGTAAATCGCATGGTTGACTGATTGAAAGATCCCTCCCTTTTATAAATTTCACAGTCACCCGCAAATAGTTTTTTGGTGCTGTAGAAGTTCATGGACAGAACACAGAATCTACAGAGTAACTGATTACCCATAGCTGTGAGGGATGTACGAAGTTTTAAAGAAGTTTTATAAAAGGCCGAGCTCTGTTTCCAAATGGAGATGCTGTAAGAGAATTCTATGTTTTACAGAATAAAAGGGTAGAGGTCCTGTCTTTAAATGTTTTATTTCTCTAATGTGGAACTTTTAGCAGATGATATTCACTGGGTCCTTGGTGGAGTTTAAATAACAGCTTTCTTCAGGAACAGAGGGTCTGTTACTCAATTGATTTTAGAGTGGGGTACTTAGGATTTAAATTTAGATTATAAGGGCCTAGATTTTTCCTACCCAAGGCCTATTGCCCCAAATCAATTCCTCTTGTTTACCACTGATTTCCAGCGCCAGGATACCCTTCTGGGTGATTTATTGTAATCTATAAATCTCTAGAATAGAATAGAAATGAATTCACAGCCAATGCAATTTGTTTGGGATGGGGTTAACATGACAATATTTTCATTCTCCAGGCATTTTCCAACATATGTTGTTGTGTCAGGTGGAATTTGACTGGGCCTAGGATGAGTGAATTGCAATAATCCAGTACTGTCGGAATAGCAGATGCAACTGCTGCCATATGTCCTCATCGGTAAGATAAGGCATTCTTATGTGCAGTTGCTTTAGATGAAAAACACAAGAAGAGATTAAAATTTGGGAGGGGAGCTGAAGTTCTGAATCAACCTTAAAGCCTTGGATGATCATGATTTTGACTGGTGTTGGGCAAACAGCAAGTGAATGGTACCAAAAGTGTAATGCCTGTAGGTCGGAACTCCCAACAGTGACCAAAACCTTGCTTTTACCAAGTTAAGTTGGGCCTTTTAAATCATTTACATTGTATTGCCGGCATCATGGAGGTGGCCCATGTATGTTTCAGTTTTTGTATTTTTTAATGCTGGGCCAGGTCGTGGACGTGCTTTCTCCTTTTAATCCTCAATCAATCAGTATTTGTAAAGCACGGCTAATCACCCGATAGGGTATCCAGGAGCTTCTCAAAGTGTACTCAAGGCAATTTTTCATGGTTTCCCAATGTCATCTTTCTTAATTAACATCTACATGGAACCTCTCACAGTTCTGTGGTGGAGGTTGGGCACTATCTTCTTCTCTCATGCTGATCACATGCTTCACCATATTTAGAGTATTGGGAGCACTGCAGGTGGTAATTTTTACCATAACCTTCTTGTGGATAAATCTAAAGAATGTAATTGGTTTTACTGTCCCTTCACCTTATGTTGGTTCCTTCTTTGACCGCCTGTTGATCTAAGGTGGGGAACCTTAGGGTTGTAATGGCTGCAGTGATTAAGCTGTCATTTCATCAAAATGAAGTAGAAACAAAGAATGTACCATTCCCTTGTGGTGGTTGGCACCTTACTCAGCTGACGTCTGGTTTACTTAAGTGCTCTCTGCAGGGCGGCTGGTGTAGCAAATAAAGAGGCTGTTGAAAGTTCAAAAGGAAGCCAGCATGTGACCAAAGTTCTGAAGTCATTTCATTGGAATGCGGTTAATGGTAAAATGTATTTTATTTGTCTTACTCCTTATTACTAGTGTTGCATGCATCCCTTTGTAGCCTGCTGGTGGAATTTGTTTTCCTGCCAACTGAAAGTCCTGACTGGTGTTCCATATTGATACTATTCCATTCAGGATGCTCCACCAATCAGAACCTGCCACTCATTGTCCCACTGCTCACCATCAGGTTCGCTTCTCTAGAAGGTTCTCTCTTTATGACAGTTATTCCTCCTGTCCAAAGATGGCGCACAAATGTTGTCAAATGGTCAACAGACAAATTGGCTTTATAATTCGCCCTTGTGTCTCTGATCTTCATGAAGGCAATGTCATTTTATTTGTCAGAGGGTGTGGCTCTCACACCTTTCATTGTGAGCCCTCAACTCATAACAATTAAAATCACAGTTAAAAAAGGACATTTTGAACCCAAAAGAGCACATTTAAAATATTTGTCAAAATACAACACGCTGTATATGTTTTATGAAGGAACAAAGAAAACAGGCATGACGATTGTTAATTCTAGACCCCACGATTGGAACGATCTGTTAAAATGAGAACCCTTCGGATGGTATGGCCCAACCTCACATTCTCTCACGCACACCTCAACTTGAGCCCTCATCATGGTACGCCTTGGGAGTACAGACCCAAACATTAAAACGCATCACAAACAACCTTGCCATAATGGTTGTAAGGGAAAGATATCTGCGATCGACTCAGTGGGCGGACTGTTCAATAACCAAAGAAACACAGCAAGGGCAAATGGATGCGTTTAATGTTTTTATGCATCTAATTATTCGGACTCCAGCAGTGCTCGAGCTAACGTGGGTTACTCAAAACAAGCACTGAACAGCCATTTAATCGAATGACACACTCTAACAGAATTATTGCTGCGCCTTTTATATGGAAACATTGAGGAAAGACACGCATGTTACAAGACCGTGTTAAGTGCTCTTCTGTGCAAATCAATTACTCCAAATTGATTAGAATGCGTGGAAATATGCTTCTTAGACGGCAAATTATGATAGTGCTTTAAACAAACACAAATACTCCCTGAATGACTTGAAAAAAGAGACTGTACTCTATAAGTGCCCCACCACAGGGAAACAAGAAAGCAAATCGTTGAAAACACAGTTTGAAAATATGTTCGCAAATTGAATTGCTCCGTTATGTTTATGTGTGGTTAGAAGTAACTTTAGGTGTCTACTAGAGTTTATGCAAACAACACCTAAAGTATGCAGAGATGGGCAACGGGTAGGTATCCCCTAGTAATTTGTCCACTGCTTAATTTGTAAACAATTAAGTGACAGGGCCCTTGTCAGGAGGCCACTGCAGCTTGCACCATCTACGGACCCTGCCATCACTGCCAATGACAGTACCAATACAACTACTAAACATCACACGCCTACAGGTGTGACAACTCAGAATATTCCAGGCCCCCAAAGCTTTATGAATGGCTTGGGTGGCAGGTAGTAGTCATTTTTAATGTTTATTGAATTAATAAACAGCTATTGTTGTGCTCATCTTTAAATTTGACAAACAGCGCCACCATATGGCAGACTGTAATAAGTGCCAGTGCGGACAATTAAATGCCAGTGCTGAGCACCGGAAACCCCCAGCTCAAATTAAGCGCTGAATTTGTCTTACAAAGAAATTTCCTTGAGTATTCCCCTCACATACTATTTTATTGCTGCCAAACACATATACATCCCAGATTGCAATTTCTATTTGTTTGGCACTTGCTGATTGCCCCATTCCCTGGCAATGTCCTTCTTGGCAACTATAAAACCCAACATGCAGAACTTTAGCTTAAGTCTGCGGAGGTCAACATCATTCACAATCATTAATGTGCCAAACAGAGATACATGGTATGTTATATTCTTACACTGCAGTCAGCTATGTATTGTGGCTCTCCAATACCTTTGTATTTGGCATTTTCCAGGATAATATGCAGAAACGTTCTGTCTTACATGCTATATTTTGTGCAATGTTCGTTTCAGTTCTGCCCATTTTGTATGGCCTACTACTATTGCAGCAAGCCATATACACATTTTTTAGATGGATTGAACTAAACCTTGATATTATGGCCACCTATTTTGGTGCATCAATGTGCCTTCCAAATCAATATCTTCCATCAGGCTGAGATCTCTTTTTTTGGACTCCTTCAGCTTCTTAAGATTGCCAGATTTATTGTTATGGAGTGTATTATAGATAGACACAATTTGTTTCCCCTCTTGGTTCTCTACCATCTAACGGGGTTTGGTCTGGTACCTCCATCCAGTTCACCCTCTCTGTTGGTAAGGTGTGTCTAAGTTGAGTGTATTTATAAATTTGGGTGTTCGAGAATTTGTATTCCTCCTGTTGTGCTGAGAATGTCCATCAGGGCTGGACTGGGTAGTCCTGGCAAAAATACTTTAACCAGCCCCGCTCCCTCCACCTCCTCATGCAATTTCTCTCTTTCTATCCATCTTTTCTGTTTCTGTCCTCTTTCTTCTCCCTCTCTGATTGTTTTCTCACTATCTACGACCTTCCTCTCTCAATTTCGCGCTCTCTTGCAGACTTCCCGTGCCTGGTGCAATTAAGCTCTGGGAGCTGGGGAGAGTGACAGAGGCACCAGGAGCGGCCCTGGACTCTCAACACTGCCTACCGGGAAATGCCTGGTGGAAAAAAAAGGGCTGTCCGGCCCTGAGTCCACTATATCTCCCATTTGAAGATCCCTACCAGGTTCCAATGCTGAAATCCCCTCAGTTTGTGCCCCTCTTTCAGCATTCCTTCATTCCAACTTGGGTTTCATTCATTACCTTTCCTCAGCATCCCATGCTTCTAGTGGCTCTATCCCAGACAGCCAGTGGTGTCTGAGTCAGTGCTAGTAAGTCTTTTCTCCCCCTTTCCCCACATATGTAATGTTTGTATCAAATGGTGCTATAAGATGTCTTTACAGTCTTGTCATTGGATAGTTGCTCTAGGTTAATACCCAATCATGTATGATCTGGAGCTGGGCGGCCCAGTAGTAAGTGCTCACATTAGGCAGTGCCACCCACCTACCTCATTATACACTGCTCTGCACAGTGTTTGTAGCGCTGCTCTTTCACATTTTGGATCAGGTCACTCTACATCCACTCGGTGTTGGGATTGTCACTCATGTTGATGGAGTTTTCCTCTTTACCAGCTTTGCACATTTAATCCAGAAAGTGTTTCCAGGAATTCGACCGGGAGAGTGCACTCCTCCTTGCTTGGTCATTCCTCGAACGGGATATGACCAGTCTTCAAACAGCACCATAAATCAAATGTTCCTCCACATTTGAGCAGCCCGCCCACCACTCATGCAAACACCACATCACACACATACACCATACTAGGGAGCAGCAGTTTAGGATGAACGATTTCGTATGGTTGGCAAGACACAGCTATAGCTGTCAGCCAGAGCTTATGCAAGCAACACATAATATATACAGCAAGAGCCAATGGGTCACCACCCCTTAGCTGTTGCTTATTGGAAGTCTCATTCATATATTTTGGGTCAGCCCAATCTACAGTCATTGTGAGCTGCAACTATCAGTCGTGGCATAGATAGTGCTTCCTGCTTACCAGCTTCGGGCATTTAATTCATAAAATTGGAGTCTCCCAGCTAGGGACTCTTTCTTTCCTGTCTGCAGAACCTCCTCTCTGGCCTTGCATGTGTTGGCCACACCTCAAAGACCGTTCATATACCCAGTCCCTTGCAGCTTGTGCATATGTCAGAGCCCCTGGATTTGCAGAAACTCCACACATCAATGCCGTCGTCATAAACTTCATTGTGTCGCCGCAGGCTTAGAAGACTTCTACATATTGTGCATTACGCGGCCATGGGGGTCTATCTAGCTGCAGGGAATCAAGGCAGTGCGAGAGAGCCCAGAAGAAAGGAGAGTTGGGCTTTTTCTATTCAGTCTTGTTTGCTATTTCCATTGCATTCTGGCAATCTGACTATTTTCCATTTTATAAATGTGGGATTAAGTACAAGAATTAAAGTAAAAACGGGGACTGGAAAAGAGCATTGCTACACGAACGACTGTACTGGAATTGTTATACAACGGGGTTTGAGGCACTGTTCAAAGTATAGGGGAAAGGATATCTTCTTTAAAAGACTGGCCGGTCATCACGCTCGGTGTGGACAATGGGAGACTCCCCTCACCCCCCATTGTGTGGCTTTCTATGATGATGCATGTGAGTCTTATAGGTCCGTTAGCATGGCTGGGAATGGATTTTGCCCCATCAGCCATGCAAGGAGCAGGTATTGACAAACTGCTGCGTCGTGGGCACCTTAACAAGAGATTTACACTTCTCAGTGCCAGTCGTTAAGTGATTTCATTTAACAATCAGCAGCTCTCTCCAGTAACAGTAGAAATTGAATGTTTTACAATTCTGAAAGGAATCAGTTGGATGCGTTTTATATTTTATAAACATTTATGATGGTAATTGGTGGAGCTAGTTAAATCACACAATGCAGTGCATTTTTCGCTTGTATTCTGTAGTGGAGTTTATGTCTGACTCTGCACTTAAAACACACAAATTATTCTATAAAATGGCAGCCCCCTTAGACAATGCCCTACCCAAAGTGCGTCATCAAAACAGCACCAGTAAGCACCTGTTATTTACAGCTCTCTAAGAAACTGTACGTATGTGATGAGAGGAGCTGTGTACGTAGACTCAACCCTTACATGGAGCGGCTTGGTGCTGTTCTCAAAGATAGGAGCATCAACATTCACCAATATGCCAATGATACACAACAGACAACTCTACATAAAAGTCTCCCCTGTCTCAGACATCAAATGCCTCCAGCACTGATTGCACATCATCCAAACCTGGATGTTCAGTGCCTACCTGAATTTCAATCCATCCAAGACAGAATTCCTGTCATTTACCAAGAACAACTAAACAAGAAAAAGTACAAACCTGGCTCAATGGCATGACCCACCATGGCTTCAAACCCAAACCTTCACTGAATGCCAAGTCACTTGGATTCACTCTGGACGCCAATCTCTCCCTCAAGGAACACATTGCCAATAAACAAAGACAGCCTGGTAATAGCTCTCTTCTAAAGAAAGTCAAAACAGTTTCTTCCAGAAAGCGACCTCACAACTGCTGGTGATCAAGCCCTTGTGCTCTCCCATCTGGATGGTGGTAGTACCCTGCTCCATGGCCTCCCTGACTCCACACTAGCACCACTTAATGGCATCCCACATGCCACATCATGTCTCACCCAGGGTCTGAAGAAATAGGATCACATACCTCCAAACTGACGGAACTTCAGATGCTCTCTGGCCGGCCCATACCATCTTCAAAATGAGACTCATCATATAAAAAAGCATCACAAACAGCAAACCTGCTGGTCTTGCAGATAGGTTCACCATCACTGCTGGTTCTGAGCACACATACAGCCAGGAAACCATCAGACTGCAACCCAAAAAGTGTAAAACAAAATAATTAAAAGAAGACAGCAGACATTTTGCATATATACATGCATAGATAGATTGATACATTTTTATTGTTTCAAGTTATTAAAAACCATCACAATGTGGCAAGTGGAATAAAATAATGATACATTGTAAAAGCGACAGGTTAAAAGTCTGACAAGTGACTGGTTTCCAAACAGTACCCTAAAACAGAGTGGAATAATGAAACATTGTAACATGACAGATAAAAAGTCCAGTAGCTCGAAAGAAGAACTGTTCCCATAAAGTGCCAGTGCTTTGATTGTGAATAAATTAAAACTATTTCTAAAAGATAAGGTTCTTAAGCTTTCCCGTAGTTAAAAAACACAAAAGAATACTTAGGGATTTGATGGTATGCAGGCCAGTAGTTTTTTAGTTTCTTTGAGAAATTTCACACCCCGGGCTGTAAATTGTGCATTCCTACCACTCAGGAAGGCAAGAACAGCGGAGTTACTGTCTTTTAGGCCTAAATTACGAAACAGCGGTTTCAGCCAAAAGTCTCTAAGGTTTTTTTTAAAACCGGGCAGACACACATCACGTGTGCTAGCGTTTACTTCGGGAAGTTACATAATCGACATTGTTGATGGAGAGACCCAGTTAGTCTTCCGAATTTATAGGCCTTTAAAGGGATGAGCTCACATCTCAGTCTCATGAGCTCTTTCTTAATTATGATTTTTATGTGGGAAGCTAGGTAGGCGGCTCTCCCTGTGTCTTGATATAGGGGGTTGCATAAATTAACGCGAGCCTTTGAAGACAATTCATGAACATCTGTGACACTGGAGTGGATCCTCGCCGATTTTAAAAGTTTTGCTTAAAGCTTTTCAGACAGGCTGGGGAGTGGGGCAATTGCCGTTTCCAAGGCTTTCATTGCTTCCGTCAAGTAACATTCCCATGAAAGTGATTTATGAAAAATGCCTCGATGGATCATTTCCTTTAGTGACCCTGGGCCTGCAGTGCTCAGGTTTCCTAATATCTCAGAAACCTGGCTTTTGCTGTTAATATCGGTTTGCAAAGCCCGAGTTCCAGATGGACCTGTGAGAACGGCTCAGCATTAGGAAGGTTAAAAAGTCGTCAGTAACACATTAGTTGGGCTTTGTCCAGCCAGACGGAAATATTGTCATTAAAAATCCGGGTTCCATATGTGAGACTGGGTATGAATTTGGCATTAATTATATTGCACATGCACGTGAGATCTGGCCCATTAATTGACTAAGCTAGCCTTTTAAAATTCATCATCATTGACAAGGCGGATATTTTCAGGTTGTGTAAGTGTGTGTAGCATGTGAGCCACGGGAGTTGAAATAGATGTCCAAGTATTGTAAACTGGTCACTTGTTCGAACACTGGGTTGTTTATACTGAAATTGAATTTAGCTGGCCTTTTTTTTTTCCAGACCACATATCATTATTTTCGTTTTGCTATAATTGATTTCAAGCTTAATCTCCACACAGTCACCCACAAGGGTCGCCTATGAACGCTGCAGTCCAACAGCTGTGTGATCGAAAAGTCGAGGTGTCTGCATACTGGAGACAATGTATGTGATGCCCCGCAAACTTCGGGGGTACTGCATTAGCTGCCTCTAATGCTTTGTTAATGTCAACCAGATAGAATTTAAACAGCAACGGCGCCAAAACAGAGTCTTGTTTCACTTCACCGAAACATGCTACATGTAGGTACGTGCATAAGGGAGGGCAAGTGGTTCGGCCCTGTGGGGTATGTAATATGGGTCGGGTACCAATCAACGACTATTGTGCGCTGGGAATAGCTTTGTTGAATTGCCGATCCCTCCCCAGTCATGCGATAGAAATTCATACTCTCATACTCGACCATAAACTGGACATCTTGTTTCTAACAGAAACTTGGATTTCGTCCAGTTCTGGGCCAGATATGGTTAGAGCACTTCCACCAGGTTTCCTCATATCTCACCTAGATAGACCAACAGGGCGGGGAGGTGGAGTGGCCATTCTGTATAGGGATACGTTAACCTGTAAGGTCCAGGAGGGAGGGATAAGCGATTGTGAGAGCTGCCAATTTTCTATACGGCTTTCGCACACCGCTTCTTTGGCAGGCCTCCTTATCTACCGTCCACCAGGGACTATGGGCAACTTTTGCAGTTCCTTTTTTGAAACTGTTGCGCTTCTTGCCTCTTCCACAATTAACTTTGTGGCATTGGGGGATTTTAACATCCATTTTGAGGACCCCTTGGACTCTTTGGCAGTGGACTTTCTATGTGATTCGAAAGCATTTGAGATTAATTTGATCAATCCAGGTGCAACGCACGAGAAGGGCCACTTGCTTGACCCGATTTTTTCGAACTCGGACCACCTTATAGCTCTGCCTGCGCTGCCCTTGCCCTGGACAGATCATTTTATGGTCCCGGCCCTATGGCAGTTTGATGTCCCAGCAGCACCCACACCCAGAACCCATATGGTGGCAAGAGCCTGGTCTAGGCTCCCAGTGGACACATGGGCAGCACACTTGGAGGCGACTCGTCCCCCTCCCGTGTGTGACACGTTAGTCGCCGACGCAAATCTAAACACCTGGCTGATCAACTCGCTCGATGTTGTCCTCCCTAAGAAAAGATTACTCACTAGGGGTAAGAGGGTGGGCTCAGCACCTTGGTATACGCCAGAGCGGAGAGCCTTGAGGAAGGGCTGTAAGAGACAGGAACGGATTTGGAGGAGGGACTGGGATGAAGCTAGCCGGAGAGAATACCGGACCTTACTTAACTCCTATAAAACTGCCATCAGGGCAGCAAAATGCAAGTTCTACGAGGAGAGAATAAGCCTCTCTTCTATGTCATCGAAAGAGTCTTTTAAGGTCATAAGTGAACTTCTGTATGTCCCTGAACCTCCGGTCACGCATGATAACCCGCGTGAAAAATGTTTAGAACTAGCTACGTTTTTTAAATCTAAAATAGAGAACATCTTGGTGTCCCTCCCTCGGTTAGTACAAGACGCATCAGTTGATTGTAATCTTGGGTCTCAGACTAGTGAGAGGACAGTTGGATTGGATTCTTTTGGCCCAGTCACTGTGGACGAGACTCTTGAGGTCTTGATAACTTTGAAGAGTGGGTCCCCAAGCGACCCGGTACCGGTGAAATATTTGAAGCAAGTAGCCTCTGTCATCGGCGGCCCAGTGACGGATCTTTTGAATTTATCCTTTTCCCAAGGAATTGTGCCTCCCAGTTGGAAAGGAGCGGTAGTTAAGGCCCTCCTGAAGAAGCCCAGCCTGGACCCTGCTGACCTTGCTAATTTCAGGCCCATCTCCTTGCTCCCGGGCCTTAGCAAGATGGCAGAGAAATTGGTGAATAGGCGCCTTTCGGGCTTCTTGGAATCCAATTCCCTCCTAGGTGACTCCCAGACGGGATTCCGCCCGGGTCAGGGGACGGATACTGCCCTATTGGCAGTTGTGGAGAGTGCCAGGAGCATTTTGGATTCAGCGGGATCGGTGGCAGTGATCCTCCTGGACCTTAGTGCGCGTTTGACACCGTAGACCATCAGGTGTTACTCCAGAGACTGTTGGGAGCGGGGATTTCTGGACTGGCCCTGAAATGGCTCACGTCCTTTTTGGAGGATCGGATGTTTGAGGTTTGGGAAGGACCCGAGAAATCAACCTCGACTCCCCTCCAGTGTGGTGTGCCACAGGGCTCATCATTGAGCCCCACACTATTTAATATCTATATGGCCCCACTGGAGAGCGTAGTACTCCCACTGGGTATCAGGATCATTAGTTATGCTGATGATACCCAGTTGGTGGTTGGCCTTCCCCAGCCGGTGAATCAACCTGACGTGCTGCATACATGTTTAACCAGGATTTTTACCTGGATGTGTAATTCAGCACTCAAACTTAACGGTTCTAAAACCGAACTAATGATGCTGGGGAATTCGTCCCCTTCTCTGCCTCTTGGTAGCTGGCCCAGCTGTCTGGGAATGCCTCCTACCCCAAAACAGGAGATCAAGAGTTTGGGGGTGTGGCTTGAGCAGGATTTATCCTTCAAGACACACGCAAAGAAGACCGCCGGCGTGTGCTTTGGCCTGCTTCGGTCAGCCCGGAAGATCTTACCCCTCCTCCCGATGGCCTCCAGGAGGTTACTTATTCAGGGCCTTATTATCTCCCGGCTGGATTATAGTAATGCGTTGTTTCTGGGGGCCCCTGAGTCAACTTTTAATAAATTGCAACAAGTGCAAAATGCTGCCGCCAGGCTTCTGACGGACCTTCCTAGGTGGCAGTCAGCTCGACCAGCGCTGAAGGCGCTTCACTGGCTCCCAGTTAAAGAGAGGGTGAAGTTCAAGGCACATTGTATGGCCCATAAACTTCTCCAGGGAAAAGGGCCTCCGATTTTGCGGAATCTGGTTCAACCCTACAAGGCTTCTCGTGCTCTCCGATCAGACCACCAACATCTTCTTCAAAAGGCGAAAGTAAAAAAAGCCAAGACTGGCGGAAGAAGATTTTCCGTCAACGTGGCAGCACTATGGAATTCTCTTCCGTATGCCCTTCGTGCTGAAACGTGTACTTTGCGATTCCGCAAACTCTTAAAAGACTCACCTGTTCCCCGCTTAGTCGCGCTGATAGTGTGTTTTGTTACTCTGGCAGAGCGCTGGGATGCCTAAGGGTAACCACGCGCTATATAAGACTCAATAATAATAATAATAATAATAATAATAACTTCTGTGGATGTCTTAATTTCATGGGTAGTGGCTCTATCAGATGTTACTTTTATTTGCAACCATGTGTTGGAGTATAGGCATATGATAGCTCCCAAAAGGCATTCGGGTATACCCCACATCGAAACTTTTTCCATAGCCTCCCTCTATGCACTCTATCGAAGGCTGTTTTAAAATCAATAGTGTAGTGGAGAATTAACGGCGTCCGCAATTTTGATGAGCCCAGCGAGAATCATCAAGTTATCTTCAGTTCCACGTCCGCTCCTAAAGCCAGTTTGGGTGATTGGATAAGGAGCATGGAGCTGGACCATTCTTCCAGTTAATTATTTAAGATTTTTCAAAGCATTTATCATCCGCATCCATTAGGGCAATGAGTCAGAAGTTGGCCGGGTTATCACAAGGGCCATTTTTATGGATTTCGTTGAGTATGGCAACTCTCCACCTGTCCGGGACTGTTTTTTCCATTAAACAGTTTTTGAAGAGTGGATCGATAAGATCAGCCTAAGCTGCTGCTGCATCTTTGGAGATCTTTGTGGGGATGCCGTTTGGGCTAGGGGCTCCCGCAGCTCTGAAAGAAGCTAAGGCGAGCTTGATTAAATCCATAGTGAATGTAGCACCGGACCACAATGATGTACTTCGACGTGTGCTGGTGTCTGCCGTGAACTCTTCAAAATATTGTCTCCAGGCTGCCTACTAATTTATAAGGGTTGTATAGATTATGGATGTAATTGTTCCACTGCTCGATGCATGGAAAATTCTTCCCACTGTTTTGATTTACTTTTCTCTTAACAAGAGACCAAAACTTTGTTGGGTTCTTTGTTTTTGTGACTTCATACAATTCCACCCATGCTTGATCTTCTCTGTCATAGCAATTTCCCAGACTTTTTGTCTGTGCATCCTCCGGGCCTTCCTGACCTCCATTAGCATGGTCCCCATGGCAAAACCTCTATGGACCAGCCTCCGGAATTTGTTTAGGTCACTTTTTAAGGGCCTCAATATGGGATTGTTGGTTTCATTTTCGTATTGAGCTCTACCTGTTCTTTGTCGCTTGTGTGTCAATTTTGTAGTAGTTTAGTCAGTAGAGTTTGCCATCTCAGCACGGAAGCTAATTTTATTGATGTTTTACTTTGCAGTTCTTTTCTTAGTTCTGCCAAACCTTCTGGGCCGGATTTACAGACCATTTTATTCTTTGTATCCCACAGGTGTCCTCTTTTGTGCCAACTACATGTAGTTGCGGTCATTTAAAAGTCTCTCTGTGGATGGAACATAGAAGGGAAGCGTGGTCGTTAATTGGAGAGTGGCAGACTTGGAAGTTGCTAATCCAGGTGAAATACTGGGAAGAAACCCAGATATAATTAATTAGCGAGGTGGAAAAACAAGCCGTGTGAGTAGGACTGGCTGGTTGATCCTTGCATACCCTTCCGTTTAAGGTTTGTAAATCCAAGGCGTTTAATGAGGAGTAAAATTTCTGTCCGAGTTTGTCTTGCTTCTGTAGGCCCTGCACAATCTCCGGAATATTCCATTGGTTGTCCTCTTATTGCTGCTTGGGAGACGTGTGGGATGTCCCAAGCAGAAACATATTAAAATCTCCTGCCAAGATCCAGAATTTGTTTGTATATTGTTGGCGTAGAGCCTTGATCAAATTTAAAATCTTCAGTGTGATTAATTTCTTTTTAGGTTGCTTCGGATTTATATGTATGTTTCCTAAGATTAACAATGGACTAATTTTTCGGGCAATGGATGATGTAGCTGCAAGCTTGAGAAAAATGCAAGTTTCTGGAATAAATGCCATGATTCACCCCTCCATCTCAAGTGCTTTGTGGACCAGGATTGAGACGCCTCTCGAGGCATGACCCCCTGATGTAGAGGGGGAGGCCAGTGCATGGTATCCGTTCAGGCCAGGACTTGTGTGCTAATTGCCAGGTCTCTTGTAGGCAAATTATATCTTTGAAGCATATTTCCTTAAGAGCTAAGGTGTCCTTTAGAAGGGAGATTAAGCCTGGTACATTCCATGAACACAGATTCAATACTGCGTTGGTTATTTGTTTCGAAGGGATCTGGAGGCACCTGTCCCCTTGAGTATTGCGTAAACTTCAGTTACTGTTCCTTGTGAGGCAGCATACTATTTTGTTGGCTACATGGTCAGTTGAAATAGTTACACGTTCTGCTTGAAGCCGAGAGAAAGTCGAGCCCTTCGAGGTGCACAATATTGAAGCCGAGTGCAGACGAGGCATGTTGTTTGCAAGAAGCCATGGTGGCTTCGGTTTTATGGGCCTGCTTAGGCTTATGTCACATCCTGCCAGGGACTCTCGCTGTGCTTCTATCAGCCTGGAGATCTCTTTGTTTCTAAAGAGAACTTTGGTCACATCCTGAGGACTCCCTCTAGCCCGGGGGATGAACATGATATAGATAAACTCTATCTATACATGCAGGATCTAGAAAAGTACTCCTGTATCCATCAGGGATACTCCAAAACTGCTCTAATTTAGGAAAGTGTTGACGTCTCACATCTATAAAGTAAACTAAATCACAATGCAATAACCATCCATAACCCAGCTTCCTTTCCTATTGCTGGTCTTTGACCATGTAGACCACTCTGTTGCCTTTTGGCTAGGGTCACTCTATAGAAATACCATATAAATATATGCCTGCGTACATTGGGATTGACGAAGCCAGTAGGTCTGGCTTTTTTATGTCTGGAAATGCTTCTATGTTGATGGATGAGGTGCTGAGAGTGGTTGTGTGCATGCGGGAGTTGGTAAATGAGAGAATGAGTTAATGGATGGATGAGTCAAACTAGTGATTTAACATAGAGGTCATATAGAAGGACACAACCAACAAATGGCTATAAGATGTGGCTGCTCTTGATGTGGCATAAGAACACTAATGAGCAATAACCTTAACACTCACTTTAGAAGAAGGCTTTTACTCGGCTGTGGCCCTTGAGGGTCAAGCTAAATGCCACTGTCTTTGATCTTAAGAGAAAATAGAGCTCCTCTCCTTGCGGGCTCTGCTCACTGGGAAAGGCAGGGCCTGGTGAGGAGACACTAAGCAGATAATAGCATGGTTTGCGGAGAAAGACCTCTTGTCTCTGCTAGAGCCTCCAGTTAGGTTGATTCTAGGTTTGTGGAAATTTGCCATCACCTCCTTTTAATATCCATGAAAGCAACAATCCTGAATAACAAATTCGAACACCTTTCTTCACTCCATTTATTTAGCCGAAAACAAGTTAGTATCTGGTTGCTTACAAAGGTCTAAGAATACATTTATTTTGCAATATAAAAATACCTGCATTTAAAAAACATACACTGCTGAAAAAAACATTTCCCGATGACAGGCATGCCTTATGCCGCAGTCTCCTACTCCCTTGTGACATCAGCACACGAGGTGGAAAGAGACCTTGAGGCAGAGGTGGCCACAGAGGAGGCGGAACATTCGTAGGGTTACATCCACTGGGTGAATCAAGTCAGTGGCAGCATCGGATCTATGAAGGGGAAGGCTGCTGGAAATCACAAACTATTGGTAGTGTTGAAGACATGGAGAAACAAGAGGAGAAGGTGGCTAGACATGAAAGACGAAAAGCAGCTGGGCCAAAGGAGAGAGTTAAAAGATGCAGCAAGTATCTGCCTGAAAGACCACAGTGTATAACTAGCATTTGCAATGAAATAGGTCTTGCATTTGCGAAAGTTAGAGCTACTGGCCGTGTAAATGACAATGTATTTTATCTATGTGCTTTTCTTTACAGCACAGTGGCCTTTGGGACCTTATAAGTGTTTAGCAATGCAGTATATTATCCAGGGTGCTGTCTGTGGCGTTCATCCAGGTAATCGGCTGGTTAAGAATCAAAGCTGTTTTGTGTAATGTCAGTAAACACTGCGCTCTTCCAGCAGTGCGCAATTTTCATATGCTTGCAAGCATGTGCTCAAGGGGTTGGAACCCTAAGGATACACTCTACAAGAGAAGCCTTTTCAATGTGACCTAAATTCAGTTTACCACGGCCTACTGTCATCCCCGCTTGGAGCTGGAAAGCTTTTTTATGCAGCTTGGAACATATAACTAGAGATAAGGCATTTGCATCAGGACTTTAATTAGAAAATTGAAATATGGCATTTAAAACGCAACCGAAGCCATGCTGTTTACAGACTGCATCTCTGCAGCGTGCTGTCAACTGACATGTTCTGTCAGGGTGACTCTCTCTTACCTTCTCTCAGAGCCCCCTGTGTTTCTTTCTCAGCAACGCATGAAAAGTCTTTTTTACAGGCACTGTCTCGTGTGCAACTTCTAAGCCACGCCCAACCCTCGCTGTTTACATTGGTTGCTCCCGGGACACGTAAGGACAGTATGGTGGCAGAGGCACTATATTATTTTGAAAGCAGGCTTGAAGTGTTTGCTTTGAATTAAAAATGTGTGAAATCTTAGAAAACCACACAACGCAAGCAAAAAGAATGGGGTTTTATTGCGAGCCTCCTGCCTGATTCTTTGGTGTAGATCTAGCTAGGCTGCCGGGCCCTGTGTCATTCACAAAGAAAACCTGTGTGTATGTTCCTTGCTGTGGAGAGGAGAGCGAAGACAGCGCTGAATTTCCCTTGGTTCTTCAAACAAACACTTCGGCTAGAGCGATGGAACTGCGGCTCATGTGTTCCTTGTCCGCTGGTAGTCTAAACTGACGCAACGGAAGCAATACTGCTGGCAGACTGCGTCCCTGCAGCGTGCTGTCATCTGACATGTTTCATCAGGTTGACTGTCTCTTACCTTCCCTCGGAGCCCCTTTTGTTTCTTTATCAGCAATGGATAACAAGCCTTTTCTCCAGACTCTGTCTTGTGTGTCCCTTCTAAGTCCCACCCACCCCTCGTTGTTTATAGTGGATGCTCCCGGGGCTCGTAAGGACAGTATAGTGGCTGAGCCACTATATTATTTTTAAAGCTGTTCTTACAGGAGATGCAGCTCCCCGTAGAAAAGAAACCCCCTTGTCTTTTGCCGCTGTTAGAGCAACATCAGGACCAGGGCAGGGGGAGGCATATGGGGTTTAGAAAGTGGGAGGTGCCTGTTTGGGGAGGCTGGGTCTACCCTGGGCAGTGCACGGCTTATCAAGCAGGAGGGATGCGATACAGCCGGGGAGAACAATGTGCCATCAGCGTTAGGCAAGAGCCTGGGCACTGCTTAGCTGTGCGATCTCGGGTAAGTGACACCCCCACCACCTGCTTCTTTCCTTCTTACAAAGAAAACGTCAACAAGTCCAAGCTCCCTTAACCCCTTCTGTGCCACGCCCTTTCCCCCTCCTGTGCCGGGCGTTTTATTAGTGGGTGGGGTTCATGACGAGATAGTCTCGTCATGGGCACAGCGCGACCGTGCTCCATGACGAGACTATCTCGTCATGGGCACTGAAGAGGTTAAAGCAGCCCAAATCAAACGAATATCCTACCCAAAAAAAGCTCAACTGACGATGGACATCAAAAAGCGCATATAAGCGAAAAACACACAAGCGAAGGAGCAGGAGGCATGGGGCGGAAGCAGCACTAACACAACTGTGGCATTAAGAGAAGGTGGAAAGGAGGAATGCTATTGAAAAATCTAAGCAGCTATGGCACCAAAGCTGAACACGGGCAGACAGTAACAGAGCAGGAAACCAAGAAATATAATTTTCCCCCAAAGAACAGCTAAAGAACCATAGCGTAATGACACAGTACTTAGTCTCTGCTGCGTGGGAGGAACTGAAGACAAAAAGGAGGGACAAAGAGGCCCGACTGACCACTAGCAAGCAAAGATTTTTAAAGGACAGTGAAACAAACTAATCAAAAGCGAGGGGGGTGGCTTTAAGTCCACATGAGAAGTTACAACTGGTCTTGAATGCTCAACCTAAAAAGGACTCACTTTTATACCCTGAATGATTCCAACTGTTGCACTGGGGAGGGGGGCTCAGGGAACATCCCACATTTAGTGAGAACTGAGCATGTATGAGTGAAATACCACTGAGCACTCATGCAGGTGCTGGGATAGGATTATGACATTCTCCTGCTGTGACCACTGTGCACTGTGTGCAGCAGATCACATTCATGCACCATACTACGATCTCCACGGCCTTGCCAATGCCTGCTGCTGAGAATGGTGTCATCAAAGTACAGCAGGATAATGCACACGCCTCTCTCTGGTGTGCCACAGTCTTTCCCTTGTGCTCTGTTTATGTGCTTCCTGTGCTCCTGACACCAGGCCTTGTTTCTTGTATCAATCAATCAGTATTTGTAGAGTGCAGCACTGTCACCTGTAGGAGTATCCGGGTATGCCCTCCTAACATCTTTTAAAGTGCCTTTATCAGATGTGCTGTTTAGACTTTTAGTTAAGAAGGTACGGACATTATTTCCTCAGAAACGTAATTTACATGGCTATTATTTCTCGTCAGAATGTACTGAAAGTAATTTTGATACTTTGCTACTTCAATATTGTTCTGATGGACATTACTTCTTTTGTCACAGTCTTTACATTATTTGTATTCAGATAATATTGGGCTAATTTTCTAAGAGTCAATCTTTAAGAAAAATGCAGTTTTCTAGGGGGAATTTTCTCCTGGTCTAATATCTTAAAGTGTAATATTTCTCTTTGCATTGCTTATTTGTGAATAATAAGACTCCTGGCTTATTTTTCTGAAGGCTAGAATTTCTACAGGCACAGTCTGGGGGAATTATTTCTCATTTACATTTTTTGTAATATTTATGTTTTAAGGAATAGACTACAGGTTCCAAGATAATTTATAATAAATGAATGAGTTCAGCGACATGGTTATGCAGGTCAAGTAATGTAAATTAACTTCAACGAGTTGCAATCTCATCTTGAGTCAACCAAGACCCTTAATGCTAGTGAGACAGATCCCATAGGCCAGTGCCTTCAAAGAGCCAAACCTGTTGTAACCTGGTGGGTTGCATAGGTTTTTTTGTGTAACTAAGGTTTCAATGTGTTACTTCAAAAGCAGCTGGCTAGGTTGTGGCTGTGAGGAACTGAAGTTTTCCAGAGTGATTGTACCGACTCTCTGATGTTCCAGCCTCCATGTATTTGGGGATTGAAGTTATTCTGGCAGATTTTCAAGGTAGTGTAGAGGTGGTGAGGCGGGTTTTCTATGGATCCATTGGCATTGTTTTTTTTTGCTTGCTGCTTTGTATTTTTGTTTGTGTTTTGTACCCGACCAAGATCCAGTGAAGGGAATTTATGGTCACTTTTTTTTTTGTTTCTTCATGTTGAGGCACATTCTGGCTGCCTGGCTTTGTACTTCTTGGCAAGATCAATGTAGGTGATATTTCAAAACTACTTCATCATCCCTATTTACACCGCAATCTAGAATGGTTCATTATTGTGGATTCTATTACCCCTTTATTCACTTGTACTTTTGTTTCACATATGTTATTGCTCTCCTGATTTTTAAGACATGAAACAATATTTTTTGGTATTTCATTTTACACAGAATTGACGTAATAATATGCAATGTATAACTGACTGTTTTGACTGTTGTAAGAAACATTAAAAAAAAACAAGGTAAGAAAAGGCGAAGTTTCAGTGTGCAAAGCATACCTCGTTACATCCCTTCAGTGCTTAGGCTGCAGAAATTTGTACTAATGCTTCTGTGCCAATAGATGAACACATTGGTACGCCCACAACCTAATAAACACTGAGATACTCCCACTCTGGCCGCCAATCGCTAGTCGGATCCTTGGTCATCTTCTTCATGGGCCATGGAGACCTGCCCTGACGTCTATACAGGACTCTCGTTCTGGATCCACTCCTGCCTTGGATCCCCTGGCGGCTCAGAGGGTTTATAAATAGGGCTCCCGGTATTTATTTTTTTAACATTTCCATCTGCATTTATCCATATTTATCTTTTTGATCATCTTATTGGTAATTATTCATATTTATTTTATGTTTTAGGAATAAATAGAGTCATAATATGGTATATTTCCAAATGTATTTAACTAATAAACAGGCACTCATACTTTTATGCCTGTTGCATTTTAGAATATTGAGGGCCAAATATAACACTACACCTACACGTAAATATTAGCATGATATATACATATATGTTATCCTTTGCCTGTATTTAAGGGAATCCTATCCTGTTGTTAACTCCCCAGGCTGTCTGTCTGCCCAGCTGGTGGCCTGGAATTCATAAAGAGCAGCATGAAGTGACACTCACAAAAAGTGCAATATTCTATATTTTTTCACTTTTAAAAATAAATACAAACATGAAACACATTCTTTTCTGTCTGTACTTACCTGTAAAAAAATTAGTATTTATGGAAAACTGGGAGGCTTATTTATAATGTACCCTGGTTTACCGTTTGCTTGTGGTCATGCTCTCTGTTTTTTATGCATGTAGTTCTTATATGCCCTTGGTTTGTATCCTCCTTGATTCTTTCAATAAAGAAGGTTTAAATAAAAATAAAAAAACACACTAGAATACTTAGGTTGGTTGTACAACTGGCTTACTGAAAACATCAACACATGCCAGATATTTTTTCAGACAGAAAGGAATGTGAAGGAACGTGAAACAGATTTTAGGCTTGTAGGGATTAAAGAATTGCATAACGCGTTTGTTAACCTGATTGGATAAGAAGTAGCAAACAACATAGTGTTAAAGAGAGAGGAATCCATAAATATTGTAAGTTATGTGCAGCACAGTGTTGGAGATTTGGCCAATGATGCCATTTAAGCGCTATACCAAAAGCCAAGCCTAGGGGCATTAGCCGTGCCTGACTTCCGAAGGCAGCGAATGTGCAGATGGAACTGTTCTCGTGGTGTAGCTCAGACTGGATGAGGCTGTTACATCCCCAACTACAAATTCAAAAAATACAAGAGAGGGGTCCTACTTGGCCAAAGGGACAGGACACCAACAAAAAACACTTCTGTCAAAAAAGCAATCCCTTTGGACTCTTTTGCTTATAGCATACCAACATAACTCTCAAAACACACTTCAACCCCTCCTTAGTTAGCACCAAATAGAGACCAAAATCATAATATAAATTCTATAAATGTTTTATTCTTAAATTTTTATAGATTTGATTAAAACATTTTTTTTTTGTTTCAATAAAAAAAACACATATATATATATATATATATACACACATTAAAAATGTTTCATTGCACAAAACAGGGAGAATACATAAAGCTAATGAAAGCCAATTCTCAAAACACAATGGATTATAACAACACTGCAAGTATAAATGTGGATTTTTATGATGACCACAAGATAATATTGGATAACACTCTTTCTTTTGTACTTATTTATCCAGATTAAATACTACTTGGGTGCTTTTCTTAACCAAAGCAAGCAACGCGTTTCGGTGGTAGAATTGGATTCACCACCTTCTTCAGGCTTTAAGGTTTTCACACATTATCTCCCTCCACATATACCAGATAAAAAGGTGTGTGCAAGGGGATCTCTCTCTCCCTATTGACCGTTTCCTTTTTCATGCGGTCACACAACAATGAATGTGAAACCAGGGACGTATACTAAGTTCCCTTATATATTCTTGATTTTATTCTTCTAGCAGGTTTTTGAAAATATGTAACATCAGGGACTAAGCCTCACTGGTAGTATTCAATTCTCATTTAATATAGCTTAAACCACAGAAGCTATGGCCCTCCAACAGAGGTTCTTGATGGTACACATGGCGCAGCACCCCGTTATTGCTGTTTAGGGGTATTGAAGCTGCCCAGTATCGGGACTAAAAAGTCTCCTTGCGTGCTCCTAAAATCCAAACACCAAACGATAGCATGTAGTTCCTATATGCTCTTGGTTTGTATCCTCCTTGATTCTTTCAATAAAGAAGGTTTAAACCAACAAAAAAAACACACTAGAATACTTAGGTTGGTTGTACAACTGGCTTACTGAAAACATCAACACACGCCAAATATTTCTTCAGACAGAAAGGAATGTGAAGGAACGTGAAACAGATTTTAGGCTTGTAGGGATTAAAGAATTGCATAACGCGTTCGTTAAACTGATTGGATAAGAAGTAGCAAACAACATAGTGTTAAAGAGAGAGGAATCCATAAATAATGTAAGTTATGTGCAGCACAGTGTTGGAGATTTGGCCAACGATGCCATTTAAGCGCAATACCAAAAGACAAGCCTAGGGGCATTAGCCGTGCCTGACTTCCGAAGGCAGCGAGTGTGCAGATGGAACTGTTCTCGTGGTGTAGCTCAGACTGGATGAGGCTGTTACATCCCCAACTACTCCTCTTTTCATAGTACATGTTTCTGAGAAATTGAGGCAAGTGCTATTCAAAGGGTTTCTATAGCGAACAACACAACGTGCTTGGAGCTCAATTGGTGTTAGGGAAGACAGGTGGTGGGCAACGGCATTCATTTTGGGACCAGGACTTATTTTTCATCATCTGTCTTTGACCCTGATAAACAGAGAGTGTAATAAATTAGGTTATATTATTTGAGGGGGTGGAAGCCCCATTCTGGCAACAACCACAATCCTTGTCAGGATCATGAACCACAGGAGTCATTGAATCAACCCAGTGATCTTTAAACTTCTAAATGCAGCACTCCCACTGTAAAAAAAAACCAAATCATCGTTTCCCCCTCCATTTTTTCACAATGATTCTGATAAATTGTCAATGTTTAAATATCTCTAAACATATTTAAACATTGCAGTTAATCTCTGATGCCCCTTTTACACACACTCCCTATCAGGATATAAATGACAAAAGTTGTTTGTGATGGCCCATTATAAAGTGGCTTACTGCCTCTCATGTTTTTATCACTTATAACAAAGCACAATGATTCTCTTGGCCAGAGCCTGGTACCCCCAAACATGGCCGGACTGGGAACCAAAACCGGCCCTGGTAAAGTGCTCGGCTGCCCCCCCGGGGGTTAGGGGTGCCGCCAAGCTCTTTGCCAGGGCTGGTTTTTGGCTGATTTTGTTACAGGGCCGATTTTGCGGCCCTGTATCAAAAACGCCCCCCAGGGGCCCAAAACCTGCCCTCACCCGTGCGGCCTACCGGGGGATTGCCCGGTGCCCGCTACGGACTGTCCGGCACTGCCCCCAACTAAGAATACTTAAGCCCCCCCCCAGGAGGGGGCACCCCCCAGTTTGATTAACCTGTGCTGACCCCTCTGGGAGATTGGCATAAAAGCAGTCAGGGGAAAAGTGTAAAGTAGTTATGCAGTGCACAAACAGTAATAAAGTGAATACACAACACAAGAATAATTGAATACATTTTAATGAACAAATTGATACCAGAGCGAAAGAAAGCCAAAAATGAGAACCTGAGATATTACATTTTGAAGTTTTACGTAAAATTATCCATTAAAAGCACAAAGTGCCACTGACGGTCATCTGGTCATGCAAGACTGGGGGAAGGAGTTACCTTGTCAAAGTCCAGCGCAAAGTGTTCAGTTCGCTATGGAGGAGGCAGGGAGTGCGTGATGGTTGTCTCTGTAGTGCGGAGAGCAGACCAGGCGTTGCTGTAGCCCAAAGAGATGGTCAGGCATCACCGTGGGCATTTGTTGGTGCAGCATGGAGTGCAGATGTCGTGTTGCCGGCCGTCACTGGTGGTTGCTGTAGCAAGAAGATTAGGTCTCACTAGAGCTTCACATTGGCGGTTGTCGCAAGCGGTAGAGTCTCGGTGCGAAGTGGCCCGTTCACGGTCACGCAGAGTTTAAACTTCAGGATTTCACCTTTTCTTCTTTGGAGAGCAGACTGATGCCTGCCAAGGGTCTAGGACCTGGAGGGCACCTCTTGGGGATCAGGAACTAACTCCAGCAGGACTCAGGCAGTTCCAGTTGCAGGTCCAGGCAGGTCAAAGTACAGCAGGTCACCTGGGCAGTTACAGGGAGGCCTCTGGAGCTTGTCATGTCCCTGTAGCTCAAACAGGGGGTCAGCCAACAGACACTTAGAGTCTCCCAAGTTAGCCTGGGATGAAGGTAAGCTTCCTTTTCAGACAGCGAGGTAGTCCTCTGGCAGCAGGTCAGTCCTTCCATAATGTCAACAGGTCCAGGAGTGTTCTGCCGAGTGGCCCTGGAGGTCCATAATCTATACCTGGTGCCAACCTTTGTGACGGGGGACTCCCTGTCCTAACCCCAGATCTGGTTCTGAAAAGTTCTTCCCCTCCTAAACTGTCCAAAGCTCTAAACTGTCTGGGGTGACAGCCTGCTGTCATATTCCTTTTTTGAGTGTAGGAGACAAAGTCTTTTGTGAATTCTAATGTCCTGATGATGATCTTATAGATAGATAACAAATAAAGACCGAAACGTCGACACACTAACCCACTTTTCAACATACCAAAGAAACTCTATGTTCATGAAAATCATGTCTAATATATAGGCTGGTTTTTTTTTTAAAACAAATTTTGCAGTATAACGGGCGTAAGCCCTACAATGACACATGTAAGGATAGGCATAGTATTTGCATCGATAACCATTTCTATGATAATGAACAATACCTGCCAAACATGCAGGTAAAACAGTAATACAAACATTATGCAGACAGTTGTCAATCTCCGTAATACAGCACATGATCCAGCAGATTCGAGATAAACATCACATCACAGCAAAGCAATAATACAATCAAACGATATAGCATGGGGTGATACAAGTCAGGGATCAGAGGGTGCCACTCATGGGTCCTCCTCGAGTAGGGGGGGCAGTTCAATTCCACGATATGTCACCCACCGTGTCCAAATCATATGATGTTTCCTGGGGCAACCCCGGGCCTCAAAGACTGCAATCTTGGCTCCCATACATGTATCTAATTTGTTCTTCCATTTGCCTATGGTTGGGGGAGAAGACGCCTTCCATCCCTGTGCGATATCCCTTTTGGTGATAGTAAGGGCAACGAACAGCAGATGCTGTTTGTATCGGTTCCCCCCAATGTCGTCAGTGGAGTGCAATAAAAACAGCCATGGGTCAAGTGGAAGCACCCACCCCAGCACCTCATGAAGACATGACTGAACCCTGTTCCAAAAGGGCTGCAGAGCTGTGCAGCTCCATACCGTATGTAAGAAGGACCCATCCTCCCTGCCGCACCGTAGACACACTGGGGACTGAATGACCCCCATTCGCCACAGTCGTACCCTAGTGTAATATACTCTATGTAAATATTTGAACTGGATGAGCCTGTAGCATGTGGAGACTGCCGCGCCCCTCGGGCTGGCAATCGCTTCAGCCCAATCATCATCTGTTAATTCAGGGATGTCTGCCTGCCAGGCCAGGCGGGTTTTGTTGAGAGTGGTGGGAGTGTGTGTCATCAGTGTTGGATATATTTGTCTGATTTTGTGTAGACCAAGGTCCCCCATTAGTAGGTGGTCTTCCAAGGGCTGTAACTGGGGGAGAGCCTCTATATTTAGGATGTGGGGGGAGAGATATATAGGCTGTTTTCATCAAAATTACATTTAAAATGGGTTTTAGAACATCGGTGATTAGGATAAATTAATTAATATGATTTTTGTCTCTGTCACCCTTGTATATATGAGATATTTATGTACTCTTTGTTTCTTCCTCTAAGATTATAAATGTATACAAAAAAGAAATACACCCTGTTTCGTTTCTTTTTTTTTGGAGAGATTTATTCATTATAAAGTTGTTGCATCTAAGTTGAACATTTATTTGCTAGGAAGCTAACATTAGGGCACTCACAAAGATTGTTTAAAGGAATGTAATTGGTGGTTAAACAAAATCTCTTGTAGACATTTCTACTTGATAATTTCTATTACCCAGGCCCACAAGGGTATAAAGTGTAACCTAATATGTATTAAAAAAAATAAATCTTAAAGTGGCACTGCCAGAATTGGGACTTAAAATCCGATTTTACCATTAAAGAAGATTTTAAATTACAATTCATTTGAGTGCAAGCAGTGTGTCTATATCTGCTCCCAATCCACAGTTATCAATTATTAAATGCAATAAGGTAACCCAGTACTAGTCAAGGGGAGAGATAGGCCTTACAACAGTGAAAAATGACTTTAGGAGTTTTTCACTGCTAGAATATCTAAAACTTAAGTACACATGTCCTATTTTTTTTAATACAATGCACCCTGCCTTATGAGCTTTAGGGCCTACTTTAGGGACGACTTAGATGTTTTAAAAAGGAAGGTTTAAGCCTAGCAAAATGGTTTATTTTGCCAGGTTGAGATGGTAGTTTAAAACTGCATTACAGGCTGCAGTGGAAGGCCTGAGACGGTTTAAAAGGTTAATTTGGTGGATAATTTAGTGCATAGTGCAAAGAGTGCTGCAGGCCCACTAGCAGCATTTTATTACAGGCCTTGGGTACATTAATACCATTTACTGGGGACAGTCAAGGGGGACATACAAGTGAATTAAATCTACCAATCAGGTATATGCCAACTGTACCATGTTTTAGGGAAAGAGCAGAAGCACTTTACCACTGTTTAGCAGGGAAAACGTTCACAAAGACCTAATGGCAACAAAACGGGCTTGGCAACAATAGGCAAAGAAAATATGGGATAGACCTTGCAAAAAGAGCCAGGTCCACCAATGGGAGAGGCAAAAAAGGAAGGAAGGAAAGAAGGAAGGAAGAGTAAGATAAAATAACAATGGTAAACGAAGAAAGCAGGGGTAAAAGAAACCTGCAAGAGAGAGATCGAAAGACAGGATGTGTAGGGTGGAAGAAAGAGGCATGAGGTTTGATCAAGATATAGCAGCCTAGGTATTTGGCAACCCTGGTAGTTGACAGTACTGCCAGTGGCCTCCTAGGAAAAACTTTGGGCACCTGCACATATTTATTTTTTAACAAATAACACACTGGATGCGCAATGCAAAGGGCAGACATATGAAGGGTTTCCACTTTACCCGTAAATACAAACTCAGTATATCATTACATATAAAAGAAAGCTTTGCTGCTATATGATGTCATGCCACTTGAAGTGTGGAAGACCAAAAAAATGGAGCTACGGACTGTCCGGCACTGCCCCCAACTAAGAATACTTAAGCCCCCCCCCAGGAGGGGGCACCCCCCAGTTTGATTAACCTGTGCTGACCCCTCTGGGAGATTGGCATAAAAGCAGTCAGGGGAAAAGTGTAAAGTAGTTATGCAGTGCACAAACAGTAATAAAGTGAATACACAACACAAGAATAATTGAATACATTTTAATGAACAAATTGATACCAGAGCGAAAGAAAGCCAAAAATGAGAACCTGAGATATTACATTTTGAAGTTTTACGTAAAATTATCCATTAAAAGCACAAAGTGCCACTGACGGTCATCTGGTCATGCAAGACTGGGGGAAGGAGTTACCTTGTCAAAGTCCAGCGCAAAGTGTTCAGTTCGCTATGGAGGAGGCAGGGAGTGCGTGATGGTTGTCTCTGTAGTGCGGAGAGCAGACCAGGCGTTGCTGTAGCCCAAAGAGATGGTCAGGCATCACCGTGGGCATTTGTTGGTGCAGCATGGAGTGCAGATGTCGTGTTGCCGGCCGTCACTGGTGGTTGCTGTAGCAAGAAGATTAGGTCTCACTAGAGCTTCACATTGGCGGTTGTCGCAAGCGGTAGAGTCTCGGTGCGAAGTGGCCCGTTCACGGTCACGCAGAGTTTAAACTTCAGGATTTCACCTTTTCTTCTTTGGAGAGCAGACTGATGCCTGCCAAGGGTCTAGGACCTGGAGGGCACCTCTTGGGGATCAGGAACTAACTCCAGCAGGACTCAGGCAGTTCCAGTTGCAGGTCCAGGCAGGTCAAAGTACAGCAGGTCACCTGGGCAGTTACAGGGAGGCCTCTGGAGCTTGTCATGTCCCTGTAGCTCAAACAGGGGGTCAGCCAACAGACACTTAGAGTCTCCCAAGTTAGCCTGGGATGAAGGTAAGCTTCCTTTTCAGACAGCGAGGTAGTCCTCTGGCAGCAGGTCAGTCCTTCCATAATGTCAACAGGTCCAGGAGTGTTCTGCCGAGTGGCCCTGGAGGTCCATAATCTATACCTGGTGCCAACCTTTGTGACGGGGGACTCCCTGTCCTAACCCCAGATCTGGTTCTGAAAAGTTCTTCCCCTCCTAAACTGTCCAAAGCTCTAAACTGTCTGGGGTGACAGCCTGCTGTCATATTCCTTTTTTGAGTGTAGGAGACAAAGTCTTTTGTGAATTCTAATGTCCTGATGATGATCTTATAGATAGATAACAAATAAAGACCGAAACGTCGACACACTAACCCACTTTTCAACATACCAAAGAAACTCTATGTTCATGAAAATCATGTCTAATATATAGGCTGTTTTTTTTTTTAAAACAAATTTTGCAGTATAACGGGCGTAAGCCCTACAATGACACATGTAAGGATAGGCATAGTATTTGCATCGATAACCATTTCTATGATAATGAACAATACCTGCCAAACATGCAGGTAAAACAGTAATACAAACATTATGCAGACAGTTGTCAATCTCCGTAATACAGCACATGATCCAGCAGATTCGAGATAAACATCACATCACAGCAAAGCAATAATACAATCAAACGATATAGCATGGGGTGATACAAGTCAGGGATCAGAGGGTGCCACTCATGGGTCCTCCTCGAGTAGGGGGGGCAGTTCAATTCCATGATATGTCACCCACCGTGTCCAAATCATATGATGTTTCCTGGGGCAACCCCGGGCCTCAAAGACTGCAATCTTGGCTCCCATACATGTATCTAATTTGTTCTTCCATTTGCCTATGGTTGGGGGAGAAGACGCCTTCCATCCCTGTGCGATATCCCTTTTGGTGATAGTAAGGGCAACGAACAGCAGATGCTGTTTGTATCGGTTCCCCCCAATGTCGTCAGTGGAGTGCAATAAAAACAGCCATGGGTCAAGTGGAAGCACCCACCCCAGCACCTCATGAAGACATGACTGAACCCTGTTCCAAAAGGGCTGCAGAGCTGTGCAGCTCCATACCGTATGTAAGAAGGACCCATCCTCCCTGCCGCACCGTAGACACACTGGGGACTGAATGACCCCCATTCGCCACAGTCGTACCCTAGTGTAATATACTCTATGTAAATATTTGAACTGGATGAGCCTGTAGCATGTGGAGACTGCCGCGCCCCTCGGGCTGGCAATCGCTTCAGCCCAATCATCATCTGTTAATTCAGGGATGTCTGCCTGCCAGGCCAGGCGGGTTTTGTTGAGAGTGGTGGGAGTGTGTGTCATCAGTGTTGGATATATTTGTCTGATTTTGTGTAGACCAAGGTCCCCCATTAGTAGGTGGTCTTCCAAGGGCTGTAACTGGGGGAGAGCCTCTATATTTAGGATGTGGGGGGAGAGATATATAGGCTGTTTTCATCAAAATTACATTTAAAATGGGTTTTAGAACATCGGTGATTAGGATAAATTAATTAATATGATTTTTGTCTCTGTCACCCTTGTATATATGAGATATTTATGTACTCTTTGTTTCTTCCTCTAAGATTATAAATGTATACAAAAAAGAAATACACCCTGTTTCGTTTCTTTTTTTTTGGAGAGATTTATTCATTATAAAGTTGTTGCATCTAAGTTGAACATTTATTTGCTAGGAAGCTAACATTAGGGCACTCACAAAGATTGTTTAAAGGAATGTAATTGGTGGTTAAACAAAATCTCTTGTAGACATTTCTACTTGATAATTTCTATTACCCAGGCCCACAAGGGTATAAAGTGTAACCTAATATGTATTAAAAAAAATAAATCTTAAAGTGGCACTGCCAGAATTGGGACTTAAAATCCGATTTTACCATTAAAGAAGATTTTAAATTACAATTCATTTGAGTGCAAGCAGTGTGTCTATATCTGCTCCCAATCCACAGTTATCAATTATTAAATGCAATAAGGTAACCCAGTACTAGTCAAGGGGAGAGATAGGCCTTACAACAGTGAAAAATGACTTTAGGAGTTTTTCACTGCTAGAATATCTAAAACTTAAGTACACATGTCCTATTTTTTTTAATACAATGCACCCTGCCTTATGAGCTTTAGGGCCTACTTTAGGGACGACTTAGATGTTTTAAAAAGGAAGGTTTAAGCCTAGCAAAATGGTTTATTTTGCCAGGTTGAGATGGTAGTTTAAAACTGCATTACAGGCTGCAGTGGAAGGCCTGAGACGGTTTAAAAGGTTAATTTGGTGGATAATTTAGTGCATAGTGCAAAGAGTGCTGCAGGCCCACTAGCAGCATTTTATTACAGGCCTTGGGTACATTAATACCATTTACTGGGGACAGTCAAGGGGGACATACAAGTGAATTAAATCTACCAATCAGGTATATGCCAACTGTACCATGTTTTAGGGAAAGAGCAGAAGCACTTTACCACTGTTTAGCAGGGAAAACGTTCACAAAGACCTAATGGCAACAAAACGGGCTTGGCAACAATAGGCAAAGAAAATATGGGATAGACCTTGCAAAAAGAGCCAGGTCCACCAATGGGAGAGGCAAAAAAGGAAGGAAGGAAAGAAGGAAGGAAGAGTAAGATAAAATAACAATGGTAAACGAAGAAAGCAGGGGTAAAAGAAACCTGCAAGAGAGAGATCGAAAGACAGGATGTGTAGGGTGGAAGAAAGAGGCATGAGGTTTGATCAAGATATAGCAGCCTAGGTATTTGGCAACCCTGGTAGTTGACAGTACTGCCAGTGGCCTCCTAGGAAAAACTTTGGGCACCTGCACATATTTATTTTTTAACAAATAACACACTGGATGCGCAATGCAAAGGGCAGACATATGAAGGGTTTCCACTTTACCCGTAAATACAAACTCAGTATATCATTACATATAAAAGAAAGCTTTGCTGCTATATGATGTCATGCCACTTGAAGTGTGGAAGACCAAATAAATGGAGCTCCTGAGCAAGTGGTCTGAATGTCTGCAATCATCATTGTGGAGATAATGCTTTCCCTGTCAATTGTAAACTCCAGCTGCTCCTGAGTCCAGAAGGTGGAGTACCACAGGCAGATCGGCCAACTGACACGGTGCTTCAATGTGACACCCAGGCTCTTCAATCATCACACGGTGGCCCGGTGAAGAGCCACTATCACGCGGTTAGCTGGAAATCCGTGCACAGAAAATGTTTCCAGTACAGGTAGGAATACCATGGACAACTAGACTCCGTTAAAAACCTCTCCACTACATCAGAGGTAGCTCCAGATTAGTTCCTTCATGCTGTGGAGAAGGTAAGTGTGGCTGTTTAAGCAGGACTCGCGGTACGATCGAATGCTGAAAATTACTCGAAGGTTGGCAGTGTGCACAGGGCTTGCATCCCCTGCTGTGCAGTACGGACTCACCATTCCGATGGACTGCCTCTTTAATCCAAGGTCTCTTTGTATCTGTGAGGTAGCCTAAATTAGTGCTAAGTGTTGACAGTTGCACATTTTGGAAGATGGTAGGTGACAGGAAGTTATTGGACCCCTTCCATGACCCCGCCCCATTATATTGCATTCCACTATTGATTTTAGGACACATTTTGCACATGTGCTATTACCTAGCTCATTACGTTGCAGGACATGGAGTTTTGCTGGTTTTTGTGAAGAGGTTACCTTGTCATCAGTAGCTTCAAATTATGTGGTACTAGACATTAAAATGTGACGGCATCTTCCAGGAAACGAGTATTCAAGGAGGGTATAATTTAGCATTCCCAAGCTACCAAGCGGGATGGAATGCTGCAGTTCCAGGGCGCAGCTATTAAGTTTCCTTTTCTGTCACTCCTTCCATATGAGAAACAGCCCATCAGCTGGACAGCCCATAAAGTGTGGATAATGTCTGCAACAACCTTCACGTCAGGTAGCTAGCTTTGTTTTTTCTTAATAATTGAAGGAATTTGCATACTATTTCCGACACCCACAGTTCTATTTTAAAGGTGTCTGGTGGCTCTCGGAGTCACATCATACTTTCTGGCAAGAACACTACCACAACGGATCCCAAAAAACGGGTTTTGTGCACTCAGTCACAGTAGGTAGTTTTAGAATATGTGTATCAGGAAGGGCCTGGCTTGGCTTTGTGGGTGTCTGCTGGTTCACTCAAAGAAAAATATATTTGCTTATAAAATAAAAGTTTTGAGATAAAGTACTGTCAATTGGTTTCTTTATTTTAATCCAATTTAGTGGCCTGCTTTGGTGACAGTTTATACTTCTTAACCGCTAACATCTGCTTCATTGTAATAGTTACTGCTCGATGTTATCAATAGGGTGCAATTAGATCCTCAAGGGAGCTTGTCTGAGGCAGGATGTGATCACTGGAGGTCGCATATTGGGGTCTAAGTGCTTTATAAAACTCCAAGGTAAATCGACAGGCATGCAAGTGGGAGGACCGACAATCCGTAAGACGGATAAATGAATGGATGAGTGGAATCAACTGATGTAAGCCTACTCAACTGTGAATGTCTATGTGAATAAAACTGGACAGTGCAGGTTGGTTAATTCATCTAGTGCAGTACTGAATATTAATGTATGTTACAGAATTAACAAAACGTCACTCGAAGAATGCTCGCTGCCTGCATATGAAAACGTTGGAACCAGATATGTGCCTTTTTTTTATCCTGTTATGATCTGCTCTTAAGAAGGAGTTGAAGGTGTTTTATGAGATCACTTGTGAGAAAAGACTTGCTTCTTTCATCAGGCTCCTTCCTTGCCTGTGCTCTTACACAACATAGAACGTGTACTGGAGCGTATGCATGCCATCATGGGGTGTCTCCCAGTTAGAGCGACAATAACGCACTCGGGCTAACTTTTGTTTGTCATGGACAACAAGCAATCACAGAAACCAGGAGGCATCTGTGCGACCTGCTGTATTTCAAGGGTCCTGTGGCGGTATACCTCACATCACCAAATACTTTTCCCAGAGGGTGAGAGGGATCTCACATCTGAGCTCTATACATGCTCTTCTTGACCCAAAAAGCTGATCTGCTTTCAAACTTGGAACCTGCTGTTCTGCTGAAACTGAACTTGGTCCTGTCTCCAACACCCTAGGGTTTACACACTGCGTTTACTGAAGAGATGAATCGCCTAGCATACACTGTTGACAATTCAAATCAGAGTTCTATTTATTATGCATGCACTGGTTACCAGTCAAGGAGCGCATCATTTTTAACTCGCTATGTCTGGTACATAAAGCGGCTCACATTTATAGCCTGTCTCCTCTTGGGTAACATCTCAAGTGGTATAGTCCAGCTCATTTGCTGAGATCCAAGGTCCAATTCTTCTTTGAAGTTCCACAGTTTCTGCAGAAATCTCTAGGTGACTGTCTCTCTTCTGTGGGGGTAAAACAGAACTCATTGAATTGCCACTTGCAACATGAGTCAGATTTAAGCAAGTTTAGAAAGGCTCTGAAGACATGGCTGCTTTCCCAATCCTCCTGATCAGGTGCCCTTCTTTATGGTTTATGGCTTATTGGTGGTGGAATGCTTGATTTTTACCCAGCGCCAAGATACCTTTCTTTGGGTGAATAATTACACTTTACAAATTTCATAAGCTAACTTACCAGGTAACCTGAGTTATTAAAAGGATGCTGAGCCTGAAATATTGGGTGTTGCTTGGACAGGAGTCAGCACAGTGAGAACTACCTTTTAAATGGTTTCTCACAATCAGAAAACAAGGTTTTCCGACTGAACCAGGGCTCGTCCACAAAAGCACACCAAAACAAAAAGGTGAGCAATTAGAGCTCTTTAACAAAAAAAAACAGTGATAGTCTATTAAAGAGAATTCCCAAGCTTTGTTGCCTGAAATCCAAAGCACTGGTCTTCCTTCCCTACCGAAAATAGAAAAGTATATGGATCCACAAATCGCAAACATCTAGGTAAGCAGAATGAGGGTTCACCAGTTTTAAGAAAGAATCTTCATCAGTAACCAATGCAGGGTTGAGAGAAGTGAGGGCGCGAAGTTCATTTCCTGAGACAAATATCTAAGCCAATTACTGCTCTCTGGATGGTTTTGAAATCCCAGAGCTGGTTATGATAAAGGGCATAGCGCATTCTGGAATGGTGTTTGTTGAGCTATACACCAAGGAGTGCTGGTCAAGAACAGTAAAATGAGGCACAGTTCCTGGCCGACAATAACAAAGAGCCACTCTAAGTAACCCTCATGCTCTGGAGTGTATTCCCAGTATCCCCAGGTTCTTGGCTATGGCAACACAATTCACCTGTGACCCAACCAAACAGAAATGGTGTCTATGTTTCAAGGAAAATACAGCAAAGGTGTAGGTGCCAGCAGAAGCATCCCCTTTTTTCCACTATTCAGTTTCCCACTACCGTGGTCCATACAGCTATCAATGACCAGCAGAACATGGACACCTAGGTCTACTCTTTGCCGTAAAGCCTCTTTAGTAAAAGTCACAGGGACCAGGCATCCCTTACAACAGTGAATTTATAGGACAGTCCACTGCCAGTGGTGGTGACTCTTCAGTGGAAAATGAGAAGAGTTGCAGATATTGCAGTTACTATTCCAGTGGGTCTGTCCGCTGTTATGCATTCTCCACCGAAAGAATGTGGGAACGGTAAAGCAAATCCATTAGGCAGGTTTCATCAGGGCAGTGTTTCCAAAGCTATTCTTGGAAGTGGATGGCAATAAGGAGCAACGGGGAGCTCCCATGATGGGACTGGCTAAGTGGCAGAGGGACTGTCTGCTTCTCCATGAGATATGAATATCCCTTGTTTGGGTCCTGGCCATCTTCATGCGGCTGAGCAGTTATTCTACACAGGAGGGGAGATCCAATGAGTCAGGGCAGGAAGACATCTTTTGACGCAGCAATTAACACCTGCCTTAGCTCTGCTACATGGGATTGTTTGCCAATATAGCTGGGTTAAGCTGCACAATAAATTGGAGCATCCTCAAAGTGAACTTGCTAGACTAGCCGTGTTAACAGCAGGTCGTGTAGAGGTGGCCCTCCAGGGCTCACTGACGAATAAGAGCACTGAGAAAGAGCAAGGGGGGACAGCAGTGGATAGAGGATCAGGAGCTTGCCATGCAGACCAGCTGCAGGAACGATGGGGTTATCTGGGAGCCGGGAGCTGGAAGTGGTGCATTTAGACCTATGCCGTTTTTACCGTATCTCTTTGCCGGAGACTGGTTTTCCAAAGTTGATATTAGGCATAGAAGGACAGGAACAGAGGAATGCTTCATTGAACAACTGCTTGGATCGCTCACCAGGCATTAACTGAAAATATGGCCCTCTTGGCCTAGGAGTGACAGTTAACTTTAACTTGGGGGGGGGGGGGGGGTCAGAATCGGCTGCATGTGTGACCTTCAACAAGTTCTCTACTGCTGGTGGGAGTCCAGTGTGAGGAATCTTGGAAACAGTGCATCATAGTAGTATACAAACTTTACAGAGAATCCAGGCGTGAATGAACAACCGGGATTCACTGCAATTGGTTCTGGGGACAGAGAAGGTACAATGACCAGGAGCAACCCACATTAAAGTGTAGCATTTGGAGTGGCAGGAACTGTAACCACTTAAAAGATGCCATTTCCTGCCGATAATTCCATGATCCTTGAAAGTTGAGAGAAACTGAAAGGATACATCAAATCTATCAATGGGAATCTGGCAGTTTAAGGTGTCCTTGCAATCCACGTTACAGGAAGCTCCGGCAGCCATATTTTCTGGTGTTTCCACTGGCCTTGAAAGTGTGTCCATGGGCTTTCTCAAGGTTCTTCCTAAAAAGTGCTCAGCATAGACACAAAAGTCCTAAAGATATCATTGTTCAGTAATGTCCCTGCAGCAATCATGGTGGGTCACCATAACTCACTAATGGCACATGAAAATGGTTGAACTTGTGGTTAAACAACAAACGTACGATGGATTTCATAAACGTGCAGTGATCTCAAACATGTCTATAAAAAGGTGAACACCTGGATGATGCTCTGGCGGCTAATCTGAAACGCCTTGCTATGAATACATTTTGGTGGCGCCACTTGGCGGACAGGGGTGATGAAATGCTTGTTTGGTCTGCATTCAGTCAGACTGCTCTCAAGGGAATTCTGAAGGGCAGCTATGGTGGCAGGAGTTTCAGATCCCTAACCAGATGACATTTTTACATTTCAGCTCTCCTCTTTTCCTAAAAAGAAGGTCAAATGTATGTCCATTTGTAGCAATCTGGCACAGTCTGATGATTTATTCTGGAGTGAAAAATGTATTTCCCTTCAGGCACCTTCATGTAGGCCTTGGGGATGGGCGAATTATCTTGACATTGCTGGTTTATCCAAACAAAAGAGATTAGATTACGAAGGCTCCAACAATAACAAAAACTGAGCATTTGTAAAGCCTCTCCTTTCAATGGTGTTACCCAAACTTTTGGCTTTTCCAATGCTATTCTGCATCGGCCAAAAAAGACAAATACTTCGTTGCAAATATGGAACAGAATCTGCAAAAACAACAAAAACGCTGGTTTTTACAAAGTATACGTGCGCATGAGTAGCCATGCAAAGTCCCACTTCAGACCGTAATACAACCAACCTCGGATCAATTTTGGCGGTTTTTGTCTTGGCAGTGAGGTGTGCAACTTAAGTTCTTCCGCAGAGCTACGCACATCGCACTAATAACCCCATTGTCCAACAGCTTTTTTCTAATGAGGAAATTGTATACGCCATTTGTATGTTACCAGTTCCCACTGAGAGGAATTTTACACACAAGTACTGTGCTTTTCTACAGAGTGGGGCCCTTGTGTAACATTAACATCCACTGCATAAGGCATATTTTTGCTTCTTCTCCTCAACACAGAATTGTGTCAACAGGGGAAAGCATTTATTTTTCAGTTTTGTAACGGTTTCCTGTAATTTGAATCATGGGCGAGGGCGCGAGGGCTCTTCAACAATTACAGTTGATAACATGCACAACAAGCCTCTGTATCCAGCGGGCCTACAGGAGCGAAAAAGCTCTTACCTCAACTGACAATTTCATTTTCGTCTTGACGATTTTTTTTTTAATATGAATCATTCGTCAAGTCTGGTCCTCTGGGCCAAAAGCATATTAAGAAAGAAACAGTCTAACAAACATAACGTGACCCCCAGTTGCGGCGCTGCCCTCTATTTGCAGAACAGCATTATATGTACGGTTTGTGCCTCGGCGAGTTCGCACCGCGCTTGGAAAACCTGCTTTGAGCTGCTGCCCCCTGTCGACCGCGTGTTCGAGAAACAGCAATAAACCATTTTATGCTTCCGCGAGCCTAAAACGGAGCCTATTAAATTGCTAATACGCGGTACACTACGAGTTAGTAGAATCCTTAATATTTGCCAAGTTCAATTATAGCACATGGGGAACTCTTTTTCCTCATTATGCCGCAACATTGTGCTCCGCCCACTTCAGCAACATAGTTATGAATTGTGTAAGAACGAATTTTGAAGCCTCTAGTGACACCTTCAGGGAATTTGGGGTATAAGTTCCTATTTATGCGATAATCAGAATTTCAGTGTGGACACCAGGGGGAGGGAGATGTCTGAAATGCAACATAACTAATAAAACCTGCATTCGCTCTCGTCAGTTTTTACGGTTGTGTTTTCGTGTTGTTTTGCAGGCAAATAGAACCTATGATATGTTTTCGTAAAAAACACAAATATCGTGCATTTCAGTACCCAGCAACGTGGTGCGTGGTGACAATGTCACTTGAAATGTGATAGTGTTTATAAAGAGCTTAATGTTACCGTCTTCTTGCTTTTAAGCCCTGTTTATAAACTTATTTTATGACCAGAGCTTTAAGCAGGGATGAAAAAAGCGGGGTGTGTGCTGGTATTATGTCTCTAAAAGTAGTGTGGCCTTTATAATCAAGGCTGTAGCTTAAACATGTACGCTAAATATTTGTGATTTCATGGTGTGCCACCCAACCATATTTTGGTTCCTCTCTGAGCTTTCTGATTTTGCACCCCGATATATAAATGGCATACACCCCAAACCAGCCAGGACTATTGGCTTTGGCAATGGTTGTTAGCTGTTTAGGAGACATGAACAGCAACATCAACGATCTTGTTATGAATAATTACAATTGAAAATATCTAGATTCTAAAATAGCGCGACTATGAATGAAACATTACCGAAGCCTGTGAAAGGGTTAACAGTCTTTAGAGGGTCTCAATCACTCCCGTTATGTTCACTCAGTTACGCATCCAAGCCCTTTTTCTCTACACCTTTCGTCCATCTGAATTTATTACACCACATGGCTTTCCTCTTTAGCGCCTTATTGTCACTCTCTCCTGAATGCACATTCTCCCAACTGCTTTCACCAACCCTCAAACATACAACACACCCACTCACCCGTAAGCATGGCAGTTATTTTACTTTTGCCTTGTCAATATTTTCACATGTGAACCTCCATCACACACATTTGCAATGCTATCATCATTGGAACTGGAATATGGGAGCATTGTTCCGCTTGCTCTGCAGAGACTCCAAGGATTTAATGACCATTTATTTTGAACTGTCATTTGACCTACTGACGGCCACTTTAGAAACTCACTCTGTACCTAGCCTCGTTCCAGCACTCTCAATCGTGGCCTTTTATGAATACCTGGGGCTGTATGACACAAGGTGCCCCAGGGGCGCAGCGGCGTTTGCACCCGCTTTGTGCACCCTCGGGGCACTTTGGTATTACAGAAGGGGCCACACATGCTTGTGTGGCCCCATCTGTAATACTGATAGCGCTGGCGCACATAAAGCGCCAATGCTATCTTAACGGGGCGTTCCCTCATTTGCATGGGGGTGTGACCCAAGCAAATGAGGTAATCCCTCTGCTTCTATGCCTACATCGTATTAAAGACTTGGACGCAGAGGCAAAGAAGCTGTCAGGGGGCGCACTGTCAGTGCACCCCTCATGGCAGCCCTCTGGAGGGGGTGAAGGGGGTCCCATAGACCTCCCAAGACATCCTCTTGCAAGTGGGTGCAGTCACTTACTGCACCTGCCTGCAAGGGGATCTCTAAACCCCCTTAAAGTGCAGGAGGGTTGCCGCCTGCACTGTGAAAACACAATGCGGTTTCAAAGGAACCGCTTCGTTTTTCACCTGAATGTGCTGCTTCATCTTAATACAGCGCATTTTCCTTGATTGCGCAGGGCGCACCTTTTTAAAAGGTGCGCCCATTGCAAGCAAGGAAAATGCGCCCTATACATAATACGGCACCTGGAGACTATTCAGTTCAGAGCGTGCATTGTACAAGAGTAGCATGCTGCACAAAATAATACAGAAACACAACATCCTGGAAATAGCTAACACTCTTTGGGAATGCAAGCTTAAGTACAACGTGAAATATAAACAGGAACTAAAATGCTGACATGGCAATTTTTTACATGCATTGTTCAAAAACATCAGTGTTTTTATCACTAAAGTTAAGGACATGAATATTGGGCACAGAAGGACTGGGGCCAAGTTAAAGCTCTACTTATGAGTAAATGTAAAGATACTACCCAATTCATCGGCCTTAAGGAGGAGAAAGTCTGAGTGGTTCTTCCTGGGTGTGATGCAAGTAGGGTCCCGGGTGGAGAAGAGGGCCCCGCCCTCTCTGTCAGAGGAGATTTAGTAGGAGTAGTGTGCGGGTGTAATGACCCAGTCACAGTGCCGGCTTCATGCCACAGCAGTTGCTCTGGGGAAGATTGCAAGCACACTACCAAAACTGTGCGTGCCCCCGAGGCAGGCCCAAGAAAGCAGCATCTGCTGGGTTTTTGGCCACAGTATAGAGTTTTGGTTTACCCCATAAAAGTGGTCGGAGTAGATTCTGATTAATAGTAGGATCTTTGACCACCCCTTTGATGCATGCAACACATAGCAGCGAGGGCTCTCCAATACGTAGCAGGCAGGCCCTCAGACAAGGTCAAACAGTGACAGTGACGTGGAAGCACCACATCCGAGGTTCCTTCATAGGGGAAGGTCCTGTAGGGGTGGACCTTCGCTGTTGAATGAATTGATGTCTCCACCTCCTCGGGTAGGGGTAGCATGGAGGGTGACAGATAAAATCAACCTTGGACAGAAGTTGTAGGCCGGAGAAGTGGAGCCAGAGCAGCTTCAAGTCCACAGGCAAAGAAGACTTCAGTTGACAACAAGGACGACCATAGCACTTTATAAGATGTCCATCAATAGTCAAAAATCCATACAGTAGGAAAGCGGATCATGAGTCACTCGTGATTTATTGAAGAAAACAGGAATCCACAATCTTCAATGTATTCATAGTGTGACAACCAATCTTCAGTATGTTCAATAACGGATAACAGCTGACACGTGTTTTGTAACGCAGTGACTTTTTCAAGGCTAATAAATAAACGTTGTAAATGCGAAGGTTCCAATGAGAGTCAAAAGTGAGGCATCATCATGCAGTAACAGGAGGAAACCCGTCCGCGTAAGGCAACGTAACACTTAGTGGTATGTGGGATCCTACAAAAAGTATGCCTTCCTTAGTATGGTTGTTTGATGCATAGCACAGCCGTCCCTATTGGAAAAATTCCAAAAGTGTGTTGTCCTACAGGCCCAGTAATTCAGCAGTAAACTAAAAGTGCTTTCCATCATTTAAATTGGAATGTCAACCCTGGAACCAAGTCTCTAGGCCCTAACGTTGGAGTCAGATGGTCCGTGACGTAGTGTTTCAAATATGGAAAGAAGGACCCTTCCCCGCCCATATGCAGAGCAAAGAAAGCCGGCAGAGCGAGGCTGGCTGGCAGGTGTCAGGGATGGCAGAGGAGGACATGGTGCCCCCTCAGCTACACCAAGATCATCAGCATCAGAGACCAGATTGAAGGATTCACACTATATGGCACGGGTAATGAGGGCACTGCGGGGAAGGTAGTTGCAGCAAAGCAATACATTCAGCGTTAGTGATGGCGCACACGCCAGGTACAAAGGAGCACGAAATGAAGGGCACCAGAGGAAGAAGGAGGCTACAAGATAAGGGACAGGGATGTGTGGCATGGTAAGAAGTAGGAGGAATAGAAAGAGTCAGAGGAAGACAAAGAAGGATGATTGAAAGAAGAGAGCGAAGTAGGCGGAAGAGCAGCGAACATCAGCTTTAGAGGGACAAGAGTAAGATAGGAGAGGATGGGCATAGGAAAGAGGTGAAAAAAGGAAAAGGGAGTTAGAAACAAGGATGCTTACGCGGAAGAAGGTGGATGATGGTTGCCAAACTGGCAAAAGGGGGCCAATCACTGTACAAGTGCCAGTTGTTAGGGGCGGCACAGCAGAGAGGCTGTCAAGTGGTTGAAAAAGGACACGGAGAAAAAGGGACAAGGAGATGCGGAGTGGACGGAGGGTGAGTATGAGCAGGGCTGAAATTAGCACTGGTGGCATCTGGTGCGACAAAATGTTTTTTGGCACCCCCAGCCCCATGTCACTTCCTTGGGTTCCCTCACTACCACCAAGCAAAAGTGCTCCTCATCGCTCCATAGCCCTTCTCTCACATACATTTTACTCTTTTTCAAGCGCTGTTAAAGGCAGACTTTACTAATCCACTCAGCTATCTACATAAAACACAAATCTGTTCTTTGCAGCAGGCATATTAACCCCCTGCCCTACTTTATGTGAGTCAAAACTGTCACTAGACAAAACTCCTGTCTCTCTTTCTAGCAGGAACATTAATCACAAGAGTTATCTTGATATTTTTTATTGCTGCCTGAAAGCTGGACGTACAAGGAACTCTGCCGCAGGTTCTTTTACATCAGTAAGTTATTGCTAAACACAGCACCCCCTGAGGTCAGTGCCCCCCCTCCAGGTCAGCGCCCAGTGCGGCCGCACCGGTCACACTACCCTAAAGCCGGCCCTGAGTATGAGGAAGATTGATGAGAAGGGGAGGGAGCAGTATTAGGAGCCAAAGTAAGGTGGGAAGGGGCAGAAAAAAGGGGTGAAGGAGTTGGGAGGTCTGTAGATGGCCCCAATTTCTGAAGTCCTTGTTTGAAAAATGGGAAAATACCTGGAATGGAAGAAGGAAGGGCACAGTGAGGAGAGGAGAGAGCTAGAAAATGAACGACATGAGGAGGGAGCAGAGATTTATAGAGGAGAGGAGGCAGTCCAGGGAGACAAGGAGAAAGACGTTGAAGGGAAGGGGACCAAAGGTGGAGCAAATGGAAGCAACGAGAAGAGAATAAAGCAGGACAAGACGGACATAAGTGACAAGGACAGGGGGCGGTAAGGAGGCAGCGAAATGGTAAAAAAGCTCCCACACATACGAGTGAAAGATACCCTGGGCAGCTATTTACTGACAAGCGTGAAAGAAAAGATTTTCATGATAATTCTTAGGGAGACAATGTGTAAAGGGTCAAAGGCAGAGGAAAGCAAGTTGGCCATAAGACCGAGGGTGCGACTTGCGGAGGTCATTGTTCACTATGTACTCCAGCATCATATGTGAAAAGAGGCCTGGGGCCAGTGTGAGGTTGTTCAAATATGTGGACATGTTTAAATGGGCCAGTATAAGATTTGGAAGGCTCTCTTGGCTGAGTTACAGTGATGATTTCTCATCTTGCAGTAGCTAGAAACCGTCCAAGGCATGGAGAGAAAAGGACAATGAGCAGTGGCCACAGTTTGTGACGCCTACCAGGCCACTAAGGAGGCTGCGTATGGTGAGCATGTTTCCACTTCTCATACAGCAGTTTCTGGGGCATTCCACCGCAGGAGACGGTGGGCACACACAGTTGGTGCTTGCTGGCACTACAACATGAGGCCATGCTACTTACTGGTAACCGGCGTTGAAGTTCCAACCTAAGTGGCAAAAATACTGCATAAAACACCAATTATTGCACCCCAGCAGTGTCCAAATAAGTCAGCAGGGGGTAAAGCTAGGAGGGATGAAAACGGGATGGAAGGAAAAGGCAATTACACTAATTAATGTAGAAGTGCTACAGAAATAGCTGCGATTGTCGCCAGACCAGACATCTGCAAGATACTTAGAGGAGGGTTTTACGGAAGTATTCAGAAGACCTTACACATGTGCTATGACGTGAGTGATAGGCTGAAAACATAAAATCAGGTCGGGGTAGAGAACAAATTATGCTGGACAAACTAGAAAAAGAGGTGGCATGGGGTAGGATGGCAGAACCATTTACAGTACACGCAATTGACAAACTAGGGGTTGTGGCCAAAACGAGCAAGGGCGAGTTCCGAATGATACACCGCCTATCACAGACTGAAGGTTCATGGAGATCACTCTCAAGATATGTAGTTGTTGAACAGACTATTTCAAGGCACAATATATTTCAACAGAGCCATGCTGATGGGCTGTGCAGTGAAATGTGCTGCGTTTGAAAAGTTCAGCACCTTTGTGGAATTGGCAGTACAAGAAGTGACGAGGTCTATGTAAGTGCTGCAGTACCTCAACAACTTCCTGATGGGGCCGGAGAAGAGAGAAAGAGTATGTGCTGGACTGATGGAGGCTTTCAAGAAGGTGATAAAATACCTAGGCATCCCTCTAGCAGAAGAAAAGACAGGACCCTTATTTGACATTTTTGGGCATTGAGCTTGGCCCAGTGGTAGTGGAGTCATATCAATAAGCATTTGTAGAGTGCAGCACTGTCACCCCTGGGGGTTTCTGGGTGCTGGGGTGCGAGGTCTGTGTTAAAAAGCCAGGTCTTGAGGAAAAGAGAAGAAACAAGCAGAAAAAAGGAAAAGCAGAGGGCAGAAAAATGAACGGGCAGAAAAGGCAAAATAGAGGGCAGAAAAACTAGCAGAAATGGCAAAACTGAGCAGAAGAGGGCACAACAGAGCACAAAAATGAGCAGGGAAGGCAAAACAGAGGGCAGAAAAACTAGCAGAAAAAGGCAAAACAGAGCAAGAATTGAGCAGAGGAAGCACAAACAGAGGGCAGCAGGTAGACAGGCAGCAGATAGTAGTGGGCTGCTGGCAAGCTGGGCAGGAGAACTGTCGATGGGGGAGCTGGCATGAGGACCTGCTGAATGAGGTCGAGCTGTGGCCTCCATTAAGAAGGTCCTGGGAAGAGGGCAGGGAGCTGGGTGGTGGGAGGAGGGAAATGACAGGAAATGGGAAGAAACAAACAGAAAAGCCAAAACATAGTGCAGAAAAAATAGCAGAAAAGGCAAAACGGAGGGCAGAATAACGAGTAGGAAAGGCAAAAGAGCAGAAAGGGCAAAACAAAGGGCAGAAAACCAAGTAGAAAAGGCCAAACAGAGGGTAGAAAAATAAGCACAAAAGGCAAAACAGAGGGCAGAAAAATGAGCAGAAAAGCCCTAACAGAGGCGAAAAGGCAAAACAGAGCAGAAGAGGGCAAAACAGAGGGCAGAAAAACGAGCAGCAAAGGCAAAATGGAGCACAGAAAAACTAGCATAAAAGCCAAACAGAGGGAAGAGAAACAAGCAGAACATGCAAAATCAGCAAGAAATGAGCAGAGGAGGCACAAAGAGAGGGAAGCAGGTAGACAGCAGACGGTCGCGGACTGCAGGCAAGCTGAACATGTGAACTGTCACGGGGGAGATGGCACTAGGACCTGCTCCTGATCCGCCTGCTGGCTGCAGATAAATTGGCTGTGTTATAGGATTTGCTTACACAGGCAGTAGGTAGAAAGAAATACGAACTACATTTCACCCAACAACTATTAGGTCACTTGAGCTTCACATGTAGGGTAGTGTTCTGGGGAAGGGCGTTTTGTAGACAACTAGCTGTTATCATGAAGGAAGCATCGAAGGTCCATTACTGGATAAAGATGACAGACAGGTTACAGAAGGACTTACAGGCATGGCAGAGATTTTTGACAAATGCAGTGACAGCTTGACGACTAACTGACCTGTACACTTGAAATAATTTTGGACGCTTCAGATGCAGGTGTATTTGGAATATATTGGAAAGAGAGATTGTGGGTGGAGGCAGGGCATTAAGTGGGCCGGGTCCTGCTGGTGCGGTAGTTCTAAAAAGCATGTGCTGAGACGGATCCATGGCGGGCTCTTCATTTTCCCCTCATCCTCAGAGTGCAAAGAAAAACTCAGCAGATTGCCACCCTTCACCGGCCTTTAATGTATTTCACAGTCTCATCATATCAGCACTGAAGATTTTTTAATATTATATACAACAAAGCCATTGTTGTTTAACTTATGCAACTAACAACCATTGACAAAGCCATTAGTCCTGGCTTGTTTCAGGTGTATGTCAATCAAAAATACTTTATTTCGGCACTTTCCTATAAAAGTTAGGCGTGTGTTAGTGGTTGTATTGTATCTGTAACAGAGAGAGAGAGACAGCAAATGATCAGTCCGGCGGCACACCATGCCAAACACAGATTTTTAGCTTGCATGTTTAAGCCACGCCATGAGAAAGCCGCCAGTATTTTCATCCCACTTAGAGCCCTGTGTGGAGGCATGGTCATGGAAATGGAGGTAATATAGCATCCCTTTATTGGAGTTCTTTCTTGTGGTTGTGGCGGTAAGACTATGGGAAGGAGAACTGAGGAACAAAAAAGTGACCTTCAGGATTGAAAATCAAACAGTGGTAACTGTAGTGAACAGTCAGACCACGAGAGACCCACACATGCTGTGTTTGTTGAGGGAATTAGTGGGATTATGTTTCCAATGGAACGTACAGTTCAGAGCTAGACTGATACTTGGAATCGAAACCCAGGTGGCTGATGTACCGTCTCTTTCACAGTGAGTAGTGAGTGAGCTTGAGTGGTGAGGCTCTAAAGGCAGCGATGGCAGTTCCTCCCGAGATGAGGGACGTTGTGTGGTAAAGGTGAGGCGGCTGATAGAAAAATCACTTGTGGAATCCACAGGCCTGTCAAATTGGATGGCCTGGAGAAAATGTGTCATGTCAGGAGCACGAAAAAATAGAAAGGTCGGGAGAAGGATTGCAATACAGAAAAGATGACCCAGTTCGATTTGTGATGGGTCAGATTGGCAGGGGCGTAGCTTGGTCAGTAAGATTAGGTGGTGTGGGCGTCAGGTTTTCTGAGAAACATGCTGGCATAGCATTTTACAAAACGTTTATAGGGGTCAGTGCAGAAGGGGAGTTTAAGATGTGATGGAAAAGGAGCAGAGTGCAGATTGTAAGGGGGACTTAAAACACAATATTTTGTCAAATAAACCACAACATTTGAAGAAATTTAAAACATAGACGAGAGATTGTGCGTTTTTTTGTCTGTGTATGTATGTAATAATCCCAGATGAAATCCGACAGACTTCTCATCACACCTGACTGAAAACACCTGTACTCAACTATTTACTAGAGAATAAATGTATTGGGGGGTGTAACACCCCAAAGAAACCCCATGAAGCTACGCCCCTGCAGATTGGGATGGATGCTCACTTGTGACAACTGAAGGAACACTGGCAGGCATAGCCTATTTCAGGATATGCTTTTTAGGAAAGGCAGGTTGATGAAGTCAATACTTTAAGTATGGGATGGGCCAGTGAAATGGGAGGAAGAGTGATCTTAGATGACCTATTTACCAGGTAGAAATTGTAGGAGGTGGGTGAGCAGGCCATACAGTCACCTGGGAATTATGCCTGTTTAGATCCGTGTTCACACTCTTATTTTTAGAGGCATTCAGGGAGTGAGAGGTCGGGCGGCCTAAGTTTATAGAGTCTTGCAAAGGGAAGATGTGTGGATAAACTAAAAAGAAGAATGGGTGATCCTCAAAAGGCGCAAATAGGATGGGGTCTGTGAAGGCCACAAGAGACAAGAACATACGGGCATTGAAAAATGGATATGGGTGGTGGACGATGGGAAGGCCCATTATTTGTGCATAATGATGGTGGTGAAGTAACAACACATCAAGTGTTGGAGTATTGAGGCTATGCCTAAAACAGAGGGGATGAAATGGAGAGGAACTGGGCAACTCCCCCAAAATAGGAGCAGCCACTTACGTGTTTGAGAAGCAAGAGCATGAGATCAGATGGCTGGAAAAGTGGAAGCGTGCTTGCATGTGGGCATATGCAAACTATGAAGGGCGGGAAAACTATTGGAGAATAGGTTTATTTTATTGACAAGGCACAGTCTGATGGGAAAGTAGAAAAGTGAAGTTTGGATCTGCAGACACTTCATCGTTAAAGGGACTGGAGTACAGGCCAAAAGGCACAGGGATGGGATTCAATTGGGACTGGATGGAGAAGTCATTGATATGGGACAGGGGCATGTGGTGGGGTCAAATGATGCAGACATTGTAGGAACTGCGGGGAGACAGCACTGCCCGGATATTGCAGTGATAGGAGAAAACAATTTGGTTAATTCAGTGGGGATGGAACGGATATGATGAAAAAGATTTTGGGATAGTGAAACTATGGGAAAAGAAAAGACAGTGATAATGTGGACACATTCGATGCACAAGAGAATATGGAGAAGGGCGAAGAAACCACCAGTGACCAAGAGGCAAAGGGAATAAAAGTAGTGTTTCATGAGGACATAGCCTATGACTGTGCATAATAATTCCAGCATGATTATCATTGTTGGAAAACAGCATTTACCTAGAAAAAGTGAAAGAACTGCTGGGAAAGTGGTGGGAAAACAAAACTAGCAGCCAGAAGTAGGGGAGATAGAAGTAACAGCTCAGGGTAGGCTTCCTACAGGGAGCGAATCAAAGGGGGCTAAAGATGACATTAGGCTTAACAGGAAATAGAACAACTGAAAGTAAGGAGAAAATGGGGGAATGAAAGGTAGGTATGCTTGTTCCAGGGGCGGGCAGGCAGGTGAGGCAGAAAGAAACACTGAAGTGAGGACAAAAAGCATAACGGAGCAAGCAAGACACTAAAGGGAAGTCGTCAAGTTGAAGTTGAGGAAGAAATTGTAAAAGTGGGGTGTCGATTGATTAGGGGTGAGGAGAGACAATAGTTACTATTTGTTAGAATGCTGTGAATGCATACCAGTCTGTGCTGCAATACATTGAAGGTTGGGATTTTGTTCATGTACCACACTAACCCGAGCAGATACCAGGGGAGGGAAAAAGAGGCGCGGGCGTTTGGACTCAGCTAGCCTCCAATCTAACATGAAATCACAACAGAAGCTGCTCCAAATGGCATGACTAAAACCTAGAAAACACTGGGTGAGATGAGTGATGGCATCTCACAAAAAGTTAAGGACTGTCCTTACACATCACCAGGTGTCATGCTTCATCATCGTCAGTCCTCGCTCTCTAAAAAGTTCGGTTTGATGGAGAGTGGGCCTACACCTGGAGACAGGGAGGCACTTCTAAAGCTAAGTGGGGGCCCATATAGTGAGTGAATTTAAAAATCAGTATAATCACCAGAATGAATTTTATTCTGAAGGGTGGATTATCTGATATTAAAATACAAGACCGGTGTGTGTGGGGAACTTATTGCCCCAACACCGTAGTGGTAAGTGTTTCTACCGATCTGGCCCAAAGGGTCCGTGAAATGTGCCCTGAGCTTGTATCGTGTCCGCATACTCTAAGGTGTGCATAAGTGCAGAGTGGTTTCGTAACTTATGACATCCACCAACAATGGAATTTTCTGAAAACGAAACAGAGAAAAAAAAACAAGACAGATATATATTTGTGACTTATATCAGGCACTTGATGATGGTTATTTGGTAGGGTACAACATGAGATTTTATCTGTACCCAAGGCTCAGTGCCATTCATGTAATGGTAATGTAATCATGCGTGCTGTGATCACAAACCTGCCAGTGACCCCCATGGGAGGGAATTTTTATTCATGAATATCACAGCAAATTATTGGTAACAATAAACATATGACTCAATTATGTTAAGGCGTGCCCCCAGGGTCTGGGTTAAGTGTGGTCCAACTCATCACCTGTTCGGTGGCTGTGAGCATTGTATCGTAACAATACAAACAGATATGCTACCAGGCAGAAAACCAAAAGTTCGTAATTTTTAAAAAGAATCCGCCAAATACGGAATCTTCTCTCCCCCTCAGGGACAGTCATGGTCATAAGTCAGAACCATAACCATCTGAGCATCGAAAACTGGCAACGGTTAAGAAGCAGCCTGATTTGGAAAAGGGTTATGGTTCACCCTTGGAACCTGATTCACATTGACACTCAGATTTGCCTATTTTCTGTTGGGGCATCGGTCTTGAGGAACCTTAATCACTGGGGCTTCAGACAGGTTAGGAGTCTGGGGTATCTGCATTTGGTATCTGCATTTGGCATATTCTGCATCTGCATTGGATTCACATTTTGTATTTGAACATTGCCAATCAATCTATTGGGATTGTATGTGATATAAACAACTTTTAGGCATAGAGCAAGCTGGAGGCAAGCATTATTTTCCATGGTCTCCAGCAGCTCTTGTTTAGAGATCACCTTCTGGTGCGCCATCTGTCTTATTCGATTGATGTATTGTTCTGCATCATCTTGTTGAGGAGGATGAGGACTTCCAGTGTGATGGGAGAGGACATTAATGAGGTTAGTACATCAGGTGGTAGGACACTGTGAATAGGTACTTCTGTAGTTGGAGAATCAACCTCTCAATCCGTATATTAGGCAGGTGAGAGGATCTTACAATGAAGTGGATAAGTGGTTTGCGGTCTGTGATAACATCACATTTTAAAAAACAATTCTGTTTATTAAACTTAAAACAGATAACATCACATTTGTGTTTATACAAGTAAAGATGAAAATGAATGCACCCCTCTTGATGGGTAGGGCCTCTTTCTCAATTTTTGAATACTGAGATTCTGTATCTGAAGGAGTGCTCTACTGCAAACACCACTGTCATCCAGGTGTATGTGGGCTGCTGTTGTTGTAGTTATGCTCCTAAGCAGATGGGGCTCACATCCACTATTAACTCCGATTGTAGTTTGGGATGTGTAATGAATGACCATCTTTTGTGTGATGTCCCTCCAGATTTTTGCCCGATTAGCTTTACTGGCTCAATGCACTTCACCAATGATTTGGCACAGTACATTGCCTGTACCCCCCCTTTAAACATCCTATCTCACACTTTTAACTTGCCTGCAACACCCTGGTATATGGCGTATGAAGTGCAACCAGGGCCTGGAAGTTAAATGCCACTTGTAAACTTTAGCACCTTATTGTGCTATACTATAGTGGCATGGCAAGCATGACTTCAGGCGTACCTTGTGTAATCTGACTGCTGTAGTGTAGAACCTGAAGTGCAACATGTTAAAATAACCTTTTTGGGGGGAAAACTCTTCAACCGACATGGTGGGGACCATATGTACATTCAGGGAATGTGTACATATCAGTTATCAAAACACTGTCAGCAAGAATGTTGTCTGTGTGCAATTGCACAAGAAGGTTTTTAACCCACTACTACTCCAGACCTCCCCCAATGTAGTTGGAAGTTGGTGACCTTTTATTTCTATTCAGAGTGCAGGGTAAGCCTACGTCCCCCAAAGCATGCTATTTCACTCGGGGGGAATGGTTCCTCATGTGGAGTGAATACCCAGATGTTTACCACTACTGTAAGGAATAGGATTGCTAGTTGCATGGGATGGGATTCCTGTTCAAGTAATAGGTCCACAATTGGCTCTTTACTGGGAACAATGTACCCCAGTGTAGCAATTGACTCTCTCAGGGTAGTGAAGCAGAGCAGTCCTAAGACCTACCCAGGGGAGGTGGTGTGGGCTAGAAATCTCCATCTGCTGGCATGCAAGAACAACACTCAATAAGTAACTGTCCAGTTAGTGCTTTTTCTTTGAAAAAGAAATTTTATTACACACACACACACACACACACACACACACACACACACACACACACACACACACACACACACACACACACACACACACACACACACACACACACACACACACACACACACACACACACACACACACACACACACACACACACACACACACACACACACACACACACACACACACACACACACACACACACACACACACACACACACACACACACACACACACACACTTAATTTACAAATATATATATAGCACTTAGCTAGAAATACCTTTGGTGACATTCTGAAATCACATTTGAACACTGTGTCATGCCCCCCGAAATTAATACACCCACCACCTATACCAGATGGAACATCATAATATAATGAGGTGCTATTTTACACAAAGCAGGCCTATTGGCTTTGTCAAGAGTCGCCACATCACTGAACCAGTAAGCCCAGATTACGATACACCCTTAAGACTAATGAACTCAATAACAATGTTAAAATGCATTCCTCGTGAATTTAACCATTACAATGCTCAACAATATTCAATTTCAATAAAGCAACTATTGTCAAACCAACATTAACCATGTATTAGAGTATTTCTTTTACCACTTCAGGCCACATATTACAGCCCTACGACCAACCACTAAGGGGTTTCCGCACTGCTGAGCAAAAGAGCACCAATCCCCAGCTCTGGGAATGCGTAAAAGGAATGGAAAGTCTCATCAGGACATGCATCCTAGAACCTCAGCAACTTAGGTTAACCAAGGAGGGCTACTGCATTCCTGCACCCCCGCAAACACTTCCGTGTCCTCCCTGCTCAACAGTGTCTTTCCTCGGTTTTTCGCTGGCTTGCTCAAGCTCAGCTTAAATGTAACAAGGTGAAATCGGAGATCCTCTTGTATGGCTCCTTCCCGGACGACTTCAGAAGGAAACTATGGCCTCCTGGGTTTCCACTTCCTTGTTCTAAGGGTGACTCTGTCAAGAACCTTGGGATTTGGTTTAGCGAGAACCTGATTTTTTCCTCACAGGTAAAGAAGTTAACAGGCTCCTGTTTTAGCATCCTCAGGTCTTTGAGGAAGTTTCTTCCTCTTTTGCCCAGAGCTGCAAAGGAAACTGTGGTTCGGGCGCTAATCCTCTCGCGCCTTGACTATGCCAATGCATTGTATGCTGGCATTCCGGGTTACCTGTTGGACAGACTGCAGGTGATCCAAAATGCGGCGGCTCGTCTTCTGCTTGGCCTTTCAAGCAGATGTAGTGTGCGTTCACACTTGCGATTGTTGCATTGGCTTCCTGTCAAGGCCTGCATAAAATTCAAAATTTTATCCATCGCTCATAAAGCCTTGTATGGTTTGGGCCCTACCTATTTACAAAACAGGCTGGCCTTTTATGCCCGGTACGACAGCTGCGGTCGTCTTCTCAACTTTTGGCAAAGACTCCTCGTTTTAAGTGCTTAAGACTGGGCGGCTGCTCTTTCTCACGGCTGGGGGCTCAGGCTTGGAATGCTCTGCCATTGACTCTGAGGGGTATTAAAGACCCTGTGATTTTTAAAAAGCATTTGAAAACCCTCTTGTTTTAGCACTCTTATCTTTGGCTGTGTTATCCTTGTCTGGTTCGCGCCGGCACACTCTTCGGAGTATCTGTGCGCGCTACAAGTGTACATAACATAACATAACTTCCATACACATATTGGTGGTGTCCCTGTCCCTCCTTTGGGCACCATGAGAGAGAAAAATATGCAAATGAAAAGCCCTTGCAGGGCATTATGGTGTGCTAATGTCGTAACAGTGCATATTTAAGTTTCGAGCTCACCCGCTCTATGGTTTGGTGCCACGCGTTTAACTTCACTTATCATTCTTTTGTTTTTGAATGAATCCCCGTGTCCCAACAGGGGTACCACAACCTTGCATGATTTGGGGATAGCACAGGGCCCCACTCCTGCGCTACCTGGCCAGCTACCCCGCCACCTGACACTCTCCCGCCCTTGCTCCGAGAAGGTGGGAAAAGAACGGCTGGTGTGCCTGCCCTCCCTCTTCCAGACATGGCTCAGGGAGGTGGAGAAGCACCAGTTGCACACTTTCACTGGGCCTCTAATGGGTGCACTTTGTGATGAGCAGGTTTTACTGGCTCCTTGTGCCAGTCTTTGCCTTTCCTGGCTCCTGGTTCTCCTCTCCAGCTGATGGGAGCTTCTTGCGCAGCCCTTCCACTACCAGCCAGCAGAGCACTTGCCCGATCACACTCACAAGGCCCAGAAATTCTTGGCTGTCTTGCATGGTATCATGGGTGGCAGTGGAGACCAGATAACCCCCAACCAGTCCTCAAGGGGCATAAGCACCCAGCACCATAGGTCCTGGAGAGACCCATTTATTCCTGTGGGCTAGCTGTAGGCAAGTCCTTAGTCCCTCAGGGGCATCAGGTGGTTTCTCCTTCCAACTGTCCATGATTATGGTGTGGTCACTGTCCAGGTACAGGGCCTTGTTCACTGTCTCTTCCAATGAAAGAGTTTATAAGTGTGGGTGGAAAGTTCTGGACCCAGTCATCATCATCATGCCATATCATCCCTTCAACACTGTCCCAACCCTCATGAACAGCATTTTTGGACAATCCAAAATGTCATTAAGATTTCTCTGTGAGGAGCTCCTCCGAGGGCCTCAGCTCCACCCCTAATTGACATCATTGCCAGCTACCTTCCCACCAAAACTTCAAAGTTGATCCCCTCTTGTGTTGGCTACAAATATCTGGGCTTCTTCCTCTGTTCAGTGGGCCGAGCTGTCCCAACCCAGGTGCAGTGTGACAGCTAATAATCAGATGTAAATTTCCTCCATACCCCTTCCTTTCTTAGGAACTGAGTCAATCACTGACATTGCTCCGTTTGTGTGGGGAGGCCTTTTTTCCCCTCTGCTGGGGAACAGAGTAATGAACTTGGCCCAGCGTGGGGAAAAAGTCCCAGAATCTGATTATGAGCTCAGCCAGAGGACTATGACAACTCTTGACAACTCCTAAGATGCACAGATAGGTTATTGGGACCTGCATATTTAGACTCTGTATGCATGTTTCACCCCAGTTTGACACCTCACTGGACTGTGTAGCCCTAAGAGAAGCATACCTGTACTTTAAGGCAAATTGCATCTATGTGTAGAATACAGCAAAGTACTACAGACATTCCAGTAACCCCTAATGACCAACCTATGAAAGTACACTAATACTATAATGCCTATCCCACGTCAGCACCTACCCTGGCAGAGTTCCTTCTGTGCTAGGCTTCCTGTGCGCAATTAATGGGCTGTGCATGACGGTAGTCTCTACTGCACTTGAATGCAGATGCATGTTCACATATGTTCACGTGTAACCAACCCAATGTCCCTTACGCTTGCTGCCCCACAGTCAATTACAATGCAATTACCTTGATTGAAAGTCAGGTAGTGAGACTCACCCACAGTAATGGTTCAAAAACTGGGTGATCAAAAGTGAAAAATTTGGGTGGACTAAATGGGTGGAACTCATTTTTTACAACCATCAACTGTCATGCCCAGTAGTATATCTGGATATCTGGTAATGCTGATGCCCCTCTGCAAAGTGTAGTTCGTAAAATCCTTGGGAACCATTACTCTAGTGTAACGTACATATTTTCACATTGAGATTTCTGAAACACTTCTCTGGAACCCATTATGGTGCCTTTTGAAGTAAATACAGAAATTTAGGAAGCAAGGTTATCGTGATTAGAGTGGATTGGCTTAGAATGAAGAGAGGCAGCCTTCACCAGTGCTTTGAAAAAAAGTATTTCTCCTTCTGCTTGGAATCTTGGCTATCTTTTATTGTGGTGTGGGGACCTTCCCTCATGCGCCCTTTCGGATTATGGCCTCCCAGGTGGCTGTACCGGAGGAGACCGAAACAACATCCTTTTCAACCTGCACCAGTGAAATACTTCAATGAGGTGCTGCACTGATTGACACCCAGCACAGCCAGGAGTCCCCCATCTCCAAGTACCATGTGTCTCATAGTAATACTGATCTGACAGAATATTTTGCACAAAATACGTTGTTCCCTAAAGGAGACCTTGGTTCAGATGGGTATCTTCGGTCGCAGTTTGCCATGCCCCAAAAATTTACATGGATATGATGTGAGACTACACATCATCCAGTTGCATCAAAGCAGAGGGCAGGGAAAAAGAAAGCACGTTTACATTCCTCTAATAGGTGCATTGTTGAGAGCTGCTGTTCTTTAAGGTGCTTATCCGACAATGTTAAGACACCAAAACAGTTACATAGCCAAAATAAAATTCATGTGGCCAAAATAAAATCGATGTGGAAATAATAGTTAGGCCAAAATTTGCCACTGCCAAAGAAAGGCTCCCCAGAAATATTTAATGCTCCTGAGGATAAATATCTCATGTTTTTCTTCAGCCAGGCATTTCGAGCCTAGGGGCATTTGAGGTTACTATGGAGAGATGATAAGGTGTCAGTAGTAGACATTATAAATCCAAATCAAGGATTACACTTAACAGCGGTCTCGTCCTTGTCATAATGCCTGTCATCTGTGCAAGTAAAACAGAGGAATGGAGAAACTGAGAAAGGGCACATGGAATGGAGGGAAAGCGTGAAAGAGTTGTACACATGTATTTACTTTTAAAGTACACACAGACACAAATATTATACACATATATATGTATACACACACACATATATCCACTCATACATTATATACATATATATATTCTTTAAGAGTAAATACATGTATACAGCTCCTTCAGGCTTTCCATTCAACCCATATCACCTATATATATAACCCAGTGGTGCATGGAAAGTTTCAGGGAGATCCATCAAGCGATGGCCGAGAAAATATGGTGGGAGGTCTCCATATGCATTTTTCACATTCATTTTCCCATAGGAGCTTTAAACACAGCTACAGCCTAAACCACTGAATGGATTTACACCAATGTGGCAGAATGCCAGATTTAGATCCAGAAAGAGTGCTTTTTTGTGTTTTTGTGTATACGTTCAGTAGTCTTTGAGCAATTAATGTTCAAAATCTTTGTATATCTAGGGATGTGGAGACTCTGTGGATCCCAACAGATCTCAAACTAAGGTCTGATTGGCTGCCACCACCTCAACCAGGAAGTGGTGGCAGCCATTTTGGGACACCGGACATGGTCTGAGTCCTAAAGGGGGCAGGGTAGGAATGCTTTGACCCCCTAGGCCTGTGATAGGACCCCAGAGGGACCCTGCTGGAAGCAAAACATGTTTTTAAACAATTCTACCACAAATTTGTGGAGGATCCCCAAATCCGTTGCAAAAAAGTAATAAAAAACAAGTGTGATCTCCCATGTTTGTTTTTCAAAAGCCCCCACCCCATGGGCTAGTTCTCGGGGGATCAAATATTTATATTTTGGGCAAGGGGGGGCCATGCACTGATTTCGGCCCTGGGAACCCCAACCCTCGTGGCTCAGCCACATTATAAAGGGCGATGAGGGCATGGGGCACACAGCCCCCTCCCTGGGTTGATTTTGGCCCCAGGAACCCCACGCCTGGCCAAATATGCAAATGGGAGGGGGGCCACACGGCCCCCCTCTTTGAGCCATTAATGGCCATGGGGACCCCAACCCCCAGGGCCGGCGCAGGTTATGTCCCGAAGAGCCCACTCGCAGGATATAGCGGTTCCCCTACTTGCACTGGCACGGGCAGGCAAACCTGTTTTTATTCTCACTTGGCAGGAGCAATTTCAAATCTCCTGACAAGCAGGAACAAACACCACGTCTTCTCCCAGTGGGTGGGAGCTTGAAAAATGCTCCCGCCCGCTGTGAGTGGATTTTTAACTGTTTCCTTGACTACAGGAAAGCCTTGTTTGGCCGAGCCCCGTGGATGGTTCCCCAGGGCCAAAATCGGCCCAGGGAGGGGGGCCACATTCCGCCCTCCCCCATAAAATGCCCTTGGCCCCAGGGAAATGGGGTCCAGGGACCAAAAGTGGCCCAAGGAGGGGGCCACGTGCCTCCCTCTACCAAAAGAATTTGCTTAGCTCTGGGGGATGGGGTCCCCATGGCCAAAAGCGGCCCAGGGGGGCTATGTGTCCTCCTCCGCCCAAGAAAATGCACAGGACCCAAGGGGATGGGGTCCCCGGGGAGAAAAAACGGCCCAGGGAGGAAGGGCACATTCCTACCCCCTCAAAAATGCCTTGGGCCCTGGGGTAAGGGACCCTAGGGCCTAAATTGGCCCAGGGAGGGGGCCAAGTTCCCCCTTCCCTTAATTCTAATTAGTGGCCCCAAGGATGGGGGGCACCCGGCCCTCTCCCTTTTAATTTTAATAGTGGCCTTGGGGGATGGGGTCTCCAGGGCCTAACGAGGCTCATTTTAATAGTGGTCCTGGAGAATGTGATCCCCAGGGCTTAATGAGGTTTGGTGAGGGGGGCCACGTGCCTCCTTCCTCCCCAAAAATGCGCTGGGCCCTGGGGTCATAGGAAGGGGCCACGGTATGCTTCCTCTTATTTTTAAATACTGTCCTTGGGGCCAACTCCCCTGCCGCACACAGCCAAAGGCTTTGGGGGGCAGGGGCTGCAGGGCCTGGCCTTACGGCCAACCACAGCTTAGGGTTGGCTGCATGTGGGAGATTGGCCGCAGGCCAGGCCCTTTGGCCAGCCTCTCACCATGCAGGACCAAACTCCCTGTGGAGGTGGAGTTGTCTGCATTCGGGGCTAGGAGCTGAATTAACGTATGATAATTAAATATTACTTTACTCTTTAAAAAAAAGTAGAAATTCACTGGAAAAGAGAAGGTTAAGGTACCATTATAGTTAGATGAAATGCTCAATTTTAAACTCTAAAAACCACTAAAATTCACCGGTTATAGTTATCGCAAGTAACTCATGCCCTCGCCATGCATTGCTAAATTTCCTACATATTACATCACTCATGACATCTTCTTTGACATCATTGATAATATCACTGTGCATGGCGGGTGCGAGTTGTAGTTACTTGAGATAACTCTAACTGTAACTGGTGAATTGCTGTGGTTTTTAGAGTTTATAACTGAACATTTCACCTAACCACAATGTTACTTTAACCTTTGGTGTCTCTAGTGAATATTTTTTTCTTTCTTTCTCTTTCTCTTGCTCCCTCTCCAGTCACACCTCAAGTGCATTTGTGCTGCAGTCAGACCCATACATCACATTCAAACTATAGTGTTGTTTGAATGTGATGTATGGGCTGACTGAGTGGAGACGTTTTTTAGAGTGCCCCCCAGGTCCCTTCAGGCTGTCTCTTGGTCCGTTGGACTTAGGGTTCAGGGCCGGGCAGGGCTCCGGAACTGGCCTCTTTGTCCCGTCACTAAAAGGAAGTCCGTTCACAGTGTTGATTAAGTACTGTGAACGGATCACATAGGGAGTAATGATATAAATCTAGAATGCTCATGCAAGAGCGCACCAATTGCACACATGCCATTACCGAGCTGATGGCTTTACAATGCCTATACTATAGTATAATATTACCACGATAATATCACAGTAAAGGCATGCTTGGTAAATTCAAGTATGCCTTTACTGCAATATTATCGTGGTAAAGGCACACACATTGAAAAATTTTTCGTACGAAATAAATGCGTGGCAATGACACATGCATTGTACAGGTGGCGTTGTAAAGGCATGCGTAGTAATTGCATGCGTGGAACCGTCATACAACCAAGGTGGTATGAGTGTTGATGAACAGGTCTGTCTAACATTTTCTGTTAGTAGATTTTGCAGATCGCAGTTTGAGTGTTTTATGACCGCCTTCAGCTGTTTTGTTAAAAGCTCAAATCCAAGGCTTGGGTGGGTGAGATGCCTCCAGATCCAGAATCGGGACTGTATTATCATCCTCTTACTCGGGTTCCTCCATCACAGGTGGATTTGGCTCTGGAATCGGAATGTTAGGACTGAAAGCATGTTCTGCAGAACATTAACTTCCCCGTCATAAAATCCATTTTCAAGATAGCAGGAGAATCACAAAGCTCAAGAGCTCAATTAGGTCTCCTTCTGAGATTGGACAAGTTGGGAAAGAGGTCTCATGTTAAAGATCCAAAGTACACTTCTGGTTAACAATATGATTTAATAACCACCATTTTGTAAATAGGCATATGTAAGAAATTGGGTTATTAGTTGTGCAGGATGTGAGACCTGCACAAGTAATAGGTTCACAATGTCCCCTTACTGGGAGCCAGGCCCCCATTATAGCACTTGACTCTCTAAGGGTAGAGAATCAGAGGAGTCCAAGGCCTACTCAGGGTGTGGGCTAGTAATCACCATCTGCTGGCATGATATTGTAACACAAAAAATGATTGTCCAGTCAGTGCTTCTTCTTTAGAAAAGGAAAAGAACATTTATCACGCACCCACACTTTTAAATAGTATGCATTAATTCACAAATAAATACATCAAATGATAGAAATACCTCAGTGACACTGTGAGTTACATTCGACCCCTCATGGGTCATGACTCTCCACAATCACAGTACCTACCTACCTATACCAAAAAGCACATCACAATAAAGGGGTCATCACTTTAAATAAACCAGGCCTATTGAATTTGTCAGGGGGTCATCTCAACAACATATAAGGCCAGCCTCTTGGCCTTTGTCAAAGGTCACACAAAAAGTTGGACGGAATGCCTAACATTGTCAAACATTCACCCCCAGAACAAAGATCTGGGCCTAAACCCATTGTTTTTGTGCTCACCATGCCATTCCAATTTGGAACCAGCCATATGCAAATCAGTCTTGACCCTGCTTCCCATGGCATCAGTCCAGCCAGAGCTGCCAGGCCCGGTCCTACCTGGACTACAAACAAGCATCCTGAGACCGGTTTCGGGGTATCACCCAATATCCGCCAGGCTAGCTTGAATCTAATGGCATAATGAGCATGGGACCCACGTTTGGGTGTACCCTTCCCACTTGGGGTGACTAAAGCAACACAAAAAGATGATGGATGGAATGCTAAACATTGTCAAACATTCATCCCCACTACAGAGAGTTTGTGTTTCTTTGTGAAAAGTCTGTTGCAAAAGGTTCTGCCCTAAACATGAGTTGCAATCAACACTGATTGTTTAATATTTTTTATTTACATTGGTAATTGAATAGATGGTCAAGTACTAGAAGCATTTGTGCATTTCCTTGATGCTTCAGTTGAGAGTATCACTACCCAGTTCCAATGCTACTAATTTGTCATGCATAGTGTGTAACTTTTTTCTCTAAACCAATGGAATCTTTCCAATAAAAGTTTATTTTTTTTTTAAGAGTTTTGTATAGCGCGAACTAGACCAGAGACATCGGGTATTAGAGCGCTTTATATGAGCACCAGTTTCGTTACAGAAGGACACATTCATTTTTGTTAGGCACGGGGAGATTACGTGATTTTCCCAGAATCACAGGATGTTGAGCGTCGTTGCCGAAACTTGAACCCAGTTCCCCAGCTTTGAGGTCAACCGCTCTAGCCGTCAGGCTACATCCTATCTCGTTGGGCTTCACAATCTGCCTAGTACACGAGACAGGTGAGATATGTAATGTCTGTTGCTCTGACTTCTGAATCTCGCAAATATATATTTAATAAGAAGGTACCAGGATCCCAAGGAATAAGCAGCCACAAGAGTTCCTGTAGATGCAAATAATAAAAGCCAGTGGCCACAGATACTAAAGTAGCAGAAGAGGACGGTGGCTTATAGTCCTGGAGTAACAGATAAAGATTGTGGCTGTTGATCTTATAGTAGAGAATCTGCTGAGGATAGTGGCTGCTGGTACATGAAAAACTGCCAAAGACAGCAGCTGTTAGTACTGCAGAAGCTAGTAAAATTAATGGTTTCTGTTACCGGATTACCAGATTAGAATGGAATATAGGAGGACTGCAGGAGGATGAGGTGGAGTTTCATATGTGTCAATTAGAACTGTGAGCAGAATGGCAGGTAGACTGGGGCAGAATTGGATCAAAATTGATCATAAATAAAAACCGAGGCACAAGTAGTAGCACAGCAAAAGTTAAAAATAGCATATGCCTGGAGCACGAGGGAAAGCAGGAGTCAGGAACCAACAGGAGTTTCTGGGACTAAGCATGAGGTCACAATTATGAAGAGCTAATTGAAGGAGAGAGTGGGTTTATATAATCTGAAGATAACTGGCTCTGGTGTGATGGTGATTCTGTTTATTGTTGTCAGCTGTTTGTAAAAGTCTCATTAATGTGCATGCTCAGCACTTGGCGTGGATTTCCCCCTAACTTTGTGTCTTCAGACCTCCTGTTTTTGTTGACTTTGTTTTGCTGGCATTAGGACTCTGCACACTTGACCACTGCTAACCAATGCTAAAGTGCTTGTGCTCTCTCTTTAAAACACGTTAGATGGACTTTTACATAATTGACATATTTGATTTATTTGTAAGTCCTTAGTAAAGTGACAGTACCTGTGCCCAGGGCAGGTAAATTAAATGCTACTAGTGGGCCTGCAGCACTGACTGTGCCACCCACTTAAATAGCACTTTAAACGCCTCAGGCATTGCATTGCAGCCTGTGTGTGCAGTTGTTTAAACTGCAAAGTAAACCTTTTGTGAAGGTGTGATAGAATGCACACCTTATTATAGTGTTGATAAGCATAATTTTAAAACTTACCTGCTACTGGGGCAGAGCATAAGCCAAACAAATTATGATTATCAACACTATAATAATGTGTGCATTCTATCATATCTTCACATAATTTTAATGCTTCTCCCAGTGATAGTTTGCACCTTTAATTCAAGATTTGAGAACAGCTTAACATCATTATGAAGACTATCTGGGAACACTGAACTGTATAAAGGGCATCGATGGGAGCCACTTTCATGTCATCTAAATACTGTACAAATATTCGTAGAGCATTGTTTTCTTTCATGTAAACTTCTTTGTACATGTTTAGACTTTAGAAAAAAAATGAGTGCTGCACCATTGTTTTTTATGAATATGTTTTTGATCACGCTCTTGACGGGTTTTAATTGCTGGGTTGTATTTCTAGGTTGACATGGGAATTTATCATTTAGCAACACTGGTTAGAAGTATGGTTTTCAAAACCAGCAGCAACATGGTGTGCATGTTAACCTATGGCCAAGTGGGATTCTAGACTCAGGACATTACAATATTATTCAATCCTGTGAAATTCTTAACCTACAACAGTGGGTTATGGGATCTTCCCACAGGGGGGGACACACTCTGGACCTAGTGTTCTCTAATGAACAGCTAATGGGACCTATTGAGGCCCTACCAGTATGTTGGTCAGACCATCATCTGATTATTTTCCAGCTGTATAATCTGGGATCAAATAATTCAAACTATAAGACTGACCGAAAATTTCAAAGTAGAGACCGGAAGGGCCTTTTAAAGAAAGCAAAGGCCCTCCCGGTGTTTGTATCCGCCGAGATGTATGATATTGGCAAGACGGTGGAGGAGAATTATGCAAACTATTGTAATAATATTAGTACCAGGCTAGATCAAATCGCCCCATTAAAAGATCATAAAAAACTTGGCAGACTGTCAGCCCCATGGTTTACTGAAAAACTCAGAACCCTGAAACTTGGTTGTAAGGAAGCAGAAAGGAAATGGCACAGAGCCTATACTGAGAAGGATAAAATCTCCTGGAAGGTAGCCATAGTGGAGTATAGGAAAGAAATTGTGATAGCTAAAACAGAGTTTTTCACTAACTCTATCCTGAAGGCACAAAATAGTACTAAGGATGTTTTTAGGATTGTAGACACTCTGATTAATCCAGAGTGTGTAAAGAACGAGATTGTGCCCAGTCAGGCACTGTGCGATAGACTGGCAATTTTCTTTGAGGACAAGATAAGTAATATTGTTAATGATCTTAACTCGGGATACACGCCTAAGGAATCGCACTCACTGAATCAAGTTGAGAGGGGGAAACTATACTCCCTGGATTATTTCGATACACTTTCTCTAGGGGGTTTTGAAAAAATGGCCATGGGAGTATCCTCTGGATCTCCTTTGGATCCATTGCCACATAAAATCTGGAAGGGATTGGCTCCGGAGTTATTTTCGTCACTATGGCAAATTTGCAACCAATCCCTGATGAATGGCACAGTGCCAACATGCTGGAAGCAGGCGTCAGTGACGCCCTTGCTGAAAAAGGAGACACTTGACCCAGCGTGTATGAAGAATTATAGACCGATCTCCCTATTACCTTATCCAATAAAAATTCTGGAGCGAGTGGTCAGTAAAACACTCTCCCAGTTTTTAGAAAGTAACAACATTCTGGATAGGGTGCAATTTGGATTCCGCCCTGGCCATGGGACAGAGACGGCTCTGGTGACCGTTATGGATGACCTGCGAATGCGAGCAGACAGGGGACAGTCGGCCATCTTGGTCCTTCTCGACCTGTCTGCCGCATTCGATACGGTAAACCATGGGATCCTTCTGTCCAGGCTTGAAGAGGTGGGAGTGACGGGCACTGCCCTTAAGTGGTTCCATTCTTACTTATCCACTAGACAACAATCAATAGCCCTTCCTCCCTTTCGCTCTAAGTTTTCTAATATACTGCATGGTGTCCCACAGGGATCGGCAATAAGCCCTATCCTTTTTAATGTGTATATCAGTCCCCTACCTGCAATTATAAGATCTCATAATGTCAACCTAGTTAATTATGCAGACGACACCCAGCTTATCCTGTCCTTAGAAGGTGAGCAATCAGTTTCTTTAATAGATTTTCATGCTTGTCTGCAGGATATAGCGACCTGGTTTAGGGAGAACTCCCTTCAATTTAACTGTGAGAAGACAGAGATCTTATATTGCGCAACAGGAAGAATTCCCCCCTTACTTCCATTTAACTTTTCGCCAACTGCTGCTAGAGTCTCATTGGCTCCCAGTACCGCTGTGCGTAATCTGGGAGTCATGTTTAACAAGTTGACATTAGAGAAACACGTCAACAAGACAGTTGGGAGTTTTTTTAGCTTGATTAGGACCTTTCGAAAAATCTTTCCGATGTTTTCATTAGAGGCTAGGACATTGATAGTCCGGAGTACTATCCTCGACAGGTTGGACTACTGCAATGCTCTGCTCCTGGATTCCCCACGGTATCTGATTGAGAGATTGCAGAGAATACAGACCATGGCCGCAAAGATAGCATTGGGACGATCAGGTCGTTCCTCTGCCTCTCTGGCACTCTCTGACTTACATTGGCTACCAGTCCTGCAGAGAATACAATTTAAGGCCTTGTGCTTGTTGTTTAAGGCCCTACATGGACATGGACCTAAATCCCTGCAGGAAAAATTTAGTTGGTATGCCCCCCCTCGGCTGCTTCATTCATCCTCATCAAATTTGGCGAGGGTACAAAGAGTCAGGAAAGTTAAATCAGGAGGCCGGGCCTTCTGCATAGCAGCTCCCCGGCTCTGGAATACATTCCCATTGGACATTCGACAGATAGATAATCTGCTGCAGTTCAGAAAAAGGATAAAAACCTGGCTCTTTCCCCGGGCCCGCCTTCTAGCCCCCTGCTAATTCCGCCTGGCAGGGGCCTAGTCTGTTTTTACACTCAGTTAACATCTTAACATAGCGCCAGGTTACCCGCAGGGTGTCAGCTGCGTTTTATAAGCAACTATAATAATAATAATAATAATAATAATAATAATAATAATAATAATAAAGGTTAGTTTTAACATTGTGGCTTTACGTATTTCTTTCATGCACTTTTTTCGGATCGCTTCACAGTCACGTGTTTCAATTTAAACTTCTTCTCATGTTCAAAAGATTGGTTTCACCTGTGGTGTTCACTAAGCATCAGTGGCATAACGAAACTTGAGTGATCCCCCCTGCAAATTACATGCCCCCCCCCCACGCTCTGGACCCATTCAGGAGCTCTCAGACCGGGGGCCAGCCACTCATTCAAAGTCCTGGAAGGGGCCTCTGGAGCTTGTGACCCCCCCGTACCGCTGGGTGTGCAAGGGCTATTGTTATGTCACTGGTGGGAGGATAGGTGAATGAGTGGGTCTGGTGGCTCAGTGGAGTAATGAGTCAACTGTAGGGGCTTGTGTTTGACCTCATAGTCACAGATTCAAATCCTGGTGGGTCCAGTCAGCCTTTTATCCTTCTGGGGTTGATAAAATGAATACCATTGAGTTGGGTAACAATAAACATATGTTATTCAACGCCAAGCTACATATGCTTTACAAATACATGTGTTAGGTTATGTGAGAGGATAAGTGAGAGGATAGATACATTGATGGATGAAAGGATGACAGAGTAAAGGGAAATTTCTGAGCATGGCTGGATGGATGGTAGAGTAAATAGAAATCTGAGGAAGGGTGAAAGGATGGTAGAGTAAATGAAAATCTTAGAGGATGGATGGATAACATGGCCAATGGATCAAATGGTGAACGATTGAAAGTTGGATGAAATAATTAATGGATGACAGAATGTAAAGGTGAAATGATTGATAGCAGAAGAGGATGGGAGAGTGAAAGGATGAATGAATAGATGCTTGGATGGAAGAGACCGAGGAGCCCTTCTGGGTGTTTTGGACTCACTTGCTGCACTTGCTTGGTGCCATCAGAGCTTTGGTTAAAAGTGGTAGGTTATTCTAATTTTCTGGCTACTCCGTTACACACCGGCATGTCTCTCACTCCGCATTCACCAAGACCCTCCTCTTCCCATGCATTCAGACAGACGTGCCTCTCACCCTGCATTCACCCAGTCACACACTCCCCCTGAACTCACATGACTCACCCTCTACTTAAGCAAGCACTCACGTGGGCACACCACTCACCCAGTACTCACACAGGCACACCACTCACCCAGTACTCACACAGGCACACCACTCACCCTGCACACACACACACTGATATCACTCAGTCTCTGCTCACATAGGCACCCCTCTCAGCCTGCACTCACATGGGTAGACCACTACTCACTCACAGAGGCAAACCCCTCCTTGTGTACTCACATGGGCATATCCTCCCCTGTGCACTCACCAAGGTTTAACTCTCATCATGCATTTACAAGGACTCAAATATCCCCCTGAATTCTTCTCGGCACCCATGCATTTACAAGAGGTCAGATCTCACCATGCACTCACATAGGCTCACCTCTCACCATTCACTGTCACACACTCTCCTCTCACCATGCACTAACATAGGTAACGCCTCTCACCCTTCATCCACACAGACTCCTCTCTCACATATGCATACCACTCACCCTGCATGAACATCAGCTCACGTCTCAACAGGCACTCATAGAGGCACACCCTGCATTCACAAGGTCTGAAGTGCATTCACATAGGCCCTCCCTTTCACACTGCATTCGCACAGCTCAGCTGTCACTCTGCACTCACATGGGCTCAAACTTCACTCAGCACTTGGACAGGTACATCATTCACCCTCCCCTCAGAAGGGCTCAACTCTCCTGCTGGAGTCACAACTTCAGCTCTCACTGTACTCACAGCGCCACATATCTCACCCTGCACTCACAGTCACATCTCTCTGAGTGCTCACGTGCGTACACATGCCTCAACAGACGCTCTTCGGCCAGGTGGAAGGTTTGGAACGTCGACAGAGGTTTGACTTTCCACGTGGAGCCGAGGCTTGGAGCAGCTGGGTTTGGTGGAAGGAAAGTATCCTCTAACTGGATTCATAGCCTGGGATTTCTTCAGACAGCGCCGCCTTTGAGACAGCTGCTGCCCAGATAGCTGCTAAGATGAAAGCATTCTTGGGACTGGCCCTTTCATTCTCTATCACTCTGCATATTCGGCACATACAAAACAAAGGGCACGTCTGCAAAGAGGGTGAACAGTTTCCTTGGAGGGTGACAGTACAATGTCTAAGAAACACTGAAGGAAATTGGCGTTTGTGCAGGGAAAGTCGAAAACACCCAAGTGCTAGTCATGCAAACGAACCAAAGTGACGCAGTTTAATTGGTCACTGCTTAGCTTGTATTTACATTACTCCAACGTAACGAGGGAGTCTACCTTATTAGAGGCACCATGTTCTGCTATTGAAATTGAATTTCTGATGCATGTGACGAGGCGGGTGTGCAGAGGTAATGTTTAAACCAAGGCTTGTGAGGGCTGTCGGGTCCTTGTGGAAGGACAACTTTAAAATACTCAGGCCCCAGCCGCTGCCAGTGGCCTAACAGAACATGAGATGCCCCCTCTGCAAGATTTGCTGAAGGGGCCCCTCACACTCACATCTATAGGGGCTGTTGGTGGCCCCCTCCAGTATGGGTACGCCTGGGGGCCCCCCGCACAGTGGGCGCTACGGGGGCCTTTGTTACGCCGCTGCTAAGCATGGGTTAATGACTGTCTTGCCTGGCGCACAACTTTCTTTGTTGGGTTTTCAGATCGGGTTGTTATGCCGCCGGCCTCGGCATTGTTATATTGGTTTTATATTTAGCAGACACAGATTATAGATTCAGTAACATTGTAAGGCTATTGCTTAGTTACGTTATGATATATTCTTAAGTTTGGGTTTAACATATCTGGTGTTTATTTATACAGGTAATTTATACAGGTAATAGCAGCATATTCATTCAGTATTAAACACCTCTCTGTATTATGTTTTAGAACACTCATTGATTAAATTGAGAACAAAAGCAGTGGTGTAAATATTTATAGGAGGTTTTGGTGATGTTTTTTGTACACGTATTTCATGAACTGTATGCTATATAGTTTACTGTTAAACTTAAGTTCATGGCAAAAAAATTATTGATAGCTGGGGGTGGGTCTTTCTTTATCCTACAGTTACCCCTGATGAAGGGCTGTTGGCCTGAAATGCATTGGGTGAATAGTTACATGGGTACCTAGGATGAAAAGTGTATTCCGAAAGCTACAGAAATAAGCCTGGAAGGGTATTTCTTTGGTCTTGGAAAATTGGATTCACGTGGCCTCTGTTTAAACCCTGAAATGACTGAAGAAATTGGAATAAAAATTGATTACTATGGATTACCTGGATTAAATAGCATTCTGGTCATTTGACTGTTTTAACTTATGTCCATATGGCTGTGCATCTTGGGTTTGGTTCACAATAGCACATCAGTGTGTTTGGAAAGTAAACCTTTTGCCAGTTTCAACCCTTCTTTTTTAATACACATCAGTCACACCTAGGGTAGGCCCTGAACAGCCCAGAGGGCAGGGTGCAATGTATTTAAAAAGTAGGATAGGTAACTTCTAAGTTTTACATGTCCTGGTAGTAAAACAACTCTTACATTTGTTTTTCCCTAATGCAAGGCTTACCTCTCCCATGGGATTGCATTGGAGTTACCTTATTACATTGAAATAGTGTAATTCCCAAATGGGAACAGCTAACCAGCTCTTATTTGGTGTGTTAGGAATTGTAATGAACACTCACAACTTATGGTGGAGTCAGACTTTAAATTATAATTTTTAAAATGCCACTTTTAGAAATTTGTCATTTTCCTGCATTAGCCATTTGGTGTCTGCAGTCTGTGTCTGGGTCACATGACGAGGTGTAGTGGACAGTTGTGCTTTGTGTATTTCTCCTAGACAGCAACGCACAATGGGGGGCTTAGGTGTGACTAGAAGGACCGTCACTGGTAGGGTGGGAGGGAGGACCTGGGCCCAGCCCCACTTACACTGTGGCTGTGTCCTGTCTCCACCCAATGGGCTGCATACCCCCTGTAGTTAGGCTGGAACCAGGCTCAGGAAGGCAGGGTACCCGTGCACTTCAGAGACATGCTTCTAGTAGCTTCTGCCCACCTCATAGGCACAACTGGGTATAAAAACAGGACTTCAAACACCAGCTCTTCAGTACACTTCTGGACCTGTGAATACTCTGCCAGGAAAAATAACTGCTGTGCTGCTGAAAGGACTTCCAATCTTCTGGACTGCTGCTCTAAAGGATTGCTGCCCTTCTATGCTGACCTGCTGACCTCTTGCCTTGGTGAGAAGGACTGGACCTGCATCTCTTATACCTAGAACCCAGAGTGACTCAAAGGGCTAGATGGCTGGCCTCCTGATCTGAAGCCTCAGGGACACAACAGGCTTCCACCAACCTTGCACCTGCACTCTGCCATCTGTGAGCCTACCCTGCCATGTGATGCCACCGCAGTCCTTGACCTTTGAAGTGGATTTATGGTGCTGTATCAGTCCCTGTGGATCTGGCAGATCTGACCTCTCCTGTCCTGTACAGCTGAAACCCGAGCAGAACCGATGCATCACCACTGCTTTGTGGACTGAATCCGTCACAAAGACCTGCATCCTCATTGAAACCATCACTGCGCAATGCATCCTCAGCGCAGGACCTCACACCTCTCTTGATGGCAGCCTTGACGGCGACACTGAACTACGCAGCGCAGCCTTGCAGCTCCCCGGAACCGATGCATCGTCCCGACTGCATGGGCACATCCTCAACAATGGACTTCGCATCTTGAGTCCCTTCGACAGGTGCTAGCATCACAGCCTCGTCACATCTCAAAATTACGCATTGCTTCTGCTATGCAGCGCATCTTTGCCGCGGATCCTCGCAACACTCCACAAACCAGGATTTAAGGTACTTTGCTCAGTGTACCTAATTGGGTCCCTGTAGCCGGTCTGCGCTCCTTCGCATTCGGCCTGAACAAGATATCCATGTGGTGAAATGCTTCAGGTAGAGATGTGGTTGAATGAGTAAAAGGATGTCAAAAAGGGCAACAACGGCAATTGATGTCGTAAGCACCAGCCATGCACCATTTGAACTTATGTTTATTTATTAATGTATTTATGTTAAGGCTGGAATACTGCTTATTGCTGAATTAATACACTCCATAACTGGAAAAAAGGAAACTGAAGAGCAGTCAAGGCTGGCAGCCTAACCAGAAACTACACAAAGTTTAAAAGGCCCAGATTCCACCTTCTCCTGCTAGGCTGAAGGAAGCCAAGTTTTGAGTGGAGTTCATGCCCCAAACCCCTCTCAATCTCCCAAAGGCTCACAAAGGGAGGCAATCGCCAGTTGGGGGAGCTTAGTGGGGTTGTGGCTCAGACCCCAGCCAGAGGAGCACCCTGCACATGCGAGGGTGAGAAACAAAGCCAGTGGTTGGTTGGTGCCCTGGCAGTGCTAGAGTGAATCAGTCTGCATTATGTTGTCCTCACCCCTCCATGCGAGCCCAATACTTTTCTTAGATCTCAGAGATCCTTGTTCTTTCCAGTGTATATACGGAGGCATCCTCTTGACATTCTAGAATTTCCTCCCAAAACAACTTCCACTCTCATTATGAGTAGTGAATGAAATTTCAGGGTACAAAAGAGACAATGTGATGTGAGACTTACCATGCTTCCAATGTTGCAGCTAAAATAGCAGCATGGCACTATTTGGTAGTCCTCATTTTGTTCAATCTTTGTTCAGTCTAAGCCCAGTTCTTCTTTGAACTGTGAGCCTTGTGTAAATAACTTTTATACATGTATAGGTCCACAAGATAACTTCTCTTCCGATCTACAATGTCTGGTTTTCTCCTTCCCCCGCCATTAACTTTGCTCTCACCACTAGCAATAGGCCTTTCAAATACAACAACAGTAGCCAATAGGTGTAATTGCCGGTCCTTGACAGCACCAAATTCAACCTCTCTGAATACTGCATCTCAGGCATCCTGGGAGAGCAGTAGCTTTCCATTGTTCATCGAGGAACTTTTGTCTTGGTCAAATATAGATACACAGACACATTGTAAGGCAAAAGTACACTACCCCTTACTACATGGTCGCAGTGTCTCGAAGTAGCCTCACTGATTCCTGGGCAGTTGGCTCCATCCTGCTGACCCTTTGCAATGTGAAGATATGACCCTTCATCTTCCTTCACCTCCTGTAGAAGATGAAAGTAGGACAAGTCCTGCCAGCCAGGAAAATCATGCTTCTTTCTGATTACGACCGTCTTCTTACTGGAACTTGCTTCCCAGCAAGCTCCTCCCTCTCTACTTCATTCAGAGAACAACACCTAAGTACGGTGATGCCACTACCCATATGTTCCACTTTCACCTATATATCAACCTCCCCAAAGACCACAGAAAAAGTCCTGTTCTGCATAATTCCAGTTATGTAAACATTTGTGTGGAGACCATGCTCCACTTATGTGTTTGTATGCTGATATGCATGTTCATGAAAACTTTGCATTTAGTAAACATGCATGCATATTCAACAGCATCATTTGAAATGTACCTCGCGGTTTGGGAACAGATCACTTGGGTTTCTATGCCACCACAATGTACAAATCAAAGACAAGAAAATAAAGCATAATCAAACATTTTGGGAAGTGGAAATAGTCATAATTTGTTTTGGTAAATGCAAATTAATGGGTGGTATTCTTACTTCAATTATTAAAAGGCACAAAGGCAAAACATTGAAGCAAGCAGATGTATTTTCACTTCTCTACCAGAGCTTAGGGTGAAATCGGACGTGAAATGGAAAGCGGCTCTGAAGAAGGCGATGTCCAATTAATTGAGTGAGCATCTAGTGAACCCAAAACATTTTGAGTTTTGGGATTTCTTTTTGTGCTCTCAATATGGTACAAAATTGCAACATTATCTGCAGGTGGGAAATGTCAAGATGAATGCGTAAATGCCTGAACTACTTCAGGATGAGACCACTTGCTCGGCATGTACGACACATTATCAATGAAAGTATAAAGAAAATCCTTTTACAGCTGGAGCACAGGATAGAATCGGAGGAGGACAAAGAACACCCCCAGCTAACAACACTACCAGAAGCTGGAGAAGTCTAGGGTGAAATTCTCTACACTGAGTGCTAAAATTGAGTAAAATGCCACCTGTGGCTAAGACAATATGATCTTCATTGTAATACAGAATAGTTAGCTGTGACAAAACAAAGAACTCCATTTGGTTTCGAGCTCAAAATAAGATCCCATTCTAACTTACTGGTTGCCTATTTCGAGTGGTCATCGAATGTTTAGTTGTTGTGTACTTCTGTCTGTTCACAGGATGTGGCCAAATGCCATTCTATGAAACTGCAAATGGAAACCGGATGCAGTGTAAGGAATTGGGCTATTGGTTGAGAGGCAGCAGCAGCCTGTCCGTACAGGGGGCACGCTCCCCATCTTTTTCCAGGCAAGAAGAATGTCAGTCAGGCTGAAAAAGGTCAGCCTGACAGCCACTCTTCCGGTTCAAGTCAGGCAGCCAGGAGCTAGAGCTAGACAAGAGCTAAATGCGCAGGCTCCTGCCTGCCTGAGCTGAACTTTAGCAGGCTGAGGATGTCACAGCCCTGTGGGTGTGACCTCCCCATCCTGGTAAAAGTGCCTCAAGGCCCTCCACCTCGTGACGAAGGGGAGTGTCACAGATTGCCTCAGACCTGGGCAGTTCACTTTTAAGCCCTGAAGTGCCCAAGGACGAGTATCAATGACACCTCGTCACAGAGTGGGATAGGGTGAGCAGTGTCACTGACCCATCCCACTCTGTGACAAGATTGAGACTGCTGCCTTTCAAGGTCAGCCAATAAGGGGGCGCTAGAGGGCGCCGAACCAAGATGGCCGCACAAGTGTGAGGCTCTCGCCAGACCGGGCGCTTTCACGATCCTTCATGCCATCCTGATCAGACTATCCTCGACCTCACCTCCACAGCTGCATAGGCGAAAACCTGCGCTGCACCCCGATACCCGACTCGTCCCTGGAGCCCGCCGAAGCGCGGAGATACACGCTGTGGTTCCCCCCGGCCGGGAGAGAGGGCTTGTCTGCGGCCGGCGCACTGCGGGGGACGCGATCTACGAGAGCCCGGGGCTCCGAGGCCTTCGCGCCGTGGTGACGACTCTGCCAGGTGGAGCCGCGAGCGACGCTGGATGACCGGTGGCCACCACTGCCTGCGACGGGTGCTGAGACACGGGCTCTGGGACATCTTCGTGGCTTGGCGGGGCCGTGGGGGCTCGCTGCTCGCACACCCTCCGCTGGCTGAGGCCTGCGCCCGTGACTGGCGCGCGCGGTCTGCCGCTGACCCCGCTGGAGATCTCCGGGCGCGGCCTTGGGGGCTATCCTGTTCCCCCCCCCCCCCCCCCCCCCTCACGCATCTACGCTTGGGGTGCCATCCGTCCGGGGCCTGGCTGCCGGACCGCACCGAGTGGGACTTCGGTGCGTGACCTTGTTGGCGGGCTCTGCCCTGCAGGAACCGGCGGGACGGCCTGGGAGACCGTGACGGCTGCTGCCCCCGCCTTGGTGTCCGTGGCTGCTTGTGAGGGGAGGTTGCGGCTCCGTGGACGGGTGCTGCCTGGAGTCCCTGGCCTGCTCTATCCTTGCCTCGCCCTAACCTGCCGGACTACTGGCCAATCCTCGCTTGCTGTTGGACTCCTCTAGGGACTGCCTGGGCCGGAGCCGTGCGGATTGTGACTCACCCTCTGCTGTCCTTCGGGTGCGGGTCGCGACCGACGGGGGTCGGGGGCTGCTGAGGCCCCCCCCCCCCCTGTGCTCGCCGGCTGGTGGCCCGCGCTCCCTGCACGCTCGATCGCCTGAATTGGCTACCTCCCTCGCTCCAACGATCCTAGCGGCAGATTTGGGGCTTCGTGCCGCCCCTCTCTATTCGCGGGGTCGTGGCCTGGGCTGGACGTGTCCCCTGCCTCGTCTGGACTGCCGGTGTGGCGGCCTGTACGGGCCCGGTGACGGGGCGTCATGGGGCGCAACGACGCGCGACAGTCCAAGCTGTCGTTTGACGCCAAGAAGGCCCCCGCGCCGGCGTCCGAGCCTGGCCCATCCGCTGCTGTCCCTCCTGATGACGACTGGAAGGCTCTCCTGCTGGGATTAAAACAAAGCTTAACTACCATAGACTCTAAAATTGACAACATCACTACCAGGTTGGATGGTGTAGTGGCCAGACTGGAGAGACACGACACCCGCATCACAGAGACGGAGGATAGGATCTCCGCACTGGAGGACGGTGCCACCTCTGCAGGCCGACATGTCACCCAAATGGATCGCCTCCTTAAAATAATAGCGGACAAGAACGAGGACCTAGAATCGAGGTCCCGTTGCAACAACGTCCGCATCCTGGGCCTTGCGGAGACCACCAACACCGGGAAAATGGAGGTCTTCATAGAGAATTTGTTGGCCGAACTGTTTGGGCGGGACTCCTTCTCTCCACACTTCATTGTGGAGAGGGCACACAGGTCCCTTGCTGCCCGCCCCCCTCCTGGCGGCCAGCCTCGGCCCATAATTGCACGCTTCCTTAACTATCGAGACCGGGATGTGGTGCTCAGGCGTGCACGGGAGATGGGAACGGTGCCCTACTGCAACACTACGCTGTCCTTCTTCCCCGATTTCACTGCATCGGTGCAGGAGGCCCGTCGGAAATTTGCAGTGGTGAAAAAGAAACTACAGGCCCGGGAAATTCCGTATGCGATGCTATACCCCGCTAAACTTAAGATCTCACACCAGGGCAAACAATTGTTTTTTCAGCAACCGTAGCAGGTGGAAGACTTCCTCAAGCGGCAGCGCGGGGACTCGGCGGGGGGTGCTGCCGGACCGCGGCCCTCCCGGTCGCCCTCTCCGATGGAACAACAGGACTGAACGTGTCGGGGGGGCTGCTACCCCCCCTCAGACTCACTCTGCTGTTGGGACAACACATGCCCGAACGGATCATCATCCTGGTGAGGTACCTCTCTTTGTTTCATGCCTACATCATTTGAATGGGTCGCTGACACATTTGGTGCCCGGTCGCCCACCTCCGTCCCACTTTGAGGGCCTAGTGTGACTCTGGGTTCCCGTGGGTGCAAGTAGGGAGGTGGTTGGCAGGTCTGGCGCCCCTAGAGCACGACCCCCCAATGGGCGCACCCCAAAGTACCCCTTTCCTCATCAAGGCAGGGGTAGTTACTGTATTTTCTCTGTTTGATGGGTTGTGTTGGATAGTGAGGGGAGGGGACGGGTGGGTGATGTGTACCCGGCCAGTTGGGGTTGCCGGAGTGGGTGGTCGAATGTTCCGCTCTGCATCTGGGCTCGCTGTTTTCTCAGCACAAGATGCGGAGGGGCGGGTGGGGGCGGGAGTTCAATGGGGTTTTGTTATGGAGTTTGTTACTGAGTGCTACGCGCAATTGCCAGCTGCGATATCATGCCACTTATGCCTTTACACGTGGGAATGGGGGATTTAACTGATAAGCGCCCTGAGCAGAACTTTCAGTTACTATCATGGAATGTGCGAGGGCTAAACGACCCGAGGAAGAAGAGACAAATCCTCGGCTACCTGACTCGGCAGGGAGTGTCAGTCGCCATGCTCCAAGAAACGCACCTGCAGCCTGGGATGACCCCCCCGTTTGCGTCGCGATGGGCAACGGACAGGGTGTTCTCGTCATACTCAAGTTACGCAAGGGGAGTGACCATTCTAGTGAGACGGGGGATGGGGTTTACTCTGGCGGGCACTGAGGTAGATTCTGGGGGGCGGTACTGCATGGCTTGGGGGACACTGCACTCACATACAATTCTGTTTGCTTGTTACTATGGCCCCAACACGGATGACCCTTCTGCGCTCCTCTCGATGTGGGGTAAGATCCAATCCCTAGGTATTTCCCACATTATACTGGGGGGTGATTTCAACACTGCACTTCGGCCTGGGATGGACAGGTCACACCCGCAGGCATCACACTACACGCACACACAGCGCGCGTTGTTGAATATAGTGGACGACCACCGCTTAATTGATGCATGGAGGCACTTTCACCCCACGTTCCGACAGGGCACCCACCATTCCGCGGTACATTCCACCTGGGCGCGTATTGACTACGTGTTCCTCTCATCTGGCCTCTCTCCTTGGCTGGGTGGGGCGCTTCACCTGGCTCGCACCTTTTCTGACCACTCTCCGGTCCTTCTGTCCCTGCGCATTCCCCTTGCGATCTCCCCTTATCTGAGCTGGCGACTGAATCCTGCACACCTCACAGACCCGGTGTTTCATGCGGAACTTGAGCAAGACATAAAGGATTTCTTTGAGCGTAACATAAATTCCGTCTCCAGCCTTACTACAGTCTGGGAGGCGTTCAAAGTTACCGTGAGAGGATGGTGCATAGCTAAGGGAGGTGGGGTCCTTAAGTTTCTACGCGGAGATTTACGCAGGCTCGAGGCTGAACTCCGTAAGCTGGAGAGTGACATGGAGCGTACTGGGCGAGAACCTAGCACAGCGGCACAGCTGCGAGAGAAACTAAATGAATACTCGGAAGCCGCTGCCGCGGAGAGTAAGTTTCTGGGAAGACCCTTTGTCTCCCGAGTATATGGTGAGGGCGATAGACCTGGCAGGGCGTTAGCCACCGCGACCCGCTCCCCCAGGTACAGTAACTACGTTGCTACCCTGATGAATGAACATGGCACCCCGCAGCGGGAGCTTTCGGACCAACTCAAGGTCCTCACGGAGCACTACACTAGGCTATACACCTCCCAACGGACTGCACCAATTGCGTTACATGAATACCTTGATGACACCGCGCTGGCATGGCTGGGCCCCACACAGCAGCAGTTCCTCCACCATCCACTGGAACTAGATGAGATACGGATGCCATTATGTCCATGAAGTCGGGGAAAGCGCCAGGGTCGGACGGGCTGCCGATCGACTTCTACAAAGCCTTCAAGCAGGTGTTGGCCCCCATTCTGCAGCAGGTGTACTACTCCTCCTTAGAGAAGGGATCCCTGCCGGCCACGATGCGAGAGGCCCTTATAACGTCTTTGTTAAAACCTGGAAAGGCGCCGGAATATTGCGACTCCTACAGGCCCCTCTCACTGTTAAATGCAGACGTTAAAATATTAGCGAAGGTCCTGGCTACGCGCCTTAATCTCCTGATGGAGCGCCTTGTGCTACCGGACCAGGCCGGGTTTGTCCCCAACAGGGCAACTTCTCATAACTTGCGCACACTCCAGGCGGTGATTCAAGATATTGACCCGAAGAGCGAGGCTGCCGCGGTCTTTCTCGACGCCACTAAGGCGTTCGATTCCCTCGAGTGGGATTATCTACTGGCCTTGCTGGAACGGATGGGCATGCCCTTCAATTTCTTGGACTGGATCCGACTGTTATACTACCGGCCGAGAGCAATGGTGCTGCTTAATGGTGCCCGCTCCCCCCCCTTCGAGATCCACAGGGGGACCCGACAAGGATGTCCCCTCTCCCCGGTGCTGTTCGCACTAGCTATAGAGCCCCTTGCGGCCAAGCTTCGGCAGCATCATAATCACCGATCTCTCATATACCCTGAGCGCCAATTGCTCATTGCACTATATGCGGATGACATGACTCTGTATGTGCATAAGCCGCGTGAAAACTTGAACCCTCTGCTGCGGGAGGTCACTTGATTCGGCGCCCTCTCGGGGATTCAGATAAATTGGACAAAATCTGCCTTGTTCCCCTTGACTGACAGCACTACACAGTTCCCCCTGGATTATCCCCTGGTTTGGGAGCAAGAGGAGATCAAATACCTGGGCATCCAAGTGACAAGAAATCGGGAGGCCCTGATTAGAGCCAACTACGGGACAGTGGTGGATCAACTCACAGACAAAATTACCCAGTGGATCCGCCTCCCATTGTCAATGGCAGGTCGGATCTCACTGATTAAAATGGTGGTCCTCCCCAAGCTGCTGTATCTCTTTACGAACATTCCATATAGTCCGGGCGCATATTTCTTCCGCGCCCTCAATTCCCAGCTCTCTCGTCTTATCTGGGGAGGCAAGCAAGCCCGACTCGGGCTGCGAACCCTTATGCTACCCTATCACCAAGGGGGGTTTGACGTCCCCAATTTCCAACGATACTATGATTGCGCACAGGGTCACTTCGCCGCCTATTGGCTGCACCCTCCCCCCTTTATGGCGCACTTGGCAGTCGAAGATGGGTATATGAGGCCGGAACAACCTTCCGGATATTTATACACACCAGCCCGAATAGACCATAGAGATCCCACCACGGTCGACTGCACGGTCAGTGCCTGGAAACGTCTGGCGGACCGCATGGAAGTAAAATTCCTATACTCCCCTCGTATGGCCTTAGCCCACGATCCGAGGGTGAGTGTGGCCCGAGAGGAAATTGGCCGTAGACTGCTGGCAAGGCTTGCGGTTCACACCTGGGGGGATCTGTACCACCAGGGGAGTTTCCGCACAGCTACACATTTCTTCAAGGATACCACTCCTTCCGTTATGGATACCTTTCTCTACATTCGGCTTCGGCAAAATATCAAGGCGATTACCCCCGATTTTCCGAGCGAGCCTGACACCGTGGCGCCCCTCCATGCACTGCTGCAGAAGGGAACACCGACACATGTGGTCTCTATGTTATATGCTCACGCACAGGCCGCCCCCTCCCCCCCTCCTCTCCGAGCGCGTAGTGACTGGGATTGCGATCTGGGGGAACCCCTGTCGGACGCTCAGTGGGAGGAGAGCTGCTCCCATACCAGCGCGGTGACGGGAAATGCCCGCCTTCGCCTGGTTCATTTTAAATTCCTGCATCGCCTCTACTTTACACCCGCTAAACTACACCGTTTCGGCCTCCGGGACAACGATTGCTGCCTCCGCTGCAAGAGGCCAGGCGCGGACTTCATGCACTTGGCGTGGTCCTGTCGGGCCGTTGCTGCCTACTGGGAGGAAGTGTTTGCAGCTCTTGCCGAAATGATTGGGGTGAGCATTGCCCCCTGTCCTAAGATTGCCCTGCTGGGCCAATCCAACCCCGATATCAAGGCGCACCGGAAATTCTTCGCGATGGGCCTACTGTTAGCAAAACGCCATGTCGCATGCAGATGGGGGCGAGGGCGAGCGCCTAAATTCAAGACATGGCTGGATACTATGACAACTTGGCAGGAACAACTGCGCAACTATTCGGACCTTCTGCCTCACAAATCGCGACCCAAGGACCTGCGGGGTCCCCTCACTGCGTATCTCCTGAAAATGCAGCTTCCAGACGAGCCCACTGCAGGTACGAGCGGGGCTGTTGCAGGGGAAAGCCGGTTCACCTCGCCGGCTCCAGCGCCCAATTCACTGCCAGCTGACACTGCTTTGGCCCCCCCTCCCGCGCTCCCTTAGTTCCCCATACAAGCGACGCCAGCGCTCTCGCTGCCCTCGGCTGGGCTACACACGTCCCGTGGAATCACCTAACACCCATGGGATATGCGGGTGGTGGGTGCCGCGAGCTGATTGTCCCCCCCTCCCCCCCCCTCCCTCCCCCCCACTACGACTTGGCATGCGCGACGCTGCCGGCGGCAGCGTCATGTCCTGATTCTTTACTAGGGCCTTGCTCTGCCCGCCCAGATCATTGGACGGTGCCCCGTGGCGCGTGCCGTCGACACCTTGGGTGGGTCCCACATGCCATAGAGTGATGTGCAACCCGCACAACCAGGCACCACATTGCCACGGCTGCCTCATGCTAGGTACGCTGGATCCTCGCTGGAAGGGCGCTGTTTATGTAGCACTTGTTTTTGTTCCGTTATTGAAGTTGAATGAAACCTCAGGCTCCTCATGCTGGATCACTTCATGCAGCTCTGATTATTCCCTACTACATGCCTACACAGTACTAGTTCCTATGCTTCGCGGCCGGCCCGTTTGGGTTGTAGGCGACATGCTGTGTAAACCAGTGATTGCTTTTCAACGTATGTTCATTGATGCCCCAACGCATGTGGTTGCAGCCGGCCTGATCATTCAGGTTGTAGGCATACAGCTGTGTACTATTTTTTTATGCTCAATAAAGGTTTTTTCAAAAAAAAAAAAAAAAAAAAAAAAAAAAAAAGGTCAGCCAATAAGGGAAGGCAGTAGTCCCAAACCTCCTGGAACCTGTGAGGCTTAGGACTGCTGCCTTCCCACACTGGCTGACCTAAGGTCAGCCAATGACAAAAGGCAGCAGTCCCAATCCTCCTGAGACCTCAGAGGCTTTCCTTTCGGACAGCTGCTGTTGAGGTAAGTTTTATGTGTTTTATTTGGTTGGTGCATGCATGCATCTATGTATGAATGTATGTGTATTTGTTAGTCAGTGTTGTGCATGGGTGTGTGAATGAATGAGTGTGAGTGAGGTGTATGTGTGCCCCTCCACACTCCCACTGGTAAAATTACCGGACGCCACTGTTGAGAGGGGTGAAAGCTCCACTCAAACAGCAACCACAATCCTTGTCATGGTGAACCACAAAATGGCCTGTGCTTAACTTTCTGGTAGATGAGCACCAAAGCAGACAGGTTAACTTAGAGGCAATGTGTCCAGTATTTATGCAGCACCTAAACAATAATAAAGTGAAAACAGTTTAAGAGAAAATTTTAATAAAATGATACCAAAACAACAAAAATTCAATCAGTAGAAACAGAGATATTGAGTTTTAAACTTTTTACTGAAAATAGTGCCAAGACCCAAAAAGCGCCACTTGTACTTATTTGGTTGTGCTAGACGGAGGAAAGTCACAAGTCAGGCTGACAGCGATGGATCGTGGGCCAGAGACACGGACCAGGTTAGTCCCACTTAGAAGTTACTTTCCCAAGTCCGGCACAAAGAGTTCGGTTTGTGTTGGAGGACAAGGCTCTTGGCGCCAGGAGCAGGTCGAGTGTTGCGGATGGTTGTTCTGGTAAAGGTGAAGAGCCGGTCGGTGCTGGAGCATTGCTTTGGTTTATCAACACTAATGGTTGCTATCGGCGTGAAATGCAGGTCTTGCATTGCCCGTCGTCGCAGATAGTTGCTGTTGGCATGAAGAGCAGGTGTTAATGGAGCTTTGTGTTGGTGCTTGTCGCAGGCTGCAGAGTCTCGGCACAAACTGGCCCATCCACAGTCACTATAAGACTAAACTTCAGGATTTTCACCTTTCACTTCAGGAGTAGCTCTCGCTGATACCAGCCAAGAGTCCAAGACCTCAGGGAGACCTCTTGGGGATCAGGACACACTCCAGCAGAATCCAGCAGCATGGATCAGGCAAGTCCAGGCAAAGTCCAGTTACAGCTGGTCAGCTGGACAGTTGGATGAATGTCTTTGGATGACTGATGTGTCCCTCTAGTTTACACAGAAGGTCGATCAACTGACCCTTTGGAGCCACTCTGGGTAGCCTGGTATCAAGGCGAGAAGTTCCAACCTTCTTAGTTTGAAGCAAAGCAGTCCTTCAAGCAGTAAGGCAGTCCTTCATTTTGCAATGCAGACCTTCTTCTGAGTCTTCCACAGGTCTAGGAGTGTTCTAATGTGTGGTTCTTAAGGTCCCTTTTTATATGTGGCGCCAGTCTTTGTGTGGTGAATTCTCTGACCTACGCTCAAAATTTGTTGTGGTCAGTTCTTCTCCTTCCTAGTAGTTTGGCTCCAAACTGTCTGGGGTGACACAGAGCAGGGCAGTCCTGGTGTCGGGTTCCTTTGAATGTGCTGTGGGCAAGGTCCTTTGAAATGTAACCGGGGCAGGACACAGCTCCTCCCCAACGATCCTGCCAAGAAGACCCTCTCCCAGCTACACCCAAGTCCCACTGCTCACTGTCTAGGCCCAAAAGACATTCCTGATGGGGGGTAGTGGGAGGGGGGGCTTTTAACATGCCCAGGCAGATGGAAACTCATAGAAAGGCATCAGAAACTTTAGGCAGGAAGATGCCAACTTACTAAAGTGGAATTTTCAAACTTTTTAATCTAAATTCCGACTTTACCATCAAAGAGGATTTTAAATTACAATTCAACAGTATTTCTCTATCTGCTCTCATTCCGTTAGCACTTATTAACTGAAATAAGGTAACCCAGTTATAGTATATGGGAGAGATATGTCTTACAACAGTGAAAAACGACTTTAGGAGTTTTTCACTACCAGGATATGTAAACCTTAAACCCACATGTCCTACATTTTAAATACCAAAGCACCCTGTGCTTTCAGGGCCTACCGTAGGGGTGACTTATAACTATTCAAAAGGAAGGATTAGGCCTGGCAAAAGGTCTACTTTGCCAGGTCTAATGGAAGTTCAAAAATGCACTATAGGCTGATGTATGCTTTAAAGGGCTACTTTAGTGGGTGCACAATTAGTGCTGCCTCCTGCTAGTATAATTTAATTTACAGGGCCTGGGAACATGTGGGGCCATTTCCTAGAGACTTAAAAGTAAATTAAATGTGTCAATTAGGTGTAGTCCAATTTTACTATGTTTGAGGGAGTGAGTACAAGCACTTTAGCACTACTTGGCAGAGAAAAAGTGCAGAGTCTTAAAAGCCAACAATAAGGGATTCAGCAAAGGAAGGCAGAGAGGATGCAAAACTCTGGGGTTGACCCTGCATAAAGGGCTAGGTCTAGCATACAGCATACCACAATGTTCATGGCTTAACTTCAGATTCTACTGTGTGGCTGTGCACAGCAAGTTCTAGGGAATGGGTGCAGAATGAAGGGAATGGCCAGTGTAGACGCCAAGCACCCAAAGCCTAATACCTTCAGTCAAAGACCATACACATCAGGTTATGGGGCCATTGGATGTGGACTATGGTCACGTCCTGCATCCAGAGCACACTGCACTGAGGCACGATGGGATATGTATCAGGACGTTGTCTTTGGTGTGCGTGTATCTACCATGAACTACGTTGTAATAAATGTTTCTCTTCGTGTTCCCTAGAAATGCTTTATTGGTGTATAACAGTGACATTTCTTTCAGTAAATGCTCCCTTGTAGTCCACTGAAACATTCAAATGGGCAGGCTTCATAAATGGCAGCTATGCGAGTGATGCCTTTGGTGGGTTCATGTGTGGCGCATATGTGATATCATCAGTGATATCATGCCATATATGATTTCATTTGTGAAGTCATCAGCAAAGCATGGTGGGTGGGAGTCACTGATGTGTAAATTACCACAACTGGTGCATTTCAGTGTTTTTGATTTGTGACTTGTAACAAAGTCTCTTCAACTGGCCTTTTAATGGGACCTGCTACTGTTTTTTAAAACATTTAAATACAGGTGTTCAAAAACAACTGGAACTTCCTTTTAATTGAGTTTTGTTCAGTGAATATACATTTGGCCCAATAAAGATTGGGGCTAGATACAAGCATACCAATAAAGCTGCTTTCACACATGTATTTGGACAGCGGCAAGCCTAAATTCCACATTGCTACCACAGTACACTGTTATTAGCTTGAGAAATCAGGGCTCTTTGCAAAACACATATCATGTTGCATGCACGAAAATTGCTGGTCCCCGATCAAAAGCCTACAGAATTAGAGTTTAGCTCATTGAACGGATATAACTGCTTGTGTTCTAGTCCTGATTAAATACAAGTGTTATAGGCTTTTAAATTTAAAGCACCTTGGAATAAATAGCTCTTGCCGATCCGACAATAGTAATTTGTAGCTTATCATTATTGTTTGGGGGGGGGGGGGGGGGGGTTACTGTCATCGTGACCCTTTCAAGCCTTCAGTCCTTATTTAGAGTTTGGTGGACAAGTACTGGGTAACAAATGTGACGCATATCCCGTCCACCTTATTAAAAGTTCTTTAGAATATAATAAACTTGTAATAAGGCAAACAGGAAATCCATCACATTTCTGATGGAGTACTGTCTGCCAAACTCTAAATATGGAACCAGGTTAGAGTCTCAGTGTCGGCCATAGATTCTGGGCAAATCACTTAATCTCCCTGTGTCTAAAAATTAATTTGGCCTTGTGCAATGTAATTGGTGCTCATAAAAAGTACCTCAATACCTTCGTGTTGAGTTTGCGCTATATATTTAGTAAACCAAAAAGAAGATTAAAGTAACATTATAGTTGGGCATAAAAAATTCAGTGACAAGATAACATTTTAAACTAACAAAACACTAAAATTCACCAGTTTTAGTTATCTCTAGTGAATGTAAGTCAGGCCCTAAAGTAACCATAACCTGCATGCCAGACACCATCTCTTGAGGCTGTACTCATTTATTAAGAGGAGCGGGGTGCGCCGCCCTCCTCTCCGAGCATCTCCAGGCCATGGGGACCCAACCTCCAGGGCGTTTTTTCTTTTTACAGACAGGGCGCAGGCTCCCCTGCCCCGGGCCTCCACAGGCCCTGGGGATCCCATCCCCTTGGAACATTTTCTTTTTTTATACAGAGGGGGCACACCACCCCATCCCTGAGCAACTATGGACCCCAGGGACCCAATACCGGAGGCCTTTTTTTTTATTTAAGGGGAGGGGGCATGCAACACCTCCGCAGACTTTCTGATTTTCCACATGTACCCATTCTGGGTGCAGCAGGAGTTGCATTGCTCCCGCCTGGCAGGACCAAGTCTTTTTCACTGCTCCTACCTTGTGGAGCAATCCAAGTTTCCTTGCCTGAAAGAGTACGGGCAGGGAAACTAATGTCTAATCCCACATGGCGGGAGCATTTTTGCATCTCCTGCTGGGTGGGAGCAGACAACTTTTCCCTACCTGCACTCTTGCGGGCAGGGAAACAGTTTCCAGGAGTGGGGTCCCCAGAACACAGTGAGAGAGTTGGCCCCGGAGGATGGGGTCCCTGTGGCTTTTGTTGGTTCTGATAGGGGTTCAGCACACCTCTGCCCTTTTAAAATAGCAGCCATGGGAGACGGGGTCCCTGAGGCCTTTCTAGACTGAGGCGGGGGTGCGCCCCCTCAGACCCCTTCCTTTTGAAAAAAAATATTGACCCTAGGGGATTGGGACCCTGGGGTTCTGTTAGAAATGGGGGTCTCTAGTTGGGAAGGGCTTGCACCTTAGTCCAAATAAGTACCCTTCTTCCTAGTCAGGATAAGGGAGTTACGCTCCTAAAATAACCCCTGCTCACCCCCTTGGTAGCTTGGCATGAGCAGTCAGGCTTATCTTAGAGGCAGTGTGTAAAGCACTTGCACATAACCAACAGTAACACAGTGTAAGCACTACAAAAGGACACCACACCAGTTTAGAAAAATATCCAATATTTTTATATACTTAAGACAAGACCAAAAACGATAAAAAAATCCACAATACAGTACTTCAAAATCTTCACTTATCAAAATATGCTTTAAAAATAGTTCCTTGATGTCGATATCTCCGTCCGGGGCTATCAAGGCGTCGTGAGCAAACAAATCCAAACAGGTCTGGCTGACCGCGCCGTCGCGTGCCATCTACAGTGTCTGGAAGACCCACAAACAGTACCTTTTAGAAATGCAGGACGTCGATGACCTCTCATTGAGCTTCCGAAAGCACGGTGTCTGCAGGCGTCAGTTCCGGAGGTCGGTGCAGGAGTCGCCGGGGCCCTCGAAGTCACACCCGTTGCAGGTCGATCTCTCTGTCGGAGTCAGGAGCGTCGACGTCGGCAGGCCTCGTGTGCTGCGTTGTGAAGTGCAGCGGTGCAGCGTGCGGTGCCCTCAGGTCATGGTGCGAGCAGTGGCTCGGTGGCGGCATCAGATGACGTCATCGGTGAGACCAGGGTCGCGGTGCGAGATGAAGGCGGTGCTCGTCACGGTGCTGGCAGGTCACGGTGCAAGCAGCGGCGTAGTTGTTGCTGAAGCGATGTCGTCAGCTGATGAACTGGAGTCGATGGCACTGGCGTCGGTAGGCCAAGGCTGCGGTGTGGGATGAGGGCGGTTTGTCGTGTAACTTTACGAGCCGTTCCCGCGAACCACGGTGCAAGCAGCGGCATCGATTTCGGCGTGGAGCGGCATCGTCGGGGAGGCCAAGGCATTGTCCCGAAGCAAGGCGGTGCGGAGTACGGTGCCCACAGGTCGTGGTGCGAGCAGCGGCTCGGTGGCGGCATCAGCAGGCGTCATCGGTGAGACCAGGGTCACGGTGCGGCGTTGTGGCAGTGCCAGGGCGTCATCATGCAGTGAGGCGGTGTGGAGTGCGGTGCCCACAGGTCGTGGTGTGTGCAGTGGCTCGGTGGCAGCATCAGCAGGCGTCATCAGTGAGATCAGGGTTGCCGTGCGGCGTTGAAGTGGTGCCTTCGTGACAAGGAGTCGGAAGCGGCGTCGTAGATGTCGTCAAGTTGTTTTTCTTCTGTTGCAGCACAAAACACACAGTCCCCAGTGCTGAGGGCGGAAGAGCTTGAAGTCTTTGCTGTTCCTGAGACTTCGTGAACAGGGGGGAGGCTCTACCTCCCGCCCGTGGAGAGACTCACAAAGTAGATTGCAGAAAGTTCAGTCCAGTTCTTTCACTGCCCAAGACAGAAGCAGCCACTGCAGGGCAACACAGCAAACCACACAGCAAAGCGGTAGTTCCTCCTCACAGCTTCTCCAGCTCTTCTTCTTCGCAGTCTTCTTGATCCAAAAGAGTTTTAAAGTTCAGGGGTCTGGGCCCCAATATTTATATCCCAAAATCCTTTGATCTCTTAGACAGAGAGTGTCTGTGCCCGGCCAGAACCAGTTCTGCCTTCTCCGCTGTGACTTCCTGGCAGGTGGTGGAGACAGCACTGTCAGAGGCAGGCCAGGCCCTTTGAGGTGCAAGGAAATCTCCCCCCCCCCCTTCCTCCTTTGCAGTAGGTTTATTCAGCACTTTCCTGACCCTACCTAGACTATCTGGAGCCACTCCGTTCCCCAGCCTTCTGTCATCCAAAACCCAGACAGGCAATCCACATTCCAGCAGAGGCACACGGGATGACTGAGCAAGAAAATACCTACATTCTAAAAGTGGTATTTTCAAACGCAGAATGTAAAAATCTCCTTCACTAAAAGATGCATCTTTAGATTCTGAGTTCAGGCATACTAAACTTTATTTTCCTACCTAGTTCCCAGGGTCTGTTATGTTTATAAGATGTCATAAACAAACTTCCCATTCTGTCCTTTGGGGAACAGGTAGCCTTGCAATAGTGAAAAATGAAATGGGCTGTAATTCACTATCAGGGCATGCCACACACACCAGGGCATGTCCTACCTTTCACATACACTGCCCACAGGGGTACCTTGGGCCTACCTTAGGAGTGGCTGACATGTAAGAAAAGGGAAGGTTAGAGACTGGCAAGTGTGTGCACTGGCCAAGTCGACATGGCAGTTACAAACGGCGCGCAGACTCTGCATTGGCAGGTCTGAGTTACCTTTTCAGGGCTACGCACGTGGGTCGCACAATCAGTGCAGCAGGCCCACTTGTAGCATTTGGTTTACAGGCCCTGGCATACTCAGTGCACTTTACTAGGAACTAACAAGTAAATCAAACATCCAATCATGGAAACACCAACCCATAACACAATTTACCACAGGAGCACATGCACTTTACCACTGATCCGCAGTGAGAAAAGAGCACAGAAACGCTAAGCCAGCACAAACAGAGTCAAAAACCGGGAGGTCAGAAAGCAAAAACTTAGGTGAAACCCACCAAAAGATGCCAAGTCTAACAGGCTCTAACAGTCTTGGGCAGGGGAGCAGCACCACTCCCCTTTAATTTAACCATGTCCCCAGGGGATGGAGTCCCCAGGGGCCTTATGAGGCCAAGGGAGAGGGCCCGTGCACTGCCCTCCCTTTTAATTAAACCACATCCCTGGGGGATGGGTCCCTGGGGCTGTAATTGGCTCTGGGAGGTGGAATACGCCCCTTCCCTTTTCCAAATGTTCGAGGGCCCCAGGGGGCTGAGGTCTCTGGGGTCGAATTGGCTCAGGGAGGCGGATCTCACGCACACCCCCTCCCCAAATAATCATATAAATTGACCTCCTGGGGCCCTTGCGCACCCCAGGTGTCTTATTCACTGAAAAAATAAATGGTGCATGCCATTTTTTCCCCATAATCCCATGGGAGTACCATCCGATCACGTCAAAAACCCTAATTTGTTTTTACATTTTGCCCCTAGGGGTTTTGTATGGGACCCCCCACAAGAGCTGGGGGAAGGGCAGGATATCCCTACCCTGCCCACTTACATCTTTTTTTCCCCCCTCATTTTCAGGACAGGGCACTAAGTAGTCAGAAAACAGTAATGACTGCGGTAACATTTTAGTTTATGTTGTGATTAGCCAATTAGAGCACTCGTTTCCACAGGAAAAAATTCCCCTAGACCAATCTAATTTTTGAAGTTTTGCTCGCAGGTCTCTTGAGAGAGCCTCTCGAACCCAACAATCCAGATGTACATATACATTTTTTTCCCTAATTTCTCAGAAAGTACTGAACAAATGTACACCAAATCACAAGCAACACGATTTCTGGATCAAGATCTATCTTCCTGCAAAATTTGGTGAAATTACGTTCAGCATATTTCACTTTAGACCTTTTAAAAAAAATTGTATTGAAAATGCATGGGGATTTTGAATTTTGGAACCTCCCGCTTTTTCTTAGCACCTGCTTCATGGATTACCCTGACACTTTCCATGAAGAGAATACGCAAAAAAAGAGCACTTTTTAGAAAGTTTTGTGAATATTGGTCGATTGGCACGAGAGTTATTAGCTAATTAATTTCCTTTGGGAACAGAGACGTAACTATAACTACCCCATGGCGACCGACCGGGATATATATATATATATATATATATATATATATATACACACACACACACACACATATATATACACACACACACTAATAAACCCCAGTGAACCCCTTTCCACGCACGGCCTTTGGAGGGGGTTGGCTTTACGTATGTTATCAAAATGATACTTCACGCTAAAAAATCCCTAGAATTTCACTGAAAAAAACAAAAGTTATGGTAACGTTATAGTCAGGTGAGAATTTCAATAACATCATAACAATTTAAACGTAAAAAAACACTGAAAATCACCAATTATCTTAAGTAACTATAACTAGCATCCTAGCCATACACAGTTTTCTTATCAATAATTTAATTGCATACATTGTGTTTTGATTGGGATACGAAGTAAGCTGATAAAAATGCAGCAGAAATGCAGTGACTTATTAATGTTCTGGATTTCGAATTGGTAAGTTTTGTATGGTAGGACTCCTTTTTTGTCAAATGTTAATAAAGACATTTGGGGAAAAAAAAAATGTAATTGTAAATGTTGCATTGATATTAACAATGATGTCATAGAAGATGTCCTGAATTATGTAATGTGTGGGGTAATTAGCAGTGCATGACAAGGGCGCGAGTTATAGTTACCTTAGGGTATGAGTTATAGCTACGTGATATAACTAAAAGTGAATTTCAGTGGTTTTGTACGTTAAAAACGTTCCGTTGTCACTGAAATTCTCACCCTAATATAATGTTACTTTAACCTTTGATTTCTTCAGTGGATTTCTAATATTGCGTTGCTGTACGTAAACCTAACCCCCCAATGGCCATGCGTGGTGTGGGGTGGGGTGGGCCGCTGGCCTGGCCTACATCCAACCCATTAGCGCAGGCCCCCTCCCCAAGCCACTGCGGACCCCAGAGACCCCACCCCCTGAGACCTCTTTTCTTTTTTTAAAGGAGAGGGAGTGTGTGGTCCCCCTTCCCGAGCTACTTCAGGCCCCGGATCTCCCATCACCCGTGCTCCTGCAGGCAGGGAATGTATGCCTACTCCCACCTTGCAGGAGATTTTAAAATGCTCCTGCTGGTTAGAAGAACACATATGTTTTCCTGCCCACGCTAATGCGGGCCAGGAAACTACTGTGCCCAAGGGGTTGGCTTCCCAGGATACAGTCGGTGAGTGGGCTCTGGGGGATGGGGTCCGCAGGGCCTTCAGAGGCTCAGGAGGGGGAGGCCGTGTAGCACCACTTCTCTTTCAACCTCAGTTTAACCCCAGGGTGTGGGGTCCGCAGGGCCTTTGAAAGCTCAGGGATGGGGCCAGCTCGAGATCTGTTGGGTCTGAGGATCCACTGCGGCATAATATATGCAAAGATTTTGAGGAATTAATTGCTCAAAATCTACGGAACGGATTTACATCAAATCACAAAAAGCACTCTTTTTGGACCAAGATTTAGCTTTCTGCTAAATTTGGAGAAAATGCATTCAGTGGTTTTGGCAGCAACTGAATCTAAAGTTGCTATAGAAAAATGCATTAGAGAAACACGTTTTGAGACTCCTTTTTTTCTTGGCACCCACTTGACGGATTACCCACAAAAACGTCCATGCGCAAACTAATCAAAATGTGACACTTTTTTGGGAAATTGTCAAACAGCACCAAAGAAAGTGATTAGAAACACAAAAGAGGCATTTCCAATATATATATATATATATATATATATATATATATATATTCAAAATAATTCTCCTCCCATCAAGCAGAAAAGGGACACAGCGGGGCTTCAAAGACTTTCATTCGAAGATTTGGGCATGACACGTTTCGGCGAATTGCCTTCCTCAGATGCCTCCATCTTTGCGCAGCCTCTCAGAGTAATGTCTTTTGTAGGGGCCTCCTTCCCCAATGGTGAAGCGCACACCTGAACCGCGTTTACCTGCCGGCTAACAACGGTAGTTCGAGTTGAAAAACTACCGGTCCCACAATGCCGCATGTTGTTAACAGAGTGTCCTGGCAAGTAAGATATATACATACATATACATATACATACATACACACACACACACACATATGTATATGATAGAGAGATATATCTAAATATATATCAAAAAAGTTACGATTAGGATTGGCCGCAGGAAAAGCACTTTTTTTTGGGTGCATGAAATGTCATGAAAAAATGTATTTATCTTTCGTACGATCCTTGCAAGATTCATGCATATTATTTAAAGGGAAGCAAAGTTATAGGGGGGTCTCAAAATGTGATTTCGCTATTGTATCTGACACTGGGGCTTTGGGATGACCTCCAGGGAAAAAAAAAACATACTGCACAGACGGACACTAAAATTGGTATGACACAGAGCCCTGTTTCTTCTGTGTGCTTTTACTAATTTGGTGTAAATCCGTTCAGTAGTTTGCCTAAAGTTTCAAACTGGCGTATATCTAGGGGAGAAGAGTACATAATTTTATGAATGGATGTGGAATCTGATTAAACTGTGCGGAACAGATAGTTTTCTTGTCTGCCGATTTTGTGATGTTGCATAATGTTCAGAAATTGCTGCAAAGTCCCTGAGCACAATTGTGAAAACACTATCTTAGAGTGAGAAGGGGCAGGTTCGAGGCATCCCAACCCCATGGAGGGCTGCGGAAATTCCATAATGGATGGGAAATACCTTTCCCTCCATAGAATTGCCTGTATTACCCAGTGGTCCCACAAGCTCTAACAGACAGTAGGCACATTTTTTCCCTTTCAGAATTTTGGGTTAAGCAGCATAATTTTGCTCGACCTTATAAACCTTAACCTAAACATAATAACCCTACTCTTGCCCCTACTCCAATCCCTAATTAGAACTAAATACCGCACATTTTGGGATGTATGCCCAAGCAATGTTCTTAGTAATAACCAATATCAATACATCCTGGTATTGTGTGCAGATGCATGAAAACACACTTTGATTGAAAAGTCTACAAAAAACTGGGCAAAAGCGTCCGCTTAGGTTTGATCTTGGAAATTTGAATGCGTAATGGTCAAAGCGTAGTAAAATTATTAGAAGTGTCAACAGTGCTATTTTCCATTGAAATGTCCATAGGAAATTCTTGATTAGTGAAAATGCATGAAAAAAGCATACTGAAAACATGGTATTGCCTATTGGTCACTGGCTTTGTCTAAAGGATAATGTGGGCAGGCATTATTGAAGGTCACATCTTATATATAGTGACTGCTAGGCATATCCCCGTGTCATGTTTAGTTGGTGCTGCATCAAATTTATCTGCTGCGTATGTCCATAAGACACCCCCAGCAGGTAATGAAGGAGCGTGCCTGGGTACAGGACTTGGCTGAATGAAATGCTATGCACCTATGCTTCTCTGGGTGTAGTCCAATACAATGCCATGCCACTCGTGGGGAGAGAGACTTGATGCAGGAGGTTACCAAAGGCCATACCATGGATGCCAGTGCCTGCTGGGCACGGTGATAGGCCATACTTAGTTCTTAATACAAGTTTGGCCTTCCTCCAGAAGGACCACCACCACTGCGCCCACAAGACTGCCAAGCCTGTGGTGCACCTGCCCACTGGATTCCCACTTGAATCCAGGGTGGGCGGGCGTTGATGCACTAGTCTCATGGCGGCGGCTGTGTTAGGCTCATAGGAGAGCCTTACAACATGGCACCCATGAAAAATGACTTTCTTTTTTCCAGCATGAAATATATATTTATTTATTTCTCATTGCTACAGACGCATTTACACCATGGGCAATTACATCAGTCCCACTACGTGGTATGCACCACATTTTGCCCGGTACAACATGGCGCCCACGATAAATGACCTTCACAACCCCGGCATGATACACATTCATTTACCTTCCATTGCCATAGACGTATCTACGTCACACAGCTCAACCATTGGCCAATCAAAAAAAAAATCTTTTTCAATTTTTTTCAAGACAGCGATTGGTTCGCTACCAATCACGTGTTAGGCTCACAACCTATCCTGGCCTGAATAAATAATAGCGTCACCGACCCACTATCCAGCTTCCGGGTTCGGCGACGCGGGCAGGTTTACTCACCTCCAGGGGATGTTTGCTAAGTAAGTACACCATGGGTGCCTCGATGTTCGGTTTGGAGGGTGGGTTTCTAATACCCTAGTCTCTTTTGGGGCGCTCTAGACACACCTAGTATTTTCGAACCTATTTTCGGATCACTGTCCACCATCGGGACACGTCTGAATTGCTCGCATGTGACCACTTCGACACGCACATTTACACAGGGTTATTTTGCGAAGAAATGCTAAGTCTAAATTCAGGCACACACTGAGTTAGAATCGTTCACTTCGATTCACTACCATTGATCATAGCCTCGTTATGAACCAATCGGGACTTGCACATCTCTGCCCCACCCCCGGTTAACTGCACCTGGTCAACCACATTACAGATCAGAGTACTATTGCACACGAGAGGTGTCACACGCTCAAATAATATGTTTTTGAGATACTTAAGATGGAGATCTCTCTCTTGTGACTTTGTGGATGTGATATCTGTCTATGCCTCTACCTTTCTCCATAACATCATTATACCATAGGGAACGAATGTGTTTCTCCCCCTGTTGACGCGCCATGCACCTGATGATGAGTTTTTTATAATATGAAATGGTGAGTCCATGCGTAACCATGACTTTTTGTCTATAATTGTAACAATGTTTGTGCTTCCAACCAGAACCTTGCTACACTGCTTGTTTTAACCGTTTTTTACCTTGCCCTACCTTGTCTTACGTCATGTATTTATTAATTGACTAGGAAACTGATAGGAATCCAGTACAATTTACAATCTGGAGTATATTAAATGGATCACTACTTTACTTAACTAGTGGTGATCGACTAACCTGTGTGATATAATGCCTTACAGTTGCCAAGGGTGGCTTTTTGGTTCATATTTCTCCCAATTTTTCTTTCCCTAGGTGACCCCCTTTTAAGCGAATACATAAGGTAGGGGCACCTATTAAGGGTTGACGAACATATTAGTTCTCACCCTTGTTTTTCTCACCACACTGTAGATAGTTTTTTTGAGCACACTTCACTTTAGTATTATAGGTCCTGACGAAGCGCCACGAGATCCTTCTGACTAACTGGGCGCGAAACATGTTGACCAGAAGAGTCGAGCGTAGCTAGCCACTCCTCCGTTGTGAGCATATATAGCTTTTACGCCACTCACCCCCTTTTTAATTAGGTGGTTGACTGAGCCAATAAACTTTTATTTCAGATTAACCAACCTCTTTTAAATCACTTACATCTACACTCCCGGGCCCTCACACGCATGCACCATACGGCAGGGAACAAAAGATCTCCGACAAAGAGCCCCTGTATGGGTGCCCGTCGGGTATTGCACCGCCGACCCGACGAGGAGCAGAACCCAGATGATGAAGCATGACACCTAGCTTGCTGGGTGTGTGAGGGTTTTAGTTCCACCCTTAAGGGATTCCCTTCCCTTGTGCACCTACATTCACTAGGTTAAAGTCTGGGTATGGAATACTTTATTCCCCTTTGACTTCTCATCCTGTAGGAACTACACATCTCTTGTTGATACAGGCTCATAGGAGAGCCTTAACAGCAGACTGCCACCATGATAGTGACTTCAGCATGTTCCTGCACGTTGTGGCATGCACAATGTCATGAATGTCACTCCATGCAGGAACGGGGTTTCAATTCCAGGGGGGCACAACATGTGTCCCCTCGCATGCTCTTGCAGGGCCAGAAGTGGCAGAGGTCCCTGTTACCGCCCCTTAGTTGCATCTCTGCCACCCTTTTCATGGCAGGCACAGCGCCATGAAGTGGGCAGTGGAAATGCAATTGCCACAGTTGCACCGCCAGCATATTCCTACACCCCTTTCTGCTGCACCACCGCAACGGGATCCCGGTGGAGGTCCTGTGGCAGTCCGACCGCCACACTCGAAATACGGCAGGTGGACCTGCAGTGGTGGCGGTGGTCGGAACAACACCCTACTCGGAATAAGGCCCTAAGTGTATACCGTGGTGGGAGGTCCGGGGGTAGAGTTTGGGCAAAGGCCAGATGTTACATTCAGTGCCCAGTGGTACGGGGTTGGGGAACTCGATGAAGAGGATGAGGAAATCAGCGCAGCACGACTCGGTGCAGGGCAAGGCCAGAGGCATTTGAAAAAGTTGGAGGAATTATAGAAGAGTATCCTTAGTTTCGGGTTCTGCCTCTGACAGTAAACAAAAGTTTCCAAGTCCATGCTTGACAGATTGACTTCTAGTGTGCAGCAACGTTTTACCTTTCAACAAAAGCTCAAATTAACCAGTTTGATGTTGCACATTTTGCATACTTGGTGCTTTGGCACTGCTGCTCCTGTGCGTTTTGTATGTGATTTACATATAAAGTGCATATTGGTATGTGTGGTGTTCTTGTGGAAAGTAAATTACACAATTCAGCCCCACATCATTAGGTGGGGGCAGTCACAGGTCAGGTCCTCTCACGGAAAGACCTTCTATTGAACTAGGGTCTCCTGGAGTTTGAAGGTTGTGGTCCTCTTGCACCCCACAGTGAAGCGGGGAGCTTTAGCATCCCCCGTGCCTGCCTGCTTAGTTAAATATTCATGACTAGAAAAACAATTTGCTTTTCGTCAAGAGATTAATTCAATTGAAGCAGCTTATGTTTTCTATTACCGGGCGACCCTCTCGTGACATCCACAGTCCAGCTCGGCACTCTAAGCACATACGGTACATTTGTTTCTACACGGTTTCCGGTTTTTAAAAGGACCTGCGAGTAAAGGTCATAACAGGAGCAAATGGGAATAGTTTGATGCTACTTTAAGAGCCTCCGTGACGTCATTGCAATTAATCGAACCGATACGACCAGCCATTTAAATTACTGCATTTAAGAGTAGACTGCTGCCTCTATCTGCGTATAAAGAGGTCAGGCGGACACACTGATTTACAGAAGCCATACAGTGACAGAGCAGCAAAGCACATCTTCATGTTAGCTGATGGAAACTTACTTTTGATATTTTCCTCAAATCTAAATAGGATAATGACGATAAGTCCGGACGGTGCTTCCAGAAGTAGCGCTAATGCTTGGAAATTATGCTGCAATTGTAGAGATGAACGCCACCAATTGCATCGTGTTTTTCAAAGTCCCACATGAGTCATGCATATTTAAGAGGGACCGGATGCTAAAAACGTATGATTAAGTTGCTTTTAGAGTTAGAGAAAATTGCAACCCACGGCAGATTGTTTCTCCTTCATAATATATTAAATCTTTTATACTTATAGTTTTAGAACATTAAATGTAGTTCGTTTCCTAGCCCTTGATGAGCAGGTCACATCCAGAGAACAAGCCTCGGACTACCGTTTGATCAAGCTTTATAGACCTTTGCATCTGGTGGACCATTTAACATGTCAGGATCCGGCCTGCCACTCGTACAATGAACCAAATCTTTATAACTAACTCTTCTCCCCCTCAACGCGTTTTCCTCTATTACCATATGACCATCAGACTTTTAGTCAGGTGTGAATTACCCTTTCTTCCACATCGTCACCTCACTACAGTTTTTATATTATCACTCATTCATGAACTCTGACCCCATGTGCGAACTCCTAGTGGAGTCTAATGCACTATAATGCTTTGTTTAAAATAGGGTTGAACTGCAATGCCCAGTGCCCACCTGTTAGACCGTTCAGCCTTACGTGAAGGTGGTCTTCCACCAAGGTTGTGCCTTTTCCTGCTCTTCTGGATTGTTTTTTGTTGGCCTTAGGACTGTACACTTTACTATTGCCAACAAGAGCTAAAGTGCTTGTGCTCACTCCCAAAAACATGGTAAAATTGCCTTACACCTAATCACATATTTAATTTCCTTATATGTCCCTAGTAAAGTAGTATACCAGATACCCAGAGCAGGTAAATTAAATGCTACTAATGAGCCTGCAATACATATTGTGCCACCCACTTAAATAGCTATTTAAAAACGACTCAGGGATGACACAGCAGCCTGTACCTAGTTTTAAACTGCGGATTCCACTTGCCAAAATAAACCCCTTGTCAGGCCTAAACCTTTCGTATTAATTCATATAAGCCACCCTTAAGGTAGGCCCTAAGCAGCCCATAGGGCAGGGAGCAGTGTATTTAAAAGGTGGGACATGTACTTTTAAGTTTTACATTTCCTTGTTCCTAATTTGAGAGTAGGTAGAAATGCCATGTTTGTTGTCTAAAGAATTGTAATTTAAAATCCTCTTTAATGGAAAAGTGGGATTTTAAGCCATGATTCTAAAAATGCCTCTTTTAGAATGTTGTACAAACTATACAGGGTTGGGCCCATTATCAATAAGGCTGGGCCACTCAAAACTCAAACAACAAAAATTGCCAGTACTGACACACATTCACAAATTCACTTCTATTATTGATCACACAACTGAATCGCTGCGATCACCATGTATGCAAATAATTTTGGAAAAACATGTTAGGATCAGTTTGACACAATTCAGAACAATTTCACATGTTTTTTCATGTACAGGACATGGTCAAAAACAATCATGAACGTGCATAGTCAATCCAATCCATGTAAAAAAAAGTCAGTAACTGGGCAGAACAATTCTTTGAGTGTCTTATTGTGATGTTTTGTACATAATTGTTCACGTATTTAGCTTACATGGATTGCATTGACTGTGCATGTTCATGATTGTTTTTGACTATGTTTGTGCTGTATGTGGAAAAACGTGAAATTGTTCGAAATGGGGTCAAAAGTACTCTAAAAAATGTTTTTCAAAATTATTCAAACAAATGGTGATTGCAGTGATTCCGTTGTGTGATCACGAATAGAACTGAGTTTGCGAATGTGCATCAGTACTGGCAATGTTGCTGTTTGACTTTTAGAATATTGGCATTTTCTTGTCCTAACCATTTCATTATCTGAAGCCTGTTTCCTATGTCACATGGTTAGGTGTAGTTGGCAGTTGGCCTTTGTGTATTCCTCCCAGACAGCCATACAATAGAGAACTGGGTGTTGGGAGGAGGGGCCATCCAAGCAGGATAGGCGTGAGGAGCTGTGCACCGACCCACTTGCACTTCAAAGACACTGCTTCAGCACATACATAAAAACTTCACACTAGCCTATTGTGCCCACACAAATCTCAGGACTAGGGCAGGTAAGCAGGAAATTCCACACACTTATTGGGGGATAGAGGGACTTCAGAAGTTTCTTCCACTTCAAAGCTAGTACTAGGTCTAAAATTAGGACCCTCCAACCCATTCTTCAGTTCATTTGGGCCTGCGGAAGAACTCTCAGAGGAGTGCCCTGCTGCCTGTCGCCTGCTAGGTACTTCAGATGACTGACCAAGAGGAGATCAGGACTACCGGCCTGGTGCCCTGCCCTGAGATGCATTGCCGGTCAGCCTGATTTCATGGTAGCTCCCACTACGTTCTTCTCTGCAGCAGCAAATACTGTTTAGCGGCCCGCAGAAGGATTGTTCAGCCTCATGGAGGCCTCTTCAGCTACAGCCTGAAGTTTCGTTCTGCTGGAGATTTATTTATTTATTTCTTTTCCATTTCAAATGATTTTATTAGGTATTTTCAATAGAAAATCACAAAAGAACGACATTTGACATACAGTGTACAGAAATATAAAATTGACGTGATACATCAGCTGGGAAGAAGCATTACCGCTTCAGCAGTATGAACAACAGGAAAAATTATCACAAGCAATATAAAAGAAGCGTGGAATACAAAGTATTAGCTGATACAAGATATTGTACACTAATGAATAATCTTCATATAATCTATGAAATAAGGAGGAGAGAGAAATAAGAGATGAGAGATAAAACGAAACTAATAACAACTAAGTAGAAGCATAGTAGAAGAAAACGCATCAGAGCAATAAAGAGGCCTAACCCTGCTTATGCTGGGTATTATGTCAAAGTACGTGTATTGGAGAGAAAGTCCTATGGAAACCGAATTTTCTGGGTTCAGTACGTCTGAGGGTCCAAATAGTATTTTACTTATCGTTAACTATTGTTTGTTGTTAAGAAGATATATGAAAGGGGAATATCTTATAGATATTATCTGTATAATGATCATGGTGGAGATTTTCAATTTCCACCCGAAAATACAAAATACGGAGTCCAAACATAGAAACCTTCACACAACTTCATCAAGCAGCTCCCAGATGACAACACCGCTTACTCAGTCACCATCAGCTGCCTTGCGCATCTGAACTTTACCTTTTCACATATTTTTCTTCAAAAAAAATGTCAATGTCAGAAGCTAAGCGGAGACCGGGCCAATCCAGTTTGTGTATCCAAAGTACTCTCCATCGTGGTTGGCTAGAAGTTATGACTTTGCCCCGAGCTCACATGACTAGATGTCCGCGGCTGGCGTTTTGAATTTTTAGGCACTATATTTCACTTTAAAAATGCATAACTCCAGTTCTATTGATTGGCGTAAAATAATTTATTACAATTTACTTTATTTTTCTGTATTATTGTGTGGGTTTTTCTTGTGTGCTGTTTTCACTTTATTACTGTTTAAGTGTTGCATAAATACTTTACACATTGCCTCTAAGTTAAGCCTGACTGCTCTTGTGCCAAGCACCAGAAGATTAAGCACAGGTTAATTTAGTGACCTTTTGTGGTTCACTCTGATGAGGAATGCTTGAGAAAGGTTTCACCCCCCTCAACCAATAATCCAATTTCTAACAGCACCTTGTGAGTTCAGGGCAGCTGGAGTAAGGGGACATGAACACATCGCAAGCAACACATATTCAAGTTCACACTTGTATGTACATCTGTAGGCTAAGCAAAGATGTCATTGTCGGACTCAGTTGCTCCTTGGCAAAGGTAGCTCTGTCGCAGACTGGGCATAGTCTACATTGTAATACTTTAATTGGGTACTGAAAAGAATGGGACCTTTCCTTTAGGATGAAATGTATAACACTCAGGCCTTCATTAAGAGCCATCCTCTTAATTGCAATCTGTGTGAAAAATGCTGTTACTGCACATTTTCCATTTAAGAGTATTGCAACAAATGGCGGTACATCACACCTGCCAATATTTATAAGGTAAAGATGCCCAGTATTTACCAGAACATGTGGATAAGAACCAAAGTCTGCATGTTATTTCTCCAAAACGCATAACTTGGTGGCATTTATCATACCTAATAAATTCTGGCTCAGCGGAGTTAGATTTTAGAAGGTACGATAAAGGTCACACATAATTACCGGGCTACTTTTAATGAAGGCCCTTGTGTTTTTTACCTTTCTGCACTTGTTTAAGCTACATTAAGCTGTGACTTTGGATTGTTCAATGGTGCAAGGAACAGAATGGAAAAGGCCAGGCCCACACAGATGGAGACAAGCATGACATGCTCTGATTTTGGAGAGGATTACCATCTTGTTTTTCCCCCAGAATGCTGTACAGGGGTGGACAGGCAATGGGCTGGTTGAGTGTCAGAGATGAAACGGTAATGTGGGATTACTAGTTCGGATAGGTGCTGCACCAATCACCGACACTCCACCTCCCTTTTTTTAACTCTGCACAAGCTTAAAGAGATTAGAAGCAGCTTGAAAAGTAAGGAGGATGGACCAGCACAACTTAAAACTGTCAGTAGCCTTGGGGGTGCACCCACTTCTGGCTTCTACTTGTGGACTCTTTGAACTCTTCATGACTGGTGGCTACAGCTCCCCGACTCCCTCTCAGGTCAAGTGGAAAATGGACTTTCTGAAGTGTCCTAAAGGTGTGGACATTTTTTTATAGGTCCTCCTGTAGTATCTAGTGGAGTAGGAACGGTGAAGTCTTGCTGCACAGAGAAATTCTGCATAAGGCTTAAGCCATTGGTTTCTGGCTATTACAGCCAATGGGTGTGGTGTCCTGTGGAGGACCTGTGGAAAGCTGCTCAAGAGTTGAGAAAAAATGGGCTCCACATGGTTGGGCAGGAGGGCAAGGCCACACCCTTAAAAAGAAGCTGCGGCTATTACAGAGGATTAATAGGTGGTGCCAGAGGTTGTGAGAGGCTCAAACAATCTTCAAATCAGTTTAGTGGGTCTTGAAATGTTTCATTTTTCTCTTTTGGTGTGCCAATCCTCTAGGCTCATAAAATTGCAAATGTGATCTTCAAATCCAAAGTTTGAGCCTTTTGAAGCAAGTTTTCAATGAAAATATCCCTCTCCTTAGTGAAAGGTGGAAATCACCATTGAAGCAAGTGTCTTCTTGCATCAGGGAAGGCCCAATGTCTCACTAGTATAGCACAATCAGTGGGATTCACCCTGAGGCAGCCGGATCAATGTCTGCCTGCTGTCCCACCCACATGGGGTGTGGGGAGACAGAGAGAATGAGAATGAATAGCAGGAATAGCTGGCATAAATGTCTGGCACCAGAAGTTACATGTCACAGGTCAAGAGCCCAGTAAGACTGCATGGCTCCATGTGCCGACTGTGCAGTCCCAGGTAGTGTATGCACCGATGCCTCTGGAAGGCAGGGGCACCTTTAATCAATTTAAAAGCCCGCAACCACACCCATAAAGCGCACACCACACTGCGGTGCTAGGTGTATTCAAAGAAAGAAATGCACCCCTTTGTAGTTATGGTATCCTTGTTGTTAGACAACCATGGATACACAAGTAGCAGGAGGCAGGGCTGGATCTCGTGAGCTCACGCCAATTTTGAGTCCAGCTAATGTATAAGAGGTCTCTCTAGAGAAGGAACTCAAGCTAGTACTGTACACACTTTAGGTCTGGTCAAACCAAACGTTGCTTGTAATGCTGATACTTTGTTTATGATAAACATTTTATGGGTGTCTGCCTAAGTCTTTGTTGGTCGCGGTATGGACCTTATGATTATTTCAGATAGGATTATGAGACTGTCAAATAAGATTATGATTATGTCAAATCTCGTATGCTTGCGTGTAGGAGGGATGGGCAGATATGTGGATGCGGAGGCTGGGTTGTTTTTACTAATTGGGAGACTTTATTTAGTTTTTCAGTGAGAAACGTTCATGAATGACTACTGTCACATGTTGTTCTTCCTGGGTGGTCAATGGATATCGTCCGTTCTGACGTCTTTTGACTTTTTCCTCTTGTTGTAGGTCCTTACAGGAGGTTATCGCTGCCAGTATCCTTGGCGAAAGAAAGAGTATCCACTCAGCAATACTAAGTTTGTTCACCCTTCACCAACACCCATGTGAAGAACTTTATGAGGTTCTTATAACAAGAAAGGTAAGAAGAAGGTAAACGTGTGATCTCCCCCACTGTAGCCTAAGGGATCCCCATGTGGGTTATGGTCCCTAAGGGAGATCTTCCCTTTTGGTAGAGGTTGGGTTCTCTTTATGGCTTTGCTTTTGAAGATAGGAAATTCACCACAAGTAAATCCAGAGAAAGGTGACGCTGGCACTGCCCACCTCATTTGATTAAAAGAGAAACAAAGAAGGCTGCACCCATACAGGGTCCCTAGGTGCAAACACTATGACACGGAGCGAAAATAAAGTGATTTCAGGCGCAAACACCTCTACTCCAGCTGCCTGTCAGAAAGTGCGAACAACCAAAAAACAGTGTGGCAAACTTAAAGAACCCCTTCTTCAAATGCCCGTGTTTTCGACCTCCCCTCGTTACCCCACTCTCAGGGGCGTACACTACTCCTCAGACCAGGTCTCTGGAGTCTCCTAAGGGCTGTCGGTGAAGCTCGTCTGTGCTCCTGATTCACCATCTCCTCCGCTCTCTGTGTTTCCTGGCAGCTTCACTCTACTTTAGTACTTTTGGCTCTCCTCTCCTAGCGCTGTCCTCTCCTCAGCGCTCTCCTGTTAAGCACTGGTTTAGTCCTTTCCTCTGTGTTTTACTGTGGTTACCCCACCCTCCTGAGAAGAGGCATAGAAGTCCTTGTTCAATTTCTGTGCTTTGTGGTGCCTCCTCCACCCTTCTTGATGCTCTGTTTTATGTGTTTACGTCCAGGTCTGTCGGCGACACTGGAGACGGGAGGATCGGCCTCCGGGGCGCTCTAAAGGTAGGTCGAGGAGGCACAGGGGGGTGATTCTCCATATTGTGTTGATAATTATGAAATGTTATTGTTCAAGGTAGTAGGCCTTTATTATTATTTATTGTGAACATCGTGACCAAACCTGTAGGTGTAACTTTTTGACTGTGAAAAGCCAAATCTAAATGTGCATGGCCCATATGAGAGTACTACTGATTGCCAATCAGGCAGCTCGTAGGCATGTAAATTGTCACATAAAAACTTTGACAATAGGAACAGACAGGGTATTTGGGGTTAGTTATTTCCCTGTAATAAGGTAGGTGATTTTCACCGTGATTATTCTGTGAGGACCCATTACAAGGGTTTATAATCTGTTATGCCCAATGAAATGCTGTGTGTGTGTGTATATATATATATATATATATATATATATATATATACACACACATATATATACATAATTCAGTGTGTAGTATTTATTAGTGCATTAAGGTTCTTTTCAAGTAAAAGCACCAGCTGGACAGTGAACTTTTGGGTGTTATTGCTGATCTGCTGTCAAGTTCTAAGTTTCTAGCTCAAAGCATCTCCCTCAGTCAGACTTGGACTGCTCTGCCTCATTACTCTAAAAGTCAAATGCTAAAAGGGGTACTTGGTCTCTAGTTTGATGGTCCGGGGTATGAAGGACCGGGCCAACAGCAGTAAAATGCCACATTGATACAGTTGGGGACCAGTAGCTTATGATTGTCCACCACTTCCCCCAAAAGAGCACAGTTGACATTCACATACTAGAAGTTAAATGGAAGCTTACCGACAGTTTTCACAGTGCAACTGTATGCCATCCCCTTTCGGTGTTGGTATCCTATCAATTGTTTGCGACTGCAGCAACAGTTACGAAGCATTATTACGTATCCTATCGATTCACAAAGAAGGGAGTGACTTCCCTTTATCGCTCTCTTTTATTTAGAAACCACAAGGAGTGGCTATGTGCACATTGAGGGTCATAAATCTGTTTGCAACTTTGAATCCCCCGAGAGTACACTGTAGCTGTGAGCTACGCACACACAAAAAATTGCAATTTTGATCACTGCAGGCAATGCATGTGCAAAACCCTTTTTTATATCAAACTCTAATTCCTTCCAGTGTCTGTCATCTGAACTGACTGTTACTGGATTGCCCACTCTTACTGACATGTAATTGTTTTCTATTTACTCCACTACAAATAAAAAAATTATAAAAACTGTTTAAAAAAATTCTTCCAATATCAGAGCAGAGGAAAGTCATTTTAACCACCTAGAGAAAAAGTATCCTATCCTCCAGAGACACAATTCTTGATTTTATTCAAAGGTGTTCTAAGCGTGGGAGACTTCAATGCGGTTCTAGATTCTACAAGGACAGCATTTTATTACTGTCCTAACCAGACTGTTGTATGTAGTCCTTAGGCTCAGACTCGATAAATATTTCACAGATGTTTTGAGACTTGGAAGCCTTCGGGCCGAGTCACAAACTTGTTATGTACCTAATTTCAGCTTAGGTGCACAGAAAGTGCCATCTGACGACTGTGACTGTAGTATCAGGGTTTACGCTCACTACTGCAACCACAGAAAATCCACATGTTTGGCACATCTGTCTGAGCTGTAGGTTTAATGGTTCGATGGTGTAATTCATGGGGAGGGGAAGGCCAAGGTCAGTGAGTGTCCATTGACAGCGTGGGCAAATAACACTAAGGTATCCTCATTATGACTGCCCCATTGTTTGGTGTTAATTTGTCACTGGGCATTAACTAGGCCTGGGCAAAAATTTCGTTCCGTTCGCGGAAATTGCGATAATTTGACATTTTTGCGTTCCGCGGAGAGCGCGAAAATGTCAAAAATTCCGGTTTCCGCAGCTTGGCGATAATTTGTTTCTTGCTCGCGCTGTAAAATGATACATTCTCGCGCGCGCGCGATCGCCTTACCTGAATCCCTGCGTTCGCCGACAAGTTTTCTTGATCCGGTCGCGTTCTCCATGAGATGTTGTATTGTTTTTAGCCATTTGCGCTGTCTCGCGACAGTTCGCGCCCGCAGTGACGTCATGCGTCGCGCGATCACGTCTTTCTTCTCGCGATCATGCACCGCGAGAACAACTCAAAACAAGATGGCCGCGCCCGCAAGCAACCACATGGGTAAGTTGGCGACCCGCAACCATGCAGAAAATCTCGCGAACATGCCGGAAAAAAACTTCCGCATCTTCGCGATATTTCTGCTTGTTTGCGATAATTTTAAACATTCTCGCGATAATTTGCGAAGGTTAATTCCGCAAATTCCGCCCACCCCTAGCATTAACTCGAGCAGTGTGGAATTAACAGGGCTGAAGGCTTGAACACTCAACACACGAATCTTTTGAGTAATGAGGAGTTACTGGCATAATCAGTAATTCTAGGTCCGATTCCCCTGGTATTTCCAGAATCACGTCCGCACTTTCCCCCATTGATTTTGGCTGCTTTCAACCTAAGTCTCTGGGGGACACATGTCAGGTCTGTGGTGTTTCCATGGACTTTGTCATTCATGATTTGGCCAGTAACTCCACTGGGACCTTCGGGAATTCTGGCACACTTGTAACGAGGCCTTGTGGGTATTCCTCAACATTCCCAGTGATTTTCCACTCAAGTGTCACACTTAAATTTAGTGCCAAAAGGGTGGACCAAAGAATTGAACATTTTTACCTAAGCATCAGCTATAAATCAGAGTTTTTTGTTAAAGGCAAATAGGCCGATTTCGTTTTAAGCATACACTTAGAAAGCTGCAATTGTCGTAGATTGATGTGCTTATGCAATTGGATTCTTGTTAATTCAACAAAAAGTAACAATTTAGGAAAATAAGTGTAAATCTATAAATTGCAAAGTGATAAATTGCTTTTTGATCAGGCTGAAGTGGGTGCGAATATTTAATTTGGAAAGGTTAAAATGTTTTACTGAGGATTTTTCATTTCCTGAAACATTCCTACACCACCTGTGTATCTTATTGTGCCCAAATTAGAAACAATATGCTATAAGGCCAAACTACCAAGTCATTTACAATGTACTTTGCTCCGGGTTACATTGGCAAATGATCCAAGTGCTGGGAGCCAAAGAAGAGTATATTTTGGAAAGTAAGGCAATTGTTGTGTCCTGGTCACCCAAAGGCCCTACTCCTGTCGAACCATGGGAGACGTCTTGCCGAAGAAGACTATCTTCCGATTTTTCTATCAGATGGAGAGATTTGAGGAGGACTTCAGGTTGGGATTCAGAGAGTTTCACAAGCGAAGGCCTTGCTTCATCATGGCTTTGTGTCTCTGCCTTTCCTGTCTTAATTTAGCATACTATGTTCTCCAGAAGGCATAGAGCCTGCTTTTCCTGGCAAGTAAAGTGCCACTTTCTAAAGGTACCCGGGGGCCGTGTCAGAGGCTTACAACTACCCCTACCTCCCTGTGGTATAATCCTGGCATTGGTGGTCCTTCCTCCATTTATGACAATGCATTTCCAAGATAAAATCTGTGCCCAAAAGAGGAATGTCTGATAGATCTGGCAGTCACACCATTCAGCCCCCCCCCCCCCCCCCAAGCATCTAAGACGTTTCGGCTGCAGACCTTCATATTAATGCCCCATTTACCTCCAAAGCACTTCAAAGCAGTTAAAAAGCAGCAAATTGCACACACTTTGAGCAGTGCTTTAAATGGTCCGGTTCTGTCTGGTACGGAGTACCGGCACTTTTTCACTTTGTGAGAGAGAGTACCAGCACTTCTCAAGAGAAATGCTATACTTTTAATTGGAGAGTACCGGCACTTCTGAGAAACAAGCAGTTACTCTGGCACAGAGTACCTGCACTTCTATTTTTCCATTTTAAGCACTGACTTTGAGAGGAATACACACAAGGCTATAAACTCAGAACAGGGAACCGATAGCTCCCTTCTTGTGCAGTACTATGCTGAATCATTGCACCGCAATATAAGAATAATTAACATCTTGACCTCCAATTTGTGCTATTGTCAAACGAAGTACCCAGGCATTTGGAGTGCGCCAGATGACAGAACCTCACACATAGCAACTTACCTGTTACCTGCTGCGTAAATAAATATAGGCAGATGATTCCAACTCGACCTATCAAGCTGTGGCAAAGTCAATTACGATGAACACTGTGCAAAGGATTAACTTCCCCATATAAATTATCCAGCGCCCTCTGCCTTCCTAAACTTTTCTATGCACTTATAAACTTCTGTAAAAAAAAAAAAAAAAGAAGGAAAGGTCTCTGTGGATGCACATTGATTTCTGAAACTATAGTTGCCCCTTCCTTAGAAGTCATTACTACTGTCTTAAGTCTTCAAAAATCTTAAGTACCACATTTATTGTGTTACGTTTTCCGGTTGTTATTTTACCATGATGAGTGGACAGAGGCAGGGATTTAATTAGCCAAAAGTTCCCAGTGCTCTAATTACCATCAGAACACAGTCCTGAAGCATAGTAACCATAGCAACTGTACTTTTTCATCTAAGTCAGGAGATCAGGTTATCCAATTGCATGAGATAAAACCGCTCTCTGTTTGGCAAGTCATCAAAATGGCTGAACTCATCAATTACTCAAAACAAGAAATTGCTATCAGGCCTTCGTGCCTGGCATCAGATTCACTTACAACTTCATTGTAAAAAAACAAGCATTGGCATTGCCAATAGGTCTCACTCTTTGGACCTTATGTGTTTCGCCATGCAGCACATTATACCGGGTACTGTGCCGCCAGGGAATGAAGAGCTATACAATTATTACACACTGGGTCATGCAGGGTGATTTAGGAATACATGCTTGCCTCAGGAAACATTTATGGACACATTCCATGGCTTTTTAACAGAAAGATAAGTGCCTCGATGAAAGTCAACAGCACTATAACATTCTGTGTATGACTGAATCACTAGAGTATTGAACAACCTATGTGGGTGATGTACAATTTGTTGATCACTTACTTACTCCCTTAATAGATTAAGTGAGTCATATTGAACATCTGAGGTTGCATATAAAACAAGCCCCAAGCTTTGAAGGACAACATAATGCACGCTGGGAAATCAAGTGTGTTTGTTTCTACTGAGCCAATAAGATAGCTGCAATAATAACACTGGCGTTTATTTTGCATTTTAAAAGGTTTTCCTCAAGTAAACACAATTAATTACATGTAAAGTGACTAAGCATGCAAACTAAGACCCAATTCACGAGTTCACAGTGGTCAGGTCACAAAGGAGTTGTTACCTAATTCCACAGCAGCCGCATTTGGAACTGTGGAGTCAGGTTTGAGCCCTGGCATTAACTCAACATTCTGCGATTATTAGCAAATCAGTTAATCGCACCATGCCTTGAAACATGAATCTGAACTCGTGTAATGTAATCGGGTGCTCCTGGGTGGAGCACAAGAAAAAAGCAGAGTGCATTTACACACACGGGAGTTCCAAAACCGTGCAAAAACCAGTATTTACTTAGCAATTCGGTGCCCTCTGTGCGCGTGACATCACATGGATATCTGGCCAAATGTGTCAGAAAGGGACTTTGTACTGATGAAGGGGTTTTTAAAAGTTCTATTCAGAGCGAAATAATTGTGCCCCTCTACATGTGTGCAGCTGGTGATAGTTTTATTGTAAAGAAAAAAACGTTATAAGAAAGCGAGCCCTCTATAAAACCCCATACCCTCTAAAAATACTCAATCATTTTTGGGCAAACCCATAAACATCCGGCCTCTCCTAGCTTTAAAGAAACTGTTTCTTTGAGAGCCATGTGAATGTCAGGAGAGATTTGCACGCATAATTAATACATTTAACGGTTTGAAGTAGAAGACAGCTTACATGCAACTGCTCCGGCCCAATTTTCTTGTTTACCATTTGTCTGCAAGAACCCACTCTGGCCGATTGAACCTTTTTACTTGCCCAATAGCGTAGAGGGAGCAAACACAATTATCAGAGAATACCTTCCGCAATTTGACATAATTAAGGACTCAAACTCAATCTCTATTGCTCTCGGGATTTTATTATCAGCAACAACATCTGCAGATAAAGACACCTCGATACAAGGCACAACAGGTAAATAGGTACTAACACAAATGCTACTCTACGAAGCATCCGCATACGACTAAAAATAAACAAAAGTACAAATTCTAAAAGCATGAGGTAGATAACTACCAAGCCAATGTCGATATTAGGAATCATGAAACCAAAGCATCTCTGTCCCTACTCTATGCTAGATGACATCCCTACTTAGCGTTCCCTTGAGACCCCAGAAATCATGAAAGGTGTCAGAAGTGAAACTTCCTAAGAAGTCTTCACTGTGCGAGAGATCGATCTAAAGTATTCCTTCTAGCTCCTCGCCCACCTCTTCTCCCGTCTGGGCTACTCTGTTCTCTCTCAACTCTGCTCTCTACCCTCGGGGTGCTGTCCCCAATATGAAACCCCAAAACATAGAACACGACCTCTGGCACACCTCCTCGACCAGGTCTTCTTCCAGTACTTTTCCGTCCTGCTCTGTCCATCTTCCATTGTCCATCAGCTTGGCCTTGAGTCCCAGACACCGTCGGCACGAGGAGTTGCGATTGGCACATTCCAATGCACTCCCATGTCTGGCTTTCTCCATAATTCAATTCTTAGACAAAGACCTTTTCTACTAACGAACCAACTGTCCTTGCACCTGCGGTGAGATCATGGGATGGAGAAATACTTCGCATCCTTTAACTTTACAATTTACAGCAGTCTAAAACCTCTACTAGAATAAATCATTGCGGCCTACCGCATTCAGCTAACATAAGAAAATACCAGGCCTTTTCTCTAACGATATACGTGCATTCAGGCCTCTACCAGGTTAAACACACTATTAAATCACATCATAAGCCTTAGTACTTTTACTTTCACATACATGAATGAGCAACCTATACGAGTAAATTTTAATCATGTTCCACATTTAACTATTACATTGCCTTTGAACAAGACTAATCATCATGTATTTCACAGAATATATTCACAATGTAGTTTCACATTTCTAACACTTCTATGTTACGATATAACTGATACATTTGCTTAAAACATTGTGCACGATACATCTAATATGCATTGATTATATGCGGGTGCCAACTAACACTGAATATGACGCACCCCTACGATTTTCAAACCTTTAAGCGCTACATCAGTTCCCCCCTTTGATGACAACTGTCATCACACCATCATTCTCATTCCTCCTGGAATGAAGCTGATCTAAACTGCTGTTACTACCATTCCACGCTGCTGAATCTCTTCCATCCTTTTAAGATTCCGATACTGACGATTCTGCAATCTCGCCATTCTCTGCTCATTCGCTCTGAGGGCTCTTTCGGCCCTATTCCCTCTGTACCATTTCCATGCTCTTACGAATCCCCACAAACAGATCACGCAAACCACGGCAATTATTATAGGCTTCAACACAGATCCAAGAAATCCCATTCCCAAGTTCGCAACCCAAGTTCCCACTCGACCAAATCCTTGACCAATCTTTTCCCACACATTCTCTTCTGTCAGATCTAGTATTTCCTTGTGAATTGTGGTAATATTGACAATGTACTTCTCCAGATCCTTACTATTGTCTGGAATATACGTGCACCATTCTTGAACCTTCAACAATTTACAGACTCCGCCCTTTTTTGCCAATAACACGTCTAACGCAAGGCGATTCTGTAAAACCATATTTCGTATCGATAACATTTCTCTATTCACCAACAACAGTGACCTCGCCGAATTCATTGACAATTCATCCACCACGGTCGCCAACCTTCTTATTTTCACGTCATTCAGGACCACACCCAAACTAGGTATAGTCGCTCCATATATATCACCAATCACTACTCCTGCACTCACAGCTCTACGCACTTTAGAATGACGTCCCGTCTCTAGCATCTTCAGATCCTCAGCATGATAAATCTTTGGGAAGATGATAGCCAAGTAACATGAACCATACCAATTCGCAGGCAATCTCACATAGGCATTCTTCCCACATACATAGTACACGGTCAGAATCACCTGTACCGGACCTTGCAAGAAATTCTTAGCAGAGTCCTCCATGGTAAAAGTATGATCACACGTACTCTGTCCCACTGGAACTTTCTCCTTAGGAGTTTGAGGACGAGCAACACACAATTTCCCCTTCTGTACTTCATCTAATGCAATCGGTCCATAACTTCCCTTAGATTTATGCAATCTCTCCTCATCCGTCCAATCCACTGGACTATCTCCTGTATCTCGTGTCTGAGTCAGCTTTCTGTACCTATCCTCTATCTGAGCTATGAACTTCTTTTCTGTCTCTGACAACCAACATGTCAAATTATGTCTATGGGGGAGTGGCCTAGTGTGGATATAACTAGGACTGCAATGTGCACTGCTGTAAAGTTGTTTCAATCATTTAATTCATTTCACATACAATTCACAGTGATCATATACAATTTTTTTGATGTGAATTTCTATGATTCCACGATATACATTATCATTCAATATGTGTACACTTGTACATAATTGTTAAACAAAAGTAGCAAATCAAATTACAATACAAGCACCCAATGCATTTCGGGACATTCGTGGTCCCTTCATCAGGGGTAAACTGTAGAAAGAAAAGGAGAAGATATCAAAATCTTGCACGTTGCGTGATCAATAGATAGTAGTTTGAACTTAAAGTGAGGTATACTCTATGTCTATGAGCATAAGCTGTGTCTAGCTTCACAGTCGGTATGAAATACTTCCGAAGCCTATCTTCTGACTTGTAGTAATCATACTTATTCAAATGCTTATATGCCGGAACTTCAGGAAGTACTGTGTCGTAATTTGAAAAGAAATACTCAAATTGTCTCCTGTCGTAAAACAAACTAAGCAATAAGCTACAAGAAATTCCATATGTCAATGGAAGATGATGATATCTAATACCTTCGTCTACTGAAGCAGGCAACTGCATGCACACATAACAATCCTTCGCATCCATCGCATCAACATACTCATACAACAGCTTCGCATAAGCATCGAGTTTGAAATCAGCTCGAGACAAATCTATATGAAACATACGACTCTCCTCAAGCTTCTGAGCTCTCTGATCCCTAATAGTGACCCCTACCTGTCCTAAAGTGGCAGGTGTGGGTGTTCCCTGAACCTCCCCCTCCTGTCTATGGGCCACCATGTATGAAGTTACTACTAGATAACAGCTATCACTATCCCTAACAGTGTGCCTATCACTAATTTGGCTCTACGGTGTGTATTTCCAGGTTCCGCCAACTTTGAACTGTTCTCAATGTTCAGTACAGTCTCTGTGGTCACAAGTCTTTTCCTCATCCAGCAATGTTCAGTTCAGCTACTTTCTTCAGCCGGGGAACCTCTGGCAAAGTTCAATTTCTTATCTTTTCAGTCTGGAAGGCCTCCCTAACTCTTCTTCGCCCTCCAACGGAAAATCCCTAAATTTATTCTTCTTTCACTCGGGCCTAGGTTATCTTCCTTTCAAACTTTATATACACCAAATCCTCAATCAGTCCAGAATAACTGTGGGCCCCAACAGCTGTAGGACCCCTTGCAAGATTTCAAGTTTAAGGGTTGTCAGTTCTTGGGGAGCTGGTATAACTGCAAAAGTTGGGAAGTCCAGCGTTTCCAAAATCAGACCACGGATGATGCTCAGAAGTGGCGGATTCGGAATATTGATGGTCAATATTCCTTCGATTTCCAATCCTGGAATCTTCAACAACACTTCCACTCTCGGAAACGGAGTATTGCTGACCAGTGTAACTGATCTCAGCCGTCCCGTGGTCAGTAAACCTGTCATCAGTCACTGAATAAGCCCACTCTGGTGAGGTGTACTTCTGGCACGGTACTCTTATTCTTTTCGATCGCCTCAAAGCACCTTGAGTTTGATCTTCGTCGCCTTGCTCCGTTTCAGATTCTTCAGAAACTGGGGCAAGATCTGTTCTTGGTGCCGATCTCAAGTTCACCCGTCTTTGACTCACGGGCCAAACCCTTTCTGCTTCGGTGGCACCTCCAGTCTCCCTCCTGTTACCCTGTGCACGGTTTTCTTCTTCAGCCGGACTTGACTCCGCACTGCCCACTGCAGCTCTTTCTTCTTCTGCTTCCGAGTCAGCTTCTGTGTTACTTTCACGTTCTCTTTCGGCTTGGTCCAGTGCACAACCAGCTGCGTCAGCAACCCCTACAGCTTGACTTGCCCTCTCAGATGGCTCTGCCACCTCAGCTGGGTTTTCATTCTCGAGAGGGGCGGTTTCTTCCAAGAGTGCTGGAACTCTACGGGTATGGGAGGCGTGCACCCAATTCGGGAGTCCTCCACACTTCACTGCTGTATTTGTGATTAAGATAACTTGGTATGGTCCTCGCCAGCGAGCATCCAGGCAACTCTTCCTCACGTGCTTGCGCACTGGCACCCAGTCCCCTGGACACAAGTCGTGGCACAGGTCACTTACAGCTGGAACCGTTGCTGTCTGCACCTGCTGAGACACAGAACGGAACACATCAGCCAGGCCTTTACAATAGTCCAGTATCATATCATCAGTGATATTAATCAAAGCAGTAGCAGGTATTGCTGGCAAACGCATCGCCCTCCCCATGAGGATCTCATGGGGTGACAATCCAGTCCTCCTATCCGGGACGCTACGGAGACTCATGAGGACCAAAGGTAATGCATCTGGCCACTTCAGGGATGTCGAAGAACACACTTTTGCCATTCGGGCCTTCAAAGTCCCATTAACTTGCTCCACAATCCCAGAAGCTTCTGGTCGGTAGCTACAATGCAATCTTTGATCTACATTCAAGGCAGCACAAAGCAGCTTCATGATTTCACTGTGAAAGTGCGTTCCCCTATCTGATTCAAAAGAGGTCGGGAAACCGTACCTCGGGATTAATTCCCTCAATAGTAACTTAGCCACGGTGAGTGTGTCGCACCTACGTGTCGGGTAAGCCTCCACCCACCTGGAAAAGACACATACTATGACTAATATGTACCTCAACCCATTACACTTCGGCATTTCAATAAAATCCAGCTGCATCCTATTGAAAGGACCACCTGACCTACCTATGTGACTCAACGTCACAGCGGTCCTCTTCCCTACATTCATCTGTTGACATGTGACACACCTGTGGCACACAGCTTCAGCCACCTCCCGAAATTTTGGATTGTACCACGTCTGACGAAACACTCGCATCATCGCGTCCCTGCCAAGATGCACAGCACCATGTATCAACCTCGCCATGGGGTTCAGCAAACATTCCGGTAACACAGTTCGTCCATCACTCGAAACCTATACATCTACATCTCCCTTTTCGCATCCAGCTCTTATCCAGCTGTCCCGCTCCTGATCAGAGACTCCATCCTGCAACTGTTTCAGTTCCTCCCACGAGTCTGCCATAGCTAACATCACATCATAATCCGTTATCTCTTCACTTTCCACAACATAGTTCTCAGTAAAATTACATCCCTGCTCTGCACAAAATCGAGCAACTTCATCTGCGTAATTATTACCCAGTGACACAAAATCATTTCCTTTGGTATGTGCAGAACATTTAACAACGGCAATTTCATCTGGTCCTTGCAATGCTTCCAACAATTGTCGTACATAGTCCCCATTTCTGATAGGTGAACCAGAAGATGTCATAAATCCTCTCTGGGACCATAGCAGTCCGAAATCATGAACCACACCAAACCCATATTGGCTATCTGTGTAAATCGTTACACGGATCTTATCAGCAGCCAAACAGGCACGGGTCAAAGCAATAAGCTCAGCCACCTGCGCGGAGTATACTCCTTCTAAACAAGCGGCTTCAACCACCCCTGTGATGGTACACACAGCAAACGCTGCTCTAAGTCGACCAACACTGTCTCTTAAACATGAACCGTCCACAAAGAAAATCTCGTCTGAAACTGGAAGCGATTCATCGACAATGTCAGGTCTCGGTTTGGTGCATAGTTCAGTCACATCGAGACAATCATGGTCCTCACAATCTTCATCTACATCTACATTTGGAATAGGCAACAGTGTAGCAGGATTTAAAACAGAACACCTCTTCAACGTCACATTGTCTGCAGCAAGGATGACTTGCTCATAACGAGTCAACCTATTATTTGTGAGGTGCTGCGTTTTAGTCCTAGTCATCAACAATTCAACAGAATGTGGCACATGAACAGTAAGCGGATGACCCATTACAATGCTCTCACACCTTTCGATACTGACACCTGTTGCAGCTACGGATCGGAGACATCCGGGCAACGCAGAAGCTACTAGATCTAAAGTAGCTGAGAAATAGGCAACTGGTCTACGGACACCTCCGTGACTCTGAGTCAACACTGCTAATGCGCAACCTTCCTTTTCGCAACAGAATAAGGCAAACGCCTTGTTATAGTCTGGCATTCCTAAAGCTGGAGCGCTGCATAAAGCTTCTCTCAGCCTCAAAAATGACCTTAAGCAGTCGTCGTCCCATGGTACTGGATCATTCACATCCTTTCGCGTCAGCCGCTGTAAGGGCTTAACTTCAAAGGAAAAGTTCGGGATCCACTGGCGGCAATAGCCCACCATTCCCAGAAACATTCTGACTTCCCTCTGAGTCGAGGGAACTGGCATTCTCAGAATCGTGTCAATGCGATCTGGTGACACCTTCCTTTTGCCCTTCTCAATTCGGTGCCCCAAATACTGTACCTCACTTAAACAGTATTGCAGCTTGTTTGGAGACACCTTGTGACCATTCGCTCCTAGGTAATTCAACAGAGCAACGGTATCAATTCTGCAGGCGTCTTCTGTTTCTGACGCAACAAGCAGATCATCAATGTATTGCACGAAAACGTAGTTTTGTGGCAACACAAGACCTTCGAGATTCTTCTTCAAAATCTGATTAAAAATAGATGGGCTCTCTGTATACCCCTGTGGGATACGACACCACGTTAACACGTGATTTTACAGCCGAAATGCAAAAAGAAATCGGCTTTCTTCATGTAGGGGAATCGAGAAAAACGCTTGTCACAAGTCAATCACTGTGAACCATTCAGCTTCACATGGGATCTGAAATAGGATCACAGATGGATTCGGTACCACTGGACAACATGGAACGACTATGTCATTTATTTTTCGCAAATCTTGCACAATCTTAAATTTCCCGCTCGGTTTCTGTAGTCCCATGATAGGCGAATTACATGGGCTACCCATAATCTCCATTAGTATTCCCTGCCTGATCATGGACTCAATCACAGGTTTAATCCCTGCAATAGTTTCAGGAGATAACTTATACTGGGGTGTCCTCGGAAACTCTATGTTTGGTTTAATCTGGATTTTCACTGGGTCTACTCCCTTGATTAACCCGATCTCCTCTCCACTAAGGTCCCAGACATCAATAGACACTGAGTCCCTCAGATCAAGTGGAAGCTCCTCCACCGTCAATGCTGGGTACATTTCCACACACACACGCTGATTTGCAACCTTAAAGGTCGCGTCATCGTCTCTCTTCTGTACCTCCACTCCTTTTGGGGTACAGTAGATCGTGCAGTTGAGCTTGCACGATAAGTCTCTTCCTAACAAGCAAACTGGACTAGAGTCGCACACCACAAACTAGTGTCGATCACTGAAATTTCCTATCCTGATTGGAATTGGCTCCGTCAATGGACTAACCAATTTCTTATTTCCCACTCCAACAACCTGGATACTTTGTCCAGAAAGGGCCAATCGTGGAACCACTGCCGATCTTATAGTCGATCTGGTAGCCCCCGTATCAACCAAAAAGGTTGTGGGGTGACCGTCAAGATCTGCAAAGGGTCCTGCCTGATCTACCTCTAGAATGGCTCTAAGCATACAATCAGCATCTCCTTTCGACCCTAATCGTGCCAACAAGCTTGTACCGTTTCCCTCACTCACTTCGAACATTGGCATCTGCAAATAAGTGCGAGCTCCCTGCTGTACATTCTGTATTCTGGGTGGCTGGGGAACCTGCACCTGCGGAACACCAGTCCCCCCTTTTATCGTCCTAGGTCTAGTTTCTGTCTGTACCGCCTCCGCCCCAGGGACCTGCACTACTTCTCCTTCCGGCTGTATCTGATTCCATGGGTTCAGGGGACACTCGCGTCTCCAGTGTCCAACCTGGTGACACTGATGACATGCCGTGGTCTTTTTCAATGTCGCCACATCCATCCCCGTCCTAGGGTCTATTGGTCTTGGCCTTCCCTGCCCCTGAACGTTCTGATTTCCCGCCTGATAATTCCCCTGTCTCCTTACCAACGCTCCTCCATTAGGCTGTCCCTGAGCGGTTTGCATCTGAACAAGCATCAAGTTATCCTTCAACTTCCTGTGCTTGGATTCAATCACATCAGCACAATACCTAGCGTACCGCAAAATCTCGCCAACAGGCTTATTCTGCCAACAAATCAAGTGCTGCTGTATCATGAGGCTCACCTCTGGCCTCAATCCCAACACAAACTTTGAGACAAACTGTCCCATATCTTTCGTGTCCAACGCATCTAGGCCACTATACTGCTTAAAAGCCTTCAAGAGCCTCTCATAGAATTCATGTACCGACTCCTTGGGTTCCTGCACTGTCCTGTCTATCTTCACCCAATCGATATCTTGGGGTGAAACCTTCTCCTTCAACCAGGCGATCACTCGCTCATATATCCTCATTACTGCCGGTGACGGGCCATTCGTGTATGCATTTCTCTCAGGCTCCTGAGTTGGCCAATCAACGGCAATCTTGCATGCTGCCCACAAATCTCCCGGAACTACAATATCAAATAAAGTGTTCAGATCAATCCACAATACCTTCGAGATCTTCACAAAGCGATCAACCTGCTTGTACCACTCTACTGGCTTCTCCCCAAGCCGGGGAAAATCATTGGTAAACGCCGCCAAATCGCCCCTGCTCCAGGGTACATGTCCATATCCTCCATTCTGCACTTCCCTTAAAGGGAAATTCCCTATCTTTACCTGCCCTCCACCCGGAGGTGAGGTCCCTCCTATCATTCCCCTAGAGCTTTTCTTCCTGGACCATTTTTCGAGTGTCATCCATATACGCATGGCTAGGATCAAATCTCTGCTATGGGCCCTCAATCCGACGACCCTTTTCTCCTCCAATTCCTGGTCACTATACTGCAACCTATGACTTCCTTGCAATGCTTTAGTTTTAGACAAATCTACCTCATATCGCCTAGCCAATTCGGACAGTTTTACATGTGCAACTCGTGCCTTTCGAGTCACATCCTTAGCCACAAAGAGTAACTCATCCGGTCCATATGTTCCCACTCTCTCAAGGGGTAAGCTTCCACTTATTATCTCATCCACTTCTGCCTTTAATCTTACTACATCTATCATCCCTGCTCCTAGGGCTCCTCTCAGCACCTCTCGACAGACCACCCTTCCTTTTCCATCATCCTCACATTCCTGATCCTGCGACCTCCTTTCTCCTGATATATCCCTTGGAGTGGACTAATCTCCGAAAATGACCTGCTCTCTCTCCGCTATTCTTACTCTTGGGTCTTAGCCTCTCAGGGGTGGTACCCATGAACGTAAATCTGATCCAGACTCTCTCAGAGACCTCGACCTCTCTGGTCTCGGTTCTCCTTGTCCCCTAGATGAATCTGACATGGCTGGCAATGGTGTACTCCATTCTATAGGGTTCGGAGTCCGGGCCGTTGCACCCGCTAGGCCACTTTCTTCGACCTCTCTCCTAACCCCCTCGGCTGTCTGTTCTGGGTTGTCGCCCTCTTCTGTATCTGGGTGGTAAATGGAAACAATGGGTCCAATGGTAACCGGTACCTTAAAAGCGTCCGGTAACCTCACATCTTTCTCGACCTTTACGCTTGCTTCGGACGGGCTCCTTGTACCCTCAGTTCCTATCGAAAGCCTTCCTTCTACTCTCATCTCTGGGTGGATTGTTACTCCTCTAGTGTCTTCTATCTGAATCAATGTCCCTTCTGGGACCTCTGGGTTGTACAGAGGTGGTCTCTCTGACAACAATCTTTCCAATAAGTCATCATCTATCTCACTCTCATCCTCTTCTTCTGACTTTACATTCTTTACCCCCTCCTATGTAATCAATAAGGGATACAATCTATCTCCCTCTATCGCCTGCACTCTCCACCTTTTCTCCGCTGCGTCCCATCTGGCATCCTGGTAAGCCCTGATCGACTTTTTCACCCTTTCCGGATTCCTTCCTCTATCCCTATCATGTGCTGCTCTAATCCACGCATGTAGTGCCTCGAACTGTGTTGGCCTTGGCATAGGTCGTAACCCTGCCATCACAGATTTCAACTGGTACAACACTGCTAGCCTGAACGAGCCATACCTCGGGAATGCTAATTCCCCTTCACCTTGTGTCATTTTATGCCAATTCTCAAGCCAAATTATCGTGTGCAATCCCACATTCTTTGCCATATAATGTGCGGGGGTATCCTCAGGAGGGGCTTCTTCTCCCTCTCGAGTAACTACATGTTTGTCACCCCTACACATTTCACGAAAAACCTTAAAACACTTCATGATTGACAAAATTCGATTCCACACACTGTTTTTACCTCTTGGCGTCGAACCCTCCAATTACAGCGCGACTAACACCAACCGGCCTATCACAGCGCGACACTCTCTGACGTCACTTTTCTTCGTTCGCAGCAGTTCCCTTTCCTTACGCTTACGTCTCACGCCTGCATTCGTCCCATTCATACACTGAAATAACCGTTTGTCCCAAACAATTTACTTCTCTGGCTGTCCGTCCACAGTCTCTCGAAATTGTTGACCTCGGTTGGCAACTGTCTGTCCCCGTCCGGGCAGACAGATCGCCTCTGATCGGTTACAAGTACTCAAATCCACATACAGCAACCCACGACCAGCGTCGAGTTGTCATGCACTCACACATTCGCTCCCCCCATCTCGGTCCAAGTGATCGATGGTACCTCACGATCTCCTTTAGGTGGTCAACAAAATCTACCACGGGTGTCTTCTACACCACAATTCCGGGCTGCGCGCGCTCACAGCCTGATCTCACAATCTCTCGACATTCACTCCAACTCCGCAAGACATCACACAGCAAATCAACACCGCAGTCTACAATATCTCATCCTATTCATACTCACTCCACGAACTGCTGCTTCCTGCCGCACTGCTACTCGCCGTCAATGTTCACCATCTGCCGTCGTCTGCTGCTCACCATCTGATGATTCACCATCACTTATCGTCTATGGGTCTCAAGGATCACTTATCTTAATCTAATCGTCCCTCGCTATCGGAAGTAACCATCTGTCTCTGCTACCAACTGCTCCGGCCCAATTTTCTTGTTTACCATTTGTCTCCAAGAACCCACTCTGGCCGATTGAACCTTTTTACTTGCCCAATAGCGTGGAGGGAGCAAACACAATTATCAGAGAATACCTTCTGCAATTTGACATAATTAAGGACTCAAACTCAATCTCTATTGCTCTCGGGATTTTATTATCAGCAACAACATCTGCAGATAAAGGCACCTCAATACAAGGCACAACAGGTAAATAGGTACTAACACAAATGCTACTCTACGAAGCATCCGCGTACGACTAAATTTAAACAAAAGTACAAATTCTAAAAGCATAAAGGTAGATAACTACCAAGCCAATGTCGATATTAGGAATCATGAAACCAAAGCATCTCTGTCCCTACTCTATGCTAGATGACATCCCTACTTAGTGTTCCCTTGAGACCCCAGAAATCATGAAAGGTGTCAGAAGTGAAACTTCCTAAGAAGTCTTCACTGTGTGAGAGATCGATCTAAAGTATTCCTTCTAGCTCCTCGCCCACCTCTTCTCCCGTCTAGGCTACTCTGTTCTCTCCTCTGTCCTCTCTCAACTCTGCTCTATACCCTCGGGGTGCTGTCCCTAATACGAAACCCCAAAACATAGAACACGCCCTCTGGCACACCTCCTCGACCAGGTCTTCGTCCAGTACTTTTCCGTCCTGCTCTGTCCATCTTCCATCGTCCATCAGCTTGGCCTTGAGTCCCAGACACCGTCGGCACAAGGAGTTGCGATTGGCACATTCCAATGCACTCCCATGTCTGGCTTTCTCCATAATTCAATTCTTAGACAAAGACCTTTTCTACTAACGACCCAACTGTCCTTGCACCTGCGGTGAGATCATGGGATGGAGAAATACTTCGCATCCTTTAACTTTACAATTTACAGCAGTCTAAAACCTCTACTAGAATAAATCATTGCGGCCTACCGCATTCAGCTAACATAAGAAAATACCAGGCCTTTTCTCTAACGATATACGTGCATTCAGGCCTCTACCAGGTTAAACACACTATTAAATCACATCATAAGCCTTAGTACTTTTACTTTCACATACATGAATGAGCAACCTATACGAGTACATTTTAATCATGTTCCACATTTAACTAATACATTGCCTTAGAACTAGACTAATCTTCATGTATTTCACCGAATATATTCACAATGTAGTTTCACATTTCTAACACTTCTATGTTACGATATAACTGATACATTTGCTTAATACATTGTGCACGATACATCTAATATGCATTGATTATATGCGGGTGCCAACTAACAGTGAATATGATGCACCCCTACGATTTTCAAACCTTTAAGCGCTACATCACAGTGCTTTTAAAACATCAACAATGTATATATTGGCCTCACCAACTGTTTTCCTTAGGGCAGTATTGGATTGTAGTTATAACCAGCATTGTTTTTGTTGCAATGAGTAGTATTGGTTTGCTTTAATATGCAGTTGCGTTGCACGCACATCCTTGTGCATAAGACGCTTTAAGAGCCGAGCGCTGTCGCTTGAGGCATGGTCAGCCGAGGCGGGTAACACTTCAGATGCCGGGTAAATGTGTTTTGTAATAGAAGGAGGCGGATTCTTGCAGAGAAGAGCTGGTGAGAGGTGGTTTATCTGAGGGGGGCAGGTACAGCAGACTTCAAGGGAGACGGCTCTTCGAGCAGATACAGAGAGCCTCGTGTTGCAAGGAGCTGTAATGTGATACCCATATATATTTTTATGAATCTATATATAAATATTTATATATAGATATATAAATTTGCCTTGCTGACTTTTTCCTTTGGACAGTATTGTATTGCAGATACGAAAGCTACTGCCCAACAACCAGCATTGTTTTTGTTGCAATGAGTAGTAATTGTTTGGTTTAATATGGAGTTGTGTTGCACGCAAATCCACATGCATATGGCAGTATAAAAGCAGAGCGCTTTCGCATGGGGCATGGTCAACTTACGCCAGTAACGCTTCAGATGCCGGGGAAATGTGTTTTGTATTAGGAGGAGGTGGATTCTCAGAGGGAATAGTCGTCCAGAAGTCGTTGATCGGAGCGGGGTAGGGCGGGGGCAGGAAAGGCAAAGTTCAAGGGAGATGGCTCTTTTGAGCAGACACATTGAGCGCCTCGTGTTGCAAAGAGCGGTAATGTCCTGTGTATATATATATATATATATATATATATATATATATATATATATATATATATATATTCAATGAAAAAACCATAGGTTTCACACATGTTACAGTTAGCTGGACATTTCACTCGGAAAAAACCATTGAAACTCCCCCGTTATAGTTAGTGCAGGCAACTATAACTCACGCGACCGCAATCCTCTGCTGATGCTAATGCTGTATTTAGACACTTATTTGCCCATGTCTTCTTCCATTAAATTTTAGCTATACATATATTACAAATATTTTTTTTTCATAAAGACACATATGTCATCAGCAGAGGATTGCGGTCGCGTGAGTTATAGTTGCCTGCACTAACTATAACGGGGGAATTTCAATGGTTTTTTACGAGTGAAATGTCCAGCTAACTGTAACATGTGTGAAACCTATGGTTTTTTCATTGAATTTGCAAGGTTTTTTAAATGCTAATTCCTAACTATAACGTGTGTGAAACCTATGGTTTTTTCAGTGAATTTGTATGGTTTTTTTAAATGCTAAGTTACTTTACGCCGTTCGTGGCGTGCGCGCCCACTTCACGCAGTTCGTTCTGTGCGCGCACGGTGCGCCCACTTTACGCAGTTAGTGCCGTGCACGCACGGTGGGCACGCGGTGCGCTTCGCGCACCGCGTGCCCACGTTACGCTGGATGGGCCATGTACGCACGATGCGCTTCGCGCACCGTCCGCACACGAACATATTATGCGGTTCGTTGTGAAAGGTTATCTATTATTTGTTTTAGTAAAAGATATGCCATGCACAAAATGGGGGCCTTCGGGCACCTTTTGCACACGGGGTGGGGCAAGTGTGGATATTGCTTTTTTTTTTTAATTTATTTTTTACCGTACGCGTACGGTAAGCGTAATCGGGGTTTTTTGTAATAAAAAAAAAATATATATTTTTTTGGCCATGGGGGTTCTTATGGGACACCCTAACCATGGCTATGTGGTTAGGAGCTGTCTAGCCTGCCCCTTTTCGTGTTATCCAGCTTTGTTTTTCCTCCCCCCCTCAGAGTGCGAGAGAGAAAATGGCGGCCGACACTTCCTGGTTTCGACCGATTCTAATGTTTACTAAGATCTAACAGCCAATCAGAATCGCGCTCGCGCACGTCACCGTACGCGTACGGTAAGCTTACGGTAAGCGCACGGTAAGCGCACCGTAAGCTGCCACAGATATATATATTGATTTAAATGCTATTTTCTCTGGAACTACTGAACAGATTTACACCAGACCTACAAAAGGCACTTCATTGACCTGTAGACTACCTCTCTGCCAAATTTCAAGTAACTCTGTTCAGCCGTTCGGGCTGTAGCTGTGTCTAAAGGTCCTATGGAAAAATGCATGGGGAAAACGCGTTTTGGGACCCCCCTTTTTTCTCAGCCCCCGCTTGACGAATCCCCCCCGAGACTTTCAGGGTAGGAGCGGACCATAGCGCCCCATTAGTTTTGAAAATTTCGCGAGGATTCGTCGACCGGCGCCAAAGTTATTCAAAATAGAATGTTGCGGTTTTCCTATGGAAACAGGGTCCTAACTAGAACTATCTACTGGCGACCGCCAGTAGATAATATATATATATATGTATATATATATATATATATATATATATATATATATATATATATATATATTCACTTAAAAAACCATAGGTTTCACACATGTTATAGTTAGCTGGACATTTCAGTCGTAAAAAACCATTGAAATTCCCCCGTTATAGTTAGTTCAGATAACTATAACTCGCGTGCCCGCAATCCACTGCTGATGACGTCACATATTACATCACTCATGACATGGTCAGTGACATCACTCATGACATCACTGATGACATCATCCTTGTGATAGAGTGGCGGTCGCGCGAGTTATAGTTATCTGAACTAACTATAACAGGGGAATTTCAATGGTTTTTTACGAGTGAAATGTCCAGCTAACTATAACATGTGTGAAACCTATGGTTTTTTTAAGTGAATTTGCAAGGTTTTTTAAATGCTAATTCCTAACTATAACGTGTGTGAAACATATTGTTTTTTAAGTGAATTTGTAAGGTTTTTTAAATGCTAATTTATGTATGTATTATTATATTTTTTATATATTTATTTTACAATAAACTACCTATGTATATAGTTATAGATTGACTGTATCCTGTAATATGGAATGGCTCGTTTAAATTTTTTTTTTTTTTTTAGGGTTTTTCACCGTGCGCGCTCCCCGCGATTTTTTGAAAAAAAAATAAAATGTTTTTTTCACCCTTGGGGGTCCTTCAGGGACCCCCTGACAAAGGCTAAGGGATCAGGAACTATCTACCCTGCCCCATTTTCACGTTCTCCACCTGTCTTTTTCACTGTCACACACAAAATGGCGGCCAACACTTCCTGATTTCGACCGATTCGAATGTTGACTGACATGTAACTACCAATCAGAATTACGCTTGCGCACGTTATGGTGCGCGCACCGTGCACGCACGGTGCGCGCTTATAGATATTTATGTACTTTTAACTGCAATTTTCTCTCAGGAACTACTCAACAGATTGACACCATATATGCAAAAGGCACATGCCTGACCTGAGGACTACCTCTTTGTCAAATTTCAAGTAATTCTGTTCAGCCGTTCGGGCTGTACCTTCGACTAAAGGTCCTATGGGAAAATGCATGGAGAAAACGCGTTTTGGGACCCCCCTTTTTTCTCAGCCCCCGCTTGAAGAATCACCCCGAGACTTTCAGGGTAGGAGCTGAGCGGAGCGCCCCATTAGTTTTGAAAATTTCGCGAGGATTCGTCAACCGGCGCCAAAGTTATTTAAAATAGAGTTTTCAGATTTCCTATGGAAACTCGGTCCTAACTATAACTATCTACTGGCGACCGCCAGTAGATATATATATATATATATATATATATATATCAAGCCAATACTCCCTCTCACTAAGAAAGAGTGCGGGACAGCTCCGGAGTGCAGAAAAAGTGGCTTTATTTGTTAAAAAGCGCTGGCATTGCGAGTCCATGAAACGCTGGCAGACGCGTTTCAGCCTTCAATAGCTTTCCTCAGTGCCCGTTTCCATGTTCTCCTTCCATCTCTGGGGGTCAGCTACTACGATCTTTAAATGGCGACCACAACCAGTCAGCTGATCACTTGCCCCTCCTTCCGCCTCAATGACACGGCGGCACCACGCGCAGCTCTTCCCAGTCTACTGCATGCTGGTAAGTGGAGTCCTCAGAGCAATCCCATACAGTGATGGGGTATTGCACAACACCATGTGATGTCCCACTGTGTGGCTGCTGACCCTCACTCCACCGCAGTTGTCCGGAAAGCTCAAGCCATTCTTGGCACCCCTTATCAGGCGGATCAATCTCGCCTCCTCTCTCCCCAGGTAACGATAACGTCCAATTGGAAATCCACCATACCAGGGGGGGTGGCGCGTTGCAGTTTCATGCGACAACCCAAGTTGCAGGCACTACGCGTCACTCCTGACCGAGAGGGCGTCCCGCTACACCAGCAACCTGCACGCTGGTACAACATCAAGCCAATACTCCCTCTCACTAAGAAAGAGTGCGGGACAGCTCCGGAGTGCAGAAAAAGTGGCTTTATTTGTTAAAAAGCGCTGGCATTGCGAGTCCATGAAACGCTGGCAGACGCGTTTCAGCCTTCAATAGCTTTCCTCAGTGCCCGTTTCCATGTTCTCCTTCCATCTCTGGGGGTCAGCTACTACGATCTTTAAATGGCGACCACAACCAGTCAGCTGATCACTTGCCCCTCCTTCCGCCTCAATGACACGGCGGCACCACGCGCAGCTCTTCCCAGTCTACTGCATGCTGGTAAGTGGAGTCCTCAGAGCAATCCCATACAGTGATGGGGTATTGCACAACACCATGTGATGTCCCACTGTGTGGCTGCTGACCCTCACTCCACCGCAGTTGTCCGGAAAGCTCAAGCCATTCTTGGCACCCCTTATCAGGCGGATCAATCTCGCCTCCTCTCTCCCCAGGTAACGATAACGTCCAATTGGAAATCCACCATACCAGGGGAGGTGGCGCGTTGCAGTTTCATGCGACAACCCAAGTTGCAGGCACTACGCGTCACTCCTGACCGAGAGGGCGTCCCGCTACACCAGCAACCTGCACGCTGGTACAACATCAAGCCAATACTCCCTCTCACTAAGAAAGAGTGCGGGACAGCTCCGGAGTGCAGAAAAAGTGGCTTTATTTGTTAAAAAGCGCTGGCATTGCGAGTCCATGAAACGCTGGCAGACGCGTTTCAGCCTTCAATAGCTTTCCTCAGTGCCCGTTTCCATGTTCTCCTTCCATCTCTGGGGGTCAGCTACTACGATCTTTAAATGGCGACCACAACCAGTCAGCTGATCACTTGCCCCTCCTTCCGCCTCAATGACACGGCGGCACCACGCGCAGCTCTTCCCAGTCTACTGCATGCTGGTAAGTGGAGTCCTCAGAGCAATCCCATACAGTGATGGGGTATTGCACAACACCATGTGATGTCCCACTGTGTGGCTGCTGACCCTCACTCCACCGCAGTTGTCCGGAAAGCTCAAGCCATTCTTGGCACCCCTTATCAGGCGGATCAATCTCGCCTCCTCTCTCCCCAGGTAACGATAACGTCCAATTGGAAATCCACCATACCAGGGGGGGTGGCGCGTTGCAGTTTCATGCGACAACCCAAGTTGCAGGCACTACGCGTCACTCCTGACTCCTGTATATATATATATACATACAGACATACACACACACACATATTTGCACTGCTGACTGTTCTCCTTGGGACAGTGTAGGATTGCAGTCACAAAAGTCACTGCCCAACGACAAGCATTACTTTTGTTGCAATGAGTAGTAATTATTTGGTTTAATATTCAGTTGTGTCGCACACATATCCTCAAGCATATGGCGCTATTTAAACTGAGCGCTATTGCGTGAAGAATGTTGAGTCGAGGCAGGTAATCATTCATATGCCAGGGAAATGTGTTTTGTATTAGGAGGATGTGGATTCTCGCATGGAAGAGCCAGCCAGAGGTGGTTGCTCTGAGCTAGGCAGGGTGAGGGCAGGTATGGCAGAGTTCAAGGGAGATGGCTCTTCCAGCAGACACGGAGATCCTTGCGTTGTAAAGAGCTGTAATCTCCTGCCTAAAATGAGATTTCGAGCAGTCTGCGTTGTTTGGAGAAGCACAGGGAAAGCAGCCAGGACCAAGCAACAGTGGGAGGATGGTGATTGGGAGACAGAAGTACTAAGATAAGGACATGGTTTACAGCCATCAGCTGAGCGTGTTCGGAATGCCTAAAAACACAACAATCCTAGAACAAGAGCTGAGGCAAAAGAAAATATTTGTTCGAAAATCACATGTTATAATGGTAACTAGTAAAGTGGTACTGTACTTGGTCGCTGCTTTTGGGGAGGGATAAACACTAAAGGAGCCATGACAAATGCATGCCAAGCACAAATAGGAAGAAAGAACAGCAGAGTGACAGTGGAGACTGCAAAAAGCATGTCTATGGGTGGGGTGTAAGCCCACAGAATGAATACAGCATGTCTCGAAGAGACAGAGCATGCGCTGCCTCGGCTCAACATAATAAATGGGAACCTTGTCATAAGCTACAAAAACGTGTCTCATGTACCAAGTAACATATGGAGGTTACATCACATAATCCATACAGAACTAACGATTATTTTAGGTTTCATTGAGAATTTTCTCCACAAAGATAATTTAACTGATGTACTAAAATGTAAAAAAGCCTCCCGCCCTTGGCAGCTCTCCCACACCCACGGACCACGCCCCCTACCTCGGCATCATACTCGACTCCTCCCTCACCATGAACCGACAGATCAACGCCGTATCCTCCACATGCTTCAAACCATCCGCATACTCACCAAAACCTTCAAATGGATCCCCTCGAATCCAGGAAGACCGTCACCCACGCACTCATCACCAGCAGGCTAGTCTACGGGAACGCCCTCTACACTGCAATCAACAAATTTCTACTCCTCAAACTCCAGACCGTCCAGAACACCGCAGACAGACTAGTCTTCAGCATCCCACGACAAGAACACATCATCCAAAATCTACGAGTCCTCCACAGGTTCCCTGTCATAAAAAGAGTGACTTTCAAGCTGCTCACACACACCTACAAAGCCCTCCACAACACTGGATCCCAATACCTCAACGAAAGAATCTCCTTCTACACCCCCAAGAGAAACCTCTGCTTCGCTGACCTAGCTTTGGCCGACATCCCCCTCATCCAGAGAGCCAGAACGGGAGGCTGATCCTTCTCCTACATCGAGGCCAAGACGTGGAACAAACTCTCCCCTCAGCTTCAGACTAAGCCCCACACTGCTATCATTGCTGGACACCATTTGCAGGTTTTAATGGAATTTTAAAGGTACAATGTTTGTCCATGAAGTATACCTGTCAGGATCCTGCAACAAAATGTTTGACTTTGTAGATCTGGCTACAGCGTAAGCTGTTGCTTGATCTTTTGTGGCCAATGCTCTCAGCTATATATAAAGTGGGCTTTGGCTCGACCCAAGAAGCTAGTCCTCTCTCACCATCTGCAATTGGCTGCTAAGTGTATCATTCTGTCTCCTACTGGTTTCTTGCACTGCAATACCCAAGGGACTATTGTACATGTTAAAAATACACTCAGCCTTCATACATTTTTTTAAACATTCAGTTCTTGATCTCCTATATCCAATACATCTACCACCACCAATTCAAATATTACAATCAACAATAACAAATACCACCACCACCACCATCTATACCATCACACACCACCAATACCACACAGCAAAAAATGCAACTATGACCAATACAACCACTAATAACACCCCCACCACCAATGCCGACACGGATGTCACCACCACACCATCAATACTACCATATCCACCAACACCACCACAAGTACTACCACTATCACTACCAGTAATGCACTATAAACAGTAGCACTGATATACAAATACTGCAATACCAAACAAACACAAGCTACACATTACCAATAACACACTACTGCCAATACCGCACCAGCAATATAGCACCACCACAAAAATACCCATAAAACAATACAGTCACCACCAGAAATACCATCACCAATACCACCACCACCAGTATCAATTGCACCACCTACACTTCACATCAAACATGCTGCTAAAATCAATGCCACCACCAATACCTCCCAAAAACATCATTACAACCATACCCATCAACACAAATATCACCACCATCATCACCAAGAATGCAACCATCACCCCAATAACACACAACCACCACCACTGATATGTCCACCATCACATCCGCTAATGCGACAACACCGCAATATCACACTAACACTAATCCCACACTATGAAAACCACACTACTGCCAATACTCTCCACCAGTATCACATCACCAGGATTGGGAAACAGCGTTTACAACGCTGTCATTGCATCGCGCTACCGCGTTACAACAACCGTGTTGTTTGTATGCGATGCAATTACATCGCAAGTCATTACAACAACTTGTACTAGGGGACGCTCAAGTATTGGAAATACATTCTTGAGTAGGAATAGTAATTAATACTATTCCTAAGCCCAGCGCGCCCCCTAGTGCAAGTATCTGTAATGACTTGCGATGTACATGCATCGCGTACTAACAACACAGTTGTTGTAACGACTGCGTTGTAATAGTATGCTATGTTATAGCATGCGTTGTAACATGCTATGTTCCCAGGATTACCACCACCACTATCGAAATTATATGCCAGTGGGATTGTTAAAAAATCTGAAGCTCACCCCCCAATCTTACTAACCAAGCTAAGCCCCTGCTAATACCCACACCAATACCACCTCTACAATACCATCAACACCAACCAATACCTTAACCATTTTCACCAGTGCCAATTCTACCACCAATATCACCACCACCAATATCTCTTCTACAACCATCAGCATAAACAGACTTTGTAACATTTTGTGAATCCTGTGAGGCAGGCTGACCATGCTTTATAGTGCCATTTGCCACAAAAGTAACTCTACATCAGTGCTTCCTAACCTTTTCATTTCCGAGGGCTCTAACTAAATCACTACTGGAAGCTCAATACCCCCCAAGCCGTTTCCTCCCCACATTATTCTGAAATCCTCTATTTTAATGCATCACACATAATCACTTCCTTCTTCTGTACCCTATTTTCACTTTATCCTTTGGCCCAAACCTCCTTGCACCTAGTTTACTTCATCCCCCCAAGCACACACAAAAGAACAGAACACACCCATTCAACTGTTAACACTTCTGTGTCGATATTTCAGCAACGTTGTACCACCTTTACAAGCTTTCACATGTAATCACAATTACAGGAGGCATATGCCCCTATCGCTCAGTGCACTCTGCAGAGGTCATGGATTGGATGCTCAAGTAGTCTGAACACGTTAATGACCCACTGACAGGCACTGTGAGAAACTCGCACCACCTTGAGCCTCAACTCCAAGCCTCTCAAATATGAAACAAGCACCCACAACCTGAACTCACAGAGACACATACAAGAGACACAAACCACAGCATGCACAATACAAGATTAACATATGCAGTATGAAAAAAACAAAGCAAATACTCTTCGGAAAGTAAATTAATTAAAATGTGAGGAATGCAGATTTGAGCTGTCAAGCGGACACGAATTCATTAATTACTTCCTTTCGATTAAATATTACTGCTGACCTAACCTTGAGGGTGGAGCTTCTATACCCTGAGACCACAACTCTGGAACACCATACCAATTTCTTTACATCCTGAACCCTCCTATGGATTCTAAATCCACGACTGGCCTCACACCAACAAAAGGTGACCCTTGTGGGCATTAAGTGACCCAGATTCACATGTAATAATATAATGATATATCCCTAAACTCCCACCAGATTCTCTGATTCTCTGATCTATCATGGTTCACAACATGCCATTACATAGCCTGTTTCATAACCTCAAACATCTCCAAAAGTGCATTTCACAGTGGTACGTACTCATATAGCTCAACAGAAGTTAACATAGTTCTTATCAAACCCTCATATACCAGCCCAAAGACTTAGAAAAACACCCTGAGCAGACCATCACACAGCTCTAAGGAGACTACTGTGTGCTATGTTAAGTCTCGCTTAAAACGCCACCATTACCATACTTATACTTTTCTAAGCACCTTAAATGGAGACACTCAGACTTTAACGTAGCTGCAAGCAATTTTTGGAATCTTGACCTACACAGCATGTTTTTTTCCTGATAGGAGTCTCTTTCCATCTCCCACCACTAGATTCCTTCCTGCTAGTGTGAACTAATCGTCTAAATGATCCTAGAGCCGATTGTCCAGTATAACTGCTTTGCTTTGAAAACCGCGGGGCAAACTAGACTTCTCTGCAATTTTCCCCTAAAATATTCCAGCAGGACAAATCTGTATCGGGTGAAAACGCCTGGGGAAAAAATGCAAAATGTGCAGCATTCTGTGTGTTAACGCCTGAGTCTGCATGTTATATCCCATTTTCCTATTAAAAAAATCAGAATAGGAGTTATTTACCACATCTGGTAAATACATGTGGTAAAGACCTCCTCCAGGGGTAACTATGTTTAACACGTGGTAAATACACCACCGTATTCCGACCAACTTTTGATGATGGCCTTTGGCCGGATTACAACTGGGCCCTTATATTTTGTTTCAACCACAATTACAAGAAGTAAGTTGTTTACCGCCCTGGTAATTATCAGGTGCAACGAAGATTGCAATCTCCTTTGAATTTTGGAAGGGCAAACCTGGCGGATTGTAACATGGTGGAAAGGAGAGATGCTGACCACCAAAATCCACACGGTGTTACCCCCAAAAGTCGGAATAAACTATAATTATTGCACCAGATAATTGAATTGAAGTAACAGACGTACAGAGTACTACCTATGTATGGACAGATTATTTAGAAAAATATGTCTGATATATGGAAATCTAAACGTCTTACTTGCCATTACCATTTAGCTTCCAGTTCCTTGAGATGTGATAAAGGGAATTCTTTTCTTGGTTTTGGGAGAAGATTGAGCAAGTATTTTGACTGTCTTCAGTAATTATGAATAATGCCCTTTTGTGATTCGGCGATAACGAAGGCGATTGTCGTCTTCGGCTGACTGTACATGTGATGTGTGGCCTGACTTCCTGGCAGTCTCTCCGAGCAAAATCTTTTGAAAGAAAGGAGGGTTGTGGTGGGGGTGGACTAAAAGCAGACCTGATGGACTGACCTTACGGGGGAAGGGGCTGGGTAGACAGCTATGCTTGAAGCAAACCTGTCACAGGAATGCGGATTATCATCACAGAAAAAGGGAATCAGCAGGGAGTCAGCTGCACGCGCATCCCTCCCGGCATATGCATTCCTTGCTCAGCGGCGCTCACCACACGTCATGCTCGAGGTAGCGGGTCCTGTGGGTTTCGCCACATCTCGCGATTGTAGTGTGGTAGCCGCTTTCCCCGTCTGGCTGGGACGGCCGGATTTGGAATCCCCATAAATTGGCCATGGGTACCATACAACTGGATGGCACGTGCCTAATACTTTCAGTAAAATACACCGCTGCAGATTAATGTTTGAATAGTGTTTTGCAAAGTTTTGATATAACAATGCAGCAGACACTACTGCTGTATAAAAAGCGTAGAACCCTTCCGCCTTTTCTTCAAACCCTCTCTAGTTTTCCCTCACGTACTTCGGACATCAAAACCCCTGGACACCCCCTGCCCCCCACTCTTCCCTCTCTGAAGGATATAGGGTAGCTTTATGGCCCAGAAATATGGAAAACAAGCATTGAAAATGGCAATAGGTCTCGCTTTAAAGAAATTCCATGGTAATGTGTAGTATTACAAGTAAATAGTATGGGAATATATTTATCTGAGCAAATTAAGACCAAAACAACAAAAATCCAATCAATAGAAGTCGAGATATGAATTTTTAAAGTTTAAATAGAAAGAAAGTGATTAGTAGTCACTAGTGGTCAAAAGGTTACTTGAGGCCATGAGGGACCAGTGCAAATCCAAAATTCAAGCTGACCGCAATGGAGGGTAGACCGGCTACAGAACTCAGGCAGGGCTGAAGCAAAGCGTTGACGCTGAGGGTATGATGCGTCGATCTTTTCCTCACAGACGGGTCGCTGCATCATGATCGAGCTTCCCTGAGGTGAATGCAATGCGTCATCGTAGAGCCGCTTAGAGCATCGTCTTCGGGCCACGCAGACTATATGGAACCACTGTCGACAGCCTCTGCATCGGCATCGAAGAGTGATGCGTTGGTTCCAATCGGTGAAGTGGTTGTGTAGAAAGCAGCTGCAGAACCCACTTCTGAGGCCCAGAACTTGGAGAGGGCACCACAGGCAAGGGTAGGACTCACCGAGCGCAGAGTCCAGGAGCTTTAGCAGCATTGCAAGAAGTGTTTGTGTCCCTGAGACTTCAGAAAACGGAAGGCAAGCCCTTGCTAGCTCCCCTCGGTCTCCTCTGCAAGTTCCCCAGGGTAAGAAAACTTACTCTTAACCAGGTGTTGGCGTAGCCCTGGAAAACAATAACTGAACATGTGCTCTCTAACAATCAAATTGTACAGCCCTTCAAAAGTGTGTACCATACTACCCTTCACCCAATCATCCAGTGCTCTGCAAAAGTACCCCACAAAATCCTCTCAGGACTGTTGAGACAGTTTCTGACTGTCCCTGAATCTCAACTTATTCTCTTCTGGGGGAAATTCATACTTAACCAGGGCCTCCTTCATGGGGGTTGTTAGAACTGGGGGTCTCTAGTTGGCTGAGGTAGGTACGTTAGTCCAAATAGGGACCCTTGCTTCTAGTCAGGGAAAGGAGGGACACACTCTTAGATAACCCCTGCTCACCCTCCGGTAGCTTGGCACGAGCAGCCAGGCTTATCTCCAGGGCAATGTGTGAAGTATTTGCAACCACATTCCCAGTAACCTAGTGATAACACCACAAATGGACACCACACTTATTTTGATAAAAATGGAGGTATCTTTATCAAAAGAAATACGGTGAGACCAAACAATAGAAACCCAACATATGCGTATTCGTAATATTTCACTTTGCCGGTTATTAGGCCAACAATGACTTGTAGGTTCTTGCGGTATTAATGAGCAGTTCATGCTGATCTAATGCAGTCCTAGTGCAATGCTATGCAGTTCGTAATGCAGGTCGTAATGTAGAAATAAGACAGTCCTTAATGCAGGTACTAATGCAGTTTGTAACGCAGGAATAATGCAGTTCGTACTGCAAGAATAATGCGGTTCGTAATGCAGGAATAATGCGGTTCGTAATGCAGGAATAATGCAGTTCTTAATGCAAGAATAAGTCAGTTCTTAGTGCAAGAATAAGGCAGTTCTTAGTGCAAGAATAAGGCAGTTCTTAGTGCAAGAATAAGGCAGTTCGTAATGCAAGGAATAATGCTATAAGCCAATCTGCGTGGTCAGCTCGGGCACCACTAAGCCCCAACAACAGAGACAACGGTCATAAACTCAAAGGGGCGGCCCCAGTACTGCTGGGAAGGTACGGGCCGCTCTGGGACTCAGCGCGTCTAATGCGGTGCAGCACGAGAGAGATCGCAGCACTCCTGTACTCCTCCTGCACGCCTCCCCAGGCCACACACGCTTGTGACTCCCAGCCTCGGTTACGATGACGGCTTGGGACACAAACAGCAATGCAGCAGCGTGGACGAAGTTTCACACTGCGGGGGCAATGCGGTCACGGGGCACCTCGTAAACAGCACCACAGACCCCACGGCAGTCTCAGGCGTGCAAAAGCACACGCACCAAGCGTCGCTGAGATACGGTTGGAAACTTTGATGTTCTGGAGTTTCCACAACAGGGGACCAGCTATCCTCGGGCCCTTGGAGACAAGTTACTTCAGGGCACAGCACACAGCAAAGTCCTTTCAAACAGGGGGACACAGCAAAGTCCCTGGTCCTCTCCTTAGTCAAATCAGCAAACTGCAGGCCAGCCCCAGAACACACAGCAAGGGCAGTCCTTCTGTTCAGCTGTTCTTCTTTGGCAGAGGTACCTCTTGATCACAAAGTAGTTTCAATCCTTTTTAGGGCGAAGCCTAATGCAGCGTGCAAGTGCTGCTTAGGGATGACCTCTTGGATTCACTCAGGACTTTTTCAGAAACTCGTGCATGTACGGCACTGTTTCCAATGAGCACTCGTGCATGTACGGCATTTACCTTGCGGGAGCGATCAGTGGCGCCATTGCCTGTCTCCGGTCGGGTTATTTGCAAACAGATGGTTCCCACCTGCTCCTCAGCAAAGTACTTGTTTTTAAAGCGCGCGATATCGCGCTTTACCTTTAATTTCTTTTTTTTCTTCAGTAGGTGCGCTTGCGCACTAGGTTGCTCTGGGGTTCTGGACTGAGCCTCAATGCCGCACCCCCGTTCCCCACTGAAGCACTGTCATTTAGCCCACACGTGGAATACAAGCCCTGCAACCTCCAGCATCATCAAAGTACTTGTTTTTAAAGCACGCAATGTCGCGCTTTACCTATAATTTTTTTTTGTTTAATCGGTGCACTTGCACACTAGGTTGCTCTGGGGTTCTGGACTGAGCCTCGAAGCCGCACCCCCATACCCCACCGAAGCACTGTCATTCAGCCCACACATGGAATACAAGCCCTGCAGCCTCCAGCATCATGGGTGTGATCGAGTTAGGAAATGTCACACGCACATCCCGCCAAAAGGATGGCCTTGCAGCCCCTATTGGGTGCTGTACCTACCCACCCCGTTTACAGGGATGCCTTTGTAGACCGGAGTATGGTGTTATTTGTGATGTGTAGCCCGTTAAAGGCAGTGTGAGGGTATCTGATGTTTGTGGTGGTGGTTTAGATGCATTATAAAGTTTGCACCTTTCCCGTGGGTTTATGTTTGTGAATTAACAAACTTGTGTGCTGTGCGGTGCCAAGAGCCATCTTCTGACTTCATTGAGCTGTGCTGGGAGTTCTATTTACGCCTGCACTGCTGTGGGACGGTGGGCGCTGCTGTGTTCCGTGAATTCGGATTCCACGCGCAGCCAGACCTTTCAAAGTCCTGAGAGGCCCACCATGAAACCAGAGTTTGCAGAGCCCATCTCTCAAGTGCGGGGGTAACTTTCACGGATAAATCTCACTTTATTTTTCACACTAAAAGGCCTTTTCTGACTCCAAGTAAAAATTTACATTTACTTATATTCGAGCTACTCTGGAATGTGCAGAGGGGCATGGGTCGTTTTGAGTGGAGTGGCTGCAGTTAAACAGCAGCCCCAGAACAGATTTCTGCTATTGAATAAAGGTAAATATCTCTTTAACACAGGTTGTATGCCCAAAGATCATGCTGCAAACAGGCTCGGGATCTGGAAGGATGAAGGTTCTGAGGACATCACTAGACTAGCGGTATCCAGAGCTCCCCCTCCTCATAGTGCTATGGTGGCCAGCTAGAGTCTAGTTTGGTCACAAGCTCTTGCTCGGAAAAGGCTCCACCTTCCGAAGCGCTGTGTGCGAGCTTGAAAAAGAGAAATGCGCTGCAGGCCCAGCTGGCAGCAGGGATTATGTTTTCACCGAGGGGTTTCCAGTGACATTAAAGGCACTGAGAGCGCAGCCACAGTCGTCTATGATGCCCCTTGTGTGCTGCGGTGGCAAACAGCCCCCTTGTTGACAGCTACCAGTCGCTTTTTTATGTCACGCGAATCCCTTACCTGGCTATTATCAACAGCACACGCCCCGTATTCTTCAAGGTAAAAAACGTATGGTCCTCCCCCTTTAGTTAAAGTATTGAGGATTTATTTTAATACTTGGGAATTCCAAACTTCTAGTTGTTAATTGCACATCATTCTGTAATGATGGCTTTTAAATTGTTATTTTGTTTGTTGGTTGGTGTTTAACCCCTTCGCTGCCAGGCCTTTTCCCCCTCCTGTGCCACGCCCTTTTTTGGCTATTTGGGGTAGTGCGCTCTGAGGCCCCTGTAACTTTTTGACCACAAGGTATCCACGCCAAATTTGCGTCCTTTTCTTCCAACATCATGGGGATTCTAAAGGTACTCAGGGTTTGTGGATTCCCCTGGAGGGGTCACAGAAATGAGCCAAAATACAGCAAAATTTAGTTTTTTTGGGGAAAAATGGGAAAAACGGGCTGCAAATGAAAGCATCTGGGCTTATCCCTGCAAATGTTATCAAAAAAGGGGTTGTGGGGCTGAAATCACCATTTTCCCAGCTTTCAGGGGATACCAGACTTTTGTCAGAAACCCAACATTTTTTACACAGTTTTGGCATTTTTCTGGGACATAGCCTATTTTTGCTATTTTTTGTACTTTCAACCTCCTTCCAGTTAATGGTAGAAATGGGTACAAAAGCAATAATGGATCCTGGAAAGCTATACATTTTAGAGAAGTAGACATAATTCTGAATTCAGCAAGGGGTCATTTGTGTAGATCCATCAAGGTTTCTTTATAGAAACTAACAGTTAAATATAGGATAAATTGAAAATTTGTTGAATAAAAAAGCCTTTTGTGTCAACGTTTTCACCTGTAACTTCTTCTAATTATGACAGCTCTCTGAAAGCAATATATTGTTACATCAGCTGGACATTACTGGTTGTGGGGATATATAGGATATATAGGACTTGTAGGTTCACCAAGAACCCGACGAACCCTGAGCCAAAAACTGAGCAGCAACTTGCAATGGTTTTTTATTATGTACCGGGTATATAGTAATTATTCTGTAAAAATGTGTACATGGAAAAATCGGTATGAAAGACACCTATGTATTTCTGAAATGGGAACAAAATATAGAGTTTAGAAACAGTAGATATTTGCAAATTTCCGAAATTGGGAATACTCATACTAGCATGAGAATTATCAGTCATTTTTTAAGAATGACTTCTTTTTACACAATGTCTTTCATTTGGAAGGCAGAAATGCATCGAAAGTCAATAGGTAATAACAGTTCCTTTACAAATCTGAATTACCCTAAGTCGCCCGATAAAAATGGTATCTCACTTGTATGGGTAGGCATAGTGCCCACGACAGGAAATGGCTCAAAACCCAACGTGAACACACCACATTTTCACAATGCAAAATTACAGTTTTTTAGCAAAGTGCCTAGCTGTAGTTTTTTTAACGCTAGCTTTGCCGGCACCTAGGGAAACCTAGCAAACCTATACATTTTTTTAAACTAGACGCCCAGGGGAATCCAGGAGGGGGTGACTTGACTGCCTCCCACCAGGTTCTGTTACCCAGAATGCCTTGCAAACCTAAAAAATTGCCACACAAAAACACATTTTCCCCACATTTCTCTTGTGGAAAGTTCTGGAATCTGCGGGGATCCACAAATTTCCACCCACCCAGTGTTCCCCAAAGTCTTCCGAGAAAAATGGTACCTCACTTGTGTGGGTCGGCCCAGTGCCCGCAACAGGAAACGGCGCAAAACGCAACGTGGACACACCTCAATTTCGCTGTGAAAAATGACCCTTTTTGGCAAATTGCCTAGCTGTAGTTTTTGAAACATAGCTCTGCCGGCACCTAGGGAAACCTAGCAAACCTATACATTTTTGAAAACTAGACACCCAGGGGAATCCAGGATGGGGTGACTTAACTGCCTGCCACCAGGTTCTTTTACCCAGAATTCCTTGCAAACCTAAACAATTGCAAAAAAAAAAACACATTTTCCCCACATTTCTGTGGTGGAAAGTTCTGGAATCTGCGTGGATCCACAAATTTCCACCCACCCCGTGTTCCCCAAAGTCTTCCGAGAACAATGGTACCTCACTTGTGTGGGACGGCCTAGTGCCCGCTACAGGTAACGGTGCAAAACGCATCGTGGACACACCTCAATTTCGCAATGAAAAATGAACCTTTTTTGGCAAAGTGCCTAGCTGTAGTTTTTGAACCCTAGCTCTGCCGGCACCTAGGGAAACCTACTAAACCCACACATTTCTGAAAACTAGACACCCGGGGGATTCCAGGGAGGTATGGCTTGCGTGGATCCCCCAACGTTTCCTTACCCAGAATGCCCTGCAAACCTCAAATTTAGCTGAAAAAATCACCTTTTTCACACATTTTTGTGTGGGCAAGTTGTGGCATCACCGGGCTGACACAAATTTCCTACCACCCAGCGTTCCCCCAGGTCTCCCGATAAAAATGGGGCCTCACTCGTGTGGGAGGCCCAAGTACCCGCGACAGGCAAGGGCCCACAACGTAGTGAGGCGACATGAAAATCTCAAAACGACCTGGTTTTGTAAGGGGGGTCACTTGGGTTTTTGGCTCGGGGCTCGACGGCCACCTAGCGAAACCTACCAAACCCACACATTTCTGAAAACTAGACACTCGGGGGATTCCAGGGAGGTATGGCTTGCGTGGATCCCCCAATGTTTCCTTACCCAGAATGCCCTGCAAACCTCAAATTTAGCTGAAAAAAATCACCTTTTTCACACATTTTTGTGTTGGAAAGTTGTGGCATCACCGGGTTGACACAAATTTCCTACCACCCAGCGTTCCCCCGCGTCTCCCGATAAAAACAGTGCCTCACTCATGTGGGAGGCCTAAGTACCCGCGACAGGCAGGGGTCCAAATCGTAGTGCGCCTCAACAGGCAAGGGTCCTAAACGTAGTGCGCCTCACTACGTTTTGGACCCTTGCCCGTGGCGGGTCCTTAGGTCTCCCACACGAGTGAAGCACCGTTTTTATTGGGAGACCCGGGGGAATGCTGGGTGGTAGAAAATTTGTGTCAGCCCGGTGATGCCACAACTTTCCCAAGGAAACTTTGGGGGATCCATGCAAGCCATACCTCCCTGGAATCCCCCGGGTGTCTAGTTTTCAGAAATGTGTGGGTTTGGTAGGTTTCCCTAGGTGGCCGCCGAGCACCAGGGCAAAAACCCAAGGGACCCCCCCTTGCAAAACCAGGTCGTTTTGTGATAGGCAATTTTCATGTCGCCTCACTACGTTGTGGGCCCTTGCCTGTCGTGGGTACTTGGGCCTCCCACACGAGTGAGGCACCGTTTTTATCGGGAGATCCGGGGGAAAGCTGGGTGGTAGAAAATTTGTGTCAGCCCGGTGATGCCACAACTTTCCCAAGGAAACTTTGGGGGATCCATGCAAGCCATACCTCTCTGGAATCCCCCGGGTGTCTAGTTTTCAGAAATGTGTGGGTTTGGTAGGTTTCCCTAGACAGCCGCCAAGCCCGGGGCCAAAAACTCATGGGACCCCCTTTGCAAAACAAAGTTGTTTTGTGATAGGTAATTTTGATGTCTCCTCGTCTCCTCAATTGGTTTTGGGCCCTTGCCAGACGCGGGCACTAGGCCTAGCCACGCAAGTGAGGTACCATTTTTCTCGGAAGACTTTGGGGAACACGGAGTGGGTGGAATTTTGTGGACCCACACAGATTCCAGAACTTTCCACCACAGAAATGTGAGGAAAATGTGTTATTTTGGACACATTTTTAGGTTTGCAATGGATTCTGGGTAACAGAACCTGGTGAGAGCCAGTCAAGTCACCCCATCCTGGATTACCCTCGGTGTCTAGTTTTAAAAAATGTACAGGTTTGCTAGGTTTGCCTATGTGCCAACTGCGCTAGGGCCCAAAATCCACAGGTATGCACATTGCTAAAAAAAAGTCGGAGCCCAGTGGGCTTTCTGCCGCCCTGGGGGGGTAATCGGGGAAGGGGGTTTCATCCCGATATGCCCCTAAAGGGGCAGAAAGACTGTGGCTATTTTTTGTGGGGGTGGGGGCATTGGTATGACCATTTTGGGCAGCCCCCACCCCCCTCGCATAAAAAAAGCCTGCGTACTCGCTGGCGCCTGGTGGGCTTTCTGCCCCCCCCAGGGGCAGATCAGGGGCCACTGCCACCATCTGCCCTCCCGGGGGGGGCAGAAAGACTGGAATTTCTCTTGGGGTGGGGGTATTGTCATGACCATTTTGGGGAGCCCCTACCCCTACACTAATAAAAAAAAAAATTCATGGTTTCTAGTGGGCTTTCTGCGCCCCCCAGGGGGGGCCAGATTGGGGGCTACAGCTCCCATCTGCCTCCTGGGGGGCAGAAAGACTGTCATTTTTGTGGGGGGGAGGGTGGGGGCATTGGCGTGCCCATTTCAGGCAGCCCACACCCTAAAAACAATTGCGCAAAAAAAAATCCCTGGTGGATAGTGGCCTTTCTGCCCCTCTGAGGGGGGTGGGGCAGATTAGGGGCCAATGCCCCATCTGCCCCCCAGAGGGGGCAGAAAGACTAATGATTGCGGGGGGTGGGGGCATGGGCATGCCTGTTTTGGGCAGCCCCCACTCTTATTTTTACTTCATAAAAAAATCCCTGGTGTCTAGTGTCCTTTCCGCCCCCCGAAGGGGCAGATTAGGGGCCAATGCCCCATCTGTCCCCCAGGGGGGGTAGAAAGGCTGTAATGATGGTGGGTGGGTGGGGGCATTGGCGTGCCCGTTTCGGGTAGTCCCCACTCTAAAAAAAAAAAAATCAAAAAATAAATCCCTGGTGTTTAGTGGGCTTTCTGCCCCACCGAAGGGGCAGATTAGGGGCCAATGCCCCATCTGCCCCACAGGGGGGGGGGGCAGAAAGACTGTAATAATTGGTGGGGTGGGGGCATGGGCCTGCCCGTTTTGGGCAGCCCCCACCCCTATTTTTCTTTTTTTTTTTAATTCCCTGGTGTCTAGTGGGCGTTTTGCCCCCTTGGGGGGAGAAAAAAGACTTAATGGTGCCAATTCCATATAGGGGGAGCAAAGGCCCTTGCCCAAGGGGCCCCTCCCCCCTCGCTGGTGTCTAGTGGGTGGATCCCTGCTTGGGGGATCGCCCTCCTGTGGTGATCCCCAAGCAGGGATCCACTGGGGAGGAGTACCATAGGAAAGGGGAGATTCTCCCCTTTCCAACGATACCTCTCCCGTTTTTCTACGTGCTCAGGGGGCTGAGATAGCACCCTGAGCACGTAGAAAGTGAAACTGAAATGAGCCTCTTGGCTCATTTCAGTTTCAGTGTAATGACGTCGGCGTGACGTGCGCGCCGATCGTCATTACACGGAAAGCAGGTGGGGGGCCTCGGGAGCTGGGGAAGCTCTTCCCCAGCTCCCGAGGCTATTTTTAATTAAAGGGAATCCCTCTGGTGCCCGCACTCGTCATGGGCATACGAGAACTGTGTGCCATGACGAGTCCAGCTCGTCATGGGCATTCAAGGGGTTAAAAATCAGATTTCTTTTTCTGTCTGAAAGGCACGGTGCTAAGCAGGGGTCGCGCTGGCCCTGGGGCTGGGGATTCAGCCGGCGAAATAGCTACATGAGGGGAGTACAGTGGGCAGGAGCCATCCTTTTGTGGCAGCAGCACAGTCCTCTTCACATCCAGGGGGCTACTCCTCCAACCACACCAAATGCAGGCCAGCCTGTTGCTGTCTCACCTACTCCTCCCTGGTGTCAGGATACCTCCCCAGACGTTGTCACATCCAAACCCAGGTAGTCAATACACAACCAGGCAGAGGCACGCAGGATGGTTAGGACACGAAACCAGCCACTTCTAAAAGCGTGGTTTCTAAACACACAATTTAAAAACCATCTTCACAAAAGATGTGTTATTACATTCTGAGTTCAGGCACACTACACTCCATCTCTCCATCTTATGCCAATGGGAAGATATGCTGGAAACATGTTACACAGCATTCCCCATTTTGTCCTATGGGCAAGATGGCCTTGCAATAGTGAAAAACGAAATTGGCAGTATTTCACTGTCAGGACATGCTACACACCTCAGTACATGTCCTACCTTTCACATACACTGCACCCTGCCCAGGGGGGTACCTTGGGCCTACTATAGGGGTGTCTGATGTGCATAAAAAGGGAAGGGTAAGGCCTGGCAGGTGGGTGCACTTGTCAGGACAACAAGGCAGTTAACAATCTGCGCTCAGGCACTGTAGTGGCAGGCCTGAGATCTCTCTTTAGGGCTGCTTATGTGGGTGGCACAATTAGTGCTGCAGGCCCACTAGTAACATTTGTATTACCAGCCCTGGCACACATAGTGCACTTTACTAGGGACTTTACTAGTAAGACAAAGATACCAATGATGGACAACCGATTACCATAACACTTTTTACAGGGAGCACTTGCACTTTGACACTGATCAGCAGTGGCAAAGTGCCCAAAGCATCTTAGTTGGCAGCACCATGTCAGAAAAAGGTCTAGGAGGAACTTTAGCCAAAAAGGGCCTAGTTCAACAGGGGTATAACTCAACCTGTCCCCCTCTTCTAGGGCTGGTAGGGCGTCCCTTACACCACCAGGAATATGACTCCATATGCTAGCTCCCCCATCCTCCTCAGTGATCCGGTGCACCTCTAGAGCTAATTCATATGCCTGAAACCACTGGTGTATGTCACCCCCCCTCCTTGGAGTTAGGCACCAAGTCTCTGGGTATGTGAACTTTATCTTAAGCACTGGACATTGTAGTTTTTCTGCCACAAATATTGTTGTTCAGGGCTCTGATTTCCAGCTCCAAAGGCTCAGTCCATGAGTTCTCAAGACTTTTTTCTCTCCCATGGCTCTCTCAGCCTCAGCTGCTTCCATTGCACGTTTATCTCTGGCTAAAGCCCTTTCAGTCTCAGACATCCTCTCCTCAGCCAGGGCTTTGTCAGCCTAATCTCTGGCCATCTGCATCCTCAGGGCCCTCTTAGCCTGTATGTTCATAAGCTCCTCAGGGGACAGTGTTTGGGAGGAGACACTGCTCTAGGATTCAAGTATGGGACTCTCTGTGTGTGGGTTCCCCGCTCTCTTCTGGAGCCTTTGCCCAGTCATTTTTCTGTTCCTCTTCCTTCTCAGGGACACTGCCCTCTTGATCCCCTGGTGGAGAATCATTCTCTAGAATTCCAAGGGGGTCCTCCCACTCAGAGATTCCTGTTGTTGCTCCCCCCTGCATTTGAGCTCAAATGCATATAGGGCCAGCTTGAGGTCCAGACTGTCAGAACCTCTCTTCACAGGCTGCCCCTCTCCTTGCAGGACCTTCTCAGCTCCCTCACACTGCAAGATGACAGACAGCTGAGACCCATTTTTCTTTCTTTCAATGTTTCACCGGTGCAACAACAGACAGAGTCACAAGTCTATGAAGATGAAGCAGGAGTAAATTTAGGAAAGTTACGAATTTGAGAAAACCAGGATAATTTGAAACTCGCAAAGGTCTTTGTATAGAGTTGTAGTGAGAACTGAATTACTATATGGTACTGCACAAACACAAGTCCTATCCTCAACGCTGATCACCAATGTTTGAAATGGGATTAATGATTGGCTGAGGTATGCCCCCAGGCCAGGCAGGAACCACCACTCTAGTCAGGGTAAGCTAGATACACACTGAAAGATAACCTTTGCTCACCCTCTGGTAGCTTGGCACAAAGCAGCAAGGCTTATCTAAAGAGGCAATGTGTACGTTTTTATGCAACACACACCCACACACACAGTAAAATGATGAATACGTCACAGAAAACACTCCACACAGGTTTAGAAAAATAAAGAATATTTATCTGAGCAAAATTAGACCACAATGACAAAAATGCAATCAGTAGAACTCAAGATATTAATTTTTAAAGTTTAAATGCAAAACAGTGCTTTGAAATCACTAGCACTCAAAAGGTTACTTGAGATCGTGAAAAACCTGTGTAAGTAAAAAGTTCAGGCAGACCATAATGGAGGGCAGGCTGGCTACAGGATCCATGCAGGGCCCACTGAGAAAGTACCTTGGATGGAGCAAAGCATTGACGCTGAGGGCACGTTGCATGAATCTTTTTACGCAGTCGGGTCGCTGCATCGTTGTGAGCTTTGCTGAGGTGAATGCAATGCATCGACACTGAGCCACGCAGAGTGTCGTCGTCAAGCCGCACAGGCTGTGGAGCCGCTGTCGAACAGCTTCTGCATTGGCGGTAAAGGGCGATGCGTCAGTTCCGACTGGCGCAGTGGTGCCGATTCATTGGTTTTGTAGAAAACAGCTGCAGAACCCACTTCTGAGGTCCAGGACTTGGGAGAGAGAACCACAGCCAAGGGTAGGACTCACAGAAGGCAGAGCTCAGCAGCACCTGCAGTATTGCAGGAAGTCTCTTGTGTTCCTGGTGCTTCAGAAAATATGGAGGCAAGCCAGGAAGCCCATGGAGATTACTTGGAGGGAAGGCAGAGTCCAGCTCTCTTTCAGCAGAGTCAGAGAGCAGCAGGGCAACAAGCAGAAATGCAGTCCTTCCAGAAAAGCAGTCCAGTTGAGTCCTTCAAGCAGCACAATAGTCCTTCTGTCAGGGGTTCAGTTCAAGATTCAGAAGTGTCTGATTTTAGGGGGTCAGAGAACCACTACTTATACCCAAAAGTGCCTTTGATGTGGGGGGTGAATTCAAAGCAGTTCTCTGAAGTGCACAAGCATTCCTTTTAACCCAGTCCCGTCTGCCAGGCTATCTGTGGGGGGTAATCAGTTCTTTGTGTGGGGACAGGACACAGCCCATTCACGTGAAGTGTTAGCCCCTCCCTTCCATCCTGCCCAGGCAAGGTCATCAGAATGCAGATGTATGTAGATGGGTACTCAGACACACCTACTCATCCTGTGTTGTGGCTGTCTAGAGGGAATGCACAAAGTATAGCTGTCACCCAGTCCAGACGTGTATTGGAAACAAGCTGTCAAAGCACACAGTGTTATAAGCACAGAGAAGTGTCCACTTTCTATAAGTGGAATTTCTAAAACAGCAATGTCAAATCCAACTTCATCGGGAAGGAAGATTTGTCATTATCATTCCAAACATGTGAAACATGAATAAGCTATTCCTCTCTGATCAGGAATTACAGCTTTAAAGTATTTTAAGGAATTCCCAATGCTGGCTTATGAGCGGGGTAGCCCTCACAGTAGTGAAAAACAAAATAGTCTGTTTGTCACTACCAGGACATGTAAAACGTACCAGTATATTTCCTACCTTTCATTTACACAACACCCTGCACTTAGGGCTCCCTAGAGCCCACCTTAGCGGTGACATATGTGTAATAAAATGGGCATTTCAAGCTAGGCACATAGCTTTAAATGCCACGTCAAAGTGGCAGTAAACTGCACACATAGGCACTGCAGTGGGAGGACGGAGACAAGTTTGAACGGCTATTTCTGTGGGTGACACAATCAGTGCTGCAGGCACACTAGTAGCATTTAATGTACAGACCTTGGGTATATGGTCTACCACTTTACAAGGGACTTACAAGTGAAGTTGTGGTCTAACCGCTAAGGCGGTCAACCTCAAATTTGGGGAAGCAGGTTCGAGTCTCGGCAATGACGCTTAACATCCAGTGATTCTGGGCCAATCATTTAATCTCTCTGTGCCTAACAAAAATGAATGTGTTCTTGTGTAATGCAACTGGTGCTCATGTAAAACACTCTGATACTTGATACCTTCGGGTCAAGTTCGCGCTATATAAAACTCCAGAATAGAAAGACAAACATGCCAAAAAGGTGTAGACTAGTTATACCATGTTTAGAGGAGAGAGCACCTGCACTTTAGCACTGGTTAACATTGGTTAAGTGCTCAAGTCCTAAGGCCAACAACAAGAAGGTCAGCAAAAGAGGAGGAAGAAGGCAAAAAGTTTGGGGTGACCCTTCAGAGAGGGCCATTTTCCAAAATGAATCTATGTGTATTTGTGTGGAAGCAAAAACCTGTAAAATATTGCACTGTTAAGCCAGACCTAAACATCAATGTCGTCTAATGACTGCACTCCTTCCATCTGCAGCTGCTGCCAGAGAAAAACACGATAAATTACCTAGTTATCTAATACTCTTTAATACCATTACAATGTCATGTGTTTGCCCCTGAAAGTTCAATCTCAGGTGGCTGGATACATAAACAAAATGATCACAGCTGTGTGGAGGGCAAGCACTTCTTTGTGGAAGCACACAACTTTTGCCCAATCAAAATATGTACTCCTGGATCCCAACGTGTGGGTTGAGCCAAAGCCTCTCTCTAGTGGTGCTCGCATATTTGTCTGGTGGCAGGTGTGCTGTTAAGCCAACCCATAACAAGCACTGGCAAAGTCAATAGGTAACGACTATGGGCGAGCTATTGGCTTTGGCAATTGGGTGGGGTTGGGAGTGGGTTATAAGAAGGTTAAAAAAAGTGCCATGAAGCAGCCAGTACTAACTGCTTCATACCATTTCTTTTTACTTGTCAGTGGGAGGGGGAAAAGAAAAACCGTTGGGAGGGAGAGTTGTAGAGAGAAGTAACAGGGACAAGAGGGCTGGTGGGAGAAGGAGAAGAAACAGTATGGGGTGGATGGGGGATTGTAAAAAAAAAAAAAAAGCTTTATGACGTGGCCAGCGTTGACTGGCCTACTGATCTCTCCTGCATTTTTAAATTGATCTGCCAGTTCACTGCAACTGTGTCCTTTGCTCTATCCATGTGCAACATGGATGCCATGTGTGTATGTGTAACTCCTTTGTGTTGAGATTGTGTGTGGTGTATGTCTGTTATATGTAGCTGGGGCTATACAGAAAGCCATTTGGATTTCCTGCACCAACATAGTATCTAAGTTGCAGGTCCCCACCAGAGCATTCTAAAAGTCCTTAGTAGTGGACCACATAGCTGTACGTGCAAAAAAGGAGATATATGGCCCTTTTGAGGTTTAGGGAAATTATCTTGCCTTGTCCTGCTCTATTGTTCCCTGGAAGGGTGACCCCGAACCCCAACAGATAGTTAAGTAGTCATGCTCTCCCTCTTTTGTGCCCTTGCTTTGGGTTTTCCTGACAGGAGACTCCAAACTCCAGCCCACCTTCCTGCTGACACAGGAAAAAAAAAAGACTATTGTTGGGCCAGTCTGGAAGTATTAAGCAAAAGGCAGAAAAAGGCCCAAACCAATCCCAGGCTTGGACTCTTGGTATACACAAACTCTGCATGCAATTTCATCATAAAGATGGAACAGAAACAACAAGCCTGTGTGCCAAGATTAGTTTCCCAGAATCTAAATTCCCACACAAGAAACAGTTTTGTGCTCCTGGGTATGGGTATTGACCTCCAACTTCCCTTTGCCAAGTTTGGGAACATAAACCTGGGGAGTACTACAAGCTTGATTTGAGAAGCTACCTTGTATCTGCCTTGAAGAAAGGAGCCAATGGAATGCTTAGGAGGAACATGAGTGTCCTTGTATGAGGCAGGTACTGCCTAGAAGAGGTGGGCTGTGAAGGGACTGAGGCAGGATTAACTGGAACTATCCACTTCGACTTGAGGAAGGACCTATATTACACAGCCAAAGGGTGTTGTGCGTTAGTTCTGGTTATCACTGCAGTGTGTTCAAGCTGGATTCCCTATGGCTGTGAGGAGCTTCTGGAAGCCAACTCACTGGCTCACCTAAAAAAGAACCCGAGCACCTAGAAGCCCGAGTTTCTAAAGAAAAGCAAATGCATTCAGCAGTCTCACCTGACAGACCTTATTTTCCACCGCTGAAAGCACATTGAAAAAAGCTTTGTAATCATTATTGTTATGTTCTGTTATGTAGATTTGTAGAGTGCACTATCACCCAGGAGGGTATCTTGGCACTTAGAAGGTGTAAGTCTAGTCACACCTAGGGCCTAGTGGGACTACTCAAAAAGTCAGGTCTTCAGCTTCTTATGGAATTCAAGAAGTGAGGTGGAGGCTCTATGTGACGTGGCAGGTCATTCCACACTTCAGGAGAGTTATTGGTGACCCAGTGTGTGCTCTTGTTTTGTTTTGGTGGTGGGCTTGTGTCTGGCCCTAAAGAAGATCCACTGAAGAGAGAACCACCAGACCACAAATGTGGCCTCTCCATGATTGGCACTGATGTTGTTAACACTCACCTGGCCAAGTATGCGCAGTTAGCAAGGACTGCATTGTCATTGATAGGGCTGGGGAAGAATAAGGACAATGCACACTTTGTGGGCCATGTGAGGACGCGCACCACCTGGAGCTACACTGCCCTCCCTGCCTGCTGGCACCTGTAGGCATAGTCAACGCCACAACAACCCCCAAAAGAACAGAAAGGGAACTAAGGGGTCCATTAGGATGTAGGGCGGATCGCCACCGCCCGCATGGCGGTGCGGATCCGCCCTACATCCTTCCCCGCCTGACACCCATTTCCCCCCCGCCATATTAGCATGGCGGGGGATACCGCGGCGGACGGTAAGACCATCCGCCACTTTTCCGCCCGGTCGACAAGTCGACTGTGCGGAAAAGGGTTTAATATTGTGGCGGTGTCTGCTAGACACCGCCATCCATATCAGGATGCAGGCGGGAGGCAGCCTTTCCATGGCGAAAGGCATGCAGACTTTCAAATTGGGGGCCCGTTGCGGGCCCCCAGAATTTTGGGGGAGGTGGGGGGCACATGGAGGGTACCTATGGTACCACTAAAAAAAATGTGCATGCACTACGTGGCAGGCACCGCGCTGTGCCTGCCACGTTGTGCATGCATATGCACAACATGCATTTTTGGCATTGCGGCGGGTGATGCTGAAAACACCGCCCGCCGCAATGTTAAAAAATGCAGGATGCGCCCACCAGTGTGGCGGGCGCATCCTAATCACCCCCACGGGACCGCCACACTTATGGCGGGCGGTCCCTTTTTACGTCAGGATGGCCATTGTATTCACATCTTTTGGGAAGGAGTACACCAGTTCCACAGTAGCTCCCTTCAAACACTGCACACAGAATTCCCCCGGGAGAGCTAAGGTTTGCTTTGCACTGCACATCCTCTTGACACTTGTCCTAGAGGAAGAGCGAAGGCTGTGTACCAAGTCACCATATTTACTTAAGACATTGATGAACCAATAGTAAAGTTCTCGGATTATTAATTACAGTACTGTGTATTAGAAGTAATTTACTTTCTCTTTTAAATGTATTACAAAACTCCAGTATATGTTGTGATGACATAGAACCTTGTTTAAGTTTAAGGGAAAAAATGTTTTGCCCTTAGTGGCAGTATATCATGGACTTTCTCAAGTCTGAAAAAAGACCTGCCAGTTTGACATGACACTTATGTTACGTAAAAATAAAGTGCTCTTTGCAAATTCATGGCTCTAGATAAGTGTAAAAGAAAACAGGCAGCTGGGATAGCTCGTAGGTGCTTAACACATTCTTAATACAAAATAGTCAGGACGCATAAAATCTAAAGCTAAGGGCAGATTGTCATATCAACAGAGCAGAGCTTTGCATTCTCCTAAATTGGAACATGTAATGCTAAAATTCTTACTTTTCGATGCTATGTTTATGTGCTTTTTCTCAATGCAAGTAATTGGAGGAAAGAGCAAGCGATAGGTAGAAGGTACTGATAGGCAGTAATGAGTTGGTGCCAGGCTCCTCTTGAGGGAAGAATGCGAGAAGGCCTTGAAAACTAGGTAGAGTAGGTGAAGTTAAAATGTCTAACTTCACGCATTGCTGCAGTTAACAAATCATTGTGCCAACTTCAGAACGAGACTACATTTAGTAGGACAATTAGGCTAAAATGTGCCATGTACAACACAGAATAACCAAATGGCAGTGCTTTTATAATATGCATAAATGTGCAATGATGCTACAGCTTCAGTGTGCTTTAAGCAGTTAAAAAATAAAATTGCAATTGGTAATGCAAACAGAATGGCATATGAAATCCTATGCTCTCAATGAGTTAAAACACATTATCAGTAATTAGCTACAATTTGCCTAATTAAAGGAATGCTGTGATTTGGAACAAATGGATTGTTAATGACAAAGCTCACACATTTCTTTGTATCCCCTTACAAATTATGGTTATTCAGTATCTGAGCTCATAGTTCTAATGGTAATTGGCCATTGGTTACAGTCAGTACCTGAACTCTTTAAATGAGACAGTACAGGAGGATGAACAGTGTCAGTACAACATATTCCCGTCTAGTCTGTAAAAAACAATTCAATTAAAGGAATGTATGAACCCACAATCAAGCGTGTAGAATGGAGGAAAAGTATTGTATGCATGACAACACCTAGCCTTCACCCGGTCTATTTCTTTTAATTTGATTCAGTTTATGTTGGAGCAAACTTTGTGATTGTCCCCTTTAGAGTTACAAAGTATTGAACTATTAAGGAAACTGATGTCATTATGCATACATAGGGTGGGCGTGGTAGGTGTCAAAGAAGACTACAATATAAAAGCTGTATCAAGGCTGGTAGTTCATTCCGAAAGATATGGTCTCCATGGATAAAATATTACGGTCTGGAACTGGGGGGGGAGGAGGAAGGAAGGAGTGGACTCATTACCAGGGGCATTGGGGAAAGTGCCTTGAAAGTTGTGATGCCTGACCCATTGTCGATAACTGTAAGGTAAGATTGATGCAACCCTAAAGACATGTACGTCTCCAATTCTAGAGTCTAACCTCTTGCTCTCGCTCGAAGGGAACGTTGCTAGATTTTTAGTTTTGTATCGAATATTATTGTTCATCACTCCATTCGTATCGTGTATTCATGATTTTTCTGATTGTATGTTTATGTTGCAAACAATAAATAAAAACATTTGAGAAAAAAAGACTGGTAGTTCAATGAGACCCGTGTTGGGGTTATCATGCACCTTCTTCCAAACTGCCCATGTCCGTTCCCATAGTAACTGAAATGTTCGCTTATTTTTGTGAATCACAAGGTATTGGTATGAATCATTCAGCTGCATAACAAGTATCATCTAAAGTAATTCCATGGCCTGCAAACCTCAGTCAGATCCATTCAAACAGCAATTTTATTGGAGTACACGACTATCATATATTGCTATATTATGCAGCGAATTATAAAGTATGTCATGCATACTTCTTTTCGCCCCTTCCTTTTGCCAATAGTTGAGAACATTAATGATAAAGGGGCAACAGAAACATTACAGAATATTTTATGTATGGTAATAAATCCAAGATGCTACTGTACAGAACTCTATGAAAGACAATAGATGTAATTGTATAAACACAAACGTACATGTTAATGATTGTTGCTCTGGTAATGAATTAAACCTGCAAATTGGATCTTTATTATCTGACTTGTACCAGTCGGGGGTGGCATGCCAAAAATCTATAGGGGATAAACTTGGGTGTTTGACATACTCCCCAAGCGGTGTAAGTGCTTTAGGAAGAGTTGATAAAGAGAACTCTAAGCCCTGTATGGGCACTAGTACGAATGATAGCCTGGATTACTCCGAGAAAGGTAGCATAAATACTCCATTAGAGAGCCCAGTTGGTAACTTGGGGGAAAGTAGAGAGAATGGCACTTTGTCAATTTTGTCGTGGAATATTGCTGGACTGTGCCCCAAAATGGAAAACCCAGATTGGATGGGCTTTCTGACAAAACATGATGTTTGCCTCTTTCAAGAGACCTGGTCAATCGACCCTATTCATTGTAATGGTTACCTTAACTTTTATGTTCCCGCGTTAAAAAGCAAAAGAGGCCGCCCTTCGGGCGGACTAACCATATGGGTAAAGTAGGACATGGGGTGCCATATAAAGGTAGGTCTTAGATCCAGCAACGATATACTATCAATACGAATAACCTCACAGTTCGGTCCCAAAGTGGAAATTTTTAACGTGTATGCACGTGGTCTTCCGGGGGGGGAAAAATCTCCAGTAGTACAAGAACTTGAAGACATCTTGGATCTCCTGCCACCTAATATATTACCAGTAGTAGCAGGTGATTTCAATACCACCTAGGAGCCCCTTGGCCACGATATATCACAGCTTACTGCAGAGGAAGATTCTAGCTGGGGAATCCCTCCCCTAGAGATTGCCCCCATAAAAAGATGGACAGAGGCAGCAATCCAACTAAAAGGTCTGTGCCTTGCCAATCATCTGAGGGCAGCAAACGGTAGAAGTAAGTCAGATAAACTTGCAAAGAATACTTTCAACAACGGTTACAGGGTGAGTCGTATAGACTACTTATTTGTCCATGTAAAATTTTGGGCATACCTCATTGATATGGATGTCATCAATCGAATTGAGAGCGACCATCACCCACTAGTAGCACTATTTGACTTACCCTCTCAAGGTGGACAACTAGCTCGGCAAGAGACCCATGTGTCGGGTCAATTTCTGTCCAATAATCAGCGCTATTTAAAATGGGATAGGATCATAGAAGACCCAACAACCTTGATTGCAATAAATAAAGAAGTTACTGATGCTCTACAACCCCCTGTAACAATGGTAGTAGACATGAGTTCCCATCATTCCGTGGTGGTAGCACATAACAAACTCTTTGAGGGTTTGAAGAAATACTTTGTTAAAACCACTTCTAATAGATGTTCCAAGCAAGGTAACACTGCGGGTTGGTATAACACTGATTGCAAGAAAGCACGAGCTGAACTTGGCAGCGCCCTAAGGATGAAAGACGTATCTCTGGTAAGATTGGCGAGGATACATTATAAGAAGACACTGAAAGACGCAAAAGGAATGTGGGACAACGAAAAGTGGAAAGACCTCCTAGATGCTAGTAAGTGTAGGAACAGCAAGCAATTCTGGGACATATATAAATGGGATAGGGGGGGCTACCAGAGCGCCCCCAGAATAATGTGGCTAAGAATGCGTGGGTTGACCATTTCAAACCACAATATGCAGCTCCCAGTGACGAAGAAAACTCTGGTGCCATTTACTGCCATGCCCACTATGAAGAAGCAATATTTCTTCCAAAAGATGTGGAACAGGCTTTAGATAAAGTGATTAAGGGTAAAGCTCCCGGCATGGATGGAATCCCTGCAGACGTGTTTATCGGCGATAGACACCTATGGTGCAGGTACATTATGCGCCTCGCAAATGCAATCGCTCAGGGTGCTGACATCCCTGACTCGTGGAAGGGTGCAGAAATAGTCCCCGTATTTAAAAAGGGGGACAAGTCTATTGCGGCCAACTATAGGCCAATTAGCTTAATAGACTCAATACAGAAGATTGTGGCCCGCTTATTCCTACACAAGATTCTATTATGGACTGAAGAGCAGGATATTCTAAGTCCTATGCAGGCAGGCTTTCGCCGGAAAACAAGCACAATTGATCAAATCTTCCGTTTCGTCATCTTATACTGGAAGACGGTGATTTTAGGCAAGGGCGCATTATATGCGGTATTTGTGGACCTTAAAGCGGCGTTCGAATTTGGTCCCACGAATTAAACTTTGGGAAGTTATGCGGGAAATGGGACTTGAACCTGAACTCCTTTCTGTAGTCATTCGCTTGCATGAGGGTAATGTAGCCCGGGTCCGTTGGGGGGATGTGGGAGAGGTGACGGAAGACTTCCCGGTTGGCAGGGGTGTGAGGCAGAGTTGTGTCCTGGCTCCAACCCTGTTCTCGCTCTTTGTCAATGGGGTGGTCGACTTTCTCTCGCAGACCCCCACTGATGCACCTGTACTGGCTGGATCACGCGTCCCCATCCTCATGTTCGCGGATGACACGTTGATTATTTCCAAGACCCCAAGTCGTCTACAGAAGGCACTAGGACGCTTTGAAGAGTTCTGTAAACTGAGGGGATTGGTGGTCAACACTGAAAAAACAAAGTTTATGTCTTTTAACGCACACAAATCATTCAGGGGGAAAATTCTTATGAATGATTTGCCCTTGGAGGAGGTGACCTCCTTCACATATTTGGGCATTACAATACAGAAGGATATGCGTTGGGATTCCCAACTGGACCGCGCCGCATTACTTCATAAACAAAAATCAGGTGCCCTCCTAACTAGATTTAAAAGCTCACATACAAAACCAATCTCACCAGTCCTTGAAGTATATGGGACAATGGTATTGAGCTCATGCTTATACGGGTCTGAGCTCTGGGGCTTAGTAACTCGAACAAATTGACGTTGCTTGAAAATGCATTTTTACGTAAAATTACAAGTCTTCCAGCTAGCACCCCACTGCGCCCTTTGTTGCTAGATTTAGGGAAAAAGCCACTAGTCCATCATGTAAAGCTTCGTCCACTTCTTTATTGGCACCGACTCTGGTGCACTGACGAACTTGCACACTATCAGAGTGGCTTCTGTGACATACTAAAAACTGATTCATCACATAAAATACATTGGCTGCGTAGTATTAAGCTCCTCTTGGGCAGTATAGGTTTGATCGAATTATGGAATGACCCACTAAACGCTATTTTCCCTTCTAAGGATAAGCTGAAAGCTATATACTGGGAATGGGTTTTCATGATAGAAACTACACAAGGACTTTCCTCTCACTTAACAGGTCGTTTTCTCGATCTAAAAGCTAGTCCATTGTTAGAGAGGTATTGGGATTTAATAGAGAGGCCCTCGGATCGTAAGTTATACTTCCAGCTACGGGTGGGTACCCTACCGGTTGCAGAATTTACTGCTAGTTGGGGGAGCCCCCAAAACAAAAGTGATAAATGCTATAGATGTATTGAGGATTGTGAATCCGTAGAACACTTGCTATTTTTCTGCCCAATGTACATGATACCCCGGAAAACCTGGATAAAACCTGTCTGTAAGTTACTGGGTACCAGGAACTATCGTACAGCCTTTCGTATTTTGAGTACTGATACTGCTCCTTTTATTTGTATAGCAGTGGCCAAGTTCTTAGGGTGGGCCTGGGGCATACGAACCAAAGCCCCGAGTTATGATGGCAACCTATAGTAATCAACTGCAAATGTACAAGTTTTACTTAACGCTCGCCTAAAGGTCGGGTACACAAACAGTAATTCTAACAGATGTGATATTTTAAATTGAGAATATTTGTATGGGTTTTAGACCGATTTTAGCTTTAGCGACGGTTGTAATATGAATTTAATCTTAGTCTTAAAAATTTTAGATAATTTATAGGTTTTCTGTGTTATGATTGTAATGTGCTTTTATGACTCAACTGTCGAATAAAGCTTTATTGATTGGTTTTTTAGATGAAATTTGGGAACCATGCATTTCAACATCCTTGTTAAGGCCATGTAGAACCTTGTCAGGCCCAAGTGTCCAAGTTCTTTGTTTTGGCATTAAGTGGAGCATACAACCATCCCCTATTCTTTTTGTGCATTTTTCAAACTCATTGTAAGTAACGTGTTTCTGATGTTCATGCCTCTTAATGAAATGTTCAAGCAACAGTAGTCTAGAGTCACTTTTATTAATGTGCCAGCGCTGTAATGGAATCCATTGCTTGAAAGGGCTTCTGTCGCTGTGACATAAACCTATTTACACAAGGACTGATGATGATATAAATTAAATTGGTGCTGTTGCAGTTTAGATATCCATGGAACTCACAATAATGTTTTTGGGTAATAAACTTTATCTTGTTGGTGCACATAGGAGCAGACATTTTGATGGTCTGCTACTGGTCTGACCAGATCCTCTTCCAGCAACAACACTGAGCCAAGATGCAAGACAGTCCCTGCCATGGAGTCAGCAAGGCTGAAAGTTGTACGAGTAGGATAGCAAGCTAGGCCAAACCCGCTTCACACAGTGACACCTCAGGAAAGAGGGAATGTGAGGCCTAATGACTTGATGCCAGGTAGTATGGAGTTTGACAAGTGTAGCCCTCTTAGCATTATATGTTGGGCCCTTGAATGTGAATAAATATATTAGGGAGATGCCTTCCCCTGCTGACCCTTGGCTTTACCATTCTACTATAAGGGCTGGAGTCTCTGCGAAGAGCTCAACACTGGAAAGGCTGAGATGCCTGCGTTCACTTGGGACATGGAAAGCTGTGTGATCCCAGTCTGAGGACAGTGGGCCAATGTGGCCTATAGTTTTGTAATGCTAGGCTCCAGATTCCCCTGCCTGTATCTTAGTGCTGTGGGATAGCCAATCCTGCAGTCGTCAGCACAGTCGGTAAGGGACAAGGGCAGGCCCCACTTGTCATTCTCCCAGGTGAGGTGCAAGGTTTCCCAAAGGGCCCATGAGAGGTGCCCCACCCTCACTACCTTCTTCTTGCTGTGGGGTAGGGACAATCCTTGCTCCCACTCATAATTGTCTGGAGCCTGACTTTGCTGGGTTAAGGGCCTTCACAGAGCTTTAAAATAGGACTGTTGTGGTGTTGCTTTTAGCAAAGTGATTCCTTGTCTTCTAAGCTCTTTCACGGACAGGCAGGTGGCGTGGTCCTGTAGGAGTCAGTATTGGAATCCTCCTTACTGGGCAATTTCAGGGCAGTGAGGACCCTGAAAGCCAGGATACCTCTCACGGGTGATAGTGAGCTTTACAAATACTCATAACACAGAGGCTCAGCTGAAGTGAAGCCAGGCCGGTTGGCGCAGGCCATGGCTGCAAGTGTTTTTTTGTCCATCTTTTTATCATTAGGACAGTATGGTTAGTAAGGAATTGCCTGTGAGAATGGGTTCTTAGTCCTCAAGCAGGCCTTTTTCTTTCTTTTTAAACACAACTTTATTGCATTTTAATGTACAGACACATGCCAATGAGTGGCTAGTAAATCTACAGTGTATAAATCAAGTAGGAAAATGAGACACAAGCAAAAACAATAAACTCCCACCCTCCCTACCCCCTAACTTGTCACATTTTGTTTGCAAGTATGTACACCGCATCGTGCTACTGGGAAATGTGTCTATGTGATGACAGGACCAGTGGATCCTAGTAATCCATCCGGAGTCGGCCTCAATGAGAGAAAATTGCATGTGTTATAGATCCTTCTGTTATGCATTATTACAGGTCATAATTGAGTTACATAAATGTATTAATGTTCGGGAAAGGGTTGCGGCGTTATGCCAGTGAACACAGTACAGAAAAAAAGATTTGTGTGGTCTGCCCCTAGACAGAGGAGTCATCAAGTGTTTCCTGAGCTGTGAAAGCTTCAAGTAGTACATCTCATTCCATAACAGTGGACTGCTTTTGTAACCCTTTGTATTCTTCCCTGTGCAAGGCATCACTTTCAGCCATGCCCCCTTACTTTACCTCCTTGCACCATCGTGACACCAGGGGTGTCACCGAGGACTTCCAGCATCTCGTAAGAAGTCACTTCGCTAGTAACAATGATATATCCATGGAGAGTGTGAATATCTTAGAGTTCTTGGGCCTGGGATACAGTCCCAGTATACAATGTTACACCACCCAGTAGTCTTATTCAGTCAGTTCTGATAAAGCAGCCCTAATATCCGCCCACTAAGGGGATATTGAGGGGCAGGCCCATAACATGTGCAGTAAACCTGCATCCAAAGTTCAGCAACAAGGGCAGGCAGATGATACCGTGGGAAAAATCATGTGAAGTCTTTGTGGCATGAGGTAGGCCGTGTATGATTAAAAACTGAATAAATTTAAAGCGGGAGTTGTGGGAGACCTTGTTTGGGTATTTTAAAAGAAGGACACATTCGTCATATTGAACAGCTCGCACAGGATCTTCTTCCCACCTGACCCGTAGGGGTGTCAGCAGATGAGTACGCAAGATACTATACAGCTAGAGAATAAGGTGTCCCCCATTCCCAATAACGTGCATTATCTGTATAAAGTCATGAGCGATTGGTTTAGAACCGTCTGGTGTCCAATGTCGCTGACTAGAACTGATAATACTTGCATGTGCCAAAAATAGCGTTTCCAAGAAAGCATGCATGTGAGTGAAATCTATATGGGACATGAGGGTGCCACCCTCAAAGAACGCCCCAACCGTTCTTACTCCCCCTGCCCTGAGGGGCACAGTCTGTCCAAATACCTGAGGATATAGGGAGAACTTACAAGTGAATTTTCAGGGCATATGGTACACATGAGGCAGTATAGCGGAGGGTAATCTTCCAATAAGTGAGGGCCATGCTCAGTAGAATGGGACAAGATGGGGGTGTCCTAGAACCAGGGCACAGCAAGCTATGTAGCTTACTCTGACCATGCACCCTATCTCTGCCAGGTTGTGGCCTCCTAACCAGTAGGCCAACCATTGCAATTGTCCTGCCAAGCAGTAGGCTTTAAAGTCTGGAGCACCCATTCCTCTCCTGTCGGTGAGTAGCTGCAACTTAATTAAGCTGACCCTTGTGTCGTTCATTGTCCCATATTAAATCAGTTCCTAAGTTATAGAAATGGGGTCTCTAGTTGGAAGAGGTTTGCACCCTGTCCAAGTAGGGACCACTACTCTAGTCACGGTATGTCAGATACACACCCTAAATTAACCTGCGCTCACCCTCTGGTAGCTTGGCACAGAGCAGTCTGACTTAACTTAAGAGGCAATGTGTAAAGTATTTGTATAACACTTCAATTACAGTAACTCAATGAAAACACCACAAAAAGACTCCAGACTGGTTTAGAAAAATATAGAATATTCATCCGAGTAAATAATTACCACAATGATAAAATTCCATAAGTAGAAATGGAGATATAAATTGTTAAAGAATAGACCAAAATTGGTGCTTAGAAGTCACTAGTGGTCAAAAGGTTACTTAAGGTCACTATAGACCAGTCCAAAGTCAAAGCGTGGGCCGACCACGATGGCAGGCAGACCAGCTACAGGACCCAAACCTGTACCGCTGAATAAATATCTTAGATGAAACCTTTGTCGATGTTGAGAGTCTACTGATTTGTTGTCAAGCCGCGCAGAGAGGGTCCTGTGTCATCGTCGAACTCCGTTGAAGTGAATGTAATGCTTTGTTGTCAAGCCGCATTTGCGTTGTTGTTGATCCACGCAGTCTGTGGATTCTCGATTCTTCAAAGGACAGCCTCTGCATCAAAGGGGCAATGCAGTGGAAATACTCACGCTGTCAAGGCAATGCGTCGGTTTTTGCAGAAATCAACTGCAGAACCCACTTCTGAGATCCAGAACGGATAGGGGCACCTCAGGAAAGGGTAGGACTTACAGATGGCAGAGTCCAGCAGAACCAGCAGGATTGCAGGAAGTCTTTTGTTTCCCTGAGACTTCAGAAAACAATAAGCAAGCCAGCAAGCCCTTGGAGCCACTCTGGGTTCAGGCGAGAGGGTCCAGTCCTTGTCCTCAACAGGGCAGAGATCAGCAGGCAGCAGGGCAGCTTAGCCAAGCAGGGAAGCAGTTCATCATGACAGTCAGTCACAGCAAAGTAGCAATCCTTTCAGCACAGCATTCTCCACTGCAGCAGAGTACTTCCCAGGTCCATCAGCGTACTAATTTGATAGGGCTGGAGCCTGGGTATGTATACCCCAAATTGCCTTTGATGTAGGGGGTGACTTCAAAGAGTTCTCTGAAGCCCACAAGGATTCTGTTCACCCAGTCCTGTCCGCAAGGCTATCTGTGGGGGGTTATCAGCCCTTTGTGCGAGCCCTTTGTGTGAGGACAGGACACAGTCTATTCAGATGCAAGTGTGAGCCACCTCTCCCCCTTCCTGCACAGGAAGGCTATCAAAATGCAGATGAATTCTCTGTCACAGCCAGTCCATCTTGTGTTTGTGGTTGATTAGAGGGACTGCATAAAGTGTAGCTGTCACCCAGCCCACACATGTACTGGAGACAAGCAGCAGGCACACGGGGAAAAGTTAAGAGCAGAGAAATGTCCAATTTCTAAAAGTGCCATTTCCAAAATGGTAATGAGCAATCCAACTTTTCCATTAAAGAGGATTTATCAACATCATTCCAAAGATATTAAACATGACGTAGCTACTCCTTTCCAATAATTACACCTTAAAAGGTGTTTTAAGGAATCCCCAATGCTAGCCTATGGAAGAAGTAGGCCTCACAGCAGTGAAAAGAAAATTGAGCTGTTTGTCACTGCCAGGAAATGTAAAACCTTAAAGTGCATGCCCTGTCTTTTAATTACACAGCACCTTTCCCTTAGGGTCACTTAGTGCCTACCTTAGAGGTTACTTACATGTAATAAAAGGGGAGTTTAAGGTTTGGCAAGTGGTTGTAAATGCCAAGCCGATGTGGCAGTATAGTACACCCCCAGGCCCTACAAGGTTTAAAAGACTAGGTGTGTGGATGGCACAACCAGTGCAGCAGGCCCACCAGTAGCATTTAGTTTACAGGCCCTGGATACATGGTATACCACTTTACAAGGGACTTACAGGTAAACTAAATATGCCATTCAGGTATACACCGATGTCAACATGTTTAGGGGAGAAGAACATGCACTTTAGCACTGATTAGCAATGGTAAAGTACTCAGAGTCCTAAGGCCAACAAGTTTGGGGTAACCCTGCAAAAAGGGCCATTTCCAACAGTAATGTATTCAGTGTTTTGAATATTTGGGCAGGTACAAACACTGACAAATTCACAAAGTAATAAAGGAGTTGGAGTGGCATAACCATCTTGGCGAGAGTCAATCGTCCTCCTACTGATAGTGACAGAGTGACCTAAAAGCCTATATGTGATTTAATGGGTGGGATTGTCTTCAGAAGATTCCCAATCAATAAATCTTGTGCTTTGAGGTATATTTGGAGGCCTAGGTATTGGAATGTTTGTAGTGCTATTTCAATATCTCACGCATGTTTTTTAGTGATGATCTATCCTGCTGATTTCACCCTTGGTGGATGTCCTTTGCTTCTACAGGCCCAGTTGTGTGGTGCATGGTGATCTGGACCACCTTGTGGGCTTCGGGGGTAGGAAACAGGTGTGCTGTGCAGGACCTTATTTGGAATCTGTGTGAGGAGAGGCAGCAGTTGCAAACTGAGTAAGGACTCTCTTACTTGGGGCACCTTGCTCCATTTCCTTCATCTTCTGCCTGTGTTTAAGTTTGAGTGGGGATGACAGCAGAGGTAAGGTTGCGATTCATCTTCCTGCAACAGAGGTGGAGTAGGAATAGAAGCTGGGACCTCTTCTCTAGGAAGAGAAGCTTGTGAGGCAGCATCTGAGCCCTCTTCTCTTTGGCTCTCGGAGAGAGCAGTACTGGGAGCATGGGCTTGTTTTTATAGAGTCCCTCCCATAAGACATTCTCACATTAAGGCCTGGAGCAGGGGCAGTGCTTTGTTGCCCTAAGGGCTATGGAATGAATACCCAGTAGGTGAAAGACTACTGCAGGCTGCTGCACAGCCAGATGAGGTGCTGCAATGCCAGATGATGTACATGTCTAGCAGGTCACTTCTTCAGTCGCTATCATTTCATGTTCTCAATGCAGATTAGTCTCAGGAGTTCGGCCTCTGTTCTGCTGCCGGCGATGGTTCTCAGCTGCTTCCAAGGACGCCAGACTCTGCCCCCATCTTATTCCTTTCTTTTTTGCCTTTGGCACCACTTTTGCATGACCAGTCAGTCGAGTGGCAGCTAAAATGGCTGAAAAATATGGTGGCTGGGATGAAGCAGCAAGTTCAGCTGCCAGTCGCTATTGCGCTCCAGGGCACGCTCCTCCTTCACTTCAGTGTTTGAAATCTGTGCATGACTGCTGGAAGGATATCAATAACTATTTTAAATTAAAAAAATACAATGATCTCGATCATGATAGGTGAGAGGTGCTCACAAAAAAACTGGTTTTCTCTTTGTTGTCTGGAAGTGTAGTTTAGTTAGTACTACTACAAACGCTTTAGTCCAACTAGATTATGTGCAAACATGCTTCGATTAAATACCAATAATTCTCATTTCTCCTGGATTCATTTTCTTTGTCTCACTGCTTACTCAACAGAGGAAGCCCTTGAAATAATTGAAAGGAAAACATTCTCCTTCTTATATGCTCACTCTTCCAACCTCTTTCTAAGCTGTAGCATAAGGGAGTCTCTATCCATAATCCTCTCTGTGCAAAGGCCATTCTCTGCTCAGAGCCTACAATTTGCACAGGGAGGGAGGGAAACAAGAAATTGGATGGGAAGGGAGTCCAGGCAATATAAATTAAGGATTTGTAATCAAAACATTACTTCCTCAGACACTTACTCATCCCATTCACTAGGGGGTTATACCCTAGTTTCCAACAAAGAGACAAGTCCCGGAAGTCATATCAAGAGCAGAATTAATCTGCTTATAATGGAAATGCAGATTCAATGTAAATCCTTTGTTAAGCATTCACAGCCACCACCACACTTTTGAACTACTGACAAAATATTTTAATCCAGTCAGGACATAACATAATAAAACGCTTTTTGGGGATTGCCGTAGACACGGTTTAAGAATGCCCTTTCTAACCAACAAAAAAAACACTTGCTCCCACACTAGGTGGTAGAGCCTACCTGCTCACATAAAGACAACTGTGTGTGGAAAGCCCGATGATGAAGCATGCCTCTGTATGTGAGTGAGGGCCTTGTATTTCCCAGAGAGGTATCTCTTCAACAAGTAGAACAACATACAGATGTGTAGCCCTATCCTTTCCACTTTGTGATTACATTATTCTTCATAAGGATGACAGTGTAGGTCATTGGTACCTTTCTTCCCTTTCCCTTGTTGTTGGACCATCCTCTGTGTCTGACGTGGCAGTTGTACCATCTCTCTTTCAGAGATCTCAGAGAGTTTGTTTTCCCTGCCTCCTGTGCCTGTGGACAAGCTCCAACGCAGAGCAGAGAAATATAGGGAACACCCCGAGCCCAGCAGGGGATGAAACGGCTCAGAAGAATCCTCAGAGGACGATTCTTCTGCGCCTGTACTCAGGGCCGTCTTAACAGCATTAGAGGCCCCCGGGCAAAGCAGTGCAATTGGCCCTGCCTAGACAACCACTCACAGGAATAAAAATGTTTCACTGAACATTTGGGTTCAATTCTGTTCTGCATGGGCCTCTATGCTTGTGGGCCCCTGGGCAACTTCCCAGCATGCACATGCGTTAAGATTGCACTGCATGTACTACGAGGGCAAAATGTCTTACCTGAAGAAACCCTCCAAGGAGACATAAGGTCTTTAATGAACCTTGCGGCGTCTTCTGCCGCACTCCAATCATAGCTGTCTCGATAAATAATTAACAGTTATTTCTGAGGATGCACATGCTGGAGTACTCAGCCTCAGCAATAACTGACATTGATAGATAGCCCAGGGAAAAGTAACGGCCAAATGTATCAGTTTATTTTAAAACAAATATTAGCAGGAATGTCTGGCATCATCTGCCAGTCTTTTGGCTTTGTCAATGCTTATTTTGTTAATTCTTGGTTTTTAACTTTATGGAGGAAGCTGTTGGATTCCCACCAATATTTTAAAAACAAAATTGCTAAAAGCAAAAAAAACGTTCTGGTATTCGAAAACACACGTTAGTAGTCAATGTCACTGAAGTGAACTATTTTGTATGCGGATGTGCTCTTTGTGAAACAGCAGAATGTAGCCATTCACAGTGAAGTTAACCAATGGCTAAAGTGGTCTCATCTAGTACCCCATGTTGTACAAAGCAATTTTTGTTGCCATATTGATGTGGGTGACGAGACTGCCAACATGCTTTGTCCAGAGGCTGTAAATCCAGAGGTAGAGTTAGGGCAAACGAGCACTTCCACATTTCTTTCCTGAGTTTTATTTTCACGATGCATTTAAAATCCACAAACTAGCTACCTCTTCTATCACTCTTTAACTTTAAGAATGCCTTGGACCCTGTACGTTGTTTCACTGTCTTTTGGCTGCGTTTATGCTATAGAAATACCACATACATATGCAAAACATGTTTCTATTTCGATAAATGTTTTCTCCAACCCTCAGAAAACACAACTTCATACATGATATTTTTAGATCATATATGTATACTTACTCCAACCCATTTTGGAGTAAATGAATGTAATGGTTTAAGGTGTGAAATATATTTTAGAATGTTTGAAAATTATCACAAAGTTCTAGCCCTTCAGCCTGGAAATATTAGATGCAGACAATTTGTGGACTCAGGGGTTTAAGTGGGCCGAGCAGCAAGTTAAAATGGCGATGATTGAAACAGGTCCCTATCAAGCCCTAGATTTGTTTTCTTAACTATACAAGCAAAACCACGGATCAGTTTCTGAATAATGCATGTAAGAAATGTTAAGGTAATCCATGACAGACAGATAGTTCTTGTTTACATTTCACCTGATTTCTTAATTTTGCGCCCCATAAGAGTGTTAACTATTTCCAGGATATTGTGTTTCTGTATTATTTTTTTCCATTTAGCATATTACTCTTGTATAATGTCTACTTTGAACTGAGTCGCCTCCAGTTGCAGGGGCATTTTAAGGATTTTAGTGGCCCTGGGCCAAACATATTTTGGGGACCCCTTTTCGGAACAGCTTTGAATTATGATCCAATTTCTGCCCTCTTTCCCAGGCCACTGACACCGCACAGGCAGACTCGTCCAAATTCTAAATGTTTTTGATCTAGTATTCAGGGATAGTGGTGTGTGTTTTCGATATTGTAAAACATTAGCACCTAACTAATATTGCAAAAAATGTCTGCGTCCCACTGTCATTTCTCATATGCGAAGTCCTGTTTTGATCTAAAAGGAACTTTTTTTAATGAATGTTGAATGGTGTTGAAAAACAAACACAGCATTTATCTGCATAATCTCTGTAAAAGACTACCACACATTACCTGTATTAAAGAACAAATTAAAGGAAAATGGTATTTAAAACTATATATGTTTGAAAATAATTCAATGTCATCTGGACTGTGTGGATAACAAAGCCAGATCTATCAGAAGGCCCCCTCCCTGAAAGCGTGAGGCCCTTGGCAAGAGGCCACTTTGCCCATGCCTTAAAACACCCCTGTCCAGGTGTTTATAACTGACCATGATTGAGAGCTCTGGAGTTGAGGCTGAGGGCATTGTGTGTTTCTCACAATGCCTGTCAATGGGCCAGAAGGGTGATCAGAATGCCTGGTCAACCAATGCTTGGCCTTTCTGCACAGCACACAGACCAATGGCCACATACTTGAGTTGCAAATGTGATTCCGTGCAGGATTATGTGCGTCAAGGATCTGTACATTTATCAAAATATTGAAAAGATGAAAGTAAAATAAAATGCTTACAGGTGAATGGGGGCATTGTTGTGTGTTTGAGGGTGATGAAGTGAGAAGACCGGAGGAAGTGAATCCAGGAAAGAGAGAAAGGGTCCTGAAGAGGAAAGAGATGAGGTGTAATATATGCAGATGAAGGAGATGTGGAGGGAAAAAGGACATACATGTCTAATATAGAGTGATTATGTAGGTAGTGATTGAGACACTCTGAAGACCACTACCCCTTCTACAGGCCTTAGTAATGGTTAACTCACAGCCTCATTTTCAGAATTCAAAAATTTTTAATATACATTATTTACAAACACATTTTTGTTACACATTTATCTTAAACAGGTAATAGTCATTGCTTTAATCCTGGCGGGTTTTAGATGATGTCAGTTGTGTTACATATCTGCATGCAATTACAGAAAGCTCAGAAAGGCACCAAGGTTGCATACCTGCCAACTTCAAGAACAATCTCACTGTGTGAGGAGAAAGCTGGGCCTCGTGATGAGAGGTACCTATGAGGCACTTCTAAATCCCCGCCCCCAAGTCCCTTCCTTCCAAAAATACGCAAGCATTTGCAATGCAATAGGTCTTGCATTGTTAAAGTTTGAGCTATTGGCATTGCTAATATTAATGTAACGCCAATAACTCATACTTTCAGTAATGTGAGAGTTATCACATTGCAAAGCCGTTGCGTCACTCGCACTTTAGCTTTAAACATCCTATGCTAAAGCGCGTGTGCTGAGATTACTTCAAAAAAAAAAAAAAAACCAGAAGAAAACGCATTTTGCTTTACTTTTGAAGCAATCGTGGCACCCCTGCTTTCACTTAAAATTTTAAAGCTAAAGCGCGGGTGCCACGATTGTAACAAAAGTAAACAAATAGAAAAAAATGGTAGCGGATGCTTTTTTCCCCTATGTATTTACTTTTGTTACAATGGGAGCCCCCGCGCTTAGCTTTAAACATCTTAAGCTAAAGCGCAGGTGTTGCGATTGCTTCAAAAGTAAAGAAATAGAAAAAAAATGCACATTTTGCTTTCTATATATTTACTTTTTAAGCAATCACAGCACCTACGATTTAGCTTAAGGTGTATAAAGCTAAAGCGCGAGTGCCCCCATTGTAAAAAAAAAAAAAAAAAAAAGTTAAAGAAAGGTATGCGCCGCGTATGGTGCCGCATATATTAAAAGAAAGGCGGGCCGCCATTATTACTGCTGAGGCGTGCTGCAATGGAGACATAAAAATAAAAAATAAAGCGTTGCGGGAGAGCGTGTCCTGCCTGCAACAGCAGGCAGAAGAAAACCATTAAGGAAAATATGTGCTCGGAGGCTGTAATTAAAATCTACAGAGTAACAACACCTGTAACAAAGGATGTCATCATGGGAGGTTACAAGATGAGAATAGGCAGTACTAAGGAGGGACTACTAAGCCTATTGACCAATGAAAAGACACCATTACAAAGGACAGCGACAGGAGCCAATTAAAAAAAGATGGGTGGAAATTAGGCAGAGCTTCATGCCCATATCATGAATACAGCAATTGCTGCCTAGGCGAGATCTAAGAAAGCTTGCTGAGGTTGGTGCAGATGTTCTAGGGTGTTTTCACACCCCTTAATAGACGTCTGCAGTTCAAAGCCTCAAACCTCGTTTTCCCTGCCACAGCGTGATATTGGTGACTCACTGGGAGCCCATGTGAAGGGAGACGATATTGTGTGTCACACGGTGGCACTGTGTGAGTTGGCAGGTATGAGGTTGTACCTGGTATTTCATACATTTTGTGTACGATTTTCGTCTGGTAGTAAATCAAGATGCTAAAATAACAAAGTAAACAAAATATGGACAGTCGCGGCTCACACAGGTAAGCGCGGTAGGACGGTGAGGTGGGGTGGAAGCCAACACACGACGGGATATTAAAAAGTAAATAAATAAATAAATAAATAAATAAAACCACTTACTTTGCGCTCGCCGCATTACCGACTCCGCGATGCGGGGAGCGCAAGGTAAGTGGTTTTATATATTTACTAGTTTACACTCTCCTGTTGGTTGGCGATTTCCACCACCCCCAACCCCGCCCCGCCACACCACGCTTACCTGTACGAGCCGCCACTGAATATGGATGTAACTCGAAATAGGTGCAAAGTGTTAAAGCAGGCACACACATCCTTTGCACCCACTTCCCCACGTTGCATTGAACACTATATGAGACTGTCTGTGCTTGTTTCCACCATTCCAAATGGCTATTCAGTAGCCCAGTCCCCACCCCTTTGCCAAGGTTAAGTCGAAAATCTGGTTCACCTGGCAAACTTTCTGCAGTTGTAAATTTCATCTGCCACAGTAAATGCACACGCATCCTGATTCTTTGATTCATCTACTGTATTTGTCGTGCAGGCGACACTTTTTAAAGGAAAATTCTTACCTTGGATCAGTCTGCTCACACGTCCTGGTGCAGGCGGACGCTCTCTCAAAATGAGGGTAGAATTGCGGCTACACTCGTGTAAAACTCTCAGGTAAATATTGGTCCCAATGCAACAAATGAGATTGCATCCTTTTCATTAAGGCTTGGTCAGCCAATTAACAGTGCATAAAGACATAAATATTCGCAAAAGTGCTAATTTTGTTTCAAAACACCGGTGTTGAACCGAAATAAAGGTGCACACCTTTAAATCGCACGTCTCTATCGTGGTCAGAGAACTTCTTCTCATCAGAATCGACGTTTGCTGACCTGCCCTTTAGCTGAACAAAGCAATACATTCTGGGGCTTGCGTACTTGAGCGCAATGATTTGGTCAAAAGCAGCGCCTTCAACATATTATTTCCATGTCACATGAGATGCCAGAATTCCAGTCCTGGGTTTTTGATTTAACCATGCCATACATTCCGGGAGCTGTAGTATTTGGATATACAGAGCCTTTTGATGATTTTCTTCGCAGTGCCTCACTATAGGTAACCCTAGGTCACCGTGGACACCATTTTCGGGTCTTGTTTATTCCGAGTCACACATGTGAATTCTGGGGGTTGTAGTCGTTTAAAGGTAAAACCTCAGACTTCGAGGGAGTAACAGGCCTCTGGAGCGGCGGTAGCCCGAGTGGAAGAGTTGCATTTAGCCTCAGGCGTACACTATGTCTGGGATATTGGCGCGACCCTCCCCACATTCTACTGTGGAGGAGTGGGGTGAACATAATTGAGTGTTAAAACGACACTATTCAGACTGGAAACATTGTATTGTTAATCCATAGGTCTGTGTCAGTGTTAATAAGTGATACGAGCGTGCAACTAACTCACCTGTGGACCAATCCCCAGCAAACATAGGTGTTAAGAAGCCGTTGAAGGAGCGCTGCGGGTTGGCCAGTGGAGGTTTCCCATCGACATCAGGCTGACCGTGCAAGGCTGCAAAGACGGGGAAAGGGATACCTCAGCCCTGCCTCCCATGAGTTGTGAGGAGACCCCGGGGCCGACGATGGCTCGAGCCGCGCACCTGTAGCTGCGCGAGGACCCAGGCCTCCGTTAACGCTCCTTGGGCAGTTTGCCGTGGCCTCCCGTCGCGCGCAGGCTGCAGGAGAGAAGTACTTCAGCTTGCATAAAGGACTGCACGCTGCACCGAAATGAACCTGAAGGTAACAATCGTGCACAAGGATTGTGCATGGGCGTAGCTTCAGGGAAGGTGGTTTTAGACCCCACCAATCAATGTACTTTTTCAGATAAATAGTTGGGTACAGGTGTTTAGGGCCGGTGTGCTGAGATGTTCGTCGGATTTCACCAGGAGTTGTTATAAACACACAGACAAAAACGCGCGCACACACACACACCTTCCCTCAATCCCTCCCTCTTTTGAAAGTCCTCCTAAATGTTGGTTATTACAAAATATTGTGTTTTCTCCCTTAGCACTCCTACCAATACGCATTCCTCTCCCATCCCTCTTAGGCCCCTCTCATTAACCCTGCTTAGCGTGTAATTTAATTTAACATGAAATGCCAGCCTGTTAGTTGGAACATCTGAGCTCCCCCCCCCCCTCCTTTTACTGACCAAGCTTCGCCCCCTGGTATTGTGCCTATGTAAGAGCAGTACCAAATGGACCCATGGAAAAACCGTGCTTGCCGGGCCTCTTGTTAAATCAAAACACGTTCATTGCGTAGAATCTGGACACAGGAGGTCGTAGGAAAATCAACATAACCTCTGGGTCTTGGAAAAACAGTGGACAACATAGGACTTGTGAAAACAGTGCAAACTATAAAGCAGTCATGTATTTGTCAGTGCTCCTAATACACTTCTAAACCTAATTCTAAACACTGTAGAATATAGGCGTTCATGTTATCCCACCAAATTGTACTCCATTCAACTTGCAGGGATGGGGCCCGAGCTGACTACTGTGAGGTTTGAAATCCTGATCCGTATAGGTCCGCATCAAGCACTAATGCACCAACCTTAACTTTATATCGCCACTTTTGTGGAGTTTCTTTGTACTGTACCCAGTGCAGTTCTTTAATGGAGATTGAAAAGCAGCAACCCCAGTCCCATATTTGAATGTGCTATTCTCAATTGACTTGCGAAGAACTTAGTTTCTGCGAGTGGCTGAGGCTGTCTGCTTCCAACGTTATTTTGGGCTTCGTTGGTGTTTTTACATTTAAACGGATCACATTAATTACTTCCTCGTTTGTCATTAACTTTTGAGGTGTATCCACCATAGACATACCTCACCCTCCAGGCTATACTCATGTGTAACAACCACCAGGCACCATCCCACGGTGACGATATGCACCGGAACTGCACCCAATGCATACTCTTGCCAGGTGTGGCCAGAGGCTATATAATAAATCGGTGGAGACCGCACGTGGGCTTTGGCTCACACTGTAACTGTGAGTGTGTCATTACTATAGCGCAGTGCGCTTAGGCCTAGTGCTCAAAGTGGGGACCACATCATGCACCCCCTGCAAATAGCATTTATTCTCCTTCTCCATGCCACCTCCTACCTTGCAAGAGAACTCTTGCAAGGGTTTTTCCTGCCCCAACATCTCAAAGAACCACAAACCCAACCTCATAACCTCTTCTGCAGTTACTTTGTTATAATCACTTTCAACTCTATAAGATAGTATTAGTTTCCTAGAGCTAAATGCATTCGGTCCTGATGGAACAAGGTGCGATCCTTTTGTACCAAATGAACATGTTTCAGAACTGCTATTCTTTGTGACAAGCAGAAGACCTTCATTTCCCAATTAACGTAACGATTCTGCTTCTCCACAGCACTGTTTCCTTGCTTTCTCCAACACTCCTCTCTGCACCAATTTCGTCCAAATATCATGGTAACCAGCCCACACGTCCTTGCTGTTCCCAGGTCTCTCCATGTCCTTCAACAACCCTTTGCCGGACAACTGGACTAAATAATACTCGCCAAGGCGACCTGAAAGAGGTCGGAGTAGCCTCTTCAAGTAAAATGATTTGGCAAATATGGTAGTAATTTGCCCTAGCGCGTGTCACTCCTACCCCACAGTTATGTCAGCACATTGCTACACCCAGTCCTAGTTGTCTACCAAATGAGCTCGACTCCACTTGTTTTCTGGCCCATCGAATGACGAAGTGAGGTGTGATCCAAACCATTGACAGGTCAGATGTTGGTTCCCATAACACAGACTGCAGTAACAAAAACTGTTAGATCAATAACAAACACTCTGGTATCAGCAACCTGATAAACTTAATGCTAAAACCTTCTTTATGGACATATTTTTCACGACGAGACCCCCACCTACCACCAACATTCAGCCGTAAAACCCAACCTAGCACCATCTGTAGAGGGGCCAATGCTAAATAAATATGTCCCAACCTGGAAAGGTAGTAATCCCAGCTTACTAAATTTGAATTAGTAATACTTGAAATTGTAAAGAGCAGAACAGTCCTCATACTTTAAAAACATCCCATGAAATAACTCTGCAACCCTAGGAACTAATGTAAAACTTGCAAGGAGCACCTCAACTCATCACCTGACCTGTACAACGGAATTTCCCGCCCCTTAAAACATGATTTCCTTACTCTTCCGAAAGTGATCTGTCTTTGCTTATTTCAACAATATCCTCAATATGCTCCCCTCTTCCTTTATTTTATTCTTCAGTGAACCCCCAATCCGCACCCACCCAATAACTCAGATCGTCCAAAAGCCCCATGAAGGCCTGGTGATCAGCCTCCACCTTTCCATACCACAACCTTTTTCCCTGCCCCAGCCTACCTATAGTCTACTTCACAAGTCCCTTGCTGATGGGTCATAGCATCAATAATACTTACCATAACATGCAATTCCTGCTAACTCACGTGACATGGTCACGGCTCATAAAAACCCTTGTCGATCTGCTCCGATGATGAACTGGGGAACATCATCCTTACTCAATTTAATTTCAATCAAGACAATCCACTCCTGGCTGTCCCACTATCTAGAAACTCCTGCCACATTTTGTTCTAAGTGTTCCTGGTAGACAGTGCCACTGACTATGCCACAAGCTCCAAGACCCTCAGTCCCCTAACTGAGACAGTTCCAGTGGCACACTGTTCTTTGCCTTCTCACCATGCGCTATCCCACTGAACCTCTAGCGCTGTGAATGAGACAAAGCATCAGCAATATTTATGTCATCTTCTGGAACATGTCTTGCTAAAATAAATTATGTTGAACTTCAGGCATCCCAACTAGAAATCCTGCAACAGCTCAAAAACCTTTTCATCTCAATCTTTCCAATTATTCACTAATGCAATAAGTATTGTTGTCAGCATTAAAAGTCATTATCCTGCAAAATAGTTCCTTGCCCCAATGAACCAGATTACCACCAGTGGAAAAAAATCCAGGAAAGCTATTCTCAACCTTTTCTTCAACCACTTCTCTTCATATTTCTGCCCACCATTTTTTATGCCAAAACAGACCAAAGCCCAGTGTGCCTGTTTTATCAGAAAATATTTGGACCTGCCAAAATCATTTATCCTGCAGGGCGCACATCATTGAAATCTTGTACAAAGTCAGCACAAACTCTCACATCAGCATCCGGCCCAGCATTCAAATGGACTCTTGGATAAGTCAGTATTTGGCCCATAATAGGAAATCCCAAACTCCTACAGAAGGTTCTAACAGCCCTGCAGACATAATTTAAGTGCCCTAGCAGTGCTCAGACCTTCCTCGTTTCTACCTTTTTTCCACCATAGTTTTAAAAAGCATTTAAATCGTGTCTGCCTGTAACCTAGCTTCTATTCTAAACATATCGAGCTCAATGCCTGAAAAGATCATGGCCAGGCAACAAACGATGAGGTATGAGGCAATACTGACTGCACCTATTATTTAGTGGGGTCAACGTCTGTTACTTTCTTAAGGTGCTAAGGATCTGAGGTTCAATACCTCTAAACCTCCTAGAAAATCATAAACAAAGTACTACGATCCAGCACACCACATAATCATTATATGTAATACAATATTGTATATCGAAGAATATCAGTCCAATCAGCAGGTCTGGTTTCAAATTTCTTTATTTAATTTTCTTCTTTAAAATCTGCGTAGCCAACACGTTTCATCCTTATGGACTTCTTCAGGGCAAAAACGTAATAAGAGGGTCTTTTCTGTGTATTCCCTCACTACTGAAGTTAGTGGTGAGCACTCCTTTAGAGACAGATTTATATACAACCGTTTTTATTTCCTCGAATTTGTATAATGCTCTTAATGCAAATTATCCTGTTAGGAGCTAGGATTTGTATCTATTTAAAGGTTACAGGAGCGGTCCTTCCATCACGTAGTCCATGCCTGAAAAGATCATAACTGTTGATGATCCTTCAGTCTTCGAAAGGCACACCTTAAGTCACACATCACCAGTAGGAGAGCCTGTAGATCTTAATTACAAAATCCAGGTCTTGCCTTACACAAAAAAATTATGAGTTAACTCTATGAATCTTGTCTGGTCAAATAAAAACAATTGCCATAACCTGCTAAAAATTTCAAACTATGAACAAAAAAATGAACAACTCATTTGTAACATTCTGTCAACTAGAATACTACAGTGTACTGCAAGCCCAATAACTCAGCATCATCTGGGCGAATGGGTAACTTCCTAAATACTGAGTTAATATCAGATTTTGCCAGTTTAGCACCTGCCCTGCATCTTCCGATGAACTCAAATGCATTATCCCTTGATGTCTACTTAAGTGTCGAGCCCACAATGGCTATTAGATTAGTAACTGAATCACCCTTTGGCTAGGACACCTGTCCTAGCCAAAGGGTGATTCAGTCACCATAAACTCCCCTTCCTTGGGCTCTAAACCCATATGAAGTCCAAGACCGTCCAGTGATGAAACGGGCCTACAGTTCTGTTATTATGTAACTTTTGCCTAACAACCTGAAGCTTAGCTTTTGCCAATTTCAGATTCTCAGCCCAGCTACTTTCTTGCAGGCCTTGGTAAAATAGGTGAAAAACATCTCTAAACCCTTAGCCACTTCTCTAGTCTGGTGCAGTGGAAGCTCCTTGCACAACTCTGCCATGTTCCCTGGTGTAGATGCTCTTACCCACCGCTGTAGTGAAGCCTTTCTCTCTACCTGGTTGCTCCATGGTACAGCCTCCAGCTGTCCAAAGCATCACACCATTGTGTGTTTTTCTCTACATTTTGCATAAGCATGCTGATATTTACATTAGAACCATGTTCAGCTGTCCGCTATTAAAAGATGAATGTGCTCCAGTCAGGGAAAACTGTCCTCTGCTGGTAAATCCCACCCAGATTGGATGGGCACCAAGAAAGGGTTTGTAAGGAATAGGTAGCCAACTTGCTGTGTGCACAAATCTACTGGTAAATCCCACCCAGATTGGATGGGCCCCCAAGAAAGGTTTTGTAAGGAATAGATAGCTAACTTGCTGTGTGCACAAATGGAACTGGCTTACTCTGAGCCATCCATTGCAATCATAATTCACTGTCTGTCTTGCCCCATAGTTTACCTGGGTTAAGAGACATCCCACCCTGTAACTCTTCATCATAACTCCATCAGGCTGCACCTCCATAATCCAGCTACACTCTACGTACAACGTTGATCTATTTCAATGAAGACAATCATCTTTCTGGATGGTGTTTGTAATGGACTCTTGCGCAATGTCAAATTCCCCATTAAAATACACTAGTACCCTCCTACAAAAATTAAAGCATTTTAGAATAAAACTGAACCAGAAGGTAGTACTTGGACCAACTTAACTCTTTTATTTGATTTGTTTGGTATACATGTTTTTCAATAATTGTTGTGTATTTAAAAAAAAAAAAGAAATTCTGTATAAACGAAGAAAAGGCAAATTTTTAGCAGAGACTTTGTCAACTGTATTTTAGCAACTGTTATACAAAGCTTACAAAAATCTAAAGTGGCCTAAAGCTAAGGTTTGAACAAGGGAAAATCTTCCCAAACGGGAGAAAATATTTTTCCAAGTACATGGTTAGATTGTGCCCACCACCAATTGCATCTGACTTATCCTATGCTCAGTAAAATGTGGATTTAGCAGAATGCTGTATTCAGCTAGCTTGGTGGGTGGAGAGGATCGCAGGGAATTCTGTGGAAGGGGCTGCTATGCATGACCATTGGGCCCAGGGACTCTTGCATTGTGGGGTTCATTGAAGAAGGAGTTTGCAGAAATCTCAAGTTTTCCCAGGTCCATGCAAAAGTAGCCCACCGAGTCGAGATTTGGTTATTGTTTTTCTGGCTTTTTTTGCTTCCATTTCTCCCATTATAAAATATGGACCACACGTTATAGTATGCAAATTAGATCCAATGTCTGGATGATCTTTTCTTTCATGGACCAGGAAACATGAGAGCTCTTTAAGTGGGTGTCAGCATGGATGGAGGCAACACTCTGCACTGAGGATCTGCTGGGCACAACCAAAGACCATCTTACAAGTGCTCAGTCGGCAAGGGCAGTGGCCACAAGTCATGACTGAAGGCTATGTTCATTTGATTTAAGGGGGCAGAAGACAGTTGTTTGCTGTTTCTGTAACTTTTCTCAGGATTCCATTGGTGAAGTCACACATGTTACCCATGATATCAACGCTGTTGACTGGTGATTTGATTTGTGGTCATGTGAAGTCCTGGACAGTGCATTGGCAACACAGTTGATTGTGTGAGCATATTTGTGGAATTTTTTGTTGTTGTCATTTTAGATTATAAATCTAATAAACTTTAAAGACCCTTTTAAAAGGAAATATTTCATTTACAATACTGGCAATTTAATGATCTTTGTAGACAACTGAAATAATTATATATGTATTTGTGTGCATTTCTGGGGATTTGAAATAATGGCTGGTTATGTTGAATAAATCTTCCACTGGTAACATTCCCTCACAAATACCTGTAAAAATAATATATATTCTGCCACCTAACTTTTCTGATTTACTGGGACACAAAGTGTTTGAATTATAAAGCTTTGTTTTGTGTAGGTGTAGCTTATAACTCGAAATGTAAGTGTAATTTATGATTGTGTCAAAAGGAAGCTATAACTACTTTCAGAGGATAATTTGGGGAATTAGTCCCTTAACGTATAGACAATGCCTGTGATAAATGGTATGTAGCACCTACATTCATTTCATTATCGCTTCCATTCAATTAGCTTAGGGAAAACATTGCATAATTAAGTAAAAAGAAAGCAATAGATTGTGATTTGTGGCATTAACCACATGTTGATCATCTGCCCAAAACTATCCCTTCCAATAATGCCAGTCTACTGTAGAGATGTTTTCGGAAATGACTCTATTATGTACTACTGATCGTCATTATTCCTTTTTGGCTCCTACACATTGATGCTTGCCTGCTACAATTAGTCAGTCATATTTTTGACATTTTTCAGAAATCTAAATTTCTTGATGTGGAAGGAAGTGTATAGTTTTTTAGCATGATTTTTACCAATGTTTTCTGACTGGATGTATTGGCATGTTGTTTGGGACCTGGAACCCTGCCAAATAGTTCTCACAGCTTGTGCTGTGACCATCAAACATGGTTACTAATGTACTAATCCCAAATGGTTTGTATGAATAACCCTTCAGATAAGGCCACAGTACAATGGTGTAGAAATTGCACTAGTAGCATAAGTTAGACGCAACACGTTGACCGCAGTAAGAATTCTCAATGCTCACATGAGTGGCTTAAAAACATGACTTCACGCTTGCCTCTGCCACTCAGAACCTCTGGGAGTAAGGAAGGGTTTTGACATGTATAAAGCCTCCCTTTGAAATTAACAAAATTACCTGCAAGTAGTAAATAAAGCCAGCAAGGGTAGGGATGTATAACTCCAAAATTAGGACATGCTCATTAGTTGGATTGGAGTGCACCACACAGAGAGAACATAAAAGCTAATCTTTACTGCATTGGCTGTGGTCGCATTGTCCTATGTGAATAAAAGTCAATATTGTTAGTATGTCAGGTTAGGGGAAAGCGACAGATCATGATATTAAACATTTATTTTAGTGATGTGCATAGATTTTTATTAAATATAATTCGAAGGGGGTTTTATTAAATTATTTGTCTCAGCTTGAAAGCCTGCATGGTAAATAATTCAGCTGTGACAAAGATCTTCCTTCTCTAGTGGAAGTAATTAACTCTTTGAGGTGTGAGATTCCCTTCTTCGGGTACAACGGGTACATCCAACAACATCTTGGTTGATTAGGGGTCTAACCAATTAAAATCTATTGATCATTCAAGAAGTACTTAGAACCCTTTTCCTGATCACCTTCTCCTATATGTATTTAATCTTTGATGGATCTCAGTGGAGTGGCTGGTGTCTCAAGGAAATCTGAGGGTAGCTACAGGTGTTTTTGATGGTTGATCTGGCACATCACTTCCCCATCTTCAAATGCTATATTTAGAATTTTATGTGGTTGTGACTAATTGGTTCAACTTAAAAAGTGGAAACCTAAAAACATTTCTTTTCGGGACATCTATGTTCGAGGCTCTCATACCCTGATATTTGTCGGGTAACCATAACTCCTTTCTGTCCCAGAACTAATGATGAACGACTCGATGCCTTTTCAAATGAACACACATGCATGTTTGTGTAATCCACCAGACTGTTGACCACTGACATCCTTGTAGTGCACAACCCAGTAGCCATGCTAAACTCTGGTAATATCTCACTTAGTAGGGCAAATGAAGAAGACTCCTCTAGAAGAAAAGTGTGGAACACCTATACACAGGCCTTGCATCATCTTCTTCTGCTAGTATGAGTTCCTGCTTCTGACTGGAGCCACAGAGGTTCCGAGATTTGTCGATTGGTTAAAGGTTTGACCAACCAAGAGGCCATGTTGTGTGGGAAAACATTCTTATGTTAGAGACTGGGAGGTAGAAACGGTGTGTGATGAAACGTCGACATTGCATGCATTACAATATTGTCTAAAATACCCATCTTTGGTGTAGTTATTACAATTTGTGTTACTATTGGTGCCTTTGAGCAAAATGGATAATGTTCAATAAAAGCTTGAAATCTTGCTTGCCTTCATAAGTTATCTTTTCAACCCACCCCGTACAACCCTCTTGTACATAATCTTCAAATATTTGATATTTTCCTAATTTAGAGCTTCAAGGTAATTTTTTTAAAAGCCAATGTTCTAGTCATGCCCGTTTGTCACTAGCAAAGAAGAGGAAAAACCAAAGGAACTGACCTTTCCACTTGTGGAAACATGCAGATGCTACTTTAGTATGTCTGTAATCCTACAATGTTTCTCCCAAAATTGTCAGTTCTACAATATCCCAGTACATGCGCTGCTTGTGAAGTATTCAAACAAATCTTTGAAGAGAAATCCACAGCATTTGTATATCATAATTATTTATAGTTATTGAATTTATGATAGAGATCAACCAATGTAAATATTTATTGCGTTATAAATATGACCAGTAGAATGTGACCATTAGAAGTGATTCGGAAATGGTTATTCAGGGTGTAGTATCACAAACCCCAGATGGGTAGTACATCAGAATGTTATCATTCTATGGTTCATAGCATTTGTGTTCCTTACACTTTGCTAGTTATGAAAATTAGTGATTTTGTGGGGAAAAATATTGGAATGGTTTTTCTTGGGTTTATAGCTATGATAGAGGTGATAGGCACTTGACGGACACACATTGTTAAAGAATGAGTAGACCTTTCAATCAAAATTCTGAATCAAGTAATCAACCAAAGTGTTCAGGTAAAGGACTGTTGACAAGACACTGGTTTGAAAGTAATAGCCTGCTCAATTTGGGACCATGGAAGATCACACATTTTCTATGGCTATGAATAATTGACCAGCAACTTAGCCTGTAATGTGGTAGAGAATGAGGATAGTTCTAGTTTGCTACAATAATGTTTAAATAGATAAATCATGTTCCACTTACCAGGTCATGTAAGGTATGCTTGATCGGCATAAGTAGTTTCTTTACCTCTCTATACTCATCTACCTTCCCTCTTATATTTTCTTAGTTCTTTTGAAATATTGTAATAAGCAGCTCAAGTTCAGACGTGTACCCTTTTGTACCTATATAAAAGCACGCTCTAATCCAAAAAGGAAGTGTCTGTATTGTAACTTTTATGATCCTTTAATCTATGTGTAGACTTCATCACAGATGTTACATCTTGCCAATAGGTATTGGAGGTTCTGCTCCTCCGCAGAGAAAGTCAGGAGAATGTAATCAGTAAAGGACTCATCTTAATGATCTATAATTGTGCTTGTGAAGGACATTACTTTCCGATTTTGCCATGGAAAGGCTTGCAAACTACAGCCCCATTTGTGTACCTGATTATTTTTTTTTTATAGTGTAATGTATCCTGTTTTTGGATGAGATTTTTCATAGGGATGGGTTCAGTTTGGGTAAGAAGACTAGTTTTCCTGTCAACTAAAGGTTCTTATTTCCTTTGTCACCCATGTTATCTTCCAGTTTCTTATACCAGTAAAGCTACTCCTACTGAGCTGTCTTTAAGACTGCAGGTTATTAAAAGGTTTTGTGCTCATGCTTTATAATTACGTAGTTTAAGAAACCAGACCACTTTCTAATTTAGGAGTCTGAAAGCAGCTTAAAAGCATGATATCCTGGGAAGGATAACCGTTCGTATTTTTTTACCAAAAGGTCACTGCCCGCTACTTGGTCATCTCAAGGCTCACACACTTAAAGCACTTGGGTAATAAACCTGCCAAGCAGTCATTTAGAGTTCAACTCCAATATGGCTATGTCTTATGTTCATACTTAAGTAGTTGTTTGTCCCCCTCATCCAAGGTAACCAGTTTGTCCACAAAGCTTTTTGGATGAAGATTTTGCATTCTGTAAAAAATTAGAATTTGTGGAAGATCCGTTTGAAGGTATAAAGTATATATAGCCTAATGTCTTCTTGCACCATAACAATGCTGGTTTTATGAATCGGCTGCCATCCTACGCATTCCTGCTTTAAAAATAACTAAAATGGCATTAGCAGACTGTCTTAGATAGATCTTTCCATGTCATGTGACAAAACCCAGACCCTGATCCTTTCAAAAGATTTGTACATTTTACAAACTGATCAATGCTCATGCTTCTAATACTCATGCGCCAGAGCTATTGCCACATAGATCATGAACACTTTTACTTTTTTTTCGTGAAGTGCTTAATGATTTAAGGTGGTGACGTTCTTGGTTACGCTTATTCCAGGCTTCCCAGCAGTGCTCAGTGTATCTGAATGTCCCTCCCACTCATTTGCTCCCTGCACAAGTGGATGTCAATGCTATAATTGCTTGTATTGCTAATTTGGAAGATGTCTCAGTTTTTGCTTTGCCGTATTCTCTTCATAGGTATTAAGTCTATTTGATGCCAACGGTAATATGTACCTGGAAAACAACAAAGAAGGAGCTGTCACTGGGAACCTGGATGTGAAGCTAACACAGACTTCTGCTCAGCTCTGCCCATACTTGAATGGCTGCAAGGTCGATGCCAGCGGGCCCAGTGAGTTTAATGAGTTGCGGCTGCTGAATGGCTTCCATGAATTAGCAGAGCCTCTGGGAGACTGGGAGAAATCTTACCAGAATGGAACAACCAAGCAGGATTGCAGCATTGCCCTTGGGGAAGATTTCAGTCAGCAGGGAAGGTAAGGCCTTGTGCAAATTAAATGTGATGTGCCAGGGATCACTTCTTTGTTGCTAGAGTGATCAATTATTTCTTTTTATTTAACACCACTACCAGGCATTGAAAAATGATTATACACTGTGAATTGCCCAAGGCACACTGACTGACTCAGTAGATGGATGAATATATTTAATCCTCTATAGCTGCCCTTCCTTCAACTTCTTTTTGAAAACCACAAGCCTTGGTTCTTCTATAGTATAATTGCTCGAGGCATAAAAAGTACAAGTCGAAGACTTGAAAAGCAGCTGGAAGTATAAATATCAAGCAGAGGATGATGTTAATGTCAATAAATTGCATTATTTTAACTCTACTGGTGCTGAGTAATGTACAGACTATATGAATACTAACAATGTGGTAAAATAGTCAGCTGGAGCAGCCAAATACCACATTTTAAGGAAAAATACTTACAAACGAGAGAGATGTGTTAATAAAATAGTCATAATTATATCAATATTTTAGTTTTTCATAAATGTATTTATATTCACTGTCGGTGAGAAAGGCCTGAACCACTGGGCTAGCCGGGAAGAGAGCCGAGAGTGACACACCAGCAGCTAGCAGATTAGATGCATGGTTTACCCTGAGCAGGCCACTCTTTGACCCAGACGGCCGTGAGTTAGCCATGTTGCCCAGGAGTAAAACCTGCATGGTAGACAGAGGGCAAGTGGTGTTATATGCCTAGATTTAAAAGGAAAATATTCACTTCCTCAACCCTGAATTTCCCACTGCACCACCAAACCATTTAAGGCAGGAGCCAGTTAGAGTTTGGCTGGGTGATCGTTCCTTGTTTGGGAATTAGGTAACCCTGGTCTGAATTTAGTAATGAAGGCTCAAAAATATCCTCTAGTGATGGGACAGCAAAAACCTACTTTCGGAAATGGCCTCCTACATAAAGGGACAGAGAAACTGGGTGAACATTTATGATACAGCTTAAGACTGCGTAACATGTCAAGGTACTGCTGTAAATTGTGATGGATTTAGTGATCTTTTGTGCATTTGCTATGCACTTGGGATTCTCTCGCTACCCAGTTCCTCATGTCCAGAGCACCTATCTGGGGTGCTCTGTCTATGAAGAAAAACTGTATGCAATGTTAAAATTCAACTTCACCATAAGTTAGGAATTCTCATTACAATTCCAAAGACCCAAAACATGATATGGTAACCTGCTCCCTGATACCTTCATTTAAAATCCCAGCAGGAGAGTTTGCAGCAGAGGATAGAGCAAAAATCATTGTTCAGGTATCATTACTGGGAGTATGTTACAAGATATGACCAATAGGGTGTTATTTCTTTTTAGCACACAAGTAATGGAATTATCAAGTTTAAATATGAGATCATTTTGTTCCTGTTGTTACTTCAATAGTATCTGGAGAGTTATAGTCCAGTTGTGGAAGAAACGTTCAGTCCAGTAGAGTTTTTGGGCAAAAAAGATCGTTCTTAAGCCGTGCAAGGAGCAGAGATACCTTACCTTAAAGGTGCTCAAGATGATCGGTCTCTTTATGGCATTTTATAGAGAAATCTTAATTCATGATTTATAAGAAATGTAAGCTTCTTAACAATCTGTGGTTCAGACACCCACTGAACTCTTGCAGCAATGATATGGTAAACTTTGTAGCCCTCCTGATCATAGACAATACGCCTAGTAATTCTAAGACTCATTCCAGTGGTATTCCCGGATAACTGGTCTTCAACATCTTGATCCTCCTATCGGTTTACTTCAAGTGATCTAATAGCTAAATTCCAGGGTGATTACTACCTTCATCTCACGTAAGAAGTAGTACATTTGTAACAAAATGTTTACTCCTGTTGAAGCCACATAAACTTCACACATACATTGACAGCTGGAGAGCCATAAGCATAACATGCCTGGGCAGGAGACCTTCCTTCAGATATTTGTAGAAAGTAGTAAAAAATTCCATTACCAACGAATCACCCTTCAGTGTTTTTACATTATTTTAGGCTGCTATCAGCAACTAATCAAGGCAAGTCTTAATGTGTGGGATCGATCAGGCGTCACTAAAAATCCTTGTGTTATAATGAGAGTACTCTGATGGGAACAGAAGTGATCAACCCAACACCTCGGACTGCCTCCTGGAAAGCCGGCCCGTGGACTGAATTAACAAATAAGTTTGTACAGTGGCAGTAAGAAGAGGCAACAATAAGTGCAATTCCGTAAGAAACCTCAATGGTGACTCCTGTCCTAGTTTGCTGCTTAAAAAGAAGAAAGATTGTCTGGAACAGTAGAAAGTACTGGCATATATTTGTGAAAGGATGTATTCACCTCTACTGGAAATTTATCAGAATTCTGGAGATAAAACCAATGCATGTTCACACAAGTAATGGACAGAACTACAGTCTCACTTTGGGGCAGGCAAAGGACCATCCTAGATCTAGGATTGAGGTCCTAGCAGTAGTGAAAAAATAACAGAGAAAATGGAACAATTACTTCCTCAAGAGGAGAGGAACTTTGAACAGTGAGGTGAGGATGGGGGAGGTACGAATTGTATCATGTAGATAAAAACTGGTTTGGCCCAATATTAAGTTTGTGTATAATGGTCTGCTCTAGTACTTTGGTCCTCCCCAAGACTCCAGTGTTCTTGATGTAAAGTTTGCTGATTTGGTCTTTGTGGTTTGTTCATGCTTACAAACAAGCAAATGAAGTGTAACAGTCTAAAAGATGAAAAGCTGCTGCATGGCTGTGTATTTATCCATCCAGGAGAAGGATATCCTTGCTTATGTTATGGTTAAAGTTATCATCACTTTACTCTTTAGAAACTTCTCTCTTTACACACCACGGGTAACATAAGCCAGTGGTTCTTAATCTGTGTTTTGGGGGACCCCTGAGGGACGCTTATGAAGGCCTACTGCAAAGCCTACTCAGGTGGTCTATGACTGCTAAGAAGATTAAATAACTGAGTAATAAAGTGTATATAAATAAAGAAGCAAAATGTAAAATTGAACGTTTTAAAATGTTCTGTAAATGTGAAGTAATTTGAAATGATTGGCTGAAAATTAAATTGGTATACTCAGATTGATTCGTGGGAGCAGTGCAGCTGCATCAAACTGAATATAATATGGACAATGAGAGGCCTCAATTAAATTTAGAAAAACTGCAACCTTCCTATTAATTTTGTTTTTTATATTTCTTGGTGAATTGAATACAATATTTCATTATTTGTGTATCTGTTTGATGAATGCTTGTGTCTGTATTTTGTGTATTGTTTTGCAGTTCAAATCAATGAAAATGCTTAGGCTGGGGTCCGTGACTTCCAGTAATTACTCAGTGGGGGTGGGGGTAGGGGGGTTAGGGTGGTCCCTGAGATCCTGTAATTAAGTGGGGCGGGGCACGTTTACAGAAGTGAAAATGCTCAGAACCACTGACATAACACACACAGACAGGGCAACCGCCCACCAAGTTACTCATGCATATAAAGTAAGTTTAGGTCCGTAGTGCCATGAGTCTATTAAGGAATTGTAAATTTCGATAAACTAAAAACATCTTAAAATATTTGACAAATATTCAACATTTAAAAAGGTAAATTTAAAATATTAATGTTCGGCATCACTATATATTTAGGTCTCAATAGTTTTAAACATTTTTTTTACTACAGAACTTGGGTGCATACTTGTCTAAAACTTCCCTCCCCCCGTTCAACTGATCACCCACAGTCTATCCCGGCCCCCCTGTGATGACCACTGTTCAAAATCAGTCTGCTCAGATTACACGCCTCCCCCATCTCCACCTTGGATTATGCATGCAACTGTGTTAATTTATATTTCTCATTATCTAGTAGACCCAGTGCATGAAAACTAGCTGGGCAGTACAAACCTCTGTTTTCATCATTCAAGTACTTCAGAACATGCTGTCATATTCTAATAAATCAATGTGATTCTCCTTATAGCTAATGAACTTCACTGGAGCCATATTTCTGAGTTCGGTGCCAATTAGTTACCCTATAGACTCCGTCTTGTTTGCTTAGCAGCAATTAGTAATTGGGAGATAAGTTTCCCTTTAACATCATGCAATGGATAGGTTTTCCTTACTGGGATCACCAGGACTATATGTTGTGGATGTCGACCTGTGTCTCCTCGTTTGATATGTGATGATATACTTAATGCAGCTCGTCAGAAGTACGAGAGTTTCAGATATGCCCACGGCAGGGGCGGCTCCTCTGCTAAGGAAGAAGAGAGAAAAAGTAAAATGATAATAACATTGTTATTATCATTTTATTTTTAGTGGCTGCAGGGCTAGGTGAGGACGGGGCCAGGCTGGTGTCACAGGGGGAGGAGTGGTGAGCACTCTCTAAGTGTGCATGATGGTTTGACCGGCCGTCTTGGTCCGGCCAAACAGTCATGCACACTGTGCATGTTCTCCACCAGGCTGTAATACACAGCCTTGGAGGAGAGCATGCACAGGCTCCCAGTCCCCCTCTGAGCACTGAACAATGGTGCTCAGACCAATCACAATGCTGCCAGTTTCCCCACACTGTCTCCTGCAAGTTGCAGCCTGTGTTCTATCTGTAACATGCAGGCAGGTCCGTGTGTTGCATCATCCAGATATTATTTTGTAAAGGGTTTCTCGTCTTTGTGCATGATGGGTAAAATTAATTGTTCATGTGAAAATGCTGTTCAAGTGATTGTGGAATAGAGTGATTTAGAGTTCCTTCCCAGTGCTCTTGGTAGGCGAAATGCAGTTGGCGCAGTGTTCTATTAAACATTACATAGATTTTGGGCACCAAGTGTCATGTGGATGTTGACAATTGTAGGGATTTTCAAGGCTTGTGAGTGGCCTTGTTGGTCCCTCTTACGTGGAGTTGTGCTATCCAATGCCTTATCAGGAGGTAATATTACCTTTCCAGGATTCTGTATGTTGTCTTAATGTTATAAAATATGAAGAGATCCCCATTATGAAAGAAGTCTTGTATCCTGACACCACCCGGTGCATTCCAGAAGAGCTCTATCAAGCTCCACAGTAAAGTCTGAGTTCTCAATAATAGCTGTCATGGGAATGTGGCAAGATTTTGGAGTCTCTCCAAGATATCCCAGGTCTCTCCCCCTCTCCAAATAGAAGCATTGCCCAAATTCTGCAGCGGAGTAATTTAGCCTTAAAGAGGGACAGAGGCAGAGCTGACAAAAGTAGAGAATTCTGGGAAAACATTGACATTTTCAGGGGTACTGTTGTCCCCAGCCATTTCAATGTATGATTCCGCCAGGCATTCAGGAGGGCTTAAATTTCCTTCAACTATTTTCACACTGCTTATGAATTATTCATGTAGCTTCGGGTTGGGTAGATGCCTAAATTGATTACCTCATGTAGCATTCATCTAAATGGAGTCTCGTGTTGTAGCATTTTGGCCAGTGCTTGTTCTGCAAGCAATTTGTGCCCCTCTGTGTGGAGGTTGATTTGGAGGCCCACTAATCCTAGATATTATCATAATAATGGGATCATTTCCTGCAGGGATTCTATGGTTGTGGTAAGTGATGAAAATGTCAATTGTGAGACAGATATATTGAATGTATCCTAATGGAAGTCCCTGAATACTTAACTGCTCTTTTACTGGAGTAATGGCTCCACATAGAGGGCAAAGTGCATAGGGTAGATTGGGCAACCCTGTCTCATACCACTTTGTATTTCCACGGATAGGGTTGCTTTGCCGTTTACTCATATTCTGGCCTAGGGCGAGGTATGTTGTGTCGATTCAACCAATGAAACTGGAACCTATCCCTGCTTTGTGCAATGTTGCAGTCCTCATGCCCCAATCTAACCTGTCATTTATTCTCTGCATCTAATGCTAGTAGCACCACCTCTTTATAGCACTTCTGTGCTAAGTCAATTATATGGAGAGGTCTCTAGGTGCTGTCGCTAAATAACTCGAAGGGATAAAGTCATTGTTTTCAGCTTGTATTAGAAGTGGCAGCACCAACTCCAGATGGTTTGCATATAACATTGATAATCACAAACATTTTCAGAGGGGCCACCAAGTAAGGTCTGTGGTGAACCCGAGGGCTGCATTGATGCTAGCAGGATGGGAGTGGGGCTTTGTGGGTGGTTAAGCATTGCAGGATACTTTATTAATTATTTTCGTTTACTTCAGTTAGCTTGTAAATAAAGACTTCCCCATTTATTTAATATCTTTCTGAATGTTAGTGCTCTCTGAAGTAAACAGCAACCCAGTGCGGCTGTTAACCAGGGGGCCACATGTGAAGGTCAGGAGGGCCGCAGGCGGCCCCTGGGCCGTACTTTGAGTATCACTGGCCTATACCTTGCCAACTATTTTGGCGTCAACGTTCACCAAAGATTTTGAGTCATAAGGTGCGCATAAAGTGGGATCTTTGCCAGTTTTAGCAAGCAGGGAAATTGTTACTTCAGCCATAGAGTGGGTAAGTGCCTGTGAGTGAATTTGTACGGTTATAAACCTCCGTTTGTATTGGAGCTATCTGAGGCACAATTTGCTAATATAATGCTAGTGTGTAGTCAAATGGGCCTGGGGATTTGCCCACTTTGAGCCTCTTGATTGCTTTAAGGACTTCAGTTACTGCCATTGGTTTGCTCAAATGTTCACTGTCTTGTGGAGGTACCATGGGAGAGTAACTGAGTGTAAGTATGTATTAATAGAATTCACTGCAGTCTAAGAATCTTCGTAAAATGCATGAAAGGCTTGCAATTTGCCCTAGTCTGTTACCTGATTCTCTCCTCTCTCATTCCTGACTTCCCTGATGCAATTCTGTTCCCTTTTGACTTGGAGTTTATTGGTGAGGAGGGCTCCCGCTTTGTCTCTCTCATGGAAAGACATGACCATTTTGTCTAAGATATACTTCACTTTGTTGTATTCTGCAGTGCAAATTTGGCCCCAGTTAAGGTCATCTGCCTCTCAATTTGTTTTAGATGGCTTAGTGTTTATGGTCTAAGGGTATTTCAACTTTCTGCTGAGACCCTAGAGTTCAATTTATCTCATGCAATGTAGGCCGTGTGCCTCTTGAATGACCCCCCCCCCCCCTTGCTACCTCCTTAAGAATCTTACACACCACCCAAGGGTTAAATTCCCTAGTGTTTAGTGTGAGGTAGTCCTGTATCATTTCTCAAATGTTATGCAGCACAACTGGGTCCTGTAAGAGGGTGTTATTTAATCGATATATGTTTCCTATCTTTTTGACCTGCCTGTCTGTCCTTTTAAGCTTGAGTTGTATCTGACCATTGCCTGGTATTGTCTGGCGTCCTTGATCTACATTTTGAATGCATTACACTAATCTTTGATCAATTACGATGTGTTCTATGCATACGTAGGTTTAATAGGCTGCTGAGGAGTGGCACTAGTGTATCCGAAGCGAGTGCCTGTGACACCATGAGTCGCTCAAACCTAAATTACTCAGCGTGGTTTTACCAGCCACAGATTGGGGCTTGTGCCCCCGTGCATTGTTGGGACTCTTCTGCGTCAGGTGCATCACGCAGTTAAAGCTCCCATCTTTTATGATGGGGATTGTCAATATCTGTGCCGCCCCATGGATCTTAATGATCAGCAACTTCTCTTGCCCTGTTCAGGGGCATACATGGTTCCTATTGTGAGTATTTAGTTGTCTTATTTACCCTCCAGTATCTGCCATCTACCCGCTTTAATCTACCTTTCCACACATTTATGTTTAGCTTGGCAGAATATGGTACCCTCAGCTTCTGCTGGAGGCAGACGCATAGCACTGTGTGGGTAAAGAACTTGGAGCACAATCTGTGCTCCTCTTTCCTTAAAATATGTGTGTCTTGTTGGAGGTAGATATTTGCCCCCAATTTCTTGAGTTCTAACTATACGCTATGGTGCTTTGTGGGGTTGTGCATAACTCTAACATCATATGCTAATATCCGTAGTTGCGGTAGCTTTAGTTTCGTGATCCTGGTTTTAATGTGTGTTGTTGGAGATGGAGATTGGACGTTTAGGCACGCTGGTCCATCTTATTGTGTATGTATTAAAGTAATGGCGGTGTCACTTATTTCCCTACTCCAGTCAACATAACCAATGAAAAACGTGTTAACTAATAACTTTATAGCCAAACTATGAATAGAGACCGGAGTACTTCTGTGTGTGTATTCTTCCATGTTGGATAAAGTTTTTGTTACATGGTGTCCCTTCCTCATCTCACCTACCCTGTGTTTGTATTTTAAAAGATTAATATGGGGTATATTGGTCCTGTTTACGTTTATCCTCAGATCCCTACTCTGACTCTTCCTCCCAGCTGTGCTGTTCTTTTGCTTTCTCCATCTGGATTTATTTTTACCGCTAATATGATAGGATGGATCTCTGGACTAGAGCCAGAACTGAGTCTGGCTAAGGGGAGATGTTTCTGGATGGTCTCTGAAGACTAGCTTCAGGGTGGAAGTGCACACTTTTTTTTTGCTCGTTGCAGTCTCCTCTCTGCCTTGTTTTGATATCTTTCGCTTGTTTGCTACTGTTCTTCTTGCCCCTCATATGCTCCTTGTTTTGTGTTTAATCCTTTCTGCTGGAGAAGGCAAGCTGTTTGGTTAGTCCCAAGTTTTCACTTACCTGGTCCAGCCGGCCAGGCTTCACTGTGCGCCCTCTCACTGAAAAATTATATTGAATGAGTTACCACATCTGTATCAAATACCTTTGTCATCGGTAATGGGTCTGAATGATCTGTGCTTGACTGGAGATGGGAGGCAAGATATAAAACAGCTGTATTAATTCTCCGTTGAAAGAAACGGGCCCCCTTGAGCTTCTCATATTGTTTTTCTCCTTGAAAATATGACCATGATCAGGACATCTGGTGATGTCTTGGTGCCTTGTCTTTGGGCAGTTCTATGTATTTTGTTTAGTTGGTTCCCAGGTGGGCTGTTCAAGGATGCTTTTGTGGAACATATTCGGTTTATCGCTGCAAATGTCTGTGGTTGTTTCTTGTATGTGGGTGTTTTGTCTTGATCGATTATCTAGATCTTTGCAGTTTCCTTGGAGAATACCATGTTGTTCCTCAAGGGCAATCATATGTTTTTGTATATGTTCAGTTGTTTATTTGTTTATAAAGACATTTATTCACATTATCCACAAGACCTCAGAGTTCAGTTATTTTGACACGCCTATCTCATATCTCTTTTTAGAGGTCTGCATTGACTGTTAGGATGTTCTCTGATCTCCTGAAAGGTCCATAGGAGAAAACCTCTTGACTCCCTTGTGCTTTATTTCTTGGAGGTTCATGTTCTCTTCGATGGTATCATCGTGGGCATTTTTCTACTTATCAGTACCCCGCTATTTAATTTGGGTCAGCATATCTTTTATGGTCGCTGTTCACCCCCTCCCCATTTCCATTTGTCATGTCTGAGGTTGAGCTCTTCCAATGGATGTGGTGGGATATTCTTTTAGCTTGTTCTCCTGTCGCCTGACCTTCTACATTGTGGCGGCAGCCATCTTGGAATCGATGCGTGATCGCGATAATTTGCAATCGTAGCACTCACAGGATGCTCTGGGAGCAGATACCTCTCTCAATGTTTTGAGGGTGGTATCGGCAGAACCCCATCCCTTTTGGGTGTCTCGGGGGCTCTTAGCTGATCGATGGGGCTGGGATTTCAGGACTGGAATGGGAGTCTCACGGAAGCATGTACGCTATCTTTGTAGTCTGGTCATACCACTCCACTGTATATTTGGTATTACCATCCATTGTAATTCTAGTGGTTTTATGGCGATGTGTCCATTCTTAATCCAGAAATAGACTACAGTAGAAGTAAAGTTTAGAAAAATCAGATGTATGTTCGCTCCTTCAGGTACATCTTACATTTGCTTAGGACTGCTATAATATTACATAAATGTGATTTTCTTTAAGGCCCAGAAGTTCATAAAAACAAAATACTTTACTGTACTTCCAAATAAATCATATGAATTCTAATTTGCAAAGAGGCGCTTGGATGTGAATTACAAGATAATGCATTTAAGCCACTAAAACCCAAGGACCACGGTTTCTTGATACTCTGATACTCAGCACCTTTTTTAGCTGGTTCCATTTTTTTTTTTTATAACTCTTTGTGTAGTGCATTTCTTGGAAATCAAAGTTGTGTACCATCTGGTTTGAATGTATAGTGTTTTTAGACCGCTGTAAAACGCATGAACTCCCAAGGAGTGCGTAAGCCCAAAAAGAAAAGTAGCGCTTGGGTGCATAGAAGCTAGCCAATCAAGGGTTGGTAAAGAGGCTGTAGTCCTTGGGAGGGCAAATGCGAGATTGGCAAGCTGGGACACGAATAAGAAGCTGGCAAATGAGAATGACAAGAAAGCCAATCAATAGAAAGCAGTTAGCGTTTTTGAAGCCGCTGTGCGTTCCTGGTACGTCCACCATATATCTCACAACAGACAAATGAGCTCATCATAAAGAAAGGGTACATTTCTAGACGCCCCATAGCTTATAGATATTGGGGGATAATTTGTCTCTCTGACCTCCCATGAATGTCTTTTTATCTAACAGTCCTTTAAACCATACAAGTCATTTGACATTCTGGCCACTGTTAATAAACTATCTTGAGCTCCAAGATAACCAACAATAAATAAAAAATCAAGCAGCTATAACAAGGCAAAGCCCTTCATCTTCAAATTCCAGTACATTATTAGCTGCTTTGACCAATTGCATTTCAGTGGCACAAATCTGTCAAAAACAATTGTATACAATTGAGTGCATGACTATCCAAATTAAGGTGTCATAAATGATTGCACCATTTTGAAAGTGAATGGCTAATTTGCTACAGGCCATAATTTGCATTATTTCCTCTGTCTACTGTATGATTTTTGTATCTTTAAAAACGCCCAGGCTCAATTTCTGCATGACAATGCCCACTTTGAAGGACGAATTTGAGGCAGACAAATACTGATATAAGGGACAATATTTTCTATTAGTATACTTTACCATATTTTGGAGAGCTGTCAAGAGTGTAACCTAAAGCTTTTGTACCTGTTGGAGAGGGCCATCTTTTGCATGGTGATCCCCCCAGATGTTTGCCGCCTTATGCTGAAATTGTTTTTGCTGGCTATAGAACTCTGTGCCTTTTACCCCTGCTAAGCAGAGGCAAAATGCCTGGGCTCCTCCTGGTAAAATTGGCATACACCTAATTGGCACATGCAATTTACTTGTAAGTCCCTATTCAATTGTGCTATGTGCCTAGGGTGTGTGTGAATTTAATGATACAAGTGGGCTGTATCACCGTAAAACCTGTCTCCACGTCTACTGCTGCGGCCTAGGTGTGCAGTTTAAAATTGTCATCTCAACGTGGCAAAATGAGTCTTTTGCCAGGCCTAAACCTTCCTTTTTAGTACTTATGTCACCCTAAGATAGGCCCTAAATGTCCATTGGCAGGATGCCTGATATTTAAAAAGTAGGACATGTATGTTTAATGTTATTTACATGTTCTACCTATGAAAAATCTCCAAAGTAATTTTTCACTGTGGCAAGCCTGGCTCTTTGATTAAAAGGAAACCCTGAGTTTCATCATAGCAAAGTTTCTAAGTCTGAATGTAGAGAGCTCATTGGGTTCAACGGTGAGCAGCAACCCAATGTGACCTTCCTAGCTTTGGGTACTTTGACAACCACATCCGAACATCGCTATTCAGCATCCCTCGGTCGAGCCCTGACTCAGATCCAGCTTGTAGGTTGCTCCGCCGACAACTTGGTGAAAAAACACTTTCCATCCAGAAAGATTTGAGCCAGAAAATAAACTTTGCATTGGAACGAACCTGTTCGCTGTATTAGACCCATGCTCCATCATGTTCAGCCTGAACTTTTGACTTTGACCCCATCTAGGGTGACCAGGTAACCATGGTTGGCACTTTGTACTTTTTGGTGCTGTTTTTAATTCAAACTTAAATTAGTATCTCCAGTTCTACGTATTGGATTCTTGTTGCTTTAGTGTCCTTTTATTTATTACAAAATTACTCTATTTTTCTAAATTGGTTTGAGATTTTTCTTGTGGTGTGTTTTCACTTGAGTACTGTTTGAGTACTGCATGAATACCATACACATTGCCTCCAAATTAAGCCTGACCTCTTTTGTGCCAAGCTATCTGAGGGTTAAGTGCAGGTTTATTTAGTGACTTTTGTGGTTCACCCTGACTAGGATTGTAATTATTACTTAAAGTTGTTTTTCATCACCCCCACAAATACTCCAATCTCTTACAGTACCAATCGAAATACATTTTCCTATGATTGACAGGAGTCAGCTCATCTGTGTACTCCAGTGGATAATAGAAAAAATCATGCGAAATGGACTAGCATAATCTTTAAATCTTTTTCAGTCCGTCATTTCTCCACCACACTGCCTCTCAAAACAATGTTGACACGTATATTTACAAGCGTAGACTAGAAACACATCTAATGAAGTTTGGCTGAATTGTGCCGGATATGTTTTAAGCCTATGATGTTGGTAAGCTTTGCAGCGAGCCGTGATATTTGTAGTAAGAGGTTCAAACTTGCATCAGTCTGTTCAAAAGGGAAAAAATTGAAATTCCAAATTACCTCGCCACACAATGGCCTCCATTTTTTTAACCAAGGTTTTCATCTGGTTGTTGCAGTAATAGTGATGCTGCTGTGAAACATTCTGTCCGCTTTTTTGAAATAGCGTTCAAAACACAGGACGTGTTGTGTATTTGTTCCAAACTGAGTTTATCTAGATGTGGATTTTTACATTTTTATGTGAGGAATTTCCTGATGCATTTTAGGTACTGTACAGTGCGACCACAGTAACTGTGTATTTTTGTACAGGTTTCTGAACATTTTAGCTCAAACTAAAATACAAAATCCACACTTTAATGTACTAAAGACAGAGCTGTTTTCATTTAATATTTTTTTGGGCAATGTCTGTTTGTTTTGTACATCTGTTGATGGTTACTAGGGTATGACATGTTTGTGATCAGAATTTGGATTTTGTCCTTGATACGTTTTTGTTTTGCATTAATATCTGACATGCCTTTTCTGTATTCACTTATGGCTTTTGCATTGTTACTCCATGTGTCTTAAATGTAGCTGTTGCCCACACCACTGCCTTTAACGTGTTTCACGTCTACCACATCATAAACGTTTTTATTTTGTTTCTGTAAGGCTTTTTTAACTAAAACTTTTATTTTCTTGCATAGATCAATATTATAACATTTTAACACCCCAAGCAGTGTGTATATTTAGAACAATCTAGTCTTTTGGGATACAAGCCTCGTATTCTTTATAGATACTTAAGGGTTTCTATACCACTAGCCCCCTTTCTCCTATAATGTAAGCCCTTCTAATTGTCACTATGTACCATCATTAACCTAAATGCTACTACAGAGTATGTATGGTTGACTTGCTGTTCTAAAATATTTACCATATGGTGATTGTTTATGATAAACAATGTTATTGATTTTTAAAGTAACCATCATAATACAATAGCAATGTATCAAGCGCACCTGTACCCCTTGTGACAAATCCACTGTACAACAAAAGTTCTTGGGAGATGAAGTGCCTAAAGCCTATAAATGAAACCATTTGCCATGTAGCCCCGGGATTGTTTCTGCGGGCAGGCCCTGGCCACACAGATGGCTTTTTCCCAGTTGTGCATACCAGTCCATTACTCTCATTAAGGGTGGGCGTGGCCTCAGATCTCCATTTTAGGGCAATGTCACACTTTGCCATCACTGTTGCCATCTCAACCAAAGATTTCTGCCCCCAAGAATTCCCGATTCCTTCCAAAGCACCTAGAAGTGCCTGAGTGAGTGTAAGGGCGATGTGGGTTTGGAGTATTTGAGTTAGGGCCTCATATTTTGCTGCCAGTAGGCAGTTCTGGGGAGGGCACTGCCATACCACATAGAAGTCCACAATGGTACAGGGACATTGCGACATCCCAGGGTGTTGACTCTACCAGTCTGCCAGAGCTGAAGTTGTGTGAGATAAGTGGCATGGAGATAATGAGGTTGTATCAGGCGGAGTCGCAAGGATATTTCTTTTTCATGGGTGCCAGTTGTGCCAAGGACCAGTAGGTATAGTGTAGCTGCCCACCCTAGCCCTCCCATTCCTCCCTGAGGAATGAGAAACCGTCTGGCGTATTGGTCCACTAATGTTCGGTACAGCTGAGAGATGCCTTATTTCCCCAACCCACCTATCAGTACTTTGGCCTCCAGGGTGGCTTTGTTCGGAGAAAGTGAGAATTTGGGATTTATAGGGCTGCAGGGCCTGCCTCAGTTGCAAGTACTTGTGGAACCTGTTGTTGGAAAGGGAGAAGTGAGTTTAGAAGGCCTGTAAAGGAGATCCACCTTCATCTGTCAGTTTATGGAGTTAAGATTGAGTTCCCACATCTCTGCACTCTAACTAGAGAAGTGGATCCCTAAATATTTAAACGTCTAGGTGCATAAGGCCATCGGCACTTGCCACATCATTACATTGTGCCCCCCCCCGCCCGAATGGTAATACTAATATAATGGCAAGATTCCTATTTAACAGGTCCTTTAAAGGCCACTTCGCATTCCCAGCACACAACTCGTGCACCACAGCACATTAGTCACTCCAGGGGCTTAATCACAAGGGAAAAAAGGAGTGGCAATTGTGGGCAGCCTTGCATGGGACCCCTGCCGATGGGGATCAGATGTGATATGACCCCGTTCACCAGTTTTACAGCTTGTGGTTCCGAATACAAGGTGCCAAGAAACCAACGGAATCTGTGCCCAACTCCATTTGCTCCAGCGCAGCGTCCAGAAAGGACCAGTCCACTGTGTTGATGTTCTTTTCAAAGTCTAGGAGGAGGAGAACCAGAAGTCCCTGCAGGTCACCCATATGGGCCAGAGCTAGGTGGAGACTATGGATTTAGAATCTTATGCATCTTTGCGGTATGAAGCTACATTGATCCGGGAGTTTCAGTTTATGGAGTGAAGAACAGAGTTTTTTGGCCAGGAGCATGGCCAAACTTTTTATCTCTGCGTTGATCAGGGATATGGGCCTATATGAAGAAAACTGGTCCTTGGTACATCCAGACTTGTAGATGACCATAATGGTGGCCATGTCGATGTCCAAGGAAATCCTCACCCGCTCCACCACCTCTTGATGGAGGAGATGCGTGGCCAACTGGGTAGAGTATCTACAGTAGTATTCAGTAGAGAAGCCAACGGGGCCTGGCATCTTCACAGACTTCGGATCGAGCTGTAATTTCATTCTCCGTAAGTGGGCTGCCGAGGAGTCTGATTCACAGGGGACAGTGTAACAAGTGGGATATCCTGTATAAAAGGATGTTTACCTTTGTGGGGTGGGCCTCCTGATGAGCATAGAGTGACCCATAGGAGGCGGTGAAGGCCGAGACAATGTCAGCGGATGTAGAGGCCAGGGACTGGTGTCTGTCACTGATCTCCAGTATTATGCGGGACACCGCATTCCCCGAGGCTGACCGGTACAGCAGTTTCCTGGACTTATAATCATACTCATAGACCCTCTGGGTGGAGTCCATCCAATGGCAACAGGCCTCTTCCAGTACCACCGCCGGCAACAGATTAATAAGAATCTCATTTGAGACGATGCTGCAAAGGCGTTCAAGGTCCAACACACTGGTCTCCAGGGCAACCACAGCATGCGTCCTCTCCTGATCAGCCACTCAAACCCGATCCATGAGCACTCCATTCATAGTGCTATTGTCTGCAGCCCAAAGGACACCAAAAGAGTCCACCATTCCTTTGAGGGCAAAATACCGCTCTAACTTATCATAGAGGAGGTCTGCGCATTGTCCCGGAGGTGCCAGGCATTGAAGCACCATATTGGCTGTGGGCTGCAGTTGCCCCCCCCCCCTCCCTCAACGCCATCATCACTGGAGAGTGGCCTGATATCCCCCAGTTTGTATGTCTGCTGATGTGACTTGCAGCAAGGAGGTTGCTGGGAGAACAGGAGTTCTATATACAAAAGCGATTTGTGACACAAATGTGTGTGTATTCCCTCCCAGAAGGGTGCCAGGTCCTCCAGCTATCACACGTGCTCATGGCCGGCATCCAGTCCCTTAGCTTGTTAGCCTGTGTCAGGTGTGTTGCCATTCGGGGACCTGAGACATCAAGGTCTGGCCTCTGAGGGGAGTTGAAGTCACAGCCTGTGAGAAATTCATCCTTTCTGCCCTGATCACCCCATTTGTTTTGACTGATACTGGTGGTTATGGATTCTTATTGTGCCCTGATCCCTGCTAACCAGGCCCAGTGCTCTGTTTAAAAGGTATATGGTAATTAGGTGTGATTATAATTAGTATGACAACCTACCTGTAAGCCCCTAGTTTGATATGGCATGTATGTTAAACGGCCTAGCAGATTTAATTAACTTAAGTGTGTACTGCTGTGTTGCCTGCTGTTATTTTTAAAGCCAGCCCTGCTTTGCAAACTGCTTTTGAAAATAAAACTGTGTCCAAATTCAATTTTATAATTAAAGGTACTTCCAAAGTCATAAACTACCTTATTTGTACAAATAAGTCACTTTTTAAGGTCTACCCTAGGTACCCCAATGGTAGGGTACCATGTTACAATAACCAGGGACATTATAAATGATGTTTTATAAGCCCTGGTGAGGGAACACCTGACAATTTCTGTTTTCCCCATTGTAGTGCATTAGCTCCATAGGGAAACATGGGGAAGGCTTTATTAAACTTATTGACAGAAGTGAGCTAAAATAATATTTCAGAGTGTATAAATAAGAGTTAGAATGTGTCCAACAACTTGCCAAGGTTAGATTTATTTTAACTAAGACAGAAAATAAGTTATAGAACTCTCTTTTCTGATGTGCCTGAATCAAGCTCTAGAGCAGCCTCTGACAGGCTGAGCCAAACTGCTCAGATGAGGTGTAAAGTGGCCTGAAAGGAAACAGAGTGACATCTGGTGGGAGGAAATCTGAAAGCTGCAGAGCAAAAGGCGGGAAGGGGGCTGGGTAGCGAAAGTAGCCTTCAAAGAGGGAAATACACTTTTGACAGGACCCAAGCCCACCCCCACTTCCTGCACCCCCAACCAGATGGGGTCCCCTGCAATTGAATTAGCAGAGGGGTGGAAGGGGACTGTTAGGGAAAGTTAGCCACACCTGTAGGTTCGGATAGCGAGACCATAAGCTTCAGCAAAGATTTTCTCCATTTGGGATTTTATGGAACAGTGCTTTCTGGGACAATAATTTGCCACACTTCAGAGGAAGTGGTCATCATTGAGGGTGGCACCCTGCACCCCATTGGTCAGGGGTCCCCTTCACGTGCTGTCCCAGAATTCTAGATAAAATTGGGAGAGCTGCCCAGAAACTCAGATCCATGTCTGGAAGAAACAATGGCTGCCCTGCTGAACCCTTGGCCTGTGGCAAGAAGTCTGCACTCTGAAGGACTGCAACTGCTGCACGCTTTGGGCTTCAGCAAAAGAAGGACTTTGCCTGATTCTAAAAGTCTGAGAAGTAGACAGGTTAAAAGAGCTCCACCTGCATCATCCCCACCAACAGGAACCCAGCTGGACAGATTTCAGTGGACTTCTAAGGATTTGGCCAGGTCTTGTAGTCTCAACTTCCCAAATAGCAACTCAGATTTGCAATCTTGGACTGGTGTTGTGGACCCTTCAAGAACCCAAAAGGACCTTCTGGAAGAAGATCAGAAGCTTGGAATCATTTGGAGAATTTTAGTTGCATAAGTTGATCGCCCCGTCATCAAGCTGCCGACGTTAAACTGTGACCCAGCCTGAAATTCAGGTGCGGTTCGCTCAAAGCTCTGGAGCTCTAAGACCTCCAGGATTTCACAGAGGCCTCACACTGACCTCATCGACTTACAAGCCAGCCTGATGAGGATCCTTGTTTGACGTAGAGAGAAAGTGCTCAAAAAAAGTGACTGAGTCGGAAGGTAAAAACTTGATCAGGCCTTACCACTCACTGTATCCGACCTGCGCTCCATCGCATTTGGCCTGAAACTTTGACTTTGTCCCGGTCAAGTGTGACCAGATGTCCCAAGCTGGCGCTTTTGGCTTTTAGTGACTAGAAAGTATTTGTTCTTTAAAAAATCATATCACTGGTTCCCTACATTGGATTTTTGTCATTTTGGTGTCATTTTAGTCATAAACATATTTCCAATTTGTATAAATAGGTGTTGGATTCTTATTGTGTTTTATTACTTATTTGATGTATTCGTGTTTTTATAAATGCTTTACACGTCTCCTAAGTTAAGTTTGTCTCCTCGCAGCCAAGCTACCAAGGGTTGAGCAAGGATTAATTAATTGAGAACTTGACTGGACCTTATTTATGATCGTGGGGTTATTACTACTTGTAGGTACCTACTGGCACCTACTAAGAACCCACCTTTCAACACCATTGATCACCGCTGTGCCCTGCAACATTGTGGAAAGAACATGGATCAAGGCGGAGAAGGTCTCCGTATGGATGTGGGGTGGAATGTAAAAACAAAGAAAGTCATATTGTTTTCCTTCCAAAAGACCTTCCACTCTTATGTATCTGCCTAGAGGATCAGACATTGTAGCGGTCACTGTCAGGGGCATGCTTAGGTAAAGAAGGATAGCCACCTCACAGGAACCATGTGTGAACCCTGCATGGTACACCCTATTGTAGCCCCATCTGTGCATGGAAGGGCATTGGGATCCCAGCAAATGGGTCTCCTGAAGCATTAGGATTAGGGGCTTGTGTCTTCTAGTGTATTCAAGGCCTTCCAACTATTCGATGCAGTAGAAAAGACTATTAACATTCCATGATATGACTTCATCCTTTGGGTAGATGCAGGCAGAAGTGTGGGTGGAGTGTGCGTGTTGGGGAAGGGCCCTCTGTGTCGATGGCTCCCCAAGGAAGCAGGCTAAGAACAGTGACCCTTGTCTCCCAATAAGGATTTGGCCAGATCATAAATGAGGGTGTTGCCAAGTAACAAAGAACAAGAAAAACGTCCCCAGAACTCCAATGCCCACCCAACTCCCCCCCCCCCCCCCCACCCTTCCCCGCCTCCCACTCCGAAGCATCTGTTACCTGGACATTGCCCAAATACAACAAAACATTGAGGGTGGGTAATGTGGTTCTCCTCCGGTAGGCGGGTCGATAGTGCAAAAGTGATGAAGTGTCCAGGTGCTCAGGCCAACGGCCCTTCCCCAGTAGCCTCACCCCCAGGATCCTGGTCCAAGGTTGCAGCCGCACCATCAGCATGACTGGGGCTACCATCAGGGGAGGGTGGGGTATCTTGACCATCTCTTCATGGAAGTGTTGTGCCTCCGGGTGTGGATTGTCTGGCGCCTGGTGATCTTTAGTATGCGGCCTATGTTGCTCGGGCCTCTGTTCGCGCATCATGAGGACAACGTCCCAGGCAGCGTGAATTTGCGGTGTTCCATAGCCCACTCCCAGGTTGCCTTTGGCGTATCAAAGAAGTGTGTGAGGATTTGGAAAATCACTTTAAGGCGTGCAGGGTAGATCAGCATGTAATGAACGTTGAGAGCTCCAAGTTTTTTCTTGACCTTATCAAATGATTTCCACTGCAGCTGAGTGGGACAAGAGTAATCTTAGAAAATCATGACATGGGATGAAACCGTATAGGCCCAGCTTTGCGTGCATCTCGCAGGATAGCGTCCCTGTTGCAGTAGTTAAGATACCGGGCGATCATCGGCTGCGGGGTGGTCGGTACACCCGCTCTAGCACAAACCATGGCGACAGCGTCCCATCTGGCACCCAGGATTTCACCCAGGACTCTAAGAACAGTATGGAGGACTGAGTCTCCAAACCCTTGGGGAAATCCACAAAGCCAAGGTTATTCCGTCACTACCTGTTTTCAGTGTTAATCCACTGCTTGAGAGTGGCCGTTAAGGAGAGCTTCTTTGCCATATTGGCCTGGAGAATGGCGATGCCATCTTCGACTGAAGAAATTCGGTCCTCTGCTGCTGTCACACTGGATGTCCTGTTACTTAGGTCCTGTTGGAGCAGCATTACATCAGTCCCCACCTCCCCAATCTTAGCTTAGACCACGTCTCTGGACAGCCGGATGGCCGAAAGGATAGTCTGTATCCTCCGTGACCGTCACCTTGGTCGACTCTTCTGCAGGTTCTCATGAGTTTTGGATACTAACTGGTCAGGTGAACTGATCGATCTTTGGTTGGGAGTAGGATGTCCCCCGCCTTGTCATTCACCACAATGAAATACAGCTGTCCCCTGATGGGTGTTCGCGACTGGTTGGTGGACAGGTAGATAGGGGTCAGGGGAACCCTCCCCCACAACAACTCTGGTTATCTTCCTTAGGAGTGGAATGTCTGTGCAAGTGGGTTGGAGTGCACCCACCCCCGACAGAGTGGTGAGCACGGACAGCATGTGCAGCTTGGTAGTTCTGTAGGATGATGGTCTCTGTGCATGGTCCCATATGTACTCGCAGGGCATAACAACTGAGCCCAACTGGCCCGCTTACCTAGTGTCAGGGGTAGCACGTGCAGCTGGATTCCCTAGACTGGAAGTTCGTGTTGTGGAAGCCGGGTTGCAAACGTTGTTCCCACAGTAGTGCTGTGCATGCATTTACTCTCCAACTGTGTCTTTGAGGGGTGAAAGAGAGAAGCGACCAGGGAGTAGAGGGTTCTTGCAGAGTGGGTGGTGGCGAGGTCTCGTATGGGTCTCCAGAGATCATGTGGTGATTTATTATATTTACCTTTTCTGAATCTGTGAAGGTTAAGCTTAACTTTGCTTACCTTTGTTCCCTTTTGTTAGCGCTTTTCTCGTATTGTTTACTCAGGTTTCCTTTCCCTATTCTCAAACTCATCCCCCGTTGCCCAATATTTCTGTATGTACACCTGAGATTTGCAGCCACATTTCTCTTGTAAATTAATGAGACTTATCTTATATTTTGCCCAAGTTATGAGCTACGCCAAGCTATTTAAAAAATATATATATATTTTTGGGGGTTTACCAAAACAAGTTTCACTTTACAGTGCACATCAAGGTTGTCAAATACAGTAGTATCCATTGGAGAGACCATATATTTACAGACAATCTTCTTGAAGTATACACTAAAGTCCTATTACGTACACTGCTGTGTTCGGTGGGTTTGTGAAGGAAGGAACAGTGAACTGCAGCGATGGTGAAAAAGTCTGAGATGGGGTTCATAAACCAGGGTGCGAGTAAGAAAGTACGCAGGTCTGGTCTGCAAGGGGAGTAGATTTGAGGATGAGAGTGGTGTGGTGAGGGATGCCTGGCATGGGGGGGGGTGTGGTTGTACTTATTTCAAGCGTCCTGGGATATGGAGGCTTATTGTAGAGTAGCGATTGGGTCAGTGGATCGGCATGCATGTGTCACAGGGGAAGGTCATTGTCTCTGGTCCGCTGTAGGAACTGTGATAAAAGGGTAGCCCAGTGGGAGGAGATGGGTTGTTTAGCAGGTGTCATACTTCCTCGATGCCGAGGGTGTCCTCCTTGGGTGTTGCCTATTTGAGTACGGCACCAGTGTAAGGTGAGTGCACACTTGTCAAGGAGGAGTGTCAGAAAGGCAAAGCGGGTGCATACCTTATGCTGGTTGTGCCGCTTGAAAATTACTAGTGAGCATGCTTCCCAGGTTGTGGATGTCTGTTAGTTCTGTGACTTCTCACAGGGTGTCATCCATTGCCTTCCATTAATGGCGCAAGGCATGAGAAGACCAAAGCATGTGTGCCAGGCACGCGTCCGGTGTCTGGCATCATGGGCAGTTCACCTGTGCGCCAGGGAAATAACAGTTTATCTAAGCTGGGGTATGGTATGCTCTGTGCAATATAAAGACTTGTATTTTCTTTAACCGAGAATTTCAGGATAGCTGCTGAGGGAACTCTAGTGCTTGCTTTGCTCCCATTCCTTGTCCCGTAAGACTAGTCTGTACTAGTCTTACCACTTCTGTCAAAGTGTGTCAAGGGGAGCTGCCATCAGGTCACCAATGGCTTGGTATAGCCAAGTGATACGATGTCAGCCGTCCCCCATTAGGACTGTAGTTTGCGGTACTGGATGGGTTGTGAGCTTTGCCCCTGTGGTATTCCATAGCAAGCTGTCAGTTAAGAAGAAATTGACCCAGTGGGAGGCCATAATCACTCGTCAATTGCTCGAATGGGAGGAGCTGTCTGTCTACAAAGAGATCAATCACCCAGGGTGTGGATGGAATGCGCTGTCTAGGGCGCAATGCCCCCTCGTGTAATGGGCTACCCCAAGCTATAAACAGTGAACACATATATAGTCCTAAGTGCATGGGTACGCTCAGACATCGGTCCCATGCTCACTGTGTCACAGGAACCAAGCTGTACCCGGCTGATGAGCCCATAACTAGGGTGGAACCAGTCCTGGGTTACTTGTGCTCCGGTTCAGGAAGGACCTGGCTTGGCAGTTCAGGCTGGACCGCTCCCATGAGGATCAGGGTCAAGACTGTTGTGCACATGGCTGGGTCCAACCTGAGGTGGCACGGTGAGCAAAAGAACAATGGGTTCGAGTGCCACCCCGAGCTATTGCCAGTTATCAGACTTGATACAAGCATCTTCCTGTCACCTTTTTGTGCATTTTACATAACCGATCCTAATTTCTCCATGATCTTGGTTATTTGTCGCTAATATACACCAGTTTACTGTGTTCAACTTACATTAGCCCTGCTTCCTGATACTTTTCAGGTTCTTGGTTTTTGTAAAAAATAAAATAGGCTGTGGCCACCTTATAACCCAACTGTGGAGTTGTTTTCCTCTGTTGCATAAGCATTACACGTGTGTGCGCAAACTAGAACCACTATATCAACCTCACCCTGTACCTCTCACCCCTTTAATCTCCGCATTGCCACCCACCTTTCTCGGCCATCGCCACACACTTCACAAACCTGTGTGTCTGCCCTTTTGGTGGAAAATATTTCCAGTAGTGGACTTGGTTGGGGAGGGGGCGGTCAAACCTTATTTACGTTTTATTTCGTATTTGTGGAAATTTGTTTGTAACTGGAATGGTCATCTGTGTTGCGTTGCGATAACATGTTGTTGTGGAGCGGCCAAAGCATGTTATGAGAAATATGCGGTTTCGTAAATGCATATATACATTTTCCTTGAACGGGTGCCTTTAACGAGCTATATAATGCAGCATTTGTGAACTTTAGAAAAAATAGATGAAACCCCAGTATCTAGCAAAGTGATTACTTGAAACATTCCCCGGGGGCTTTCCGTGTTGACTTGCGCAAGACTTCGAGCCCCAGTTACAGTAATCAGGCGCCGTTTTTGCACGATAATATTGCAAGGCGGGAATAAATATTCTCCGTCATGTCAGCAATTCTCGGAAAATAGGTCCATGCGAGCCTAGAAATGTAGAGCTGATTAGAATACAGAAAGAACGTGGGCCTAAATTTGTCACGCGCTTCATGAATGATTAATTGTCTACACTGTCTCATTACCCCTGAGCTTTAGGCGAGTCTTATTGGTTTCAGGTGTATTATTCAGCGAAACTTATTTCACAAGTTACTTTTTTCCGGTAACTTTCTTTGCCGCTCTTTTCTCAAGCATCTAATGTGTCATGAAGCTGCGCCTCACGTGCATTCCACGCCACTCACTGCCGGGCCTGTTGTGATGCTCGGTCAGATGCTGAGGAAGATGGATTTGTAGATTACCCACTCCCTCTCCCCTCCCGACCACTTAGCTGAGTGCCTTAGAAGTGTTGCATTTCAGTAATGAATTCATATGCAATTAGTTGCATACTTGTGTGCGTCTGAAAGCTTGAATAGATGCCTTGGGGTAGGGGTCGGTGGGTGAAGTGTTAACACATTCTAGAAAGTTTCTCTGTAGACACATCACTAAAAATTTTTCTTGAATCAATGAGGTGCATTTTAATTATTTTATTCTACAGATGGGTACTGTGAGAAATGGGTTCCGTTCATTTAATCCCCCTGGATTTTTCACCTTTTGGAATGCCAGGGTTTGGAGGTTTACAATGTCCACCTTTTAAGACCAGGATCACTGCTGTGCAGCTCTGGCAAGGGGCTCAGAGCTGGTTGAGTGTGAACACTTGTGTAGGCTGAGCGTGAGGCTAGCGTCTATCTCACCCCCAGTATCTGGGCACAGGTACCCTATCACAGTAGGGACCCTGCAGGGATTGTGCCGACCAGGTGAAGGTCTTATAATGCGAGTAGCCATACATAGTGTGGGTCTGCAGTGCGTAGCTGAAAGGAATGGGTGCTTTACCGAATTATAGAATACGAGTTACATCTACACCAGAGTACAATTGTGTCTTACTTGGGCTTAGGGATTCCAGTGAGATACCAATATTAGGGTAATAATATACCCATAGTGCATATCCGCTGTCCCTTTTGTGATATCAGCACTCTGTCTGGCACTTGAGGATTTGTCTTCATTCTAGAACTCTTCTCGTAATTATATTCCAGGCTTTAGTTCTCCCTGCTGGACCAAGTCAATTACTCTATGGCTAGCTGGAAGTTCAAAGGCCTCCCCACACAGAGCCATTTGACTGTGTTTCTACCGGTACCATGGAAAGGAAGGGGTGAGGACTGAGTCAATCTCTGCTAAAAACATTCCACACTGCACTTGTCCTAAAGAAGGCTCATTCCCACAGGAACAAATGTAGACAGACAGACCTCTGGAGACTATCACAGGAGCGGGTCCCATTTGAAGTTTTAGATGGAAGGGATAAGGCAGCTGGAGCAGTGCCCGAGGCTCTCAGAAAAGGTAGATCACTTCAAGTCACTATGTTTGAAGGTCCCAGAATGCTGTGCCGAAGAGTTGAGGTAGGGGTGGAGTGATGTGTCCCCTTAGAATAGGGCAGAGGTGCCAACCTTCTAGATCTTTCCACCCCACTTAAAATCCCCTGCACAAGGTAGAGAATGATAACTTTCTGGACCTGGGAGTGATGACCCCTGAAGGAATGCCCAACTGGAAGGAGAAGCCACCTGACCTTATTGCAAGATGGACTTATTGTCTCCAGCTGACACCTAGGTACTGAGAGCATTTTCTCGGGCCATTGGCACTGTTCCCACTTAAGCCCTCTGGGCACAGGTGAGTGATTGACCTGCTTGGAGGACCCTGGTGTGTGTTCTCTGGGTCTGCTTTGGGCTAGTCCTTCAGATAGGTGACCTCCAACAGGAGGAGGCCACTGACTCAGCTGCTGAGACGCATGTGCTTGCAAAATAGTCAAAGTCATGGGGATTGCAGTAGGGAAGGTACTCTACTGGCCAGCTGCAGGGGGCTGGTGAAGAAGACCTGGGTGAAGACCGGTGCTAGGAGCTGCGATAGGACAGATCGAGTACCAGGAGCTAAAGTGCAGGCACTAAGCTTTTAGCTCATCGGAAGGAGGGTAGTTGGAACAAGGTCCACAAAGGAAAGTAAAATTTAGAGGCCAAAGGCTTGAAGAAAATACTCCTGGTAGCTGGGGCTAGTCCCTAGAAGTAAAATAATCCCAAAATTGTGCGCCTTGGTCCAACTGGGTCAGCAAATTGGACAGGAGAAGTTTGGTCCCAGGTGGGAAACGGAGCTCGTAGCACTCTGCTGTGACTTCTACTTTACCCCTGTGGAGGGTCAATGGTTTTGGGGTGGAATCACAAGTTTGCCGCCCTTATGTGGAGAAGTGTGGCTCAATGGTTAGAGTGGCAGGCCCTGATGCAGAGGTCTGGCCCGGGATCAGGGTTCAATTCCCGTCTTGGTGGGTCTTGGGCTCATAATTCCTCGGACCTGATTTCTCGCCTCGGTGCCTATTCTAATCATGAGTCCCACGCTGCAACTCTGGGCAATAGCTTGCTTAATCTCCACAACAGCCCCAACAGCGCTGGGATGCCTGGCTTCATCCTGGGGATGCCCAGGAGTGGACATTCACTGGGAAAAAGACAGAAAGGGTTCCCTAGCGGTATGAGTACAGAGCCGGGAAACCCCGGAATGGGGTAGCTGTGCGCTATATAAGTACAAACACATTTACATTTACATTATCCCTGTAAGAAATTGTGGTGTTCGTTGATTGGGGTGTGAGCCTTAGTCGAGCAGCACCCACAGTCCTGGTGAGGCATAAGCCAACCCTAAATTAACATGTGCGCAGCCCTCAGGTAGCTTGGCACAGAGCCGTAAGGCTTAACTTGGAGGCAATGTGTAAAGTATTTGTGCAACACTACAAGCAGTAATAAAGTGAAACACACCACACAAAAAGGATCTCACACCAAGTTAGGAAGACTAGTTATTTTTAACAAATAAAATCGGACCTAAACGATAAAAATCCAATCAGAAGAATCCGAGCTATTCCATTTGAAAGATCTCAGTGAAAATAGCGCTTAAAAACACAGTGCCAACTGTGGATATCTGCTTGTGTCATACTGGGACAAAATCGCAAGTTCAGTTTGACAGCAAAGAAGCACATGCCAGCTACAGGGACCCAGTTAGACTGGCTAAACAAAGAACTTCAAATCCTGGTTTGCAGAGTGTTGCGAGGGTCCGCGTCAGCGAGGCGTCGCACAGCCGAAGTGATGCGTTGGTTCAAAGATGCAGAGACTGTGTGATGGAGGTAGTCATCGAGAATCCCATTGCCAAGGGCTTGCAATCCGAAGTCTGGTGTCAAGAATGTGCTGCGCATTCGGCGCGATGTGTCGCTTCTGAGGAACTGCGATGAGGAGTCCAGCTTCCTCATTGAGGCTGTCGTCGACTAGGGATGGGAAGGCCTGTGCCAAGGATGCATCGCGCAGTGATAGTTCAGGTTAGGTGGCAGGCTTCAATGCAGTGTGCGTCTTTGCGACAGTGGAGATCCAAGCAGCTGCGGCGATGCGTCTGTTTGACTTGAGGTTGTGCTGCTCAGCGGAGGAGATGCTTAGGTTCTGCTGGATCCACAGAGGCTGGCAGAGCCCCTTAGGCCCACTTCCAAGGGTCCAGGACTGGAGTGGCACCACTTGGCAGGGTAGACTCACAGATGGCAGAGCCCAGCTGCTGGGGTCCAGGTTGTGGTAGCCTTCTGTCCCTGAGGCTCAAATCAGGAGGTAAGCCAATTAGGCCGAAGGAGTTACTCATGTCCTAGGTTCAACAGATGCAAATAGTCCTCACCCGAGCCAAGAGGTTGGTAGGTCAGTACGGCAATGCAGCAATCTATTAGAGCATCAGTTTAGCAGAGTGGCAGACCTTCAGCAACACAGCAGTGCTTGTCCTGGCAGAATATCCACAGGTCCAGAAGGGCACTGAAAGGTTTGTGTCTGAGGTCTGCTATTTATACTCAGTTCTGCCTTTGAAGGGAGGGAAGTTTCTAGGGCATGCATTTGAAGTGCACAGGCACCCTGCCTTCCTTGCCCTGGCTCCAGATTAACCACATGGGGATATACAGCCCTTAGTGTGGAGGCAGGACACAGCCTATTCAAGTGTAAGTGGGACTGTGCCCAGCTCCTCCCTCTCAACCTGTCAGTGATTGCCCATCCAGGCACACTGAAGCTCACTATTGGGTGTGGCTATCTAGGAGGAATACACAAAGCCCAACTGCCAACTACACCTAGTCATGTCACCCAGAGACAGGCTGCAGGCACCAAATGGCTAAGGAAGGAAAATGCCAGCTTTCTAAAAGTTGCATTTTCAAAATTGTCATTTAAAATTCAACTTCACCGTAAGGTAGAATTTTTCATTACAATTCCAAAGACACCAAACATGAATGAGTTACCAGTTCCCATTTGGAATTTCCAGCTTATTAAACATAAAATGGTAACCCCCAATGTTATCCTATGAGAGAGGTAGGCCTTGCAGTCGTGAAAACAAATTTGAGTTTTTCACAACCAGTTCACTTAAAACTCAAAAGTTTGGGCTGTCCAGGGTCTACCCAAGGTGTGAATTAAATGCATAAAATGGAAGGTTTGGATGTGGTAAAAGGTTTATTTTGCCATATCAAAATGGCAGTTTAAAACTGCACACAGGTTACAATAGCAGACCTGAGATATGTTTACAGGGCTACTTAAGTGGGTGGGACAATCAGTGATGCAGGCCCACTAGTATCATTTGACATACAGGCCTTGGACACAGGTAGTGCCACCTTACTAGGGACTTGCATGTAAATTAAATATGCCAATTATATATAAGTCAGTCTCACATGTTTTAAAGAGAGAACAAAAGCACTTTAGCACTGGTTACCAGTGGTAAAGTCTGCAAAGTCCTTAGGCCAGCAAAAACACAGTCAGCAAAAAAGTAGGTCTGAATGCTTAAAGTTTGGGTATATACCACACCAAGGATGCCAGATCTAACAGCCCCCCCCCCACCCACCCTTGCCAGATGCCCCAGGTGTTCCCCATCTCCTCAGGAGGTGGCGTAGAAAAAGAGGGAAAGAAAACCTGTGCTCTTAGTAGACCTCCTCAAGGTTTCCCCACCCCCATTCCAATAAACACATGGACTGAAGACCAAAGAAGCATAGAGCTAGGAGGCTCCCAGGGAAGGTCGGAGTCTGAGCAAGGTGGTTCTCTGACCCCCTCTGTAACGGTGTCTGAGTGGTTGGGGAACACACTACACAGCTACAACCTGTCTGTATGGAATTGGGTGGGAGAATGAAGAATGCCAACTCCTGATTTTATTAAAAACAAAAAAGGAAAATGAGAAGCTGTGGTGCGAGGCAGCTACTGGAATATTTACTGCCTCTGTCAAGGAGCACCTCAGAACCCTCTAGGGTGCATGACCCTTCTCTTCAGTTTCTGTGATGCCCCAGGTGATAAAGGCACCACCAGCATTAATCGTGGGGTGCTCTGGAGGCTGCCAGATGTGCAGCTTCCCACCCCATGGTCAGCCCAATTGGGCATCTTAAGTCTTTCTGGAAAAGAGAAGCAAATATGAGGAGGCTTTCCATTATTTTCAAGCACTCCTGAAGCTAGTGCTTTTGCTCAAAGGCTTTGGAGCGCAGGTACCCCTGTTGGTTGGCCTACGGCTGCTTGTGCAGCATGTTAATAGTGGATGTAATTTTGAAATTGTAATGCTTTATTGGTGATGACAAGATTGACAATGAGATGTCATAATCATGGTTATGAGAAGCTATTATTGATCAAACACAGTTAACAGTCCATCATTACATATTTTAATGGAGGTAATTGAATTGTTTTGAAATTAGTTATTGACAATTAAATGGTTAAATCAGTCATTACAGGCTTTAATGGATATCTATGTAAGATGGTACCATCCATAATGTTGCATTAGTTTATTTTGACATTTCTGCTTACATGCATCAGTGTCTCAACAGAAATCAATGAGGGGATGTAATTCAGTGAGTAAATAAATTACAATGCAAACCTTAAATATAAAACGTCCCAGAATCCTGATTGAACGCAATTATATTGTCAGCAAAGACATACAAATTAGGCTTCACAAATCGTAATGCAGCATCAACCTTACTTTAAAGTTGCGTACTAAGTGAAAAGGTGAACACTTTGTGCTTGTGAAGAAATATTCAAACAGCGGATGTGAAACAAGTGAAGGGAATAAAGAATCATACAGCGTATTGGACAGGAATCCAAAAAGAAATGATGCAGGAGTTAATACATTTGATGAAAGAATTTGTAAGATCATGTCATAATTCAAAGTCCAAATTTAGCTTGTGCAAGTGGTCCTTCATGACTGGAGGTCATAATCGAGACATAGAAAACACAACGTTGGGTGAAAGCTGCCTAATGGGTGAAAATGGAAAATGATATAAAAGCTGAAGTACTGAATGAAGCAGGTACAAAGAATAGTTCAGGGATTAGTATAAAGGTACCTGGAAGGTTTTGCAGGTACCTTTTGGAGAAGAGAAGACCAAACGAAAGACCAGCATTAGCCATTAGTGTCAATTAAAGACAGGCCAACACCATAAACCGGTGTGCTGGACAGGTGGGGCACTCACGTGGAGGGGAATATGTCAGGAGATGGGCATTCTGTCAGGAGATAAGAATCCACGAACCGGGACTGCGTTTGCCAACTGGCATCCACAAAGGTACGTCCGTCCGCAGTGGGACAATTTCCAAAGGGTTCAGAACCGAAGACTTGGCTAAGAAAGAAAGGAGAGTCTACCAGTTATTATCTGAAGGCCAGTGAGAGTGAACTGAACTATTCTGAATGGCAGAGCAACTCACCTAGAAGGAGGATTCTCCCCGTGGGGGTGTCCAGGGGAGTAGGCATAGTTCAGTGGTCCCGGCAATGTATCTAAAATGATGACGAAGGGTATTAGTGCGCCCGCGCTGCTTGTGACCTGCTAGAGTGAAGGGCATAACCAAGGGAGAATACAGTCCTATGTAGATGAATCCAGCCTCCCGCTCACAAGGCTCAACAACGTGTAGGCTTAAAATGGGACCACAATTCAAAATTCCAGGCTAGGTTCTGAGATTGGGGATGGACGAAATGTACCCGAGTGCACAACTGCTGGAGAGACCACTACATAGCTATTGCCAGCAAGGTATTGTTTACAAGAGGGAAGTGTTTAAACTACCCATAAATAAATTACAAGTGGTCGCCGTACCCCTAATATGGCGCAAGACACACCCAATAAGTGGGAGCCAGGGAGGCCAATTCACGTCTACTCACGTCATTATGGCGTGAGACAGTCATACAAATGTGAGGTTAGGGAGCACATTTTACAAAGGCCGGAGTGAATCCGGTATAAGGCATCAAACTAAAAAAGCAAGGGGACGCTCAACATGAGGCCGAAAATTGTGATTTTCCTATTACCATGACTAGAGAATCTGGATTTCATTAAAGACACGGAGGCTGACATTATGCATATTCTTTTAATGCAGTCTCTAAGCAGCCGCATACATCACAATAAAAAGGTTCCATAAAAGAACATTCAAAATACATAAAGGGCATGAGCCAACATCACTCTGCTTCTTTTAAATGTGGAAATACAGGGAAGAATACTTCCATGAAATACAGAAAAGACTTCAAAATGTCCAAAGAACTTCAGAGGATCCTCAGGTGTAAACAGCGAAGATAGATGAAGTGAAGAAGGATCCAAACATCTCGTAGTTAGGAAGGGTTATCTGAAAAGAGACAAGTAAATCTTTGAGGAAATTCAAAGCAATAAAAATTTGCAGCACTGAATAATAAAAATTAATATGCTAGAACTGTAAACACGATGGCAAATAAATAATACAAATTAATATGCTAGAACTGTAAACAGAAGAGCAAATAAATCCAGTAGAACATATCCCAGGGTGGGATGGGTGGGATAATGTCAGCCTCCGTGTCTTTAATGAAATCCAGATTCTCTAGTCCTGGTAATAGGAGAATCGCAATTTCATTACAAGAACGGAGGCTACATTATGCATGTTGGTAGCTTTGTAAGACTACATCAGACATATGTTCGATAGGCTTGCAATAATGTTGAGCAAAGGTGCCAGCATTGGACCAATCAGCAGCTTTAAGGATGTCATCCAACTTACCACCAGACCAGAGAGATTTGTTGGCCGTAGCACCTCTAAGAGAATGAGCTTGATATTTACGTAAATCAATGCCTGCTAAGTTCATAGCGGTTTTAACCCACCTAGAAATGGAGGTAGAGGATATAGCTTTATGTGGTTTAACAAAGGAAATGAGTAATTGGTTGACCTAAGGGGGTCAAAAAATAGACATTCTGTGATCTTACTCTCTCAAACAATCAACACCACAAAGTTTAGGGCAGGAGTCAAAGCGAGGGTAGAAAATTGAATCGGACATAGTCTTAGTTCTTCTATAAATCTCAAATTTAACACCGAACATGTTATAGGACCTGTTAGAAACCTCTAAAGCTTTGACGTCGGAGACTCTATGACAAGAAATTAGACATAAAAGAGTAGCAAGTTTGATTGAAAGGTATTTTCGGTTTAGGAGAGTGTTCTCCGGCCAATTAGTGAAAAGGTCTAAAATTAGCTTAACCGCCACAAAGAGAATCATATTTGGGCTTTGGAGGTCTTCTTAGACAAATGCTCTTCATAACTCTACAAATAATACAGTTTTCACCTACCGTTTTACCATTCATGAGGATGTGACCAGCAGAAATTGCTGAAAATCACTAACAAGCGGTCAAAGGCATACGGTACAGCAACCGTGTGAGGAAAGGCTCACAGTAGTAAGCGTGTATCTGGCTGGAACCATGGCACGGAGGGCACCTATCAAAGCAAGTAACCCTGCCTTTTGATAACGACATCCCTAAAATTAGGAGGGTGTCTCCTTGGGTATTTTCACCTACCTGATTGTACACATTTGTTAATAAATGTATAGTATTCAGTAGTATGTGTGCAATAAAGTACTTTCCCTTTTTTTATTAGTAATAACATGGAGGAAGTCTATAACAACTGGCAAATTCTTGGAGTTAGCTGGCAGTAGTCACTCAGTTGAGCGAGGACACCAACAGTGTAATTTTCAGATGGAAGCAGTAGTGCTGGAAAAGATTTTGGAGATTTAGAGATTAGACACTTTGTGGTTTTGCTTCTCGGATCATTTTGCCTCCTGAGATCTCCTGATTTACCCATTGTGTTACAAGATCCAAGCTGCACATCACAAGTTGAAAACGTGTCTGAGTTGCTTGTATTCCTGTTAAGGAGGGGAGTATGCTAGACTTGTCCCATTGAAGCGTGACTAAGACTGAGTTGCATATGATTTCTCCCCAACTGGAGTGATGCAGGGAAAATAAATTATAAACTAGGTTGCGGTCTGACCGAGTGCCAGTAACAGAGACTTTTAAGAGCGTTCCACCAATCACCTTTTGTTAATGCTTAGGTGGCTGGTCAGGGAGGTTGGATGGTTTACCATGAACCACTTTGAAATGAGGAAGGTGATCTTTCTTTGCTTCAGTGGGGAGCTAATGAAGCTACTGTAAAATACAAGTGAAATGGTCTAATTTCCCAAAACAACTGGAGCACTACTTTGATGCGAGTTTGTGACAACTGTGGACCTACAGCCAAGACTGAATTCGCACAGTAATAGTGTGGGAGGACAATTTCATGCATTGCTGTTTTTAGCTGGGGTGGCATGATAATTGTTCGTGAGATGGAACAGGTGGAGGTTGTCTGATATGGCGACGTGGTTGACATAATGTATAAACAAAAGTTGGATCAAGGATGCCCTTTTATATCATGATATATAAGCTTTTTGAAACACCCAATCTTTGAAGCCAGAACCTCTCACAAAAGAAGCCACACTTTTTCTTATGCTAACAACCACTCTTTCGGACTTTTAGAATTTAGTTTGAGGTGTGTGTCAGTGCTAGTTCTGCCTCCGGCATTATTTCTGAAGATCGTTCTACAGCTTTTTGATGTTCTCATTCACACACTGTAGAAGATATGTCCTCTAATTTTGATCCAGGATTTTGGGTAATTCTTTTTTTGGGTTATCTCCAGTTGACCATGCTTTGCATCTTTTATCAAACGCTCATGCTCACATAAAGTTGTATAGCATCTAATGCACTGTTTGCCAAAACCAAGTCACTTGCATGAAGTCTGTCGACTATCTAGAAAAGAGTCTGTGACTCTGTAATATGTGCCTCTGGTTCATCAGAGCTAATGATATAAATCTGGAATTTTCGTGGGTGGCAGTGAACATGACCTCCTGGTTACATTAATAATTATTTTCCACTGTTAGTACGAAGGTATGTAGGAGGGAAAATGTATACAATTATTTGGGACAAAATAGGGACTTTGTGTTACCAGATGTTGTACACATGCACGAGGAAGCTGTATTTTTACTGTAAATTTATTTTCGGTATTTTAAGTTTTAGTACAGATCAGCACCTGCAGTTACCAAACATGTTTCAGTAAATTGCACTATAATGAAACCTACGCTGGCAACAGGATTTAGATTTTGTCCGTACAGCCCTGTCATACTGTAGCCAGTAGCGGTAGTCTGTTAAGAGCAGTGGGGCCAGATGGGGAGTGGTGGATGCCTGTGTACGATTGGGTAAGTAATATTAAATAAATAAAACCACTTACTTTGCGCTCACCGCGACGGCAATGCGGCGAGCGCAAAGTAAGTGGTTTTATTTATTTAATATTACTTACCCTGTCGTCTGTCTACTCACCCCGCCCCACGGCTCTTACTTGTGCGAGCTGCAACTTACTGTAACTTTGTCCTTTCTGAATTAAATCAAAGGCTCAACATGTCACTAGCCGAATGGGTAACTGAAAGAAATTGGACTATTTCTTGAGGGGTTGAGAAAATCCCTCAAATAAAAATCGCAATTCCTGTCATGGTGAACCACAAAGTCACTAAATAAACCTGTGCTAACCCTTTGGCAGCTTGTCACAAAAGCAGGTAGGCTTAACTTGGAGGTAATGTGTAAAGTTATTATGCAGCACTCAAACAGTAAGTGAAAAAACTATACACAGACAATCCCAAAGTACATTTCTAACAAATAAAATGACATAGAAACAACAAAAATACAATCCGTAGAACCAGATAAATGATTTTTTTAAAAATAACAATTCTTTGAAATTTGAAACATCCTCAGAGCTTGCACAATGCAAAAATGTATCACAGTTTACTACAATGTATTTAACACCGTCAATAAGAGTCCTAACCAGAAACCTCAAAATACAATCTAACGAAGGTTAAGGGAACAGGTGGACTCGACCAACCCTTCCCACTTTGTTACTGCAATATGGTCAACATGAACCTATATACGAGCCTCATGCTGCCTTTCCTACCAAATCCCATTAGGAAACCTAGTTATGGAGATATAGTAAATTTAAAACAAATGGTGCCAAAGAACAAAACACCAATCATGGGTATCTGGTTGGATAATACCAGGTCAGAGTCAAAAGCTAAGGCCAGCTGTGGTGGAGCTTAGAAAAAGTAAAAGTTGTGCACTGAGGTCTCATTGTTGCAGATGGTGTGCTGTGAGACGTCTGGCCTGGTGAAGGTTTTAGACTTAGAAGTTTTTTGGAGCTCAGATTTCCTCAGTGGGGTAAGGCTGCAGGCTGTAACCGAAGAGGGCTCCACAAGGCTATTGCCTGTTTCGGGAGATCCACTGAATGTTATTTGCTGCTGCGAAGAATAATGTATTGGGAGATAAGGTAAGGTCAAACCCACCTGCAATGTACCCTTGGTGGATCGACTTGGAGTCCCCCCATGGGTTCTCATAGCATACTGTTTTAGAAAAATTCCTAAGTCTCAACATTTTAGTGTTAGGCAGTAGGAGTACACTCTAAATCCAAGGGTCCACAAGAAGTGAAGAAGCGGCTCTATCAACTTTTTCCAGAATTTTCTCTAATGCAGCCATGAAAAAAGCAGAGATCATATGATACAGCACAGCTGCTGTTAAAATACTCCGCAAACTGTCGACCATGAGTAAACAGGGTGGTTGGACTATATTAGACATGTCTTTGATTAGGACCTTGGGATATATGTTAAAAGGTTGCTTGCTCTCATTCAAGAGCCATATATTTTTAAATTGTAGGCATAGCAGTCTGATAGAATTCCGATGCCCAATATCTTTTATTTTTACAACACCACAATTTATCTAGTTTTTCTAAGAAGCTAACTTTGCCAGTTTTTCTTCATTGGTTACGTGTATGATTAAACTTGAGATTTGATGTTTTTCAGTTGGATGTCTTAATAGCCAGTCATGGGCCAAACTTATACTTTTTAAATATGCACTTGAGGTTTGTAGTGATTAGATTGCTTCAATTCGAGGGGCAAATTATGCTCTGAATCCTTCAGATTGTACTTTTTCATGAATTGCAAGGAAACCAAGATGATGCTGTCCCACATTACTTAAAAATGTCTGTAATGATCCAAATTTTCCAGAACATGGTTGATTGAGTTTATCCTAGTTCTCTTTATGGAGCGTTTAGTTTGAGCTATGTTGTTTTAATTTTTTTAAATTTGAAGTGTATTAATTTTTGGGTAGTTTTTTTCATTTCCTTGTTGACTGCTTACTGTGTGCTCTTCTAGCTGAACTGATTTCTATTTCACCTGTATCTTTCTATGGTGCATTCATAATATATTTAATGGTACATATTAGAACTGTCAGTTTGTCTTCCACCAAATGTTTCGCCTTCCTTCTCCATTTTTTTTGCTGATATCATTTTTGCAAGCCCAAGGACTTTACTACTGCTGATCTGTGCTAAAGTGCGCCTGCTCACTCCTTAAAACATGGTAATATTGACTTATCCCCACTTGGCACATTTAATTTACATTTAAGTCCCTACAATAGTTGTTCTACATGTACCACTGCCCTGTAAATTAAATGCTACTAGTGGGCTTGCCCCACGTATTGTGCTACTCACTAAAGTAACCTCTTAAAAAATGTCTGGGGTCTGCCTTTGCAGCCTATGTGCAGTTTTAAACTGCCATTTTGACTTGACTTGGCACAATAAACCTTTTGCCAGACCAAACCTTCTTTTTTAATGCTTAAAACTCACCGCAAGGATAGACCCTAGACAGCCTATAGTGCGGAGGATTTAAAAAGTGGGACATGTAATTTGAAATTAACATGCTCTGATAATGAAAGTCTCTTAAATTCCTTTTTCACTACTTACACTCCTACCTATCCCATAGGATAATGCTGGAGTTACCTTATTACATTTAATAAGCTGTAACCTTCAAATGGGAGCAGGTAACCATTTCATGTTTGATGTATTTTGAATTGTAATGAAAAATCCTAACTTGTGGTGAAGTTGAATTTTAAATGACAATTTTGAAAATGCCACTTTTAGAATGTTACAAAAACTAAAGGGGGCAAAGGACAGGGGGCAGGTAGGGCCGTAATATTAATCGATCACACAAAAGGAACCTGACTCCTTCAAACCTTTTACTCTTTTTGCGTTAAAGCAACATTCAAACGACTACCTTTTTTGTTTGAATGGATTATTTATTTAACAATTCCTTTTAGAAATTCAATTATTTTTTATAAAAAATGCAAATGCATGAAAAGTGGAGAAACGCTTAATTTTCAATGACCTCAAACAATACATCAGACTTGTACATAAAACGATTCACTGCGTTGGCATTTGATTTTGACACGGAGGAATTGTGAATTAACACGCTGTATTCTTTGAGGGAGTGGAGTTGAAAACTATTCCCCGTTTAAACGCATAAATTAGTTCCCTGTGTTAGGTACTTCCCTTGGCTCAAAATAGAGGATAGCGACAAGGTTGCTTATTCGCCAAGTGTCATGATGCAAATATAATGTTTGTTCTTCAGAAATATTGTATGTAGTGATGTTTGATTTCATTGTTTTTCATTGAATGTTTTCAGTGAATCGTTTTATGTATTAGTCTGATGTATTATTTGATGTAATTGAAAATTAAGTGTTTCCCCACTTTTCATGCATTTGAATTTTGATAAAAAATAATTGAATTTCTAAAAGGAATGGTTAAATAAATCCATTCAAACCATAAAGGTAGTCGTTTGAAAGTTGCTCTAAAGCAAAGAGAGTAAAAGGTTTGAAGGAGTCAGGTTCCTTTTGTGTATTCGATTATTTTTAGAATGTTCACATTTTCTTGCATTAGCCCTTTAGTACTTGTAGCCTGTCTCTGGGGCACATGACTCGTGTAGCTGACAGTTGGACTCTAGGTATTCCTCCTAGACAGCCACACCCAATAGAGAGCTTATATGTTCATGAATGGGCCATCTCTGGCAGAATGGGAGGGCAGAGCTGAGCATAGCCCTACTTACACTGGAATAAGCTGTGTCCGGCCTCCACACAAACCTGTAGTCGTCTACAGACAGGACAGAGAAGGCAGGATGCCTGGGGACTTTAAAGTCAAACCTCTAGAAGCTTCCCGACCGCTTCAAAAGCACAACTGGGTATACCTATTGGACCTCAGACCCTCAACCCTTCAGTACACTTCTGGACCTGTGGATACTCTGCCATGAAGGACTGCAGTGCTGCTGAAAGGACTGCCCTGCTGTGCTGACCTGCTGCCCTCTTGCCTGGGTGAGAAGGACTGGACCTGCAGCCGTTGAACCCTGTACCCCAAAGTGCTCCAGGGGCTAGTTGTCTGGCCTCCTGACTTGAGCCTCAGGGACAGAAGGCTCCAACAACCTTTCACCCAGTACCTGGACTGTGCAATCTGTGAGTCTTCCCTGCCAAGTGGTGCCACCCCAGTCCTGGACCTTTGGAAGTGGACCTAAGGTACTCTGCCAGCCTTGGGATTCAGGGGAACGGACGCATCTCTTATGCTGTGTGCCACAACCCTGAGCAGAACCGATGCATTGTTGCTCCTACATGGATAAGAATCATCGAAGAAAACCTGCATCACAGCCTGTCGCCTCATTAGAATTGCCACTGTGTAATGTTTACTCGAAGCAGGCCCTCGCATTCCTGGTTGACGGCAGCCTTGGCGCCGCTAGACTCAGTATCGCAGCCTTGCAGCTGCTCAGAACCAGCACATCACCTTGACTGTGCGACGCATCCTTGACCCTAGACTTTGCATCTCAAGACCCCATCAACAGGATCCTCTGCGACTATGCAGGACCTCTCACCGCAGCATTACCGCAACTCAGAACTGATGCATCGCTTTAGCTGCAAGACGCATCTTTGATACAGACCTGCGCAACGCTCCTCAAACCAGGATTTAAGGTACTTTGTTTAGCTGACCTAACTGGGTCCCGGTAGCTGGCCCATGCTCCTTCGCGGTCGGCCTGAACTAGTGACTTTCCTGGTCCAGAGCAACCAAATGTTCACAGTTTCTCTAAACTGGTGTGGGACCCTTTTGAGTTGTTTTTACAGTGTTACAGTTTGAAGTGTTGCTCAAATACTTTACATATTGCGTCTGAATTACACCTGGCTGCTCTATGCCAAGCTCCCAAGGGCTGAGCACAGGTTAATTTAGAGTTTGCTTGTGACTTCACCCTGAAAAGAATTGTGGTTGCTGCTTGAGATGAGGAGTTTGATTGTGTGTATGAACATGAGTATACTCATTTGGCAATAAAATAAGACGAACAATATCTTATAGAAATTGTAACATTTGTATTATGAGTTTCACTTAAACATAGTGAACTGGAATTTTCTTTCCTTGTGAAACTGGCTACCTTCAGATGTATATATTTTCATCCGATAGTACATGTGAATGCCTGTCATCAAAAACTTCACTATAAAGGAAGGCTCTCAAACCTTTTGGTCATGTCCCTAGTGGGCTCCGCAGGCGGCTGTGATTGGGACACTTGGGGAGAGCCAGAGCATTCAATAAGTCATTATAAATTTAGTGATGTTGAATATAAGTGAGAAGGTCAAAATAAAACAGTCAAACGTGGACTGCCAAAGACAGTCAAATCAATGAAAGGTTTGATAAACTCTGCAATACAGAGAGTAGGTTTATTCTTGATCAATATTCTTGTACATTTCTGCAACTAATTTGAAGAAGAATATTTTAGTGTGAATAAATAGCATTGACTATAATACACATTTCTTTTTCTTTTCATAAGGTACTCTTTTGCTATGCCCAAGTTCTTTAACATGAAGTCTAAAGATAGCTGCTTGACAGAGAGGTCGCCTCTGCTGAAATGTACTTTTGCAGATAGAGGGTGAGTCACATTTAAGCCAACCTGTAGTTCTTTTCACTTCTACCTAACACACTTTGCTAAATTACTTATTGCCTAGGCATTTTGTTTTTTCTCCTTTGTCAGACCTGCCAACTTCTAAAGTCTTCATCGTGAGAGGAGAAAGCCATGGAGGGGTTTGGGTATGGAAAAGGGGAGGGACCTTAAGCACATTACTCTCTAACCAGAGGCACTTCTACCTTCCCACCCCCCCCCCAAAAAAAAAAAAAATTAACTTCTGAGCTGAGCTGAGCTGGAAACGTACTCTGTGCAGGGGATTCCGGCTTACCTTATGTCACACTATATGAGATCTGCCCTTTGTGTGATCTGCATTGGCACTGTGTGTGTTAGCAGGGCTGCTTTCTGTTGGATAGCCATATATCATGGTAGGGTAAGTTTAGTTGCAAGAAGTCACTTATTTGTTAGTGAAAAATGTGCTTTGAGGTTTACACAGGTATTATGTTAAAGTTATGTTATTCACAGTGTTATTATGACATTGCCTGCAATGGAACACATTTAGTGTTTTTCATACATCTATTTTGAGGCCTGATTGTTAAAAGTGAGCATCTTATTACAACTTGGGTCATTTGCCAGGATAGAAGTGTCTTTCCCCATTTACAGGATCAGGAATGAAGAAAATGTACCCTTACACATGGGATTTGGGAATATGCATGTCTTGTTGTGAACTGTAAAGGTTTCTGTGCCCACTGGCCAGGGTCACCCTGATGAAAAATCAAAATTCCCTTAAAGTTACTCTTTGACTGATTGTGTGATGGATTGACCGATCAGATTAATTATTCTTTAGAGATGCAACTGCACTTAAGGTACAACAAAGTTAAACACTGTAAATTTATAAAGAACATTATGACTTGCGGCAATTTTTTAAATAAAAAAACTAGTGTAAACTAGTAACCAAATGCTAGAAAAATAAAAAATAAAACTTAGTGTTCCAATTAACACCTGCATGTATAGAGAAAAAAAATTGGAACATCTTGGACTACAATGTAAACTGGAACTCTGGTGAGTTCAATTTACAAGTGCACATGGTTAGGTAGAGTTGGGGGCTAGGACCAGTCAAATGTTAGCTTCATGATAAGTGTTGGAGTGAAAATCAGTCCAACAAGACAAGTCTAAAGTCTTCACAGAAGGAGAGTTTTTCAGCATCAGATAAGTAAGCAGGAGCTTTTAAGAAAGGCAAACTATTAAGACAAACGCTCTTGCTAGTAGAATGGGCCATTTGAATAGTGATTTGGGGTGGGAGTAGGTCAGTTTCTGATGTCCTATTTACGATGGTGTGGCCCGTTTATTGGTCATGCGGGGCTTGATAAGGAAGACATTCTCCCATTCTGAGCAATCTTGCTTCAAAAGTCTATATGGGGAAGAACTCAGTGTGGTTCATGTCCATTTACAATCATACACCCAATGAGTGCTCTTCGTTCTTATAATTTGCCCAGAAGCCTTTCTCCACCGGTCGAGTCTCATAGGGGTTCCCACGTTTGCCTGTGATTCTCAGCATCTCTTTAGCTCCTTTATTTAACATCTTTAAAGATGCACAAGTAGACGTGGAGTCATACCAATGACACGTGCACATCAAATGGCACAAGACAGAGTGATTTTTAAAGTCCTCCAAGATCAGCTTCTAGATTTTGAATCCGAGGCAGTGTATTTCCCTACAATAAAATGGCACCAAAACTGAGCTTGTACTGATTGGTGTGAATGGTCACTTTAAATTTACCTGTCTTCCATTCCCAAGTTATTTGTTCAATGTATCTTGTTGGCCAAATGGATGAAAAATATAGGCTTTCAGCTAGATGCTGAAATGAGATAGTGTGCTCAGAAATGGTCAATTTTCTCTAATTGTTTTACCAACTGAACAAGGTTAACCTTGTTATGCTCTGGTTGTCTCACTCACATAGGATCATGGTAATCTGAGTTGTAGAAGTTTGAGAATCAACGTATAATAGTTTTTATGCTTGCCTCCAAGCCTGAGAAATCCAATGGCAGTCTTCTTAATTGGCAGTCTTCTGGATTGCTAGTATGTGTGAAAAAGAAAACGTATATCAGATAAGTACACAAATTAACTGACTTCTTGATGGTAGATAGAATTGCTTATATGTGGATGCATTATGTTCAACTGCACCAATAACTCTGCTCCCAAACATCTAGAGAGCAAAATATCCATTACTCTCTTTAGAACACAAGGAGCTCCAACTTCTCATGGTAATTCCGCAAGTACAACTTGAGGGGAGGGAGGGCTCTCTCTCTCGCTCTCTGTGCAATGGCTCATCCCAAGGAGTCACTTCGTGTGAAGTTGGAGCATCTTTGTATGATTTAAGAAATGATTAAAATCTCACTTTATAAAGGTGATTCTAGATGACTGATGCTAAAAAGACCCATTGGGAAGTGTGTGCGGTATACATCTTCCCCCAGTCTGTTCACCTTACAGGTTTTGTTGGAGCATGCTCATGCTCTTGGACTACTGCTGAGTGCTGCACCTGAGAAAGGCTATAGGGCCCTGCGTTGCAATCACAACAGCTCTTTTATTTTCCAGATAAACATCAGTTCTTTTCCCTTCTGGATCCTCAGAACAACATGATTCACTTAACCAGTATAATTACTGTTATGTGGTACTTGAGTGTTTGCAGTATTACTACATAGATTGTTAGGAGTCTTCAGGATTGGGTCTTTCTAACTCACTTTTCTACGGTATCCTTGAGATCGCCACGGTTCCCAAAAAGGTACACAAACTTCCTCCTCACGTTCAAGATCACAGGGCCACTTCTCTGTAGGTTACTGACTTTTCTGCCTTCAGACCCAACAAATCCCCCATACCAAACCCTAGATGCGGTTTGTATCTTTAAGTCCCTTTCACTGCTGTGTGGTCCACAGAAGCCTGAGAGTTAGTTTCTGGTCAGGGTACTCACTGACAGAGGCCTTTCATGAAGATCAAACCAAATCTCTCACTGGGCTAGTGTTCCTATCCCCAAACCTTTAAAGCCCTCCAAACACACACCTTGCACTACAACAAACATTTACAAAACATCTCTTCCCCCTAATCAGTATGAAGTCAGTGAGTCCAGCGGTACCTCACTGTTGAAGGTACTCCCAAAGCACATCCTGCCTCTGTCATGCCCTACATGATGGACAGACTGTCTTTAGTCATCCCATGGGATGGGTATGCTATTCTGAGTGGGAGTTCAAATGTTTTCCCCTTAGTGGTGTGAGAAACATTGGTGTGATGTCTAATTATTTCAGATACTGAGGTGGTATGATACATACACTTTCAAACAATCTGTACAAGATTTATCCTGATTTTGTTAAGGAATTCAGTTCCAAAATATGAATGTTGCCAGTATAGATAAATTATTGGGAATATTTTAGAAAAAGCTACACTCCTAGCTGATAGGCAATTGATGGGTACCATATAGTCCAAGTCAGAAGGCATACGACGTTAAGCTAAGGAAAATAATATGCACTTTATCTAAGACATTGTAACATATTTGCTCCTAGGACAGGAGGCCCTGATGTGTTGTGTGAGGTCTTCCAGGATTTAGGATAATGGTATGAGAAGGTGTTGCCACCTGCTCTTGTGTATTTGTGGGGTGTGTTCTAGTAAGAGTCTGCAGAACAGAGGTGTCTGGAAGGTTGGTGATAATTAATGCACCTTTTCAGGTAGGCAGGGTTTGTGTTGTGGAGTGCTTTGCAGGTGTGGGTGAGGAGTTTGCAATGTGCACACTTGTGTTGCAGGAGCCAGTGAAGTTCCTTAAGGTGTGGTGTAATGTGAGCTATATGTGGGATATTGAGGACTAGTCAGGCTGCTGTGTTCTGGACAGTCTGAAGTCTTCTTACAAGCTGGTTGGTTATCCCTGCTTACAGTGTGTTCTCTAGTCTGTTGGTGATGAGAACTTAGGTAATTGTTTTCCTTATGTTATCTGGTAGCCACTTGAAGATTTTCTTCAGCATCCTCAAGATGTTGAAGCAGGGCTAAGCAACTGCGTTGATTTGGACGGACATGTCCAGTTTGTTGTCTATTATGATTCTGAAGGTTAGTTGCTTGGGAGCTAGGGATGGGGTGGTTCCGAGGTTGGTGGACCACCGGGTTGAGCCCCAAGGCGAGGAGCGTTTCCAGAAGGGCACCACTTTGGTCTTATTTGAGTTTAGTTTGAGGCGTTTAGATTTAATCTAGATGTCCACTTTGGTCATGCATGCAATAAACTTGTTCCTAGTGTTGTTGTTTTAACTGAGAGGAACAGTATTAGTTGCATATTGTCGGTCTACGTTAGGATGTTTGTGAGTCTGAATAACGTCAGCCAGTGGAGTCATGTAGATGTTGAAGAGCATCGGGTTGAGAGAGGAGCCCTGCAGGACTCTGCAGAGGAGTTTGTGTGCTCAGAGGAGTAGGGAGGCATGTTGATAATTTGGGTTCTTCCGGTGAGGAAGGTGCAGTTTCACTCAAGGGCATGCCCCTAGATGTCTGCTTCATGAAGTCCGACCAGGATGGGAAGGGAGACGATGTTTAAGGCTGCTGATAGGTGTATAAGGGTGAGGGCTGTGGTTCCCCCTTTCCTATTGAGGATCTTCGTATGCCATCCGTTGCTGATATGAAGGCAGTTTCCGTGCTGTGGTTCGGTCTAAATCCTGATTGTGTGGCTTCCAGAAGCTGGTGATTAACTAGGTGATTGGAGAAGTGTGTATTGATGTTTTTTTCCAAGACTATGGTTAGGTAAGGAAGGAGAGAAATTGGTCGATAGTTGGAGAGTTTGGGCGTGTCGGCCGAGGGCTTGTTTAGGCAGGCATTGACTGCTGCATGGTTCTGGGAAAGAGGCTATACTGATGGAGGAGTTAAGGATGGGCGTGAGGGCCTTGCTGATGGGGATCACTCCTTTGTTGAAGGTGTGATGGGGGCAGGTTTTCTCTGTGCTGGTGGTGTTCCATGTGGTGATTGTGTTGTCTCAGTCACTGCGAAAACCCTTGTTAGAGTCTGTAATCTGATTGTGGAGTAAAATTGCTGTATATAGTTGTGATGAGAAATTGGGTTGTTGGTTGAGGGAGTTGGGAGTCCTTCTCTAGCAACAGCCACAATCCTTTTCATGGTGAATGACAAAATGTCACTAAATTAACCTAAGCTTAATCCTCTTCTAGCTTGGCGCAAAAGCAGTCAGGCTCAACTTGGTGGCAGTGTGTGAAATATTTATGCAACGCTCAAATAGTAATAGAGTGAAAACACAACTCAACAAACATTCCACATAAATTCGAAAATTAGAGTACAATATAATAAAGTATTGGAGACCAAACTATAAAAATTCAATCAGTAGATCTGGAGATGTGCAATTTTAAAGAATTAGATAGGAGTGGGGCTAAAAGGCACAAAGCGCCAACTGAGGTAATCTGGTAATGCTGGACCGGTACAAATTCACAAGTTCATACTGACAGCGATGTAGAGTACTCCAGGCACCGTACCATGTTTGGCCCACTAAGAATTGTACCTTGTATCCTTGGTGCGCAGTCTGTGTGGTGTTGCTTTGTGAGGTTTCGTGTCATCCGCATTGGTTCCGATGAAGCTAAGGAGTGAGGCTTTGCATCGCTCTGTGTCTGTTACAATGAGCTGTGCAGTGAAGCTTTGCGGGAATTTGCGTTGCTCTGCATATATTCTGATGAGGCTGTCAGCTATGCAACAAAGATTTGCAGGACTTTGTGTCGCTTGGTGTAAATTCTGACGATGCTTGCAGTTGTACTGCGAGACTTTGTGAGGCTTCGTGCTGCTTTGTGTCTGATTTAGTGCAACCTTGAGTTAGGCCAGGAGGAGCACTCTGGTGCCAGCCAAGGGCACGGGACTTGAGGGAGCACCACTTGGGGATCAGGAACTGACCTGTTGAGGCCAGCAGGGCTCAAACAGGTCCAATTGCAGGTGCAGTGCAGCAGGTGAGCTGAGCAACTGCAGGGAGTTCTCTGGAGCTTGTTGTGTCCCTGTAGCTCAGAGCAGGAGGTCAGCCAGCTGACCTTTTGGAGTCACTCAGGTAGTCTAGGAGGAAGGAAGCATGTCCAGCCTTCCTTCTCAGACAGCAGGACAGGCTTTGGGCAGCATGACAGTGGTCGGCCAGCATGGCAGGCCTCCTTCTGTAGCATCCACAGGTTCAGGAGTATACTGAAGAGCGGGTCCGAGGGTTCTATTTTTATACTGGATTCCAGCTTTGAAGTAGAAAAAATGTCTGGAGTTCTTTCCCCCACAGAAGTGTCTGGAAGTTCTGCCTCCCTTCCCTGGCCCTAGCCTATCTGGGACACAATAGACTAATGTGAAGTTCTTTGGGTGTGAGTTGAGGCAGGGTCTTTGAAGTGCAAGTAGGGCTGGGCATAACTCCGCCCCCAGTCTTGCTTGAAAGGCCCATTCGGCCAACACCTAGTCCCTCTATTGTGTGGCTGTCTGGGAGGAATACACAAAGGCCAACTACATCTAGTCATGTGTCTCAGGAGAAAGACTGCAGGCTCCAAATTGATAGGGCAAGAAAATGCCAAATTTCTAAAAGTGTCAATTTCAGAATTGTGACTCAAAATCCAGCTTTACCATTAAAGAGGATTTTAAGCTACAATCTCATAGACACCAAACATTATAGTTCTACATGCTCCCAAACAAAAGTTATCACTTATTAATTGTAATGGGGGACCCAATGTCATCCAATCTGAGAGGTAGGCCTCACAGTAGTGGAAAACTAATTTGGGTTTTCCCCTACCAGGTCATGTAAAACTTAAAAGTACATGGACAACTTTTTAAACACAATGCACTATTCCCTTTGGACTGTTTAGGGCCTACCCTAGGGGTGACTTATATATATTAGAAGGAGTTTTAGGTTTGTCATAGGGGTTATTTTGCCAAGTCACATTGGCAGTTTAAAACCAAAACACAAGCTGCAGTGGCAGACCTGAGATGTTTAAATGACTACTTAATATAAGTGCTGCAGGTCCACTAGTGGCATTTATTTTACATGCCTTGCATACATATAGTGCCAGTTTACTAGGGACTTAAAAGTAAATTAAATGTGGCAATTGGGTGTAAGCTAGTTTTTCCATGTGTAAAGGAGAGTGCACAAGTACTTCGGCATTGGTTAGCAGAGGTAAAGTGTGCAGAGTGCTAAGGCCATATCTACAAAACAGAAATGTTCAAGGCAAAAGGTTTGGGGTGACCCTGTAGAGAGGTCCAGGTCAAACAATCTTACTGCAAAAGAAGTTCGAAAGCTCCTAACTCAGATCTTGGGTTGGGTAAATGTTGCCGGAGGCAGCTGTGGGCGTGGTGAAATCCTTTATCAGTTCTACTAGGACCTTCCTCTTAGTTTCTTGGATTAGCTGGTGGTACTTTCTCTGGGCGAATTTCAAAGTATCTTTTTCCACTTCCTGTTTGCTGGTTCCCCATTTCTGTTCCAGTTGTTTTCAGTGTTGCTTGGTCATTCTGAGTAGGGGTGGGCAGAATATTCTGTTTCGCCTGTGTTATTGGCGGAATTTGGCGACTCCACATAACTCTTGTAATGCAGAGTTCCAGCCAAATTCCTCCAATAGACACGCGGCAGAATTTCTTTCTCGTGCAAGGCTCCAGAACGGTAATTTGGCAAGCGAGATTTCCGGTCACTAGGAGGACATCCTGTGAGATTTTTAGAACTGGCAGTCATGATCATTCATGGTCAGAAGGCTGTTGTTGGAGTAGAAAATCCGCTTGAGCAGCAGAAAAATCTACTTTAAGAGATGCGCCCTCTGGCGCACTGCTTGGTGCAGTTCACGCTGATGATTCAACATGAAACGTGCTTCTGGTGCTAAATCACAGCGATATGTGCATGTTTTCTGCCCATTGTTTGAACTCCGCAGAATCTCGCAGAGTTTTTATTTAACTTCATGGAATTCCGGAGTCAAATTATGCGAATACCATCCATCCTTAATTCTGAGGTCTTCCATGTACCAGCTGGCTTATAGTTTTTGATGTGTGGCTTTGTTTCTTGAAGGCCAGGGTGCCAGTGCAGGTGGTGAACCACATGTTGAAATTTCGGGTGTCGCATGCTAGGCGGCCAATGGGGTCCAGTTTGCTCTGGTTGAGTGGACAACAAATCTGCCTTTGTAAGGTTGTTCCAGTGTCGGTGTGCTGAGCCCCCTGTGGGTGTTATGCATTGATGGGTGTTGATTGTTAAACTGACAATGGTGTTATTGGTCCAGGTGACAGACCTGGGTGTGTCGAATGAGATGATGTTGAGGAATGTGAATGCTGGATTTAGGATGTGCCCAACCCCATGTGTTTGCTCCGTGATGAGTTGGGTTAGTCCCAGGTTTCCAAGGCTGTCAAGGAGCGCAGCTAAGTTTGGGTCAGTCTGGTCTTTTGAATGGAAATTGAGTTCTCTTAGTAAGATAACTGCACTGGAGACTAGGCCAAGTAGGGCGATGAAGTCCGTAATGTTGCTAGTGAAGCTGGCTCAAAGGGCGATAGACCAACATTTGCTGTGATTTGTATTTAAAAGTTGAGTGTTCCATGTAGTTTGTTCCAGCTACTGTGGAGGCTGTGCATTTGAGGGTCTCCTTATACACAGTGGTAATTCTTCCTCCAGGTCTGTTTAGGTGGTCATGCCTGGTGATCTTATATCTGGCAGGGATGGCAGCATTCCTCTGTGGCATGTTTGCTGAGCGAACCGATGCGAAGGACCATGCATGATATTTGTGTGTGAGGAGCGTGTGTGTTTGTTGGTTGTGGTTCGAGTAGGTGTTGTGGGTATGTTCTTGTGGATGTTGGAGTTGCCGCAGCGGTGGTACAGGTGAAGTGACAGAAGGATGGATGAATGAATGAATTAACATTTCTAAAGCGCGTGGTTACCCAGGGGCATCCCAGTGCTGTGGCGCCATTTATGCTGTGAGGAGATCAGTGAAAGAGAAAAGCCTTCAGTAGTTTTCTGAACTTGAGATAATTAGGTTCAGAGCGTACGTGGAGGGCAGACTATTCCACAGCCTAGATGTGTTATATGTGAATCGTCTACCTCCACTACGTGAGCGCTTAATCTTTGGAACTAAGATTAAGCCCTTGTTCTCCGATCTAAGGGCTCTGTTGGGTCGATAGGGTTGAATCCAGGGACGAATCAGAAGCGAGCTATTTCCAGAGAGTGCCTTATGTGTAATACACAGAGCCTTAATTGAATTCTTTCCTGGACAGGAAGCCAGTGCAAGGTGGCAAGAGAGGATTTCTCTGAGGAGCGTCTAGGAATATTCAGCAGCATACGGGCCGTGCAATTCTGTACCGTTTAAAGTCTTTTGGTGGTGGCCTGTGGGATTCCCAGGTAGACGACATCAAAGGGTTAGTTACAAAAAATGCACAGAAAACACACCTTCAAAAATATTAGTTTTTTAAAGACGAGAACCCTCACTCACCAAGATGGTGACATGCTTCATCATTGGGTCCCCTCTTGCACACAGTGTCCGCAAGGTACACTGTGTGGGCTTCTACTCTCCCTTAGGAGAGGAGCTGAGGTGTTTTGAAACTCCAATGTGAGTATGTGAATGGGGGGCAGAGTGCAAATAATAACAAAAGTGATTTAAAACCAACTCTCTAAGGCGAAAAATTATTTATTGGCTCTCCCTTAGGGATGGATCTTAAAATAAGGAGTGTGACGATAGGGATAAGATGTTTCCTATCTGACTAGGTCAGGTCAACATGTTTCTGCCAAACCGAGGTAAATTCATGGCATTCATCAGGACCAATGTCTTGTCACTCTGCTTAAAAATGATAAAAATAAAAACCATACTTATAATTCGTAGGTGTGGAGAGACCAACATCAGTTTGGTCTTCTTACTGTAACACAAGAAAAAACACACTTTAATATCTTAAATTGTATCTTATACCTAACGTGTCTCTCACCCAGTGTATGTGGAATCAGTGCCAAATAACACCCCAGTGACGCAAAACACCAAACAATGATGAAAAAAATATATATATATAATTCTCACCATAAAGCAGATCAATACCTGCCAATACCTTTTATTGGTCCTTATGTTAAGCGGGTATCTAAAAGTGTAAGAAACACAAAAGTATACTACTTATCACCATGATCAAACACAGCATATTACCAATGTGGCAACTCAATATAGCAACATACTGCACATAAAATCAAAATGACTTCCAGTATGGGCGTTGTCCAAAGTATACAAGGAATAGAGGAGCACAACAGAACAAAACGAGTGAAAAATCCTCTTCTCGTTCACTCAAAAGAGACAGCACCTCTTTCTTTTCGATTTTTGTTGGTGTCCCCTCTTTTGTAAGCGATCAATAAATCAACAAATGTTAACATATTCCTGCAATTCTTTTCGTCACACAGAGGGCATATACACCTCTCACGTGTATAGTTCCCCACTCTGTTACTCCCCAGACAATCAAGCGAACCACAGCCGAGTGTTAATCCCCAAACAATTAAGCAAACCACAACCGAGTGTTAAGCCCGTTTTACTGGCTATGAGACACTCGTGTAATAGATCGTAAACTCCGAGGTCACCATCTCTGACACAGGGGTCTATAAAAATAAACATATAGCTCACCAGGTTACACCGCCAACTTCTCCCAAATGGAGCCGACGACGTCTGCTGTAAAGCCCTTCTCTTAAATATTGATTTCCTGGGTCCCGGCCGTGTAACCCGGAAGTGTACCAAATTGCTTCCGGTTGCACGAGCCTCTTCGTTCAGAATAGCCGTAACAAAACAAAATGGACTGATTCAACCATCGTAACTAACAGGTGCATGTATATGTATACTTCTTTGCGATCCCTGTCTAAACTTAGGCGCTCGCCTTGATACCTCTATATTAATAGAAAACTACTTTCGGGAAGCAAAACCTGGAAACAGTACTCAGCTCAGCTGCATCAAATGTATTCTGGGATATGAAGTTAGCAGGTTTATTACTACATCTATTTGTGTAATTAGAAGGGGAGGACCCACGTTCAGGTTTAACTTTCTGTCTACCAGTATAAACACATCCGTTCCATGAAGAATGCATCGCCTGATCACATGCCATCAAAGCACATATAATGAGAAGTTACTCGTCTCATATCTAATATGAAGACTTCTTAGACTCAAAAAGGCACAAAAAGGAGATATTTTTCATAGTTATCATACGAATCTACGGTTCACAAAGGTGTTATGGGGCAGGAAATTATCGAGATATGTAGACTTAAAGGGGCAATATATATGGGATATACCGCAGCCATGTGAAGAAACAGCAACATGTGGAACATTTTAGATAGGACAAATGATTGTCAAAATCTCAGAGTTATAATGTATTCCACGGTATGTCTTCATTCAAACCATTAATATGGCTTTTCAAGCGAAACACCCACCTTTGTTCCCTAAGTAACAGAACTCTCTCCAAAGGACCCATATTGACATGGTATTTAGGTTTATCAATAATAACCCATGTAAAATCATCTTCCGTGTGTAACTTGTCAACAAAGTGTCTAGTCATGCAGGTGTTAGTTTTTTTACATCGGAACGCACTCCGATGTTCAATCATTCTTTGTTTGACCTTCCTAGTGGTCATTCCAATATATACCAGTAGGCATGGACAGGTGATCATATAAATGACCCCACTAGTGTTACAGTTGGTATGTGTATGTAATGTCCAAGGTGTTTCAAGACCTAGGTCAAGCTGTGTCACTTTACGAGTAAAAGGGCAAACGGAACATGTGCCACACGGGAAATGTCCTACCACTGGTGTTGCACCCCATATGGTCGGCTGACTTTTATCTCGTGTATCAGTTCTGGGTCTAGTGTGTACTAGCATATCTCTTAAATTGCTACTCCGCTTGAAAGCAAAAAGAGGTCTTTCCAGGGACAAATTACCTGTATTCAAGATATGCCAAGCTTTATTAACAGCTCTTTTGACATTGTTGGATTGATCATGAAAAGTGGTGACACAGACCATCCTTTTGTTCTCAGGTCTAGTATAGGATTCCAACAGAGCCTCCCGATGATTATTACGTGCTCTCTTGTTGGCACCATGTACTAATTTACTCGGATAGTTACAAGATATTAGTTCATCAGTCAAATTCTTAGCATGTAGTTTGTATCTTGCTATTTCACTACAATTCCTTCGTAATCTCAAGAATTGACCTACAGGCAGATTATTCAGGAGTGCACGAGGATGAAAGCTATGAAAACTCAACAATGAATTTCGCGCCATAGGTTTCTGATACAGTTCAGTCTGGATTTTACCATATTTGGGATATAGTCGCAAATCCAGAAATGAAAGAGTGTTGTTGCTGGATTCACCAGTGAATTTCAGATTGCGATCTCGTGTATTCAGCCACATGGAAAACGCATCTAGAGAACACTGGTCACCTTCCCAGATGACCAGGATATCATCTATGTATCGTTTCCACAATTTCAATTGGTGTGAAAAGGGATTGTTAATATCAAAAATAGTACTGGTCTCAAAATGATACATATAAAGATTGGCCATACTGGGAGCACAGGTACTCCCCATAGAAGTGCCAGTCGTTTGCCAATATAGTTTCCCTTCAAAGCTGAAAAAATTCTCTTTCAGAGCCAGCCTGGCACACTGCATCACAAAGGTGTTTGGTGTCTGATCATCACGTGGATGACTCTCTAACAGGAGTGCAATGATTTGTAAGGTGTCATCCTGTGGAATGTTTGTATATAATGACTCTACGTCATACGATGCCATCAAAGACGTAGCCGGATCAAAAGAGACTGTGTCCAGAAGAGACAGAGCATGCTTAGTGTCCTGTATATAGGATCGCAAAGAAGTATACATATACATGCACCTGTTAGTTACGATGGTTGAATCAGTCCATTTCGTTTTGTTACGGCTATTCTGAACGAAGAGGCTCGTGCAACCGGAAGCAATTTGGTACACTTCCGGGTTACACGGCCGGGACCCAGGAAATCAATATTTAAGAGAAGGGCTTTACAGCAGACGTCGTCGGCTCCATTTGGGAGAAGTTGGCGGTGTAACCTGGTGAGCTATATGTTTATTTTTATAGACCCCTGTGTCAGAGATGGTGACCTCGGAGTTTACGATCTATTACACGAGTGTCTCATAGCCAGTAAAACGGGCTTAACACTCGGTTGTGGTTTGCTTAATTGTTTGGGGATTAACACTCGGCTGTGGTTCGCTTGATTGTCTGGGGAGTAACAGAGTGGGGAACTATACACGTGAGAGGTGTATATGCCCTCTGTGTGACGAAAAGAATTGCAGGAATATGTTAACATTTGTTGATTTATTGATCGCTTACAAAAGAGGGGACACCAACAAAAATCGAAAAGAAAGAGGTGCTGTCTCTTTTGAGTGAACGAGAAGAGGATTTTTCACTCGTTTTGTTCTGTTGTGCTCCTCTATTCCTTGTATACTTTGGACAACGCCCATACTGGAAGTCATTTTGATTTTATGTGCAGTATGTTGCTATATTGAGTTGCCACATTGGTAATATGCTGTGTTTGATCATGGTGATAAGTAGTATACTTTTGTGTTTCTTACACTTTTAGATACCCGCTTAACATAAGGACCAATAAAAGGTATTGGCAGGTATTGATCTGCTTTATGGTGAGAATTATATATATATATTTTTTTCATCATTGTTTGGTGTTTTGCGTCACTGGGGTGTTATTTGGCACTGATTCCACATACACTGGGTGAGAGACACGTTAGGTATAAGATACAATTTAAGATATTAAAGTGTGTTTTTTCTTGTGTTACAGTAAGAAGACCAAACTGATGTTGGTCTCTCCACACCTACGAATTATAAGTATGGTTTTTATTTTTATCATTTTTAAGCAGAGTGACAAGACATTGGTCCTGATGAATGCCATGAATTTACCTCGGTTTGGCAGAAACATGTTGACCTGACCTAGTCAGATAGGAAACATCTTATCCCTATCGTCACACTCCTTATTTTAAGATCCATCCCTAAGGGAGAGCCAATAAATAATTTTTCGCCTTAGAGAGTTGGTTTTAAATCACTTTTGTTATTATTTGCACTCTGCCCCCCATTCACATACTCACATTGGAGTTTCAAAACACCTCAGCTCCTCTCCTAAGGGAGAGTAGAAGCCCACACAGTGTACCTTGCGGACACTGTGTGCAAGAGGGGACCCAATGATGAAGCATGTCACCATCTTGGTGAGTGAGGGTTCTCGTCTTTAAAAAACTAATATTTTTGAAGGTGTGTTTTCTGTGCATTTTTTGTAACTAACCCTTTGATATCCTCCCCACTACGGTATATTTATGTGAGTCGAGTTATAGGAGTTATACCGTGTGTGGTTCAATTCTCCTCTTTGACCTTGTTGTGAGATACACACATTCCCAGGTAGACAGCATTAGCATAGTCCAGTCTTGATAGAAAGAGAGCTTGGACTAGCAGCCGTCTAGCAGCCAAGGGCAGCAGAGGGAGTATCCTTTTAATCATTCTTAGAAGGCCATAGCAGCTAGCTGCTACTTTTCGTGCTTGTTCCTTGAAGTCAAGGTTGCAGTCAAGCCAGACCCCCAGGCTTTTGAGTTTTATTTTTTGGGACAGGGGGTGGACCTAGGCAACCAGGCCAGAGAGGGTTTAAATTTAGAGGAGCCGATTTCCCCAGGAGCATGAGTTTGGTCTTTGATCCATTAAGTTTTAAAAATGAATTATTCATCCAATTAAAAACCTTTTCAAGGCAGGAGGCTAGATCAGGACCGTGTTGGTTATGTTGCTTCATGGAGGCCACTAACTGAGTATTGTCAGCATATGTGACGATCTGTACACCAAATGGGCATACAGTTTCTGCCAGTGAGCTCATGTATATGTTGAACATGGTGGGGCTTAGGGAGGATCCCTGTGGAACCCCACGTCAGAGGTATTTGTTTCGAGGAGGCTTCATCCTCAAAGACTGTAAAGACCCTATTTTGAAGGAAGGACTGTAGCCATTTTAATGCTAATCCGGTCACTCCAGTCTCTCTTAGTCCTTGGATCATCAGATGGTGATTTACCGCAGGGCCGCACAGCCTCCGTTATCAAGGATCTTCCTAGTTTCCTCTACTACGGCAAGAAGGGCAGTTTCTGTGCCCTGTTGAGATCTGAATGCTGTCTGAGTGGGATGAAGACAATTATTTTTTTCTAAGAAGGCAGATAGAATCAAATTAGTGTGCTTTTCCGCTAATTTGCTCAATCCAGGCAATAGAAATGGGCCGATAGTTTGCCCAATCTTCTGGATCAAGATTAGGTTTCTTCAGGAGTGCTTTGATCCTGGCGTGTTTCCATAGGGAAGGCATGATCCCTGTCTTGAGTGATGTATCACATCAAGTATAACGGGTGATACAACCTCTGAGATCTGATGAAGAATGGTAGGGGGAGCGGGGTCTAGGGGGAACCTGATTTTAGCTCTCTCAGGAACCCTTGCAAGGTGGTAAGATCAAGGGGCGCAAATTCCTCCAGCAAGGCCTGGGCTTTCGCTGTAGTTGTCTGGTGATGAAAAGGTTTGTTGATCTATAATTTGAGGGAATGTTTTATAAATGGCTTGTATTTTTCCAGAGAAAAAATCTATTTGATTGCACCGCAATTGGACATTGTCTGAGGCAATAGGGGGGGTAGGGGGGTGAGAAGGGATTTGGCAATTTTAAACATTTTACAAGGGGAAATTGCTGCTAAAGTAATTTGTTCTTGGTAATAGAGGGCTTGAGCATATTTTGTGTATTTCGATTTTATGTATTTTGATAGCCTCTCTATATTTGGCTTTCCTGGACGTGGAGAAATCTTTCCTCCAGCTTTTCATATTTTTTACATGACTGTTTCAGTTAATGTAGTTTCTGGGAGTACCAGGGATTTTTTTTTCCTCCAACCTTTTCTGAAATCTCTTTCCTTGGGAGGACTCTGTTAAATGATAACTCAAGCCAGTTATTGAAGTTATCATTTGCGACATTGGGGTTTGAGTGAGAGTGGATTAGGGTCTTTTAGATTGCCTAACCAGGCGTCTAAGGGGAGTTTCGACCACTTGCGAGTCAGTTTAGTGGTTCTTGTAGCAGGTGAGATGGGGTCAGGTAGAACCAAATTGAACGGGAGTAAAAAAATGGTCAGATCAGGGTAGGGGAATGGAGTTACCTACCAATAGGTTATGTATATTTGAAAATATAGGGTCAAGTAAGTGACCTTTAATATGAGTAGGTCCATCCACTTTTAGGGTAAGTTGAAACATTGCCAGTTCGTCTATAAGTTCTAGGGAGGAGGCAGATTGAACATCATCAAAGTGCAAATTAAAATCTCCCAGAATTGTAAAATTGGGGGAGGAACTAGCAAAGTTTGCTACAAGATCGGGTAGGTATTTATTAAAAATGCCAGAAGGACCTGGGGGCCGGTAGACTAAGATCCCTGGGAAGGTATAGGTAGGTGATAAGTTAATTATAAAAGTCATGCTTTCACAATCGGGAATGGGATTTATCGTTGTCCGGCATATAAAATTGTCTTTGTAAATTATAACTAAACTGCCTCCGCGACCTAGATTTCGGTCAAGCCTCTGAATTGCATAATTTGGAGGGAGGGCTTGGACGATAGCATAATCTGTCTCATTATTTAACCAAGTCTCTGTTAAAAACAAAACATCTGGGTTCATCTCTTCTAGGAGTACTTAGATTTCAGCAGAGTGCTTCGGAAGTGAGCGGCAATTAAGTAAAAGCATCATGATCTGTTTTTTGTCAGCAGTGTCTGCCAAAGGTTGAAAGGTGGGTTGGAATTTAAATTTACAGTGTGTGCATTGCGTGCTGGTGCTATATGGCATCATAATGTGACCACGCTTACTGTTTACCTCTCTTCTAAGAGAGTAGAGTTGTTCTGAGTTATATGAAAGTCTCTCCCTCACTGAACCTGCAGGGGTTCCTGCCCCTGGCCCTGTTTGGGTGCGAACGGGCGCAGGTTAAAGCTCTCTCCATGATGAGATGTGGCATGCCAGCAAAGTTTGGTGCAATGCACGGGGTTCAGAGCGTGTAGGAGATCAGCAGGGTAGTGGTTGGTTGGAAGACCAGGGTTTCTGGTGCCGGGTGCAGTCTGAACACAGATGGGCACAGAACATCTTTCCTTTAGCTTGCCTGCTGCGCGCTTCCATGCTCTGCCCGCTGTTAAGTAGGTCCTGGGGAGGGGAGCAAAGGGGGCTGTGGACGGGAATGAAGAGGAACATGGTCGGCAGGAGAGTGGGAAGGTGAGAATTGTGAGAATAAAGTAAGGAGTGGGGGTGCAGAGTCGAAGATACACATGGCAGAAATCCTCGTTACCAGATAAAGGTGTTAAAGGGGATGAGAATGATGTCAGTCCATGCTAGGTGCTAATGCAATCCCATTCTCTGAGTAGCTCTGGTGATCAGTCAAATGTAAACCCTGCAGTCCATCTATCCTGGGTAGCCTGGGAGTCTCCCACTAAGGCCTGCTACTTATTGTGCTGTCTGCCATGCAATAGACTTTATCTGTCTCATGACTAGGGCAGATGATGCAAGAACTTAAGAGGCATTCTTGCTGAAATGTGAAGAGGTCTTGAGTCTGTAGCATGCACTGATTTTTACCTATCCTGGCCTGATCCCTTTCCAGTTTTATTCTAAGCAATTCTTTTGTAGATTCTGCAGGGCCTCACTGGGGAGCTTTAATGTAGTGCCTGAAACATATGGAGAATTTTCTTTCAAGTGGATATTTTAAATGCCACAATTTTACCCAGCTAGGAGAGTGTGTGAGATTTCCATCTTTTCAATTCTCTGTTGTCCTATTTGTATATAAAATCTGTTGTATATTTGACTACCAAGGATGCTTTTTAATGAAAGATGCACACTGACTCTTCAGACAGAACAGGAAGGCGCACAAATGTCTGGTTTGGCAGCACATGCAAAGGTGAGAAAAGTGGAGACTATGGTGAAGCCAATATTTCGGTAAAAGAACCAAGATGCTTTGAACTGATATGGCCACCAAGCCTATTGAGGATCACCATTTCACTGCATTTATCAACGCTTGCCATTCCTATCAAGGCCTTCATTCTGCTACAGGTTATCTTGATATTTGTTTTTATTGATTTTTTATTTATTAATTCCAAACAAAAATAATCAGACATAATCAGGATACTAGGTCTAACAGGGGCGCATCTTATCAATAACTGGCTCTGGCTTCTCCCAAATACAAAGCGCTTGTCCACATCCTACAGGTCTTATGTACCATCCCTCAAAGTAATAGCTCCAGTGTGCACCTAGGTTGTTGAAAAGTAAACATAGTAGGAGCGGCCAGCAAGCAATAATCAACATACAAGTGGTACCTGAGCCGCGCCCTGTAAGAAAACTATCATTAACAACAACAGGGGCAGCCCTGTACACCTGTACCAGGGGCAATCAATATTTTGTCCAAACAACGGTTCAAGGTATTATGAAAATATCAATTTCACACACAATCAATAACAGTAGATTAAAATTTTGAAAGAATGAAAAACTGTATATATTTAGAAAGTGAATAGAGAAAAAGAAAAGCCCATATAGGAAATAATAGAAAAATGTAAAATTCATCAATATATAGATAAAACCACGCTCAGAAATATATACTGGTACATATAATTGTTGTACAATACAAAACCAGACAGGTGGCAGACAGAGGGGATTACATAGCACAGGAAGTTCAGAGCAACACTGAAACAACAACAGACAAGATGATGCGTCCTTCTTTAATCATGGCCGCAATTGCGTCGATGGCGTTTTGACCTTTGTATGATTAAATGGTCATCATCAACACATAAATTTAACTGCGCGTCCAAGAAAATTTCCAAATGCAGAAAGAACAATTGTGACATGCACAGATTAGATTGCACCTCACCAATGCCTCGAGGAAGCTAAAAGAATTCTAAGTGCAGAAGTGAAGAGTTGTGAACTTACACAACTTATAATGATACAATCATTTCCCCAGTGGCTGCATGAATTAATCTGGCAAAGCTGACCACGTGCGGGGAGAACAAATCTCCTATGTGCTTCACTCAGACGTGATTGCAAAACGTCTCTCACGCAGCGTTAAAATTGTTTGGACTAAATACTGTAAGAAAACTAGGCAAACTAGGCAAGTCAAAGAGAGAAAAAAAAAGAGAAAAAAAACATACAAAACCCCTCTCCATCCCTTACGCCTCCCCACTCCCTGGCATGTCACACAAAGCAAATGTTTACACTAACATCAGGGTGCAATACAACAGTTCACAATGCACGTATTATACGATGTAGACCAGAAAGTTCTGCGGCGTCAAGGATATTTACAATTGGGGATGCAGGAAACCTAGCGAGCCAGATACGGTAAAATACAGTCATCAGGGTGGAACAGCTAGATCTCCATCTGTGGAGCCCACATCCAGATCAGCATCCGGGGCCTTCAGTAAGACCATCAATGCCTCCCAAGCCCTCGCAGCCTCCATTGCTTTTTCACTTTTCGCGCGGCTAGCAAGTTGAAGTCTGCTAATGCCCTCGCAATCCGCCCACTTAAGGAAGTCAACTTTCCACCTCTGAATACTTGGGCCTCGCTTGGATTTCCAGTGTATTGTAGTATTTCTTTTGGCCAATATAAGACCCAAATCTAAAACTTTACTAGTGATCTTGTTTTTAGATGTGTGGGGGAACCAGTGCAGCAGGTAAGGGCCTATAGCAGGTTCTATCTCATGCTCGGTAAAGTCACACAATAGCGTCACCACCTTCTCCCAATACGTCCCAAGCTGGGGGCAAGCACACATCATGTGGTGGAAATCCGCATCCTCCGTGTTACATCGTGGGCATAGGGCTGTGTGTGTACCGAAGTATGTATTAATCTTGGCTGGGGAGAGGTAAGCTCTGTGTAATATAATAAAATGGACCAGCTGGAACCGGGCATTCCTAGTGCTTTTCCATGCCAGCTCAACCAGTTCGGCCCAAACCTTCTCAGGGATCTCCTCGCCTAAGTCCTCCTCCCACTTCTGTCGCAATACAGACAACGGAGTCAGTGCCTCGCGCGTCATGCGCCTATAGAGACAGGTAACTGCCTTGAAGGTACCTGCTGCTAGTACTACATACTGACCAGCCACAGAAGTCCGCGGCTCAGCCAGCCCTTCTCTTCAGTGCTTTTGGATGGCCGCAACAAGGGCCGAATGAAGCAGAAAGTCCCAGCGAGGCAGATCGTATCTATCCTGCAAGGCATCGAAGGGAAGGAGGGTGCCATCCTCATATAGGTCCCCTAAAGTAGTCAGGCTCCTCTCCCCCCAGGCCGTCAGTGCAATCCAGTTGCCCCCATGTGGTAGAACAGTGCACATAGTTAGGGGATCTCAGGTGTGTACGCACGCGCAATCTGCGCCCTCCTCTGACTTCTATTCCAACACAGCCGAAACGTCCGTTGTTCACTAGTAAGTACTTTGGGATGCAATGGCAATTGCAAAATAATACGAGATAACACCTGTCCTGTGACCCCCCCCCCCGTTCATCTGGCCCCCGAAACTCCTGCGCTACTGCTTGGGTAAGCCACTGTAATTGGGCCACTAAATAATACATCTCGAAGTCGGGCACCACCAGACCACTGTCCGCTTTCGGTCTCATTAGAGTTTTCAGCGCCAGCCTTCGCCTGCCAGTAGCCCAGAGAAACTACAGGTTATCTTGATGCACTAATATGGTCTGGGGAAATCTTATTGCACTAGCTTTGGGTCTCCTCCCACCCTTGTGTGGTGTTAGATACCCTTCCACAGCCTTCATTCTGTGGTCTGCGGTATCTGGGTCTAGTAATACCACCTGGAGAAATCCCAATAACTACAGGGTTTGTGCTATTTTTGCCAGTGAGGTAATAACTCCCCATTCTGAGTTTGATTGGTCGGTGTATAATACAGTAATACCACATGTTAGCACTTGTTCCGGACTGCAAAACTCAGAATATTGCAGTTTTTACTAACCGATTTTATCATGCGTACTTGGGGAAGTTTCTGCTAAGAAAAAACTAGTTTGAATGAATTTTGTGGACAATTTGAAATTTCGACTCAGGAAACAAAAAACCTGTTTCACCAGAGTTGGAACTGGTGCTGCATTGAAGTTGAGACTCGGGGTTTCAAACTTAACCTTGAACTGCTATGCGTCTTAAAATATATTTTTTTGCCCTAACTCTTTAACAAATGCCCCGTCTTGGCACTACATATCTGGATTTTGATATCTCCACATAGGTGATGCATCTTTGTTGCAACATTGACCAAAAGAGCCATTTCAATCCCATGCTTTTTTAATACCATGGTTTTGTGGATCAGGAGAGACCAGAACTCTATCTGTTGGTGGGAGTTGTGCATCAGTGATGTAACAAAAAATAACAGCCCCAAAAAGTTTGTGTTGTGACCCTGAGATTCATGCATCACACAATTATGAAAAACCAATAACTTGTAGTTAGGCCTTTTGAGGGTGATCAGTGGAAGTGTGTTTATAAATATTGTTGTCTAGTTACTAAATCTACACTCATTTAATCCTCCAGCCGTTCCGGGGTTCTTCACGATTAGATTTCCTTTACCATAGAGGCCATGATCCTCTGATGAATCTTTCTCCACAGATAGGAGGGGTGGAAATTAGGGTGACTCTACTCCGTTATCTGTCCAATGAGGACCAATAATTGACAGCCAACTCACAAATTAAAAAATCCAATTCAGATGCACCATTCTCTAAACCATACGATAGATGTAAAGAATAGCAACTGGAAGTCCCAACCTCCTAAAGAAGTTAAGACGATTTAGAATTATACAAACCAATAACTAATAAGAGAAGCAACATCTGATGTTCTGTCAGGGCGTGCTAATTCTTTCTACAATACATTTAAATCATCAATAACAATCAAATGACAAATCAACAAGATTTAATAATAGTCTCGGGCAGATTTTGAATAAATTGGTTATTGTATTCGAGATGCAAAGTTCATCATCGGCAATTGTTTCAGCAGCTCAGTTAGAAATATAACCGTTTTAATAACCATGCCAAGTATTTAAGCAGGCTTTTTAATAAAAAATTAGCTTCAGAATTAGAGTCCAACCGCCAGATAGGCAGAAGGATAGCTTATTGACTAACAGGTCAGTTCTAAGGGGATGGAAAGAATTCAATTAGTCCATTAAGGTAGAGTTCATTAGCATAAAGATTAAAGAAAGGTTCAGCATAAGGTGCAGTCTGTAGGCCTCTGACTGTAGCATAGACATGACAGTCCAAAGTCAGCAAATTTAAAAAATGGAGTAGCATCGTAATCCATAATTTAAGCAGCATGCTTTGCAGAGCATCTCAAAAGAAAGTTCATGAGATGTCTGCATAAAAGCAAAAAAAGGTATGTGTTGCCAGCCCTTTGTAGTTTCTTCTTTTATAATGTCCTTGGTAAAATCCTAGTGGTGTAACATCACGCCACCACAGAAAGACCATCACATGACTATGGTCACATCATGTCACCTAAAATGATTGAAACTTCGAAATGGTTTCACATGCCTGTCATGAGAAACGTAACCTTGCAAGACTACATAGGCCTAGTTGCTAAAAAGAAATACAAAGTAGCCGTTTACAGTCATAGCTAAAATTCTAATCCCAGAGGAACATTTCTCTATGAAAATTCAAAGAGTAATACAAATATGTCAAGAAACAGTAGTGTACAGAAGAAACAAGTTACATTGCACTTACAAAGAACCAGCCATTGTACTAAATCAGGGGAAAGGTCAACACCAATGACAAAGCACCTTGAAAAAAAAAAAAAGCAAGGCCTTTGAGTTAGCATCACATGGTTAAATAAAGTAAGCTTGAACGCCACCTTAATTCTAATGAATTTAAATCAATTCACATAAAAATGTATAAACTTTCACGAGGATTATTATATGAAATGTATGATGTTAACATATCTTACTTACACAATTTACTTCACATTAATCTCGTAAATACACTCTTTTCAAAATACAAAATTCTAATCTTGTTTGAATGTTTTCATATTCCATAACATCGCTAATATCAGTCTGTAAAATATCAAGTTTCTAATTAATTGTTTACATATTTTTGCACATGTTTCTAAACAATGCATATTAGTGATCGGCACCATATTACTAAGCCACTCCATTTTAGCACAAACTCCCATTAATACGCATAATTTTCATTAGAACAACTTCGTTTCTATGTATTTATATTGTTCTACATATGTTTTCTTCATCTCTTTTTAAAACCACACATTTACAGTGCTTCTACTACACTTGTCTGTTTCATGTATCCCTATCCATCATAAGTAATGTACAATTTCAACCTTAACGTGTGCTTTACATATAAATGTGTATTATAATTTTCAAAATCAAGACTGCATCAAGGGTGAAGACCTGCTGTGCTGCTCTCATCCAAACACTTTTTCTGCAGAAATAATGCTGAAAATGAAAGCTCTCTTTCTAGTACAAAGAGGCCACGTGTACTTAACCAGTTTCTGTTTAGTGTGATTTCTTTACTATCCTATCGGGAACGCAAACAGTTGTGGTTTATTATTTGAATAAGAGTAGCCCTTTCCCAACTTGTACTTGTTAATTTGATCCCAGGCCTCCTTTGGGATCTCAGGAAGTAACAAGCAGAATCATTTATACTGACTCCCTGCAGCAACGCTGGCATTCTGTGAGAAGCGGTTGCGTCCCTGTGGGACACCGAGCACTTGGCTGGGTTCGCAGCTGCCCTGGACCTTCGATTGGTTGAATTTTCAATTTCCCTTTCTGCTAAAGGAAGTAGGCTCTTTGTGGCATTATGGTATGTTTGACTAATTTGTACACAGCTGATTGTTCCTGCTACTCTTGTGTATTTTCGAATTTAATTGTGCTAGAAGTTTAACTTTATCTCCTGTTAGTATTTGCCCTCTTACAAAATGTCCTCTATTGACCAATTTGTTAGCAATGCAAAGTACATCATTTCCAAGAAGTACAGCCTGTGCTTGCGTTTCCGAGAATCCGTACCGCCTAGTTTATTAATTGTTTGGCTCATGACTATCCATTTTTTTTATGTCCGAGATATTGATTTGTTGTGAGCTTGTGCACATGATTGTCTGTGGCATGGCCTTCAAATGAAACCGCACTGATCGTGTACCTTCCTACTGGTCGGTAGCCTTTAGTGACTATTGTAGGGCAAACCTAAACAGGTTTATGAGCAGACGACACCATAGTGCCTAAAAAAGCAGAAAGTCAACCCCATAGCTAGTACCCAAGTAGTATAGAAACAATTGGAAGGCCCAAGGTTTTTTCCTTAGGTGTCCATCACCAGTGCCTGCATGCCAGGTTTGTCCCATACAACGCAGTCAGGTCATGTTTTTACCTCATCCCTCCCTCTAACATCACCCTACAATTTGGTCATTATGTTACTCTTGTGGGTTCTTTTCTATCGCTGCTTTCTTCCTTCGTCACTATTTTTCTGTCATTAGCTTTTTCAACCCTTTGCTTCTCTTCTCTCCTGCTCTAGATCAGTAATTGTAGATGAAAAACGAGTCCTGTTGTCCACCACCTGCATGAATTAGTCACAGCCCATAACAAAGATGTGTGGATGTTGGAACAATATCACTTTTAGTAACCTGCTGGAAAAAAAGACTGGTTTTACTGTCAATGTGAATAACCATCAAAACGAAGTGCATTTGAAGTACTTATTCACACAGGGAAAGGAGTTGTGCTCTCTTGCAAAAGCAACAAGTTTCTGCTTTAAGGATTGAAGGAGAGAACAAAGGCGGGAAAGGCAACCAGACAATGTTAGAGAATGGTGCATTAGCCAGAATAGAAACACCACGTTCTTAGTATTGCTGGCACCAAACAAATGCATGATACACTGGTGCCCGCGAGAAAATGTATACATACCTGATCAAATCATGGTGGGTGATGTGAGCAATACATTTGATAACTCGTCTTTTAAAAAATATATATTTTTATTGAAGATTGGTACGTAACATTATCAAATTTACAGAAATAGTGAGACCAATAATCATTTTACAATGCAGCATTCGTCATTATTACATGCTTCCTTATACAATGTGATATGAAGTCTATACAGTTTGGATCACCATACAGTTCATGATTCAATCACTGTTGTCTGTTGACCGGTCGATTAACTCCTCTTTTGAAAGCTTAGTAAACCAATTGCTGAAATAAACCAAGAAGCCGTTCATGCGTAAACTACCAGGTCCGCCTTGCTGCAGGATGGAATGCAGAGCACCAATAAAACAGTAACTCATTTGAGTATGTTTACTCACTCAATACACTGATATTAGCAAATCCTTGACACTGATAGCTAGATTAAAGAAATCCCTGTGCAAATATCAAGGAATTAATAAGATTAGATGAAAATAAATGTTGGCACTCTCAGTAGGAAGCCTCCAAAGATGGGGGCTTGTGAAGATTGGTATCTCATTTACTATTCAGATCTCCCAAACAAGCCTTTCTAAACCCTTCCCTCTGACTCCCCCCCCCCCCACCTACCCTTTACTCATCCCAAACCTCCTCCTACTGCTATGATCTCCAAAAAAAACATTTTCTTGACCCTTCCCGCTGCTATCCCTCCACTATCCTTTGCAATGTAAATAACAATCTCACATGTCCACTGCTCAAATTAATTTAATATTTCCCTATACTAATTCCCCACTAATCCTTTTTGGATTCCAGAATAGCGTGCTACCCGCCGAAAAGTTCTTTAACACCTCATCAGGAGTAGCAAGCGCTATATAAACGCAAACCCTTCCCTCTTCTATCCCTCTATTCTTCTTTTTCAATCCAAATAAACTCACATTTCCACCACTCAATTAATTTAATGTCTCCCTGTACTAACTTGCCACTAACCCTTTTTGGGTTCCGGAGTAGCATGCTACTTGCTGAATAGCGCATCGAAGGCCTCATCTGGCATAGTAAGCGCTACCTAAATGTAATCACAATCCATAGCTATGAAAACTGTAACCAAATATGCTATAACCAGTGCTTTAAATGGGCTGGTACTGTCAGTTACTTAGTACCTGCACTTTATTTTGAGATGGAGAGTACCTTTAATTCCCTGCAGAAAGTGCAATACTTTCAATTGGAGACCACCAGCGCTTCTCAGAATCAAGTAGGTACTTTGGTATAGGTTACATGCACGTATATTTTTCAGTTTCAAGATCTGGCTTGAACCAAAGTGTCCATCTCACGGACTGGGTCCACTTCACAGCTGTACTTGGTCAACGGAATGACATACTGTAGTGTTTATGTAAAGCATTCTCACTCTTTTTCAATGAAACCCACTCCCCCCTGATGAGTTACCCACTTGGACGGCTGTTATGGCATTTTGTATTGCGTGGTGGTGTTGGAGTGTGATTGTGCCGACTTATCCTTCCCCAGGTTCTCAGGTAATGCTGCTGCTGCACGGATTCCTGCAACACACCACTCGCTTCAGATGTGGTCAACCCTCGGCCCCACAATTCAGCTCAGAGTCAAAGTCTCAGGCCGGTCCCTGGCAAGTGCCTTCAGTAGTTAGGGCGGTACCCCCAGGGGATGAGGGAGGGCCACCACCATCTCACCCCCATAGCTCCACACCCTACGTGCACCTCCACTAGGTACAATGGCCTAGGCACACCCGTCCCTGCAACCCAGCAGCAGTACCTGTGGTGGTCGCTTCCAAATGGGATCCACAAGGGCCAGAGTCTCCCCTGGGGTCCACCGAGGGTGCAGGTGCACTTCTTGATGAATTCTCAGGGGGGGTGCCCACGAGTTCCAGTAGCAGTTGGCTGGCAGCACAGCTGGAGGCCCTCGCTTCAAGTAGCGGTCCCTGCAGGTCTGGCTTCTCCAAGGGCCACCACCACCCTTCACATTCCACCTGGACCTCTCTCCATCAGCCATGTTGGGCCTCGGCGTCATATGTTCAACCCAGAGTCCTTCTCAGCTTCTGCTCTGCATGCCAGAAGCTCCCTCGGGCCTGCCACTCTATCCTCCCCGGGTGCTACATTGCAGCCTCCAGTTATCGCAGCTGGGCAGGCCCAGTGTCCCCCTTATGCCACTCCCAGGAGATGTAGATGTAAACAGCAGATCGGGGGTCCACCTTCAGCCACTACATCTAACAGAACTCAGCCACAGCTCCACATGGGTCCTCAAGGGCGCTGCTCAGGCCCTGCCCCTCCGCTTCAACCGGCTGCGCCACACCAGCGCCAAACAGCCCACACCCGGCAGCCAGTTCCCTCGCTCATTTGCAGTCCATCAGGTCCCGCAGAGCAGTCGTTGCCCCAGTGTCAGTTCAGTGCTTTGCTCTCATAATTACAACACGAGGGCCCCTGTAAATGACGGGGATAGAGAAAACCAGGGGAGGAAGACTATAGCAGAAAACAAAAATCTACTTTCCCCACAATATATAATGGGGTATAACTCCTATAGTTCATAAAGATACATTTGAAAGAGCCAAGATGCTTAGTATTAAAAATAATGTATTTATTCTTTTTTATTTTATCCTTAATCAAGTAAGAAAAAACACAGCAATTGCTTGAAACACAGGTTATGTTAAGTTACATTATTTTCAATTACAAAAATCAATTGCATGACCTAACAATTGAGGCACCCAACATTCACTCATACCAAAATAACATACATACAAATCAATCATACCCCATTCACTCTCATACACAGAGCAACATTACTGGAACCAGACGCGCCTAGCATGAACGGGGACGCGCCTAACTTGAACTTACCTACGCCGTGAGGGGAATGGCTGAAGGGCTTCCTTCTTTCTGCACCTTAATCCTCCCAACAGTGTTGCTGCCTGTCATTCTCGATCTCGCCGTGAGGGAAACAGCTCGAGCATCGCCTACAATTCCCAGGGGGCTGTGCGAGGCAGACGTCGAGCGTCACTAGAGGGCGCTGAGGGCCATAAATACTGCGAGCGCCTCCCGCAGTGCGGGACGCGCCTAACTTGAACTTACCTACGCCGTGAGGGGAACGGCTGGAGGGCTTCCTTCTTTCTGCACCTTAATCCTCCCAACAGTGTTGCTGCCTGTCATTCTCGATCTCGCCGTGAGGGAAACGGCTCGAGCATCGCCTACAATTCCCAGGGGGCTGTGCGAGGCAGACGTCGAGCGTCACTAGAGGGCGCTGAGGCCCATAAATACTGCGAGCGCCTCCCGCAGCACGGGACGCGCGCGGGCCAAGGGCGGGCCCGTCCTTGCCCGTCATCGCCAGTAGGAGCCAGGGCAGGGCCAGCCCCCTAATTCTCGGGCCCCTGTGCTTATACTCAGATTGATGAGAAAGGTACAGTGATCATCTCTGTTGTTTCTTCGTGGGAGTACTTATTACTTATCAGCACCTAACGATTGAATGCTGAGAATGGTGCGCGGCAAGTGAGGATTTCTACTATTTCATACGGATCCACACAACATTAGCATTAAAATCAGGGTGATAACAGGTGGAAAGTGACCGGATTGGGGTAACTGTTGAGACTCCTGAGATAGTGCGCAGGTGGGGATTTAAGGCTCTGTCATCAAGGTTTCGTGTCTGTGTCTCCTGCGTTTTCCTACGCGGGGGGGGGCGATAATACTGACGCTCTCTACCTGAAGGAGGTCTGTGTAGGTCTGCGTGGGACTTTTTTAGTGCCAGGAGCCCCGTGATTGCCTCACCTGAACTCACCCGAATTTGGGCCTCCCCAACGCCATTGACTTCTGGTTAAGAGGCTACTTAGTTGGTATGCTGGAGAATAGCCCGGGACACGGGCGGGACTATTAAAACGCAAGCTTGTGCCCCGGTGTTAGAGGCTGTGTGCATTATCATTATTAATAATAGTATATTTTGTGTTTTTGTATTGATTACTTATTTTTATTTGATTATGGCAGGTAGCCGTGAATCAATTGGGAGAAGGTCTAACTTTGGTGTTGCTGGGACATTAGATAACTTCATTATTAGAGCTACTTCGGTCTTGGATAAAGAGATCGCATTTGCCGGAACGACGAGTGTCTCTTGAATTGGAGTATACTAAATGTTCCTCGCTGGGGAGATTGGCCAGAGTTCACTCCCCGGTTCAATCCCCACCTGATGGCTTAATTCAGGCCCACCCGGTTGACTCAGTTCTCTCCCTACCTGATTAGATTGTTCATTCAGAAATTGAGGGAATACCACAGAGTTCTGCTTCAAATCCTGTGACATCACGGGTGTCAACGAGATCTACACCGCATTTGTTACCAAACAAATCTGTGTCCTCCCCCCCTAGGTGCTCATGCAGGTAAACGTAAACGGGGTGGAGGCTTATTGAGACAGACAAATGCGAAAGCTGGTAAATCAAACAATGGTACCAAAATAGGGAAAGGGAAGCACAGTGATCCCCCTGATCCCCCTACTAATAATGCCACCCCGGGCATGGTGCAGATACCCCCACCCAACGAAATAAGGAACGATCCATCTCCAAATTTAGGTGCTAGATTTTGGGAAGAAATGGAAAATTTGGTCTCTTCAATTGTCTCTCCTTTAAATGAGCGGCTAACGTGTATTGAAGAGAAACTTCGAGCCATTGATATCAGGGTGGGCTCAAATGTTGATGCAGTGAACATATTAATAACAAAGGTGGAGAGCTTATCCGCATCGATGTCGGTGCCAGCCTCTTTAAATAACCCAGGGCTACCAGTTGTGCAAGCAGGTGTTTTACCATCTCCCAATAATATTCCTATTACGAGGTTGGTTGCTGCACCTGTTGACACTGATGCAGCGGACAACATATCGCATGAGAACAGGGGGTTCCATCTTTCTGCCCCTAGAGTTGCTAGTACTGGAAGCCAACTGAGCAGTGCTCGAACTGCAACAAAGGCAAATAGGGTCCTTTTGGACTTACCCCCAGATTGTGCACCCTATGTAGTGGTTTTGTCTGGGGTTCCTGGGCTTGGTAGCAATACCCCAGAATCTTATGACGAACTTAAGAACAAATCTTTACATTGGTTGAACAAACATAGACCCTTACCTTTACATGTGTTTAGTGAGATCATTCATGTGCGTAGAGTAGGTTGGGTGGGTACCCGAAAGAAGGATTCTATAGGTGATTGTATTGTTCTCAATTTTAGAGATAAACGAGCTGTGATATTTATCTGAGAATGGGGAATTGAGGGTATGGCATCTTGCATTAAGTCCCATCCTCTCTCTTATTTTTACCCTCATGGAAATTACTCGGGAAGGCAGAAACGGTCGGCCCCAGTTTACGACATTAGGGAGCAAGAAAGGGGGTGGTTAAACAATTGTTTATATAACATTCCTATAAACAATAGTTTGGGAGTTTTGGATCAGGTGGATTGACTCTCCCCTTCTACAGGGTGTTTTGAACCCAATGTTGGGATGGCTTTTTGTGATGGTAGGAGTGTTAAAAGGCCGGAAAATATTGATGGTGAGATTTATGGTGGTTTCACAATGGCTTCTGGTGAATTAGAAAGGTTGGCCACTGTGATTCCTGTGTATGAGGGTTCAGGTTTGGGAAGGGAAATATCACAGGTTCAACTGGTTTTGGAAGCCCCCACACAGTCCGTAAATGCTCACTTTTTGCCAGGCCACAGTAGTTATCCTTCTTTGTTCATGTTTGCTTCCTGGAATATTGCAGGTTTACAGCGTAGACTCCCGGTAACTGAGTGGTCAGACTTTGTGGAGGAGTATGACATCTGGGCTTTTCAGGAGACATGGGCTGTCGAACCCACTTACCGCTTAGGATATCTAATTTTTTTTAAAGCAGCAGTGAGAGGGAAATTAGGTAGGCCCTCGGGGGACCTTATACTTTGGGTTAGGCAATCAAACAACTATTGTCTGGAGGAGATTCCTACAAATAGCCCAGATATCCTCGCTGTTAAATTACATCGTCCTGCCCTACAGGATATTCTTATTGTAAATGTATATATGCGAAGGATGCCAGGGGGGCAGAGTTCGAAAACCTTTGCTGATCTTGACTCCTTTTTTGATTTAGTGGGGCATGATTGTATTACGATCATGGCAGGAGATTTCAACTGCACATTTGAACCCCTAAACCATGAAGGGGAAAATATTATGGATGAGGAGGACGCCGAGTGGAATATTCCTCCTCTCGACTTACTACCAATAAATAAATGGTCTGAATCGGCCTTACAACTGCTGGGCTTTTGTTTGGAACGTGGCTTTAGGGCAGCCAATGGACGATCAACTTCAGACAAAATGGGTAGGGCCACTTTCGATAATGGTCTGCATAAAAGCAGAATTGATTTATATTCTAATCAAGATTGAGTACTGGTCTATTTTAGGCGACATGATGATTCTTGAACGTCCAGAAAGTGACCACAATCCCCTGCTTCTTAGTCTCAATCTTATTGTAACGTCTACTGGTAATGAACAAACAGAGGTGGCCACTGCTGATGCCCTACTAACAAACAATTTACGTATGGTTCGATGGGCAAGAGTGTTTGATGATATGGAGGCCCTAGAAAATATAAGATCAGAGGTTGTACGGTCACTGGTTATACTGCGATCTTTTAAAGCTCAGGCTGAAATTAATGATAGTATCTTCAATATTCATGAAGATCTATTTTTGAGTTTAAAATCCCATTTTTCTGACACCACTAGACCCCAGAAAGTAATGAGTCAGTGTAGAGATATATCATGGTACAATAAGTTGTGCCGTGAATCTTACAAACTTTTGTCTCTGGCAATTAGGTCTAAACTAATGCCTAACATCAGGATGGCCAGGCGAAACTATAGAAAAGTCTTGCATTGTGCCAAAAAAGAATGGGATGAGCAGCATTGGAAAGATCTTCTCGATGTTAGTAGATTAACAAACATGGCCAAGTTTTGGCATATTGTGAAATGGGGAAATGGTATACAGTCACAATCCCCCGTAAATTTTGTTTCCCCAGACGACTGGGTAAATCACTTTGGTGCCCAGTTTTCAGTGTCAGGGGTAGTGACTGATCCCTTGCCGTCTGACTTCCTATTGGAGTTTAATTCTTGTATGCCATCCAATAAACATATTATACCTTTTGTCAGTAAGGAGGCAGAGGATGCCCTAAATAAGGCCCCCTGTGGTAGGGCCTCTGGCATGGATTGTGTTCCTGTGGATCTTTTCAAGTATGATACTGCCAACTGGGTGCCCTATATAGTATTTATGGCGAATGCAATAGCTAATGGGGCACGTATCCCAGATTCATGGCGGGGAGCCAAGATCTTGCCAATTTACAAGAAGGGTGACCGCTCCAATCCAGGAAATTACCGTCCGATCAGTTTGATCGATTGCATACAAAAAATAGTTGCAAGGATGGTTCTCGTAAGAATACAGAGTTGGATGGAGCTTGAAGATATATTGTCCCCATTACAGGCTGGGTTTCGACCATGTGTAGGCACCATCAAGCAAGTCTTTAGGTTTTTATTGATTTATTGGCGTGTGGTGAGCTTGGGTGATGGTACCATCTATGCTGCCTTCATTGACCTCAAGTCTGCATTCGATTTGGTGCCTAGGGGCAAACTATGGAGGGTACTGAGGAACCAGAAAGAAGTTTGCCAAAATCAGTCACACTTTTAAATAAATTATATATAGATGTTTATTTACATAAAATATAATGGTTCAGATGAATTTCAATGAACAACTTCAACAGAATGGAAACAATTATATACTGCAATATGCAATAATCAGCATATCGGCAGTATCATCTTTCTTATTCCACTTTTGGCATGAAGGTAGCGCCGACGCACGTTGCGGTGAAACACTAAGAATTGGGGGACAGCTTCCTCAGGGTGACATGAGACAAACCGCCAGGTTAAAACAGGGAGGGTGGCAGTCATGCAATAGACTATTGCATTTACAAAAGAGGCATCCGTCATAGAAATCGGCAGAATGATAACCGCTTGGTCCATGGAGAGGGCACGTCGCAGTGTCCCATAAGAATTTTCAAACATCAAACAATAGGACTATATCCGAGGTCCTATGTGGCAGTCTGCTCCATCTTGGGTGACGCAGTCCCGGCCAGACATCACCACCCTTAATGGCAGCCTTCTCCCCAGGCCCCATTTAGCACTGCAGGTTGCCGATGAGTTCCAGCTCCATGTGGGGGACAACGCAGTGTACGAGATGGCAAGATTCTGAAGGATAAGAGTGGTTGGGCCGGGAGCATGTGCCCTGTCAGCCATCATTACTTGGCCATGCCCCCCCACTCCAAGCTGTATTTAACTTTATTTACTGGCTCCAGGGGTGAGCTGTGTCCCACAAGAACGATGGGCCCCGGCTGGATCAGCAAGTTCTAAATCGGTCCCTGTCTGGCGCAGGGGAAAGTCCCTCACCATGGTTCTCCTAGTCTTGATCTCCGTGTGTGGGTTAATTTCCTGCTGTGCTACATGACTTGCTCCTGCCTGCTCTGGGCCTGTGAGGTTGCGGTTTCAGCATGTAGAGTCTACTGCCATGGGTCTAGGTCAAGAGGGCCCCTGCAACCACGCTCACAAGGCACTGTCAGCGAGACCCCGCTCTAAGCCCGCAGGCCTAACTTGCCTCTTGTGGTCTCCCCGAATGAGCCTGAGGTCCCTCACCAACCCCATCCAATGTGATGTCTCCCCCCCACCCCACATGTTTTTAGACCAGTAGTTTCTGTGCCATGCTGGGGCCTCCTCAGTACCAAAGTGAGTTTTGCCTCTTGGCTCCGGTGATGCAACACAGCATGTCAATGACCTTTCCCCACTGAGGGCACTCGGCTCTGTTTATGCACTTCACCGGCCGCCATGTCGGCTGCTGGTCAGGTCCCGCTGCTGCAGTCTCTCCCAGTCTCAGAGGAGCCCTGGCAGTGTTCTTTCGCTCCCTTCTGTCCAAGCTTTCCCACAGCTGATGTGCCTCACTGTGCGGAAAATCACAGCTCTGTTTGTGGAGGCTGTGTCCATGCAAAGCGGGATTGGGCAGAGGTTACAGGTTGCAGTTAGGTTACACAAAAGGGAGCTTATTTTGATTGTGGTGAAACCCACCCTGTCTTGGTATGAAAGGATGAGACTCTCTAGTCTTGGAGGTTAGCAAAGGGCTTCATATGTGCAATGTCTGCATGTTCATTTACAGTATTACCTCCTTGGTTAGGTCTGGTCTTTGGGTATGGGTATTGTTTCACAATGGATGGCAAGCACTTTAATATTCCATGGCCATTTCATAAACGCCTAAATTGCTACCATTGGAACACACAATTCTGTTGTCCTTTATAATTTGTTTGTATTTGTTTCCAAATTGTGACCTTTCTTAATGCGTAAAGCCAAGATTGCCCCATGTTACTACCATTAAATGCTAATTATTCTTTAATGAATCTGTCTCATTGATTGGATAGTAGGCCAGTGAGGGTAATGCCATTTGACTTTCTCCTAGATGTTTGAGGACAAATAGAATATTTTCAAATCAATTGCTTAGCATACTTGGCTTTCTGAGTGTACACCTGATGCTATTTACGAATGTCTATGAATTCACTTTCAAGATATCAAATGCGCCTTTTTTCCGCATATTTATTTATAAAATATTTTCATCAAATGCTTCCTTTTGCGCTCCTCTGAGTGAGAAGTGATGTTACCTCCCACAAGTTATTTTGAATCGTTAGACAAAAACATGTCGAAGTCTTATCAATCAGTATATGAAATCTATTATTTTGTTATTATTTTGATTTTCACTATTTTTCCCAGGGTCGAGTGCACAACCCTTCTTAAACGCCAAGTTACTACTGACGATGAGTCCTGGGAAAACAGTTCAGGGGAGTTTGAGCAGAGGTGTCGGCTTGGAAGTGAAGTTGGCAGTTTGTCTAGGTCTGCTTCCACTGAGAAATGCGAACTCCTGGACAGCCTTCATATGAAAATGAATCTCTCCAATGTGAGGTATGTCTTTATGAAATTTAATGCGATTATTCATTCGTTTTTTTAGGTCTCGCCTGGCGTTAGCAGCGCGCATGCGCTGCTCTTGCCATGCGAGGCCTTCTTGGAATCAATACGGTTCCAGACTCGTGTCTCAGCTCCGCCGGCAATTTTCATTGGCATGCGTTGTTTCTCATCACTAATTATGCTGAACATACTTTGTTGATTGCCCTGGAGGGTTTCTAGTCCCTCCTGGTTGCTACCCTGTCCTCTGTAGGCCACACCCACCAGGATTGGATGTTTTACTGGTGGCATGAGATGGTGGGTTTAATATTTACTCTTGGCACATTTGTTTTTACTATTTCATGTGTCTGCGTGTGGGGTGCATTTAATATCATTGGGTGATGTTTCACTGAATGTTTTGTTTGATATCGGTAATTTGAAATTTTTACTATACACCGGCGTGGTGTGTTGCGTGTGGAATGCATTTTGTTCATTAGACGCTATATTTTTAGTATACGCTTGAGGCGCGGTGGCTTGCGTGTGGGCTGCATTTTGTTACTTGCAACATTGTGCTCTACGCTATTTTGTTACTATACGTCGTCGTCGTAACGTGTGGGGCTTATGGCGATAATTTTGTTAGTCAAGTTTCTTCATTTATTAGTTCCCTTGTCCAGCATTGGATTCTGTCCACATGCCAATAAGGCAATATTCTGACCAGTCGCAATTATTCAGTGGCCATACTGTCTGTCTAGTACCTGGAGACCGTCAGTATTGCGCTGTACAGTTCCAATCATTCAGGTGGCTGCCTTTCATGCTTTTGTCGGCACCCCGCAGTGAGCATCTGCGGAATTAACAACAGAAAGCCACTTTGCATATCGATGAACTGCTGAGGCATGACTCTGAAACCTGTTTGTCACACGGAGCGCTTGATTTCTTCTTTCCATGCTTGGGTAGCTCGCCTGGGCCTGCTTTTACTTTGCATCCTGGAATGTGTAGTTCCGGTGTTATGATGACATTCACAGGAATAAGCATCGTAGAATGTAAAGAAAAATACCTGCACGGGTTGTGCTACTTGCGCACGTAGCTGGGCAACGCCAGAGCTCTGCATAAACGGGGGTTTGAAGGGGGTGGGGGGATATGACGCAGATTGCTACGTTCAGTTGGAGAAATGTCGGTAACTCACGTCTACCAAGCGGTGACCCGTGACCTGAAGCAACAATTGGGATTTTTTTTTTTTTTAGTTTGCCCGTTACATAAAACAGCATTCTGGGAATTGTAGTATTGTAGTTTAAAATGGGTTGGACCTTTTTTAAGAACAAGATGAAGCTGTCAAATGAAGGACTATAGCAAAACTTCAAATGAAGCAGCCAAGGAGGATATGATCAGAGGCAGCACTCTGGGCTGACAGCCTGCAAGCAGATAGGCACTCCTCGCTGAAAACGCATATGGAAAGCACAGAGGCATAGCTCTTTACCCAAACTGACATCAAGCAGGCAGCACTGTGCAATCACATGAAGCAGGCAGCACTTTACAGTCAAATGGATCACGTAGTGCGCCAGGGTGACACAAGACAAACAGCACTATACACTAATCGACACAAACCAGGCAGCACTGTGCTCGGGTGATGAAGGCAGCAGTTTACACTCGCATGAAGCAGGCAGTACTGTACTCCCATGTGAAGCAGGCAGCACTTTACACTCACATGAAGCAGGCAGTACTGCACGCCCATGTGAAGCAGGCAGCACTTCACAATCACATGAAGCATGCAGTACTGTACTCTCATGTGAAGCAGGCGGCACTTTACAATCACATGAAGCAGGCAGTGCTCCATGGTGACACAAGGCAAACAGGACTATACATTAACCGACACAAACCAGGCAACACTGTGCTCTGATGATGCAGGCAGCACTTTACACTCACATGAAGCAGGCAGCACTGTACTCTGATATGCAGCCGTCAGCACTTTACACTCACATGAAGCATATAGCGTGAACTCGACCGAAAGGTATCATGGCGCTTTTCATGAGCATCAGTTGAAGTAGTACAGTGGATGCAACAAGTTTGTTTAACAGCTGCCGCTTCACCTCTTCAGAGTACCGTGTGGTGTGTTCACCCTCCACCAGCCCCCACAGAAGCGGAAGAAGTTAGTGTCGTACAGAGCTACCCACCAACAAAGCATGGATCCCCTCACAGATGCTCCCTTCCCCCACTGCCATGGGCTGCATTTAGTCACGGCGCTTCCTCGAACACTTCACTGCCCTTGGCCAGTAACATAGCGTGGAGCCTCTTTAGTACCACCCGAGATCGGATTTCTTACTGGTCGGCGCAAGGATGTTCTTTTGACTCATTAACTGCTTATCTGCTGCTTGAAACCTGCCTCGGGCATTCAGGCACCCTCAGGGTTGAAGCACTACTGCCTCATCACTGGGAAGCCATGTGAGGAGTTAGTGCTCTGTTTGCCCGCATGTATGGAGACAGTCGATAACGTGCCATTTAGTGTAGCTTATAACTTGTCAGCCCAGCTGTTGAACTGCACCAGCAAGGGAGATGATGATAACGTGTCTTTTCTCCATTGCTCACGTCTGCGTTTGGATTCGCTGCATCTAAGCTAGTTTCTCCCTCACAGCCCTAGAACCTCCCTCACCTTTGTTGTCACATAACCTTCTCAACCACCCCACGTCATCATTGTACTAAAAAGCATAGACAAAGCATAATATTGTTACAGAAAGCAATGTGTCCGGAAAAGACATCATACGCATCACACGGATGAATAGCCTCGATTTTGCAGCCAAAGTTTGGGTACCATCTTCACAAGTTAAAACATGAATGTTTGGAATCACAGGATGTTGAGCGGACGTCCGGCTCGAACCTGTTTAACAGAAAATGAAATGCTGGTGCTGGAGAGAAAGGGACCGGGAGGAAGCAAAACACTCTCATAAAGCTCTGAGCAAAAGCATGTTTGTCAAAGGACAACAAGAACGGAAGCATTTTCAATATAATATACTGTGAATTCATAGTTGTTGCTTATGTACCTTATGCAATTTACAGCCATCGAGAAAGCCAATAGTGCTGGCTTGTTGTAGGTGCAATGTTACTTGTGTTATATATCTGGATGAAAAGACAGAGGCAGCAAATACCAGTCAGGCGGCACACTATGTTAAGCACAGATTTTTAGCTTAAGTGTTTTGAGCCACACCCTTAATTACATCGGCCACGCTCCTATGCAATAGGCCTCGCCTTTCATTAAGTTAAAGCCATTTGCTTTGCTATACAATACCATTAGCAAAGCAAATGGCTTTAACTTAATCAAAGGCGAGACCTATTGCATTTTCAATGCTTGTTTCTCTTTGTATTGTAGTACCTGTAGACAGAAAGCAGAGGCTCCTCTCTTCACAGAATTTTACCACCTTACCCTTTAGCACCCAAATTTTGTTTGCCTCCTTGGACATACTCTTCTTTGGTTCTCGCCCTTCTGGTCAGCTCTCCGTACCTCACCAGCTCGGTTTATGCTTTATAGGTACATCCGTATTCTGAATTTAGAATGGAATAAATAGGACTTCAAATGCAAGGCTGCAAAGAAAAAAATTGACTGAAAGGTTGTGGTCGTGAATTGAAAAGTGTAATTTGAGAGGCCTGATATGTAAAAGTCACCATGTCATCATTGTAAGCATAACAAACCATGCATGAACAGGTAAAATGTGATTGCTTGAATAAGTGATCAAATTAAATGACAACCTCTAGCACTTTGAACTGCTTTGTCAGGGTTGCAACACTTTAAAAAATCATTTTAATGTCTACACCCATCTGCATGATGCTTTTACTTTTCAGATACTGTAAAAATCATTGTTCAAAGATTCTTCTGGCGGTGCTAATGGAGTGCACCAGTGGCGGTTGTGACATATGTAGGTACCCTCAGTGTACATCATGTAGCACAATGGAAAAAGCTGTTAACATAAGCGCCCTGAATTCATAAAAATATTTTTTTGCCATAAATGTACATTTAGGATTTAAAAATGCCTCAATTTACACCTGCCTGGAAGTCACAAAATAATTCCTGGCAGCTGCACATGGATTTGCTGCTTCATGGTTCTTTGTCTTTGGTGCAGAAAAATTCTTAGCATAAATCCCCTGCAAAGGGTGGGGGACAGACGTTACAGGGAGTAGGTGGCCTTATTAGTTTGTGTACAGTCACAAACTTGTACTAATGTGGACATTCACAAACTGAAATCCACCCCTTTCCCACCCTGAAAATGGTCGGAAAGTTACATTTGCCCTAGACCTGAGTAACTCCAATTTGGATAGGCATGGGAAAAGCGCGTCCTAATATTGGTTGGAGTAAAGGAAAAAGGAATTCCTCCATGGGGAAAATGGAGCGATAACTTACCGGTTGCGAGTCCATCTCTTGCTGTGATAAATTACATTGTGAGGCCCCTGGGCCTCCCTTCACAAACCTTCCTCAAGCTATTAAAAAAAAAAAAACTCCCCCTTCTTACTTCCTGTTGTGTACCAAGCCCACAAACTCAGTTGGACTGGCTGACGGGGTGGGAGGGAGGGGCTAATTCATCACAGCAAGTAATGCTATTACCGGTAAGTAATCGTCGCATTACCTCCTCGTCCCTCTCGCCACGCTGAATTAAACTGTGCGATGTGCCCAAGCCACAAACTGGACCAGGACAACTGTAAATCATATGCAGACACAAAGTTTAATCAAAAGACGAAAAAACATTTACAGTACTGAAGCCAGCACCCTGGATGTGGCACCTCGGGCCCTGGACCACCCGATAAAGGGTAATAAATGTAGAATGAACTGCCCAAACGGCAGCTCAACAAATCTCCTGCAGAGGCACCCTGAACCTCCGCAACAGAAGTGGACATGTCCCTTGTTGACCTCCCCTGGATGTCCAGAGGAGGCAACAAACCAAACTGCTTGTATGCCAGTAGAATCACAGATCTGATCCACCAACTCAAGGTCTGAGTAGAAGGCTTACCAGCAGGACCAAAATTCACAAACAGTGGAGGAAACTCCTTCACCCGTTCCAGGTAGATCAAAACTGTCCTCTGAACATTGAGAATGAAGTGCCATCTCCTCAGGAAACTGAGGATCCGGAAAAAATACATGAAGAATCACTTCCTGCTGGAGATGGAACATAGACCTCACCTTTGGGACAAAACCAGTACCCAACCAAAGGACAATCCTGTCATCAAAGACCCTGAAAAAAGGAGGGAGACAACACAGAAAACCAAACTCCTCAGGTGGCGAGCTGAAGTAACGACCACCAAGAACACCTTTAGAGTCGGAGGACTGAGCTCCACTGAAGACAAAAGTTCAAACGGGGAATACCGGAGAGCACGAACACCGACTGTAAATCCCAAGAAGGACACCACTTGTGGCACAGGCCGGAGATTAGAAAACCCCTTAAAAAGTCTCGAGACCCACCCTTAATCATCCAGCAGACCACCCCGTGGACACCAACCACCAACCACCTTAACAGCCGTGCACTGAACTTTGAGTGGCAGGACTAATGCCCAACTGAAACCCATCCTGATAAAAGTCCAGGATCTGGGGAGAGAAACAGAAAAGAGAAGCAGGTGCTTATCACAATGTCTCTAAAAGATCTTACAGTGCCAGACATATGAAAACCTGGAGGACAATTTCTGGAGGCCTGAACAAAGGAAGAGACCGAGATACAGGTAGAAAGACCCAAACCCCTATGACACCCCCCCCCCCCCTCTCAACCTCCAAGCAGTCCACTTGGTTTTCGCCATAGACCTGACCCAGAGAACCAGGAACCTTAGAGGGCATGGTACCAAGGGGAAGCCGTACCTCGGGACCCACCATCACCATCAGGAGAGGAAACCAAGTACAATGGGGCCATGCCGGAACCACCAGAATGCTTTGAGCCCACTCTCTCTGGACCCAAATCAGAAACTTCTGGATTAAAGGAAATGGAGGAAAACTAAACTTCAGACCAGACAGTCAAGGATACGGCAGGGCATCCACTCTCAACATAGATTCCTCCCATCCCCTGGAAAAGAACCATGGAAGAAGGACATTGTGAAGACTCGCAAACTGATCCACCCGGGGACTTCCCCACAATGACACACTCTGGCAAGCACATTTGGGAAGAGATACCGAATTCCTGAGAGGATGGAAACTTCCTGCTGAGATTGGCCTGAGAATTCAAAATATCCTGAATGTAAATGGCCCGGAGAGATCCCCACATGAGACTGAGCCCAGAGAAACAGTTGATCCGCAATCCAAGACTATGACTGAGCCCTTATCCCCCTCACCCCCTTGCCGGTTGCCCTAGGACTTTGCATTGGTATTGTCTCTACGAGCGACCACGTCTCTTGGCCCAACAGCAGGTGAGAAAAGTGAAGAGGGCAAGACGAATCACCTCCAGTTCTCTTCAGTTGGACGACTGACCACTCTGACTGACATCCCAGGTTCCCTTGACTTGCAGGGCTCCTTGTTCCCTATCCAGTCTCACTGGCATCCATCATAACAACCAGCAGAGCAGGAGCAGACAAGCTAACACCCTTCAGAATGTTGGAAGAAATGAGCCAGCTCCAGAGTACTCTCCAAACCACCATAGTTACTGGAATCCGGCAAACCATATCCTGCACACTGGGCACCTAGTGGTGGAGATGAATCTCATCAGGATATTGAGATGCCACCATGCCCAGAGAACTAAAGAAAACAGTGGCAGCCATATCGCCCTGCACCCTCATCCAGAGTGGTACTGGCAGGGAAGTAGCCAACAGGTCCCTCAAATGAGAGTGAATCTTGACCATGCTCGAATCCAGCAGTGACCAATCCCAGGTCCGTCTTAGACCAGACTCCAGTGAAGACCTGATCCTGCGCTGGGTTCAGCTAGGATTTCTTTGTATTCACCAGAAACCCATGAGAAGCCAGAAGAGACAGAACCATGGCCACATGATTAGAGGTCAGGAGAAGAGAATTGCCTTTCACCAGACAGTCTTCTAGGTAGGGAAAGATGGAAGTCCCCTGCAGGTAAAGAACAGCCATCATGGGAGCCAACACCTTCGTAAAGACACGGGGCATAGATTTCAGTCTGAATGGAAGAACCCAGAACTGGAAATGAGTCTGGCCCACAGCAAATCTCAGAAACTGCTGATGACTCGATGGACAGGGACATGCAGATATGCATCCTGAAGGTCTATGGTTGCCACATTCTCCTCCGGAGGTATCGGAGGAATGAGCTTCTGCAATGACAACATTTTGAAAGGGATGGGCGCCACCCAGCAATTGAGACTCTTCAGCAACACAGGCTGAAACTCTCCGGGCTCTTTCTGAAACAAAAAAAGGATCGAAACCCCCCCCCCTCACGACCTGATCCAGAGGCACGTGATGATAGAATTATTCTGCAGCAGAGGAGCCATGCCTGCCAACAAGGCCTTCCTCCACACTGGGTTCCTGGGGACAGGAGTAGAGATGCATCCCGTATCAGGTGGAGGAGAGACAAAGTCGAGAAGGTAAACAACCCGAATGATACTCCGCACCAAAGAGTCTGTGATAGAGCGAGTCCATTCTGCCAGAAAACCTCCTATCCTGCCTCCCACCGGACCTGGATCTGAGGACCAGCCATAGTCTGGACCACTCATTCGAAGGCTCAGCCCTAGCAGAAGAATCCTGCGGTTTGTTCCTCCTGGGGTGAAATCGATGCTTGCAGAAAGAATTAGAGGGAGAATCCTTACGAGATGAGTCCCTAGACTGTTTAGTATCCATCCGATTCCAGGGCTTTGCAGACTTCCCAGCTGAAGAGTTATGCCAGGTATGCTTTTTGTCTCTAAAGGATTTCTTGATCAGTACATCCAAACCTTCTCCAAATAACCAGCCACCTTTAAATGGCACCTTCAGGAAGGAAGATTTCCCCGCAAAATCAGACTTCCAGTCTCCTAGCCAGAGGTTCCGTCTGGACATGACCATACTCTCGGAAGCCACGGGTGTTGCTTTAATAACGTCTGCCAACACATCCGCTAGGGACTTCGCCTGCTGTTCCATGTGAAATAGAGTATCCGCCACATCTAACCCCTCTGGCATGGCTTCTGCCAGGAGCTCAAAATCCTTAACCAAGGACTGAGCAGTCAAGGCCCTATAGGAAGCAGTCCTCAGATTCCGATTCGATGGTGCAAACTTTTTTTTTCAGGCTTCCATTAACCTTGTGATCTACCTGATCGGACGGGGAGCAGTCATCCATATTCAAAGAGGATCAGCCAATTAGAGGGGCCAAGATAGAAACCCCATTAATGGCATGAGGTAATATCTCATCATCATTCTCCAAGGCATAAGACTTCTGGAGAAATATTGGAATTTGGCTATGTTCAGATTCTTCCCAGGATAGGAAGGTAGCATCCTTAATTTGAGGTGCAAAGGCAACACCAGCATTGCAGGCCTTGTAAATTACGGAAACAGGCCCTCAGCAGCCCACTCCACCGAAGGCGGTGCCATACCCAGGTTATCTCTAATATGAGATAGGATGTCAGACAGTTCCTCTTTGGATATGGATGTGCCTCCAGCAGCCATATGCCTATCAGGTTCCAAGTCCACATCAGAATCCAAATCCATGCCCCTGTCATAATGAGGAAGCCTTCGTAGACCTGTGCTTAGTATCAAGAGCCTTAGCCACTGTCTCATTAATCATCTCCTGGACTTCCAGCGCCATGAGGGAAACGGATCAAGTCACCGAGGCACCCTCCAAACCCCCACACTGTTCCTCCTGCAGAACATGCCCTTCCCACAGAAGGAGACTGAGAACGATGCCTCTTTGCAGATCGCCTCTCCATCGTAAATATACCAGTGAAACAGAAGAGAAAACCTACCTTAAATGCCCCTAACCAAGGCCCAATAGGAGAAATATCACCCCCCCCCCCCACTCCAAAGCACAAGAACCTCCGAGCAAGCATCCCCTGCAGCAGGACCAACCAGACTAGCTGAAATAATAATCACCAATGGCATTGTTTCTGAAGAACATACAAAGAAAATGCCCCGAAGAACCATCTGTAATCGCAAAACGGATCCTGTTTACCTGAGAAGCCTGCCAACATGAAAAATGCAATCACATGGCCATAGAGGAAGCATTAAATCTCCCTGGCAACCAGGACACACACCCAGCCAGCCATAGGGGGGCACCTCACTCCCAGCCCCGGAAGTGGAGACATGAGGAAGAAACATGCGAGCTCCAACCTGAGGCAGAGCAAACAGGCGAGCCATGCAGGGAGCTGTTCCCTTCCTCAGATCTGACCATGACAGCCAGGGCCGGACTGGGAACAGAAACAGTCACTGGCAAACTGCTCAGCTGCCCCCCCTGGGGTGAGGGGGGGGTGCAGCTGAGTAGTTTGCGACGGCCGGTTGCGGCCGATTTTGTTACAGGGGGCCGATATTGCCAACTCTGGTAACAAAAATGCCCCCCCCCGAGGAGCCCAAAAGCAGCCCCTATCCTAGTGACCTACCGGTGAAACGCCCGGTGCCCGCTGTGGCCAGACCGGCTCTAATGACAGCAGTAATCTTACCTTCCCGATCCCGCGAACATGATCCTCTCCGTACCGCCAGTCCTCCAACCACCGGCACTGCAAGGCAGTGGAGCATTTGGCAGATGCGCTGAAGCAGGTGCACCGCACCTGCCCAAAGGAGTCGCACAAAAAAAGGGACAGGAAGAAGGGAGGGGGATTTATTTAGATTGAGGAAGGTTTGTGAAGCGAGGCAGAGGGGCATCACAGTGTAATTCAGCATTGTCCTGGTGAGAGGGACGGGTAGGTAATTTGCATTTGCAGAGCATCCTACATTCCACCTGTGCTTAAATCTACACTACTTAATTGTTTGTGCAAGTGGAGTAGGAGCCTACAAGCGATGTCACATGACATTCTCTGTAGTACACCCGGAAATCTGCACCTCGTGCACATACTGTACTTCTAGGAATGTTTGTGAATCCCCAAGTGAATAAATCTGCTCTTATGTGTAGATGTACTTTTAAGGGTGCACATTTACCACTGTCTTTATGAATAGTATCCTACGTAATTATCTTTGCATTTGTGTAGCTTAAGGTTGAAGTTCCACTTTGTAGTTACTGCTTCTGCAAAAATCGGCAGTTTCTGGAGGTTTTGGGATGGTTACATTTAAAGGTCCTCAAAAGTACAATATTAGCATTTAATATTTACTAGGGTGTTCACTTCTTTAAGAGTGTAATTACATTTTCTGCACCGTAATGCTTTCTAAATTGCTTTTATAGTAATGTTTTTCTTTTATTTGTTAAGCACTAAATAGACCCTGGCCTAAGGTCTGTATTTGAGGACTTGTTTGGATGTGCATGCATTATGGTTCTCTCCTGCTTCTAAAGCAGGATCCCATCTGCCTCTTGTGAACCTCCAGACATTTTACTTTTCCTGTACATCGTTTTGACCTCCACTAAGACCCCTAGCGTTTGCCTCAGTTGTGTGTTTCTGTGTAAAGAAACCAATTCTGCTCCTTAAAAGAAACTTCATTAGTAATCGATGTGAAACCTGCTACCGATTGGTATGAAAAAACTGCCAAATAAGTCTCCCCTGTGCATGTGGATAGAAACCACGTGTTGTAGGGGAAACCTGTTCATCATACCCTCACATTAGCTGTGCGACAACCTCGCATACTTCTTCCACAACAAGATTCCAACGATATACAGAAACTTCAAACCCCAACCCACACTTACAGACTTCCTTGACACGTCACCACCGTAACTGACATGAACCACACACTGACCACCTCGAACATCCTCTCCACCCAGGACTCCACCTCCACCATGAAATCCATCCAGTGGGGAGCTCCCACAGACCCATGCCTGCACAACATCTTCAACCTCCGAGACCAAAGGATCGGCCTGGAATTTACCACCCTACACAACATCTTTATATCTACAGCAACATTTTCAGACACCTGGAAGCATCCCAAAGCCAGATCACTACTCAAAAAACCCTCCGCCGACTCCAGAAAATTAAAAAACTGCCAGTCAATCTCCCTGTTTCCATTCCCAGCGAAGGTACTGGAAAAGATCATCAACAATCAACTCATGACACATCTGGGGCTGAACCAGCTACTCAATGCCTCCTAATTCGACTTCCGCAGCAATCACAGCACTTAAACCGCCCTGATCCCAGCCACTGATGACATCCGAACCCTCCTCGTGTGAGGAGAAACCACAGCTTTGATCGGCCCCAACCTCTCGGCAGTCTTTGGCACCGTACGCCATCACACGCTGATCGAAAAGACTCCACCACATCAGCATCCAAGGGGACGTGCTTAGATGAATCATCTCCTTCCTCACTGTAAGAGCCCAGAGGAGCCACCTCCCACTTTTCACCTCTGAACCCAAGGAGATCACCTGCTGTGTGCTCCAGAGCTCATCCTTCAGCCCCACGCTCTTCAACGCATATATGACCTCACTGGCCAACATATTCAGATGCCGCGGTCTCAACATAACTTCCTATGCAGACGACACCCAGTTTATCCTTTCACTCACCGACGACCCCACCACCGCCAGAACCAACTTCCACAGACGCATGACAAATGTTGCCAATTGGAAGAACAACTGCCTGTAGCTGAACACAGACAAGATGGAAGTACTAATATTTGGCAACAGCAGCAACACATGGAACGACTTCTGGTGGCAATCAGACTTAGGAGCTGCACCCACTCCCACAGACCAAACTAGAAACCTCAGAATAATCATTGACAACAAGCTCACCATAAAATTACAGATCAACGCAGTCTCCTCCACCTGCTTCCTCACTCTGCACATGCTACGTAAGATCTTCAAGTGGCTACACTTACACACAAGATGCACTGTGACACAGGCCCTCATCACCAGCCAACTGGATTACAACAGCGCCCTCTATGGAGAGAATCATGGCACACCTCCTACAGAGACTTCAGACCATACAGAACGCCTCAGCCAGAATCATCCATGGCAATACCCGATGAATCCACATCCTACCCCACCTCAGGCAACTACACTGGCTCCCTGGACAGAAGAGATGCCAATTCAAGCTGTTGATCCATGCACACAGGGCTCTACACAACCAAGGACCTGCTTATATTTACCACTGCCTGAACTACCACCAACTGTTGAAGACTACGTTCTGCCTTCCTTTCACTTGCCCATACTCCCCACAAGTAGCAAAGCAGAAGAGGAGGATGCTCCTTCTCCCACTTTGCAGTAAAGACCTGAAATAGCCTCCCCATGCACCTCCGGACCATCACCTCCCTTGCGGAATTCCGAATGGCCCTCAAGATCTGGCTGTTCGAATAAGCCTCCTGGACCTGCAAGCACCTGCATATCCAATGAGGTGATTAGCTGTGCTTTATAAAACCTGATTGATTGATTTTTATTTGCCGGACTTGACTTTTAGGTTTTTGCTTGCATAGGGCACACTTAGCCTGCAGGTTAACATACCATTTAAGTCTTGAAAATATTTAAAAATACATATTCCCATGGTTGCAGCACCTACATTTACAGCATTTTGAAGGCGTACGCATTTAAATCTAAAACACCCATTATTGGAAATACTTTGACATTGCATTTGTCAAGCATAGTTTTAGAGAAATCAATATAACTGTCAACTATTGTATTATAATACACATTTGTTTGGCTTTGGTAAAGTGAAATGGCCCAGTAAAATTGTTTCGCCAGCCTGGTAGCATTTTAACTGGGATGGCCCAACCAGAGAGCCCAGGGTAACCCATTAAGGTGATTATTAGGCATGTCAGGAGATGTATTGCTATCCAAGGAAATAACTTGGACCACAGATTTTTGGGCGCCCCCCCAATGACGACCTTATCTATGATTTCCCTCACTACTACCCTCCAACTGTGTCCTTTTTCTCTGCATAGCACCTCTGTGTCTAAAATGTTTTTATAGACCAACTCATAGTTCACTCACACAGTCAAAACTGCCACTAGACAAAACTCCTATCTCTTGCCAGCAGGAACATCAATCTTCTCTGTTATCTTGACATTTTAATTGTTGCCTGAAAACTGCTGAACACACAAGAAGCTCTGCAGCATTTGCTTTCAAGCACACAAGTTATTTTTAATCTCAGTGCACCCGCCCACCAAACCCCCCTTCCCCTTCCTCCCCTGCCAGCGCCAGGTGCGGCTGCACCGTTCTCACCACCGTTAATCTGGCCATGGGGCCCCCACTGCACCTGGATTATTGCTATTTTTTGACTGCCAAACCATTGGTTACGGAGCCCATTATTCCTGCTTGCATTAGGTCCATACAACCATTGCTACATCCCTGCCTCTTCTGCAGACCTCTCAGCCAGCAACCAAACTGCAGCTTAAAATTTTAACAGCAGCTCTCTTGACAAGTCAGTGTCCTTCTTCCCGAAATCTTCTCAAGACTTGGTAATTATCTATAATTCCCTCTTGCTTAACCAACGTGTGAACACATTTTGGTGAAATGCGTATATATAATTGCACCCTTTTTTAGGTCTCGCCTACGCAGTGCTCATGCGCTGCATAGGAGAGACCTTTAGTCATTGGCACAGCTTTGTGGCCAAAAACGTGCACGCATTCCATTGCCTTCAATGGCAACGCGTGCATGTGTGGCGATTCACTTGGGGAAGTGAGCGGCTGGTGCCATATGTTATCAATTATCGCGGCGCCAGCCACTCGCTCCCGCAAGTGAATCGCGCTGGCCCTCTCCTCTCCCCCCCCACTACTGCTGCGCGAGGCGCGCGCGTGCTTGTTTATGGTGAAGTCCCCACCTTTAAGTAATTGGATACCATGTTGAAAGAATCACAGTACACATTATATCTCTTTCTGCTCTGTATAACTAGGAATTAACTGTGTCCGTTTGGTTAGCAAGATATGTCTGGATCATCTTGAGTGTTGCCGTAGGTACTACCATGCACTGGATTAGAAGGCAAATGTTTATCAAGCCCCTATAACATTCTGTAAATTCAAAAGTCAACAAGGGCAAATATTTTCTTTCATCAGAAATTCGGAACAACAAATCATGTCGATTTTGTCATAAAGTCAATTTTAGCTGGTTCTATTAGCTATTCATCTTTCTCAGTTCTCCTTTTCTTGCACCTACTACACTTTATAACACCTAGCTGTGTATTTGGTTTCTACAGCTGGGCAGAGGTACTTGTTTTCTGTAGTTATACAGTGCAGGCTATGTATTCATTTAAATAATCTAACCAGGAGCTCTTCTGGACTGTGATTCTTAGTCGCACTCCTGTGACTTTAATATTGGTTTCAAATTGTACTGTTGCAACCATTCTTAACCCCTCCCTCTCAACCCCCCAGAAAATCACATCTGTTAGAATTCTGGCCTTGGACATCATGCAGGAAGGGCTGTTTCGGAGTTAAATATAGAGGGGTTTGCACACTGAAAGCCTTTCAAAGCTGGATGGCTTAAGTTAAGCCCACTCGGTAAGAGGGTTGTTGTAGAGCAGCTACTCGAACACTCTTCAGGAATCTATCCTCCTTTAAGGACGGGCCGATAATCTGCCAGAATTGTGTGACCCAGGAACACGAGTGAAAAGCTTGGTTTCAAAGGCTTCAGGCCCCCGTTTAGCTGGATTTAAAGTACACAGGCTTTGCAAAACTCTTTAGTTCACAAAAGAAAAGTAAACTGAATATGCTCCTCACATTTATTGTCCTCCGATTCCATTTTGTCTCAAATGATGGGTTTGGTGGATAGGGGTGTGGCTCGGCATCAAGCCTCAGTAAGTACATTTGTCCACCTCAAGGCTTAACAAAGAGACTGCTCCTCTCTTCAGACACTGTACTCTGCATGAGTTCATCAAGTCTTGCCTGCTTATTCTTCTAGAACTTTCATCAGCCTTCGCTACTGTCAACCACTGCTCCCTGCTTAAGGTGCTGAAATAACGACTTGACTTTAAGGGAAAAGTTATTACCTGATTTACCTCCTATCTCTCGAACCACTCTTAGGGAGTCAGAATAGGGATTTCCCTATCCAGAGAAGTCAGGCATCCACAAGAAGTCCCACAGGGATCAATTCTGTCAACTTTTTTATTTAACTGCAACTTGGTGCCTTTTGGAGCGATCCTCTAAGAGATTCTGATTTATTATCACCAATATGCGAATAATATCCAAATCTAATTTAAGATTATCTTCCTGAACTACATCTTCCTGTTCTACAACCAGATCAGAAGTGAATGTCTGACCATCACCTAAATAAAACCAAACCCAATAAAAAATGAATTCCTACTAATCTTTCAAAAAAATGCAGCCTAGTTGATTGCCTCTTCTCCTTGGAGTTTCAAGGCGGATATTTTGGTGAATGCCAAATCACTTGGATCCCTACTTGACAACTGGGTAAACCTATGTAGCCACGTCTTCAAGATGGTCAAGAATGTACAATATTAATGGGAGCTACTTTGGGACATCAGATATTTCTTTCATGACCAGCATCTAAAGTCTGTCGTCCACACTTTCCAGACTAGATTACGGAAACTCTCTTCCCACCAGACTCCTCAAAATATACCCCCACCCAAGAGTTTTTTCATACAGTCGTCTGCTTTGTATCGGGTTACACTAACTTTTACCACATCTCTCCCACACTGCTTGTCCTTGAATGGCTCCACATTGATACAAGAGCACACTTGAAGACTGAATGAATTACTAACAGAGCCCTTTATAACCCCACACATGCCTATCTGAAAAAAATAGAAAATCTCAGGTACCCATTAGGGGTCAAGGAAAGCAGAATCTGTCCTCCTACAGACTCACATTCAAGCAAGATTGGTAGATGAGGCAATCATTCTCTGGCAATATAACTGTGATGTGACGCTCTCTTCCAGCCATTCACACTAACCCATGTCTTTCTGCCTTAAAAAACAACAAGCATTGGCATAGCCAATAGGTCTCACCTTTGTGAATTTATAAGTGTTTAGCCATGCAACAGCTGATGTTGTTGCACTAAGTATATTGTGCTGGATAACTAAACACTTATAAGGTCCCAAAGGCGGGACCTATTGGCTATGCCAATGCTTGTTTAAAGTAGCACCAGGGTGAGTTTCAGAATAAGTGGGCAGTTGGATGTGAGCTTCTAAGCTGAACGGGTATCTGTCCTTTCACTGATTTCTGAAACTAAAGCTGCATTTCATACTGGGACGTTGGCAATGTGAATTCATTTTTAGCAGGGAGTTTCATGAATTGTTGAGGTTTGAAGGAATTCTACTGATTGACAATGTATCAGCGAGTTGGGTCACAAATATTGCACACATAGCCGAGCAAATCTGAGTTTGGTGCTCCTCAGCTGCTGCATGGCTGGAATACTCCATAAGAAAAGAGCAGAGCCTACACTTATTTTTTTTTTTGATCCAGCAAATGGGATCAAATGGTATGGTAACTCACAAGTTGGGTGTTGGACAGGATGCCCTGGGCATCCTGACAACGCCGTATGCTGCCCGAACGAAATGCACTTCAGGTATTTATGATGTGGCCATTATAATGGCGCTGGCCCTTCTCACCGGTGCTGCTATACTTTCAGTGGTGGGTTTCAGCAGTTTTTGTATGGCCGCTGTGTTTTAACAGGATGGTGCCGCTACTTCTAACCCGGTCTGCTTCAACTATTAATGCAGTAGTACCAGCACTTCAGAAGGACTGCTTTACTTTTTATTTTTGGTCAGCTATTTTTATTTTGTTCAGTGTGTGCAACCAGAAAGGTCTGGAAATAGAGCAGGCAGCATGCACATATTCTGATAAAGAATGCTACACTAGCACCTAGAACAAGTGTGGGCAACACCATTTGGTCTCTCCTTTTAAAAGCAATGGCGACCTACTGGCATTGCTAGTTCTCTTTTATCGATACTGTTTGATCGTCAAAGTATTTTGCTGATGCTAAAAAAGGGGAAAAAAACCATGTGTGTGCACATCTGCTTCATGACACTCGCTTACCCAATTTAAGGGATCGTGTTAATGCTTTTCCAGTCCATGGCGTAATTAACATAGTAAGGGGTTTCCAACTGGTAGCTCATGAGCTACTGTTGCTCTCCGGCTACCTTGGAGTAGCTCACCTGTGTGCAGCCCAGCGTATTACATTTGAAAGCTTGTGCTTGGCTGAATTAATATACATATCAAAAAATGTAGATTATAATAGACTAATAATATTAGTAGCTTTCAATGCGTTTCATTGAACATAAGTAACTCTCAGAACAAAAAAAGGTTGGAGACCCCACTAGCAACTGTGCAGATCCGTGACTGGTGCAGTATACAACCTACTGAAAAAAACGTATGTTATGGAACATTTTGGTGAGATTGACTTGGGCTCAAACGCTGAAATTGGTTGAAACTCTACATTTCGTCGGATCGATTCCCTGTCAATATCTAGAAAAGAAGGTGAAAAGCCACTTTCCTCCCTTCTGGACTTCTCGCAAAACTGTTTTGTTTCACCACGCTAGGATACCCTTCTTGGGTGAGTTTGCACTCCCTAAATGTCATCAATATAACCTATTGTGTGCCAGATTTGGTGTTTGAAAAAGGGCGTTTGGTATGCCATGTCTATAATACCTCTCTCAGTGGAGGCTAACACCTCCCCAACTTATCAGCCTCCTCAGTTCAGTTGACCTCTGGTGGAGCAGGAGCATCTCAAGCCCTTGAGAAATCTGACCAAGGACTAATCTTTTTTCTGCCAATAGTTTTACTATTTTTCATCGCTCATTAAATTTGCTTTGTACAGTGAATTTCACAGTGATCGCAAAGTGGAAACTTGCCCAATGTCTTTTAACTGGGCTAACTATGAATTTAAACACTAGAGCGTTATTTTGCTCAGGGCCGATACCCATCCTTTACACAGTTGCGACCTCTAATATACTTGAACGCGGCACAAAACCAGATTTTAGGGTATGGCGTGTCAATGCTGAAATTTAAGATCGCAGCGCTTTTGTACAATTTAAAATTAATTCAAAGTAGACCACATTCTCTGTTTTTCTGATATGAGTGTATTCTTTGTCATGTTACCCGACGCTCTGATGCACGGTAATATGCAATCCTCCATGGCTCTGTTGGGACAGTGGCACCTCTAGTTGCTGTCAGTATCCAGGTGTGGTATCAAGTATTCTCCTCAGAAAACAAACGAGACGGATTAGAATTGCAATAGTTTCACAAACAAATGACTGTCGGACCCCGTTCTGGTTGCCACAGGGCAGAATGGGGCTACTGAGCCCCCAATCGCAGCAGTTGTGGTTGTTTTGTCCTAGGATCCATCCTACTATGGCAATGCAAACTGGGCCAAGTAAAATCCTTTTTGTGCCTGGCCGTTGACATATTGAGGGCAAGCAGTCTCCGGTGTCTCAGGAAAGTAGTATGGGGCAAGAGCTTGTAACTCTAGAAACCACAGACTCCATAAAGCATTGTCCATCCCAATGCTTGTCTTTGTAGAAAAGAAAGTACTTATAATCTCACAGCAACCTCAGTACTGTACAGTCCAGTAACTAAGACATGCAGGGTTGCAGAATGCTGCATTCTATGGCGAGGAGCTACGTCCCCTTTCCTACCTGGTAATTATTCTATTTTCCCACTAGGGCAGAGGCTCCTGCTAATACCACAAACCAACCCTTCTATAGGTCTAGGCAGGATTAGATTTAAGTGCAGTTAGGTCAAATAACCTTATTGCTCTCAATAGGTCAGTTCAGCAGTTTATTATTTCTTTATAGTCTTTGTCAAGAAGAAGTTTGGACTGCAACAGAGTGGGGTGGTTTGGATTCCACCTTATGCACATTTTCCAGGCACAGGATGTGGATCCACTCTCTCTAGATTTCTGTTTGGGATGGTTCTCTTTCAAGTGGCCTTCTCAGGTTGACCTCCAGATGTCAGTCTTTCTGCAAAGTGATGTTTCTCACAGCATGTATTACTAGGGCTGGCACCATGTAGAAGTGCCCACAACATGAGCACAATGAGTTGCAAGTTCTCTGCATCTGGTTGTCATTAACTTTTCCGAAGCAGTAATCCAAGACTAGCAAAAGGGCAGGCTCTGCCTAGAATCTGGCTCGCCCCTACCATCCATCAAGTGGCAGTGTTCAGGAAGAGCTAATAGACCATGCTTTGCAAACAGGTACCTAATGGAATTTCTAAGGAGAGTCCCGTCTACATACTTCTCACTTCAGTCTCTGGGTCTCCATATCCCTGCTGCAGAAATGCAGGAAAAATACTTCAACTGTATGGTGAAGCTATGGTCAACCCTCCATATTGTGCCATGCTGAATCAGGGCCATCCTGAATGGAGGCGGCTTCCCCAAGTATTCAGACTTCCAAAAGAGTGGAGTCATACATGTCACACATGCGCTGCTCACACACATACACTCGACATGCACACAGGATGTTAGTGCAAGGTTCTATGTTTCAAATAACAGTGGAACTTTACACAAGAGGTGTCAGTAGACCTTGATTCCAGTAACTTCTTGTCACACTACAATTCCCCAAACATGGCATGCTACAACCGTAACCGGTCCGTAACCTGGGCGTTATGTTCAACAATAAACGTATAATGGAGGCTCAGGTTACTAGAACAGTGGGCAGCTGTTTGGCTATTATTAGATCTCTGCGGAAAATCTTTCCACTGCTGCCTACCCATGCGCGTGCGCTAGTGGCACGAAGCACCATCCTAAGCAGATTAGATTACTGCAATGCCCTTTGTTTGTCTCCGAAATTTCTTCTGGACAGACTTTTGAGGATTCAGTCAATGGCAGCCAAGCTAGTCTTAGGCTGGCCCAGAAGGTCCTCTTCCTCTTTGGCCTTGGCAGAATTGCATTGGCTCCCGTTGGGACAGAGAATTCAGTTTAAATCCCTCTGTTTAGTGTTTAAAGCCCTGTATGGGCTGGTACCTATCTCTATGCAGAGGAAGTTTGAGTGGTATGTTCCAGTTAGAAGCCTCCGCTCTTCGTCGACGAGACTGTTTAAGACTTCAAGGTTCAGGAAAGTTAAATCGGGTGGTAGAACCTTTGGTGTAGCAGCTGCTAGACTTTGGAATGGACTCCCATTGGAAGTGAGACAAATCGGTGATCTCCATCTTTTTAGAAGGAGACTAAAAACCTGGTTGTTCCCCAAAGTCAAGTAAGTTGTCTGGTTTTTTTTTTCTGGCACTTTTTTTACACTGTACTCTGAGTTTGCTAGTTCCAGGATAACTGTTAGGTGACAGAGCGCTTTACAAATGAAGTAAATAAATAAATAAACAACCACTGCTTTACATGATGTGCCCAGGGCATGGATAGTAGTTCCCTGCCTAGTATGCGGGCACATGTTGCTCCCATTCCAGATCTCAAGATAAGTCTGGGACTCTGCATTGTCAATGACAGACCTAAATCTCTGCATACATATACATGCCATAGAGACGAGGCTGAGTCAAAAAAGTTAGTTGAGGGGTCTGCAACATCTGTGTCCAATCTCCTGTCTACAGCCAGTCAGTAGGGCTGCCAAAGATTGGTGTGTTAACCCCTGACCTGCACAGTGAATATGCTTCACGACCCCTGGCCCCAACAAGGCTAATGCTTCAACCCCTTGAAGAAAGTACCCGAGCTGTAAGGATGGGAATATGTTCTGTGCCTGCTCTACGGCCTGAGCTGCAACTTAACCAAGAGCAGGTAAATGAGGGGCTTAGCTTGCGTACGGGAATGGTGACTGATTCAAACAAGTAAGACCACTGCACTGCTTAAGACTTTTTAAACAACTGTTACATATTTTACGCAGTAATCTGGTAAGAGTGGAGGACTATTGAAGGATGGAACGGACAATGCTGTGTGCAAGGGATGACACTTATTGTGCGGTTTCTATGCTTTCTTAACTTTGTTTTATAATCAAAAGTACTATACATTGGCACTAATGTCAAGTCTACTTTGCCCTTGAGAAGACTGACCAGAAAGGGCTTAATGGAATAAATTGCTAGATGGAAAGGAGAGCATAAGGCATTTTTTGAAAGTAGGAGAAGCTTTAAAGTCAGTCTCTGGAAAAAGTTCAGGGTTTGATGGGTGGATTTATGGTCTTTAGGGATAGAAGCTGAGAACCCTCAGTTTGGTCCAAATCACTGTGGGTTGTCCTAAAAGTGAAACAATTGAAGAATCCCAGTCACTCCATGCAGATATGCAACTTCTTTTGTAAGTACTTTTGTAAGGCTTGTTTTCCTTTCTTGTTCCAGGTGCTGCTTAAAAAGTCTGAAGGTTACTGGACTCTTCATCTTTGTAGTTGTGTGCTCTGTAAGTATGCAAAAGATATGATTCTAATTTATTAGATGTGTGGAAGGGATTGCGTGTTATGCTTTTGCAAGGACAATGGATGATCCATTCTAGGTCAATTACTTGACTGTGGTGCTCACTGCGAGATTGCTGGAATTTGTGTTGATGCTTGGGGGCTGTAATCTGATTCTGGTTGCTACTGTCACTCCCAATCAAATCAATCTCATATTTTCTTTCTGGAATGGGGAATAACTGAACGGATCTGGAGATACAGGGTCCTTTAGCGTATGATTTCCCCAATTCTTTTGAGAAAACGGCAAACCTTTTCCGCCTGTTCTGTGTAGGCAGAAAATGCATCGAGTGAAAAATGTCTGGACAATTGATAGTGAGATTGATGGATGGAGTAGGAGGGTGGAGTCAGGTTGAGCTTGTTTCTAAGGAGAATGTTGTTTGCCTTTCCTTTACTGCTTGAGGGGTTGGGGGCCATGCTGTGATGCTGCCAATATGGTAGCAAAGACTCCTCCAGTGAATCCAGGCCTAGAATTACCAGGTCTGGGGTTAGTGGACCCAAGAATTCCAGGCTTGGAAAGACTTGGAATTTTGGGTGGCAGAGTTATCACTTGTGATTAGGACCATAGTCTAATATGTTTCTTTAATTTTCCCCACTCTTGGCAAACTGTAGGTAGGCAAGTTGACCAGACATACATGTCTAGCTTTAAAAAAAATCTGGGGTAGATTACAATGCCCAGACTTGAAGTTGAAATATCATGGACATCTTGACCATCACTTCCACTAAAAAGAGTTTGGGAACTTCAGCCGCTCTCTGCTTTGAATGTGGTTCATGTTTCAAGACATATTGGGGCCGATTCACAGAACTAATCTGAGACAAAATCCAAAAGTTATTACTTTTGGTATTCACAGAAGGCCTTTAGGAGTAAGTAAGTAAAAATGTATTATTTCTGATTAATTAAAACCATTACAAAAGTTCCTATTAGATACACAGTAGTAAAGTTAGTATTTTGTCTCAAATTAGGATTTTGTCTCAAATTAGGATTGAGCCAAGAGCCTAACTTGAGCCAAGAGCCTAACTTGAGCCAAGAGCCTAACTTGAGCCAAGAGCCTAACTTGAGCCAAGAGCCTAACTTGAGCCAAGAGCCTAACTTGAGCCAAGAGCCTAACTTGAGCCAAGAGCCTAACTTGAGCCAAGAGCCTAACTTGAGCCAAGAGCCTAACTTGAGCCAAGAGCCTAACTTGAGCCAAGAGCCTAACTTGAGACAAAATACCAACTTTACTACTACTAAATGTCTTCTGTGAATACCAAAAGTAGTAAGTTTAGGATTTTTTCTCAGATTAGTTCTGTGAATCAGCCCCATTGTTTTACATCGCTGTCTATCATCTCCCATTTTACAAAATCTTTGGTTCTCATGCCCTCCCTTTCAATAGTTGTAAACTTATAATTCTTCTCAACTATGCTAATCTCGGAAAACCCCAATTTGAGACCGTTTTCGCCAAATGCTCATATGTGAAAAAAGGTCTTGTGTGCTGAAATTTACAAAGCTACTTTTCTACTATTTAGCATATGTCTCCCTTGATCATGCATGCCTGAACTGAGATGTTTTAACAAAATAGTATGTAGGGTTCTAGAATGACCATACCAATGTAAGAAGACTTCCACAGTGTGCCTGTTGAGAAGTTCTGATGAAAAAACAGCTTCTCTAATTACATTAAACACTTGTCTCTCTTTTTGATTAAGTACAGTCCATCAAGGCAAGTCCTTCACCTGGGTTTACGAATATGCCTCCATTTCCAACCTCACTCTCCACTTTGATCTCCGCTGCATGTGTTGAATTTGTATCTTGTTTTTCTTAGATAAACTAGCAACAACACTGACACTATGCTTTCATGATGGAGTTCATATAGACCTTTGCCATCTACTTAGAATCTTTAAAACTATGCACTAAGTTTACTACCTCTCGCGGCAGCCCGCAAAAGAGGGTGGACCGGGGTCTCAGCAGGAGGTAAAGCCTCCTGACCCACCTTCCTGGAGGTGACCTAAGCATGGGAAGGAGTTATGATGGGAACTCTTGTGCCGTGATTCCCACCTTCGTGCAGCCCCCCTCTTTCTCTGCCCCAGGGGGATGGGGAGATTGATCTATAGACCTCCAGGGCCTCTAGGCTCGTTTTTCGAGGATTTACAGGTGGCACTGTCAGTGCCCTGTGTGCGCTCGGCACACTGTGTACTGCTGGGCGACTTAAATCTGCACATGGACTCGACAACTGACGCCGATGCATCTAAATTACGGGACATTACCGAGATGCTCGGACTGACCTCTTTCATCGATAGTCCAACGCACGTGAAAGGGCATACGTTGGATTTAATCTTTTCCACTGTGCCAATTAAGGTGTCCTCCCCTTTGCCGGTTCTATGGTCCGACCATTATTTAATTAATTTCGTGTTGTTAGCTGAGCACCAGACGAGTCAAAGAGCTCATAAGGACGGGTCTCGTCAAGCTAGAGCCTTTCACCTGGTGTCAGCTGATATGCTCGCTGACGCACTCCATGCACATCCTTGCATTACGACTGGGAACTTAGAAGTCGACCTGCCGCTAGTCCAGGACTGGCTTCGGACAAGATTCGAGGAGCTTGCCCCTCGGAAACCGGTCAGGACAGCCCCCTGCCAGGATTCCGCTCCTTGGTTCACTGCTACTCTGCGAAAAGCGCGCCAGGACTGCAAAAGATCTGAAAGGCTCTGGCGGCGCAGATATGCGCCTGAGGAGAAACTGAAGTACAGGGGTGCGATAAAATCCTATCACAGACAGATTGCCGAAGCTAAAAAGATCTACTTCGAGCATAGAATAGACCAGGCTGATAACACGAGCCGGGAACTATTCCGAATAGTGAAGGAATTCGTAGAGCCGGTGGCGGCCGCTAGGGTTCACTCCCATACTGAGGAGTGGATCAAGCAGCTTGCTGACTTCTTTGTGGACAAGATCCGTAGGATTCAGGACTCTTTCGATCGGGTGGGGTCCCTGGAAGTGGCTGCAGCTGTGGAAAGTGATCTGAAGGTCCTTCCATCCGCTGCAGCCGAGCTGGCGCCCACTCTTTCGACGTTCCCCCCGCTATCCTGCGAGTCATCTCTGGAACTGCTTTCCCGGCTGAAATCTGGATCCCCCTTGGATGCGTGTCCGGCTAAATGCCTGAGCTCGGTGGCACCAGCTATTAACAACTTGCTGAACCCCTTGCTCAACATGTCTCTGAGTTCTGGAGTGGTCCCTAAAGAATGGAAGCATGCTCTTATTCTCCCGCTCATTAAGAAACCTCTGCTCGAACCTTTACAGTGGGCCAACTATAGACCAATCTCCCTCCTCCCTGCTCTGGCGAAGGTGGCGGAGAAACATGTTCAGCATACTCTTACCACCTTTATAGAGAATAACAAACTGCTGCATGACTCCCAATCTGGTTTCCGTGCCAATTACAGTACGGAGACAGCTCTTGTGGAGGTGACCGACGCCATCAGGGAAACGCTTGATCTTGGGGGAAAGGCTATGTTGGTCTTGCTGGACCTGTCAGCGGCATTCGACACCGTCCCACACGCCGGCCTCCTCCTAAGACTCAGGGAGGTAGGTCTGCGGGGGACGGTGTTGGACTGGTTTCAATCCTTCTTAACCGACCGTCGGCAGGTGATCTGGGCTCCTCCGTTCTCCGCGGAAATGCCTTCGCTAGAGGTGGGGGTGCCTCAAGGATCCATCCTGAGCCCCACCATATTTAACATTTATGTGGCCCCTTTGGCGAAGGTCGCTGAGGCATTTGGAGCCCGGGTCATCTCATACGCTGATGACACCCAGCTCCTGTTTACCTGCAGGAAGGGAGAGGTTTTTAATGGCGACAGAATCAGAGACTGCCTGAGTGCTGTTTTTGCATGGTTTCAGCACCAGAACCTGAAATGTAACTCGGATAAGTCCGAGTTGCTCTTTTTTGGCTGCGCTGAGGACCCTGGCTGGAAATCGTGGTGGCCTTCCGACATGTTCCCCCCTGAGAAACCATCTGCCCAAGTAAAAAATCTGGGTGTGGTATTTGACGACAGTCTTTCTTTTCGTCCCCACATCACGGGCCTGGCGGGGAAATGTTTCGGTATCTTGAAGATGGTGAGGAAATTTCTCCCACTGCTTTCCCTTCAATATCGCAAGAACATCGTGCAAGCACTTGTGGGCTCGCGTTTAGACTACGCTAACGCACTTTTCTCTGGTCTGCCTAAATATCTGGTATCCAGATTGCAAGTTGTCCAAAACTCGGCGGCCAGAGCCATCTTTGGCCTTCCACGGAGAGCCAGTGCCTCTCTACTGCGCGGTAGGCTGCATTGGCTGTCTATCCCTAGCAGAATTAGTTTCAAGGTCCTCACGTTGGCGTTTAAAGCCCTCCACTGCATTGGCCCAGCTTACCTCAGGAAGCGGATTGCTCTCTACGTTCCCCGGAGGAGTTTGAGATCTGCTGACCTGGCTAAAGTAGAGGTACCAGTGATCAAACGCGTGCGGATGGGAGGCCGGTCTTTCCAGTTTATGGCGGCCAGTTTGTGGAATGAGCTCCCTCTGTCACTCCGCAAGGCTAACAATCTTCTGGCCTTTAGAAAGGAGCTCAAGACGCTCCTCTTCTCCGCCTAACCAGTGGGCCTACAGTGTTTCTGCCGCTGGGTTTTTCTTGGTTGTGTTCAGGACTCTCTGCCAAAGCGCCGGGACACCCGTTCTGGGTAGCCGTGCGCTCAAGAAATATAGTTCTAACATAACATAACATAACATTGATTGCGTAGGAGTGTAGTAGTACACTGTTACCTGCCAGGTGGGTTCCCCTGAGTGAGACGCAGGCAGTCAAATTTTTCTCTACCTCAATTTCCGCACCCATTTTTTATGACCTAAAATGGAGGGCCCTTAAATATGTTTATTGTGAGGACGTTTTGTGATTAGCCCATTATATACTTATAGGGTTGGCAGACAAAAGGGATTCTAGAAGTGCCAATGAAAGAATGATTGTTGCACCGTTGACCTAATTATCAGCTTTTTACCTATGGTATCAGAACATCAGAGTATCTTAATCCAATTATTTGTCCTTTCAATGCTTTGTTACAGGTTTTGTTTAGCATTTATCCAGATCAAGGAAATCGGTGGCAGATGTTGGCAGTTTCACCTCTGGAAAGTTATTGTATCCTTTCTTAATTTGTAGTTTGTCTTGAGGGCAGTGGATAGGTATGGCGGAGAGGCTAATGGTGCCTTTGGTTCAGCTGATGCATGGTGATATTAACTTTTTGTTAAAATATTTTTCAGCTATATTATTTACATTACTATATTTTTGTTTGGCCACTGTGAATGCCATTGTGGCTCTTATTACCCTTACACTTTTCTGATGTATTGTTGCTCATCAAATGACCTTGGTTAAAAAGTGTTCAATCTTGTTTATTTTAATAATGTCTAACTTTTTTGGTCCAGCTCTTTATAAAACCATACAATAGTTATGCTCTTTTTTGATCTCCAGTTTCCTTCTGAATTATGACCATATGCGTGTTTCCTATCACAATTATCTCTTGAAACTAAAGATGTACTTTTTATGCTCTTACTTTACATATATACATTCTGGATTATGTGGCGTTTGTGACTGTCTGTCCAGCTTGCATAGTTCCTAATGCTGGCAGTGAAGAAGACTAGTTTATGCAAAAAAATAACATTGTCATCGGGATTAATGTATTGCATCAGTGTGCGGACGGTACAGTTTGAAATGGTTTTAGTTTTTTCTTTATTCTTTCTTAGGTCATGTAAGTGCCCAGACTGCTTGTCCCACTTCACATTCTCCCACATCTTTGAAGTGTGCTTGATGTGTTTGTTTAAGTTTGATGCTTTCAAAAACAGAAATGCTTGTTTGGACTTCAGTGTTCCTACATTCAGTTGTGTCAATTTTTTCAGTGCTGCTTCAAAATTCCACGTTTACTAATCTCTATTGATACAAAGGGCCATTGTTAGAAATTGGGGTCTCTAGTTGGCAATGGTTTGCACCGTTGTCCAAGTAGGGACCTTTCTTCCTAGTCAGGGTAAGGGACGGATACACTTTCTAAATAAATAACCCCTGCTCACCCCTTTGGTAGCTTGGTACGAGCAGACAGGTTTTTCTCAGAGGCAGTGTATAAAGCATTTGTGCACACATACAGTAACACAGTGAAAACACTACAAATGGACACCACACCAGTTTAGAAAAATAAGTAATCTTTATCTAAACCAAACAAGGCCAAAATGGCACAAATCCAACATACAGTTATCCAAATATGACTTTTAAAAGTTAAAAACAGTTCTGTCCATAGTAAACTATAGATGCAACACTTTCAACACAAAGTTCCTTGGATGCATCAAAATCGTAAGCAAAAACAGCCGCAGAGAAGGTGATGCGTCGGTTCCTTACACGCAGGGAAGGTGATGCGTCGGTTCCTTACTGTGTAGGAAGGGGATGCAGCGGTTTCTTACTGCGGCCCCAGCATTGTGGTAGATTTGTCACCCAGGTATGATGTGTTGTGCACTGGCGGTGAGGCGTCCCTTTGCAGGGCTTCGCATCGTCCAGCGTCGGTACTGGGGGCTACGCGGCAAAGCTTTGCGTCGCCCGGCGGGACTCTGCGCAGCTTCACCTCGTCTGGCATTAGTTCTTCGGGGCTTTGCACGGTTTCGTGATGCTTCGTGCTGGGTCTTGCAGAGATCAGCTGCTAAACCCACTTCTGAGGCCTTTTGACTGGAGGGAGGCACCTCAGGCAAGGGTAGGAATCACAGATGGCAGAGTCCTGCTGCACCAGCAGAGTTGCAGGAAACTTTTGTATCCCTGAGACTTCTTAACAGGAGGCAAGCTCTACTTCAAGCCCTTGGAGATCTTCTTCAAGCATGATAAACAGCACAGTCTTAGTCCTCTCCTTGCCAGAAACAGCCACTGCAGGCTAACCCCAGACAGCACACAGCAAAGGGGCAGTACTTTTTCTGCAGCTTTCCCAGCTCTTCTACTTGACAGAGGTTCCTCTTGAGTCCAGAAGTAATCTAAAGTTCATGGGTCTGGGCCCCAATATTTATACAGCAAATCTTTCTTCTCTGGTGGCAGAGAAGTCCTGTGCTCAGTCAAAAAAAGTTCTGTCCTCTCAGGTGCAGCTTCTCAGCAGGAGGTGGAGACAGCATTCTGTAAGGCAGACCATGCCCATTCAGGTGCAAGGAAATCTCCTCCCCCTACTCTAAATGCAGCCCAGGTCTATTCAGCACAGGCCTGACTCACCCTGGAAAGGCAGGAGAAACCTCACCCCCAATTGGCTGTCTGAACAGAATTCACATCCCCAGCCACGTCACTCCAAAGCCAGTCAATACACAAACCAGCAGAGGCACACAAGATGTGTTTCCTTGGAGTCCTGCTACCTACTTACCTGCAGACCTGTCGACCCGTTGCCAGTTGGTCCGTCCATCTTGCCGCTCCTGGGCTCCTCACGCTGTTAGTCTCCCCTGACGCCGCCTGACTCCATCGCGGCCGCGACAGGGGGAGACTACAGCTCCCAGGCTGCTTAGCGGCTACTTCCTGCAGTCTTCGCGCCCGGAGGCGCTCATAAGGTCGAGGCTCCCTCGGTGGAGCGGGGGTGTTTCCTTGGAGTCCTGCTACCTACTTACCTGCAGACCTGTCGACCCGTTGCCAGTTGGTCCGTCCATCTTGCCGCTCCTGGGCTCCTCACGCTGTTGGTCTCCCCTGACGCCGCCTGACTCCATCGCGGCCGCGACAGGGGGAGACTACAGCTCCCAGGCTGCTTAGCGGCTTCTTCCTGCAGTCTTCGCGCCCGGAGGCGCTCATCAGGTCGAGGCTCCCTCGGTGGAGCGGGGGTGTTTCCTTGGAGTCCTGCTACCTACTTACCTGCAGACCTGTCGACCCGTTGACAGTTGGTCCGTCCATCTTTCCGCTCCTGGGCTCCTCACGCTGTTGGTCTCCCCTGACGCCGCCTGACTCCATCGCGCCCGCGACAGGGGGAGACTACAGCTCCCAGGCTGCTTAGCAGCTACTTCCTGCAGTCTTCGCGCCCGGAGGCGCTCATAAAGTCGAGGCTTCCTCTGGGATGCGCGCGGGCAGTGCCGGGCAAAGCCCGGGCAAAGGGCGGGCCGTCTGTGGCCATCCGGGGCCAGAGGAGGCCGGGCAGGGCCATAACCTTTTGGTTCTGGCACCGTATTTCTTTTAATGAAATAGTTCCCTTGGACTTTGGCCATTGTATTTATCACTTGTGTTTTTTCGGTGCTATATTTGTATACTGTATATGGTTACTATTAAGGCAGATTTTGCTGTATTTGACCGATATTAGATATGGGGAAACATAAGGTTGTTCAGGGCCATAACGACCCGAGGCCAAACAATACTTCATTACCAACTTTGACAGCAATTGATCGTATGCTCCAAAAAACAATTGGGGTGGTTGTATCTGCCATTGAAAGTACTGAAAGGCGCCTTTCACTCCCAGCAGGCATGCCCCCCCCCCCCTCTGCCTGTTAATAACGCATCGATCTTTAATACAAATTCTCAGGATTCTCTAATAGTACCATATTTTATTGGTCTCCCAGAGGTTAGAACACTACATGAAATAGGGGATACTGTAATTCCCCATCAGCAGTCAGTTGGAGACTCTATGCCCATACAATCTAGGCTCTCTTTGTCCCCGGCAATCTTTTCCAGTAATGAACCGCTTGAGTTCTCACTTCTGCATGAGAACCCCATAGTACAGGTGGGACTAGATTCACCTTTAAGTCCAATCTCAATCACTGGTTCAGTGCAAAGTATCAATAGTGATACACCGCAAATGACAACTAGAGGCCAGAAGGCGAGATGCAAGCAAAAACATAGTAACAAGGAAGGGCCGCAACTATTAAATGTTAAAAGAAAGAGATCCCATAAACCTTGTAAAACTGTTAGTAAATCTAATGTGGAACAAGGGAAAAAGGATAATAACAAATCTTTAGCTGCCCCTCCTAACATCTGTACGAGTGACTTGGTATTAGGGGAGAGCTTTTGGGGGAAAATGGAGAATATGCTAACTGTTCTTATCGCACCTATTATGACAAAATGAACAATTATTGAATCTAGGGTCAATAACATGGAAAAACAAGTGGTGGGAAATTCAAAAGGTTCGCAGGATAATCTACCTTTTACTCTACCTCCTGCTGTACCTCAAATAATTTTGCCTGACACACATAGCAACCCAACAAAAGTATCAGAGGTGTTTGGTTGTTGTGCGCAGCAGGAGCCAACTGGCTCAAGTGGTATTAATTCTGTTGGAGCAAATGTTTTAGGACCTTCTAATCCAACTCACAATACAAATTTAACTACCACAAGAACTGTTGCAGACACCAGGGAGGTAATTACTACATCTAGTTTACCTACGTTGAACTTACCCCCCGAGGTCCTACCTTATACTGTGGTGCTGGCAAATGTCCCACCTCTTCCTCCAAATGCTTTTGAACATTGGTCAACTTTGAGGAATAAGGCCCTTCATTTTCTGTCTACCAAATTTGGGTCGAATACTGCTCTCTTCTCAAACTTTAAGATGGTTAGAAGAGTTCGCTGGCTTGGTTCGTCAGCTAAATCATTGGGAGGGGACTGTGTGATTGTATCTTTCCGGTCTCCCTTATTGGTCAATCATATACTTGAAAAATGCTATACCGGCCACTTAGCTACTGACTATGTCAACAATGTTCCCCTTGATTTCTTTTATCCCCCCTTACGACGGGAAAGGTTTTGGGGTTATCGTTCCCAATTGTATAATCAGGGGCATTTTGAAGGAGAAAGATACAGTATACCAACATTTAATCATTTTGACATTTTAAGTGGCTTAGATAACAATGATTGACAGCAAATTCACTCTCCCCAAAATACTTTAACTATTGTTGCAGAGCCTATGAGTGATCCTATGGATAATAACAAGGGAGGAATGGGGGCAGCCTGTTGTTTACCAGAGCTTGAGGGCAATGTAGGGGGGTTGGCGGCACTGGAAGTGGGACCAGCAGAGAAGAATGAGAGCAGGCCAATGTCTTTGTTGGTAGATTCCACTTTAGTTCCTCCTGTTTGTCCCCCACTCGGTTCTCTACCTTGTAGCGTATGTTCATGGAACATTGCCGGTATTAAATCCAAAATTGGTAATCCACTCTGGCAAGACTTTATTCAAATGCAAGATCTTATTTGTTTACAAGAAACATGGAGTAGGGACCCGGTCCATCTAAATGGGTTCAAAACGTTCCATACTCCAGCCGTGGATACCTTTCATGGAAGGGCCAAAGGGGGTTTGACGACCTATATATCTAATAAATTACATCTTCTAAAGATAATGGAGCCAGTTAAAGATTCCTATTTTCAAATTTTGATAATAGTTTTGGATTTATCCACCCCAATTGCCTTACTCAATTTATTAATAACATCCCCCCCCCGGGGAAATCTCTACTGTTTTTAAGAAGTTGGCCAAAGTAGTGCTCTCACAGGAAAAAATCTTTGGATTTAACATGTTAACTCTCCTCCTGGGAGATTTTAATTGCACTCTATGCAATATGATGGTAGATAATAGATGTAGTATAGGAAGAGAAGATGGTGCGAGTCAGTCTCACTTCAATCATTCCATTTTGGGAGAACAATTGAATGAATTAATTGGCCAACTTGATTTGGGTTTTATAAATGAGGTTTGCCCAACACCATTTCCTCTTCCTCCAACTTTTAATGGGCGAGGTTGTACTTCTACTATTGATTTTGCACTAATTACAAATAGGCATGCCCGAAGTATTGTCACTTTTAACGTATCTGACATTGCTTTAAGCGATCATTTTCCACTTTGCTTAGCCATTTTTATCCCAAAGAGGTCTGCCCCAAAAAATAGTACAGATAGAGACAGACTGTGGGAAAATCTTGCTATTGGTAGTATCAATGGCTATACGCTTAAATGGGACAAGGTGGATCAAATTAAGACGCTTAATAGGGTATTTACCAACTGTGCTTTTGATTTTTCAACGTGCCTAGCGATGGATGCTACTCCAGAAAATATACTTGCATCCTTTCTGTCAATTTGCAATGAGATTAGAACTTCCTTAACAAGACAACGTAGACACAAAAAAGCACAGAGGGGAGGCTGGTTTAATTCCAGATGCACCAAAGCGTATTCTCTTTTAAAGAAAGCACTGCATAATCAACCTAGGTGTGTAGAAGACGTACGTAAATCTAGGAAAGAGTACAAACTCGCTGTTAAAGATAGCAAAGATGAGTTAAGGAAAGAATCATGGGAAGCGTTGCATCAGGCGTCGGTATGCAACGATTGTGCAAGTTTTTGGAAGATCATCAGAAATCCTCTATTTAGAGAAGAGACCTGTCCCACTCTAGAAATAGCTATTTCTGAGGCTGAGTGGATTGACCACTTTTCAAAAGTGTATGAGGGAGATAGAACGCCTTCCCCCTCTTGCAATCCCTCTGACTACTCATCTTTGAGAAATATGCAGTTTTCCTTGCCAGAGGTTGAAAAGGTGTTACATGCAAGTAAGGGTGGGAAGGCCCCCGGCCCAGACGGTGTACCCATAGATGTATTTAAGGCAATTATGCCTCTGTGGGCCCCCCTTCTGGTCCAGGTGCTAAACGCCAGTTGTGCGTCTAAATTCTTGCCCACTTGGGTGGAGTCCATAAGTGTCCCAATATACAAAAAAGGGGATAGACATGACCCGGGCTGTTATAGACCCATTTCCCTTTTAGATTCGTTTACAAAAGTAGCTGGACGAATAATCCTGGACCGACTACTCTTGTGGGCTGAGGATAATTCTATTTTATCCGACTTACAATATGTCTTCCGCACTGGCCTAGGAACAGTGGAACAAGGCCTAAACTTTCTGATGCAGACTGGGAAATACACTAGGGCTAAGAGGGAGAATTTGTTTGTGGCTTTTGTTGACCTCTCAGCCACTTTTGATTGTGTGATTCATTCCAAACTATGGATGTTATTGGAACAAATTGGGGTTGGAGAAAACATTATTTATTTTCTTAAATGTTTTTATAGTGAAGCATTTGCGTCCGTACGCTATGGTCATAAGGGGGAATGCACTGGTAAAATCCCAATTAGGAGTGGGGTTAGGCAAGGTTGTGTCCTGGCCCCATTCCTTTTTAATTTGTACATAAATGGTCTGGAGAAAGCCTTGTGCAATAACAGTTTTGATCCCCCACACGTAGCTGGCCGCCCAATTCCGTTATTAATGTACGCGGACGATGCAGTATTGATGTCCCGTACTCAAATGGGACTACAGCGCGTGGTTGCTAGTTTTGCCCTCTTTATGAAAGAATTGGGCTTAAAAGTTAACATTGCAAAAACTTTCATCATGCACTGTGGCAGAAATGTAAAAATTAAGAAGCCCATTTTTATTGAAGGCCAGCGGTTGGTTCTAACGAAACAATTCTCCTACCTAGGCATTCTGTTTACCCAGAAGGACGTATGGGGTGAGGCAATGGTAGCAAAAAAACAGGCGATGATTCGCTCGACCGCTGCCCTTAGGTCCTTCTCGGGGAAATTAGGCACCAGACCACCCGCAGAGTTAATTAAAATTTATAAAGCTAAATGCGTATCTGATGCTATGTATGGTAGCGGGATATGGGGGTTTGTGGATCCTATCCCGCTCCAGGTAGTTGAGAACTCTTTCCTGAAGTTTATCCTCGCGGTCCCTAAGAGTTCCTCTAACTATAATTGTCATATAGAATTGGGACTCTCTTTTATATCGGACCTTGTTAAGCTAGAACCTGTGCTATTATGGCACAGGGTGTGGTCAAAAGAAGAACCTAAGCTTAATAGAGATATATTGTCAGATGTCTTAAAGTTAGATGGACATATGAGGATACCATGGCTGAGTTATGTACGAAAGTTTTTGACCGATATGGGCAAGTTGGATTATTTTCTAAATCCTCTTACTATCTCAGCAATTTCACGGAAAGATCTTAAAAAAGAGGGCTTGGTATTTTTAAAATCAACAAGATGTGCTGTGGAGGTCTTAAAACCCACTGTTTTACAACATCAATTCATTTTAACATCTTTTAATATTCAACCTTACTTGATCCACGTCCCGGGTTATTATGATAGATTTTTATTATCCCATTTCAGATTTGGACTTTTTCATAGATTGATCCGTTTCCCAACAATCAATGATTGGTCTCATGAATTGTCTCCCTGCCCTTGTGATGAAATCTCTCCCCAAAGTACTATGCATGTTGTATTGTTTTGTAAATTCTATTATCAAGCTAGGCGAACCATTTTATTGTCGTTTTTAAGGGTGATTGGGCATCGGCAATGTCACCGTGCAATGTATGATATTCAACGCCTGGATAACCATCTTTGTGTCGCAACACTTACCCTGTATCTGAAAAAAGTGATACTCATCAGGAAAAGGATGATTTTGTAATGTATTTTTTTTTTTTGCAAATCCTTGGGTACTATGTAATTTTTAATTGAACTTTTATGATTTGATGTTTTCATGTTTTTCTAGGTATACTTTTATGATTGTTTCTTACAATCGAATAAAGTTTTTCTGATTCTGACTAAGCAAGAAAATACCTACTTTCTGAAAGTGGTATTTTCAAACACAGAATGTAAAAATCATCCTCAAAAAAGCTGCATCTTTTTATTCTGAGTTCAGGCATACTAAACTTTACTTTCCTATCGTGTCCCTGTTAGAAATGGGATTTCTGGTTGGCTAGGGCTTGCGTTTAAGCCAGGCAGAAACCACCACTCTAGTCAGGGCAAGGGAGTTACATACTGAACATAACCCCTGCTCACCGCCTTGGTAGCTTGGCACGAGCAGTCAGGCTTAACTTAGAGGCAATGTGTAAAGCGTTTGCGCAACACACTCACACAGCAGCAACACACTAGGCACACTACAAAAGAAACTCCACACAAGGTTATATAAAAATAGCCTTTGTATTATCAAAAACACATTAGATCATAAACACACAATGTACATTGTGCCAACTGGCACTGGGCAATATTCACAGGGGATTATATACAGGACAGGGCCACTGTCGGAACCATCAAACTTGGTAAGAAATAAAGCAACCAATAATTACTTAGTACCAAAACGTTATGCATCAGTCACGTTTAGGCATGAAACATATTCTGCATGACAAGCATAACCACCTTAGCATTAGACACCCACCTAATCATAAACACATTATGCATTAGGCCTCGCCAGCATAAACACATTATGCAATGACCTCATGAGCATAACCATCATTAGACGCACAAATCAGGGTGCATAAATCACATTTGGCACATCATACATAAATCACAGTAGGGTCCTGCGCTCTACCAACCTACAACTGGCCTTCTCTAGGGTTCCAATGCCCTATGTCCAGCAAAGTCAGGGTGCTAAACTGCCACTGGCAGTGAGAGCAAAAGGGTGCAATTGCGCAGGGGCAGGGAAGTGTATCTCACTCCTTTGCTCTCAAGGGAGACACAAGGCCCCCAAACATGGCAGCTGCCGGCGCCCTCTCGCAGGGCAGCTGGGAATCAGGCGCAAATGAGCACTGGCACTACAGTGCCTCCGGCGCTCCACTCGGGGATTTGGTAACACAAAATGGCCCAACGTTGCAGCTGCCCGCAACGGCGGTGCAGCTGTGGCAAAATTAGGCCGGGCACACTGTGCCAACTGCCCTCAAAAAGAAATGCCCCCAAGTCCCATTCCGGGACTTCTAAAAGAAACTGATGTGACCCCAATCATTGCAGCTGCCCCCGTCAGGTGGGCAGCTGGGAAATCAGCATGGGCACTCAAGATGCCCTAAGCACTACCACAGGGGGCGGGCACCGGTAATGTGACCCGACACCCCCCCCAACCAGTGCACAACTGAGCCCCACTCACCGGGTTCTCTGTGGGTGACTCGGCAGGCTCTGTTGTCCACCGGGCGGTCCCCAGGCACCGACAATGTGCCTCGGCGGGTCCGCCCTTGATTAGAGCCTCTCTCCTCTTCAAATGCCGTGGGCCATTTCTCCTGAACTGCGGTGGGGACAGGCACCGACAATGCGTCTCGGGCCCCCACTGTCACCACCACCCCGCTGCAACTTCGCGTGCCACTTCTGGCACTCAACAGACTTCGGGGAGCCCCCTCCTCATCGGGCCTCCTCTCAATCAGCACCGCGAGGCTCTCATCACGCACGGAAGCCCCGCTCGGGCACGCTACCACTTCCTGCCTCGGCCCTGCCCATGCCAGGCAACTGGCCTGCCTTCTGGGTCACCGTGGGCAGCGTGGCGGCCCCTTTGTGGATCCTCGGTGTTCTCGGCGGCGGCCTCATGGAGGGGGGCACGCACCGGCGGGGTGGGCTCCTGCTTCGGTTTTAAAGGTAGAAAGCGGGGTGGGCTCCCGCTAAAGAGAGAAAAGGGGGCATAAACGCGGGGTGGGCACCCGCTCTCCCCCGCAATGAGGGGGAATCCCCGTGTCTGGATTCCCTCTAGGATCATGGCAGCAGCGTGCTGCACGCCGCCAGCTCCTCACTCTCTTCTGGGGCAGTGGAAATACAGTGCTCACGAGGCTCTATGCCCCAAAACGTCCAGGGCAAATGCAGAGTAAGGAATCCAGAAGGCAGAGAAAGAAAAATTCCTTTGGGCTGGGGACACCCCAGCAGGGCGCAGCCAGGCCGGCCAGCACACAGGGACCCCCAAGAAGCTACAGCTCAGTCCCACGGCAGTTCCTCCTGGCAGAGTGTCTCCCCCCAGCCCAGGTAAGCACAAGAACAACACTTTTTCAGGGGGTCACAGCCCCTACCTTTATACCACTTTTCCCCTTTGTCTACAAAGTACAGGGCTTGGGGAAAAAGTTCCAACTGGTTCTGGAGCACTCTGTTTACCAGGCTCCTCTTCCCTATTGTTAGGTGGGGGTTCGTCATCAGATACACCACAGGGGGGTGGAGCCAGCATTCACTAGGGCAGGCACAATCCTATTCAGGGACCAGGGACTTCCCCTCCCACTACTCAAAATGAAGATGTTCCCTTTAGCCTAGTGCTGACTCACCCTGCCCCTCCTGGAGCCACACACACCTCACCAGCCCCTGTCACTCAAAAGCCAGACATGCAATTCACATCAGGCAGGCAGACACATAGCACACAGAAATGCTAAATTGTGGCATTTCTAAAATAGTTATAATAAATCTGTGCACACCACTGCGTAGCATTTATTATCACTATTCCAAACATACCAAACTTGACAACGCTGCTCCTCTCATATTAGGAATTACCACTGAAACAATTATCAGGGAATCCCAAATGCATTCCTATGGGAGGGCAGCCCCACAGTAGTGAGAAACCAAAATGGCTGTTTGTCACTACCAGGACATGTCACACACTTAAGGTACATGTCCTATCTTTTACCTACAATGCACCCTACCCACAAGGCTAGCTAGGGCCTACCTTAGGGGTGACTGACATGTAGTAAAAGGGGGGGTCACGGACATGGCATACACTTTAGGTGCCACGTCACAGCGGCAGTAACACTGCGCGCACAGGCCCTGCAATGGCATAGGCCTGAGATAGGTTTGCAAGGCTACTTTGGTGGGTGGCGCAATCAGCGCTGCAAGCCCACCAGTAGCATTTAATTTACCAGCCTTAGGTATAAGATATCACTTTACAAGGGACTGACAGGTAAATTAAAAAGGCCAAACCGATGTAGACCAATCCTTATCATATTTAACACAGAGAGCGCACGCACTTACACTGGACAGCAGTGCTAAAGTGCCCAGAGTCCTAAAACCACCAACACCATGTCAGAAAAAAGGCTAGGAGAAAGGCAAAACGTTTAGGGAATACCCTGCAAAAAGGGCCAAGTCCAACAGTGCCAATGGGAAGTTATAATAACTCCCATTCTATCCTATGGGACAGAGAGCCTTTCAATAGTGAGAAACGAAATTGGCAGTATATCCCTATCGGGACATGCCACACACATTAGGGCATGTCCTACCTCTCACATACATTGTACCCTGCCTGCAGGGGTACCTTGGGCCTTTATTAGGGGTGACTCGTGTATGAAAAGGAAGGTTAGGGCCTGGCAAATTGGAGCACTTGCCAAGTCGACATGACAGTACCAAACTGAGTACAGACACTGCAGTGGCAGGTCTGAGTTACATTTACAGACTGCTTATGTGAGTGGCACAGTCTGTGCTGCAGGCCCACTAGCAGCATTTGATTTACAGGCACTGGGCACACACAGTGCACTGTACTAGGGACTGACTAGTAAATCTAATGCCAATCATGGAATCACTAATCCGTAACAACAATCTACATGGAGCACTTGCACTTTGGCGCTGAACATCAGTGGCAAAGTGCCCAAAGCATCCAGACCAGCAAAAACGAAGTCCAACACACAGTAAAAATACAGGAGGCAAAAGCAAAAACACAGGGGAAACCCACGCCAATGATGCCTGGTCTATCAGACTTTATTAGGAGGCCTTTAGGGAGAGACATCACTGTCTGGTCTGCTGGCTTAGTGGACTAACGCATCCCCTCTGTAGTGCTGCTGGAACAGGGGTGTTTGGCACTGTGCCCCCCGCCTCCTAGGATGTTTGGCCCCAAGGTCACCAGACCAAGGCATAAATGGGCAGAACCGTGTGTAAACAGACCCACACCAGACCAGCACGAGTGTGCCAGATTGTGATTATTTATGCACGCTGCCTGCGCACAGCGTCTTGGGGCCATCCTAGTCACCAGACCCACAAAACATAATCACTGCCGATGAGGACAGTGGTAATCCACCCTCACACTGGCTCCGCTCTGTGCCCGGCCCAGCACCTTACCATTTCTTCCCTATCACAGGGAGAGGGCTGTCAGCCATATCCGACATGAGATTATAGACACGGACGACAGCCTCCACATCCACACGGCCCCTGCCTGCACCAGCTGTTGTCTGTGCTCAGCAAGCACAATTTTTGGGAACAGACCCTGCCTAGAATTTGGCTCATCTTGCTCCAACGCAGACCCCACGCAGCAGCCTATCATTGACGCTGTGGTATGGCTAGGCCTGAGGAGAGGCACACGTGCCTAATGTGGTGAGGCCTACAACCCAGCAACGATGCATGCCCCGCTCCTCCCGGCTGCTGAGTCTTTTGTCCTGTGGTGACATGAGGGCCCACCTATCCCCCCTACCAATGCTGGCCAGCGCCGGGTCAGTTTCCCATGCATTCTCAGCATACAATGTGGCTGAAAAGATGGCAGAAAAGCCGGTAAGGAACCTCACCCTAATCACTCTACTTTGGGTGCAAGCAACGTCACAGCACGCCAAACCAACATACCGTACATTAGCGCACAGAGAACTGCACCCATGGCATCTGTACCCACCACTCAACCTTTGTCTCCGGAGTCACCTCTTCACATGCCACCAAAGTGGGCAACCTGGAGAGATTACCATGAAATGTTCTTTGCCGCAGTCGGGCTAGAAGCAGACAGGCGCCAACCTGTGCATCTTAATATGGAAGGCTCCACCATACACAAATTGTTCAAAACCGTCGGTGAAGCTGCCCCACCTTGCACCTATGTTATGCTCAAAACTGCTTTGACACACATTTTGAACCCCTGGCAAATGCTGATAATGAGCGGTTCCTGCTTCGCCAAGCCCACCACGCACCAGATGAGTCCTTGGACCAATTCTATACCATCCTCTGAGAGCTGGTTAGCCCATGCCCTCTTCCGGATGAGCAGTACGAAATCCGGGCTCAATTTATCTGGGGCTGCTCATCGGTCAAGCTGCGTAAACACATCCTTCAAGTGCCCTGCATGACAATGGCTAACATTCTTACTATGAGCTGGTCAAAGGAACTGTCAAAATTATGAGCAGTCCACATAGAAGCCATGCTCCAATGTGACATTAAGACCAAACCAGTCAACCAGGTAGGAGCTGACACATCGCCTTGCAGCAAAAGAGATGGCCCCAAGCCATCACAGTCCACCAAACCATTTAGATGGTGCGTAGGACCCACCCCTCAGGCCTGGAGACTGCCCAGCAAAAAGAAGGAAGTGCTCTGCGAGTGGGAAAATGGGCCATTGTGCCAAGGTCTGTCACTCAGCATCCCGAGCGAAAGAGCCCAAAAAGAAGGCTGCCAACCGGGTGGACACTGAGTTCGTGCTCACAGACGAGTCAGAAGGAACTGTTCATGTCATTCATGTAGTGTAGCCGACCCAAGGCTGCATCCCCCTAGTGCCAGGTTACTGTAGGCTCTTAATTACACGGATGTCGAATAACATACTACCTCTATCACTACACTGAGGGATGACCTCCCCATCGGTGCTTCACCCCACAACCAGTATACGGCTTTAGCATCTCCACATGTCTTCCGATGGCAGGCATGTTAACCACCTTGATCAGCCACCAAGGACAAGCCACCAAAGCGAAGATATAAGTCACCAAAGTGGGGGTCTAACATGCTCATCAGTTTCCACACCTCCCAGCGCCTGCAGCAGGTTCAATTCACCTTCAGAGTCCATATCAGCTTATAGACTCACTCCTGGATGAATTCAGCAAAGCTTCCAAGGCATCAGATGCCTAAAATATTGAGTAATCCACCTGCACATTGACCAGTCAGTACAGTTGGTGGCCTTTTCCACTTTTCCACCTTCGACCAAAAGTGGAGGTGGAGCTGCATAAGTTGGAGGCATCAACATCATTGAGATAGTGGGAGGACCGACACTCTGGTTGTCACCAATAGTGGTAGCATGCAAAACAAAGCAGCCTGGAGAAGTACAAGTCAGTGTCGACATGAGGCTCTCAAACACCGCGATAAAGAGAGAGTGACACATAACTCTGACAGTGGATGACATTGTACGGGAACTCTCTGGCTTCCGGTGATTCTTGAAGATGGACCTGTGGTCTGGCTACCACCAGATTCTCCTAGCGCTCGAATCCTGGCACATGACCATATTCTTCACTCACCTCGGATTGAGGCGATATAAGCGCCTCAACTTCAGCATCTCCAGTGCTGCCGAGGTGTTTCTAGATCTCATCAGGGAAGTGCTGGCTAGCCTCACTGGAGATTTAAAAGTCAGCAACGACATTCTAGTCCATGCACCTACCCTGGAGGAACATCACAAATTATGCTCTGTGTTCCACCACCTACAAAGCTGCAGACTTACTCTGTGCAAGGAGAAGTGTGACTTTCTAAAAGAGGAGATATGCATTTTTGGTTATTGCTTCTCAGTGATGGGGATCACTCCTAATCAGGCCAAAGTCCATGACATTCAGTCCGCACCAGCGCCAGCCACCATCACAGGGGTCAGGAACTTTTTAGGAATGGTCACCTATTGCACTCGTTTCATGCACCTCACCCAAATCACCATACCGCTACGTTACCTCACCAAGGCATTTAAAACCCCCTGGCAACGGGGTCCAGAACATCAGTCATTCAAGTACACAAAGAGTATTAATCTTCCCCTGTATGCATCATAATTAAATTTATTTTTGTTTAAAAGATTCTCATGTTGCACCTGTAGAAATGTACCTTTTTTCATGTTATCCCTAATTTTTATTTTTTATTTTGATGTCTGTCAATTTGGACTTTTGATCAGTTGCAAGCTGCTAGCTAATCTCTAAAAGCATGTGCGTCTTCCTTAAAATATGGTGCCCGATTAGAAAACACTAACAGGGGCAAGATAAGTATGCAAAGCCAGTGCATGTGGCCCTGAAACCAATTCCCCAAAGTGGTGTTCAATTGGGATTTTGTCACTATGCAGACCTGTAACCCTGCAGGCAAGGTTGGAGAATTAAACTGTCAAATCAAACTGTTCTGTTAAGACGTAAATGATCCCTTAAGGAAGTCAACCATAAGCAGCTTTCTAATGTGGCAGTTCTCAGTTGATTAATGTCCAGATATTAAAACCATGAAAGATGTGCCAACTGCCATGTTTTTTCCCCTCAAAACCCTATACCCGGGAGCTGTGGCGGTTTTAATGTAAAAACCAGTCTGCCAAGATAACTGATGAAACATGGACCTTGGAAGCACAATTAGAGCCGCTTCCAGAGAATGAAGCAAATGTTAACCCTGTGGTCCCCACTGGTTGCAGACTATTGGCAGGCAAGCAACCTTTGTTAAAAGGATTGGGACCGATAGGTCACCCCAGCCCTCTTTTTAGCTGGCAGTGGGGAAAAGGAAGAGGAACTAGTGACATCAAATTTACTTGGCAGACCATGCATGCGAAAGCAGACCGCCTGCAGGGAATCTTTCTTATGGGGAAGGCCACCTGTGAAATCTAGACCATCCACACTGATAAGGGGAAGATAAGATAGGAGACCAGGAGGGGTGGGATTATTTTAGTTCTTGGTCCACCTAAGAGGAGTTGGTAGATTACCCAGGTAGCTCTGGGAAGGAGATGGCTGATTCTCATCAATCCTCTTGAAAAACGTTGAAGAATGGTGCCTTATGGGGAAGTGTCTGCCAGAAGGCACAGGAATTACTACAAAGGAAAACTGGGGATTAGGTGTCCATACCCCTAAAATGGGATTGGGGGATCTCGCCAATCAATAGTAGGACAGGATTGTAATAATCTGCTCCTACCATAAGGAAGCCACAGTGCTACTGGAATCCGGGAAGACCAGAAGACTATTGATGGTGTACTTCTCTTTTCTAAGAAAGGAGTCTAGACTAAATCCTGCTTTCATCTGAATTCCATGTTTTAAAGTTCTTCTTGCGATGCTGTTTTCTTGGTGATTTCACTAGGAGTAAACTAATCTACAACTTCTCTGGGAGTGACTACATTGATCCAAGACTGAAAAGTAGATGGTTTCAAGAACCTAGTAGGCTGTGACATTTTTGCTAAAATCAGTCACTCCTATTGGGAGTGGACCTATAGCTGTAGCCTTTATGAGAGTGCTTGAGAAGCCTGATCTTCACTTGGATGTGTTCCTTGGCACCCAATAAACTCTTTCTATCAAGTTGGTGGCAGTTGGAGTAACCAGGAGGAAGTTGGGACTTGGAAATCTTTGGCTTTCTGGAGGACCAGGATAAGGTGACAAGTCTATTTGAAAATGATGCTAACAATTTGTTGCAAATTACAGTCTGTGTAGTTAAACCTTTGAAGTTTATTCACTGAGACAATCCTATGACTGACAAAGCCAGGCACCAACAGCTTCTGACCTGTTCCTAGGTAAACTGAGGAACCCCATAAAGTTACAGAGTGTTACACAAGCGACAGTCTATGGGAGCATCACAGGACCAGGCATAGTAAAGAAGCTAAGCTGAACACAGTGGTAGGCCACACTATAACACATCCCCTTTCCTCCCCAAACAGCAAATACAACTATACCAAAACAAACTAAAACGAACACTTGTCCAACTTCATGACCACTTTAGACAAAGACTGGAACAAAACACCAGAGACATCATAAAGACACAACCTGGAAATCACCCCCACACAATCCTCCAACCATCCCAGTAGTCTGCGAGATCTCACTGCTCACTCTATTGAACATGTTACCTTTGCATATCTTCCATCATGTAATGCAACACCAACTTCTCCTGCTACCCTTTGAAAATCACCATCCTCCATCAGCAACCACTCAAACACCCTTCAACTACCCTTTTGGGCTGCATCACATCTTTCCCACCCTTCTAGAACAAAGCAACTCTCCTCAAATTCCAGGTCTGCCCATTTCCCAATTTCACCCAATTTCTCCCCACCATCTTCACTCTGTATGGACCCCAGAACTTGGACAAACCCCAACCCACACTACAAGGCTTAACCTTAACCCAATCACCCACATTGATCATGAGCTCGCTCTGATCATCCTGTGAGGTTTTTTTCAACATTGTAGAACCTTGTTTCCACATTCACGAAGAAACCAACATGGTCCCTGGCTGTCTACCTTACATCGTGTCAAAGGATGTTTTGCCCATGTTGGAATTCACTGTGGTGCGAAGTGCCCTAAACATATCCTTTACAGAGCACTGAACAACCAACCCTGCACCACTGGACAACTCCATAGTTCCCTCAATCAACTGGTTTATCCTCTCCATATGAAGGTTCCCTTGTGGGTATTAAAAAATAGTATAAACATGTTCCACTATAATGTTGTTTGGAAACGTTCATTTCACCATGAGTAAGTTGTGTGCCATTATTAGTTACCACCACCAAGGGAATTTCTTCTCTCCTGAAAATTTCTACCAACTCTGCAATAGTAGCCTTTGTGCTAACACATCTCATGAAAGCCACCTCAATCAAATAAATAGCGCAAACATGACCCGGCATCGGGTATCAGAGCGCTTTACATAGCACCAGTTGCGTTACATGAGGACACATTCATTTTTGTTAGGCACGGGGAGATTAAGTGATTTGCCCAGAATCACAGGATGTTCAGCATCCTTGCCGAGACTCAAACCAATTTGCCAGATTTGAGGTTGACCGCCCTAGCCATTAGGCCAACTCCTCTCCCCATCAACTTTGATTTGGCTTCCACCAAGGCCACTACATGTCTCAAGTTTAGGCAAGAAAGCAAGCAATCCTATGAAACTCAAGCATACTTTTTCCCCACACAAAATTAGCTTCAGACAAATGTTGATCAATTCCCAATACTCCCAAACCTACTCTCAATCTCTTCTCTAAAGTTTTGCCCACCTCACACTCTTCCGCCCATTTCTTCACCTGACCATCCATTATAGGCCACCAAAATCTCTCCCCGAGTCTCTTGAGTATCAGTGTCCGACCCAAATGTCCTTCATGCTTTAAATCTACAAGTTTATTCCTTACCGCACTAGGTGGAACAAACCTCTCTCCCCTCATGATGAGCTTTTCCCCAAGCAAAGACAATTTTTGGACACCGTGTGAAATGGTTTCACTGCATCTGGAAATGTACTCTCTTCTCACACCACATATCCACCAGTGCTTTGAGAACAAGATCTCCTTCCATAGCACACGTCTAATCTTCCCTAGAGACACATCCCTGCAAATCCTCCATGGTATCCTCCACACTTGCCACCACTTCCTCTGCATCAAATTCCCAATCATCCGCCACCTTATCTGGCAACCTTGACAAGCAGTCTGCCACCTTGTTCTTCCAGCCCAGTACAGACTCAACACAACAATCGGAGTTTGACAGGCAATCTTGCTAAACGCCCTGAAAATGTTTAGGCCATTTGGCCCCAAAACCTTCAGCATAGGTTTATGATCTTTCCTCAGAATCACCCTGATCCCCTAAAGAAGGTACAAAAATAGTTATTACCCACGCAGCAGCTAATGCCTCCTGTTCAATGACAGAATAGTTCCTTTCAGTCCTTGACAACAAATGGGAAGCAAATGATACTGTCTTCTGTCTGTGAAAGCAGTGTGCCTATCCCAATTGCAATGGCATTCACAGTGAGGATTGTCTTTAACACAAACTGAAATGGAGCCAAAATGACGGCATTCGCAATGTTGTCCTTAAACTGCCTGAACCTGCCCGTCTTCCCCCTGCCCCCACCCGCAAATGTGTATTTCCCACCCTTCTTCAACAACTCTCTCAAGGGATCTGTTTTAAAAGCAAAATCTTTTACAAATTTAGAATAGTATTCCACCAACCCCATGAAAGAACGAAGTTTGTCCTAATCAGGCACCTCTGCATTGACTATAGCACTGACCACGTTCAATTTAGGTTTGACTCCCTCTGCCATGATGATACCCCACATGTTTGACCTTCTGCAGTGAAAATTTGCATTTTTCCTTTTGCAAACTCATGCCAGCCTTGTAAACGGAAGCCAAGATCTCTCTAAGTATCATTGTGAGCAGCAATGTTTTCTCCAAAGAAGAATGCCGGCTTGAAAAAAAAACTTTTTTACCCCAAATAACACATTTGATATTAGTGTATGGAAAATGCTTGCTGCAGACAACAATCTGAAAGGTAACAAGTTGAACTAAAATATCCCCTCACTCGTGATAAGAGCAGAATTGATTCCTAATTAGTTCTTCTGTCATCAGCCCTATTTCGCATTTTGCCACTAACTATGTCTTGCTACAAAGTCATCTGGTGATTCAAAGGGCTTCTGTTGCTGGGTGTAACATTTAAGGCGGTGCAACAGTGTTCACAGTTTTAGCAAATGGGGTCTGTAATCACAATTTAGCCTCTTTGTATACATCCTCGATCTTATCTCCACTATTATCATATACTTAAACAGCTTATTAGAATTGCTATTTTCCATCGTTCATATGACGCCATGAGCAGCCGCTAGACTCATCTCCTAGCAGTAACTCTTGTGGGGTTGGGGTATGTCCTTCGTTATTATTATTTATGGGAGAGAGTAGATCGACGCAGAATTTTAAGGTGGTAGCCCAATAGTATAATTTGAAATTGGGCAATGCCAGTCCTCCTCTATCTCTAGGTAAAGTGATGGTTCGTAATGCCCTGCGTGGTTTCTTGTACCCCCATAGAAATCTACTAAACATATTGTCCATATTCTTAAATGTTTGCGGGGGGAACTCCAAACAGATTGATCTAAAATAATATAGAAATCTAGGCAAAATAAGCATTTTAATTAAATTACAACGACCTCCGATGGATAGGTGAAGATTGTTGTAACGAATCATATCCTTCTTAGTACGCTCCATTAACGGAGAGATATTATCATCAACTAGGTTTTCTAATTTTGAGGTTATGCTCACTCCCAGGTAGTTAGCTTTTTCGGTCACCCGTGAGTCTATCAGACTTATTTTGCTATTGGGGATAATCTGGGTTTTGGCTTGATTTAATTTGTAACCTGAAACTTTCCCAAAAATCTTCGCCTCTTCTTCGATCGCCCTGATGGAGTTCGCAGGGTCGCTAGTGACCACTGCGATGTCATCCGCATATGCTAGTATTTTCGTCGCTTGGTCCCTTACCCAAACCGGTAAGATCCGAGCGATATTCTCCAATCTCCGTATGAATGGGTCAATGTACATAGCGAATAAAAGAGGAGAGCATGGACATCCCTGTCTAGTCCCTCTAGTTATTGACAGAGATTCTGATATTGACCCATTCACCATGACCACTGCAGTTGGCTCTCTATACAGCATCTGCGTTGCTTTGATAAAGGGTTCTCCTATACCACTTTTAGTCATGACAGTCCAGAGATATTTCCAGGAGACCCTATCGAAAGCTTTCTCGGCATCTAATAAAATTAAAGCCATAGGGTCTCCTGAAACCTCGCACCAATCAAATAATGAGATTACTCTCTGGATATGATCGGTGGTACCCCTTCCAGCGATAAACCCATGCTGTCTAGCCGAGACTAATTTATGTATGTTAGGAGCTAATCTTGTAGCCAATAACTTCGAGTAAATTTTGGAGTCGCTAGTTATTAACGTGATAGGTCTATAGGACCCTAATTCCGTAGCGTCTTTATGTTTTTTTAAAAAGACTACGATTTTAGCCATAGACCAAGATCCCGGGGGTCGTCCCCCTTGGAATACATGAGCTACTAGCTCAGACAATATATCTTTCATTTGCAAAGAAAATTTAATATAAAATTCAGTAGGAATTCCATCCATACCTGCAGCTTTACCAATAGCAAGGCTATTCAATGCGAGGAGGATTTCCTCCCATTTTGGTATCGCGTCCATGCTATCGGCATCATTACTCTCTAGCCTCATGTGGACATCTTGTCTTATGTATTCATTAATTGCATCATGAATATTATGATGTGTGAAGGTTTCCCTGTATAGAGTCTGATAATATTTATGGAACGTGATTTTAATTGTGTCGGGATCTGTCAAGAGCCCGGCTTCCGGATCTCTGATAGCCTTGATAAGGTTAGCAGTGTTTGATTCTCGGGTGCGCACAGCTAGCTGGTGCCCTACCTGTTCACTTAATTCATAAATATTTTCTTTATGTATTGTGGCTTGGTCGATAGCTTTAGCTGTTAATATCTCGATCACACGTTTCTTGGCAATTGTGATCTGTTTAAGCTCTTCTTCGACTTCCCTTCCCTCTCGAATAGCTTTAATTAGGTCTTCTTCCGCGGTTATGACATTATTCTATAATACTGCCATCTCTTGTTTCATTTTTTTGTTAGCAGATAATGAGAATCGTAGAGTTTCACCTCTGAACCCGGCCTTAAGAGCATCCCACACTATCTCGATTGGCGCGCTACCAATATTCTCAGCTAAAAATCTAGGGATCCATTGTCGCATGAGCTCACAATATGTCTCGTTAATTAGTAGTGCCCTTTCAAACGTCCATATATTGGCGTTGCTTTTAATTACAGGGATTTCCATGGTCAATAAGAGGGGGTTGTGATCAGAAAGTACCCTAGGTAATTTTTCAATAACGCAGCTAGAAACCAAAGAATTAGACACAAAAAAAAAATCTAACCTAGCATGACAAGCATGGGGGTAAGAATAGTGGGTATAGCTTGGATCGTCCGGGTGATTAGTTTGCCAAATATCGATAAGACCATGGGTCGAGCATAGATTCTTAAATGCTTGAAAGACTCTAGGCTTCCTCCCTTTGTATTTAAAGCATAAATCATCTGTCCAATCAGTCGGTAAATTCAGATTGAAGTCTCCACAGATTATTACCGGGAGTGGCCAGTGGGCGAGCTCATTAGAGATATGATCCAAGAGATCAGGGTCGTCACAGATACTATTGTATATTGAACAAATGACTACTGTAGATCCATTGTTCAAGAGACACTCTGTGATAGCCCATCGTCCGTGTTTATCAGCTTTGGAGCGGTTAGATTGTGTCCCATGCATCTTCCCTAAAATAGCGACACCCTTAGTTCTAACCCCTTGTGTTGTGGCAGTAATCAATTTAAAGCCGAGTTTATGAAGCAAGTGCATATTAGATCCCTCGATATGTGTTTCTTGGATACAAACGATATTTGCTCCTATAGATTGTAGCCCCATAGCCACTCTATACCTTTTTCTCTCATCATTGAGACCACAGATGTTAATGGTCAGAATCTTTACCCTATCCATCTTGGAATTTTTGCTCTCCCGGCTAAAAGCATTTTTATCTTTCCTATAGAAGCTTTCCCCCCCCCCCCTGTATTCTTTGATCTGATGTTCTTTACAACTAAAAACTTTACCTTCACAATTTATATGTATTATAGTGCTGAGCTTGTCTCCTCCCAACCCTCCCTTGGGTCCCCTCCCCCCCACCCCTACCCCCACCAATATATAGGCAATCAGGCTCAGTCCTGAGCCTGTTATGATGGCGTCTGTACTGTCCCCACCCAGCCCCCGCCGTGGTCCGTAAACTTAAATGATAGTGATAGTGCCCCCCCTTTTTCCCCCTTTCTCCTTTCTTTTCTTTCCCCCTTTCCCTTTTCTCTCTCTTTTTTTTTCTTTTTCTTTTTTTCCCTCCTTTTTCTCTCCCCACCCTCCTTCCTTTCCTTCCTTTCATTCCTTCCCCACAAAGAGAAAAAAAAAAATACATATATTTTATATATATTTCCTTTTCCTTTCCTTTCCTTTCCCCCCCCCCCCCCCCCCTTCTCTTCTTTACAATCCTTTCTCTTTCTCCTTTTCACCCCCCGGCCACATAAATTAGCTCTCAAGAAGATTTTTTCTTTTGGCTAGCAGTGATTTCATCTAAGAATTTCTGAGCCTGAACTTCAGAGGTAAAATAATGGAAATGCCCTTGAACATTAATCTTAAGTTTCGCAGGATTTTGCAAAAAGGCAGTGGCACCAATTTTCTGGAAAGGTGTAATCAACTGTCTGAGTCGCCACCTTCTTGCTACAGTAGCATGGGCAAAGTCTGGGCGCACAAAATATGAAAAAGTCTCCCAGTTCCTTCTTTTATCTGGTCTTGCGAGTTCAAATACTGATTGCCGGAGCAAAAAGTTCCCAAAAAAGATTAGAATCGCTCTGGGGTATTGTGATTCATCTGAACGTCGCTTGGATATATTTAGAGGGAATCTGTGCACCCGCTGAATTTCTTTGTCCCAGTCTCATTGTGCCAGTTCCGGTAGAGAGCTTTTGAGGAGGTTAATAACAAATTTCCTGATATCTCCTCCCTCGCTGTTCTCTGGGATTCCAAGAAGTCTCAGATTGTTCCGGCGTTGACGATTTTCCGCCTCCTCCAGTTTCCACATTACATCGATCATAGACTTTTCTTGAGATGCGGAGTTTTGTTTCAGACCTTCGACAGAGGCTTCGAGTAGATCAGTTCGATTTTCTAATAGGCTTAATCTTTCAACGATCTCAGTACAGGTTTTACCGACTTTTTTGATGGAGCCTTGTATTTTTTTAGAGACCAAACGTGCTTGAGGACTCTCGGCTTTAGCTTCGTCTTGGAAAGCCTTCAGAGACTGTAATATTAGGGATAGGGACGGTTCTCCGGGGTCAGCTGGGATACACGTGTCTACCTGTCCGGGCGCTAGTATACTCTGCGGTTGTTCTTTTGAAGTTGTCGCATCCTTGAATGATAAGGAGTGTGTATCAGAATAATCCCATCCAAGGTCCCCGTCCTCCTCCATTGACCTCCGTTTCAGATTACTTTTTTTCCTCTCAGAGAGTCTCTTAGCTCTCTTAGGTAATTTCTTTCCTTCACCCTCTTGCTGACCATAATGACTTGTAGAAGTATCGCCACCTCGCTCTGCGTCTGAAATCGAGTTAGAGGTTGAGTTGTCTGAGTTGTCAGAGTCTACAGAGTCTTCGTTTAACGAGTAGAAGTTCTCTAGAGGGTCTGGTGAGAGAGATCCTGCTTCCTGATCACCCCCCCTAGGTATGTGCTTTCCTTCCGGGATAGGGTGTAGCGGTAGAGTCGTGTTTTCACTGTCAGCAGTTTTGTGATAAGAGGGGGATTCTATCAATCCACTCGGAGTCTTGCCTGGAGCAGCCATATCCGGACTGGGGTTTTTAACTGTAGCTTGAATAGTATTTAAATATACTTCTGGCGTACCCATGACGGTTGTCTCACCACTGGACCCCCATGAGTACCTCTCGTCTCTGGCCTCCGTCTGAATGTCAGTAGCAGTAGTATTGGGGCTGGAAGGGCCTATACCAGGTATTCCAGAATTGGCTACATTAGTTATATTGCCATCATTAATAGGGGTAGTTGTAACGGTCAAGCCATCCATAACTATGTCTTTTAGATGCGTTATGTTTTTTGCAGAGACAGGTATGTCCTTAGATGGAAACAAGCTAGTGATAACAAGCTGTTTTTTATTTGGGTCCGCATTAATAGAATTTTTAGATAAGGGTTTTTTAATCACTTCTTTTTTTTCCCCATTCTTTCCACTAGTTGCAAGCCTCTTGTCCGTCTCAGTCCTCTTAATTATTTCTGCGGGTGCGGATCCGGGGATTGCCGATGTCTGGGCAATGGAGCGCGTCTTGCTCCGCGGGCCGCCATCCAGCCCGTAGGATGTGTGGAGTGAGCAAAGAGTGTCCCAGCGTCCGCGTTGCCTAGCTGCCGCGCCTCAGCGTAGGGAATCCCGTATCCGGCAAACGCCGTCAGCAGAAGCCGAGCGAGGCTTTCCCAGCGTCTCGCTTGATCTGGAGTTTTCGGCAAGCAGTTTCTGCACCATCCATTTGGGGGAGACCCGCCCTGGCCTCTCTCACGAGCCCCACCAGCCGCCAGAACCATGGAGAGTTTAAGGTAGGGGTAGCCTCAGGGGGGGGGTCTCAGTTCATTGAATCCGAAGAGGAACGCTGCAGGGGTGGATGTCGGGGAAGCTCACTACGGCGCCATCTTGCTTTTAAAAGTGGCTACTTTAAAAAAGTAAGATTTAAGTCAATAACGTGTATCCATAAAATTTGGAACTTTGTACGGAAATTAGCCGGTATTGGACGATTATCTCATTACACTCCAATTCTCAATAATAGTAATCTTCCCGCGATTTTTAGCGACTTATATATGGAAAGGTGGATAACGAAAAAAGTTACACAACTTGGTTGTTTATATACTATATCCGGAATCAAATCTTTTGACGAATTGCGGACTGAATTTAATCTAGACCACCGGGATTTTTTTAAATTTTTGCAGATTCGAAATTTTCTTTTGAAGAGAGGGGGGAGTGAGTCAAGATTCCTGACAGTCCGACTAATCGAGAATTTATTAAACAACTCAAAAATTAAAATTGGGGAAATTTACGAACTATTACTTTTTTGTATTCCAGATGATATGGATAAATATATATGTAAATGGCAGGATAAACTTGGGATTTCGGCTGAAATCGTCCAATTTTCATTTAGCCTATATCAGTCTAGCTTTATGTCAATCAAGCTTCAGGCTCAATTTTATAAGACTTTTTTTTTCTTGTATTATACCCCTTATAAAATTGCTCAATGGGGTTCAGGGAAAGGAACTACGTGCCCCAGATACGCGCTACCCGAAGCTGATAGCATTCTTTTTGCTACGTGCACGGTATTATCGAACACTGTGAACGATATCTCCACTTTTCTCTCCGATATCTTTAATACAAGAATAGAAATTTCTATTGCAGAAATCATGCTGGGCACGTCAAATGTCATACGACCTAAACATATGCACGGATTAATATTCATTGCAATGGCTGTCTTTAGACTGTGTATTGCCTCAGCTTGGTTAGATACCAGTGCTCCGGCGTTTCAACAATGGAGAGCTCGGTTTTTAGCAGTTTGCAGTCTAGAAGTAGCTATATATAAAAGAAAGGGCTTTATCAAACGCAAAAAAGGGTTAGCAATCTGGGATCCTATTTTACGATGGCTACAAAGATAATGCATAGTGTTCATTTTTTGTTGAAGTTTTTATCCGCTCTTTTCAATGTTGTCCAAAACGTATCATGTTAAGATAAAAATTGTTATCTGTATGTATTGGATTGTTCTGAGCTAGGGAGGGGTTTATTATCTGTGGGGAAAAAAAAAAAATATAAAAAAAAAAAAAAAAGAATTGCTATTTTCCTGAGTTGAGAAAAACCCATGCTTTCAAGCACTAATAAGTAGTTCTCACGTCTCTATCCAATATTGCCATTCAATTTGTGGATCTCAAGGTTGCATAATAAACACTAGGGGCATTACAAATAGACTGATTTATGTTAATTTTAAATAGTAACACTAAAATTTCACAAAAAGGCAAAAGCTTAAAAAAAAATGCAGTAGATGGCGCTGCAGCACAGAAGCACAATGAGTAATGACCATCAAGTTTGTCTGCAGTGAGCTCGCAGGACCTCTAGGTGGTGTTGCTGTCACAAGTGTAGCGCAGCGGGGCCCAAGGTATGATGGCCGCAGCATCGTGATAAATATATGCCACACTCTGTAATTACACTCTGGCAGGAAGACCATGAGCGGTCTCTCCCCGTTTAGTTATCCCCTCGGGACGAGCCCACCCAGTGGGGTGTATGCTATGTGTGTGAATGCAACAATGTAGTGGAGAGCCCAGACGGCTCTCTACATCCCTCCTTTCTTTTAGTGACCGACCATCTGGTTCCTCAGGTTCACGGGAATGTACACAGTCTTTCAGCTTCTGGCTGGGTGCAGTGTTCGGCCGCAGACCATACTTCTGGCTCCGGGAGCTGGAACTGATCACTGCATCAGACTGAATGTTCGGGGGCAACACAATCACCATATGGGGCAGCCGCGTCACTTCCCCTTGCGAGTTTCTCGGTGGGGAAATCAGCAGCCCTGGTGAGCTGGGTGGAGTGAGACTTGGTGTATCGTCCAGTCCTTCTGAGTTTAGCTCATAAGTTCTCTTGAAACTGGACACATTTCTTGTGATGACCTGTGACCCTCGCTGGTCGGTAACCATGGTTCCTTGTATTTTCACAACAGTCCACCCTTCTGGTTCATAGGGTGTCTTAAATTTCCAGACGGGGTATCGGTCCTTGACCACGACACTGTCACCCACTTTCAGCTGTGACTCTCTTGCCCTGCGGCTGCACTCACTTTTTGATTAGTCGTTGTCCTTCTCGCTTGGACGACCGCGTTTTCCCGTTCTGGGGGCTTCCACTTTGGATCCGTTGGGATGCTGTCCCATGGGGGCCTTTTAAAGAGTGAGAGGGAGCACACTTGGTCGTACTGTGTGGCGTCTGCCTGTAGGCATCCAGGAACTCCGCATCTTCCCCTTGATCCACAGCACTGTGCAGGGCCCGGTTGAGTGTTCGCATCAGACATTCCACCTCCCCATTGGCTTGGGGCCACTAAAGGGTGATCTTCCTGTGGTGGATCGCTTTTCTCTGCAAGTATTCTTGGAACTTACGGCCTTGGAACGGAGTTCCATTATCTGAATGAATTTCATCTGGCAAACCCATGAGTGCAAATGTCCTGTCAAAAACTCTCCTGACGTGCGTGAACGCTGTCGACGACACCACCTCCACGATTGGAAAGTCGACCAGCACTAACATACGGGAAGCTCCTGAAGTCAAGGTGGATTTTGGCCCATGGGAGTTCGCTTGGCTCTTCAGTGATCACTGGCGCCGGGTCTCCACCATTGTTGGTGCAAGCGTGACATTGCCTCACCACGTCTTCCACCATGGCTTCCATAGCTGGGAACCAGACTTTGTTCCGTAGTCTGGCCTTTGTCTTCACCATCCCTTGGTGCCCGACATGCGCCAGCTGGAGGATCCGGCGTAGTAGTCTCTTTGGGATTATGATGACATGTCCCCTCAGAACAACTCCCTGTTCTCCCACACTCAGTTCGTGGCGTACCTGCCGGATCTGTTGCCGAACATGGCTGTCTTCGGCTCGGAGTTCCTGAGTCCCATCCAGGAAGTATGCCCATCAATTGCTCAGCAGGGTGGATTTCACTCTGGTCAGTGTCTCGTCTTCCTCCGTCGCTTGGCCAATCTCCTCTAGCGTCATGGCTATGGGGCATGCTTCCTGCGAGATCATTTTCACAAACGCATCGGAGTATGCCACATCCGTCGGTGGACTTCGAGGGTGTCCCGAGAAGTAGTCTGCTGGGTTGTGGGCTCCGGGGCGGAAGACGAACTTGAAATTGTACACCTGTAGTTGTACGGCCCATCTCTCTATTCTCGGAGGCACCAGTCTCGATGACCCTGCAAAGAGCGGGAGCAGTGGCTTGTGGTCGGTTACCACCTGGAATCCAGGTCCGTACAAGTACAGGTGAAAATGCTGGCATGGACTAAAAGACAAAAGTCCCTAAATCAAAGCGTATTGGCAAAGAAAAAGCCTCTCACTGGGCCAAATAATTCCTAAGAGTGGTGAATCATTTTGAGAAAAAATCTCTTCTTCCAGTAAGAACCACTATCTAAAAGACCTTTAACTAACTCTTGTTTATAGTAACACAGTACAGCATATAGTTTCCTAAATATACTATTCAATTCAATCACGATGATAAAAAAGGCAATTTATTATAAAAAGAAAAATATCATATTACTTATTCAGTCAATTACCATGTGTGGCCTTCCTCCCACTATAGGTTACAATCTAATCATAAAAACGTTAAAGAACATTAAAAACAGTCGACGCAGCGTTTCGGTGTTTAGTTCATTATTTTCACCTTCTTCAGGACAAAGAATTGTCATAAAATCTTAATTGTGCGATGTATTATGTTTATTCAATTGCATAGTCTTGTGGAGGAACGTATCTCACCACAGTTAGGGCCTCGATGTAGGAGCCTCTATTAAAATGTAGATCCTTTCCTGATATCCGTTAGCGCCACCGTATTATATTTTGAGGTGGAGGAATATTATCAGTTCGAATTCCTTTATATAAGAGATTCTATTCAAATGACGTGACAGTCAGAGCAGGCACTTTACTCTTTATCACCATAGCTTTTTAGAATTGCTTGTATGGTTATGTACTCATCATGGTGCAATGTTTTAAACCTGTATAGATGGAACCGGCCTCCCTGCGTTAACGGATATCCGGGATACAGTCACTCGTGACTGTGCCAGCATTTTCACCTGTACTTGTACGGACACACCAGTGGCTTCCTCCGGTGGCTGTCTGACCTGCTGACAAAAGACACGACAAACACTTCATCGTCTTCGAGGGCGAGGCAGCGCTCCTGTGGTAGGTCGTCGTCTTGCGACTGCGGGTCTTCCAGCGAGACCTGGCGCAGGCGATGCGACACGACATGCCCCGTGACCTTGGAGGGGCTTGTCTGGACCGGCTTCTTCGACACACCCTGGCAAAATGGATCGCCTTACCGCAGTGGGAGCACGTCTTCCCCCTTGCTCCACACACTGCCGTCGTCGGGTGGTCCTCTCCGCAGTTGCCGCATGGCCCTCCAGTTGTCGTCCTCGGTGTCTGGCGAGCCATTGCTGGGTGCCGTTGCATCGCCTCAACCCTTTCCTCTTTGACGGGCGCATGTCTTGGCGCGTGTTGCGCCACGACTGTCTTATGCAAGGGAGCCTCCATTTCGCCAGCCCGGACGTCCGATAGTTCATGGGACCGGGCCAGGTTGAGGATCTCATCCAGAGAGATCCCTGGTTGTCGAAGGATCAGGTACCGTAACAGTGTTGAGCGGCACCCCTGGATGACTTGGCCACGTATTTCCTCCCTTTGGTCCAGGAAGACGCACGTGCTGGCTAGCCTGCGCAGCTACACGTAAAACATGTCCACGGACTCTGTGTCCGACTGCGATGCCTGTCTAAACTTGAACTGCTCGAAGACTGGGTTAAGTTGAGGGTTGAAGTGCCTGTTTAGCGCGGCGACTGCCGCATCAAAGTCTTCATCGTTGCCAGTGTTGGGCAGTGTTGTAAAAAGATCGTAGATCTCTGCGCCACCGTAATATATGAGCAGCGACCTTTTCAAGGTACCGTCAGTCTCTCTGGTGCCCTTGAAATAGTTGTTCAACCGTCCAATCCACGCTTTCCATCGTGGGGCCACCGTGGCCAGGTCTACTGTTTCGCTGAAGGGTGGCAGTGGGGAAACAACCGTGTGACTGTGTCCTGGAGGCGGTGCGTTGGCACCCCCGTTTGGATTGTCCGCTTCTGCCTGCTGTGGCTGGGGTGCTCATGGCGTGGGCACGCTCGTGCGCGGGTGCGGTGGTGCAGTTACAGCGCTAGGGGTCCTGTGTGCCAAGTAAGCACCGGCACGTGGCTACGTGTGAGAGACTGCCCTGCTGGGCCTACTCCCTTGGGTGAGGTGGCTCTGTCTGTCTGCGTGCTCATTTGCTGATGGCACGCTTTGTGTAAGTGCAGTGTGCAATCCGGTAATACTCGGCCTCTGTGATTGGTACTGGGCCTGGCTGACCTCCCTCCAATGCGGGCTGAAAGAGTTGCTGGGCTGCAATGGCCGCCAGGGTCCTGCTGGCTTGGCAGTGTTTATGGGCCTCTGCAGTGACTTTGGGCCTCTGCAATGCTTTTGGGCCTCTGCAGTGTCTGGGAGCTGACGGAGGGAAAGGCTTGGGAAACGTGGGGGGACTCCCTCACTCCTTGCTGCCCGGGAGCGCTGCAGTACTGCTGCGCGCCACAAGGGGGTTCCCTTCAGGGCCGTTGACTCACCAGTGACTGCGCTCTCACTCTGATGACAGGTTTTCGTGCTGGGGATCGTGCTCTTCTTGTAGGTGCCGGGTTCCAATAGACGGTGTAAGAAATCACCGCTCACAGCTGTAGCTCCCCTGAGGGAAAGTTGGGGGGACAAGCTACCAACGATCTCTTGGCCTACTGGGTGCAGGTCAGAAACGGTTAGTGTCTGGGTTTGTCACGGGATTTTGTCTGTGAATAAACTTCAAAGGTTTAGCTACTACAGCATCCTACAGCATGTAATTCGTAACATATTTGGTGACGAGGAATTTATATTTGAAAATGATGGAACCACAGTAGCCATGTTTTCCAATTTTGACCCCCAGAACCTTTGAACACACAGTTTCAGGCTTCTACTTAACACCAAGACAAACTATTTAATCTTGTGGACCCAGTTTGTCTTCCGTATCCAGCCATGCTCCTCTGAAGGATTTTTAGCTCTAAAAAATGATTGAGTCCCAGGGCAACATTGTAATCTGAGATGAAGCGGTAGGCCATACTCGACCCTTGCTTCTTTGTGATTGACTACAAATGGTGACTGGGTGGGAGTCTACTGCACCCTATTGGATTACATTGACTTTTAAGGTCCTGTTTTGTATGGATACTATATTTTCTCTTAAAATCTTTTTTAACTGTGATACGTATTAATTGTATTTCTTTTTTTGTCTGATATTATTTTATCTTTTTTTGTTTAATTTGATGTTGATTTTGTGCTGTGAACTACAACCTGCTTTTTCTCTGATGGAAGTCTGGCTGTTTGTGTTTAGCTACCAAGGGTAAATCCTAGATTTATCACATAAATTTGCTTTTACTTTGAGGCAATAGATTTTTTATTAACTTTAGGCCAACTCAACCACTTACAGGCATAAATCAGGTTTATTAATAGCTACACCTTTACAGGGCTTTTAAAACATTCTTCACAGGGAATTGAATAGAATGCTTTTATCAAATGCAAACCACTTTGTGCTTTGCATGTTTCATTTTATTGATTTAAAGGATTACACACGCCTTCCAATTCATGCAGCACTTCAAACCGTATTGAAAGCTTAGTGCATTTGGCAAACAGTATTTTATTCAGCGCTGCAACATTACACAGTAGTAAAACAATTTAGTTTAATATTAAACATAAATCACTTGCCAGATTCCCACATTGCTTATTAGCCATCATAATTTCTATTCTTCCTACAATTATGATAACATTCTGAGCTGTAGCCAGATAAAGCGAGTGCAGAACATCTTGAAATAGTTTTGAACTGTAGGTATCCACATGGTCTAAATTTCGAAATCTATTAGTTTATGGTGCCAAATGTGGTGTAACCACTTTAGAGTGGAGGCGTAGGTAGGGATTTAGAAAAATAAATATCATTTAGCTGCCGGCCGCCACTTTTCCTCCGTCCTCTTCGGTCGACGCAGGAAGAAGACTCTCCTAACTAATCACGATGCTGCTGTCACCAGCATGACAGTAGCGTCGTGATTGGTCTGAGCGCGGTTGTTCGGTTCTCAGACAGGCAGTGGGAGCATGTGCATGTTTTCCACGAGGCTTTGCAATACAAGCCGGTGGAGAACATGCAAAGAGCGCATGACTGTTTGGCAGGCCCGAGACGGACGCCCAAACAATCATGTGCACTTAAAGTGCTCACCACTCCTCCCCCTACTCTGTGGGCAGCACCGCCCTGCACCTTCAGAGCCTGCTGAAAAATGAAATGATAATAGCATGGTGTTAATATAATTTTATTTTTCCTGTGGGGCGAGGCTCTTCCGCCTTAGAGGAGCTGCCACTGCCAAAGATATGAGTGACTCGTCCTCCCGATAAATGGAAGAAATATCTCTGGTAATCACACCAGAGGCAGTCTCTTTTTATAGTCTCTCAGGTTGCAAGGAAAGTTATTCCTTTGCAGCCTGACGTGGTGTCTTTTTATTTATTTTATTTATTTTTAGTGACAAGCTGTTTACCATGCTTGCAGACATCCTTAAACTGAAACAGAAAGTAGCTGGAGACTAAAGGCTCTGGCTGCATTCAGTGTGATTGGTGCTTAAGGGCATATCTCCGGCCACAAGCACTGACCGCAACAAACATAGGCATCCATCCTGTCAATGGACCTCATCCCTCCGTAGAACCCAGCAGTCTTACTGTCCCTTTACCCCCGGGGCAGATTCACAATCGGCTCTCCCGGGGAGTGCGGGGGAATGGGACAGAAAGCACACCAGGCATCAGTGATTCAATCTTTATTATCAAGACCAGAATTGGTAGTTGTCAACCTGGCCTGGCATCTGTCAGAATCCTCCACACCTAAAGTGCCAGCAGTCTTCCCTCTCCCCCGAGTTTGGCAGATTGGCAGATTTACCATCCTCCTGAGTGAGACTGAAAGTACACTAGAGCAGAGGATCCATATTGCTTAAAGTGCTAGGGTCGACAAAGGGTTTTGTCCTAACGCCTTGGCGTCCCTGGGGCACTTTGCCTTTGTGCTTGCACCATATATCTGACCGTGGCGCTGAGGCAGGAAACCTCTCACGAGGCACACTGACTGTGTAGCACATTAAAGTGATGCACAGTCTGTATTTCCTCTGAAATTGTTTCTTGAAAGGAGGTACAAGGGTCCCAGAAACCTCCAGGCATGCCCCCATTCAAATAGGCTTGTGTGCCTCAAGTGAACGATGGAACCACAGTTTGAACAATTTGCCCACTTTCTCCAATTCAGTACAACTGCAAACTGTCAGTGTTCGCACCTGTGCTGAGGATAGTGTGTAATTGGACACACTGTCCTGGTCTCTCTCTTTTTTTTATGGGGTGCGGTCCAGTCTGTCCTACCTCCCTCCAGCCCCTGGAGCCAAATAGTCTTTCTTCCTCCAGGAGCCTAGAGCCCGAATACCACAGTTATTCCTATGGCATGTGGGAGGAAATGAGCATTCCTTTAGGAGTAGATTTGACATATAGGCTTGCAGAGAGTCCGGTAACTGCCCCCGCCCCATTCTCCTCCTCTAGGCCATCCCTGGTGACTTAGTAGGTTTTCTGTCCCCCTGAGTGTTCTGCCTTATGCAGCAATCAGTCTTTTTTGCTGGTAATATATTCTCTCAGATCTGACCGCCCCATGCATTCACCCCACTGTTAAATTGTGTATCATATTTTCTTCTGAAAATGTCTCTGTTCGAGAAAGCTCCATGTTGTGAAGGATTATTTCAGGTTTTAGGGCACCAACTCTGGAATGTTCTCCCATTAACCTATAAGGAAATCTTTTGTTTTTTCCTTTCTCCTGCTGCCCTTTCTTTTACGTGTTATGCTGTTAGATTGGTTATTTAACATGTCACTGACATGATGCAAATTTAGTTTGTGCCACAAACGTTTGACTACAGTGAAAAGCTTTGGGTCTTCAAGTATCTATGGTGGTAACCACCTGCACCTATCAACAGCACAAACCAAAGAAAATCATTCCCTTCCCAGCTTCAGATGGCATATGTGCAGTATTAGTTGCTTGATATGCTCTCACCTCAACCACTGCAACACAGTCTATTTAGGAATAAATATCACATTGCTCAATCAGCGACAAGCTATCCAAAACCAAGCTGCACATCTGAGCACTCTTGCACATAGATTTTCTAAAGCAAGTCCAGACATGTCTTCTCTAATTTGGCCCCCTCACTCTGGAACTCCCTTCCCTGTAAACTTTATTGCACCATGTCTTTTCTCCTGATCCTTCTATTCTACCTCTTCTCTTCCTGCACCGTAGTAAGTAATCCTAAGCACTAATAGTTTGTTGGTGTTGGGGTGCCCTTTAAAACATATTACCTATCAAGAAAAAGGTGAGAAAGAGAATATGGTGGGGAGCTGGTCTATTTTGGCACTGGGCCCCATCACGGGCAACAGACAATATTGCTGCCCCCAAGGAGAGCTGGATTGGGGATGTTTACCCTTCTCTTTGCCAGTCTGAACGCCAAAACAGTCCTTCTCCTAACAGTAATGATGCCCCCATGTGTGTGGGGACCTAATTAATTTCATAGGATCAGACACAACACTCACTTCACACTGTCCAGGTTTTGACTACTTCGTCCACACAGGTGGGGGAACTGTTTTTTTTCCCCGAGAGGAGTGTGGGGATGTTGGGTGGTAGGACTTTTGTGGATCCCAGTATGTTCTGGAACTTTCCTCTACAGTAGAGTATAATCAGTGATTTGAACTGAAGTTTGATGCTGCAGGGTGCCCTGATTAAGGAAACATTGTTAAATTCATGCAATCCACACCAACCTAGATTCTTCCATGTATCGAAGTTTCAGAAATGTCTGCGGCTGGTAGGTTTGCCTGGGTGTTTGTTGACTCTGGGCCCCATGACAACAGCTACCTACATTCCCCAAAAGACTAAAATTGAAAAGAAAAATGTTTGTCCGAGTTAAATTGCTTTTTTTCCCCTGTCATTGAGGATTGGCCAAGCCCTGCGAGTGAAGTACTGTTCATCTCATCAGAAGTGTGGGAACAGAGAATAGTGGAATATTTGTTATTATCTATTGAATTTCAATCCACTTTTGAATTCTAATAACTATATGGATGAAAGAACACATTTTGCAAACAACTGTCCAAATCGCATGTTACGGGTAACCCTAAATTCTAAGTTCTACATATAGCTACTATTTCGAATCTACACATTTTTCATTCATAAGATTTTACCTTCTAAATAGATGCTTGGACCTTACATAATGAAAAATTATCATAAGAAGCAGCTCAGTTATTGGCTCTAGGTATGATGTTTTTTAGTATAGCCAACAAAGTTTTATAAATTACTGCGACTGGGAGAGTCTTGCAGACTTAGCGGTATTTTGCTGATGCACATCTGCCACTGGAGCAAAAACGTACATCAGAAAATTGTGGCTTCTATTTAAAAAATGTTTTATTTATTTTTACTTGTGGTCGTAGTTTTTTTGGTTTAAATTTTTAGTTCTTTGAGAAAACCGTGAGTGAGCTACAAAATTGAGCCTTTAGTGAATTCAGATTTTTTTTTCTGTTCTGAATTGTACAGCTTTCCGGGTTTGGGCATGAGTTTCATACCTCTTTTTTTTCTCATATACTGAAAGAAAGTACTCTGCCTGTTAATGAAATCTGGACACACAGCACTTCTTTTGTTGAGACCTTTTTTAGGGAAAAACATGCCCTTTCTTGCATAACACTTTCTCCCATTTTCTGACTCATACACTCCCAAATCTTACTACCATATGGCTTTTTTTCGCAGTTCCTTCTAGGGGAATCCACGCATTTCGGTTACCTTTAGAATCCCAGCATCTAGGGGGGAGAAAGGGCGCACATTTTGCCTGGATATCTTGAGTGGAAAGTTGTGACAGCTTCAATATGAACTGCCCAAAGCATAAAATAAAGTCCTTGGCACTTATGGGGTTAATGTATTTAATGCACCCGGAAAACGTGTCAACCTGACTTCATGACATTTGGGATCCGTGCCTCCGATCATACTGTGTTTAAAGCTAAAAAGCATGCGGTTCCTTTCACCTTATTCAACCCTCAGTGCAGTATACTCCTTAAAAAAAGACGTGTTTAACACACTGTTGGAAAGTTAGATTTACTTTAACATGACCCATTACCAAATGTTGAAAGCAAGCTTATGTCTAGCTCATTTTTATCATTTTATGTGCTCTCACAGCACACCAATTGGTGTGCTGTATTAATTATCAAATGATAATCAATGGAGAAATATTTAGTCTAACGTTGGTTTCTTTTTCAGAATTTTTTTTCTAAAGTTACAAATTTATCTACATAAAAGGAAATACTGAATTGACTAGACTTATACTATATTTTATCCTCGTATCTGCATTTCATGATGGAAGGAGTGACCATTTGGAGACACAACCTCGCTATCCACTTGGAGTTCCTTTTTCTGAAAAGTAAATTTCTATTCCTTTTCTCTTGAATCTTCACCTTTCATTCCAAGTACTACTTCAGAGAAAGCATTATATGATGTCAGCAGGCCCCAAAATTGCTTTCAACTAGTATGAAAAGGAATATTATCACAAAACCAAGCTATTTGGGACTAGTTCTTTGTTAGAAAATAGCAGGCAACATTATAATACCTCTGCCCATCCGTAAGATCCAATATAAAGGCAAATAATTAAGAAAACAAAGGTATTATGGCCAACCCGGTTTAAGAGCATAACAGTTTGCATTAGTTCTTACATGTGGTAATTCACTCTGCTTTTGTGGTATGGTGTTAAGTGTTCTAGTCCTTCCTAGTTTTAGCAATATGTTTAACTATGCAAAGATGAGCCAAAATGAAAAATGGTTAGATAACATAGGGTAATGAAGAAAATCCCATTGTTGCCTCTGCAGAAGATGGATTTTCTCTATTCATATGCATAAGTTCAATGTAGTTTCTTTATGCACTGTGCAACTCCATTTATTTTATGATATGTATACTATAGTATGTGTAAAGCAAATGCTATTAGGCAATTCGTTTATTATAGGTTATGGCAGGTTTATACTAGAAATCATTTTTACTATTTGTACTAAAATGGTCAGTTAGGCATGTTTGACATATTCATAACACCAGATGAAGGAGAAACCCAAGCAAGTAGTGGTAGAAGTGAATTTCACTGGAAACCACTTCGGTTATAGTACCAGGTTTATGTAAGTTTGTTATTTCTAATAATAGATGTGTCTGGGATAATATGACCGATATAATGGAGTACTTTTAATAATCCTGTTTCGTATGTGCTTAGTTCATAGCTTTTGTATTCAGAGTTCTCTTTGCTATCAATGCTTTTATCCTTGCTTGATTTGTATCTGTAGTAAAACAACCTCAACAAAAAAATCTTAATAATGCCTCATCCATTCAGCCTCTAAATACTATGTACTGATTATGATCCCAGTATTTCCTTAAGAAATTATTTCCTTTATTATATTTTTTGCTTGAATTCTTAGATGGCTTCTGGCCATGTGTTGTAATTGATTTCCAGAAAAGGTTTGATTAGACATTTTCTTTGTAAAATGAAATTTTGAAAGTATATCGAATGTTTACTTCATTGCATCTTAAGTTATGCAATATAAATATTCCAAATCATGTCTGAGACCGTTTCAGTTCACTGCTCATCCACAATATTAGGATGTCAACTAATCTGTTACAAATTTTAAAATGCTGTGTCATATTCTAGTTTCTTGGTTGAAGAATGCTCTACTAAATCACCCGCACGTAAGTTGACAATATAGAGATCAAACTTAATAGCCATTGCCGCATTTTGATGTGAATTTTTTTATAAACATTTTTTTATTCTTAACACATAAACATCATCAGTTAAACAACGTGTTGAAACTTAGGTGTACAAGAAAGCCAGCAAACCAATACCTTCATAGTTCTTTTTTTAACAAATCCCGTCACATCAAACAAGGCATAGACAGTACATAGGAGGGTTGTAGTCAATTTTTAAAGCATCACATGGCCATGGAATAACAGGGAAATGCAGTCATCAAGAGATCTGAAATGTGTTTGCTCTGAAGATATCAATCACATAGTTAGCCATCACTATCTTCATCCTAGTCGCTCGAGGCACCCTTGAGAGCTAGAAAATAATCACACAATCCCATCGACACTTCTATATTATTGTAGCTTATCGTCAATTCTACTATTCTTTATATGGATCTCCTCTGCCAGGGATAACTCAGCCACATCTCTCTCCTAGTAGACCAGCAAAGGTGACCTCTGCCCCATCCACATGATAGCCACACGTCTCCTGGCTAATAACAGTGCTAATTGCAGGAATTTATAAGACCTATTTCTCCCCTTGTGTCTCGCATTATTGTCCAGCAGGCGAAACTGAGGTAGGAGGGTTCCCTACAGTGAAGTGGTGTGCGCAATTCTATCCACTACCTTAGTCCAAAAAGTATGCACTAATGGGCAGCCCCAAGCAAAATACATAAAATCTGCCCCATCAATGTTACAAAGGGGTCAGGATATAATCAGCTTCGTTTTAAGGGAGTCCTGTAAGTGCGGTGAAGAAAATTAAAGTGGATAGGCTTAAATCGTACATTACCAGAAACAGTTTGAGTCTAAGGACACGCCCTGACCCAATTCTCATCTGCCATTGGTCCTCCCAAATTAGTTTCGCAGGCTTTCCAAGCTTGCAATGTCCTGTGAACCACATCTACCCCATGGCCTTATATAAAAGAGAAATCAAATGTCTCCTTGTTCCACAGATTACCATTATACCCAGAGTACCAGACACAAGATGGCCCCCAGGAAAGTCCTCCATGTCTCTCTGGCCAATTCAGCCAAGCCCGCATAATGTAGAAAATGTCTAGTTCCCACATCAAACTCCAGCTGAGCATCTTCAAAGGAGATAAAGATCTCATTCAGATATAAATCACCCCAGGTACCACAGCCACCCTCCCACCATGCCTAATGTGTCATATTGGTCTCTATGCGGTGAAGAGGGGCAAGTATTCATACCAGTAGTTCCCTATCAAAGGGGGCCCTACTAAGCACTGTTTTACAACCGTTGCCATAACAGGGCTGTCTGCCTGACCACATTTGGCCGGCCATCAACTTCCCGATCCTTTTATTAATAGTGCCACTTGGTCCGCGGTTCCACACACCCGGCCAATAAATGTTTTTTCCAATTATCTCTCTCTGCCAAGTATTGCACCGCATGCTGCATCTATAAAATTCCAATTGCAATGCCTCCAATCCTACGTCCTCATAGCTTCTCATCAATGTTGTTTTGGCTACTTTGCTGCGCCCGCCCATACCAAGGAAGTAATACATTAACACTGGGGTTTTTCCAAATCACCCTCCTACACCTGGGTAAGGAAACTACATATTATGCAGAAAAAATGGCATGGATGAATCAATATCTCTTCATTTACTTAGTCATAGGGGACATCAAATTACCCTATCAGTAGTACAAAGTCCTATTTCAATTTATGAAGAGCTCATTGAAACTGTTCACATACCACGGAAACATACTTTAAAAGAATCAATAATTGTTTGTTTTTAACTGTAGAACATAGAAATAAATATATACGTAGACATTTACATCACAAACATTGATAAAACAACATAAACCAAATCTTAGTTGCCTGTACCCACTTATTTCTATAATAATCTGTGTTCACACGCTTAATCTGGGTAATACACTGCAAGGTAGTCCTCTATGCACAGGTTGCAACACCTCTACAAACATCTATCAAGTGTACTTAAAAAAAATCAATAATAATTCTTGTATTAAAAGGACTCCTCCCGTCAAAACTGTAGACGCGGACACGTTTTGGCCCCCAATTTCTTCCGGGCCTCCTCATGACGAGGGTAAGGAAACCAACCTAAATTAATCCAAAAATATACATTTGTACAACAACTTAAACAACTGTCCTCTCAGTCAAACAGGGCATGCTGGGTCCAAATTTAGAGCACCAAGTTGGGTAGGGTGGGCTTCCTGCCTCATGGTGGTCTGCAATTCAGGATCCTCTTTCGATCCCTCTCACAGTTGGATCTCTCTCGACCCCCCCCCCCCTCTCGGTGTTCCTTCTCTCACGACATCCCCGTCAGCTCTTTCTCTCACGATGCCCTCCCGCCGTTCATTCTCTTTTTCACCACCCCCTCATTGCTCTTTCTCTCTTTGCCACCCTCTCCAACCTTTTGCTCTTTCTTGGCCCTCTCTTTCAATAAACCTCCCCCATTCACTGCATCAGTTCCAGTTCTCTCGCCCGCTCACCATTACTTAATACATGGGGCACACTCCTCTGTGAGAGCACTCTTGTGAGTGGCTCTGCCGTGGCCTCCAGGAGTGGCACACTCAGTGGTCGTGTCTCTGGCACCAATGGGTGGTCTGACCGTGCCTGCTCCTTGCAGGGGCAGCCTCGCTCCCCCCCCCCCTCCCCTTCCCCCCCCGGCAGAACCCCTGCCACCAGTCCCTGATCTGCCTTATGGGAAGCACTATGCAGCCTCCCAGTGCAGGTGGCTCATCCATCTGATACGGCACTCAGGGGTTTAATTAGGGAATAAAAGACATGCCAGGCAGCACCGATGCGAAGGCTGCTTGGCACTCAGTGGAAATATATCATTTTCATATCCACCCACACAGGCAACTGTTTAGAGTGCAGAATCAAACTAACTCTCTCTTTCCTGGAATGGGCGTACATGACGCCTCCTTGATAAGATGGCGGCAAAGGCATTGTGGAATCGTGGCGCTATTTCCAGGCACCAATGCCCCAATGATGCGCAGGCCCATAACCTAATTCCACCACTGATGCAGTGCTGATTCTGATTGGCTAATGCCAGCCTGTCTGAGGCTTCTGACAGGATTGGAGGTATTCTTTCCCAAATGTGGACTACATTTGGACCATCCCAATATAATTGAATGAAAGGTAAATAAATGAAAGAGCACTTTTTTAAATTGGAAGCCGAGATTGTGCCTCCGGCCTGTGAGGTTTTGGGCTGTCATGAGGTCAGTACAGTAAGGCATAATTTGTTCTTACCCTCACAGTACCATGGCATCCTTACTGTATTTTGCAGTTCAGGCTTCCAGTGTCTTCATGGACCTCCCAGAGCTCAGTTTTTGTTTGCTGAAGATGGCGAATGCTGGAGGCGGGGAAGGTCTTTGTTCCTTGGGTCATGCTTAGCTTGTTAGGCACTGTATTGGGGTGATGCACCCCAGATGGCACTGCTGCTCACAATGGTGAGCCATAAACAAGTGTTCCACATCTTGACAAATGGGGTGTTCTGGAGGTCATAAGTTCCAATCTTGGTAAGGCAGACCTAGCCTTCCATTCTTCTGATGCCGATAAACAGAGTAACATCATTTGGGTAATAAAAATACTTGCAAAATAGTTTTTATTTCGCAAATCCAATTTTATGTTATTGAGTCACTGAAGAATCACAATGATTATTGACTTCAAATTTAGTTCATTTTCATTATCCAACTTAACAAAACATTTTTAAATGTAATTGTCACTATGAACAGTTGATAAAAACAACATACAGCCAATTTGTTATATTTAGTGTATTTTCTATGATGGCCCGGCAGTTGCAAAGTGCTGCCAGTCACCTGCTCTTTCATCCCATCCCCGCCACCTGCTCTCCTCAGTCCTACCTGCCCCACTCCCCATCCGGAGTTCAAATAAAATATATGTACTTATTTGCGCTCTGCATGACTTGTTTTCGTTTTACTTCACTACAATTTCCTGCTTGAAAATGGCTGTCTGCCATGTTGCATTAGTAAATTAAAAATGGCTGGCGGGGTCACGCATCATAACTTAGCATAGGATTGGGGAAAAGGTATTGGCAAAGCCAATTGATGTACATTTTAGAGGCAAGACCTATCCGCTTTCCCAATTTCTTTTTTTTTTTTGTTTTAAAGCTACCGCATGACAACCCTCCGCAAAAAGTGGTGTTATTTTTCACCTAACTACATTCTTCGCCATATTACAATATGTTTACTCTTGGTACTTCAGAGGGCCTGCTGTTTTGTTTTTGGACCAATGCACTATGTCTTGCATTTGCGAGAGTTTTTTTGGCAGTGTAAATGACCATGCCTTTTATGTATGTGTTTTGAAAAACCTGCAAGCTGTGCATAGTCATTGCTTACTAGAAGCAAGTCTGGCAGTAACTGCACCTCTTTTGCTGCCAGCCTTGCTTCTGGTAAGCAATGGCTATAAGTACAAAGTGCGTGTTTACGCACCGCTTGCAGGTTTTCAAAACACAAATAAAATGCATTGCCATTTACAATGCCAATAGCTCAAACTCTGGCAAATGCGAGACTTATTGCCTTGCAAATGCTTGTTGTCACTGTCTGGGAGGAATACACAAAGCCTAACAGCAGAGCCATTCATAGTCATGTGACTTGGGATACAGGCACCAAAAGGTTAAGATGGCAACTTTCTAAAAGTGTCATTTTCAGAATTGTGACTTAAAATCTGACTTTACCATTAAAGAGTACTTTAAATTATGGTTTGAGTCTTAACATTACATTTTTACTTACTCCCAATCAAAAGTTAGCACTTATTAAATGTAATAATATATTCCAAAGCTATCCAACAGGCGAAATAGACTTGCAGTACTGAGAAGCAAATGTAGGAGTTTTTCACTACCCGGACTTGTAAAACGTAAAAGTTCAATGTACTCTGCCGTGTGGGCTGTTTAGGGCCTACCTTAGGTGTGACTTATTTTTTAGGTCTCGCCTGACCCAGCGCATGCGCTGGTCTAGCGAGACTTATTGAGAGGGCTCCAAAAAGTGCTACCAGGCTTGACTGCAATTACTTTCACTTTAGCGGCCGCACGGCCGCTTGGCATAGCCAATAGGTCTCGCTTTTGGGACCTTATAAGTATTTAGTTATGCAACTGTTGCATGGCTAAACACTTATGAGGTCCCAAAGGCGAGACCTATTGGCTATGCCAATGCTTTTTGTAAATTTACCATTGTACTTCGCAACATGTATGGCCTGTGTAAGGCAGTGCATGTGTTAGTATATGGGGTGTGTAGTGAGCTGGATTGTGAAGTGTGGCCCATGCTCACCTTGACCCCCCCCTCCTTCTGTGCCCAGCAGTGCTGAGCTTGATCTGGAGTTTGTGGGGAAAGGGTTCTCTCCGCCCCATCCCATGTGTCATCATCGCTGGCCCATGGGTTTGTGGTTGAGGAATGTTAAAGGGCTAGCATCCTATGCTGTAGGGCTGACATGCCACTGGTAGTAGGGACATTGATTCTGAAATTGAAAAGAACGGGGATCTATTGCTTGTTTGCTGTTCGTGCAAGCCTCCAATAACAAGTCACCACTATACCGAGAACATGTTTTTTTCTATTTTCTTAGCGCGCTGTTATTCGCATAGTTTTTCCTTCATGTTCATAGCCAGTAGCTGTTCTTTTTAGCCCAAGCATGTAGGCTGTCGCTGTAACTTTTCGAGGGAAGCTTGCCCATGCTTAATTTGAGCCAGTGTTTGCAGGTGCTGGCCACACTGTTTTGGGGACCAGCATTTCTTTTTCCCCAACAGACATTGATCCATAGCAAAGGGTGAAAAACACAAAAGGGAGGAAGAAAGGGGGAAAGAAAGACAGAAAAGTGACAAAGCAGGAATGAAAAAAAACCTACAAGGGTGTGAGGAATGGGCATGGAATGTCTGATGGTGAATAAAATAAACAGTGGTGGAATCAAGACTACGCCCCCTTAGTATTGGGCACCCTGATATTTAATAGCATAGGCCTCCGGCTTCTGAGAAACTTTGGGCCCCTGCACTTATTCTTTAACAAATTAAGCACGGACGCTTGCACTGCTTGTTTGCCCGGCACCTGTATAATGTGCGAAGGAAGCGTGTACTCGTGCCTGTGATGCTTCTTTTCTGTTTTGCATGCCGAAGTAAGACCTGAGAAGAACATTTTTACTGTACAAAAGTCAAAACTGCGGTTTTTGTTTAGGCTTGCTGAGCAGGGCAATTGAACTGCAAATGACGTGTTTAAGCAACTCATTTCACGGGTTGAATTAGAAATACAATAGAATTTATAGTGGGATCAAATTCATTATCAGTCTTGCAGAATTTACTAGAATGATATACTTATGCTGGAATATATATATGGCCCAAATCCATTCACTGGCTTTGGTTGCTGCTGCATTCTCAAAATATGTCTGACTTCTTGGTATCCAGCCCAAGAAGAGATTAACTTATCTGCGGTAACAGAGTTCAGCAGCAAGTACAACATTGTGGTTTAGTCTTTAGTTCTACAACTACCTCCTGTGGTTTAACAAGTGTGCTATTAGCAGATGACTCTGTAATGCTCCGGGCTTACTTTGTCTCTAGAAAGCAATTCACTTCTGTGTGTCAGTTTAAGTTTACGATGTGGACATTTTATGTAAATGTACTTCCATTCTTTGTTGTTAATGCAATAGCTCATTGGGTTAGGTCACCTTCTGCTGATGTCGGATGATTAGGTACATTTTGTATATGAAGCTGATAATATGCTTACCGCTGAGTCACAATGGCGGCTGTCATTTAACCTAACGTGCACAGCATACATCACCCAGAAGTGCAACTTGGGGCTGAATAACAGATGTTTATTGTTACCCAACTCAATGGTACTCATTTTCTAGACCTCAGAAGGATGAAAGACTGAGTAGACCCGTTGGGATTTGAACATGTGACCATGAGGTCGAACACAGGCACCTACAGTGGACGCATTAGTCCGCTAAATAACCAGGCCCGGCTGTTACATAGTATCTGTGGTTCCAAGGGCAGCCAACCTTTCACTACTTTTCAAATTTGATCTATGCCTGGAAACTGGGTTTTAATTACACGTCCCTTTTTTTGTACATTAGTTTGTTCTCTCGAATTTATCAGTTGATTCAATTACACTTGTGAGCAAGTCAGTTGTGGTTGTTTTCTCACCCTCTTAAGATTTCCGTCTCCTGGTTTTTGATTGTATCCTGTACAAGAAGATCCCATTACAAACCATCACCTCTTTATTTTAACAATTCTCTTTTTTAAATGGTCTTTTTCTACCACTGCATAGGGAAGTCACCTTCTGCACTGGTGGACTGTAGCCCCATCTTATTCTCTGAAACCTTAGGGTGGCCAATTCTATTCGTGGAGGACCACAGCCGAGCCAGTTTTTCAGGATATCAAAGGTGGTCCATTAGAACATTGTGAATCTTATCGGCATTCATTTATATCATGGCTGATTACACTGAAAATCTGACAGAGGGCCTTCTGGTCCATCATTATCCACCTCTAATATTGGTCAGTGAGTTATCCCATCATTGCACTGATTTGAACTAAAGTCTCGAACAGGGCAGTCATTAGATGCCCGTTCTCAGCCCTCCAGAGTCTAGAAAAATTCCAGGCTCATGGCTGAGTGACAAGATGCAGTAATATACATTCTTGAGAGGATTGAACCAGTTGTTTTCTTCTGGAAAGTCACTTTAAGATGGCCTTTGATTCTTCGTTTTGCAGTGTGAGTACAAGTGATTATAGGTATCTATAGGTTATGACTTGTGATTAAACATGACCCAGGGCATGAGACGGAGGATCAGGTGACCCCAAAGCTGTTCTCTCATCACACGGCTGGGATGCCTGGTTTCACCAACCTTCGTTAACGTACCAAGATTGGGCACATTTACTGAATCACACTTACTCAGCATGGTTGGGCCACTGTACAAACCTCCTCAGAGGCAGTATTTTGGATCATATGGCTGATAAGCTCTGCCCACCTAACCCCTGTTGAAACCAATATCCTCAGTGGGCATAGGTGTGGAGGGTTCTTTGAACCTATACAACCCACCAGAGAGGTAGTACTAAATCAGAAAAAGCAGGTCTTCCGCTCTAATTTGAAGAAATATAGCCCCATAATCGCATTAAAGGACTTCTGTACTATTCCCGTTTGGAAATCAAGGATGTGCAATTTTCACTTCGACTGGTTTGCTAATGGGATTCCAATTCATGTCACAAGCTATGTACAGATAATCACATAGCAAACTGTCCATTCGCAGAAGTCACAAAACAACCTCTGCAATGCGTAGGCAGGTCACAATTTGCGGCCTCCTGTGATTTGCTACAAATGAAGGTTTGTCCCAGCATTTGCATTTCCAACAGGAAAGATAAAACATAAAAATAAAAATCCAGTTGGGATAGGAACTTAAAAAAAAAAATCCTATTTGTGATCACTTCTGGGGATGCAGAAAGTGATATCCTGGACCACTGCCTGCTCCCCAAAGGCCTCTGACACAGCTTCCAAAAGAGAAGCTGCAATATCTAACAGAAGCAGTCCACCGGGGACCACTACCTCCAGTCCCGGCCGGCATTGTTCGCGGGTGGGGGGGTGGAGGGTCGCACGGGGAGTTTATTATAAATAAAAAAACATACCTGTCCGCCAGTCGGGTCCTGCGTTTTCTTGGCTCCTGCTCTTGCTCTCCAGTCTCCGGCAGGAACAGGAAGCGGGTGTCCTCCCTCCCCTAAGCCAATCATAATACTGCAATGGCAGCCTGCATGGAGAAAGGGCAGAGTGCACAAGACTAGTTTGGGCGGCCCCAGAGGGCCAACCAAACAGTCATTGCGCCCTCAGAAGTGGGCAAACCACTCCTCCGCTGCCCTGGCTGCTTGCAGAGCGGCCCTGCTCACCGCCCACCACTAAACATAAAATGGGAACAACGGGAAGTTTTTACCATTTTAAGCTGTGGAGCAGTGCTCCTCCGCCCTAGTGGAGGAGCCCTCCCCTGACTACCCCTTTGTGAATCAGTTATCTCTCCCTAACCGGGGGATGCTAACTTATCAAACTTTTGCGATTGCAATTGTGGTCACAGAGCGTTGATACATTCTATTGCGCATGCCAAACTGGAGGTGGGGAAGGGGGCATCTCTTGAATGCCCTTTATTACTTGTGAGCCATAATTAATTTGTAAAAGGCCCTGTAATGAGTTGTAAAGACTTTCAACTTGTAAAAAGGCTTTGACATTTTAAAAAGGTGTGTTGCAGTCGCAAACCCTGAAAAGTTTGCAACCAAACATTACCTTTTGTTCTTGAGCCCCCAAGTACCCTCTATTCTTGCTGGCACTAGGAATAAGTATAAAGATTTCTCCACCATTCTCGGCTATTAACACAGTAGGCTTAACTTTTTCAGCATAAAAAATGCCTATCACAGGCACAAGTCGGGAGGTACCCGCAGGTAGACGTCGCCCTCCCACTATTTTCACCGGGTGGATGCCACCTACCATGCAAGAAGTGGGCCCCACTGAAATATGCTGAACTTGTTGCAGTGTAATTTTCAGACACCGGGACACTTTCAGCAGCGCCTGCACGTTGTCCGCCTGCATGTTGTCTGCTTTCCTTCCGAGCAGCAATGTACAAGTGAGGGCATTATCAAATGTCAGCAGGGCCATAACAAAGGCCAATTTAAGGGGCCATAAGGCCCCCTTTTGTTCTCCTATCCTGATTGGGAGTCATCTGAGCTGCATTCCTAGATGCAAATGCAAGGAAGGGGCAACAAAGACAGCAGCTTAGAATCGCTTCACAGATACTTGAGAGGCATTCTTTTTTACTTTGTGTACTCCTTGTATATAACAAATGAGCATGCACTGTAAAAATGTCAGATGTGTTGGTCTGTCCCAGTATTTACACAAATAACAACTTAAATATCATTGATTTTTCTTTTATAGCGCTGCTCATCTTAATTTAGGATGTCAGTGCGCTTTACATCACGCGCACACATTATACATTGACAATAAATCATATACATTTGTAAATCAATAGCCAAGATGTGGGACATAAGACAGTGAGAGATACTAGGTGGAGGAGTCAGATGTCCTTCATAGCTCATTGTGCTATATAAGAAGGATTACTTTTTGCCCTCTCTTCTTATTGTTTAAGGGAACTGTTTATTACAATGCATTGGGGAAGTACGGGCGCTTCACGAGTGGCTCCTTTAGGGGCAGCTCCCCAGTGAGGTGAGAACAGAGGGAGTTATTGAGTTGGTGGGGTTGGTTGGGAGGCCCGTAATGTTCATTTTCCCTAAGGGGTGCGTGTAGCACCTGATCCTGTTTACCACTAGGCCCATGCCCATTTATGTGTCATTGGTCCTGTTTCAATTATTAGCCGTCAGGCTGTTCCAATGTAATGGGTACTGTGACTATACCTATGAAATGCCAATAAACAGATTTCATAATAAGAAGGATTACTTTTTATGACTGCAAGTAACCAAAGGATCTCTGTGTTAAAAGCAGTAACCCACTTACCTAGCTACATGAAATAAAAATCTGTAATTTTCATGTTAGTTGATGTGCTTTGCAGGAGACACATTAGTACTCTATGCAACTTTGATTTAAAACTGGGACGAGAGAAAACACAGATCTGTCCAGCAAATGCCTTACCCTCCAAAATTAACTTACCATTATTGTTGTTTCCTGAGAGTTAAAGAGCACACAAAGATTCCTACAGCACGTGCCTTGACCCCATAAGATATTTAAAAAAGCAGACTTTGCAACTAATTATGCAGAATAGATTTACTGCCACGTTTCTCCTTGTTGTCAATTTCTTGTGCCAGAGTTAAAAAAAAAAAAAAAAAACACCTGGTGCAAAATCTAATTTGTTAAATATCCTAACGCCCTCAAATGTACTCCTGATAGACCTGCGAAACATATGTGTGAGGTGTTAAGATCTGATGTCAGTTCCTGTTAGGTCAATGAGTTGTGATGTCACGTCCTGTAATGCCACAGTGTGATGTTGCGTGCCGTGATACCACTTGCATACTGCCTAACTTGGTTAGTCCCCCTACTTCCTTTTTGAGGACTTGTGCCCTATCCTGTCATATTGGACTTTTCACTATTGTTTCTTGGTCTGCCAGGGTTGCTGCTTCAAATTAGTGGCCATATGCATTTTGTGGTGAACTGTGATTCTGAGTGGCTCTCTTGGCCATGTGATAACAAGCATTGGCATAGCCAATTGGTCTCGCCTTTGGGACCTTAAAAGTGTTTAGCCATGCAACACTTGATGTTGTTGCACCAAGGATATTGTGCTGGATAACTAAACACTAATAAGGTCCCAAAGGCGAGACCTATTGGCTATGTCAATGCTTGTTTAAAAAGGTTTTGCTCTAGTAAAAGGTTTATTTTGCCAAGTTAAATTGGCAGTTTTAAATCTACCCTACAGGCTGCAATGGCAGACCTGATACTTGCTTTAAAGTACTACTTAAGTGGGTGGTAAAAAGAGTACTGCAGGCCCACTAGTAGCATTTAATTTACAAGTCCTAGGTACGTGTAGTACCCTATACTAAGGACTTCTAAGAAATTACATATGCTAATCAGGTGTAAGCCAATTGTACCCTGTTTAAGGGTGAGAGGACAAGCACTTTAGCACTGGTTAGCAGAGGTAAAATGAACAAAGCCCTAATAACAAAAACAAAATTCAGAAAACAGGAATGGTGAAAGCAAAAGATTTAGTGGAAGACCATATCATGAATGACTAGTCTAATGGTCTAAAAGAAAGGGCACAGAATCAACTGAGTGCTACGGAAATCTTGGGGACTTTGGTAAGGGCACAGATAAAGTCATGTTGTTTTCACAATCTTTAAGCCTAGAGCCACACTGACAACTACTCTAGATTTTCATGAGATTCTAGCTTTAGAGGTCACAGCACAGAAATAAACTGCTGCAAACCGCACTGCAGCCGCCTCCGCTGCAGTTCTCTTCTTTCTCAGTCCCTTGGCCCACAGCAAGTACAATGTGATGGGACTCTCCCGCTCCCCTTCCCCTCACCCCTCTAACCTCGCGTGCACTGTGAAATCTTACACCTACTTACCGAATAAGAGTGGCACTGTGTCAAGTTTTCAGAGTCTGGATGGGGGGGGACTTAAAGGCGGGGGAGTGGTCGGTAGTTGAGCCTAATGTCTGGGGATGGACCAACAACAAGCCCAGCATCCACTTCCCAGCATTAAGTTTGCATCCGGTCAAAGACCACGCTGAAGTTGGGGTTTGGAACTTCAGGTGATAAGGAGGTGCAAGAGCTACAGGGTCACAAGTATGTTCGGCCGCTTCTGCAGTGCTCTCTTCCCCACAATGCACCATCACCGATGCATTAACAAAGGTGCTTTTTCGATTTTTGCTCCCATAGGAATAGTTGCTGTCTGCTACAGAAAAAACCCACTGAATAGAATTACAGCAAACGTGTTATGAAACTAGACGTTTACTCCTAAAATGGCATTGTAGCCCCTTGGGACATATTCCTCTAGTAGTTATTGAGATATTTGTGTGACAAACGGGTGTTGGAGGAGCTTTGAAATATCTTGACCATTGGTTCATAGACTTGATCCCATAGTTACATTTCAAAAATGATTGAACCCCTAAGTATGAGGGAGCATTTTCTCTTGTCTAATGTGGATCCATGTTCCAGCAGGATGAGACTGGCTGGCTGCAACAGGAAAAGGCTGCATGCAGTGGATGTTGGCCACATGGGAGGTTAAGAATAAGCATGGTTTGCAGTCATCCCTCCTGAACATAACCAAGTAAGGGGGTGCCCATATGGCGGCTTGGGTGTAAGGCATGCCTCGGGCTGTGAGCAGTAGGGGTTGGCCGCACAGAGGTTTGGAATAGTGGAATATAAACACCTGGGGCAGTGTCCTGGTAGACTTTGCTGGTGCAGCACTGCGCCGAGCGCCTTCTGATGGTGCTGCGGTTGCAGTGTGTAAAGTGAATTCATTCAACAGGATATTTCCCTGAGTTAGAACTGTATTTCAAGAGTGCTGCTCTGAGACCGTGCACAAGGTCTGCCTCTTTGTTTCTGAGCTGTGCTGTCGGAAAATAAAGAACTCACTAGAAAAATATTGGATTGAATGTATTAACTTTATGCACTGCTGGCGCACAGCACAAGCCCGCAAGCACATCATGGCACCGCCCACCATAAAAAGAAGATAGGATGTTGTGTGAGGGCATCATTATCAGCACTTGAGGGCAATGGGGTATAGTATGTGCAGCTTGAACGAGAACGGTCAAGTTTCAGCGGTTTTACGTTTTGTTTTGGCATCACTAACAGTTTTTCATGATATATGAACCTTCTCGACAAAATGGACATCCTAGAACTTTTTCAAACTTCAAAACAAATTTACATATGTAAAATGAAAGACATGAAAGCTTATAAATCAACATGGGCATTCAAGCCACATTAATTTCCCAGTGGGGAAGCCATACTCTGTGCATAATTTCAAACTGAAAGTGCAGTGGGCGGCAAAAAAAGAATTCTGCGTGCTGTGTTTATTGTCTAGTAGATGTGCATTAGGTTTGTGATTTTCCATAATGTGTGACATGGGCTCTTGATCAGTGTTTGTTTTGTAGTTCCGTTCAGCACTTACCATGGAGTGCCTACGATTGACGTATAAATGTGCCCTTGATTGAATAAATTTTTTTCGTCCCAGTTTGACTTCACGTTATTGCCTTTAAACATCTCACCGTCATCATTTCCGAGCGTTAGAGATGTATAAAAGTGACTGTGGGGCTTTACAATCTGCCTTACATGTTTCTTGTCGCAGATCATTGGCTGTGGTCGTTGTGGCTTTGCGCGCGCTCTTAGGGCCCCATAGGTGACAGAGCTCAGTACACCTGCTGAAACTCATGGGCGGCTCCTCCACTAGGGCAGAGGAGCGTTGCCCCACTGCTTTCTCGTAGTGCAAGAAGCAGAAACATAAAATGGTAAAACTACCATTTTAGAGTTCTGCTTCTCGCACTGTGAGAAAGCAAAAGGGTTTGGTTGGGGGCGGGCAGGTGTGCCAGTCTGCTCTAGGGCAGGGGAGGAGTGGCTTTCCCACTGCTGAGGGCGCTGACTGTTTGGTCGGCCCTCTGGGGACGATCAAACCAGTCATGCACACTCTGCCTTTTCTCCATGTAGGCTGCATGCCTACATGGAGAAAATCTCCTCCCCATAGGCACCTGGCTGGGCGCCGTCCGACCAATCACAGTGCTGCCATTGCAGCGTTGTGATTGGCTTGGGAGTGGGAGGCTGCCTGCTTCCTGTTCCTGCCAGAGGCAGGAAAGCAGGAGCAGACCAAGCAGTGAACCGGGGAAAGATAAGTTAACTTTTTTTTAATTTAAACCCCGCCCTCCTCCCTGCGTGACCCTTCCTTCCCTCGTGACCGCTCGCCCACCCCCCCATCCCGTGCCCCCCCCTGCGTGATCCATGCCGGTGGCGACTGACTAGTTAATTAACGCTTGTTCATTGTACTGTGTGCTCCGTATTTCAGACTGAGACTGTTCAGCAGGTGGTGCACTAAAATTTGCTCTGAAATAGAATTATTGACATTGTGCTCTACTAAAGCAACAGTGCAAGGTAAGCACTGTGTGACAGGCCAGGTGTGGGAACACATGGAGAGAAATATTCCCTTTCAGCAGGAAATGGTATAGTCTAAAGCTCTGTTTTTAATATAAAATCAGGGCCTTCGGTGGTCATATCACTGAAAATACAAGATTTGAAAAAAATATTATTGTCGACAGGTGCTCGTGGAAGACCATTTCTATGGACTGGAATCTAGAGAATGCTAAAGTGATTCTGGTATTTTACTGACCTCTGTTAGTCGTTTTCTTTCAAGAAAGTTAAATAGAGGCAGTTGACAGAAAAATTTAAAAAAAGTCTCTCAGCAGAAAGCAATTCTGGTATTTTACTGACCTGTACTGGATGTTTTCTATCAAGACTGTTAAATAGAGGCAGATGAACAGAAATAAAAGTCCCTAAGCGGAAGCAGACAAGTTCTAGAGCTGGTCTCCAGAGCCCACAAAGTACATGCACATATAAGTATATACTGAAGTATATACAAGAGGTCAGGAATGCTAGACCTAAAAAGGAACCAATTTCTAGGACTTGCTTTGAGTGAACCATGGTTTTCTGCAGACTCTGGTCTCCTTGAAGGTCATGGAGCGCCAGACTCGTGCCACATTTTCAGGATATCTGGGAAAGATGTACTTCCATGCAATGGATATAAATATTTACTTAGTCAGTGGTTATACCACAAATTTGGCAAGGACTCCGGTTTCTTGGGTACCCTTTGTCTGCGTTATTTGCTGTTATTAATTCAAGGGGAAGGGATGTACATAATTGCAACTCTCCACTGCAAGTTGCGGAGATTTCCATTTCTGCACAACTAGGGCGGTAAAGTAACAGCATGTCCTTCCTGATCTCCGAGTGTTCATCTATGAAACGTTCAGCTGGTGAGAATGCCACATTAGAACGAGACACTTCCTTTTGTATTCTGCCTGTGTCCCCATGGCCGCTGCTATTAACAAACACTAAAGGGTCAGCAAATTCCACTGGCTGCATCCCTGAGGTGCGGATGCTGTATGTGGTCTTAGCTCCTGTCAACCCACATCTCTCAAATGAATCAGTGTTGTTGTCATATTTATAGAATATAGTTTTTTATATATTCTCAATGTGGGCGTGTACTGCCAGGCATGCTTCCCTACCAGAATGTGAAACAGGCTTCCAAGTACGTGTCTGCTCCAGTGTCCAGTGTAACAAACGCCTAGAGTTGTGCGGTCATTCCGTAGGACCCTTCATGACCATAGACCTCACCAAAGCCACCTCATTCACCTTGTTCAAGTCCACCCGTATGGACCACCTACTGACTACCTACTGTACCCTTCACTCTTGCGGAACTAGATGTACTTAATACGAACTTGATTTAGACATGAATATAATCACATAAATGAGTCTCCCATTACTTTCTTGTAGGTAATCTGCTGTGACGTAAATCTTTGCTGGATCTAAGAACACTCTATGTAAACATGTGAAGCACGCCGACACCCCTGCCTAGGGTCACGACCATGCTATACAAAAATAAATAAAACACTGTTGCAATTCAGGCAATAAAAACGCCCCACTCGACCCGCTTCTGACTTTGAGTCTTTGTGCTGGACAGCTCTGAACAGTGACTATTAAGGCTCTGAGTCTGCCCCTGCAATAATTTTGAATCTAAGCTTTATATGGGTCTGCCGGAGGTGCCCCTGCCACTGGTTCAACATGTGCAATAGCACCGGGGCTTATGTGGTAGAAGGGGCAGATAGGACGCCAGTTATGGCTCTTTTTCTATCCGAAGGAGGCACAAGGGGCCCGTATCTGTGTCTGCCTTGGGGCCCACTGCACCCTAGATACGCCACTGACGTGTGCTTTAGTCCCACTGCAGCAGGCATCGATAGGAAACCCATGCATGTGAAGCTTGTGTCATGACCTTCATGCACACAGTGCAGCAAGCACCGGAAACCAAAGCAGGTCACTCATGCATGTCACGCTTTCCGGAATCTCACGAACGAAAGCAAACACCATTAAGCAGAAGGTGAAAAGATTTATTTTCTTGTGCGCAGCATAAAGGTTCTTTTCTACGGCAAACAAAGTCTTAACTGACAAATTAGTAAGTCCTAGTGGACAGAGATGTTTTCACTTGATGCATCCTGGTCTGCGCGTTAAACTAATGACGTGCACAAAGTGTGTGCACGACGCTCTTCCAAAGATCACTGGTGACACAAGTCATTCTCTGTGATCCGCTCCTATGCTGTGTAATGCTTCAGCATTTGCAGTCTCGTTAATGGAACAGGAGAACACCTTTGTTAAAAGTAAATTCCTTCTTAGATAGACAGGACAATTATGCATGCATTAGATAAACATACAGTGCTAGGAGACCCGGAAAGGGCAAGGTCACCGCTAGTTTAGGAACAAAACAGCACGGAAGTAACAAACCCGTGTTTTATTGCTGCGGAGTCAAAGTAACAAGGCTTGAGTGGCCTCTGCTGGCTGACCAGCAGCTGCAAATCACGCACACGAGCCCTGCGCGGGAAGGGAGATTCCATCTGGCTTGGTTATGCAGCCGGTTGGCGCGAGGCGCCGTCATCGGACTAGAAGAACAAGCGCGGTCCGTCATAGGATGGACAGATGTGCACGCGGGGACTGAGATGTGCACACTGGGACTGAGATGTGCACGCCTTTACTGGCGGTGAAAAAAAAAAGTCCCCAGTGTATCACGCCGCCAATAAAGCATCCAATCCCAGCGTGCACATCTTCTGTCTAGTTTGTCTCCCCGAATGCACGCTGAAATTGTATTGATTCCAAAAGTCCTGCGCATGGCAGAGCAGCGCATGCGCTGCTTTTGCCACGCCGTGACCTAAAAAACCTCTTCTGCTTCCATCCTTTGGTTCAGGGATGTGTAGTGCCTGGTTCCTGTAAGTCTGGATGGACCCCATGGATGAATGAGAAAGGTGCGACAGTGGTCCATTGAAATACAGCCCTAATGCATGGAGCAGTTTGCAGGCCTGGTTGCAAAAAGGTGACAATTAACTGGGGAGTGCATAATGTGATCTTGGACGTGTAGTTATTTGGAATGTTCTGCAGTTGAAATGAGGCAGAATATATTTTACTGTAATAAGCAATTCAGTTTAAATTCACCGCTGCTACTGTCAGGGCAGATTACCCATACATTAGATATTTGGTTTTGATAGCACTTTTTTCTCAATGGTCACAGATTTAAACTCCAAATATATTTTATAATGGGAGCAGATGTCCTGTTGAAGATAAATATGACACACACAATCTAAAATCGCATCCACTGTTATAGAAGTAGGTGGGAAAATGTACCCTACATTCCCACTCATGTATATACCCAGTGCCATGTTTCTATTGCCGATAGGCAGCTGCCTTTCAAAAGGGACATTTTTAGCAATTTGGAAATAAATGATCATTCCGTTTAAACAGAATGTGTGGCTGGGCATGTTCTGCAGAGCAACAGCTCTCCACTGGGTAAAAGACCAGCTGTCCAGAGCAAAACATGAGATGCACACCAGAAACAAAGAATCATTTCCTTTTAATGTCACCATACAGTGCATTTATAATTTTGCCTAAAATGTTCATGGCAGCAGGTGCAGTGCACGGATCCTGACATTCGGATGTGATGAATGCAAGGTTTTCAATCCCACATGGCCTGGTGCATGTGCACTACGACGATTGTAGTACTGAATATAGATACGAAGAATACTGTGGCACAAGAATGTCGAGGGGCAAAACGTCGAAAGGTAAGTGCGTATAGGGAAGTATACATTTACTATTCCTGACTCAACATCTACGTGCCTTGAAGATGCATGCACCGCGGAGGTGTATGTGGAGGTAGGATATGGATAATCTATACTTATTGTCCTGTCGATATTATTTTACAATATGTTGTCCTTTATAATTAGTAGCCTCGATATTCTGACTTGATATTTAGTATGGACACCCACTACGGCCATAACAAACATTAGTTAATGGAAACATAAGCAGTATTGTCAGGGTTTTGTCTCTACAGTTTAAAAAAAAAATAATGATGCTATATTACATAGGTCTCAATCAAAAACTTTAACTGTATTTCATTGTTATGTTTGTGTCAGGCAATTACCTGAGGAAAAGGTATTGGAAATTCTATTTTTCCCACCCTTTTCAAAATACGGTGTTGAAGCCCCAAAACCTCTTTTAGTTAGTATTATACTCGCATTCCTCGCCTGCCCTGTGCTATATAGTGGTGTCTCTATTTGTGTGCGCTCGTTGATGTGTGTGAGTGTGTTTTGCCCACTTCACATGGCAGTATGAAATATTCGTGGCCATTAGCCTTTCGTGCCAGTCTGAGGCCATCTCTATTGATGAGGTGGGCCTCGGACATAATGGGGGCAGTTTTCAGCATCTTGCTGTTCTCCACGACATGACGGCGCACCACCCTTGTATAATGCTGGTAATTTGTGTCATAGCATGAGGATGCCCAACACTTTGGTTCTCACACATGACGTAATAATGGCCATGGCATAATGGAGGAAATTCTTGGCATATTGTGGCCATTCAGGGCATGTGAGACAATAATTACAGCAACTCTTCAGTTTTGACAATTCATCCAGTTCATCTTGCTTTTTTTACGATAAGACTGTCCAAAAATACCCATTGCTTCACTTGGGGTGGTTGTGCCCATCCAGGCCTCTTACCACTCCACGTACGGGACATTAAATTCATGTTTCACAGCGGATATATTAATCCCATTGCATTTCGGGCCCTCATTCTTGGCCCTTCTTCAGGGGATGCTGTTCAAATTTAGAAAGGACATAAAGACCTGTATTAGTCTACCATAATGCGAATATATAATATTTTTTAACAATACACATTCCATGATAGTGTAATCCATGTTATTCCCTTTCCAAAACTTACACATAAAAAATAATACATGTTAAATCAACCATATTCCCTCAATCATGTGCCTACATTGCCGATAGTTTACTGCACGCAGTAACCACCCCCACTCAATGCCCCCATGTGAAGCAATGGGTATTTTTGGACAGTCTTATCGTAAAAAAAAGCAAGATGAACTGGATGAAGTGTCAAAACTAAAGAATAAAAATGGATTTGAACTTCACAAAAATCTGTGTCATTTCGACTAAAGCTGTGCGATTGGTGAAACAGCGAAGAGTTGCTGTAATTATTGTCTCTATTATGTGTATGCATTCAGGGCATGTGCCATAGTGGTACCCACCCCTGGCAGGATGCTACCTTTGCCATAATGGTGTACGCTCTTGGTATACTGGAGGTCTGTTTCATGATTACGTTCACACTTGGGGTAACGATGTCCATGGAACGGTGGTGTTAACTCTTGGGATATTAAAAGGCCTATTGTACCATGTTATGTTATTTGATTCTTGGTATAGCGCACGGTTCTCCCCCCAAGGGACATCTCGGTGCTGAAGGGCAGGTAGGTGAGGGAAAGCAGTGGTTTTCTGGTGTTTCTTGAATTCAGCTAAGCTTGTGCTTGTTTGAAAGGAAAGAGGATGTTTATCCCAGTGGAGTGGAGTTAAAGGCACTGCCTCCATATTTCGCAGTGCGAATACATCGGGGGCATAGGAGAGATTGGTGGCTAGATCGGAAGTTTCTACTTGGAATATAGCAGGTGAGCTTATTGCGGAGGTATTTTGGCCCTGACCATGATAGAGATTTATATGTCAGGCAGAGCCATTCAAATAGTGATCTCTTTAAGATGAAGAGCCAGTGTAGATCTCCAAGTATGGGGGCTGAGGGGGTTCCTGAGGGTGGGTTATTAACCATACGTGCTGCTGTGTTTTGGACCACTTGTAGTCTGGACACAATGAATTCACTGGAGGCAAAAACATAGCGTTTGCATAGGCCATACCATGGTGGACATCCCTGGCGTAATGTTTGTCCTGATATGCTGATGGTAATCCTTGGCCTGCTGTGAACATTCCTGATACTTTGGCGCCGACCCATCTGTATTGTCGGTCATGGTATAAGGAGGTTGTTAGTTTTTATGCTGTTTCTATCCATTGCATATGCTGCAGTGGTGCTCTTCGGCCCCCCCTTGTAGAATGTTTCCTCCAGCACAGTGGTAGTAACTCCTGGCATAATGTGGGCGTCCATTGTATGATCATGTTCATCCGCTCTTGAAGATCTGTCTCACTGTGTTGCTTACAGTCTGGCATTGCGGCTAACACTTTTCAACACTGTCCCTTCCCACGAAATGTCATCATGTAAGACGGAGGAGATGCGCGATAACGCAACGAAAGGAAGTGGATGTCGAAATGAAAGAATATAATAACAATTTAAAAGCAATTGGACCATGTGAAATCGTACGTCCAGATTTTTCTTAACTGCCTGCAAATCCGATGACGTTTTATGAACTTAAACAGTTCCGCATTCTTCCAATTTTCTTATGCAGGGGAATCCTTCCCTGGTGAGGATCACGTTTGCTTGGCACAAAGTGAAGGTGTGAGTTAGAATACGAGTGACCCTTCAGGACTTTTGACTTTTTAGCAAATTTAGGAGGTACAACTTGGGTGCAATATTTGACCAGTGCCCCCCAGGCCTCAACCCCCACTCTGAAGCAATTCTGCCTTGCTCAATTTTACTTGTTGTGTGCAGTTCATAGCAATCAATCTACACCTCCACAAGCAGTAGGCATGGGTGTAGTTTTCATTATAAAGATTTAGTTAAACAAAATAAACATTTCTACTGAAGCATATATAGTTACAGTATGTTGCAGGCAATGCACAGTATAAAAAGAACGACAGTCATTTGAGATTCAAAGTGCGAACAAGAGTTTTCCACATAGCCTACACTCCATGGAAAGGACCAGTGATTTGTGATGTTGATTTGTAGAGCGCTACTAATCACCTGTGAGGGTATTCAGGCACTTGAGCAGGTGAGTGGGCTTATTTGAGGAGGAGGCTCTAATGTGCTGGGGAAGTTGTGCCATGGTTTGGGTGTGATGTAGTAGGACAAGCTACCTCCTGCTCTGTTTGTGTGAATGTGGGACGTGCGTGTAAGTGAGGGTGAGGTAGCGTGTAGGTGTCTGGTTGACTAGTGAGTGTATAAAGTTGATCCAGTGCTCTCGGCCAACCCTCTTACTCTTTGTCCTCTGGTGAACCTGGTCTTTCCTGTCTGAGAGATGATGGGAGTTAGCGTTCGATTAATCGAATTTTAATTAGTAGTGTAACCCAATTGGCTAAGTAATAGATTCCAAGAATTAGTGACAATAGTTAAGGAGATTTATTACAAGTTACCAGTCAAGTTAAGGTGCACTAATATCAGCACCGTGCTGTAGAGGTACAGAATAACAACTGGGAAAACCAACCTCCTAAAGAAGTTTAGGCGTAGCAGTATTAAGCAAAAAAGTTAAGTGACAGAAATACAAAAGATCAATAAGATTTGGTGCTCAGAGAAGAGATTCTGGTTCTTTCTTCTATACATGAGTAAATCTAAAATCGTCTAAGTTAAAGTCCAAACTGAAAAGTATGATAGTATCTAAAGGAATCTCAAACTAGGGAAATTCAATAAAAGGAAAAAATAAGGCAGTGCTGGGAAAAATAGGAAAAGTGAGAGGGTGTCTGCATTTCAGAAGCTCGGTCAAGAGTTTTCTAGTGTCAGGGGAATAAGTGTTAGGCTAAGCCGCACTTAGTGGAGAATCAAGGGGACGCATAGGGGTGTAAGTCTCTCAAATTCCAAAGGAAAGAGTGCCGTAACCTTAGACAGTATATACTCCAGTTATTTGCACCAGAATATCCCAGGTTACACCCCTCTGTACATATCGGGGGTTTCATTTCCATTCTTGCATTGTAAGCTGTAACATTTACAAAAAGTCCCACACTAGACATGGGAATGACAGTCATTGTTCACTCAGGCCATGTTGCTAAAATGTTAAATAGAACGATTCGGTTAATGCTCTGGCTCTCCATGTTCTGTTGTCAAGGTCTTCTTCTCAGGCTCTCTCTATTCCTAGTACAGTATTGTATCTATTTTCAAGTTACCAACCATGTGAATTGCACCTGCACAGAAAAGTAATTTAAGCAGAAAATAGAAAACAGTATTTTATGCAGAATGACAAACTAGCCTAGTCAAGTTAACTTTAAAGTATTAAATCAATGGTGCACCTTTAATATGCGTGCACACTTGCATGCAAATTAATGTAAAATTTCAGTACATTACTCATATTACATGTGGCATACTGTACAATCTTGAATATATAAGTGTAAGTATGACTAAGAACTACATTTTAATGCAATATATGAAACCGTGCACACATTATATAAATCGTTTTCATTTCTATAGTGAGTAAATATTTAATAAGTAAGGATGCAGCAAGATGGACGCTCATTGAGCGAGCTCTGCCAGCCAAGCGCAAAATCCTTCTTTAAATAGCAAGCTCATCGGCACCAGAATGAACACAGAACGCTGCACACTCACCTACCAGTTAATGGTGGTGCACTCTGGGTTTCCTGGGGCACAAGAGACTCTGCACTCGCTGCCTCTGATACGCTCCAGATCAGGCCTACAAAGGCCTCCAACCTACAGGCCCGGAGACCCAGCCGCAGGCTGAGCGGCTTGCATATCACATTCTGGTTGCCGGCACGCCGCTGCACTGGGACCGAAGCGAGATCTGTGGAGGCGACGGTGATCACTCCTGACGCATCGTGGGACGACAGACCTCTGAGAGAGATGGGGCGGCAGGTCGTGCTGCAGCCGCCGGGTGAGCCTGAGAGAGTTACGGAGGCCGCTGCGCTGGCGAGTCCTGTGGTGGGTCCATTGCGACCTCCCTCGCGCACCAGCATTGTTGGAGGGCTCCTGTGGAGGTATGCTGCTTGGAGGCTGCCTCGCATCGAAGTTCTGACTGGGCCCGGGGAGGCCACTGAAATCGCAGGAGGAATACATATGCTACGATAGCGGGCTCGGGTGAAACTAGGTTGAGGATCGGCCAGAACCCGAGGCCTGCGATCTACGGCAGAGCTGTGTGGCTCCTTTAGAGCTGAGGTGTCTCTAGGCCCAATCTGCTGATGCTCCGCCGGACTGTTGCTGACCACATGAATTTATGAATCAGAAAGGGGACACTTTAAAATAAACAAACCAGCATCTCGTGGCGTTTGGGCCTGCTAATGAACTGGATGCGGGTCTGGACCAAGCGCGACCCTGCCACATAGCAGGCCATAAGTAAACGGCCACAAATCCATGTCACTGCCAGTACTGAGAGGCAACAGGTGTCGTAACCAAATACCCTGACACTGCACCCTAAGGTGTGCATTGAGTCGAACCGAACCCAAGAAAGCACACATTAAGATATCTACGCAGCTCAAGCTCATCTCCTGTCGCACACACTCTGCCATCTGGAATAAAGATAGCCGAAATCTACACCGTCCTTTAGCCCTCAGATCCATAAATTCAGTCGCTACAGAGCACTCCACGATAAACTGTGCTGCAGTTGCGGGGGACCCGAGAACTGTTCCTACGCTGCCACAAATTTCTTTGCTGTTTGGCATTGAAGATATGGGGAAGACCGACGGAAAATAAGCTAAGCTGTCGTTTGACAAACGACCCTCCTGACAATGGGATAGTGGTTCCACAGCCGATCCTGCGATGGGGGTTGCGGTGGACACGGAGGAAAGCCCGCCACAAGAGGAAGACATACGCACCATACTGAAAGACGTCAAGACCGGCCTGCTAGCAATAGATTCTAAACTGGACGGCCACACAGCACATCTGGACCATGTTAAGCAGCGCATAGAAAAACATGAAACGCAAATTGATGTCCTCGAGAACAGAATTTCAGAAGCAGAAGATCCCCAAATGGAATCAAAAGAGCAACTGCTTCAGATGGACAAAGTACTGCAATTATTTAAAGCAAAAAATGAGGATTTGGAGGCCAGATCTAGATGCAACAACATCAGATCATGGGAATATCAGAAACAACCAACATAACAAACATTAAGAAATTTTTAGAAACCTTGCTGCATGAATTATTCAGCAGGAAACTCTCCAGTGTGTTCCTGGAGGAACGGGCTCACTGTACTCTGAACCCGGGATCACCGTTTTCTGAACCCCAAACCTCCGGTGGTGGCTCCACTGCGCCCAATTCTTGCTCGCCTCCAAAATTATGAGAACCGCGACACAGTTCCGAAACAGGCATGTGAGCTTGGTTCAATCCAATACCAGGGCAGCATGATCTCTCTTTATCCTGATTTTACCCCGCTGGTCCAGGCGACCCGTAAAGAATTTGTATCTGCAAAAAAGTTGCATCAACAAACGGGGACAAAATACGCTCTCTTATACCTGGCGGAACTGCAAGTTACTCTTGAAGGCAAGGCCCATTTTTTTTTTACGGACGCAAAAGCGCACTAATATTTGCCAAGCATGCTGGAGGACCAAGGAAGTCTCCAGTACCTGGGGGAAGAGCCTCAACAGAGTTCCATCTCAGTGACAATGACTGAGTATACTGCTCTTTTTCCCCTATTAATGTTAAGTAATACCACTAATCCGGGAAATCTTTGCTATCACATGCTTTGTTATGTATCCTGTGGGTAAGGGTCTGGAACACGATAGCCCGTTGTTTAAACCACTCTCCACTAAGGTGCATGGGCTGTTTTTACAATATCGATACGATACAAGCACAAACTGAAATAACAATGGCTCTGCCACCCAGCCGTAACTGGCAGGGTCGTTCACCGGTGACACCTGTCCCCCACCCCCTGGGATAATTCCCTTTCTGCCCTAGGGCTCTTCACCTTTATTACTTAGTTGGAATAAATGGATGGGTTATTAGCACAACCTAATTGGGGGATTGGTGTGGGTGGGAGGAGGGATGGGGCGCAGTTGTTAGTTTTCACTGCAACCTGTCTAGATACGGATGAAAGCATAACACTTATAATGTAAGAAGCCTAGAGATGTACTCCAGGTTCCAACCCTACCGTTACACACACATTTACTTGGACTGTTCCCCCACATATGACATCACTCAGCAGATTCGGGTTCCCTAGGCGATACATTCTACATGCTTTCAGACAAGTAACATGGTGAATTTAACCTGTATTACCTGTAACATTAGCGGTCTAAATGATCACAGAAAAACGCAACCTGTCCACTCATACCTAACTAGACACAAGGTGGATATTTGTTTCCTGCAGGAGATGCACCTGAAAGACACTTTTTCGTCAAAGTTGAAAGCGGGTACATGGGGGGACATATATACATCTGCTTACTCAAATTGCTCTGGAGGGGTAGCAATATTAATACGTCGGCGCCACCCATGGCAAGCTGATCGCATTATCATTGATCCATTTGGCAGATACATTTTGCCAAACTGATTGCTATACAGCAAACAGATAACAATATCTATGGTCTTAATAATGACGACCCAGATTTTTTCAGCCATGTGTGGATGGGGATACAGTCACTAGGTAACCTAGAATACTCTGGGGTGGTGATTTCAATGTTATTCTTACAGACCATATGGATAGGGTGGGCGCATCCAGAAGTCATCATCCACAGGCGGCAGCTCTATTCTGTACTCACTCTAATGACGATAACCACTTAGTCGATACTTGGAGACTACTAAATCCAGGGGTCAGGGAGGGAACCTGCATATCACACCAACATGGAGTCTGGTCCAGGTTAGATTTCTGGCTGACATCTAAGGACATTTACTCTTGGGCCACGGCAGCTTCACACTTACCACGCATGTTTTCAGATCATGCGCTGGTACAAATCACACTCCAGGTCCCACAGTTCCCTGCGAGATCATTCACTTGGGGCCGACCCTCAACTGCCCTGCTAGACGTGGTATTCAAGGTAGATATATGGAGGAATATCATAGAATTCTTTGAATTTAATGAAAAATCGGTATATTTGGCGGGCACCATGTTGGAGACCTTCAAGGTCGTGATACGTTGGGCGTGCATAGCCACACAATCTGGGGTCCTTAAGGATATTTGTAACACGCTCACAAAGCTGAAGGATGACATTCGCGATTTAGAAATCCAATATTTTCTAACTCAAACCCCCGACTTGCTGGCCACGATTATGGAGAAATTTACAGCATTCCAAGAGGAAGCAGAGAGAGAGACAAAATTCCTGCATTGACACGTGCAGGCTCGGCGATACGGAGAAGGCGACTGCCCCGGCAAGACACTGACAAACTTGCTTGGACCCTGCAGAGTTTCCTCATACATCACTGAACTGCACACAGTCGACTCGACCCCAGTTCACTCGCCATCAGACATACTAGAGACCATGAAAAACGTCTATGCCCAACTATATCCAGCAACGACACCCCCCAAGGAGACTGAGATACTGGAGTACTTGGACACACTCAAGTTGCTATGGCTAGACCGGGCACACCAAGACTATTGAGATGATCCCTTGACTGCTGAGGACATACAACAAGTAATACAAAGCTTACCGGGAGACAATGCCCCAGGGTTATATGGGCTAACCTCCGCCTTCTATAAAAAGTATGCCATGCGCCTTCTGGTGGTTTATCAGGAAACGCTCCAGAAAGGGGTACTCCCACCATCCATGAGGGAGGCCATCCTTATTACATTTCTAAAACCAGGCAAGGTCGCAACGTCATGTGATTCATACTGCCCATTGTCATTAATAAATCTAGATTAAAAAAATCTTTGCTAAATTACTGGCGAATAGGCTGCAACCACTACTTCCACTAATTGTCCGGCCAGACCAGTCAGGTTTTGTACTGGGTCCCTCTACATCCTATAACCTACACACCATCTTCGCAATAACGCATCACCTAGCTCCACATGTTCCGGCAGTAGCCGCACTGTTAGATGCTACAAAAGCATGTGACTCTTTAGAATGGATATTAATGTTTATGCTCCTTGCCCAACTGGGGATGAGTTGCACGTTCATACAGCAAATCCAACTGTTATATGTGTCACCCACAGCCAGAGTGAGGGTCAATAGGCAAACATCTGAACCAACCAACAATACGCGAGGCACCCACCAGGGTTGCCCGCTATCCCCACTGTTTTTTGCTGTCGCAATGGAGCCCCTGGAGGAGTGCTTGCGGCAGCATCATGCCTACAGGGGTATAGGGCTCACCACCTGGGGACTGATGGTGTCTATGTACGCTGATGATATTGCGCTTTATATTACCAACGCTGAAGTGAAGCTCACACCTGTGACACATGAGCTGATCCTATATGGGGGTGTTACAGGGGTTCAAATAAACTGGGCCAAATCCACTCTACTCTTGCTAACCGAGGGTACAAACATGTTTGATTTTGAATTCCCGATACCATGGGCAGAGGGCCCCATGCCATATTTGGGCATCAGGATAAACAGGGATATGCAGGAACTATGGAATGCAAATTACAGAAGAGGAATGACATGGATAGAGGTAAGAATCCACATATGGAGAAGACTACCGTTATCCCTTTCAGGTCTCATAGCTATCACAAAAATGAAAATCCTCCCCAAGCTGCTTTACCTCTTCGCCAATATCCCCATGCCATGAACTGTACACTTTGTGAAGCATATTAAATCAGCAATGACTGAGCTAATATGAGCAGGCAAGCAACCCAGAGCATCATGGGAACTCCTCACACTACCGCTAGCACAGGGTAGCCTAAGTGCTCCTGACTTTACACAATACACATACTGCACACAGGCTGAGTTCCTGCACTTCTGGCAGCACCCAATGCAATTTCACCAACACATGGCCATCAAGATTGATCGGGTTGCCCCCTTACCACTATCCACTGCCCTTTACAAAGACTACCAGCACCCTAGACAAGAAATACACAACAGAGACACTTAGATGGGCATGGGAGTGACTGCGTAAACAGGTGAAATTGAGTAGGTTATATACGCCATCCATCCCACTAGCCAGAAACCCACAAATTCCACCGCTAATGGAGCACAGTATGAAGGTACTTGCGCGTCAGATGCACATCAAAGCATTTTCAGATCTATACCCAGACGGCAAATTTCTCACCATACAATAACTAATCAGGGTCCCCCAAGATGACGCCGTTGGACATACTCTTATATCTGCAGTTGCAAGCTGCCTGCCGAGCGATACACAACACATTCCCTGATGCTCGCTTGCCACTTTCGGCCCTAGAGCACATGATCACAGAATCATCTGCGTGGAAATTAATAACACATATCTACACTATCACACAACAATCATCTTTGATTATTGTTCCTAAGTCCTGCAGGTCCTGAGATGCTGACTTGGATTCCCCTGTGCTAGATTCACAGTGGGATTATTGTTGTGGTCAACTCGAACAGCTTTCCCCAAACTATCACTTAAGATTAATTCACTTTAAATTACTGCACCGTATATATCGCACCCCGGTGCAATTACACTGCATGGACAGATGACAAATGCTGGCATTGTAGGGCCCCCAGGGCAACCTTTTTGCATATGGCTCGGGACTCCCCGCGGGTAGCCGGGTTCTGGAGTGAGGTGTGTAAACACATAGAAAACATAACCAGTCAGGAACTAACGGGGCCTCCGTGGTGGCAATACTGGGCTATGTGCACAACATCCCCAAAACTAGCCGATGGCTCACAGCAATGTTACTTTTGTTGGCTAAGCGACGAGTGGCCATTCACTGGGGCGGAGCGTCCACATCGGACATAAAAACCTGGCTAAAAGACGTTGCATAGAACAGCTGACATGTTACTGGGAGCTACTGCCAATCAGATACCGATCTAAAGATATTTAGGCCCCATACACTTGTTGGCTACGATCACTAGACACTGGTGCACATGTGAGGGCAATAGATTAACACGGGCTTAGACAGGTAAACTCCTTCTATATTTACAGAATGGCCAAAACCGAAATAGCAATGAGATATAATGACCGACTCCCACGGACACTACACTCCAGCAAACAAGCACCAGTCTATAAATGGCAGAAAGAAGTACTAGATGCCGTTCTTGATCTCGGACTGTAAGACATGTTCCAAGAATACAAAAATGTATGAGAGAGGAGGGTCATAGTGAGGCCCAAAAGGCTCAAAGTGTACACTCATTGGAATATACAAAAAGGTGATCTGGTATGCTGGTCTATGAATCTCTGTAAAATATTACCTATGAAAATGCTAGACAAGAGGTTGCAGATGTTGTATGTTTGAAAATTCAGTAAAAATAAATATTTAAAAAAAAGTAAGGATGGTTTATTCATCAAGTCTTCAAAGAATACATCATTTAATATTGGTATGCCACACAGTTCGAATACGTTATCTAATCCTACAATGAATGCACTTTAATAATGATGTCAAGTGCAACAACTTTTCATTAATGTTAAACTACACTAGAAACATGTGCTAAGTGCGCGTTTATGGTATGTATTTGTGGCTATAAGGGTGGAGCTCAAATTATGCTGTACAAAGGCTATAGAGGTATGTTGGTCCAGTGTTGTGTAGGGCTTATTATCTGGGAGTGAGGAGTTTGAATTGGCTGCGTTTGTAAATGGGGAGCAAGTGGAGCTCTTTGCGGTTTGGATGCAGCATAGGAGGTCCAATATAAATCTAGCACCGGCATTCTGAATGATTTGGAGTTTCTGTAGGAGTTGCTTGGAGATTCCAGTGTAGAGTGCATTGCTGTAATCGAGCCTTCTTATGATGAGTGCTTGAGTAAAGGTCTGTCCGATGTTCTGTGGCAGCCACTTGAATATCTTGAGTAGGATGTGGAACAGGGGGTGCTTACTGTATTGACTTGTGCAGCCAGGGAGGGTTTGTCATGTAATGGTCCCTCGGTTTCTAGTGAAGTCAGTAGTTGTTGGTTCTAGCTCCGATTGCCACCAGGTGGAGTCCCATTTGGAGGTCTTGTTTTTGAAGATGAGCACTTCCGTCTTACAGGAGCTGAGCTTCAGTCAGTTTATTTTCATCCAATCTGATAACATGGTCATGCAGTTTATGAAGCTGGTTCTGGAGGTCATGGTCCCATCTGTCAGTGAGAGGATGAGTTGGGTGCGGTCGGCATATGATATGATGGAGAAGCCTTGGGCTTTGATGATGTCATCTAGCGGGGTCTTGCAGATACTGAACAGGGTGGGGCTGAGGGATGATACCTGTGGGACTTCGCAGATCAGTCTCTTGGACTCTGTGAATGGTATGGTGGCATTCTAACTTTCTGCTCTTCCTGTGAGCTATGAGCAGCTCCATTGGAGTGTGGGTCCTTGGATGCCTGTCATGAAGTCCTCTGATCAGAGTATTGTGGGAGATGGTATCAAAGGCTGTGGATAGGTCGAGTAGGATGAGGGTTGCTGTTTCTCCATGGTCAAAGATGGTACTGATGTTGGTGGCTGCAATGAATGCTGTTTCGGTTCAGTGATTCTTTCTGAAACTCGATTAGGTGTTGTCCCTTAGGTGATGAAGCTCGCGGTGAGTTTAGAGTTTTGTTGATGGCCTTGTGTATCACTTTGGCTGGGTACAGGAGAAGGGATATTGGACAGTAGCTGCACAGTTAGTTTTTGTTGGCTGATGTTTTTTTGAGTTTAGCATTGTCTTTTGCATGTTTTCATTCATCAGATAATGTGGCAGACCTGATGGAGGTGTTCATGATGTGAGAGAGGGCAGTAGTGATGGGTGATGTTCCCAGGTTGTAAATGTGATGTGGGCATGGGTCCCTGGGAACCCCTGCGTGGATGGTCCTCATGATTGTTGTTGTGTCGTCTTTGATGAGGGGTGTCCATTCGGTCAGGTGGTTGTCTTGAGTGGTGGTGGGTAGACTGACAATGAGGTCACCAGAGCAGTGGCAGAACATTAGGCCCACAGCCCTTGCAGTATGGGGGGAGGGGTCCCCTGAGCTCCAGTGTGCCCCCTCTGGCACACTGCATCAGTGGCTGACCCTGGCCTGAGAGCTCCTGAGTGGGTCTGGAGCGTGAGGGGCCCTCTTCATGTACTTTGCAAGGGGGCCCCTCAAGGTTTGTTATGCCACTGCGACAGAGTGTGGTTGGTGTCGGAAGTTGCTGTAGACGTTAGTGATTTTGCTGTAGCAGAAGTTCAATATGTTGCAGAGTTCTGGAGGGGATGTTGACTGTTGCAGGTGGTGTGGTGAAGTTCTTTATGATCGAAGATCTCCTTGCTACTGTTGGAGCTTCTTTCGATGCATAAGGCTAGTGCACATTTCTAGGTGTCTCGTAGTTGCTGGTGGTGGTGTCTGAGAGCAACCTTCTAGGTGGATCTGTCGGATGTGTTTGGGCTGCTTGTCCATGTCCTTTCTAGCTGTTTCCGGTGTTTTTATTTTCAGAGTTCCTCTGTGACCAGCTGGTTTGCTTGTTGGATCTTCTTTTCTTGTTAGGTTTGATGGGTGTAAGGAAGTCATGCAGTTCCTGATCCAGTTGTTGTTTGTGATATCCTTGCTGAGGTCATTTGTGGTAGTTAGGTTGATCCGTGATGAGGGCGTGGAACTAGCCTGTTCCTGAGATTTTGACCCAGCTGTGGTTGGGTATGCATGTGGGTGTGTTGACTTGAGGTGTGTTCATCTAGAAGTGGATGATGGAGTGGTAAGTCCATGTGAATATTGTGGAATTATGCTTGATGTGCCTGGTGGTGAAGATGGGATCCATTTTATGTCCTGCGATGTGTGCGGGTTCTGGGATGAGCTGGGTAGACCAGTGTTGGGTAGCACAATTTCACTATTTGATGTGGTTATGCAAGGAGAAAGTTTCATAATGGTAATAAATCAATGGAGTGGCTTGAGGGGCAACCAGCGCAAAGAAAGAGGCCTGTTTACATTACTTCCATCATTCCATTCCCCCCCCCCCGATGTTCTTTACCATCAATGGCCATTAACATGGTAACCACCAGCATTGTTTTAGCCCTTTAAATCCAGGTCCAACCCAAAAATATTTGCTGAAAATGCAATGTATTTGATATTTATTCAGACTACTCTTTGTTGTACCTCTTCTCCATTACCCTAAACAGTTCAATCAATCAATCAATAATTCTTTATTCGGTGGTTAAAAACCATCATAAAAGATTTTACATATATACAGTTAAAATAGTATTAAATCATTGTACATGAACATTGACTGAATCTCTATACATAAAATAAATAATTATTTACAGTAAATCCACCTTGGCGGCATGATCAGGATAACGGGTAGGGGAACCTGCAGGATTCACGAATGGTACTGACCTCTGGTTACCCTTAATCTTAGTGCGAAATTTAAAAAACTTATAACAGAACACAGTGTTAGTGGGTCACTAGCCCTTTGTAGAAAAGTCAGTGCCTCTTTGGCTCGAGTAAACCTGGCCTTTTTTAAAATATCCTTTAAAAATCTTCGTCTTGGTATTGCGTATAGAGGACATAAGAGTACAAAATGAAGGGTGTCCTGCGGAGACCTATTGTCGCAGCCGCAGGCCCCCTTCTGCTCAATTGAATAACTAAAACCAGCTGGGTCGGCTAGCAAATGTGATAAAAAATTGAGCCTAAAACGTGACATTAAAAACCTTTCTTGAGCATTACACAAAACACAAAGATACGGTTCCATCCTCACAGTGGTTTCAAGCTTGCTGTGAGCACTCACTGTTGGTTTAACCCCTTCAAGTGTGGTTCTAACAGATGATCTAAGGTCCAGGAAAATTCTCTTGATGTAAAGCGTATCCTGTGAGATGATCACTGAAGGGTTTGAATAAAACTCCTTGCAACCCATGTTTTCCAAGCTAGTTTTGACATAGTTAAGCCATGGGATGTTCAGGCTTTTGTCTCTGCCAAGGCAGTCTTTTAGGGTCTGCCTAAAGAGTTATTTCTCTTATTCTTTTGTGTCCATCTATATATGCTCTTTCTGATCCTTCACTTTATCTACTTGGAGCATGGGGTGCTCAAACCGCCTCAGCCTGTGCTACAGCAGTCCCATGGGTTTAAGGGTTGTTCTGCTGCTGCCAACACTAGATGTATGAGACGCTTGAACTACTGCTGTAATAGAACTGTTGTGAGGAAACCTTTCATTGTTGTTGCTTTTGCTGTACTTGTATTATATGAAATATTGAGCCTTGATTAACTTTTTACTAGGCCAATGCTATTGGGTTTGTCAGTTAGTTTTACAGCAGGTAACATCAGGTCTCAGTTCTTTATACATGGGCTTTGTTTTTCATATTCTGAAGGAGGATTTACAGACAATTACTCTGGTTAGAATTATGATGAAAATACTTGAGATGACTGAGCAGGAAGAATAACTAAAGGTGAAGAGGGGTGATAAAGCGTTTCGTTTATGTAGGGATTTGTACAAATTGAATTACATCCGCAAAATATTTCATAATTCTCCCTCTTTGGGATACCTCTATTGTGCAGAATTTTCCTTTTTCTTTCAGGCACCAGAGTCCCTGTTCTCATTGAAAATTATTTTCTGTTAGCTTGATGTATGAAGGTCATGTTTGTTGCAATTAATTGTTTGAATGATGATTCTCAGTACTTGATTGGGATGGGAGGCAGAGGAGGTGAATACCAATTTGCAAGACCTAGGGATGGCCACAATGATGGAGGAATCTGGTATTGTATTATCTGTGAGGAGACTGACATAAAGTACATCTGGAACATTGATTTTTAATTGGCTCTTATTGCAGGGTTAACTATGGGACATATATCTACTCTCGAATTTGATCATTTAATTTTGTTCTTTGCCTTTAAAAATTAGTCTTCCACTTTCCACTTTTTGCAAGCAGACGTCCTGTCTCTCTTGAGACCAATGATCCTAATACTTCTGTCCATAGACTTACTTTCTAGGTTGTACATTTCTCATCTTCTTGTTTGTAACCTTCATTTGGTTGTACTTTTGATGCTATACTTGCTGACATCAGCTGTTTCAAAGTTATCTGTTTTATCCACAAACGTAGCTTAGTATTCAATAGTTTCCTTTTGAGAACAGAATTTTATCTCACTTTGCATATGCTATTTTGAATAAAGTGTACTTGCATTTGCTAAATTGAATTGCCTGGATTAAATTCATACATGCAGTGTTCAGGTGGCTACTGATTACTGCTTAACTAATTCGATTTGAGATTGAAACTTTACAAATTTTTTCACAAACCTTCATGGATTGCAAATGTGCCTTGTAATGTTTTTATGGGGCAAATTCTGCTTAACTATCATTGATATGTTGCTGAAGTTATTATTTTAGCCATCGTTTGTGATAAAAGTCCATACTAGTGGACATAGGAGGTTCAAAATCGGGCGGTGCAAACACCATCCTTCTCTCTCGTGCAATTACCTGCGTGTCCTCTTCTGCTGTTCGGGTAATGATAACCTAATATCAGACATGAGAATGCTAGGCAAACTATTCTTAGTCACAAAGCAACCTCTTTCTCGCCTTTCTATGCCCTCTTTTTTTTCATGATGTCCTGTGCATTCACCAAAGCGAAGACAAACTGTCATTCTGCTATAATAATTCAGGTTAATTCTTCTTAGGACATTGAACCAAAGTCCTATGCACACGTATAACAGTTCTTAATGAGAGTTCATAAAGTCAACTGAGCAAAAAGATCATTGAAGTCCAAGTGCATCTGTTCTTTGTCTTTTATTCCATGTAACATCAAAAAGCAACCAGCCAACACGCGCTTCCTCACAGTGAGAAGTATTCCGCGACTTTTTCAGGGCTGTACTTCATATGTGTAGATTCTTATAGATCACTCCGCCAATGATAAATGCGACCCGGCTGGTCAAATAGATAAAACTTGGTGGCTCTAAGTATCGGTCATCTTGCGAGCAGGTTGTAATACTGTGTGTCCAAGGAAGCAGCTAAGTGGCGGTGATCCAGCGTGGACTGTGACGTAGTGTCAGTGAAGGGTTTGATAGACCGCTTTGTAAGTTCCTTAATCAACAGCGAGTACGCTGAGGACTGCGGCAGCCACGGGTGCGTTCTCTGTCCTGGACGTAGTAATGTTTTTATGGGGCAAATTTTGCTTCACTATAATTGATTTGTTGCTGAAGTTATGATTTTAGCCTTTGTTTGCAATAAAGGTCCATACCAGTGGATATAGAGAAGGTTCAAGATTGCGCGGTGCAAACACCATCCTTCTCTCTCGCGCGATTACCTTCGTGTCCTCTTATGCCGTTCAGGGAATGATAACCTAATATCAGTCATGAGAATGCTAGGCAAACTATTCTTAGTCACAAAGCAACCTCTTTCTGGCCTTTCTACGCGCTCTTTTTTTCATGATGTCCTGTGCATTCACCAAAGCGAAGACAAACTGTCATTCTGCTATAATAATTCAGGTTAATTCTTCTTAGGACATGTGTATTGTTGAATAGCAATTTTATATAATGCAAAATGAAAACCATTAATCTTGTAATCAGTTCACAAAATACAGGTTTTTGTCAACAGTCGTCGTAGTCGAGAACAAGTAATGAAAGTTCATCAGTTTTGTATTCCTGGCTGATTACATTCTCATTTAGGTTAATTATCCTGATTAGAATTAAAACCAAGCTTTGTTCTTGAAGGTCAGTAATTACCTGCCCTGGAAAGTTTAAGGCAGCATTTCAGTGAAAAATTAGTATCTATAAATCCTAAAGCAGAGACTACATAACGATAACCTTTTTGCGGCCTGTACTGGTTTGTGAAGTTGGATAGTTTTTCTTTCCCTAATTCCTGGTAATTATTATGAAGACTACCGTTACTTGTTTGAATGTGGATTTAAATGACCCCTTTTTGTTTTGAGGAGACAAAAAAATGTCTAGTAGCCATTCAGCTTTAAAGCTGCAAGGGGAAACTCTTTTAAAGTTGGTGTAAATACACCTCGTCAACTACCACCACTTCGTACTCCTCAAGAAATGTTGCCAGTTTGTTGTGGAGAAATGTCCCCGGATTCAAATTCTGCAAACCATATCAAATAATCTGGAACTACGGGAGACAGTGCTTCATTTGTAAAAGATGAGTGTTGGTGCCCAAAGCTGGATCAATTAAATGTCTGCGCCGTATACCAAAGCTGTGTTACCTTCAATTCACCTCCGCTTCTTTAATCTACTACCAGACACTCCCTGTCCCTTTATCTCACTTGTGGATGTTCCTGCTTTCTCCCCTTGTGACAATATTTCCATCTTTCTCTTCCTCAGTCTGTCAGCTTTGTGTGTTTTTCCCTCTCATGTTATCAGTATAATTTCTGATGTGAAAAAATAAGTGCCGGTCAGGAAAATAAATGCCAGTGGCCCTCACCAGCAACCACCGGCTCAAATTGAGAACTAATGGGAAGCTTTTTTCACAACATGAAATTTTGCACACCCCTAGGCTTATGGAGCAAGACTGTCATCGAGTCCAGCATGCACAGTCTATATCTGCTGAAGATACTCAAATAGCAGCGGGTGATTTCAAAGCAGTGAATCCAGCACACCTCTTGCCCAATCGTGTGTCATGTAGCTGCTGTAGTTTCAGTCTAGTCATTTATACAGGGAGGGCATCTGACACATCCATTGCATCAATAGAGCTCTGATACTACAAGGTGTAGCTCTAACTAGGTACACCTTTATTAGTTAATGTTATAATAATATGGCTATGGTTGGTAAAGGAGAAGATTCCTCATTGCTCGGACCTACAAATCCAGGTGCGTAAATGAGTTGCACTTATATGGGGTATCGTGAAAAATAAAACTGATTAGTCGTAGGAGTCCCTGGAGAATACAAAGTTACGATTATTTTTTTTAATCCCGAAAACGGATAAGCATGGGGATATCCCCAATACCCAAAAATCTGGCCCTTGAAAGAGGTGCAAATGTGGCGACCCACAGGGCACTGCTGCTGTGAGATGGTGCAAGCTTGAAAGATCACAGGGACACTTCATGTGTGGTCAGCAAGTGTGTTCTGATTGGGTGACAGAGCGATGACAGTGAAATGTTGAGGGTGTGACTGAGGCAGTGCTTAATTTGAGCCGGTGGTTTCTGGTGCTCGGCACCAGTACTTAATTGTCAACACTGGTGCTTGTGACAGCCGGTCACAAGGATGTTCTGTCTGGCTTCCGTAGAGATGCTCACAACAACACCAGTTAACTATTTATTCAATATACATTAACAGTGACTATTACCTGCTGCACAAGTCATTCTTATTGCTTTGGAGGCTTGAAATAGTCTGAATTGTTACACTTGTAGGAGTGTCATGGCTAGTAGTTGTGGTGTTACTATCATTGGCAGCATGGCAGATGTGGTGCAAGCTGCAGTGGCCGCCTGACGAGAGCCCTGGCACTTATTCTTTTACAAATTAAGTATTGGACTGAGGAGGAGGCAGTCGTTGGGTGCAGCCAAGGAGAATTGAATAGCTATTGACAGAAGGTTTGTCAGATTCATTAAGGTCCTTGGAAAGTAGATTCTCACTGGGATAAACTTAGATTAGTTTTTCCCCCAGACCCCCATCACTGCTACCCGGGGCAGAGGCTAAGGACCAGTACTGCCCCTAAGGCCTCTGAAGCAGATAAGAGGTTGATCATAAAACAGGAGTGTCTCAAGCAGGCGTCACCAATCCTCTGGTTTTGGGAATGTACGGGAGTGAATTTCAGACTTGACTTTTGAATGGACAAGACTGGATTTTTTGAGCAAATGAATGCTTGAATGATTCACTGTGCTGCATATGTTTGAAACCCGCTAGGCGGGTCAGAGAAGGCGCTTGGAACAAGGAAGGTGTACACATGGCACTCCTTTTTTCTTGGACTCTATGCTCCATGTGCATTTCATGTTGAAGGAGCAGAAAACAATCACAGGCCAAGAAGTTCGATCAGATCCCTTAGTACCCATCACTGATTGAAGATACAAGTGTGCTGCAAACAGTTACTTTCTCCATGGGATTGAAGGATTATTTCCCTGGGATGAGGAAATGCGTTTTCATTGACATTACTGTGAAATCCTAGGACTGCCGAGCCGAATCAGCCCGGATAAGACCTTGTTGATATTGCGGTTGCATATTCAAATGCCAAATCTGAATTAGAATGTGACTTTAATGTTTGTTTTGTTTATACAGATGACTCCTGCACTAAAAGGAGCTTATTTGACATATGTATAGTGCAGAAGCTGCCAATAGTGCAATATGGTAGCGCTCTTGGCAGTCCAGGAATGACTCCCCAAATCGATGCTAGGTTTCCATTGGAGACATCAACCTTGTTAAGTTGTGTGGAGAGGTGCTTCCTTAGCTCCACTTTGGCCTTAGGGTTGGTCTTCTGCCTTTAGCCCCCCACACCTCCTCCAGATCTGCATTTCCCATGGAAATGGGTGTTCAAAGAGCAATGTGAGGTGATGACACATTCCTAAATGTAGTGTCACCTCCTGCTCTGTCCCCCCATGCACAAGTGCCCTACTGTTTACTATAGGATTATATTGATGCACTTGAAAACAGTGTTCTGGTCTATTCCTCTGATGAAACCACCAGAGTGAAATGTTGCTCTTTGCACACTTATCAGGCAGTAATTTGTGTACGTTTTACTGCATAACATCAAAGGGCGACGGTGGATTTACTATGGTTAATCAACCTAGAACATTGTCCACTAAAAATTTTCTAGAAATGAATGTCCCACACCGAGATTTTAACATGTTATAAGACATTCAAGACTTCGATGTTTGAAAGGGTGAAGTGGAAGCACTACATGAACAAATGTAGTGTGATGCACCTTGTGGCATGGTCATTTTCGTATTAAAGACACACACTTGCCACCTAACCTTTACAAGGGTGAAGTGGTCAGACTACTCTGTAACTGACACCGTAAGAAAATGCAAGGTACATCTGTCAGGTAAGGAGGTCTGAAAGATGGCGCATATATAATGTCAGAGAGAGAACACGCAGAAATTGTAGAGACCTTCCGCTTACTACTACAAGAAAGATTCCTTCCACGATAAAGAAATGGGTTGCACCCAGCAGTGAAGAGACAGAGCAAGAAAAATATCTTGTTTTGTTTGCAGAAACTGTTGGAATGAAAGACTGAAAACCTGGAGAGTGTAAGGAAAGTAAGACTTAGTCCGACGGGAGACAGAATATGAAATTATTTTTACTGCATAAGCGTGTCCCACATAGATGATGAGAGAAAGTGAGACCTTTCCTATATTAAAAATGGGGATTTTTAAGTCCGTTCTAGTGACCTTGCGATCCTACTAATGAAATAAAAGACAGAAAATCCTACTAGTCATAATTTGAGATACTCTAAAGGTTTTTCGGGAGGACATTACTGTCTTCAAGTATCATGAAATCCAAACTTTATGTAGTAAAAAAAACCAATGTATTAACTCCTTTGTACACAACTTTAAAAATCCTTCCTTCAGGTTACATTAGCTCATATCTCTATTCCATCATAAGCTTTACTTTTTCTTTAGGTATAGTTTCAGGTTTGTGAGTTGTATTTGACCATCAATGGTTATAGCCAACACGTGTTTCGCGGGTATTCCTCCCCTTTCAGGGCCATCGAACTGGAAGAATCTTACACTCTATTTCCTCATTCAAGACTTCTGTTTAGAAGATACAAACTCCCATTCATAATTGTTCATTCTTCCGTTCTTCTAATGTACTTAAGTTAAGGGCTACTGAATCTTCAGTGCATGTCTCCACTCACAGCATCATGCAAACAATCCTTTTCTTTTTTGTTTTTTGTTTGTACGATGCCGATAGTGGAGACATGCTTTAAAGATTTGGTCAGAACATAATTATATATATGCCAAGTCTTGGGAAATGCAGCAGGAACAGGGTCACCCTATCAAGACTCTTGGTTAGTGGTTAGAAGACGTTATCTGGTTCATGTGACATCTTGAACAGATTTATGCACTTTCTTTTAACGAGGTAGTCCTTAAATTAATAAACTGCATTGGAGGAATGTGGGAATGGACAATGGTGAGAAGGAGTTTGTATCTCCTAAACAGAAGTCTTGAATCTGGAGATGGAGCAGAATGTTCAACCAATTTGATGGCCTGAAGAAGTGGGAAATACCAGCAAAACACGGGTTGGCTGCAACCATCTTACTTCAAAACCTGCACACTGAGCTCTTTACTGTGTCTAATCCTAAAAGGATGGAGAAGACTGGTTATGGAGGCTTGCAGAAGCACAAGTAAAGGGGTATACAAATGGAAATATGAGACTCCAGTCCTTGGTCACAAATAGGAAATGATAAAAGGGCACGCTAAATGAGGAGGCATTGGGATGGTGGGATTTCTGGCAAACCTTGTGGTCACAAATGGTTGCTGGTCTCCTCTCATTATTGGGTTCTTAGCACAAATGAATTATCTAGATGCAGCAGGAAAGAAGCACAATCATTTTAAAGAGAAAGGTGAGACTCTGCAGCCTCCCAGATGACTGATATTTGGAAATCTACTGCTCTCAGTTGGGGAATGAGAGGGGACATTCCACATCCTAGAGGTATGGACTGCAAAAATTCACCTTTCCCTATGTTTAAATCTGGGGTGTGGAGTATTCTGCAGATCTGTAAGTTGAGCTAAAGAGCTGTTTAGTAACATAAGAAACAATTCCTGTTTATACAGGGGCAGGTGGGCATCTCAAGACGAATCGTTGCACAAGATCTGAAGTGCCAAATCAGTATCTCATTGGAAGACAAAGAACTCTCTGTAGAGCTGTTGAAAATGTCCATTTGATGGAGCAGATGATTTTGTAATGAACATACTAATGTTGATACAGCTGATGAACCTACATCCATTCTGTACTGTATTGGATTAGTCAAGTTTTAGTTTAAGAGCCCATATTGCTTGAATACAGCAAAGGTAACAGTCTATGGATTTGGATAAGCCTAGAAAGTTCCCATTAACATCACTGTTTGTTGAAATGGAGACATTCCAACATATTTTCAAAATTATTTTGTGAAACTGACAAGCAGCTAAATGAGTGTGAGCCACAGAGAAAAAATCGGATGTGATTATTAGGTAGCTACAAAGACACTATACCTGGCAGTAATCTGATTCATGGGGAGCCCAATGGATTACCACACATGACCCAGATGACTGATGCACAAAAGTGGCCTTCACCAGCCAACCTGATAGTAAAGGCAGTAACCACTCCACGGTTAACCTTGACAGGCTCTGCTAACTGGATATCATGGCGTGTGGTATCAAAAGTTACAGACGACCCTAATGTTCTCTTAGAAATTAGAACTCTCTCTATGCTAATCCTGGGTAGAGAGCCATGCCTGAACATATGGAAGATGTTCACTATGATGCTGTAACATAAATCGATGGTACACAATATAGTCATTTATACTGGGTAATTGTGTCATTTGGTTTCATAAAATATCCACTGTGGGTGGAATGGATTTGAGTGGCCACCTTCTTGCAGGCGTAGAGTACCTGGGTCACTGTGGGTAGCCTTCTGATACAGGTGGGCAAAGCAGTGGTTTTGGAAGTTCCTTTGGAATAGGTACTGGAATCACTGAAGTTAATGATTGCCATTGATATGACATGCTGTTATTAAATAGGATGCTGGAGACTGTATCCCTATTAAACAATGTATTGTCAATAATCGAGATCAGTAAGAGGAAGGCTCATTGAGTCCTACGTTTGCTTCTGACAAATGCAGTGTGCTGGAGGTCATGAGCTGGAGGTCATGAGCTGGAAGTCATGAGCTGGAATACTATTATGGCAGACTCAGCCCTCGCATTGTTCTGCTGTGGATCTATTTAATACCACCCATTGATAATAGTAAAATCTACTATTTACAATGCTTACAAATGGTAGAAAGTGTGGTGTTTTAACACTATGTAAAAGCAAGTCAATATAGATTTTGAAACAAAATGCAGCAATTGCATTATAAACTGAGTTTAATAAATTGTATGGTAATATCCAGAAGCTATTAGCTAACCATTTTCTATGTTAATTTTACTTGGCTGTTTAGTACAGAGAGATTTGTGCTGATGATTAAGTAATTACTTAACAACAGTTTGCACTGCACATTAGAATGCCAAGCCATCATAGGTTCATGACATTGTAGTAAACAAAGCCACTTACATGACTTATAATAAATTGGCGATTAATTATCTAACCGTACATTACACTAAATGCACAATTGTCTTTTATTTTCAAACTTATCTGGTTGTCACCCTTCTCCTAGATTTCTCCTTGGAAACAGCCTCAAGCCCTTAATACACACATTTATAGGTGATTCGGCCACTGTCTCCTAATATTCAGCAGCCCAAGATACAGGTCTCCACAGTTCACCTGCCACCTGTATCGCTAGTGTCTGGTCTGTGCTTCCATTTTGCTATTTATGTAGTAGGAGTAGAAAGCAATCAGACAGTGATCACTATTTCTTTTTTTTTTTCCTTTTTTTTTTGTAATTGTGAAAGGCTCAGTTATCAATTCTTTACATGCATCAATATAACAGATACAGTCCACATAGTATACATTCTTTGTCACCTTCTATGTATATTACAAAAATATTCACACCTGACCGGTTGCAGATATAGCGTTACAACATTCAGTGTCATTTAGATTGATTATTCCAATTCTGGAGTTACAAGAGGTATTTCGCTGATATCTCCTCTATATGTGTTCCAACCTCCCCATTTTTTTATCCAGTTTTTGGGACAGGCTCTGTGTATGTATATGGTCTTTTCCGCCACCATGACCGTGTCCATGTCCCTGCACCATTTCGCGAGTGTAGGGGTGGTTGCCACACCCCAGTGTTTAGCAATATCCCTCTTGGCTTGCATAATACCCAGGGTAGCCCAGGTCTGTAATTTCGAGTTTAGGTCTGTCGCATCCCAAATATTGAGTAAACAGCATTTAGGCTCTGTAGGGACTAGGTCCCCACTCACCCTCATGATAAGGGACATAACCGATACCCAGTACGATGCCGCTGCAGGACATGCCCACATAGTATGAAAGAATGTACCAACCTCCCCACATTGTCGCAGACAGAACGGTGTGTCGACTTGCCCGATCTTACAGAGAGTAGTTCTGGTGTAGTACATTCTATGGAAAATCTTGAGTTGTACTAGGCATAATTTAGATGCGATCCCCACCTCTCTAGGGGATGATAGTGCTTCCTGCCAATCCGTATCGCCTAACTCTCCTATGTCTACCTGCCATTTGTCTCTGAGCTTCTGTACCGGATCTGGCATGTTATTGATAAATTTCTGATAGGTCATAGAGATTGCTTTTTTGTCCATGTGCAGTGTTCATTATTAAGGAATATTGAGCAGGGGAGGGGCAATCTGGGTAGTTGACTGGGGTGGAGTCTGATTCCAAGGTAAAGCTCCATTCACCCCACTCATTAACTACCGAGGCAGGGTCTTCACCCCTTGGAAGATATTGCTTAAATGCTAATTATGTCCATGATGGAGCTCTTGTACCAGGCTACCGTCTTTTCTGGTGAGGTCACAGTACTCGCTTTCCTCATTTTCTAATCTTGTGCATGAGTGGTGGTCATTGATACTTGTAGACTTCACCTCTCTTCTGACCAGTATCATGCTTTGAGGAGATGCTTGCTGACTGCCTAGTGCGTTTCAAATGAACCTGCACCAATTTCGTTTTATTGTTTTTGTCCGCTATTTTGGCAGCAGCCTATTTTTTATTCTTTTACTGACCAATTTGTTGAAGGTTGAGTTTGAGACCGAAAAGAGAGAAATGTTTTTCGCAAAACTCCACGCACGGTTCACATTCCTCTATCACATCTTTGTAGATCATATATTATTCAGAGCATAATTTACTGAGTTTAACAGCAAATTAGACACTGCTCCTGAATGTCAAGAGAAAAAGCTAAACTGTAATTGTGGCATGTCCTTGAAAAAGTTAATGGATACCACCGGGGGAGATGATTACCATAATCGCATTTAATTTACAATTTTTCTTTTCGGCATCATTTGCCTCTAACTTATCTAAAAGGATCAATAATAGAACATGCAAAACTATTAAACTGCAGCAGGTTTCATGGCTTTTTTCACATGCTTACGTGCAAGTTACTTTTTGAAAATCCAGTTACGGTCTTAAAAAGCTAGAGCCTGTCACTTGGTGGAAACATTTACCTAATGTGAGCTTTTCAAGTAGCTTTTACACATACACACATGCAATGGCTGAATACTCCTGATAGTTCACAAGACTTTTGGAAATTGTCCTAAGTCAGTTGGTTGGAGGAATCTTACCAAGATTGTACCTTCTCTGTGAAAGTGGCCAACAGCTGCAAATGTTGCCTCTAAATGTGTGCAATTCTTGAAGGGGTTCCCCCCACCACCACTATGCACCCAGACCATCCAGCCCAAAGCACAGTAAATGCCTAGCCGCAAAAACATGTTGATGGGTAGGTTTGTATCTATAGTCTTTGCCATGGGACAAGGCTTTGCGGTTATTGCTTTAATGTTTGGCAGAACGAAGGTACACCATCCTAATCGCAACAGCCCAGTTTCCTTTGGCAAGACCTTTATAGTCATTGGACATTTTATCTTCAGAAGTTCCCCATTAGTTTATTCAGACATGATACACCAATGGAAAAATCGTTCAAAATATGAGATTTCATAAACATATTGCAAAATCACACCTTTAGTGTGAAATGTGATATGTTGTTGAATGACAATTTTTACACACGGGCAACCCTCACCTGAACAAAATCTCACGAGATTGGTTTAAGCAGGAAATGTGTCTTGGTGAGAATTGTTTCTGCGCAAACCAGTCTCCTATAGGTGAAAATTGCATGAAATAAGGTTTTATGATAACGTTTATAGTTTATTTCCAATTTCAGCTTCTTTCTTTAGCCTTTTGTGTACATTTCTATTTTGTGTGGGTGTGCTGTCAATGAAAAGACTATCACTCCAGTGTTGGGTCTATGGGTGAGTGATAAACTACTAGGATAGAGCCTTTTTAGTCCTGGTATGTTTTGAGATTTTAGCATAGAAGCAAAGGTTGAACAGATCATAGTATGTGCTCTTTGGTGTTAGATACAACACGGAAGTGATATAACCGTCCTTCACATCATTATGTTCTTTGTTGGGTTATTGGGTATAAAAGGGGATTGAGCATCTTGGGCTCCAGATGAAAGCTATCTTAATGCATACCCTGTGCATTTCATAGGCAGAAAGATGCACTGAGTTTTCT